>NC_139170.1:19025498-21425498 GCF_965202585.1 Thalia democratica | reverse complement strand
CAAACTAATGGTTTGTTTAATCAGATCCCAACGAGGCAAGCTTACCGAAATACATAATAAAAACATATAGTACATTACTTTTTTTATTTAACTGACATAAGTATCTCTGTGTTAAATAAGCTAACAGAGTTATGTAGAAAATAAGTATTTCAAAGAAAGTATAGAACATAAAATAGATGAATGTATGTATTTAAATACTACTATAATATAAGTTATAATACTATAGAACAATATTTGATAGATACATATCCATTTTATTGATTTACCCAATTTTCACAACGCATAGCAGTCGGATTTTATATAATATACCTTATCTACTAGTATTTTATTAACTACGTATACTCATCTACTTAATCTTCTATTCTTTCGTTATATTTATTATTTACAGAACTCTGTGTTAACATAACACAGAAAAAGATGTGTTTAGTTGAATAAAGGAAAGTACTGTGCAATTTTTATTTATATAAATAATCAAAATAATTCTTTTTCATTTAAGAAGTGTCTGGTTTTATATAATATACTCAATGTTTTTTGTAACTTCTATAGTTTCTATGTGTTCTAACCATTTTAAATTTCTGTCTATAGTTATTCCCAAATATTTATAGCTATTTGTGTTTGTTATAACCGTTTTACCTATTTTGAAATTAGGATCTTTATTTTTCCCAAAACTATTTTTTGCATGCTTCTTGTTTTATTAAGATTTAGTTTAAGTTTGTTTCCCATAAGCCAATCTGATACCTTTTTTAGTTCTATGTTAAAATTTTTACTGTCATTTAGATATGTGTCTTTTGTACATGTTTTGTATAACATTGTGTCATCTGCAAAGTTGAGGACGTTAAGACTGGTATTATTCTGTAAGTCATTTATATGTACTAGGAATAACAACTGTCCTAATACTATGCCTTGTGGTACCTCAAATTCACTTTATTCACAGGTTGTCTCATATCCTCCAAAGCTAACGAATTGTTTCCTTCCATCTAGATATGAGCTGATTAGTAGATGCATATTTCCTCTCACACCATAACATTCCAAATTCCTTAGTAAGATATTTCTATCTACACTATCAAATGCTTTCCTTAAATCAAGAAAGACTGCACAAACTGCGTTTCCTTTATCAAAATTAGACAAAACCTCTTCAACAAATTTAAACAAAGTTAAAGTGGTGGAATGATTTTGTCGAAAGCGAAACTGAGAATTGTTTAAAAATATATTACTTTCAGAAAAAAAAAACTGTGCAGGCGATTATAGATTACTTTTTCAACGATTTAATTTAAATTAGATAGAAGTGAAATGAGTTTTTAATTTTCTGGTTAAGTTTTTAATCCTGACTTTAAAATTGGTATCACTTTTGCAAGTTTTAGGTTACTTGGATAAACACCTTCATAAAATGCTTAATTAATTAATTTGCTTAGTATTGAGGATATAAGATTGTTTGCTTTCTTAAGGATCTTTACAGATATACAATCTTCACCACTGGCTTTGTTTGGATCTAAACTCTTGATAATATTAGATACTTCAGTTTCTGTAACATAATACCAAAAAAAAACGATTCCTAATATTTTTTGAGATTAAAACTAACCTAACATTAAAACTAAACTACTTTTAGAAAATAAATAAAAAGAAGTCATGAAGACAAAGAAGAAAACATAAAGCTACTATGAATAAAACTTTATAAAAATTTTTGTTAACAAGTATATTAAAGGTCAGGTTGTTTAGAAATGGAATTATTAGTTCATCAAATTGCATTACTTATGGGGTCATTTAAGCTTGTTAATATACACTAATGAATTATTTATGTAACTAAATGCTAACTTTTTTTAAAATAGTGTTAGCTTAAATTTAGAAATATATGGCAAAACCTGATAAAAACTATTGAAAATATAATTTGAAAAATACTACAAAATAAACTACACATAAAACAATGTAACCTATGCAAAAAAATGTTTCGAAAAACTGTAGAAACTATATAAGAACTCATTAAAAAAATGATAAAAAGCGTTTTTTTGTTAGTAAGATCATCTGATTAAAGTTATGTAGAATCGTCATGATTTACCGTATTTCTCTTCTAAAAGTATATAAACGAACAGTTAGATTGATAAGCAGGTTATTATCAACACTGCAGAGCTTTAACGTCGCCTTCATCTGAATTCTATGAACAAGTTAAATTTACATAAAGAATAAAATTATGTCTTGCTTGAATTCTGTTCATTGGAAATTAAATATATATATCAAGAAAAATTTGGAAAAATCTTTACGAAAAATATATTTTGATCATTTAATGATTCGGCATTTCAAAAGACAATTATACTTAACTGAAAGAGAGAGAAATAATAAAACAAAAAGTTTATTTAAACCTTTAACCAGTTCTTGATAATCGACATTTAGTGTATGACGTATAATTTTTTCTTTAGTAAGACCACGTATAGACCACATTTTGCCCCTAACGTATGTTTAACTAGTAGTGAAAACCTGATAAATTGAGCTTATTTTTAACTAAGTATTTATAAATATTTTTAATTTAAGTTATCAATTCATAATGGTTTCGCTAGAATTTAAAAAACAAATATTTCTGAACATTTTATAAGCACTTTTTTGTTTTAACTTAAAATAAAGTGCCAAAGTAAATGTATTGCAAATCACTGATTGAAATTTGGCAACTATAATTCTCAGTAGCATGTTTACATGAAGTAATAATTTAGTTTGTTCTGGAATTTTTTCCTAGCTCTTTTTAAAAAACAAAGGCATTACAAATAGACTTCCGTTAGATTCTAAATTTTAATTTATTCATTACAACTAGTTTTGAACCAACAGCTGAAGCGGCACATTGCACCCATTTATAATGTTTTAAATAGGACTCACCCTAAACTTGTTGAAAATTCAAATTTTCTAGACCTGAGTGTCAGGCACACTATACCATGGGTTAAGAGTGCAGCCAAAAAAAAAGTACAGACAAACAGATGAACAAACTTTAAATTTAGTGTCGAGCATTGATGTTAATGGTGATATTATGGAATTTTTAAAAGGAATTTCGCATAAGTTTAGTTTGCATTCTACTCTAACCAGTCTTCTTTCATTATTATTTCTTCTGTTCGTTGAACAATATTTAATTTTTGTTAAATGAATAACATAAGTGTCCTTGACTACATGTACAAAAAAAAATTTTCAGTTGTATGTATTTTGTTGTATCAGTTTTTTATTAACGACGCTAAGACAAAGTGTTTTTTATGTGAAACGAGTTACTAAGTCTAAACTGATTTTAATTAAACTAATTAATTAGTAATTTTTTCAGTAATAATATTCGTTTAAAGATTAAACATCAAATATTCATCAGATACTTTTTCAAATAACATCTATAAAAAGAAATATTGATTTATTCTTATTCACTGACTAATTGATGACTGCTAAAGTCAACAATAAACAAGTTGTCCTTCTAACTACAATACCATCTAAAATATAGATAAAAAACGGCAGGAATGTTACTGTTAATCACAAAAATTTATTTATAATTAACATTTTCTTACCTTTTTAAATTATTAATGATTAGGAAAAAACTGTAATTTTGTAAAGATTGAAACTAAGGTTTTACTGTATCTACCTTCATCTTTGATTTACCACATGTAGATGGAAAATTTTAGCACATTATCACCACAAGTACGGTGAAAACTTTTGCACAGACATGTTTTTTATTCATATGATTATAACTTTTTTTCATACGAAATATACTTTACATGTTAGTTTAAAAAATTCGTAGTTTCAATTCAGTTGTTCCATTATAATAAGTTTTTATTTTTAAATAAATTAAATTTGAAAAAGTTCTACAGTTAAAATTGTTAGCTTAAATCTTTATTATTTCTCTTGTACAATAAATAATTTACTTAGGATTCTTAAAGACCTTCATTCTTTAATAAAACTCTTCAGAACTAAAGAGATACTAAAACAACCAAAAACTTAAACAATACCCCGAAGTCTATGATAAATAAATAACTATTTTTCAATTTTATAAATCACTTAAAAGATAAAACATTAAATACCTAAAATAATTGGAAAGCAGAATGTGTTTACCCGTTCGGGTTCTAATGCGTTAAGTAATTTTTGCTTATATGTAAGTCAGCATTAGTTTTAAAATGATTTATGTTAAAATATGAAAGAAGAAAATATTTAGAAAAACTAGAGATAAACTATTCTATATTATTTCTGTATATTTTTATCAAGTATCTACTAGCTCAAACTTAACAACTACTACTACAACTACAAAAGCTTCAAGGAATTCAAAAAAAAAAAACAACTTTTGCCAACTAAAAACTTTTATTATAGAAAACCATAATTTTTAAACGATATCAAAAGCAGCTAATAAGTACAACGTTAAGAAAAAAAATGGACACAGTGATTTTATGATAGCCATATGGTGAGTACACTATTGTATATTAACAATTAAGTTTTCTAAGTTACTTCGAATCTCCGGATATTTTTTACCACTTCGGTCTTCTTTAACTGTTAATCTGGACATACAAGCTTGAATAGATTTTATTATATTGGCTCCTTTCAGATGAACTTTTGCCTGAAAATATTTTTAGCACTACAAAGTTAGGTTTCAAACTCAATAAAAATAGAGTTAATAAAATCGAATCCATAGCGATCATTTATTCGTTACACGCTAGGATTTTTTACAAAACTATTTTTTTATAAAATTTAGTAATCATCAACTACCTATTATTAATCAGGTTTATCTAGTCGAAAAAAATCAAAAATTAGAGCACAAAAAAAAACTATCTAGTAAAATATTTTCAAAATATATTATTTATAATAAATCTCTTTAATTTAACCTTGAATTTATGAAGAAACCTCTTTACAATAAAAGCAAAACCCCTAATTTGTTGGTATAATTATTTTTTTTAAATTTTTTATTTACTAATCGTTCGTTAGATACATTACAATTTCTTTTAAAACTTAAAGTGTGTTTTTGTTTTATAAAAAAAACTGTAAAATCATTTATGGCAGTCATTTATATCAGGTACGTAACTTAAACAAATCTTCAACGCTGAATTAGATAAAAACTGCCTTTTTGATTTCAATTTATTTAACTAAAAGAAACACAATTTTAAACCAAAAGCATAAATCAAAAGCTATTTTTTAGAAAGTTGTTTAGCTGCAAAATTGTTCAATCTATGTCCGGTATAGATATGTATGGTAGGGCGGTAAGAGACAATTAAATTGTTCTTTTATGACATGTAAAAAGTATTAAAAGATTGCTTTAATCGAATATATATTTTTTTATTTCTATACGATTATCCGTTATGCTAATAATCTAGAAAAGGATTAGTTTTCTATAAATTTAATAAAAAAATAAAAATAAAAACTATGAAGTTTTTTGAATTATAATCTCTCCTATGTACACATATCATCACGTGTCTATTTTAGTGAATTTTGTTGACAACAACTTTTGAAATTTCAAAAACTTATCTTTCTAACTCTTTCGTTTTAGCTTACTGAACTATTATAATAATAAATAAATTGATTTTATTTAAGATAGAATTACTCCTAAACAATTTTGAAATTGATTAATTTTGTTTTATGAATTTTATTCAGATCAGGGGTCGGCAGCCTTTTACAGAAATGGAACAATTTTTAAAGAAAAAGTTGTTCACGTATAAAAACATCTTTCGCGGGCTACTTAAAAAACTGCAATATAAAAAATACTTTATTTCGAACCGAATTGGATAAAATAAGGATTAGTAATTACTGGTTATTAAATTAAAAGCCTAATTGTACGCTTTTAACGCGTAAACTTATTTTTTGTTGTTATTAAAATTAATGTCTTTAGCTAGGAAGTATATCACGGGCCACAGTTTGCCGACCCTAGTCTAAATTAAAAATTATAATATTTATAAAATAAAATAAACTCTAAACTAGTTTCGAAAATTTTACATGCATTTTGATAAGTATATGTATACAACAGGGTGGCCTAATATTTTTGGCAAATTTTCTCCAGGCTTTCAAAATTTCTTCAAGGTTTTCAAAATTTGTTTCGGGTTTTTGAAAGTACATCTTTTTTTGACCAGTTTTTGTAAAGAATTAATCTAATATAACTCTAAAAAATATAATTTTAAATTATTTAAAAATTTTGTTAAACATGAAAATTAATTCTAGTTTTATCTTTTATAAAGTTATGATGTAAACTTTGTAAACTTACAGTTTATTGCTTAACTAATAGAGTTTAAAAAAAAAACAAGAAATTTTAAAATGTATAACGTATAGATGAAATAAAGCTAAAAAATAAATTTAATTAAAAAAAGGCGACAAAAAACTTAATAAACTTTTATAACCACACATAGATATTAGATTACTTAAATTTTAAAATCTTGTACAGTTTTATCAAAGTCTACATCCTAACTATTAAACATAATTAAATAAGAACATTTAACTTAGCTAAATGATACTTATTAGAGCAATTTTAAATAAACTAGGCACAACTAATGACTTACAACTTAAAATTTAAAATTTATTATAGCTGTTATAAATACATTGAGTATAAAACATTTAATCAGACATTTTTATTTGGATCTGCTCTTATTTTGCGCTTGATCTTAGTATTCTATAGCTCTTAGTTTTCTCTCAAGCTAAACTCTATCAAATTGCATCAGTCAGAAATAGGTTCTTGTTGATTGATTTTACATAACATTCAAAACAATGGAAATGCCAGTAAAAAAGTAGTTTCATTAATTAATTTTAACAAAAGGGTTGATCATTCCAATTCGATCATCAGACTACAAGCCTTTAGTAGACTGAGACCGGTTTCGTCCTCATTAGGTAATAACAAAGTTTGCCAATGTTTTTGTTGATTTCATTATTAAAGTAGAAATTTGACTAATAACTTAAGTCTAGCAATGAAAAAAATTACAATTTTTAGTATACCAAAAGTGCAAAAAATAAATTTTAAAAAGTACCAGGTATTTTTACAAAATTCCAGATTTTTTCATAAATTTTGTACAAAACTTAAGGTTTTTTCAGATTTTTTTTTGCTTAAGTTGGTAAACTCCAGGTTTTTCGGCCACCCTGATATAATTGGCTCTACAACAAGATATATTTATGATCATTTGGTACAAAGTATATGTAAAGTATGTAATAATTTGTATTTGTCTACAATAATAAATTTGATTTTTTTTTAATTTAGTATAACCATTAAAAACGAATACTATATTAAAATTATATTTACATTTTTTTATTCATAGCCAATGATTGCACGTTAAAAAAATAAAGTTTTTAATAAAGTTTTGTTAAATTTCATTGTTAGCTAATTTTTTTTAGTAGGAAGTCTTTTTATAAATTTTTGTATTTTGATCTTTTTTAAGATAAAAAAAACTACTGATAGATACTTTTGTATTTAAACAAATGTTATAAAAGCATAAAATTTAATATAATTATAAAAAAAATTTTTTAATTGTACATAATAAGTAAATAAAAAAAATTAAAATTTAGTTTAAAATCATTTATAGATAAAATTTAAGTTACACTTAACAACTATTTATAATAGTTAGTAAACTGACCTGTTGATTATGACAAGAGAAGTTTGTTTTTAATATTTGAAGTATTAGACAAAATATATCATAAAGTGGAATGGTAAAATTTATAACAAATTAGTTTGTAGTTTTTTAAAAACTTTCCACTAACGTAAAATCACTCACTTTTTGGTTTTTATGTACTAAAGATAACAATGCTGACGCAGAGATTAAATGGATTTGGTTTTCATTATTTTCTAAACTGGCAACTAAAAGTGATACTATAGGACCTGTAAAACAATAAAATAACAATAGAAAAAAAAACCTGTGTTTTACCATATAGGAAAAAACTAACTTGAATAACTAATTCTAGGTTTACTTGGCTGATGGAAGCATAAATTTCTGATTATTTTAATAACGTAGTATCCACTTTTAAATATATTAGACTTATGTAGTTCCAACAAAACTAATAGAATGTCTGCAAAATTTTATAAGATGTTTAAATACATAACATAATAACTTTGATAGCATTTTTGTTTCATTTTATATTTTAATTTTCTTTTGTCTAAACAATTTTCACTCGTTCGAAATAATTCAAACGAGATCATTAGTTAATTAGTAAAATCTATAAAATTTTTATAAAAATAAAAGAAGACATTAAGTTAAACTTGAAATAAAACTGGCATTTATTGTAAAAAAAAAACAAATTAAAGCTTATAATTTAAAACTATCTATTTACCGATATCATAAGATTAATAGACGAATTAACTCTAAGGTTAGAAAAATATAAGCTACTTAAAAATATTACAAAGTTAAAACAAATAAAGAAACATTTAAAAAGCATTTTTGTTAACTTGTTTGTAACTTGTAATTTTTTCAACTAACGTATTTTCAGGATATAATACGTATAAAACAAAGGTTTTCAGAAGTAAAAGTACAACAACAGTTTGTTAACTTATAAATGTTTATCTTTTGTATAAATACATAAATATTATAACACCTAATAAGATATGTAATAATGTTATAATTAATTCTAGTAGGAAAAAAAATACTTTAGATTTTTAAACAGGATATTAATTATTGAATGAACTACAAATACGTCTGTACATAAAGATGAAGAAAAACATTGTCTGATTGGTATACAAATCAAACATTAGTTTTTTGAAAGCGGCTAAGCTTTGCATTTACATTAACACTGAGTTGTATCCAGCATATATATAAAACAACTCAGTTCGAAGAACTTTAAGTTACACTTGAGTTTTTATTTTTTAGATTCTACGTATCTAAAAAATTTGGGAAGAACGATAGATTTCATCTATTTTGCATATATATTAAATTCGTTTTACAAAATATAAAAACACCATGTCATCAAATTTAATTCATCAAAGTATCTTATACAATCAAATTGTCTCAAACAGTAAGAAAATAGCACCAGTCACATAAGAAATCAAATAAGAATTTTGAGAATTAGACAAGTGATGTGGTTTATGTTTGCAAGAGTTACGGTTTCATTAATCGTTACATAAGCCAAAGAACAGCTATAATGTTCGACCAATAAAAACATCAACAAAAAAGATGCGATAAAAACAGAAACCGTATGTTTTAGAGCCTTTAACAGCAATATAGAAAAGCTGTTATTATTGATGAAAATAAAACTATCCCTGCAGCAAACTAAGGTAATTTGGCAAAGAAACTATATAAACTTCAGCAGAAAAAGATACCATACAACTAAACAAAAATATAAAAACATGAGCAAAAACTTAAGATGACAACACTGCACCTAAAACGTTATTATCAAGAACCCGTTATTTAAGACTTTTCAGAAACCAAATCAGACACAAGTTACAAACAAGCTAATGTCAGAAAAGGATTGATAGGACCTTATTCGTTGAATAAAAAAAAAATACAATACTGCCTAAAAAAGAATCTGACTAATTAAAAAAATTCAGAAATTTAAATATAAATCAAAAACATTTAAAATTTAAGATATAAACTTAAACATGCAACTTTATGGAATTTTAAAACAAAACGAAACTGTTTTGCTGTGAATATTCGTTACTTTTTCGTTAAATATTTTTTTGTAAGAAATGTAAATAAAAGTTGTTAAATTCATATTCTTATATCCTAAAGCTATTTTTAAAAATTAAAGAATCTAAATTAAACTATAACTAAACTTTTAATGAACAAAAAAAAAAAACCGAAATAAAACTAGCATGCTAAATGTTTTCTTGAAGTTTTCAACTCAATGAAAGTCTCCAGTATTTCATACTTATCGTAAAGATTTAAGGTTATAATTTTTAAATGTTATTCTTTTGAAATGAAAAAATCAAAATTTATTTAACATTAAACTGTAGACACTGATGAAAGAATTGTTATTTACTTTTTTTTTTAATCTGTATGTTACAAACTTTTGTTTTATTTTAAACACATTCTTTGAAATTAGAACATTCTAAATTATTTTTATCTGCATATTTTTATCAAAAAATATCACACATATCTTAAAGTTTTTGGGAAACTATTTTTATATTACTTTTGTTTAAAGCTAAAATGTTTTATTATCTAGAAGGAATGTTTTATTGTTAAAAAAAAAACGTGTTCTCTAATAATTATAAAATTTATTAATAGTCAACGTTTTTTGTCGTATTTACTTTTACTTAATCTAATCCAAACTTTTATATTCTTTTTAATAATATTTTATATATCTAAATTCATTATAACATAATCCGTAGGTAAAACAAAAAATTGTAAGTACTGTTTGTAAAACGTCTTAAAAATACCTTTAATTTTAAGGATATTTTGTTGACCATCAGAATGTGCTGATAAACACAGAATAAATTTAAGCCAGTTTATGAGAAGTACAACGTTATACTTGCTCCGTTTTGAACACTGAACCTTGTCAGCTACTGCTGGAAACAAATCCATCAAATTTGCCTGTTAAAAAAATTAAAAACTATTAAAATTAAACAAGAAAAACTTTTTTTTTTGTAATTTTATTTAGTTTTTTAATTGTGTTTTGCATAAAATTTTGGTTAATAATTTTTTTAGATATGAAAGCATATAATTGATAAAACTAATGATTAGTTAGTATTTTTAATACCAGAAACTATATTAAATACAATTTACAGAGCTGTCTTTGAAGAAAAATAACTTGCTTTAAAAGTTATTGTTAAGCTAAGTTTATTAAAATACTACATAACTTTGATTGTTTAAACAAAAATGTTTCTTTAAACAAGAGTCGGCAGAATTTTTCAAGAGACTGACCAAATTAACTAGAAAAAGTCTTTCTAAGGCAACAGTAGTTTTAAAACTTTTATTAGAAAATAAATTCAAATTTTGATACAAATTTTTAGTGAAATTAACTTTAAATATTTTTGACTGTTTATTCAAAACTAAATTAAGAGCAAATTTAAAGTATTATTCATTAAAATAATTAATTTAATTGTTTTCTAGCTAAAAAAACGTCGCAGGCCACATATTTCTGATTATACCGGCGGGTCACAGTTTGCTTACTTCTGGTTTATAATGTACTAAGTTTAATTTAATTTACTAAGAAAATTTTACTGACGAGGTTTAATTGAAAATTCGTTACAATAAACTTTGTTTTTTATTTTTTTTAATATTTTGCACCGGAAATTAGTATATAAAAATTTTTATTGATAAAACTTTTAAAATAAGTTTAAAAAAATTTACGTGTAAAACATCATTTTCAAAATTAATTATATTAAATCGTGTACAAAACCAAAAATAGATAAATTCGAAGTAATTTGCTACAACTTTGTTAGTCTTATTTTCTTAATTTTAAAAGTATACATTAATTAAATTTCAATTATTTACTTAATTAAGCTTATAAACATAAGTCTTTGTAGGTGTTATATAAATTTATATAGAATAAAATGTTACACAAAAAGCTGTAGCATAATCAATTAATTAAACAGACTTTAGAAAATTAAACAAGGTCGTGGCCTTAAAATTGTATTTTTTTAGAAAAGTTGTACAAAATAAACAAAAAATTATTACACAGCTTTTTTAAGATAAAACTGTTAAAATTTTAACATAAAATAAATATGTGTTCTACGAACCTTATTTTTAAACATAATTAATCTGACATGTCTACAACTTTTTTAATATAAGTTCACCTTCCAAATGATATTTCTGCATTCAGTAGATACTGAGATGTTATTCATTAATTGAAAACAAGTGTTCAGCATTTTGAAATCACTTTTTGCTTGTACGATCTTAACATGCACGTTTTTACAGCAATCTACAAGAAGACTCATCAAACAAGGACTTTGTGTTCCAGCTTGTAACACAACCGATAAAGATGTGCATGCTGTGTTTTTGATTTTATTTAATAAAAAGTTTTCTATAATCATACCGCACAGTTACAACAGAGAAATTAAGTTTATGTGTTATTAAAACATTCGAATATCAATTAAAAAGAAAAAAAAACAATTGATAGTTTTTAAAAATTAATGTTATTACCTGTTTTTTTTTGCTTCATAACGTAAACAGTGTGAGTTTTACAAACAAAACTTAAAATTTTTTGTGTTTCTTAAACTAGTTTAAAACTGAACTAATTATTATCTTTCAGACCTTATTACAATACTAACATAAACTTAGTATATGTTTGTTAGCAAAAGTAAATTACAATGCGATATCTTTTGCTTTTAATAGTTAAAAATCATAAACTTAAGAATTTAAATAAAACTAAGTTGTCAAATATTGCTTTACTATAAATAAGAACAAAAACAATCTAAACATATACTTTTCTTTACTGTTTTTTATTCACAGCGGAACAGTATATTTTTAAGACATAATTCACTTAAACAAACCAACAATTTATAACAAAAATCCATTAAACTTTTTATGTCAGTTCTAAGTTCACATTTTAAACATTTAAAAAAGTTTTAACTACCACAGTTTACAAAACTGTCAACATTGAACTTTTTTACTACAGTGGAAAAGGAAATCAATAAGGTTCGATCCAAGACATAAGTGCGTACTTTGTGTGATATACGTACTTTGCGTACCGTTTTGAGACAAACTTAACCTTTTCATACCGAATAACAATTGATATCTACTAACTAAAACAAATACACGGTCTATTTTGCAGTTACTAGATTTTTCAAAAAGTAATTGGGTTGCATTTGGATTAATCACTTTAAGAATGTACTTTTGTTCATGAATTTCGTTTGTAACATTAAATATCATGTTTTTTTTTCAAAAAAACTTATATTTTTTCATTTTCAAGATTTATGCATACCTTACGCAAGCACGTACCTTATCAATGTCTTTAATGTAGTTTAAAAACTGTTCTACATTATTAAAAATTAAACATTGTATTCATTTTAAGATAAAGAAAAAAAGAGGTGTAGTTTTTGATAATAATTAGTTATAGGTGCATTAAAGTTTGTAGCTTTTTCATATTTAATCAATTTAGATAGAAAATTTTGGTTTTATTTTAAAGATATTTCTACACATTTGTAAACTTTATGGGAAAACAACAGAAAGATTAAACTGATTACATTTATTTATAAATAGAAAGGATAAAAAAAATAATCGATATTACAAAAAAAATTAAAATATATTCAACTAAACCTAGACATAGGGTAGTTATGTGGTAGACTAAATATGATAACAAAAACTTGATCTATTAATGTTAAACTTTTTCTTTAAAATATACATATTGTGCAAATATTTTTCGGATACTTGGAAAATATTGAATAAAAGACCAAATAAAAATGAAAAAAATGAAAATAGACTTTAATTCAAGTAAACTAGTTAAGCATAGTTAAACTTATACATGTTTTATTTTTGAGCAACCTTTTTCACAATGTGCTGTGAAGTTTAGGATGAATTTCATCAAAAACATTCTAAGCTCAGTTGATAAAAGACTTGTTTTCCACAGCTTATAAAGTACCTTTAAAATTTTAATATAAAATTACCAAAATTGACTAATATAATACAAATTACAAATTATGTACATAATAAAAATTTGAAACTACCTTGTTAAACACAAATAATCAAAACAGAAGAACTTTTCGCCACACTCATCAGTGTTTAATATCGTGGTTAAAAAAGCTGATGAGGGTGGCGAGAAGAACTTTAGTTTAATTGTTTTTATTAAAATGTTTTATAATTTTATGCTATAAACTAAAATAAAGGATGAGTTATTATTTCTATAAACAACATTTATACTTAAAGTAAATAATTTATTTTTAACTGCAAGTATTGACTTAAAAATAAATATAAACGCCGTTTCAGAGTTCTTAAATTTTTAAGGTATGTTGTTAAAACAATAACTTATTTTCGAACAATACACTTTTATATAGAAAACTAGGCAAACTTTTAAAGTGTTTCTGTATGCTTAATAACTAAAAGAAAAGCATATTTGCTATTACTAGCTTATGATTAAAGTAAAATACTATTAAAAAAAACAATGTTACCAAACTTTAAAAACATCCCTATAAAATAAATTAAAACACCTTATACAAAACCTCAATACTTTAAGATAAAAAGATTCCTACAAAATTTAAAAAAAAAAACATGCAACCAACACTTTCTTCCAAAAAAAAAAACTAACAAATCCAAGTCCAGCATCACAAGCTTGCAATCTGTACTCTTTTTCTCTGCTCAACAAGTTTGTTAAAACTTTTATGAGTGACAAAAGAGGTTGAGTTGAAAAAACGGTATCTAAAAATTAAACGGTTTAAAAAATTAGACAGAAACTTAAATTTATTAAATTCTAAGTGCAGACCATTTTACTTGAAATTACTATTGCTTCATAAAATAAAGCTTTATGTATCGAAGCATATTATATTGTTTTAAATACTTATTTAACTTAGTATTTTTTCAAGAAAAAGTGAAAACAACAAATTCTTGTATTAACATAATGCTTAAGTCTATAAAGATGTAATGTAATTCTTAATAATTTATCTATTCCGTATAACTTGGTTAAATAAATGTTTCAACCTAATTAAGTACGCCATTTCTCTGATAATAATATTTTTTATTTAAGACGCTATTTGCATCAAGAAATGTTAAAGGAGAAACTACTCATTTTCACTTAATTTTATTTTTTTTACTTTGGACAAAGCATTCGACACAAAAAACTATATGTCCTTATGAGGTGATAAAATCGTTCTAAAAATTACTTACTATGTTTTAAATTAAGTTTGAAGTATTATACGGTATACAAATAAAGTTTAAACAAATACAAAATTTAAGTAGGTTAAAATAAAAATAAAAAGCTAAACAAAAATATACTGATAAGTAAATTGTTTTTAAAAACCAATATCCAAAAAAACAGTTCAAAAATAAAAAATTCTTTGAAATTCATAAAATCGAGAATTTAACACTTAAACAAAACCGAAAGATTAACTTAAAAAATTAAGATAACATAGAAATTAAAATTCTTCTTATTTTACAACAGTTTACATTGGTAATTGTTCATTACGATTCAAAAAACGTATATCATATATTTTCAAAGACACAACATTGTAATCGAAACGGCCTACAAGACCAAAAAAGTGTCTACTACTTCAGCAATAAAAGAAAATGCTCGGAAATATTTGACGTTATGTCATTGTAGATACACTTGCTCTGCATCTCAGATAATTTCATACATAAGAGAGACATAGAGACAAGTTTACTGAAGGATTGCAGACAACAATGGAACAGACAAAAACAGCGTAATATTTGATCACCTGTTTAATTGCACACACTGCCAAACTTCAGACATTGTACAAAACTTTATATTTCTAAAACAAGAAAGAAAAATGAGTTTCAAGCCTAAAATCGATAATAGTAAGAAAATAAAGGTCTGAGTTAAATACTCAAATAACACCAAATGGCAAACAACAATATTAACAATTTACTAATTAATATATTTTCTAAACTTTTGTCTAAAATATCCAAGTTAAACTCTGTATTAGCTTAAATCTTATTTTTATACGTCATAATACCATTAAATTATTTTATAATTCTTTTATTCATAAATTAATTTTTTAAACCATATTATTACTTTACACTTTATAAGGATGTATAAATTTTATGTCTAAATCTATTTTTTATAAAAAACTATTATAAAAAGAATCAGAAATTCTTCTTATGTATTTTATTTTATAAATGGTGCCTTAAAAGTAATAACAAAGTAAAACCTTCCTACAATAGTATATATCTTATATAAAACGATTTTCTTTATCATCAATAGCTAAAAACTAGTACCAGTTTATTCTTTAACTTTTAAATACCTATATTAAACCCTTTTGTTAGTACTGAAATTGTACAAGCCTTTTTTACAAAATACAAAGTTATATATTACAAGATTTTGATTTATTTATCATCTTTATACAACAATGGAACCTTTAAAACTAAGATAACCATTAAGTTTTTCAACGGAATGTTAAATTACTTATAAATAATAATAAAATATTTACCTGTATTTTTTATTAAATTTGCTTCATCAAAAGGAAACAAATATAATTAATTAGCTGAATACAAATATATCAAAAGAATATTGTCTTCCACTTTTACATTTGAAAAAAATGCGTTTTATCATACTTCTTATTAACAAAACAGTAAATAAAATCAAACTATATACATTTAACTAGTGTTAACAAAAACGGAAAAGTATACAACATAGTATCTTAAAGTTTAATATTCAGTTCTTTAACATATTGTTTAAAAACAGGTTATTTAAAGCAAAATAAAAATTGAATAGTTAACACTGCATAATTAATGAAGGATAAATGAAAGTCTCTAAAAAACTAACATCGCTTTTTAAAACTTTTGCTATCAAGTTAACTTTATGTTTATATGGCTTTTGAAATTTTAGCAACTTTAAATTTTTATAACTTTGAAAGTTTATTTAAAAGTGTAAAAAAAAATTACCTAAAAGCCTTTTTTTTGATTTTTTTCAACTAATTTTTTTAAATTTAAATAGGATGTTTATAAAATTGGAACATTGAAGAAAACTTTTTATTATTTAAATGTTTTTAAATGCTTCTCTAGGATTTTTTAAAGGTTAAGAGTGTTTTTAATTTCCAAAACTAATTTTTGGTAGATAATCATATAAATTATGTCAAAAAATTTTAATTTAACATTCAAAAAATTAGAAGTTATTTTTTATATAAAAAAGAAGATTGAAAATAAAATAAAACCTTCCAACACTGCAGCTTGTTTTAACTGAATTGATGAAGAAGAATTGGTAATAATCATTTTAGAGTATTGTGATGTTAAAGCAAAAGGCTTAGTTGTGTGTATCAGAACAAGTTTGCTGTTCACCTCTTCTATCAAATCACAAGTCGACTTGATGAAACCCTCTAAAACAAACAAAAAATAAATAAACTAAAATATTTGATTTGAATATTTAATAAATTGGGTTTAGCGGTAAGGTTTAATTAAAAACTTGGTTTGTAAACTTAACAATCAGCTACTAGGTGCTGTTTTTGTTTTATGTTTTATGGTATAAGTTTTTTTGTCCAACTATATTATAAAACTTTGTAAAGTTTTTCTGTCAAAAGTAACTTTATTAAAAAAAATTTAAATAGTTTTGTAAAATGAATAATTTTTTTAATTAAATGTATTTAATATGTTTTTAATTTTACATTAGTTTTAAATGTAATTAACTATATATTTAATGCCTGTGTTTTATTTTTACTTAATTATCATTATTTTACATCAACTGCTAAAAGATACATGCTTAATATTCGTGGTAGTTTTTTTTTATTCATCAACGCTTTAGCTAAACAAACAAAAAAATTATTAAATCAATTCGGAACACTTTTAAACTGACTTATTTAGGTTAGTATTATAACAAACCTCTAACAGCCACTTTAGTGGAGTAATAAGAGCAAGCAAACAAGTTTTGAAGCCCTCCAGCGCATGAAACCATCAAAACATTACTTTCACCACTAACAATTGATGACGGATGAATCACCAGCCGTTCCAAGTGTGACATCATTGATAACGTCATAGTTTTTAAATGCTCCTCAGTAGTAGTATCACCTAAAAAAGGCAAAACTGAATAAATTAGAAGCTTATTTTGTGTTTTATATTATATCTGTTCTTTATCCTCAATTTTGAAGTTTCATCTTAAATAATCGCAATTTTAAACCACGACTATCAAAAAAAAAAAAAAAAAATACTTTCAATGCAGTTCTATAGAAAATAATAAATACAGTTATTTAAAATGTAAACACCATTAAAAATTATAAATATAATTTATTTAAACAAGTATGTTGATTTTCTAAATACCTAGTAAATCATACATCCATCGTAAGCTCTCTTTTCTACCTTTGATCATCTGTGTGCGCATGTGTTCAACTTGGAAAAACATTAAGAGAAACTTTACACATGATAACTGTTTCTTAATATCCTTGGTATCTTGTAAACATCGCTTAACTCCAACTAAAAACATAATTGTCAATAGTTTATATACCACACTAAACTTAAATCCTTCCGCCGAAAATATATTTCTACTAATGCAATATAAAGTGCAGCTTTTATAGTTATAACAGAAAACACAAAAAAAAAGTTGCTTTATTACAAATTAATATACTTTCTAACACTAACTTATTTTTACAATTTTCGTCAGTGTGTGTACAATTGCAATAGTACATTTAAACACTTAAAACTTATATAACTTTTTAATAAAAAAAACGTAATGATTACTAGTTTGTAATAGTTTGTATTAATACAATTCAGTAACAGTCCAGATGTTTAGGTTTTTTGACTAGTTTGTTTATATTTCGGGTACAACTTAATAGAAAAGCTTATATTTACCGTATATTTGCTTCCAGTTTCTATGAAAAACTTGAATGTTAAAAACTTTACTTTGCAGGCAGTAAGTCATCAGTTCAGTAAATATATTGAAAACTATTGCATCACAGGAACTTGCAATTTTTTCAAGTTTTTTAATTTTTTTAACTGTTAAGAAAAACTCAGTCAACATTATGTTAATATCATTAGTTTAAAAGTTCACTTTGTTTCTATTTTATAAACACTTTAATTCATTAATGCAGTATCTAATTCTATATAAAATTGTCTTTTATAACTTCATAAGTTTTGAACATTTTTGTATTACACCAACTAGCATTAAAAAGTTCAAATTAAATTTGTATTTAGATTTTATTGAAGAGATTATCAGAAAAAATACAATGTTTCACTCTTGTAGTAAACTGTAAGAGATCATCAGTTGTTAAAATATTTTTTCAAATAGAAATTAAAAAAAAATATATCATCATATATATCAATCTTAACATAACAGTTTAATTTTGTGGATTAGCTATAATTATAAGTTCCAACCTTAAAAATTAACCTTAAAAAGCTTTTTTTTAATTACTACTTAAATAAATGACACATATACAAACTTGTGGCGGTTTTAAATTTCTTAGAATTAAAAAATATGTTAGTCTTGAAAACCTGACAACTCTTTAAACGATTGATACTTGTAAAAAGGACATGCATACATTTCTATAATAGTACATACATAAAAAAGCTAAACTCAACTTTAACAGTTATAAAGCAAGTGAGCGAGATATTATTTTTTATTACAAAGATGAATCCAACAAAGTACTAAATTTAAAAGCTAACCACTAATTGCAAGTGTAAAAAAAGAAGACAGTTTGTCAATATAAGATTCTTTGACATCAATCATTTGCACTGCCACACTCTCTCTCTGTTCTTTCAAGCAGGAATATAAAAGTTGCAACACACTTGCTTGCATTTTAACCAAATCACTTAGCAACGAGCATCTTCTGTTTCGCTTGACCAACTCAATAGATGGCACTTCTGATTGGTCACTGATATCTTCTCGTTTTGTCAATTTTTTTAGTAAGCATTGAACACGCGATTGGTCCGTTAAACTGAAGTATTTAAACAAATAATTGAAAATTTATAAACAATGCTTTTTTTAATTAACTTTTTTTTATTTTTTTATAAATTATTCAAAATTTACGAATTATTTTAATCAAGAGATTTGCTTAAGTGTTTAGTGAAAACAGTTTTAGCTAAAAAAAAAATTAAAAACAAAAATAGATGAAACAAACTTTACTAAATTTGTTACTCGTAAAGAATGCAAACTTTTAAATTAGCAACCTTAAAACTTGTAAGATTAAAAAACTTTTTCAAAACTGGCTTGCCATAAATTTGTTTTTGTTTGGTGGAAGAAAATAAAAAATATTACAATTAAAAATGTTATTAAATATTAAAAATACATAAATTTTATATTTAGCTCACAAGACACTTGACTTAAGTTTATTGTTAAACTTAAACACATTTGATGTACATAAAAGCGCTATCTTGATTTAATCTGTAAAAAATTAATTCCTTGGTGTGATACTTATGAAGAAACTATTCTGCTAGCCTTGAAGTCTATAACATTTTGTTTGCTTAAGTTTTTAACCAGCATACTATTTTTCACCAATGACCTCTTACAAAAAAAAATATTTATTTTCAAATAGAAAAATAAAAGTGTTAGTTTTTGAAAATTAACTATAAAATAACTTATTTCAAAAACTTTATACTTATCATTACTTACAATTTTATAAAAATGTTATAATTGAAAGTTACTTTGTGAAATAGTACAACAAATCAGCTTCTAGCATTGCAGTTATTGTGTTAGTTGGTGCTTTAGTTATACAGCTGACTAAAAAGTGACACGTTGATGAAACAAGTTCTGGAGTTGCAAGTGACCTCCATGAGTTCATTAGCATTTCGTCATCTGTTTTGAAAAATTTTATTAAATAATTTTTTAGTTTCTATTTTGTATAAATTATTGATAAAATATCTTTATTGTTTTAATGTAAACTATTTTTTTTGGTTAACAGCATGTATAACTAACCAGTACGTTTAAAGTGTTGCTCAGAACCGTTCTTGATTAAATCATTTCTCTGAAAAAATAAAATATTTATAGTAAAAAAAAAAGAGTTCAAAGGTAATGAGTTATGAGGTTTTATACTAGAGATCCAGACAAGGAAGATCCGTCGAAAATTATTTAAAAAAATGTTTCAAGTACTTATTCACTTTATTTGACTAGCGGCGTTTCACTGTCAATTTGCAATAAACAGTTCAACGAAGTTTCTAAAGATTATCAAGTGAAAAAAAAATAGGTAAAAAATTGTACTATGATTTTAAGTATTTTAATGTACAACATTATAAAAAGCTTTCAGAATGCAATAAATTAGGAAGGGCAACATACGGCCCACGATCCGGAGATCCGACCCGCCAACATAAATCTTTGGCTCGTGACTTATTTTTTCAACATAAAAGCATCTTGTGCAGATACAAAAAAAAAGTAATAACATTTTTTTTGAAGTATGATCTTTATTTCTTTTTAAGTACACAGTAGCGCTTATAAAGTGATTTTTAGATGCAATTTTACTAAAAGACTTATTTCAAATTTTATACTATTCAAAACGACGCGACCTACTTACACTTATTTTCAAAAGTCTGGCCAGACGCGAAAGATTTTTTACTGGCAAATTCGGTCCGTCGACTAGAAAAATTTAACTACCCCTAAAATAAATGCTACTTAAACTAAGTTTATTTGTAGTATGCTTTAAAACAGTTTAATAACTACTGAACTTATTTTTAAAATAACAGCGGATAATTTATGTTTTGGATTTTTTTAAACGAAAATAGAAGTACTGGCACCTAGAACTGTGCTTGTTATAGAACAGAGAAACGTAGTTAGTTAAGATAAACTTCAATTATTTCTAAATTATTATATTTCAACGAAGTTGTTTAGTTTAGATCTTTTATTAGCAAACATTATGACCCTTATAATATACTTTACAAGTTATAATATTCAGTAAGCTTAATTTAATTTCATTACATTTCACATTAATATGTTATTTGTCAAACATCATATTCAGTTAAAAATTTATTGAATTACACTTATTTTCCAACTTTAACTAAGGTACAAAAAGCAGAAGTATAGTAAACAATTTGCTTATAAAAGCATGACGTAACATAAACAATTTTGACGGAAACATTTTAACATAACATTATTTTGTGTATGCAAAGTTCATTTTAAAGCAGTGGGTAACAGGTGTTTGGTGGTCGCAGGCTAGAATTAGAAAATAAAAATATTTGCGGACCGCAGTTGTAGTTTTTTTTTACTGTTTTAAATATCTGTTGTTAGTCTCGAATTTCCTGTAAATAATACTAAGTCTTTTTTTTTCGCTTTATACTTCAAACCTCAGAATATCAAGTCAAAATTTTCTTTCGCGGACCGCAGTTTTACCTTTTATGGGCCGCATCCGATTTAAAATGAAAACATGCTCGCAGGTCACACTTTGGCGAACCCTGTTCTAAAGTGAAATTTTTTAAACTGAGATTTTAAGACTAATATTTTTTGCAGTAATTTTCTTATAGTAATTTATCTTAAATAAAAATATTGCTCAATTTACCGTAATTTAAAGAGCTTATTTAAATATATTTAAAAAGCGGATAATTTAGCTATATTAAACGATTTTTTTCTACGAAAATAGAAGCACTGGCACCTAGAACTGCTTGTTATAGCACAGAGAAACGTAGTTAGTTTAGATAAATTTGCAGTAATAAAAGCAGTAATTTTCTTGAAATAAAATTAAATAATTAGTTTTAAAAATATTCTAAATTACAATACACCGTTAACATTAATATTCATATATATCTTAAGTAAAATTAAAACATAAAATCAAACTATTTTTTTAATTAATTTTGAATTACTTATATTTAGTTAAGTTTATTAATTGATAATTTGCTGCATTTCGTTTTAAATCTGTCACAAGCAAAGTAATAGTAGTATGATGTTTTCAAACTAACGAAGCTAGTTTGTAATGTAATAAAACTAAACTGCACTAACTGTAAACTACAATATATATGTTTGCTTTGTGAATTCCGTGGATGGTAAAAGAGGCTCTCCACTTTAAGTAGGTGTATTTTATATATTTAGTTCAGAAAATTAACTTGTACGTCGTACAGGTTTTTCGACGGGTAATACACTTTCTTCAACAAGGTTTTTATTGAAACTGTAACACCCAATTTTATACAATACAATTTTTATACAATTTAGTACGCATGCTTATAATTTGGTTTTTATTGAATAAAAACCTTGCTCAAAAAAGCATTTAAACGCTGAAAAAGCTATACAAGGAAAAAGTCTGTAATTTGTACTAAATCTATATACATTATTTATATAATATATCCTGTATAGTTAAAGTTATGTAAACATCATATATTGTTGTTTACAAGATGTTATTTTATTAAAAGAAATATTTTACATAAAAAATAATTTAAATACTGTACACATTTTTATTTGCATTTTTTATTAATTAACCTTGAAACCTTTATAGACTTCGAAAAATTGTTTAGTTTTAACGATCAGAGAAATGTCATTATCAAACAAAGTAATAACAAACTATAAATTGTTAATTAAAAAACATTCTTTAACTTACTTGGCCTACCGGGGATATACTTGCATTAATTTCAGATGAACCATTTAGACTCTCATTTGATTTCGAACCTTTAAAATTAAGATCTTGTATCAAAGTTAGCTTAAGCATTTACGACTACTTTTTTTAATTAATTATGAAATTTCAGTTTAAATTGGTGGAGAAGGTAGACCAATATGTCCTTACGTTGTAAAAAACAAGTAAGATAAAAACAAACCTGTTTTTTTTTTGAAACAAGGCAACTTTAAAAACAGATAACTCATTTACCGATTGTTGATATTTCAACTCCGGTGTTACTTCCACCTCGATCCTTGTCAACTCTTGAAACAACTTTTGAAATAAAGCGCTGCAAAGCACCAGGCGAGCGTACGCACGAATGGGCATGGTATGACGTCAAAATAAGAGCAATGTGATTTATGATGTGCGAACTAGACAGAAGGTACACGAGTGCTGGAAGGCCATGTAGAGACTGACCAAGTTCGCTTTTATCTTCGTTAATACATTTGATGATTGGACCCTTTACATTAGTGTTTTGCAAGGAATTAATAATTACATATAAGTAAGTTTTAAAGTAATTTTGAAAAATATTAAATATATACAGCTTTTTATAAAATAATGAGTAGATTAATTTCAAATTCAAACTAAGTATAGCTTCGGTAACAAAAATAAAAAAAAACTTTTGCACGGGTAACTTAGTTACAACATAGTTTACAGTTCAACAAGTTTCATAACTTATACATAAGACCTTTAAAAAGGTGGTACATTTGCACAGGACATCTTTTTTAAGCTCATAAACCATAACATAATTCTATGCGTATTAAACCATAACATCTAACTAACTTTATAAACTTTTGTTTGTAACATTTTTCACTCTACCCTAATATTTAGTCCATAAACTTTAAATCCTGATTCATAACTTCTAACTTTGACCTTTTATTAATTAGCTATAAGTCTTAAGTTGTGACGACTAGTTATTAACTCTCAAACCTAATAAAAAATACTTAGACGAAAAGTATACATTAATATTATGTCTAAAAGCGTTGTCGTGAAATTCAAAATGTTACCTAAAACATATGAGGTAAACTATAAAACGTGTTATCTTTTTTTTTTTCGAGTGAATCTTAAGTTGACTATTTTGAAACACCTTAAAGTTAAACTTAATAAAGATTAATTTTGCTTCAGAAGCCGCTTCTAGTTTTATAAATAGAAGTTAGAGCAAAACTTTCAGTTTTAATTAAATTTGCATATCTTAATTTAATTGTTATTTTAATAGTGTCTTACAAATAAAAACTATTATTGCACTAACTTGTGTTGAAGATTTTTGTTTACCACCGAAAGGATGACACATCAGATTATTGATTATTTGACATGCTTGTGATCTTACTGCAGCACACTCAGAATGATCCAAATATACAGCAAGAGCCTATTTTTTATTAAATAAGATAATACTTTTTTGTAGAAATAATAAATTATTCACAAGTTTATCCTTAATTTTTTGAATATAAAGTATTTTTTAAAAAATTAGTTTTTTACGGGATTAAATTCTTTTTTTTTATTAAGTTAAGTTTTCAAGTAGGAAATTTATAATAAATATGCTGAAGCAAAAGAAAAATTTCCTCATGAAAATTAATGCAATTTTTTTTTTCACTAAAACAGTTTAGTAAAAAAAATATCCTAAAAAAAAGATAGTGAAAATTTATTCCAACTTAACTATTTAGTTGATTTTTGAGCAAGGTAAATACAAATTACTTTATTTAGTTTTGGTATAACTATTATGAAGTCAACATTAATTAAAATAAACATAACTTAGTCTACTTTTTATATATATGGTTAGAAAAAAAAACATTAAATCAATAAAACACTAATTCATTATTGTTAACATTAAATTATATTTAAATATTTCATTAACTATTTAGTGAAATGTTTTAGTAAATTATTTCACCATTTCCCAAATTCCTCCTGATATATGCTGAAAGGACTTTACAAGCGAAGCAGCGCCATACTGACACCGGGAAACTATACATGCGATACCGACTCCTGAAACGCGAATCCTAGGATCTCTAGCTGACCACAACTGTGCCAGCCAATCTAGAGACAATTGACCTGTGATACAGTTGTCGCCATAACAACTGCGTTGGGTGCTTGACAAGCGCGGCTGGTGATTTCTTCCTGAACTCGATGAAGTTTTAGATTCTCTCTCAAGATGTTTAGGCCAATTCTGTTGTAATAAAAAAATTACAAATAAAACCCTTTTATTAAAACAATTATGGCAAAATATATTGATAGTTATCTTATAGGTTAAGATTTAACTTATAAAACTCACGGGAAAGTTAAACGAAGCAAGCTCTCTTGTTATGTGCAAAATACATTGAGCTGCACATCTAGTGACACCTTTTCCCATGTAAGACATATTACTACTAACACTGCCATAATCAAAAGTCGATATCATCTGTTTTTTATATTATTTAAGTAATAAACTTAAGTATATAACTTTTTAATTTTAGAACTAATCGTACAAAACCAAAACGCACATACAAATTATTAAGCATAAAGCAGTAGTGAAAAATTGTACAAGCTTTTGTCTAGAATTTCAATCTGTATCTTAGTTTTAAAATATAAGTTTGACATTATATACATCTCAATATATTTTTCACACTTTTTACTGGTCAGAAACGTAGAAACTAATTAAACACTTTATTAGTTTTTACAAAAATAAAAATACCTTACTAAAAACAATCTATTACAGGTACCAATTTATACAGTTAAAAACTTTTTTACATAAAGTTTTACACTTGAACAATTTTTATAACTACCACTTAAACTTAATATATGAAAATTTAATTATTAGACTCACCCATTCAACATAAAAAAGTGAACAAAAACTGACCTAAAATTTAACAAATAAATAAATAAAAAAACTTATTTTCTAGTAAGTGTTGAATACTCTCTAACAAAATAATTTTTCATTAACCTCAATCAACGTATTTAGTATTTTCTTCATTAACATAATGTCGCGATCATCTGAGCTGAATAAATTTAAGTTTGAGGAATCTATTTCAGATTCTTCTTCATGAACTTTTACGCGGTTTGCAGTGAAATGTACTAAGCTTGCAAGAGCTACCTCTACCGATGAAATATCATAATACTGGGGATCTTGAATGAACTCAAGTCGTACAAAAGCAGCTTTACGAAGCTCGTAATGGAATTGCTCAAAAACCTGTAAACATTTACGTTATTAACTTATAATTATCAAATTTTAACTGGCCAAGCCGAAAACTAACCTTGAATTCGACACAGGTTGACCTATATAGGAAGCGAGAAAGTCTTGAAAACAAGCGAAGAATTTTTTCACAAAGCCTTCGTCTTGTCTGCTGTGGAGTAACCCCTACTTCAAAGCTTTTAGTGGAGGGAACGAATTCGTAAGACTCAAGCATGTAAAAAAGAGGATTTCCAACTGAAGAGCCAGTTAAAGGTTTTGAACATCTAAATGAAAACATGTAATGTAAAAACACAACACCCAGTATGAAATGTCTTATTTATTTTTCTTAATAAAAATTTTCTGAAAATGGTTAATAAAGAAAACGTAAATTATATTAGTTTTCGTAGTTAAAGTTTTTTTAAATATAAAACAATTGCACACACCATTTAGACTTTCTAAAAAGTTATCAGAAACAATTATCTAATTTTAAAGCTCTTATTGACAATGAACTTTATATTCTACAAAAATTTAGTTGCAGACATCATTCGTTTAAAAAAAAATAATAGCCTTATGCTGTTTTTTTGTAGTGGATACTTTTAGATTTATGACTGACATTTAAATTTCTATCATTCTGATAGTTCGATTGGTGCAGCTTTAAATTGTTACAAGAATTAAATTGTATTCTTTTTATAAGACTTACATTGAAAATGTATTTTGTACGACTAGATTCACTATTATTTTTAATTCTTAATAAAAAGCTTTAAACAAAGTAATGCACCTTGTACTAGGATTTATTAAAAGAAGTTTTGTTGCCCACATAAGAAATTCATCACTGACTAGTTGCTTATTTTGAAAACCTGAGGACGTAATTATGATATTTGAAAAAATATCTAATGATGATTCAATAATACCAAATATTTCATCAAGAAGAGAAGTTATATTCGTCAACAAATGCTCATCTTCATAACACGTAGGCGCTATCTGTTTAGTTTTGTAGTATCTATTTGTACTGTTTTATTTTTTCATTTTCATTTGTTCGTAGATTTATCTGATGGTTTACTGAGATTTTTAATGTGATCAGTTTACTCGATTTGACTACTATAACAGTTGTTTATAATTTATTTTAACTTAAATAAAAATTTATATAGTCGACATTTTTATTATTTTTTTTATTATTGTTTAAGTTTACTAATATTACCTTATACATGACTTCAATGTATGTGTTTTTCATATTTATTTGTACTGACGAGCTCATTGTGCAAAACAATCTTTACAAAGTAAACTATTAAAAAATAAGTATCAACTTTATATGAATTATGGTAGTCACGAGAATAAAATTTTAACTGGTTATCGACCAAAAGCATTTTAAGCTAAACATAAATTAACTTTTTTGTATGTTGATATTATTTTAAAATCTTTAACTTAGTTAGCAGTTGCTTTATACCGTTTGTAACATTTTAATTAGTTTTTGAGATATGAAGGTAAAAATTCGGAGACTTCAATAGGCTATTTATGGAAGGACCGTAGGTAAAAAGGCAAAAAAAAAACTATTTCATTAAAGTATATATGTTTTCTACATCTTTTGAGCAATCGTTCTCAAACGTTTTAAGTTTAATCTTAACTTAATAAAAAGCAATCCTGTTGTAGATTTTCTTCAGTATTAAGAATAAAATATTTTTTTCCTAAAGCCTAAAAAATTAAAGATAAGTTATTTTGTTGTTAATAAAGTTACTAAATTTTGAATTTTTTAACGTTACAAATAGGACTTTTTTGATGCAAGGAACCTTTCCTGAAATGAATAAAAGATGAAGTAGAAGATAGATCTTTAATAATTTTATTTTAATTAAGAGATAATCAGCAATGAAAACTTCTCATTCATACGTTTGTATCGGAAATTTTATAAACAATTGACTATATCTCAAAAGTTAATTAAGGCCGTGTCCAACATACTTCTTTAACAAAAACTAACATTGGCTTTTATATGAATTTAAGTATAAACTACAAGCCGATTTTTATTGAATTTAAAATTTTTGAATTAATTTTGAGATGGCTGTACTTTTTGTAAAAGTTTTTGATACAAATGTATGGATTACAAATTTTTCATTGTATATTTTCGGATAATTTTTTAAATTTACAAAAATTCTATTTTCTTCATTTTTTGAGATAGAAATCTAACATTTTTATTAAACAATGCTTGTAAAGTTTAAAAGACTTAGAATGTTTTAATATTTTTGATGTTAAAAAATATAAAAAATTAAATAAAAAAATAAAAATAAGTGGTTTTTTAATATTTTTTTTTAATTTTTCAATGTTGAAAAGTTCGTGCTATGAAAAGATTCAAATACGAGTAATGGACTTATGTAAAAATTAATTGTTTAAAAATGAAGGAGAAGGGAGATTTTTAGTAAAATAGTTTTTTTCGCGGTTTTAATTTTCGTTTTCTATAAGGAACCTATTTAGCTCGCCGACTTTGATTGCTTATATACGGTTAAAAATTTCTGATATCTAAGACAAATCTCTACAGAGTGCGAACGACTAGTAAAAAATAAGAAGGATTTGTAAAAAACGAAACCGCTCAGTTCCAACCCGCGCACAATTTCCACCCAATCAATTCCCACCCGAACCTATTCCAACCCGAATCTATTCCCACCTGGATCAATTTCCATCCAAACAAATTCCCTCCTTAATCAATTTTTACGTCACTTTTACACAGCAACACTTTTACACGGAGAGTTATTTTTGAATAGTGTCAATTTTCCCACAAATTATCACTTTTTTATGACTGCACTTTGCTCAAAGCGTTCTGTTTGCATGTTATCAATTTTTTACTGGTGACATATTTTGCGCCAGTCGTCACTTTTGCACGGCTGACATTTTTTCAAAAGTTTGATAAAACTAAGTTGACGAAATTTATCTAAATACATTTATAAAAATTATTTAACTTAAAATGTATTAAATGTAATTTTTACCTGTTTAGACATCAATTACGTATTAATGTAAAACTAAACTTGAATATAAATTAAAACAAGTTTGACATAAAATAAAACTAAATATAACTAAAAGCTGATTGAAAACTATTTCAAGTAGAGTAGAAATATACACTAAATTTTTTTATTAAAAAAATACGGGTGATTCAGGGAACAAATTATTCAATTTAAGTTTTGTTTTTTTGGACTAGTTTTTCTACTTTTAATTCAATATTCATTGTTTTTATTTTAAAAGGTCCGAATATCCACACTTAATTATACGCTGTTAAAGCAACAACTTTTCCAAAAGAGAGTCTGACAACATTATAACTCTTCAAGACAAGTTAACTGCTGACAATAAAAGCAATTCAATTTTTTTTTATTTCACTAGGAATTTAACTTACAAAATTTATACCATATTTTAAACTTAACTTGAATTTAAGTTTTTAAGATAACTTTTTACTAAAATATTTAACAAAAAAATATGAATAAGTTTAATTACTTTTAGCCTAGCATTTTAAATTTTTAAAAAAATATTTTTAAGTATCAATAATCTAGAAGTACATCGACTATCATGTAAAACAAAACAAAAACTAAAAGGCACACTAGAAAAAGATGCATACATTCTACAACAAATAACTTCGAAGTTGTACAGTAGATTGAGCTTGTAAGACATAAAGTTATTGTAACGAAAATGTATAACAGTATATAAACACAGGTAATGAAACTGGTTTAAAAACCATATGAAAAACTGTCTCAATTCTTTTACAAAAACAAAAACAACAGACACAAAGATCTTTCGTTTATTATATAAACATTTTCAATGCTTATTCAAATAGATTTTTATAGATAAACTGTTCAATCTCAACTATAAAAAGGCAGACTACCTCCAAATAATTCAATTTATAGTATTTACACACGAAAATTTGTAGAAATTATGTAACAATATAACTATTCATTTAATAAACTGATTAAAACTGCACTTATACACGATACGGGGCAAACAATTATAAACTAAAATACTTTAAACTATTTATTAGACTAAACTTTACTTTTATGTTAAAATATATCATACGCTAATAGTTTTAGATTAAGTCTAACAAGTTGTAACGTGCATAAACATATAAGTTTAAGCAAATTTTTAAGCTGAAATGATAAGTTAAACAATTAAAAAAAAATTACTAAAGCTACTATACTGTTAAACTAGTTAAAAATAAGTAATACTTTCAAACTGTTGATCTATTGGAATTCGATCGGGTGGGAGTTGATCCGGGTAGGAATTGAGCGCGGGTGAAAAATGTTAGTATACCGTAAAAAACAAGGTGGACCCCCTTCTATGGCCTTAAACCTTTTTTATTCTGTGAAAATTATCTTATACTCTATTATTTTAACTTTAATATAACAGCCAATTTTTTTTATGTTTGATTCCCCTACGGCCTTTAAGTATTATTAGTTAAAACATAAGTTAAATCACAAATTCAATAAAATAAATATAGAAACTAACTTAAATTAATATGTGTAGTTAAGCTTTTATTCTGAAATTTCAAAATAGCCTAATTTAGTGGCAACTCTGTATTACTGCTTAACGAGATAAAATATTCAATATCAACATACATTTTACTTTTATAAGATGTGTGCCGATATTGCATATTTCATTTTTATTACATTAAAAATTACTATAAATAATCTAAAAATTGTTTAGAAAATAAACAAAGGTTCAAAGTTTTTGTAAACAAAATATTGTAAATTTAAAACAATTTTTTTTTTAATCAATTATTAATAAAGACTGTAAAGATTTACGTATTGCAGCTAAAAATCCCACTTGATAACTGAAATATACAATTATAAAAGTTAAATTATAAAATTATATTGAAAATAACTTTTACCTGCAAAAATCTTTCAATAACAGACAAAAAACTTTGTTTATTAATTAAAACATTAACAAAGTATTTGTTGTCTAAACATAATTGATCAGTTATAGATGATGTCATCAGCATAATACGCAGTAAATGAAAACTTGATGATGCAGATTGATGGGATGTAGATGATTCAATTTTTTTAACAAACCAATCACATGAAGTTTTAGGATCCGATAACTCGATTGCAATCTTATCGTGTAGCTTACTACCCATTTTTATTTCACTTTCTTTAGAAAAATCATTAGTTTTTAAACATTAAAGTTTTAAAAATGTTAAAAACTAAATTTTTACTTAATTACAGATATACATTAGTTAAAAATATATCTCAATTAAGATTTTTCATAAAAGTTTTTTCACCAAAAGATATTATACAAAGCAAAACTATCATTTGCTTGAAGTGTAAGAAGTATTTACTTAAATTTAGCTTTATTACACTTGGTTCAACTCTTTCAAAAATTTCATGAGTAGTAAATTAATAAAACTACTTACCATATTTATTTTTTGCTATTTCATCACTAATATCTTTATGAAAATCACTTTTTAAAAGCATATGCTTAGAAATAAAAGCATTTTTGTCTTTTTTGGCAGATATATGATTCACTTTTTGCCTAAAGTAAGAGTGAAACGGCTCCTCTTTTAGTTTTTCAACTATATTAAGATCGAATGATGGTCGATTGCGACTTAAGATGTCGTGTTCAGGACAAGTAAACGGTATCTAAAAAAGTAATATTTAACCATGATTTTCATTTAAAACAAATTGCTTAAAAAAACACAAGTAAATTATATAAAGTTTAAAACTGAACACATTGAAAAACTTACTTGATACCTTTTGTTTAGAGCCTGTGGTAAGCTCAACATTTTTTCCCCGGGTACTACCTGTGAAGTAGCAGGAGGTACCCAAACTTTCAAAGAGTCTGAAAAAAGCAACAATGCCATTACCAGACATGATTCCTGCAGACAACTCACCCCTTTGCCTCTGCATAAAATAGCGCCATGGAGAACTAAAAACAGAAAACTTCGGTCTCGTGAAAGTTTCTGCCTCACTAAATCATCTCTTCGCAAAACTAGTTTTAGTATTCGAATGCAAGCATTGTATGCAAGACGCAGCATTTCGGTCAACACCGAGCCATTATCAACAATCATGTTTCTAAACTCGCGAACAATTAATGGCAGTCCCTCACGAGACACGAATGCTCTCATCAGAGCTGCGTCTTGTATGACGTCACAAAGTTGGCGAAGAGCACTCACACGCATTGTTGGGTCATCGCCACCACTTTTGTCTTTTAGAACATTAATAATAGCGACGACGGAGTCTTCAAAGTATGAAACTTTAGTTCGTGTGCTTTCAATTTTGACTGGAACAAGCGCTAGCGGAGTTTCAGTTATAAAAAGATCAGTAAGACCTAAAAAAAATTATATTTTTAGCAGCTGAAGCTTTTAAAAAACTTAACATTATATAGTTTAAGGTACTACAAATACAAACAGTATATATTGTTGTTATTAATTAAGTTTTACGCTTTTCAACAGAATAATGTTATCCTAACAACATAAGTAAAAAGTCTTAATGTTTCGGAATTATAAGGAATACGTCGGAAACAAAAAATAAGTCTTTTTAAAACTATTACCAGAAAATGTTTCAAGCTGAGGAATTTCTGTTTTATATAGAGACTTTACTTTAGCTCCAAAAAAAGCACGAGATGGTCGATTTCTAAGAAATAATCCTCTTAATGATGATCTAACATTTTCAAATAAATCTTCATCAGTTGTCTCTCTTACATGGCTAGGTGTTATAAAACAAGAGATCGCAGAACGAAGTAAATCTGAATCGCCAGTGAATCCCTAAAATTAATTTTAAATTGTTTAACATCAACAAATTTATTACGCACAGTACCCTTCAAAAAACAAGTACATAATCATATTTTACATAATCAATCTTTTGATACAAAACGCGTTAGTTAAAAGCTTAACTTATTGCTTGTAAAAACTTAAGAAACACTGTTATGCTTATTTTTGATACTTTTGCAGTTGTACTCCAATGTTTCTTTAAAATCGTGTACTTGTATACTAACTTTTAGATTTCTACAACAACAAAAAAGTTCAGTACGTTTAAAAATACAAGCAACGTAATGCTGTCGTATCTCGAAAAGTAAATAAGTATTTTAAGCAATGTCGGTATCCAACTTTAAAAAACCGAAGTGAAATTAGTATATACTTTTTAATACTAATATAAAATTTTTTAAACTTATTCAACTATCACAATCAAACCATGCTAGTGTAAAAAATAAAACTAACTTGTATTACAGGAAAGACAGGTCTTATTGCTAGAGTAAACTCCCACCACATCTGTGGTGATACAAGTAGCCTGCTTTGCATCAGTAATACAAAAATTTCGTGAGCTGGAGAACTGATCAACCTGCAATCTTCATTCAATCCATGCGCAGATATCTCGTATAACACGTCGCTATCCAGTAAAAATCTATAGTAGAAAAATTTGTGAGACGTCTGAATGTATACTTAACAAACTAAAAATTAAAAGTAGTTTTTAAAACTACTAATAGAACTATAATTAACGTTTTGATAAAAAAAAATATAGATTATCTCAACAACTAAATATTGGTTAATTTTTATACTTATTTTATTCATAACAAAAAAAATATATTTTTCTTAGCATAACTTAAACAACTATATTTGATTATACATTAAAAAATCAAAATTAATTTGACTGAAGAATAAGTTATAAATTAAAAGGTTATATTAACAACACTCGTCTAGTATCAATGCATGTAGATTAAAAAAAATTATGATACCACATATAAGCTTGCTTTATTTGAATAGGTATGCCGGTAATAAATATTTTTTCAAGTAAATCCACAAAAACAAAGTATTGACGTGTCAGGTTATGTATATAATGTTTATATTCGAAAGTATGGGAAAAGGACGAGTATGGATTAGTTAGAGTATAGTTTGTAAAATCGAACAAATCACAAGTGGCACGTAAGGAATCTGCCAAGCATGTTACATGGAAAGAGCAACAACCACAGCAGAAGATAAAGTACAATTATTTGTGAATAAAAAACAAGATATATCCTTTGTTTGTCAACACAGCAGACGATAAAAAAACAATTAAAATGATATATCATTTCGAATCCTACAAGTACAAACTTCAAATTTTGTCGAAAGTCAGTTGAGTTTGCTAAATATAGAATATCTTATGAACATATCGGGCAATTTTTTTAAATGGATTAGTTAAGCAATTTTTCAACTCTAAAGTCTATCACAGATATACAAAGCTGACTCGGCCTCTATGCAAAACTAAGACAAATCATGGAACCTTTTCGAGATTTTTTTGTCCCAAAAGAATATTTTTTTAATGAAAAATTGAACAACGCCTACAATAAACCTAAAAAGGTAATAATTGAAGCAATATGAAGTGATGTTAAAATTATCGACTTGACTTTGGAAAACTGACCAGCCTTTAGGCATAACTTGTCAAAACTTGGTTTGAGGTACTTTCGTATGGAAAATCATTTTGAATTCAATAGCAGGTTACCATACTGCTGCACCACCACCTTAAAAGTGACGCTTGCATGTTCGAGATTTTTGAACGGAGCAAAAAAGAGATATGTTGCTATAGAAGAGGAGGCAAGTTTCTTGCTATATGTTTAGTTGTTATAACTATCGAAATTTTTCATTAAGGGATACAAAGATGTGGTGGTTGTAATGGATCAAAAGCCATAGATAATTTTTGATTCTTGAACTAAATCGAAGACACACATATTTTCAAGCTAAAACAGTGACCACTGCTATGAATTTTTGAGGTGCTTAACATGCCTATAAAGACTAATCTAACGGAATATGCTGCATTACGTTACTCGACCGTGACCAACAAAGTAAATTCTCATGCTTTAAAGACGCTTCTAATCGCCTCATTGAGTAATGAAGTATGTTCTTAAATGGCAATTTATTAGGATGAAATAGAAGAAGAGACACTTACAATAGCGACACCTACACTTGTAGAAGAGACACGACAAGAAATGATTTCATGTATAAACTTTCGAGAAAATCCCATTGTATTGAAAAGAGTTCAAAGTTGAAATTTCAGTGCGTTGCTTCATATCCGGAATACATATGACAAGTATTTCCGGTCCAGATCATATTGGGGCATCAACTTAGAGATAGATTTTTTTTTACTTTCTTTTCTGTACGACTTATGAGTAGAAAAGTATGGAAGCTCTAAAAATAATTACGATAGCGTTATTAAAATAGCTTTTTTAACAACTGTCACTTTTAGACGGTTGTCACTTATATACGAATTTCAACCTTCCAGTTTCAAGAACTTATACTTTAACGTTGAAAAAACTTAATCAAAATTTCATACATGTTAAGAGCATAGGGGGATCCGACATTTATTTTACTAAAAATAACAATGCATCTTATATGAAAGCTTGAACTACAAACTACAAGCCAGTTTTTATAGAACTAAAAAACCTTATCTAACCTTTGAGGTATTGTAGTTTTTTTTTAAAGTTTCCGATACAAACATACGGACCGCAAATTTTTCGTAGTCAATTTTCTTGGAGTTTAAAAAATCACTAAAAATATATTTTATCCTTCATTTTTAGAGCTAGAGACCTCAAACTGTTAGGAAACATTCCTTTAATAGTTTAAAGGAATTTGAATATTGGAATTTTAAAAATATCAAAAAATTAAAGTTTTAGATTAAAAAAAAATAAGGGGTTTTTTAATAAAAAAATTATTTTTCAAAATTTAAATATTCCTGCATTTAATCTTTTTAAAATTTAATAATATACTTTTTGTTAAAATTTAAAGAAGATTGCTTAAAAAATGAAGGAGGGGATAGATTTTTAGTGAAACGGTCTTTTTTCGCGTTTTTAGTTTGCGCCTTCTGTTAGGAACCTTTTGAGGTCACCGACTTTGATCGTTCATATCTCAAAAATTACTTTGAATTTTTTCAAGCGGTTAAAAATGTCGATTAGCTCAGATAAAACTCTATAAAATAAGATCAACTTGTAAAAATCAAGGTGGACCCCCAACCCCCTTTACGCCCTTAAAAGCTGAAAGCTACGAAACTAAATTGAGAGTTTTGTGTATTTTTTCTTAAGGTACCTTCGTTAACTAAATGATTAATTTCATAACAATTTTTATAAATATGTTCTTTTAAACATGAAGGAAATTAAAAAAACTATTAGTAACTTATGGATTTAAGTGTAATATAACACAAAAAAAAATAAGAAGAATTTTTAGACTTCTTTGGAATACTTAGTTAAGTTTTAAAATAAAACAATTTCATTAAGAATATATCAAGAATCTAATACTTAAATTTATTGGCTTCACTTTTCATAAAACTATTTTTTTAAACTTTAAATATACTTTAAAGTAAAATAAATTGGATAGTTTTATTGTTATCTGAAAAAAACTATGATATACAATTGAAGATAACTTTTAGAATAAAAAATTTACTATACAACGACAGTTTGATAAAATATTGCTAATATTTATTAAATCTTTAAATTCTATTTGGATGTTATTATCAAGGGTATTTTCTATAAATTTATTAAAAATTTTAAAGAGTATTTTAACTAAACATTAAATTCTATATCAACCATTTTCAATACGCTTGTAATTATTTATGTATTTTAAAAACTCAACGTTTTCAAAAATCTTCAAATATATCTATTTTAAATAGCTTAAACGTGTTGCAACAATAAAAAACTATAAAAAAGTTTTAGTCATACCTACAACCAAAACTTGATTTCATTTTCGGATCTTGAGCAGCAGAACTAATATTAATGGCAGCTCTTACAATTTTCAAACACTTCTCATATGTAAATTGTTTAACTTTCAAAATAGGAAAAGCCAAGAACTTTAACAAAATCTTTTTAAGTCTTAACTTTAAATCCTCCGTTTTTTTGTCTTCTAAAAAATGAAATTGAGAAAAATTATACTAAAGCATAATATACTTCAAAAATTCTTTACCTTAAAGTTAAATTAAAGTTGAGTTTAAATACTATAACTTTAATGCTACTTATGTCAACCCTTACCAGTCTTAAACGGACAAAATTCCTGTGATACTTCAGATAGAATTGATAATATATTGTTAATAGTATCAAAATTGCATTTGAAATAAAATGATTTAATGCTTTTTTCAACTAATTCAACAACATTAAGGCAATTTTCTAGATTTATTTTTTTCGTATAGAAGCGATTAGAAAATTTCTGTTAAAAATACTATAGTTATATATCAATGTTTAATCATTGTAAAAATCGTTAGTTATCATGAAAAACAACTAAATATTAGTGATTTGTTGTTATTGGAAAACATATATATAAATAAAAGATAACCTATTCATGATTTTAAATACTTATTCTACTGTTAAGTATAAAACGTTAAAATATTTTTACATACACTTTATAAGTACCTCATATTCGATTTCAAACTGATAACAGTATTCAAAAGATTCTCCGATTTCGTAGCAATTGACTATTAAGTGATGAATTTCGCTATTGAAAACTTTCAAATATTTACTTGATAAAATCCAAAAAGATGGCATTGTGAATGATAGGGAATAGTCTGCCGAAATTATCTGCAATGCGTGCACAGTGCAACTTTTCATTTCCATTTGAGAACACTAGAGGTTTTAATTTAATATTAGCAGTATGTACTAGATTCAAAAAATATGTATGTGTTTATGTTTAGTTTATAGGCGACAGATTTCACTGCAAATACTTAACAGGATATAATCCAGTTAAAGCAAAGTTCAAGTGAATAAAACATTAATATTTGTACTTATTTCATTAAAAAAATAGAGAAATAGTAAATTTCTAATTAAAATAATTTCAAATTAATTACTTAAAGTTGGAAAAAATATATAATTTAAAAGTAAAGATTAAACTAACTTAAACATAATTTTAACACAAAAAATTAATATCAAACAAGGTAAAGAAACAAACTTGATTCAGAGGCATAACAACTTTTAGAAATTTTATAAAAAGAGCAGCAGAAGTTTGAAAAATTAATCGACGGTAGTAAAATTGATCATGTGATTCGCTACTACGAATTTTGAAGCTAGTTTTGCTACCAAATTGCAAGTCCAGATGATAGTGATACAAAAGTATTTCAGAAAACATTTCAATAAGTTGCGTACATGAGGATTGCTATAAAAATTACAATTAAAAACTAACTTATAGAATTTTTAAAAACACATTAAAAAAAATTTATGACTACTTTATTTGTTATTAAAAAAATATTAATTATAAATTTTATTAACAAACATATAAAATTGTAAATTGTATAACGTATTTAAAATTCTTTCAGCCAGTATTTATTTCGGCCATCATCAACTAAGTTGAGATGTTTTATGCCATCGATATTAAACCATGAACTTTACCGCAAGACCAACAACAACAGCTGTGAATGATTTAGCTGTGTAGTTTTTTTAACTTTACCCACAAACGGTCGCTTCAGTACTTTGTACTTAACCCCGCTTGGTTATGATCACAACAGAGGTTTCTCGCGACTATTCCTGCCTGATGAGTTCTAATTAGGACGAAACCGGTCGTAGGATTGTCACGGATGCTGTTGTTGTTGATCTTGCGGGAAAGTTCATTGTTTATGTATTTAAAATTTAAAAATTGTAATATTCGTATAAAAATTACCATTTCTTTTCCTAAAGTTGTTGTATCGTCCCAAAGCTGATCTGATCTTATTGTTTTTTCAAGCAATCTAAGTAGCTGGTTGAGACACTAAAAAAATATTTAGTTAGCTAAAAGTTTGAATTTTCATATACAAACTTATGACCAAAAAAATTAAACTTAAATAATTTGGGTTCACTGTACTAAATATCATTTTTTAATTAATTACTTGTAAGTTCTACTTCCAAGTTTATTCGAAATTGTTGGAAGTAGATACTTTAAGGCTAAAACGCTGAGAGTATTTAATTAACTTGATAGAAAGGCAGCAGTATATTTAAGCATTACAATTAAGAAAAAAAAATCCACCTGAAAAATTGAAAGTGCTAAAGAGCAGCTTTCGGTTTTCAACTGGGGCAAGCAGGCAAGTAGGGATACAAGAGCGAACTGTGGAGTTTTCATTTCTACTGATTGCAACAACGTAACAGCCTCTTCACTTTCCTCTTGCGATGTTAACAGCTCGCTTGTCATCGAATTACCATCGCCGTAATTTACTTGTTGAAAACTGATAGGAGAGCGAGTACTGCGTTGTTTTTAACTTTAGCTTAGAAGTTAAATATTTAAAAAAAACTAAAACATAAGTTACAAACATAAAATTTTTTCTTATTTATTAAAGATATAGATTTATATACTTAAGTGTGAAAGAACTATTTGCAAAATACACAATTTATGGAAAACTAACGTCGTTTCTCTATGTTAAACTAAACACAGTTCTACGGAGTTTCAAAAAAAAAGTACTTTAAAGACTAGAAGATGAAGATGAAGTAAAAGTTATATGTGAGTTTTTTTTTTCAAACAATGAACACGGATAAACAATTAATTTCAATAGATATTAATAATCTACATTACTAATCTAAAAAAGTTAATTAATAAGAATAATAATAATTACAATGCATATCTATCATACTACTATAGCTACATCTTACTAGTTAATATTTGTTAGTAAAAAGTTAAAATGATTAATAATTATTGTAAGCATTATCAGTTGTTATTTATATATTCATAGTTTGAGTTTATATGCATTTATACTTACAGAAAAAACAACACAAAAATGCATACTTCTAAAACTTAACTTATTTTTTTAGCAAGAAATTTCTCTAAAATCATTAAAGCTCAACAAGATATGAAAACTTGTATATACAAAACTAAACTTATACTACAACTGAAAAAAACAGCGTCTCAAATTTTTTATAGAGTATTAAAAGACGGATTAGACTAAAATGTACAAACAAAAAGATTTAATATCTTAGATTAACATCGTTTGGTAAAAAAAAGTTATAATAAAAATAATATAACTTTATCTCAAAGTATTACAAATGCTACCTAAGGTTTATAATACCAAAATATATACCATTATTCAATAACAGTATTTTGATAATTGAAACAATTTACTTTTTTTTTAAATTCTTATTCTTAAAATCATTGCTTTACAAAATAACAATAAAATTACAGAGAAAATTAAGTATAAAAATTAAACTTAAAACATTCTTCATACAAAAAATTAATAATAACGTTGATAAGTCAGATGATTGTTCATCCCTGCCATCTCCCCTGCTTCTTTCCTTTCTACCTTCACATTGAGATCTGTCATGTGATGAAGTCAGCGACTCTTCCCTCGATTTTAATCGCAACCCATGAAATGGAAACCCTAAAAAATAAACATAAAAGTTCAAATGTTTAATTTGTTTTATAAAATCACTCTACTTATAATACCATTTCATTAAATTAACAAAATTACTATCAATGAAATTACTTTAATATTCATGAAGTTGTTAAATGCTTTTCAACTAAAACACGATTAAAATTATCAAAAATTTTAAAAACATCTCAATATTCAACTCTATTAATTTTTCTTAAAAAGTTATGATTAAAAATACTTTTTAATATACAATTGAATAGAAAATAATATATTAGGAAAAAAAGTATGGTACTGACTTAAATAAAGGATAAGCATTAATAGAAAGGTATGGTGCACAAAGTGCACTATTGTTAATTCTATGACTACTTGTAATCAACTCTATAAATAAATAAATAAATAAATAAATAAATAAACATGCATGATTTTATAAAATATTTTTGATACTATGATTTTTATAAATTATTTAAGTCGTGACAACTATAAAAAATAGTCATATTTTACAAATACTTTACACTACAAATACTGCTAACCTTGACGAGTACAATACATGGAAGGATCTTCATAAAAATTAACTCTAGAAACAAGACCTCGAGCTAAATAATTTATGCATTCCAATGTACTCTTTAAAAGATTACTTGAAGGTCTTGAACTTATTAAAGTTAAAAGGGTCTGTAATTTTTTTAACTAATAGTTATAAATCTTGTATTATAGTTAGCTTATAACTAATTAGTTAATTCTAGATATTTGATTTAATCTGTTTGGAAAAGAGTAACCATGGTAGGCTAATTTGCGTAAATTATGTAGCTTACTAGAAGCAAAACATTTATCAACCTTATGACTTAAAATTTTTAAAGTCTATTAAGTTAGTTTTTACAAACGAAAACATATTCAAATATATAATTATATTCGATTTAACTTTCTAGAATACTTAACCAAAAAGATCAAGTTTTATGGCAAAACAAAAATCATACTTTACTTTCAGCTTTTTTTATTCTTAAAGTTAACTATTAAATTTGTGTCACGTAATCAGCAATAATATGTTTTGCTATAATATTTAATACAATTCTCTGAGCATAATTTCAAGTATTGAGATTTAAAGTTAAATAAAAATTAAAAACAGTCATAAAAAGATGTTTTACAAAAATGTCAAAGACATTTTTTTAAAGTTTAATAAATATACTAAAATTATTTTTATGTAATATAAAATAACTGCATAACAAATATAAAACACTCTCCCAAGTTCAATACGTATTTCACTACTTTTCATCAGAACCTAAAAGTAGAGCAAAATATAAAACTATGAATAGTTCTTTACTAAAAACACAAAAAGTAAAAACTAACAAAGTAATAAAGGCCATGGGGGGGTTCAAGTTCTTTTTTAATGAATTTAAACACACACTCAGGTAAATGTTCTTTTATCCTGGTTTTTAAATGCCTCGAAGTCTGACTGATATAGCTTCTTTTGTAGGAGCAATTAAATTTGTACACTGTACAACTTTTGTCTTGGTCTGGTATCGGATCCTTCAACTGCACTTTTAATAAAGGTTTGGAGAGAAATATAACTTTTGGACTAACTTGATTGTAAGATTTTTTTGTTAAATATTTTACCTTATTCTCAAATACACGTGATGTTTCTCCAACATATGGTAGTTTTAAAACTGCTGGGAACTTTTCCGGTCCGTTTATCTTAGGTTGATTTAGGTTATTGTGATGTGATTTTATAACCCTCTTGATCAAATCTGGTGGGTATCCATTTTTTATTAAAATATCTATATTTTGTTCTACTGTTAGGTTCTGATGAAAGATAGTGAAATATGTATTTAACTATCATAGAAAAACTTGGGAGAGTGTTTTATATTAGTTATACATTTAAATAAAAGCTAATAATGTTCAAAATACGAAATAAATCAAAGTATAAACAATTTAAAAAAATTAAATTACAAAGGTACTTTAAGTTCTTTATTGTTTAAAAAGATTACACATGTTTTAGTTTTAATTCACAAAAACAAAAAACTAATCATCTGCAAAAACTATATTGTTTAATGCTTAAATTCATAATATTAACAAAAAATGTAGATAAACTAGAAAAATAAACTTATATTAGAGATAAATTGTTTTACAGAAAACTAAAAATTATAATATTTTTTAAACTATTGCTAAATTAGAGACTAGAATTTTCTGAACTAATTGTTAACCTTAACTAAAGCTGGTCTCTGAATAAATATTTCCGAAGGGAAATCACGAAAAAATATGTTAAGAAGTTTCCAACACTGAGTTGTAACAACATTTGGGTCAGGAGAACAAAGAGAAGTTCCAGTTGAATCAAGGACATGACGATCACTACTTGTCAAAGAATGCCAAGGAAACCCAGCAAAACTTAAACATGGAGAAACTTTTAGATGAGTTTTTGCTGAATAATCAAACTCTTTCATGGCTGGGACTGAAGGTGGTATAGATGAACTAACCTGTTAAAAATCAAATTTTAAAAATAAGAATACAAATTTATTTCAAATATATTAGAAACTCCATTTGCTTTAACAGTAATAAAGTTAATACAATTCAACAAATATATAAACAAATACAAACTGATTCTGATATGATATTAAAAAATCCTCGTGGATTAACTTCATCGCTAACAGGATTTTCAAGATTATCTGAAATCAAATGGTTTTAAAACTAATAATTATACTTTTTAAATAATATTTACTAAATAAACCTGTTATTTTTTTACCATAAACACAATGGTTTAGATCTCTAGTAGAAACTTGTGACTCTGTAAGATGAAAAAGTCGTTCTAGAACAACATCAAGTTGAGGTATTAAACAAGATTCAATGTCATTTCTTAAGGAAGTAAAAAATGCAACTGCTCCAATTGAAATAAGTATCTCACAAGCTTTAGAATGCTGAAAATTACTTTATTTTTGAAAATATGAAAACGATAATCTTTATTAGATATAAAAAATTATCAATTCTAACCTTTGTTAGTCTTTTGAGCAGATAAAAAACTTTATTTTTATCTGGGACTGTTTTATAGTTAAACCATTCTAACAACTTAATGAAAAAGTTCTTTTCTTGTACTATGTCATTTTCAGCTAATAATCCATGTTCTAGCTTAAGTACAATACTATTTAATGCACATACTCTTATCTCTGTGATTTTATGACCTAAAAATAATACTTTTCTTTTGCATATTGAAATTCATTTCATTTATTTATACTAGTGATACACCTGATCCACTATCTGGATGCAGATCTGGCCTGATATAGACTTTTTTCATTATTATCTGGATCCTGCCAGATCATAATTTTAAAGATGGGTCCAGATCCAGTTCTGGTTAGATCTTAATTTTAAATATAGATCTAGTTCCGATTGGATCCTACTTTAGAGGTTTTGGTAGATCACTAATTTTTACCCTTTATATTTACTATAGTTAAACTATTTTATCTAACCAAAAGCTAAACTTTTATTATTTATTTATACTAACCAACAAAAATATGATTAATATGAGTAGTAGTTGTTACTATAAGTAAAATAACTTTATATAAATGGGACAAAGTAAAAGTATGAACTTTTTTACTATAAATTAATTTTTAATAAATATTTTGAAGACTAAAATTAACAAAAAGTTTTAAACTTCAAAACACTCTAGGTGGTTTATTTGTATAATAACACAGTTGGTAGTTTAAATTTGTTAGTCAATAACAATTTAACTTATTTAATAAATTTTTGAAAATTTTAACACAAAAAAGATCAACTGCATGATTTGATGATAAAAAATTATTTGATATATGTTTTATTAACAAATCACAAGTTAAATAGCTTCTTTTTTTAACTGCACTTTACATTATAAAATTACTACCTTTTGTTGCTGTAGAAAATTAAAACAAAAAACTTTTGTATGAAATAAACTTTTTTTTATTTCCAAAACTTTTTGAATTTCAATTATATACTTATAAACTTAAATTACAAGTAATAACAATATTTTAAATATTGTAAAAAATTTTCAACCTACCTAGTTTTTTTATAACAGAGTTTATACCATAGTCATCAGTCGTAAGCTCCATTTACTTTACTTGAACGTGCTGAAGCATACAGTTTTTATTTACTAGTTGTATAAAACTTAGTTTAATATTGAAAACATAAATCATCTATATAATATAAATCTAGATTCAAAAAATCAGACCATTAGCTTATATTATTATTCTATCATTGCTTACATTATCAACAGGGTTGCAACTCGTTTTTTCAAAAACTTTTCCAGGTTTTCTAAATTTCTTCCAGGATTTTAAAAGTACACATTTTTGGGTCTATTTTCAGTTTAAACTTAAGTTTAAGGAAAGAGATTGCGTAAATAGTATAAAAACAGTGAAAAGATACTGTAAAGCTACTTTAAATATGTTTTTTAATAAAAAAAATTTTTGATCATGACAATTTTTTTTTATTTACATGATAGATTTTTAGAGTCAAATCGAAATTTTACTACTGAACATGTGAAAATTGTTAAAATTCCAAGTTTTTCCAGGTTTTTAAAAAAATTTCCCAAATTCCAGGTTTTTCTAGGTTTTTTTGCCTAAATTGTCAAGTTCCAGGTTTTTCAAGGGTTCCAGGTTAAGTGGCAACCCTGTATTAAGATAACATGAATAACTGTTAAACAAAAAACTTTAAAATAATAATAATTTTTAATAATATCTTAGATATTTTTTAATAAAAAAAAGTATAATTCTTTATCTAGGGTAAAAATTAAAGCAGCTATATTTTCCTTTCCCTAAGGTCATGTTTTGAAAAATTGTTAATTTTTTAGCATAGTCTAATTCTAATTTTAAAAGCAATAATTTATTTGATGTTTGTTTATTTAAATTTGCAACAGCTGATTGTGAGTTCACACTGGTGGCAGTGACCAAACAGTTGGATTTTTGATGTACTTTTGTTGCAGCGTTTGCAGATACTTGCTTGGGCATTTGAGCTTCAAGATTTTCCCACTCTGTGGTTTTTAGTGTTGAGATTTTAACCTTGTGACTGTTTGCTAAACAACGTGTCACCAAGGGATTTTTTTTCACTTAATTAAATAGATAGTTATTTTTTGTTTAGTTTTATGTCAATATAAAGGAGCAGGCAGAATTACAGGTAATAGCAACTTGCTTGCTTGTCCTTCTAAAACAGCTTATCATTGTATAGGGAAGAGTAAAACTGATTTTTTTCTATCAAAAAATAAATAAAGTAGTTATTATATCTTATTTTAAATTAAGTTTTAAATGCTTGTTATAACCCAGATAAATATTTATCAATTTATAAGTTTTATTTTTTTTTAATGTAATTCAACCACTAGGTCTTATAAAATGAAGAGAGTAACTAAATCCATCATAAGGACCCCTGTACCATCAAGCTAAACATATTTATAAAAATATAAATCTAATTTATGGTGATAAAAAAGATAAAAATTTTCTCTCTCTTTAAGAGTAAAATCTAAATGATGATTAAGTTTTAAAAGTTTTTTTTACTCTTAATAACTTTTAGTTTGTTTTTATAATTAAGTTCAGCTATAAAATTGTTTTTTTAACTTGTATGGCAACTGACATCATATTTGAAAGAAATATTGGTAATAACCTAGGATGATGTTGCACCAATATAAAACTGAAAATATATTATATTTGATGTCTTTTTTAACCATAATTCTAGGCTATAAATCAATGTTTTAAGCTTAATTTGTTTTAAACAAGCTACATAGATGCATATTATGAATTAAATTTATTTATGATAAACTAATATTAAATTGACTTTATTAAAAATATTGTAATATTATAATTTTTGTACTAATATACTTGTTTTATAATGTCAAATAGAACAATTAAATATTTAAGCTTTATTAGTTTATGATAAAAAAGTTTAATTTTATTTATGAATTTGTAAAATATAAACTTCTAGCCTAATAATATGGTTAAAAAAGACATCAAATATAATATAATTTCAGTTTGATATTGGTGCGACATCATCCTAGGTAATTATCAATTTATATAAAAAACAAAACAAAAATACTTCAAAAATATCATCAAAATACTGGCAAAAAAATCAAAAATTTTAATTCTATTTTTATTTTTCATTTATCATAAAATTGAAAGCAAACTACCAAAAATATTATAAGCCAAGCCAAACTGAGATTTTTTTAAGACTTAGTGGAAAAAACTAAACTTGTTATTAAAGATATATAATACACTTTATTGGTTTATATTTTACAAAAATGTTTGGATAAACTTTAAAGATAGTAGATGGGAAAGTAAGCTAATAATGTTTTTGATTTTGCATTTTTATATACTAAAAATAAGAGCTTTTTGTACATAGGAGAATTTTCTTATAGCTTTTATTGGTTACAAACTGTTTAAAACAGGCTGTTCGAACTGATTTTATACTACTTTTATGTACTTTTGCAAAAAGGGCACAGTAAAATGTTTATCAATGTAGTTTACATCAGACATCGAAAATTAGAAATAATCTAATAAGCAGCTTTTAAATTTAAAACAAAACTTTTTATTAAAATAATTAATCTAAAATGAGAACAACTTTTTAAAATAAAAAACTTTAAAAAGTTAACTTTTAGATGTAAACTTCGTCTTTTTTAAAGTAAGAAACGTAAGACATTGTGATGCCAAAATAAAACAGTATTGCGTGACCTTATGGCGTAGGGGACCCAGAGACATCTTTTAATACTCTCTTGGTTAAAACTGGACTTTTTAACTAAAGGACTTATTATGTATCACTTGAGTGTTTTTGAATCCCGTTTTATAAAGCTCTACAGTCCAAAGTTATTTAAACATAAGTTTACAACTCTAAATTGTATAAAATGTTAAAGTTTTTTTCAATTTTTTTCTCATACTTAATTTGATTAAAAAATGTTTTTTTGCGTATAGTATACTTTATTGTAGTTGCTCATTACTTTATAAAATTTAAAGTCTGCAATATTTTAGTTTTATTTATTTTTAAATAAGTACATGATAAGTGCAAAGTTGTCAAAATTCTAATAGTTGCTATGTCAATTGAGCACTGAAATGTATAAACTTTTGTTTATTTTAATTTAATAATTTCACGTTCATGTAAATAAAACAATGCCTTTTTACAAGCATGATACAGAGTGTAGCAGGGTTTTTAAATTAAATTAATAGGACAGAATAGTTTACAGAAACATTTTATGCTGTATGGAGCAGTTATTGAAATAAAACAAAAAAAAACATCACTTATCCCAAAAGACAATAATTTATATGGCCCTTGATATAGGAACAGAGTCGATATTTATGATGAACCAGCACTTACATAAAAAACTGATTTTACAGGAATGACATAGAACCACTATAATCAACTATAATGCTTTTAAGTTATTTTTCTCAACAAGGTGTGCTAAGTTAAGCTACGAGCGTTCATTTTAAACAGTAGAATGTCATAATTAAAAGTCATTTTCAAAATAGATAAAAAGACTAACCAAGAGAAACATTAAATTACTTTAAAGACATGTGTTGTAATCTTAAAGTATTTGAACTATGGGAAAAATCTGGTGCCCACTTCGGCCTGGCGACACAGAGATATCATCTATTATTACACATCTACTAAATATGAAAAAAAAAAATATTAAGTCTGATAAATAGATATGGTTGCATAAAGTGAGTAGTGTGCCTAAACCTTAGCTGAATACTCTAAAAATAAAATACCTTGAACCTAGAAGTTAAAAAGTGTAATGCCGAGAAAAAAAGTGTCACTCTAAGAAACTTTTGTGTATAAACTTTTCTTCTGAGTTCTGATTACTTGTAAGGAAAGACAATAGAAATTCTTAGCTTATATATTTATAACTTTAGTTGCCGCTGCAAATAAATTTATTGTGCAGATCAATAGCACACAAAAGAAACAGTAAAAAAATATAAGTTAGAAACGTAAAATATTTAATCAAAAACTATCTGAATCAAACTAAGTTCATATAAAAATAACGTATTGTCCTGGACAAGACGTTAAAAGGTATCCAAGTGGTGTGCGACTCGATAACTGAAAGCTTTTTTCGTGCACCAGGTCCTAGTACCAAATATTTTTAGCGTATTTTTGTCGTTCAATAAACTATATTTGTCAAAAAAATGTATACTTTACTACTACTACTTTAGCCGTTCAAAAATAAATTACAATAAATTACAAAACTAAAATATATCACGTAAATGATTATAAACGCTAAAAATCGCAATAATACAGTTAATCAAAAGTCAACACTGATTACTTAAATGATTATCAAGGCCAAAAAGTTATAGTAAATAACAGGGTTAGAAATGATCGTGTAGTATTAGGCTAGAAATAATCGGGTTAAAAATTATTGCGGGCTAGAAAATATACTATAAGAGTAGGAAGATAATGCATTTGAGTGTGGCGAGCCTGAGACATGCCAGATAGCTGTTATCAAATCACAAAGTCTGATAAAAAACAGGTTATTGTATCCTCACAGTAACAGACCTCTTGCTGAGACTATAAAAAAATTTTTGAATGTCGACAACACTGGGCTTCAAAATAGCTTTAGCGCCCTATGTTGACCCAATAAACTTACTACAAATGCTTTAGTTAGTAGCAGACTAAAATACCGTTTTATTATTTTTAGTTTCTCTATCGTTTAATTAAAACCTTATTTTTGCTTTTGATTAATAATAGAAACAAATACATCGCTTTAAACAGATAAAAGTATACAAGGCATAAGTAACACAATAATTCAACAGAACCAGAGTTTTGAGAGAGAAATAAACTTGGTAATTTAGGTCCAAGTAGGGATAATTTTTAGAAGATATGATACTATCGGGCTAGACATTCCATCACCTAACAATTAAAAACAAAAACAAGTTAGGTTAATATGTTATCTTTCTACCAACCACAGAAGTTGTAGCACATCAAGTTATTGAAATTTTTGAGAGAAGCATAAAGCTGTATTTCAAAAGGAAGACCTTGAAGTTGTTCAATTAAGTGTTATCTTTTTCAATACTGATTATAACTTATACTCTTTCAATTAACCAGCTTGTATCTGATAAGCAAGATTGAAGTCCGAAACTTTATATTCCTTAAAGTTTATTTATTTAAATACCCACCTACATTTTGTTTAACACAAATATGTCATTTTGATATTTATAAGGATTAGTTTTACAATAAGTCGAAAACATTTACCACTGTCTGTATTATTATTTGAGCTTCATAGTGCTTGCATAACCGATAAAGTCTTAGGCCCCGATTAAATATCTAGTTTTTATGCAACAACAGTTCGATTATGTGAATTACTTGCATATACTGCACTAATTTCTTTGTCACATCATTAGTGAAATCTGACTTCAGAAATTGTTGCATTTTGCTTTTTTAGTAGCAAACTGAAACCCCAATTAAAAAAGACTTTGCTTCAAAATTGTTCATTTTTAAGATAAGGTAAGCTAATCTGATATGATGATAGTTAATTAATTAATGTTATAAAAACTTTTTCTTATTTATATTATACTTCTTAAACTCTTATATAGCTAGTTTTTTTTTTTGAAATGTCAAAGAATCAAAAAATAAAAGTCGCTAATTGAATTTGGAAAGTCTTAATCATGCTAATTTTTTTTCAAAAAAAAAACTAAATATCAAACTAAAGTAAAGTCAAGCCGCGCGCACGAGCAGTTTAAAATATTTTTTAATACAACCTTCCCTTTCATACTTAATAAAAAAATTAATAGCAATCCCTAAAACTTTTTTTAAACTAAAATCAGCGTATGTATCTTTTAAAATTAATTTACTGCACAAAAACCTTCATTATTTCTACCTCATAATACTTATAAAACTTTGAAATTCTAAATTTCTCTAAAACATGCTTAATAAACTTAAGCTTTACTGATGAATATATGAGATAAAAATATCTCATATACAAAATGGCTGTATATAACGGGAGCCGATCATTTCTAACCCGCTATCATTTCTAACTCGATCACTTCTAACCCGACCGTTTCTAACACGATCATTTCTAACCCGATAACTTCTAACCCGATCACTTCTAACCCGATCACTTCTAACCCAATCACTTCTAACCCGATCACTTCTAACCCGATCACTTCTAACCCGATCATTTTTAACCCGATAACTTCTAATCCGATTACTTCTAACCCGATCATTTTTAACCCGATCATTTCTAACCCGATCACTTCTAACTTCATCACTTCTAACACTGTAACAGCATGCGCTGTTCTTTCTTCCTTTTCTCTCAAAAAATGCTTAAGTTGAGTAAAACGCGAGTTTCGGCAGTCTAGTTTTACCTTTGTACTGATAGTATGTTGTTTCAAAAGATTGTGTTCGCCTCGTACTTCTTGTACGAAGGCGACTGTTTTTTATATTAACTTGTGAATTGGAATAGCTTATTTGTATATTTTGTTATCATGTATCGCAGTTTATATTCATTTTAATACAGTTTGTGTTTCTAGACTCGATTTCTTATATACAATTAGTTAAGCATTCTAACAATCTAACTATTTAATTAAACTAAGCTTAAAAGATAGTCTAAGTTTAGTTCGCAATTCATTAAGTCGACTTAGCTAAATAACTTAGCTAAGTCATATCTAAACATTTAAATAACATCACCGATAAATACTTATAACGCGCACGGAGTCAGATAATAACCAGCATCGCGCGTATAAGTAACATTATAAGTAAACCGGGATAGTTAAATGGTGAAACCTAGTTGTGTAACACGCACCTTATTTAAGTCCGTAACTTCTTTTCATTTTCTACTTTTCGTAGTGGTGACCAAAAATTAGTTTAAAACTTTATTAAGACTTTAAACAAAATCTACTAGTATCATGGGTATACTTTATTTTAGGCTTAATAGATGCCAACTTTATAGGGACTGGGAGGAATTTAAACAAGACAAATATAAAACATTAATAACAGAGTTTTCCTCGTCTGATTCACCCGAACCAAATCTTTACAAGAATTACGCGAATTATAAGCCGAAAGAGCCGAAAGGGCCGAACTCGATCGAAGAGAAGCTGCTAGAGAATCGAAACGTAATCGCGCTGTCGCCATACCAAACTATGACGTCACGAGTACTTCGTCAAGTAATGCAACAAAAATATCTATTAAGAACCAAAGTTCTGAGCAACCACGGCCAGAATCACCAAGGCCAGAGTCAACGACCAAAGCAAAAGATCAGAGCCATGCCAACCAGCACCAAAACGGGCAGTCCCAACGGTCAAGGCAACCGCAGCCAGAATCAACAGAGCCAGAGTCAAAGGTCAGAGCCACTGAAGCCAGTACCAAGGTCAGAGCCACCGAAGCCAGAACCTCCAAGACCAGAGCCAAGGATCAAAGCCATCATAGCCAATACCACATCGGGCAGTCCCAACAACCTGGGCAACCGCAGCCAGAGCCAGAACAGTTAAGGCCAACGGCCGATATAGAGGCTTACAAAGAGCCGTCTCCACCCGTTAGAACACAAGCATTACTTGCACCATCAGATAAGGATGCAGAAACAGAGCCAATCATAAAAGGAAGCACAGCAGCGACGGCACAAAACAACAAAACTAAAAAAAATGTTAAAACTAATCGCGAATTCTTAACAAAAAAACACATTTCTTACTCTAAACGCAAAACGATTGCCAATAACAAATAACCTTTAGAAATTAGCTTACAGCAAATTTCTAAATTAAACCACGAATTAGTTTAGTTTATATTTCACAAATGGCGTCTTAAAACCAAAATATCTTTGAACAATATTGAAGCACGCATTTTTAAAAATAATCGCGAATTATTTTGGTTCATTTTTCACCGATGGCGTTTTAAACATATTAAAACCGAAATACTTGTCAGAAACCGTTGCAAAACTTTGAGTTTTTGTTCAGACGCTATTTTTTACCGCTGGAAAATTAAACTAAGATGTTATTGAAACTTTACGGTTAATTCACTTTTACAGCAAAACGTTAAGACCACCAAAAGAGTAATGAACTTTTAAACGCAAAGTTTAGACCACCAAAAGAGTAATTTATTTTATTTAATTATGGCAGACAACTAGTCTAAGAAGCTTTCTGAACAAAGCTTAGGACGAAATTGAGTCATAAGAAAATGAAGGAGTATTTTTAAAGTTTATTCTTTAAATAAAAATTTTATTTTGAGCTCTTACTAATATAAAAAATTGCCTTAATTTCTTAAGCTTTATTTCAATTTGTTTTTTAACAACAATTTTATGTTCAAACTTGAACTATAAATCTACAGTTGTACTATAGTAACCTTAGTGATTGATGTTAAGAAGGTTTATTGCCTCGTTTTTTGTTGTTATACACTTCAGCTTACTTATAAAAACAAAATTTTAATAAGGACATTTGAGCTATTAAATATCTTATTCAACATTTAAACGCTAACAACAAATTTGTTTTTAACTTTCTTAGAATATTAAAGTTTTATAAATTAGTATAAAGTTCAAGAGCTATATATTTTTACGAAAACAAGTTTAGGCTTTTGAAATGAATATAATAGTTTGTTTTGTCAACTAACTCATGTTGAATGTGAAATGTTTTTAATATACTAAAAGTTTATATAACGAATAACTAGTTTAAACTGAAGCTATAAATGTTTTTTAAGTTTCTTATAAACATACTTAAAAGTACTTGAAAATACTTGAAATAGTATTTTCTTTATATTTTTGCTTAAAATTTTTTTGAACTTCGCACGAAAACGGCTCAAGAAATCGAAAGTCGTCAACAAGTCGGCGAAGGTGACAAAGAGATCTGATCCACCATCAGCAAAGCGACTGAGTGGAGTACAGATGAGGAGACCGAGAATGCACGAATAGCGTCTACGGGAAACAACGACTTGCGAGCACTACTGGCGAATAAAATTCTAAAAGTTCTTTCAGTTTTTTTCATTTTTGTAACTTGTTAAATTTATTTAATTCTGCGCGTCATTTACGAAACTTAAAGCATTTACAAAGAAAAATAATAGTTTTTTACAAATAACAAGAGAAGTCGACGATAGTCGACGGTCATATTTCATTTATGCTTCTATATTAGAAGTTTTTTTAATGTTTTTTACAAATTCAAAAATAATTAAAGACCATATTTTCTTATGATAAGTGTGAACTCCAAAATAGCGGGTTTAAGTCGAGAGAATGTAACAGCATGCGCTGTTCTTTCTTCCTTTTCTCTCAAAAAATGCTTAAGTTGAGTAAAACGCGAGTTTCGGCAGTCTAGTTTTACCTTTGTACTGATAGTATATTGTTTCAAAAGATTGTGTTCGCCTCGTACTTCTTGTACGAAGGCGATTGTTTTTTATATTAACTTGTGAATTGGAATAGCTTATTTGTATATTTTGTTATCATGTATCGCAGTTTATATTCATTTTAATACAGTTTGTGTTTCTAGACTCGATTTCTTATATACAATTAGTTAAGCATTCTAACAATCTAACTATTTAATTAAACTAAGCTTAAAAGATAGTCTAAGTTTAGTTCGCAATTCATTAAGTCGACTTAGCTAAATAACTTAGCTAAGTCATGTCTAAACATTTAAATAACATCACCGATAAATACTTATAACGCGCACGGAGTCAGATAATAACCAGCATCGCGCGTGTAAGTAACATTATAAGTAAATCGGGATAGTTAAAACACGATCATTTCTAACCTGATCACTTCTAACACGATCATTTCTAACCCGATCATTTCTAACCCGATCACTTCTAACCCGATCATTTCTAACCCGATCACTTCTAACCCGATCATTTCTAACAAGATCACTTCTAACCCGATCATTTCTAACCCAGTTTTGCCCGATCATTTCTAACCCGAACACTACTTAATCGCTCACTTCTAACCTGATCACTTCTAGCCTGATCGTTTCTAGCCCGATCGTTTCTAACCTAATTTACTTGTTTATTTACGTTTTTTTTTTTCTGGATTTCATGCAAAAACAAACAAATCTTAATAGAGTAATTAAAATAATTAAAAAAAATTAGTTCAATTACTTACATTTTAAAACATAATGTTCATTATGTTACGTAAAAATATTTTTTGTATAGTGTTTTGTTTTAGTATTAACTTAGCATAATATTAATTTACTTTTTTACCTCATTTTTTGAGTTGTATAAACTAATCTAATAACTTATATTTTTAATTCATATATAATGATCGCTAAATAATCTAAAGATTTTGTCTTTTTGGAAATCTGTGAAATAATAACTTTTAAAAGATATCAAGAAAAATATTAAAGAAGTGTTTTCTAGTAATCGTGTAAAATTATTTTTGCAATTTTAAATTTTTCAAACTTTAAAATTTTATTAAAATTGTAAATTTATTTTTATCTATATACGACATAATTTAAAAGAAATATGAAAAAATTAAATTAATAAGTTTTCGACACTTAACTTTTATATTTAAGTTTATTATGTGATATTTCTTATTAAATCTTTAGATATTATTTACCATTGGCTAAAAGAAAGAAAATCTAAATTAAGTTCTAGTAAATGACAGCGTCTGTTTATGAAAAAAAATAAACGTTTACCTCTACTTTTTACTTTGTATTAAACAGTATACACTTTCGTTTTAAGAACTTAGAACTTAATGATGATAATTTTAAATGAAGTTACAATACTAATTACGATTACTAAATTATCAACTGTATTATTCTACGTTTTATATATACTCATACTAATACTCTTTAAAAATGGTATTTCGTATAAATTCGCCTTAAACTTGAATGCAACTTGCCAATTGGTCTCCATAGTTAAAATCTATTCTAACCATATAGAATCTCTTCATAAAAAAGTAAAGAATAGTCTTTAACCGCTGCAATGCTCATTATACTTCTTACATTGACGACTATCAAAACTTAACATTTAATCTTTAGAATACAGAAGACTTATACTTTCCCTAATGCTTTTAAAACTGAAAATTACAGTTAACTTATAATCAATTTTTGAATCCTACTAAAATAATCAATTACAACAAAAATAAATCGAAAAATGCATGCAGTCATAAGTATCTTTCAATTTAAATGTGGAGTTAGCTTTTAAACTAAGTTAATTTTTGCATTAAGTTGAACAAGTTTAATTAAAGCTTACTTGATTAAAATAAGATACTTTATATTAAAAACAATCAGTAATTTAACAAATTAAAAACTTATGGACCTTTGATTTAATATGTAGGATTTTGTTCATTCTATAGTTTGATTTTGTTAGAATTGCTTTTCCTATGTAAACCATTTTTTATGTTTCCGATAAATTTTTATTTGACCTGTGTTATTAATGTGATTTGGACTTAAGGTTTTAAACTTAGTGGTTAGTCAATGCATTTAAATTTTTGACTTTTTTTTTCAATTGTCTGTACTTTAATTCTAATAATGTTTATTTTAGTTTTTCGATTATGCTTTGGCAAAGCTACAAAAAAAAATGATAAAAAAACAATGAAATACCAAACGGTTGCACAAATGTGCAGAACCTAACTCTAAAAGGTAGGATGTGTATATCTGGTAGATGTATATACAAGAAGAAGTTTTATTCATAAATGTTTGTAGTTTGTTTGAAGTCTGACATTGTAGTATATTCTAAATGTTCTTTATAAAAGTAATCCTGAACTTATTTTAATGTAGAAGTGCGTAATTAAGACTATTTTGCTGATTTCTGAACTAAAATTATAGAAAAAATTTACTAAATTGTCTCAATATGTGTTGCTGAATTTTGCAGAGAAGGTTGTTAGTTGAAAATAAATTGGAGTTAATTCTAAAATAATAGATTGTGCAGCTGTGTTTTGTTTTATTGGAACTCACTGATCGTTGAAAGATTTGATATTTAAGTTGGTTATTATAAAATTAAAATCAAGTTTGTCAAAATATTTCTCCTTCGAATCATAAATAAGTTAATTAGTCTTATACTAAGTGTTGATTTTTTTTGCTGTTAATCTATAAAAAATAGATAAAACTGTAGTTTTAAGATATATAAATTTTTGTCTCTTCCTTATGTGCTATTTAGTTTAAGCGGCCCAGATTTTTACCTGTGGGTCTAGCGTAGGATAAAAAAACTTCCAATAGATATAAACATCAAAAATTAAATTTTATTAAAGCTATCAAAACATTAAGTTTTCATTAAACAAAACAAACTAAATTTCGAAAAAAAAAACAACTTTTTTGAGATCATTTTGATTTTCAAACAAATCCTTACTTTAAAACAATAATTCATAAACATATTAGTACAGATCGGATTAATTATTTTCGGGTTAGAAACGATCGGGTTAGAAGTGATCGGGTTAGAATTGATCGGGTTAGAAATGATCGGGTTAGAAGTGATTGGGTTAGAAATGATTGGGTTAGAAATGATCGGGTTAGAAGTGATCGGGTTAAAAATGATCGGGTTAGAAGTGATCGGGTTAGAAATGATCGGGTTAGAAATGATAGCAAGTTAGAAATGATAGTAAACCGTATATAACTGTTGTTTGTTATACTATTTAATAAGTATATAGCTCCGATTTAACTTGTCGAACAATATAGAACAAACAAATTTTTAATTATTAATATGTCTTTTATTATATATATTGCATAAAACTTAAACATGGAATTCATTATAAGTTTATATATATGTATGTGTATCTCTGTTTTTCACATCACCTCAATTTCTAAAGAAGGTATTTCTTGAAAGTTGGAAAGTCGTGCTTCTTTTATGCAACGTAATATGAAGTCTGTATATTTTTACGATTGTATTACAGTAAATTAAAAAAATATATTTTGTATGTTATAGTCGAGTCAAGTTTAAAAAGTGCTATTCAAGTTTTGATGAGTTCTAAAATACGTTTTCATGGTTGCTATCCTTTTCAAAATATGTTAACATTTTAAATAGTTTTTTTTTTATAGTGTATAGACAAATCTAAGTTTGTTATAGAATTATATTTCTTAAATATTTCTTCATATAAAGAACAAAATGTAAATTGTTTTAATCAGAAATTTTATGATATGACTATAACAATTTTCTTATACATTCATAACAGGTTATACTGTTTTGTCGATAACCAAAAGGTTTTTTCGTACACCAGGTCTTAAGACCAAATTTTTTGAGCGCTTTTATGTACTTACTTTGAATTATTATAACTATCAAAATTAACCATGCTTGAAAAAAAAAAACTTAACCTATTTTTGGTTTAATAACAACCGAAATGTTCGCGGGTTAGAAATGATCAACTCCCAGCTACGTCTGCTTCAAAAATATTGTTTAATGTCTTTTTATCGTAATGGTATTAATATTTAATTTTATAACTTTAAAGCGTGTGAATAAATATAGGGTTTTTGTAACAATAATATCATTTGATAAGCTTTCTCAAAACAGTTTTCCCTGTTTCCTACGATAACATTGTTTATTCGAAGGAGTTAATTTTTTTACAATGCATATATATCAGCGTTTTTCTTTCAAATATGCGTTAGTTGTTATATGTACTGCAAGACGTTTCAATAAGTTAAGCTTAACTTCTAGTTTCGAGAATCAAGAACATAAAATCGCGAGCACAATTCGTCAAAGCTGTTAGTATAGAACTTTACGATTGCTTATATTTATTATATATTTTGTTTGTGTAGTGATTTAAACAATTTTCTTTCAGGCTTATTGTTTTTGATATATTATTAAAAAGTACTTTACATTGATTTTAGTGTGTTTAATTTATAACTTAGTAACATAATTTAGTAATAAGTCATTTTAGTACCGTAAGGTAATCGTAAGTAAAGCAGTCAGTTTATAAGCACTTGGAAACCACGTAATTAAAACATAAACAGCATAAAAATATATCATTGTGCTTAAAGTGCAGACCACTGTGGTTAAAGTGGAGACCACGCAGTGTCTATATAGAACCTCAATATTCTGGTTAGGAATCTTTAAGCAGTCAACAGAAGAAATGCACACGAACAATAATGACGATCTCAATCTTAATAATTTTCATCTAGCAGAGATGATAAAAAATTATGTTAAATTTTGTCCGTCAAATAGTATTCAACAACATTAGAAAGTCTAGCGAAGTTAAGCCGCTAACAAATGAAGAAAAGTTAAGAAATTTACAAAACAAAATTCAAAACTTGAATATTATATTAAATCAGTCTAGTTAAGTGCTTCTGAAATGGGGTTCCGCGACGCCTCTCAGGGGTTCCGCGAAGCCTTTCGAAATTAAAAAAGAACATTTATTTAATTAAACATTTTATGTAAAATAAAAATTAGGGGTTCCGCGGAAAATTTGAATTTTGGGAAAGGGTTCCGCCACTAAAAAAAGGTTCAGAAGCACTGGTCTAGTTTACTACATCAAGAACGTGCGTTGCTAGGAAAACGTGAGCCTTTTTACGATAATTACGAAAATAGTAATCAAAATAGTTTTAATAATTTTAGAGACACATTTAAGGCGCAAAGACTAAGTAAAAAGTTTAAAAGATTAGACTTTGTAAGAAACCCCCGTGACACTATAAGATATTTTAAGGAGGAAATTATTAATGAATGTATTTCTAGTGATATAGATAGATATAGGTTTTTAATAGGGTTTTGGCCGAGAGAAGAGTTGTCAAATTATCATAAAATGACAGAACGATGTGAAAGAAAATAAAGTTCTTTAAGAAACTTTTTTATTAATAGGGACAATCAATTAATTGAAATTTTAGATAAATTTCCAGTTTGGAACGGATGTACAAACTTATATAAAATATTTTTAACAGCTGTAAATTGGGCCAAATGTTCAGAGTAGGACAGAATTAATTTTTTTTTTTGCATACTTAATGCCCTTTTCAATCAAGGATAAGATTAGGTAACATTTTGATGAAACCTTAAAAGTTTAAAAAAAAAGGACAAGCCATATGGAGTGCTTGTAAAGAAAACGCATTAATACCTAAGTAAGTTAATTACGATAGACTACAGCAGTATGAGCAAAATCATTGTAAGTCTAAAATAAATTACCATAAGCGAGTTCGTCAACAGCATTTTCATTTAAGAGATAATTGTTTAATTTATAATTACAATTATCATCAACATAATAAAAATAGAGATAATGTTAAACCAAGAAAATCATAAAATGGGAATGGCAGTAGTAATTTTAACATTGAAAAATGTTTGTCGTGTCATCAATATTTACCCAAAAAAAAATCTAATGCAACTAAAGTGTCACAAACAGCCAACGAAAAAGCTCAGGTTACCAAAAAAAACTATAGCAATTGGAGTAACTGGTCAAGTAGTACGGTTTAATATTCGCAAGAGTTACGGTTTTATTCATCGTGATGATCGAAACAGCGATACTTTTCTTCATTATACAGCTATCATCAAAAACAACCCTAAGTAATTATTAAGCTTAGAAGTTTATAAGTACTTGGAGACCACGTAATTAAGACATAAACATAACGAGTATCATAAATATACCTTTGTAGTTATATTATTTTAAGTATTTATTTTAACGTACTTCGATTACAACCTACTGATTCTATTATACAGTAAATGGCCTTCAAACCTTTCTAATATTTATCTAAGCGTTGTTTTGTTTAATGCTTGGTTTAAAACATTCAGTGTAAAATAGTTTAATCTTATATCATTCATGTCACGTAAATTATTTACTCAGGAAACAACAAAGTTATTATACTTAATGTATTAATTCTTTATTTGTCCAGAAAACTTATATATAATTACCAGACAAAATCTTAAAAACTATAATTCACAAAAAAAAAAACTGAAGCAAGAATATCAATAAGAAACCTTAAACGATCTTGTTAGGTCCATACAGTTTCACACCAAATGATAGCTCTTGTCAGCTTATTTTAACACTAGTATCGTACGAATCAATGATCTAAAGGTCTTTTCGTACACAAAAGCCCTTAGTTAGACAAAATATGTGCATATATTTTAATAAACTTTCTTTCATAGAAACCCTAATATACTAAGATTTACTATACATTTTTCCAAAATATTTACTTTAATCATATATAGACCATTTTCTAGTTTTTCAACTTTATTTTTTTAAACAAAAAGTTTTAGTGCGGACCTTCTCCATATCGCTTAGATGTGATGACACTTTTGCACGCAGGGTCACTTTTTCACGAGTGTAAATTTTTTACGGACGGTCACTTTTGTACAAGTGTAAAAAAAATATAAAAAGATTAATAAATTTAAAAAAAAGTTACCGACCGAGGGTAAGGGGTAGTAGTGAAGGGGGAAAAAATTCAAGTTAGTAAGAAAAATTATATTTTTTCAATATGTGCAAAAGTGACATCCACCCATAAAAATTACTTTCTTGTGACTAAGCCTATTCTGAAAAAAAAATGAATGAGTGTAATATTTACTTGATAGTTTAGGTATGTAGGATAGGTGATATCTACAAGTCTAAATTTATATTTATGTTGTATGAAGCCTTTTGTTTACTTAAAAATTAATATTATATTGAAAACCCCCGATTTTTTTAGTAAAACAGCTTTAACTAATTATTTTTAATATAGACATAATTCAATTCATTTTATCATATAGATATCATATCTTAACTTTCAATAAATTAAAATATGTAGATGTAAATTGAAAATGTTGTTAGAAAACATTCTATTGGGAATGTAGTTTTAAGATAAGATACTGCTCTTGGATGTTAAATTTCTATAACTTAGAAACTAACAATTGTAAAGTTAAATTTACTTTTAACTAACTTCTACTAATTAATTTGAATTATTTGTTACAAATCATATGTAAAATTCTACAGATATAAAAAAAATCAGTACTAGACAATACTTTATTTAGTTAATAGAAGATACAAATATCTTTGAATTAATCTGCATTTACCAAAAAAATAATCCATATCATTTTTAAAATCTTACTTTAACACATTTTAGAAAACACTTTTCATCTCTGTTAATAACGATACTAAAACTCGATAAAACTTGAATTTAATAATACAATAATATAGTTAGATATAAATAATGAACTAAACAGAAAAAGTCAGGTTCAACTGTGTTCCTACATAAATATCAGAGTAGAATTGTCCATATTTCCTATTTTACACATCATTAGGCACAAAATTTAAGAACTTTCTTCGTCAAAACATCTTCAAAAGCTAAAAATTCTTAATTAGTTTCCATTATAGTTTAAGTTAGACAAATTCTTGAACAAGTACTCAAACAATAAATAATAATTTTAAGGTATAGATAAAATTTTACGAATCCATCTAATAAAAATTGTCATGACGAGAAAAGATAACCAGGAAAACAGAAATGATGAGTACCTCCACCTTAAGCTTCTAAATTGATATATCATTGTCATCACAAAGCAACTTATCAATGCTTTCTTGAAGCTTTACAATTGACCTTTTTCCAGGGTCACTTTTCAAAACGCTTTCATTAATGTACAGTGACACAATTCCAGTATCTGATTTCTCACGACCTGCTCTCGCAGCCGCCTGCGCAATTGTTTCCCATCCAATTCCATCTCCAAGAATGTCAACACGAACGCAAGTTGGAACGTTTCTTCCGTACATACCTGCTATAGAATCTATTATAACAAATGGTTTAGGCTTGACTTCTGCAATAGCTTTATCCAGTTCCCTGTTGTTAAAAGTCAATTCTAAACCACAGAGTAATAATGCAAACAATTTAGGATCAAGATGAGCGTATTTGTCAACCCATTCTCGGCTAACATTAACTGAACCAAACTGTGATTGCAATGTGACTCTCCAATTTTGCTCATCTTTAAGCTCTTGTTCTTTCTGAGCAATTTTTTCAGCAATAGCATCAGAAGACTCAAACATTTGATCTGAATTTTTTTCTCTAGCAACTTGAGCTTTTTTTCCTTTAAGTTCTACAATCTCAGCTTTTACTGATTTTCCATAAGAAGCAAATAAATTTTCTAACTTTTCTGGAGTTGCAGGATTTTTAATAATTTCTAGTATGTGTGGCAAAGGGTTTGTTGTAGTTAGTGTAATTTTTGATGCAGTTCCTTTAAGTTCCAGTTCAGGAAACTGTACTTGTGTTTTACAGATTTCAGCTGCCTTTTCTTGGTCTTCTTTAGAATAGCTCCTTATAGCCTCAAGCAACCTTTTAGTTGCTAAGAGAAAAGAAGATGCAGTTGAAACATCATCATAAGTAAGACTTTCATGCTTTTTACCAGAAATAGTTTGATAAGATGATTTAAGTTTACTAAAAACTTTTGGTGTAAAACAACGAAGAATAGTAGAAGAAATATCCTTCATAAATTCATCAAAATTGTTCATATCTAACCCTTGTAGTGGTTGTAACGACTTACCTTCATGATTAAACATCAAACTGAATGAGCTACAAGATTCTCCTCCACTTACAATGGATATATCACATTCGTTAAAAATATTACTCTCTTTCATCTGTCTTTCCGTCAATGTAGCAGATATTACAACTCCAAAAGAACCAAAATTATGAACAATAGCAGCCATTGCATCAATATAAGCATTTTTTTCAACTTCTACATCACCTGTTGCTAACACTTCATCAACTACTGGTAAAAATCTAAAACCAAAACGTTCATACCATTGCTCTTGATTAGCAAGAACTTCTACTGCGGTTTTTGGATCCATAAACATAGTTGTTGGCATAACATAATGGTCTCTTTTATATTTCTGCCCTGTACCTCTATAATCAATCAATTGCTTCATCTGTTCTATTATAGGCAATGACTTATTTAAACCACCCCTTTTTTCTGCCCATCTGTCTGGAATCTCAGGTCTTCTACGACTCCTGGTTTTTATAATAGGACAACAACTAAACATTGGTATCATTACTCCATCTCTTGCAAGCCAAACTGCTCCAATTTTTTCTGAAATGACAGCAAAATCTGCAGCTGTCATTGGAGAAGGCATTACATATAAAACAACACCATGGTTGTCTTTGATAGCTATTTTACTATTGATTTCTTGCATCTTTTGAGTAGGAATTAATGAGGCTAAAGTAGACTTTCCTGTTGCAAATCCTGTCGTAATTGCTAAACGATGGGGTTTTATTGGTTTTTGACTTTCAACAACGAACTTTTCAAACAGTTTCATTGTTTTGTTTAATTCATTTATCATTTCTACCTGACAATCTTTCAGAACAACAGTATCTCCTTTGTTTTTCATAGTGTCAGTAATCACAGGATATGATATACCCTCAGGGTATTGTAATGATATTTCTTCAGCTGAAATTTTTATTTCAGTTTCAACTAAATTCAATACATGTTCGTATAATTCAATTTTTTTCTTTTCAGAAGAGTTTTTGATGGCCCATTTTAGTCCAAGCACTATTTCGTAAACAAGCATTTTTGGGATGTATTTGCTTCTTACTCTCTGTGTTAAAACTATGCAAAAATAAACTAAATCATAAGGATGTCTAATTTTTAATTCTTTAAGAGTAGTTCTTACATTAATAGACTTTTTACTAGCAAGAACTGAAACCAAATCATTTATTTTTGAAGTATGATTAATTATGTTGGTAACTTGGTTTTGCAATTGCATGACTTGTTTATTATTCAGCTTACATTTCTTTTTCCATTTTTCAAACTCTTTATAACCTTTGTCTTTTTTATTAGATGGCAAGCGAGAACCAAACAAAAAACTTATGTCTGAACCTTTGGGAACTAAAAGATTTTGCAGCTCAGGTGAAATTTTTTTAGGTTTTTTCAAAGACCCAAGGACATTAGAAATAGAATGATTAAGTGCATTTAATATCAAGTCATCAGTTTTGTCAGACATAATTCCATTGACATTTACAGGATAGGCTAAAACTTTTTTCTTACTTGGATTAATATCAACATTTCCCTTTCTTAATTCAGTTGCAAGCCGATTATTTTCTCTTTTGTCTTCAATGGCATCATAAAAAGGATCCGTCAGTCTACCCCATTTTGAATTAGTCTCATAATTCTCTTTTAATACTTGGTTCATTAAATGTTCTGATGTTGTAAGCTGTTTTGGTAATTCTTCTTCATCACTAGAAGAATCAGATATATCTGAAATTTCAGCTTCTTTTAAAACAGAAGTTTCATTACTATGAGGTGGCTTCATTACTAGACGTAAATATTTTAGTGTTTTAGACTAATTCCTGAATTTATTTTATATTTCTTTTAATCTATTTCTGAAAGTAGAAAATTCTTTAGTAAAACTTAAATAATACTTTTTGAACACTGATTATATAATTATTTGTCTTAACTAAAAAATATTGCTCAATTTACTGAAATGTAAACAGTTAAATAAATAAAGATGTGCAAATTGAATATTTTATTCACAACCAGGTTTTGGTGACAAAAAATTGTGACCAAAACCCGGTTGTGAATAAAATACTTAATTCGCACATCTTTGAATATTGATTAAAAAATTTGTTTAATTATTTTATTTGCTAACTAAATTTAAATTGCAAATAATTTATTTGTTTTATGTAAAAAAATTTTTTTTTTAATATGACAAATCAAAACTGGTTTATTGAATATTTTTTTTATTTTACATACTTCTAATATTTCCCTTATCCATTTCATTTAAATAAAGCATGATCCATTACTTTTTAACTTTTTTACTAAGATTATAAAAAGTTTTTCAAAACAAGAATATGTGTACTTTCCAAAAATTTAATACATTGCAAATTTATATAGTTTTTACAACTTTTCTTCCTATTAAGCTCTTAATTCACCCTCTACTAACCGGTTTTTGAGAATTAATTTAGGTGATTTAACTAACTTGAATATAAGTAGTATAACTAATGTAACAACATACTAACTAATTGATAACCAACTTAAGCCTAACAATAACATTTAAAGCAAGAGCTTATATCCAAACAACAAAATTCAGTGTAGCATAGCAACCTTTAAACTTTAAATTAAATTGTTACAGCTGATAGCACAAGAGTTATTCCTAATATTTTTTGCAAAAAATAAATTATAAAATACTTATAAACTTGCAATGAAAGAAATTTGTATAAACCCTCTGTATAAGTATTTAAAATTTAGTAAAAATCATGCAATAATAACATATATAAAATCAACTAAATTTTAGAAAAAGTTGATTCTTACAAACAAAAGCTTATTACAACAGCCAGAACTATTTTTACCAGTCAATAGTTTAAAAAGGTAGAACTTTCAAACAAACAGCTCTAATTATTTTCGAGGTACAGATTTATTGGTCTGAAAAAAAATCATAATCAAGTTTGTCACACATTAGTTCGGATATTTGTTTAAGCATTTATAGATTCTTTAAAAAATACTTTTGAATACAGTTTATCTGTACTTTTCAAATGTTAAGCAATACAAAGTAGTTTAGTTAATTGAATGTTTAGAGATTTTTGAAGGTTTTTCAAATCATAAGTTCAAGGATTTTATTATCACAAGTATACAGAAACAAAAGAACTTTTTCAAGTAATATTAAACTGAAGAAAATTGAAATATTTTACAATTAATCTTTATGTTTAATGATTGAAGGATAATGTGGCATTTCTCTAAAACTATTAAAATTTATTAAAGATTTAAACAAGTAAATATAATAAAGACATAAGAAAACTGTTAAATATGTTAAATGGTTGCAACTAAAAAATCATAAATTTCTAAAAGAGAAACCTATTTACAAACATAATAATAGAGTAAATACATACTTACATTAATCTGAACAATTGCATAATCGTATTTATTTAATAAGGAATGAATTTGAAGTTTATAAACAATATAAATTAATATTTTAAGTACATAGTTTATTATAAAACAGCAGTAATTAGTTTGAAAAAAGTGGACAACAAACATCACAACTTATTCAAACATTTTAAAGCTTCTGGTGATGTCTTGTTTGGTCAAATAAGGCTGAATTTAAATATTTTGTCTTCATTATGACATTTTTAAATGACTCAAAGTTTAAGTTATGTTCAAATAATACCTATTTTTTTGTCTATAATATATTTGCTTTAAAATATATAAAACAATATAACAAAATAAAATATCATTTGAAAATGCTTAAAAAATGTAATACTTAAAGTTTATTTTACTATAAATAAAAAGTTTATAGTAACTGCAATGATGTGTACTTACATAAAACATTGATAGAAATATAAATTAAATCAAGTAAAATACCAACTTGCTTTAGGAGATTATACCAAAAAGAATACAATTTAAACTAAATAATGAAATACACAAAATTCAAGTTATTTATAAGGCCTGATAATTTTTACTTTTAGTGTTATATCAAAGAATAAGTTGAACTATAATTTGTTTGAAAAATCAAATAAACCAAATAGCAGCCTTGTAATTTTAATTGTTGTTTAACTTTTATTAAAGTAATATCAAGGCCATAGGTAGGTCCACCATGTTTTTACAAGTTTACTTTATTTTGCAATTAATCTTAGCTTAAACACTTTTCATCATATTTTTTCTTGATAATAGCAGGGTTTGTATGCTTTTTTTTTGCCTGTTATTTCTTAATTTAAACCTATTTAGACTTGAAATGACCAATGTGGGCAATATTGTCCTTTAGAGGCGGTTTTTTCTATAAGGGGAAGCTAATTAGTAAGCCAGAAAAAGTAATTTGGTGATGGACTAATAATGAGGCAATATCTAGAAAATAAGGGCAATTTTTTTTCTCACAAAGGGGCATTTATGAAAATGAGTTTGGAAAACCCTGTCCTAATTTTTGTAAGCAAATGTCTAGTTTGCATGAAGACCTGATGAAACAACATAACCTATTAGATAAGTTGTAGTTGGGTAGCCTATTAATAATAGAACTTTCCAGTATATTTTATATTTTTCAATTCAAAACTAATTAAAAAGATTAGGTCCCTGAAAACAACATATAAGTTTTTGTTATTGGAACTAAAGTTGTTGTGTAACTGATAAAGACATACTAATATTTTAGTTTTAAAATACTAGTTTTCTCATACCTTTGTTTTTTAAACAACTTTAATTACAGCAACACTGATTTTAACATAATAATACTTCCCTCTTACTGATAAATATACTCAGTTTTTTTGTAATAATATTTTTTAAATGCTATGTTAAATATTATTATTTAAATTTTTATGTTATCACAAGGTTACCACTATTTGAGTCAAAAAAACTGTCCTGAGTGGCTACAAAAAGTCGTGAGTGATCTTCAACTGTCTTAAGTAACCCTGAGTTTTTTTTCTTAAAAAAATATCTATAACTTTTCAAAATCAATAAAAATTAAGTTCTTAAACAAAATTAGTTATTAAGGGCATAGGGGAGTTAACACCCTACTCTTGAAATTTGATCTTATTTTATATAGTTTTTACTAAGCTACAAGATGCTTTTTACAGATTTAAAAAATTCAAAATAGTTTTTGAGATATAGCCAGTCAAAGTCGGAGGCAAAAATAGGTTTCTTATGGGAGGCGCAAACTAGAACGGCAAATAACTAGAAATCACTAAAAATTTATCTCCTTTTACATTTTTTGAGATAAATACCTCAAATTTTTAGGAAATGTTTATTGCAATATTTAGAAAATTCTGTTAGAACAAAATTTAAAAATATTAAAAAATGAAAAATTTATAACAAAAAATCAAAGTTTTTTTTTTGTTAATTTTTTATATAAAATTTTAATTTTTTAATTTTTTTAAAAAAATTTCTGACAGAATTTTTTAAATATATCAAGGAACATTTCCTAGAAGTTTGAGGTAGTTATCTCAAAAAAAGTAAGAGAAGATAAATTTTTAGTAAAATAGTCTATTTTTTCAGTTTTAGTTTGCTCCTCCCATAAGGAACCTATTGTTGCCTCCGACTTTGACCCGCTATATATCAAAAAAAAAAAGAATTTTTATAAATCTGTAAAAAGCATCTTGTAGCTTAGTAAACACTATATAAAATAAGATCAAATTTCAAAAAAAAAAAGGTGTTTACCCCTTCCCCCCTATGCCCTTTAATAACAAACATTGACACTTAATAAACTAAATCTCATCAAAATCTAGAAAAAAACTTGCCTGAGATTTACATAAATAATAAAACTATCCTGTGTTTTTAATAAAAAACAAAACTATCCTTAGTCAGCCTGAGTTAAGCATACAAATTGAAAATACCTTGAGTCATCCTGAGTGTATGGCAACCCTCTTATTAGTTACTTTTATTTCCTGTAGTTTGTTTAAAAACTTAATTTTTATAGTGTAATTATTACCTTTTTGTAGGAAACAGAGAGCTACGCTTTGACAAATCTAGTACATGGTTATTAAAACAAGGAAATTATTTTAAACTAAAGCTTTCAAAGTAAAAAAAACTGTTATTATTAAAAAGATTTTTTTGGCATGAGAAACATAAGTAGTAATGAAGTATTTTTAATCTGCACAAATTTCTAAGTCTTGATTTATTTAATACCATAAGACAGCCTAATAGTTAAAAATTAGTATGAATTACACAAAACTAGCCTGAATTTATTAAGAATAAAAAACTTATTTATTATCTTAATAATATATAAAGCTTCATAAAAATTTATACTTAAAAATAAAATGAAATATAAGGACTCAATATCTAAAAAAAAAGGAATTTCTAAGAAATTAAAAAACTTTCAAGTCATAAAAACTAGTCTGAGATGTAGAAAATATTCAAACTTATTAGAGCTTTGAAAAAAAATAATACAAGAATGGGTAAATATATTTTTAATATACTGATAATTTACATAAATGAAATACAGTTTGTTCCTAAACAGTTTTTTATGAGTACTTTATATTTTTTATAGTATATAATTAACCGAATTAAAAGTCTACACTATTTGCTATGCACATTTTTTTATATCAAGTGCAGTGGCAGCATTCTTAAAGGTCATATAGAGTCTATCACTTTTTTAGAAAAATAAATTTTGACCATTATATTAAGAAAAAACTATTGTGAGATTCCTGAAAAACACTTAAAATATAATTTTGCAGAATACTACAAAGAAGTCCAACTTTTTAATAGAATGAAAAAGTTTTAAACTAGCCTGTATTGGTAAAGTTTTTTTTAATATTTAACAAGCCTGAGTGTAGGACAACCTCTTGAACTAAGTTGATAAGGTTTATTGTTCATATTTAAACTTACTGTAGAAATTAATTTAATGATGTTTTTCATGTTAGGAAGGCAGCTATATAAAATTCTAATCATATTCCTACTTAAAATCTTTGATTTATACTTACAGCTATACATTTTTAACTAATATTATTTTTTATTTTAACTGTTCATAAACAGGGATCATATTGAATTTCAAAAATATAAAATTCAGTATTAAGGGTTGCCACTCGTTTTGTCAAAAACTTTTCCAGGTATTCTAAATTTCTTACAGGTTTTTAAAAGTACACATTTTTGGGTCTATTTTTAGTTTAAACTTTTTATGGTAAGAAACTGAGTAAATGGTAAAAAAGCATTCAAAAGATACTGTAAAGCTACTTTAAATATGTTTTTTTAATAAAAAAAATTTTTGATGATGAAATTTTTTTTTTATTTACATAACAGATTTTTAAAGTCAAATCCAAATTTTACTACTGAACATGTGAAAATTGTTAAAATTCCAAGTTTTTCCAGGTTTTTAACAAAATTTCCCAAATTCCAGGTTTTTCCAGGTCTTTTTTGCCTAAATTGTCAAATTCCAGGTTTTTCCAGGTTGAGTGGCAACCCTGAAGATTAGACAACAAAAGCATGCAAACTAATTTTTTTGAAAACATTATACACAGGGTTGCTACTGGGTTTTAATAAATTTCCTCTAGGTTTTCTGAAATTCTTCCAGGTTTTTAAAAGTACACGTTTTTTAGGTTATTTTACTTAAAAGTTAAGTTTAACGTTAAAAACTTTGTCAAGGGCATAGGAGAGGGTCCAACACTTTTTTTTACTAAAAATAACATTGCATCTTACATGAAAGCTTGAAGTACAAACTACAAGTCAGTTTTTGTAGAATAAATTAATCTTATTAAAGTAATGAGATATTGTAATTTTTATAGAAGTTTCTCTAGTTTTTTCCAGTTTCTGATAAAAAGATACAAACCACAAATTTGTTGGAGTCAATTTTCTCGTAAATTTTTTTTTAAATCACTACAAATTTATCTTCTCCTTCATTTTTTGAGCTAAGGACCTCAAATTTTTAAAAAATGTTTCTTTTGTAGTTTAAAAGATTTTGAATGTTGCAATTTTTAAAATAATAAAAAAACAAAAAATTTAGATTAAAAAGACACAAAAAATAGGGTTTTTTTTAAATTTTTTTTTCAAAACTAAAAAGTTCCTGCATTTGATTTTTTTTAATTTAATAATACACTTCTTGTTAAAATTAAAAGAAGATTGCTTTAATAGGGGTAGGGAGTACTTGGGTGATGTTTGCTAGACTTTTTTTTCTTTTCGATTTAGATGTGTTTTAGCATTATTAAGAAGAATTTGATATTAAAAAAAAAAAAATTTTTTTTTAAATTCCGAACCCAAAAATTGATTTTGACTCCAAAAATCACTTACTTTCATGATTTTTGACTTAAATAGTAATAAAATCACTTATACATGTCCTATACTTATAATTTTTATCTTAAATTAAAGTTTACAGTTATAGGCAAACATTTAAAGACATTTTAACTGTGTTTGTAACATTATGACGTCATAATCACACAAAATATGTAAATTTTGACTGTAAGGGTACATTTTATTAAAAAGAGCTAATTTATTCTGCTGTTGTGCTTTTACATTAGTGTAATGAACTAATGCTTGCATCATTCATTGTTGAACTCAAGAGAATATTTAGAGCTTGTTGCAGTTATGAGAAATGAAGTTTAAAATCAATGATGCAACTTTTTATCAGTTTTATTTTATCAGTGCACAGGGTTGCCACTCTTTGAGCCAAAAAATCTTCCCTGAGTGACCAAAAATTTCCCTGAGTAACCTTAAATTTCCCTGAGTTTCCCTGAGTATTTTTCAAATCTTAAAAAAAAAATTGCTTTTCTAACACAAATTATTAATACCTCATTCTCATTTTTCTTCTTTAATAATAAAAGGAAGGTTGTATGTATATGCTTCTGCATTAAATTTATGAAAAAAACTGTTTTCAAAAACTCAATCTTAAAAGATTTAAACCAATTAAAAACTAAAAACTAAATTTTTGCACAACTTTATGTAAACTTGTTAGTTAACTTTCTACATAAAAGAATAAAGTTTAATTTGTTTGACATTTTAATTGACAGAATTTAATTATACTATAATAATAATTTCACATGAAGAACTCACTTAAATGCATACATAATAACTTCATTATGACTTGTATGTCTTTCCTAGCAACTGTTCTGAATGCAGTAAATAAAACTTAAAAGTTTAACATTAATGTAAAAAAACCTGCAAAAAGAAAGTTTAAAGAAATAGCTAAAGAAATATCTCATATCGAAGTACAACTTAATACCTAACAACTGATACAAAATAATCTAAAATTAAATTTTTTTTATGTCTTCTAGATGTTTGTACACAATATATTTTAAATAACTGAAAACATAATTTTGATTTTAAAACAATTTCACATTACCCAATAAAAAAATCTTAATACTGTTTTTTTAAGTATGCAATTTCTTAATCAATAGTTTTAATTTTATTTTCAAGTTTATTTGCGTTGTCCTTAGCAGCTATTCCTCTTGCTAATAATTCTTTCATTGCTTCTAAATCAGACTGTTTGTTGGCATCTGCAGTATATTTGTCATAGTCTTCATTCAAACATTTGAGTTGCTTTGTAAGTTTACTTTTTTTGTTCTCCTAACTTGCTCAAAGCATCACCTTTATTTGGAACATTTTTAGCAAAGCGCTGTTGCTCAAGATATGCCAAATATTGGGCCCTAGAAGATTTTACAAATTTTAACAATTCAGAACTTAGTTCAACTGTGCTTGGTTCTAGACTGTTTGCATATAGATGATCTTTGATCATTCTTCGGGACCTTATTGTCATCTCTCCCATATTAGTTGATATTACTTCCTTATTTAAGCTAAAGCCCCGTTCAACACTTGCCTATTTTACTTAAGTAAATATAAATTTAAAACTTAAAAAAACTACAATGTTAATACTAAGAATATTGAAGAACTAGCCGCAAGGCTAAAAAGATTCTAAATAACCACTTAAATAAAAAAAATTACTACTTTTGAACAAAACATTGAAACTGGATTAACTAAACCTCATTCTAGATCTAGAAAAAAATTTCCCTGAGATTTTCAAAAACTTCCCTGAAATTTAGAGATAAATTAAAACTTCCCTGAGTTTCCCTGAGTTAAAAGAAAAATGCCAAAATTCCCTGAGTTTCCCTGTGATTTTCTACAGTTTGAAAATTCCCTGAGATTCCCTGAGTTCCCTGAGTGTGTGGCAACCCTGAGTGCAGTAAAACTGGCTAGTGCAACAAATCATCAATATATTAATTTTGAGTTTTAGATAAAAAGTTAAAGTTAAATTATATGTTATCTGCATTAATTTATTTATTTTAAAAGTTTAATAGTTATTAAATTTTTTATAGTTTTATTACACACTAGATAGAAATTTATTTAATTTTTAGTTTATTGTTTAAGTGGTTTGAAAAGTATTAGATATCTACAAGATCTTCAAGTGTTTTATAGTTTACTCAAAAAAATTTGATTACTTACTTCTTAGTTGCTTTTGTACTAAAGATTTATAAAGTTCACTATACTGTTAAAGATAAAAAAACAGTTTTTGTTAATTTTTTACAGATGAATAATAGTAGTAATTTAAGTATAATTCTGGGAGATTGCCTACCAACAACTTAGGATGTTGCTATTAACATTTTTAACATTTGTTCTAACCCAAAATCACAAAAGATGAAAAATTGTGTTAAGGCGTATGCAACAGCTCTCATTTTACAGTGGACCAAAGCATTTGGTGAAGAATATGTTCTGAAAATAAAACAAGTACAATCAAAGTTGTTAACTGTAGTAAATAATTACTTTAGTAAAGTGTATAAGGAGCAGACCCGAGATAAATCAGGTGTCAAAAAGAGTTTGAGGCAGCTCAACAAAGAATGGAGACAATCTAATATATTTACAGGTAGACATAAAAACGTACCTCTAGTTGTTAACAAGTTGTTTGACATAGGCAAAAACATGGATACTCTTACTGGAGATGAGGCATGTTTTTATACTGATCAACTAAGTTCCCGTTGTGGCCGTATAAGTGAAGATGTTGATTTGAAATATGTAACTGAAAAGCAAACTGAGTTAGAATTAGCACAAGCAGCTCTGAAGCGAGACATGTGTGAGAAGTCATACATTTCGGAAGTTGATGTTGAACCTTCAGTTTCCAGTTCAAATGATGGTAGAAGTACTATCATTAGCACTAATCATTAACTTAATGATGCCATAAAAAATTATCTTGCCTATAATACACTATAATTTTTTAATGTTCGGTTATTTATTTTGTTGTTATACTAATTGAATAATTATCTAAGAGTTTTTTAAACACTTATGACTAAATGAATTATGACATCAAACATCACGCTAATATACATACCAGTACCACATCATTTAAATCTTTAAAGGTAAGTAAGAAGTTTGTTTAAAATGTTAAAGTAACTGTTACTTTTAGAATAAAAAATTTTAAATAGAGCTATGCTTATTAAATTTTTAAAAAGTACTATTTTATCGAAAACATTTACATATTTTGTGTGATTATGACATCATAATGTAACAAAAACAGTTGAAATGTCTTTAAATGTTTGCCTATAACTGTAAACTTTAATTTAAGATAAAAACTATAAGTATAGGACATGTATAAGTGACTTTATTACTATTTAAGTCAAAAATAATGAAAATAAGTGATTTTTGGGGTCAAAATCAATTTTTGGGTTCGGAATTTTTTTTTTGGCAATTTTTTTTTTTTAATATTAAATTCTTCTTAATGATGCTAAAACACATCTAAATCAAAAAGAAAAATATAAATTTTACAACATGACCAAAAAAATGTGGTGTACTCCCTACCCCTAGCTTTAAAAATAAAGGAGGGGATAAATTTTTAGTGAAACAGTCTTTTTTTGCGTTTTTAGTTGTTGCCTTCAATTAGGAACCTATTGAAGTCAACAAATTTTATTGCTCATATCTCAAAAACTACTTTGTATTTTTTCAAGGAGTTAAAAATTTCTGATAGCTCAGATAAAACTCTATAAGTAGGTCAACTTGTAAAAATAAGAGGCATTTTGAATAGCTTTTAGAAGGTCTAATATACTTTATATAGCAAAAAAAATATCAAAAACACTTCAGTCTTTTATTTCTGAATAACAACATAGTAGATATAGTAGTTGTTTAAATACTTTTAGATTTTTATCATCAAAAATAGGACAATAATGTCCATCTGAGTTTTTTGTAATTGGCTATTAAAGCTTTCATCAAAATGTGTCAATTTTTTTTAAACAACTTTCATGCAAAAATGTATGTTTCCACTCATAAAATCATACAAAAAATTGATGCTAAAATATTCTTGTTACAGCAACAAGAATATCTTTTAAATGCTCTTTATGTTTTGCACCAAAAAAAAAAGGGCATATAACTCTAAAATACAAATAAAGCTTATAAAACCAAAAAATACATACTGGTTATATTATCACATAAATTTCAATCTTCAAGCAAAACAACGTAATTTCTAGAGATTTTCAGATATTTTTCAATTTTTTCTAGAGATTTATAGGAGTTCTTTAGAATATTGCAAATTTCTAGGGATTTATAGGGAAATGAAAACATTGTTTTTTGTTTTAAATAAAAATTTTACTACTTAACATGTAATAATTGTTTAAAACTACTGGTTTTTTAGTTAAATTTGTTCAAAATTCTAGTTTTTTCCAGGTCTTTTAGCCTAAATTGTCAAATTCCAGGTTTTTTCAGGATTCAAGGTTTTGTGGCAAGCCTGTTATACACTCTGAAAGCTTGGATTTTTCGGAACATATTTTTTATCAGAACTTAATTTTAATTATTATTGATCTAGTTTTTATAACTTAACATACTCCAAAATACAAATAAACTATTACTTGAGCACAGTTTATAAGTTTTGTAGTTTATATGTTTTATTATTATTATTACTTAACAATCTTTTGTGCACAAGAATTATTCTTAAGTTAGCTACTGTGCACAGATTTTTAACAGTCAGAAAACTACTGACTATAGTTTATATCACAGTGTCCACATTTTAAGTAGCCAAAAAATAGCTTAATTTACATCAAGCTCTCCTGAGTTTAGGCAAATTTTGTTATACATGGGCAAAAACAGAAAAATAATTTCTTTCAGCTTAAACATTTTAAAATATTTAAAAATAACAAAATGAAACTTTAAAAAATATAAAATTTAAAAACTTATAATTTTGTAAACCAAAAAAAATTCTGAGGTTTAAGAAAATATTAATACTTGCAAAAAAATTCAAAATCAATTAAAATAGGCCTTAGTTTTTTTTTTAAAGTTATAACTATTTGTAGTTATCTGGCAATCCTGAAATAAAACTTATCCATTGCAACTTGGTTGCTGACAACTTTTTAAGAAACTTAAAAAATCACTAAAATCAATATAAAAACTTTCTTATTTTTTGATAAACATACCCCAAATTCTTAAGAAGTGTCCCCTGCAACAGTTAGCAAATTGTGTTTTTTTTAGGATCACTAACTTTTTATTATTTAATTTATTATTAATATTAGTTTTAGTTGAAAACTTAAGGGCATAGGGGGTTAACACCCTTTTTTAATTTTTGATCTTATTTAATACAGATTTTACTAAGCTACAAGATGCTTTTTACAGATTCTAAAAATTCAAAATAACTTTTGAGATATAGCCAGTCAAAGTTGGAGGCAACAATAGGATCATTATGGGAGGCGCAAACTAAAACAGCATATAACTAGAAATCACTAAAAATCTATCTCCTCCTAGGTTTTTTGAGATAACTACTTTAAATTTTCAGGAAATGTTCCTTGCAATATTTAAAAAAATTCTGTTAAAATAGAATTTTGTAAAATTTAAAATTTTTAACAAGAAAACTAAAAAAAAACTTTTTTTTTTTTAAATAAAATTTAGATTTTTTAATATTTTTTAAATTCTTTCTGACAGAATTTTCTAAATTTATTAAAGAACGTTTCCTGAAAATTTGGGGAAGTTATCTCAAAAAACATAGGAGAAGATAGATTTTTAGTGATTTCTAGTTATTTGCTGTTCCAGTTTGTGCATCCCATAAGGATCCTATTGTTGCCTCTGACTTTGACCAGCTATACCTCAAAAATTATTTTTAATTCTTAAAATCTGTAAAAAGCATCTTGTAGCTTAGTCAAAACTATATAAAATAAGATCAAAAATCAAAAATGGGTGTTTACCCCCCCCCCCTATGCCCTTAATAACTCTTTCTATATTTAAAAACTGTAGAAGATAAATTTTATTGATAAAGTTTTTTTTTTGCCTTGCTAGTTTTGACTTTGATAAAAATATTTGATATGTCATAAGTTACTTTTAACTTGATTAAAACAATAAAAACCAACTGGTAAATTAGTGAATAAGAAAACTAGCCTAGTTTTATAAACTAAAATAAATGAATAAACAAACAAACCATATGATGCAGCTTTTTTCTAACTCGGTAAGCTTATAATATTTCCTAGTAAGCAAAAATATTCTTTAACATAAAAATTTATGCTGAAATTTATGTAAAACTGGTATCTTAATATGCTATGTAACACTAAGAAAATTAAAGTCAGCATGAGAAACTAACCAAAAGCTAGCTAAAGTTACATCAAGCTAGCCTGAGAAAAATATTGAAAAAATAATTTTATTCAGGACAGAAACTGAAAAATAGGGTTATTTAAAGTCATAGGGGGGTAAGACATGTTTTTTACAAATTGATCATATTTTATAAAGTTTTTTCTAAGCTTCAAGATGCTTTTTATCGTTTCAAAAAATTAAAATTATTTTTTGAGATATGATCAGTCAAAGTCAGGCCGCATAATAGGTTTCCTATGGGAATAGAAAACTAAAACAGCAAAAAAAGACTACATCATTTAAAATCTATCTCCTCCTACATTTTTCAAGCAATCTTCTTCAAACTTTCACAGTCTAATCTTTACACAATAACAAAAAAAAAATACTTTGGAATTTAAAAAAAATTTGTAATTTTTTTTTTTTCTAAAAAAAAACACTTTTTTTTTAATTTCTGTGATAAAATTTTTATTTTTTTAAATTACTAAAACTCTAAAGTAACGTTTTTTCCTTTTATTTCAAGGAACATTTCCTGAAAATTTGAAAAAGATTGCTTGAAAAATGAAGGAGAAGATAGATTTTTAGTGAATTTTAAAATTTCAAAGAAAAAGGACCCTAAAAAATTTGCGGTCCATACGTTTAATATAGGAAAATTTTTACAAAAAATGAAATATCTCAATTAAATGATATTTAAAACTGGCTTGTAATTTGTACTTAAAGCTTTTATATAAAAATCAAAGTTAATTTTTGTAAAAAAAATGTTGGAACCCCCCTATGGTCTAAAGCTTGTATACCTAAAAAATTCAGATTAATAAAATAGGGACTAAATAAAAACATTTTTAAGAAAAAAATTATATCAAGTCAAAAAACAGAATTGTATACATAAAGCTTTCTACTTAATGTTTACAGAATGCAGTGAAAAATACCTTCACTATATAACAATATAATTAGCTGCAAAGACAAAAAATTAGATAAAAATAATTAAAACCTAAAATGTAACTTAAGCACATAGGTGAACATATTTTTTACAAACTTATCTTATTTCAAAAATATTTAAATTAACATACAGTTGCTTTAAACCATTTTCTATATTTATATTAGTCATTTAAATATGAGGGTGGTTCAATTTGGAAGGGGCAATTTAAAAGAACAAAAAAAAAAGACTATTTCATTTTAAATTTATTTTGCTAGTGTTTAGATTTTTTTTTACTTAGTCAGTCTAATCTTAACTAAATAATTTAAAAAATTGTTGTAGAAATTTTGACGGATCCCTTCCTTAATAAAATTATTTCAAATGTTTTGTTGTCATTTGGTCATAAAATCCTCATGTTTTCCATAAAGGATTTTTTTTTTATGCATTTCTTAAAAACTCAAGGTTAATTGCTGAAAAAGTTTTGGAGATAGATTTATAATGGAACTTTCATTTTCAAAAAAGATTCCAAAAAAATTTAGTCTTCATGTTTGAATTGGAAGTATTTTACAAAAATGACCATATCTCTCAAGTTAATTTATTTATTTATATTGTGTAAATGCTGACTTATAATTTTTTTTTTTTTTTTTCTAAACTAGCTATTGTTGTATTTAGTAAAAATATTTTTTTTATGAAATCTGATCTCCTGTGCCCTTAACTATAATTAAAACATAGAACATAAGTTAACCACAAATATCAAAATACATAGTTAAATTCAAACTCATTTAGAATATAACATGGTTGATAGTGTTTGAGAAAACAATTCAATAAGGGATACAACAAACTAGCTTTAATCAGCCTGAGTTTATGAGAAATTTTAAAAAAGAACTGATATTATCTATAAACTTTTCAAAATTACTGCTAATCAAGCTTATATACCTAAAAATACCAAAACAATTACATAAGGACTTACAATTTTTATGAAAAATAAGATTTTAAGTCATAAAATATAGTCCAAGATTTCAAAAATATATTCAAACTGGCATAAGCAAGTTTGAAAAATCAAACAAGCCTGAGTTATCTTAACATTAAGTTCAAACTAGCTAAGTTAGTTTAGTTTCTCAACAAATTCACAACTAGCCTGGCATCTCAAAAAAACAAAGCTTAGTCACAATTTTGTAGTTTTAAAAACATACCAAAAAGTTCAGACTACCATAATTTCAAACTATTTTTAATATCATGAGTGTGTGTGTGGCAACCCTGTTAGGGGCATAGGGGGGTTAACACCCTTTTTTGGTCAAATCAACATTTTACCACTTAACATACAGATTTTGTTTTAATTCCAGGTTTTTCTACTCTAGGTTTTTTGGTGATTTTTGTTCAATATTTTAGTTATTCTAATTTTATTACAAAATTTCTCAAATTTTAGGTTTTTTAGCCTAAATTGTCAAATTCTTCATTATTCTTTTTTCAGGACTCCAGGTTTTATGGCTATTAGGTTATAAGTATTTAAGTAGTGTGCAACTTGATACCCAAAAGGTTCTTTGTGCACTAAGTCCTAGAACTAAATATTTTGAGTTTTTATAGTTATTAATAATTTATTAATTTAGAGAAAAACAATTACAGTGTTTCTAGGCAAAGCAGATTTTCAAATTGTAAATCTATAAAAAAAAAATGATAAAAATGGCAAATAAATAAAATTTTGTATGCATTAATCAAGTCTTTTGTTAAGAATACTAAAATTAAAAATTAAAAAAAAGTTAAGAAAAATATTAATGCTAAAAATATTAAAAATATAAATTATTAAAATATAGGCTCTAAACACAAACAATCGAACTACAGTATATTTTTGTTATTCTGAAACTAAACATGATTTAAGTTTTAAAATATATTTTATCGTTGTTAAGATACTGTAATACTATTTTAAATGTATCAAAATATAATAAAATAAAAAAATACTTTTTGTGTTTATTTCTCTTCTAATTTTTTTTTACATGATAAATATTTTTTATTCAAGATTTTCTAAAATTCCAAGCTTCTTTTAGGTTTTTTGGCTAAATTTTCAAATTCCAGGTTTTTTAAGAATTCCAGACTAAATTAAGATGAAATATTGTAGCAACCAGTAAAGAAAAGTAATCTCTTGAGCAAATTCATACAATTTTTGACTTTTTTTTTTCAAGTTTTTTAATTATAAATATTTTCTAAGACCCTTCTTTTGTGATAATTAGTTATTTTTATTCAAATTTTAAAAGTCAATTTAATTCTATTTATTCAAAAAAAAAACTTTCAACTTTATACAAAATTTATCTAAAACATTTGTCAATAAGCAACCAATTAAATAGCACATTTTTTAATTTAAATATAGAACTTTTTTTTAAATACTTATAAATTATTTTACAAGAACTTTGTTTAGTTTTATACAGGGTTGCCACTCTTTTAGTCAAAAAACTATCCAGAGTAGCCAATAATTTTCCTGAGCTACCTTAAAATGTCCTTAGTTAATTTGAGTTTTTTCAATTTATAAAAACTATTAAAAGTGGAGTTTTAAGAACAAAGTTTGTTGTTAAGTAATAAAATATTGAAACTAAATTAACTTAATTGTTTTCAAAATCAATTGGTCAAAGTTTATAAATAGTTGCATGCTGATAAACTTCTAATTAACTATTAACAGGGTTGCCACTTGTTTTTCAAAAACTTTTCCAGGTTTTCTAAATTTCTTCCAGGTTTTTAAAAGTACACATTTTTGGGTCTATTTATGGTTTAAAGTTAATTTTTATAAAAGACACTGTGTTAAATAGTACAAAAACATTTAAGAGATGCTGTAGAGCTACTTTAAAGGTGTTTTTTAATAAAAAACTTTTTGATGATGACAAAAAAAATTTATTTATATGATTGATTTTTTCTGTCAAATTGAAATTTTAGTACTGAAAATGTTAAAATTATTAAAAATAGGTTTTTTGATCAAAATTCCAGATTTTTCCAGTTTTTTTTCAAAATTTCTCAAATTCCAGGTTTTTCCAGGTTATTTTTGCCTAAATTGTCAAATTCCAGGTTTCCAGGTAAAGTGGCAACCCTGTTTTTAATAAAAAAAATTTAACAATGACAGTTTTTTTTTTATTTATATGATAGATTTTTTGGGTCAAATCAAAATTTTACTACTGAACATCTGAAAATTGTTAAAATTTCAGGTTTTTCCAGGAATTTTGTTCAAAATTTTAGGTTTTTCACGGTTATTTTTGCCTAAATTGTCAAATTCCAGGTTTTTCCAGGTAAAGTGGCAACCCTGCATTAAGGGCATAAGGGGGTTAACACCCTTTTTTGGTTTTTGATCTCATTTTATGCTTTTTACAGATTATAAAAATTCAAAATAATTTGAGATATAAGAGGTTAAAGTTGGAGGCAACAATAGGTTCCTTATGGGAGGCAAAAACTAAAATGGCAAAATTAGACTATTTGACTAAAAATTTATCTTCTTCTACGTTTTTTGAGATAACTACCTCAAATTTTCAGGAAATGTTCTTTGTAATATTTAAAAAATTCTGTTAAAATAGAATTTTAAAAAAAAATTAAAATTTTATATAAAAAATAAACAAAAAAAAAATTTTTCTTTTTTTTTGTTATAATTTTTTTTTTTAATTCTGTTCTGATAGAATTTTCTAAATATTGGAAGAAACATTTCCTGAAAATTTGAGGTAGTTATCTCAAAAAACGTAGGATATAGATTTTTAATGATTTCTAGTTATTTGCTGTTCTAGTTTGCGCCTCCCATACAGATCTTATTGTTGCCTTTGACTTTCACCAGCTATATCTCAAAAATTATTTTTAATTTTTTAAATCTGTAAAAAGCATCTTGTAGCTTAGTAAAAACTATATAAAATCAAAAAAGGGTGTTAACCCCCCTATGCCCTTGAAATACAAAATTTTTGCTTTTCAATAAAACTTCAAAAAATTGTGAATTTAGTGTTAAGATCAATGGTTTTCTTATTGAGAAGAGTGATTGTATAAAATACTTGGGTGTGGTTTTGGATGATAAGCTGAATTGGAAGAAATATTTGAGTTATCTGAAATCAAAATTGTCAAGTGAGTTGTTATGTTTTGTCAAAATTGAGATATTATTTGGACACAATTTCTTTTAAACAAGTATATTATAGTTTGTTTTATCAGCACATATAATATTGTATATCTGCTTGGAGTGGTGCTGCTGACCGTTACTTAAAACAAATTTTTTGGATGCAAAAAAGAGTAATCAGCTATTTTTGTCATGTGCCTACCTTGACCACAACAAACCTTATGATTAAAAATACTGGTGTGCTAAAATTAAATGATGTGTATAAATTGCAAATTTGTAAGTTGATGAGTAATACTATAACAAGGTTTGATGTAGAGCACAACAGATTTACACTTGCTAGCTCTGTTCACTCACACAAAACAAGATTTTCAATGAAAATGAATTTTATAACTGAAACACCTAGAACAAGACTTGGCCTAAACTGCTTGGTATTTGGGTCTCAAGTTTTGGTCTAGTGTCCCTGAAACTTTCAAAAAATTAAAAATTAAAAAAAGATTGTTTTTAAATTAATTATAAAAACTTTCTGTTAAATGACTTCAAGGAGTAGATCTAGAGTGCTTTTACATGTGTGTTATGTTTGTGTTAAGGGATTAGGGGGTAAACCTTGATTTTTACAAGTTGTTCTTATTTTATAGAGTTTCATTTGAGCTATCAGACATTTTTAATGTCCTAACTGAAGGCACAAACTAAAAACGCAAATAAAGACCATTTCACTAAAAATCAATCTCCTCCTTCATTAATTAAGCAGTCTTCTTCAAATTTTCACAGAAAGTGTAATGTTAAATTTTAAAAAGATTGAATGCAGGAATTTTTGAAATTTTGAAAAATAATTTTTTTATTAAAAAAAAACCACCTATTTTATTGTTTTTTTTTTTGGTCAAAAAAGTTTTTTTAATATTTCTAAAATTCCAACATTTAAAGTCTTTTAAACTTAAAAGGAATATTTCTGAAAATTTGAGGTCTCTAGCTCAAAAAATGAAGGAGAAGATTGATTTTTAGTGAAGATTGATTTTTAATGATTTTTTAAATTTCCAAAAAATTGACCCCAAAAAATTTGCGGTCCATAAGTTTGTATCAGAAACTTTTTATAAAAATTACAATATCTCAAAAGTTAAATAAGATTTTTTAATTTCATAAAAACTGGCTTCTAGCTTGTACTTAAAGCCTTCATATATAATCCATTGTTATTTTTACTAAAAATAAATGTCAGACCCCGCCCCTATTCCCTTAAACTTTGATTCATGTTATATGGGCATCAGATTGTGATGTGTGGGTCTTTTATTTTATAGGATCCTTGTAATGAAAGAGTGAAAGAAAAAATACTAAGATAAATTATATTTATTGACTTTTTGTTACTGAGTTAGATTTAAGATAGATCATTTTAATATTAATTACTTTATTTTTTTTTATTCTTTAGTATAATTTAGAGGTATAAGTACAAAATTAATACAATTTTTTATTTTTCATTATTTTGTGAGTTTTAATTTCAAGTTTATACTAACAAAATTATATAATACTTACTATTTTATTGATTTTATTGTTGATATATTTATATATACTAAATACAAACAGTATTTATTTTTGGCTACTTATATTTCTCTATTTTAACTTTTTTTTGTAGAACTTAATACTTTCAATTAAATATTGGTTTATTTGAGTTTGTAACAACTGATTGTAAGTTCACACTGGTGGCAGTGATCACATGATTGGATTATTGATGTTTTTTTGTTGTGATACTTGTTTGGGATTTGAGCTTCGAGATTTTCCCACACTCTGTAGATTTAGTGCTGATATTCTAACCTTGTGAGTGTTTGCTAAATGCCATGTCACCAAGTTAATTTTTTCAGTTAAATAGATTTTTTTTTGGTTAGTTTGGTTTCAATTATAAAATGGAGGTATAATTACTGGTGATGACAAATTGATTGCTTGAACTTCAAAAACCATTTATTGTTGTAGAGGGAAAAGTAAGTCTGATGTTTTTCTACCATTAAAAAAAGTCTACTTTAGTTAAACTTACAGATCTTAGTATTAAAATCAGCAATAAGATGGCAGGCCACAGTTTATTTTTAACCTAAAACAATTTAGAAAAAAATTAAAACTTTTACAAAATACAATACTAGTAAAGCTAAATTTTCTACACATTTAGCCCATTGAGTTTTACTTAAACAGTACAGTATTGTTCAGATTGGCTCTAGAAATAAAGTACAAAAAAGAAAGCTAAGCAGGGTAGATTGAATATTTTACGATTCTTAGTTTGATAAACAATTTTTATTTTATTTAAATAAGAAAACCACAATACACCTTACAAACCTACCATTTCAACATCTTTTTTTTTTTTTTGCTTATGACTAATCTTTGTATTTATATTCCTAACGTCGACGTTAGTAGGCGATTAAAACTTGGTACAGAAAAGTCACATGACGTCACAAACAATCAATAACAGATTTTGATTTTAAAACGTCATAAAAAAAATTTCAAGCTCCATAATTTTTTCATTTAACTTTCGGTTATAACTTAAATTACATCGCAGCATTTAGTGTAGTATTCGCAAAGTATTCGATGATTAAAAAAAAAATATCTTATAAAAAACTATAAAGTTAAAAAAAAAGAACCATCTTGTTGTATAAGGACAGAAGTTTAGAAAATATTTTTTACTTCTGCGTATATTTTTCTTAAGACATTTTCAAATACGTCACAAAAGAAATCATTTTTTGTTAAATGTAGCATACTAAAATCATATTTATCAGCTATTTTTTTTAAAAAGAGTCATATTTTATCTTAAGAATAATTAGATACTTTTTTCTTCAAAGTCTTTCTGTAGTTTTGTACTTGAGTCTTTGACTTTTTAAGTTATGTAAAGTTTTTTTATAAATAACATCACAAAAATGTCAATTTTCGCCTTGAAAATATTTTATAAACGATTTACGCTTAAAAGTAAATTTAATCTTTATAAATAGTATAAATGTCTTTCTCAAGATCTTTAATTCTGCAAATAAGTCTTTGGTTTTTTTTTTTACTTATTTAGTTTAAAAATAAAGTAAAAAAAATAAAGTTTTTTATGTTAGTAATCTTATTTCAATTATCTTATAAAAGTCAAAAATAATCTTTAAAATGGAATGGAGGGTCTAAAGCAGGGGTCGGCAAACTGCGGCCCGCCAGCCAATTGCGGCCCGCGAAGGGTAAATCTGCGGCCCGCGAACACGTTATTTTTTTGAATGGAATGCGGCCCGCGAAAGAAAATTTTGTGGCCCGCGAGCATGTAAAAGTGGCCCGCTGAGCAAAAATGTATTTCAAGTATAATTTTTTTGGTAATTCGATTTAATTTGTTTAGTTAGGTTTAAAGTCTCTGTATAACATTTTAAAATAATTAGAAGAAGTTGCTACTTTAATTTAAAAATGTGAAAAAGACAGATTAGCATTCTAACAGGATATTTTTCTGAGTTTCATAATAACTTCTATTTTACAACAGAAAGTAATTATCTGAAAAAAGAGTACTTGAATTTAATAAGTTAGTTATATTATACCTATTTATCAAATAAACTAAATGCAAATGTTTTCCATTTTGTACAAAAGTAATGCACAGTAATTAACTAAAGTGTCATATCTTTATAGCTTAGATATCCTTTCCAATATTTTTTATACCTAAGTTTCTTTTATATATTTTTTATTTGTAAATGATATGTTTTAGTTTAAAAACATTTAAAATAACATAGTAATAAGAAAAAAAGGTTTATTTAAGTTTTGTTTTGACACATTTTAATTTTTTAGAAGTTTTCTTTGCACTTGAACTAATTTATATGCACACCAACGTAAAAAAATGCTCATATTTTAAACCACTTTTTGTAAAATACTTTAGTTAGTTTAAGTTTAGTTTATGCATAATTTTCTAAGTTTGTTTTTTCTACATGTAATATCTAAATTTGTACAGACACAATTAAAACAATATAAATGACATAAACTAATATAGTTTTTGTTAGGTATACATTTTCATTTTTCAAACATTGATTTTGTCAAACTAAGTTAACTTTTATGCTTTGCATATCAATACACACATTTGCTGTTTTTTGGAGCTACCTATTTAATATAAACTAGACTTAGGGATAGTTTATAAACATTGACACACACTCAGACTATCACTATTTGAAGACTTCAAATCTCAGGCCAACCAAGTCATTTTATAAGTTTTTGGCTAGAATTGTTTTTTGTATACAAAAATATCAGGTATGTTTTTGTTAATTCAGGCTGGCTTTTTTGCTTAAAAGAGTGGCGAATTAAACTTATGATGTAAGTTTTGCTCAACCCAAAGTATTAGTTTCAGTTTTAATATATGTTATAATATATCAAGTTCAAGCTTTGAACTTGAAAATTTATGCTTAAAAATTTTGGAAAAATACTTGAATTTGAGAATTTTTGAAAAAGCCTGGAGTTTCAAAAAATTTTTACATGTAAAGTAGTGAAATTTCGATTTGACACAAAAAATTTAGCAAATAAACATTTCTTTATTAAAAATATCTTAAGTAGCTTAACAGTGTTTTTTAATATTGGTATACTTTATAAGACACTTTTTAAACTTTATTAAACTTTTTACTAAACATAAAAGAAGGAATTGTACTTCTAAAAACTTTTGGTGCATTGCACCTTTATTTGTAAAATTTCACCGATTGTTGTGCTTTGTGTTTGAACTAAACCAAGAAATTATACTAAAGTGTCAAAGTTAAAAAAACATCTCTAATGAAAATTCTCAGATGAGCAATAGTTTTTCTATCAGTGCTCTCATCTTAACATATTGGTTAGAGTCATATTTGATTTATGCGACTTTATAACCTTAATGCATTTCCTAAATAGAACTTTTTGTTGTCATTGAAGAAATAAACAAAAGTTTTTCATTATTGCCAACAAAAATTCTTTAAAAAAGTTTTCAGTTATAAACGGTATCTCATTATTAATAATAAATTTTGCTACTTTATAACTTGCCTTAACAACTCTTTCTGATAATCTGTAGTTACTGAAGATAATCATGTGCTTTGTTGGAACTGATTTTGGTGATTTGTTTTTTTATCGTTTCTCGCAATAACTCCTAACTAACGTTTTTTTTGTTGCTCGTCTTTTATTTTACAACTAATATTTTTAAATTCTTATTGCAGATAAAGAATTGCTGTAATGATTAATAAAAAAGAGGTTTTTATCTTCGCTAATGACTCAATTAAGTTTTATACTTTTGTTAAAAATGTTAAAGAAAGTTATTTGTCCATTCCAGCTGACTTATATTTTTTTGGCATGTAATTTGTTTACTGTTAATAAGTTTCGTTATTTCTTTATGTTTTGAACTTTGTTTTAACTGGGTTGCTACACAAACAGGCTATTTTAAAAGCTTTAAAACTCAGATGTGTGTAAAACTTTTATTTTAAACACTTTAAATAAATTTTAGAATTCCAAGAATAGTTTTTATGACTATAGTGTAGTTTACTAATTGTAGTTTTTTCTTGTTTTTTTACACTTTGTGTACTTTTTAATGATGATGATATTTTTACTAGGTACTTGAGCTTGATTTACAACGATTTACTAGCTTTTTAAACTTTTAATGAACTTAGGCTGGTTTGATACAACTCAGACATTTTTCCTTTTATGTGACAACCATGTAAAAGACTAGTTACTAAAAAGATATTTTATTTAAGTATTCGAGAATTAATTATATTAAAGAATTTGTTCTAGCTTTCTATAATACAAACAGGTATTAATTTTATTAAATTAACTAATTACTAAATTTTAAAATGAATGTAAACTATTTAACACGCAAAAACTTTTTTTTGAAGTTAATATTTTTAGAAATATGAAAAAAGGGGTTGATAATATAACAAATATATAAAAGTAACTAATAAATTTTTTTTCAAGTTTTGTTTTTATAGAGAGTTAAATTGTATGTAAAATTACAAAAGTATTTAATTTAACTTAGTAAATGCTTATGAAAGTACATAGTTTATTAACACTTAAGTATATTAGTCAATGTAAACTTTATTCTAATTTTATCTAACTTAATTTAAATAGTCATTCTATGTATAGCTAAAAGTTATTTAAAATGATAAGGTGAATAAAAGTAAAACTTTTCTCTAGTGTGACTAAAACTAAAACCAAAAGATTATTCAAATGTCACTAAAACTAAAACTGCGGCCCGCGAAGACTTTGTAAACTTGAAATTTTGCCCGCGACCACCAACTGCCTGCCGACCCCTGGTCTAAAGCAAGGTCTGTAGGAGTTGATCAAGTCAGTGTTTTATTTTAAATTTGTTGTTTTTTCGATATTACTTAACAAAAAATGCAAATTTTGGACTTAAAAACCTTGTATCAGCAAGTTTTATATGAAAAGTCTAATTTGGTTTTCCTAAAGTTAGTTTTGCACTTAAGTTTTTATTTTTTTATAATTTACTTTTTGTTTTCAAAAATGACGTCACAAAAAAAAACTGTTTCAGAAATCTTTTGTCAAAAAAATTCTTATTTTGAGTCAAAATTGATCTTTGAAAATTGTATAAGAGTCTTTCGCAAGGTCTGTAGTTTTGCAATTCAGTCTTTGACTTTTAAATTTTTATTAATTTTGTCCTCGACAAGACAAAAAACTCTATCTGTGATGTATGACTCGATAACCGAAAGGTTTTTCCTACATCAATTCCTTTGACATAACTTTTTGAACACACTTTTTATTTTTGTCGTTGAATAAACAGTATTCTTTTATTAATGTTTTCCAAAAATGACGTCACAAAAAAGTAAATTTTCGTCTTTAATTTTTTTTCGAAGACTTTTCTCATGAGGAGCAACAAATGGTTGAAAAAAGTCCAAGAATTTTTACCAATGTTTGTAGTTTTGCAAATTAGTCTCTGAATGTTTTAAAAACTTGTCTAAGTTATAGTTATTTGACTACAATAACATATACGCCGAAAATATTTGGTTCAGAACCTGGTGCACGAAGAAACTTTCGGTTTTCGAGTCGCCCATCACAAATACATTTTAAAGTCTTTTTAAGGACAATGGTAGGAAACACCTCAACTTTTTTGATGATGGCGAAATAAATACTGATTAAAAACGTCTAGAAATAAAGTTAATTTTAGTTTGAGAAGATTATATCAAAAATTTATATATTTAAAAAAAAGTTAGTATAAAAAAAATTTTTTGTCGTGTTCCTTTAAGTCTTGAATTTTGCAAGGTTCCCTTTAATTTTAAATTTTATAATTTCAAAATTAAAATAAAATAACTTTTTAAAATTTCTAATTAATATAAAGTGAACTTGTATATTTTTTTTTAATAAACTACTTTTTAATACTTACATTACAATTAGATTTTTTTTTAATTATGTTTTTTACAGTAAACAAAGTTGTAATTTATAAGTATTTCACAATATCAATTAAATATATATATTATGTGTAAAGTATAAGTACTAGTAATGTAATTTAAAACTATAGTTAATATAAGGCACATAAAAAAACTATCTATAAAAACCGATAAAAAAGGTTTTATCCTATTAAAGTCGAAACAGTGTCTTGAAACACTAGTAAAATAAAAAATAAAGTTCAAGCTTAATTTTAACATATTAGTTTAGTAACAAAATAGCAAATTAAGTAGTTACTTACAGTAACTTTTGATTTTTTAAATAAAATTTATTATGTAATTTTAGTTTTAAAGTTTGTTTTACCATCTAATCGTTAACACTTGTGTTAATATTTTTGACTCATTTTACGAGAAAGCTGTGAAAATTAAATTAAGAAGAAGTTCATTAATTCTTAAAAGTTATTTTTTAAAGTAGTTAATTTTTAGCTTTTAAGACTTGTTTGTATTAGTTTTAAATACTTTTAACTTTTTTCAAACAACTTAATTTTTGAGAGCGAGTACTAAAATATTAAATTTTGTATTAACGTATTTAAAGTTATTAAATTATAAATATAAGCTAATATTTGCAAGAAGAGGGTGTCTTGCCAAACGTGAACTTTTTACCTTTAAATAAGGTGGCTTCGCGTTTAGCCACTAAATCCTTTGCTCTACTATGCACGAAAGATAGACTTTTTCAAGAGAGTGTTCAACGTTTAAAAAAAGGTTATTGTTATCTAACATAAAAAATTATTATGTAAATAGTTATAAATAGTTAAATAACGATGAAACCAATGCGTGTTTGATAAATACAGTTCCAGTATCAGTTTTAAACGGACATTCTTAATTGTTTTTTACAGTTTTCTTACACTACTTTATCTAACTTTCACTATTTATACAAATTAGTTATGTTGTTTTTTAAGTTAAAATATCTAAATAAATATAACTTTATTTCAAAATTACATGTAAAAATCAACGCTACCTATTCAAAAATTAATTTATATATAAATAAAGTATTAAGATAAAATGAATGTTTTTAAATAAAACTTATAATAATAAATAAAAGTTTTAAACAAGAAAGATTTAAAGTAAAATAAAAATACACGATTTAAAAAAACATTTTAATATAAGCATAAAATAAAATATTATATTTAAAAATAAATCTACTTACACAAAGGGATATATTTAAGATAAATTAATTTATTAATTGTATCTTACTTAAACATAAACTAATAAAAAGTATCATTTACTTACTTTTAGTATAATAATAAATTTTATATAGAAAAGAGTTTAGATTTTAAGATATGAATTTGATTAAAACTGGTAAACAAATATATTTTTTTTTCTTGAAACTAAAATGAAACTGTTAAAACATAATAAAACAAATTTATAGATTAAATGGTTGGAATTCGATCAGTTTTAACTGAAAAATCATATTAATAAAATTTATATTGAAAAAACAAATATGTTTAAACGTAATAAATAGAACCAATTTTTAGTAGTTTTAAGTGTTAATTTTAAAAGTTTCAATTTAATGTTTTTAATAATAAGTTTTTCAGTTAAAATAAACCCGAAAAACCGTTTAAACGTCCTTATTATAACCTTTTTGTACATGATTAACATTAGTAATTGGTCGAGGCATGGCTTTATAGGCAATTTGAATAGAGAATAAATGTACTTTTAAGGTTTAATAGACACGAAAACAAAGTTATTGCATCCAAAACTTTAAAATATTGTTTTTGTACATAAATTAGACAGACAGTTTTAATAAAAAAATAAATAAGTTTACTTTTTAGTAACAAACATAAAAACGCTTATAAAACCTATTATGTAGAGGTTTGTCGCACAAAAGTTAGATAAAATAATAAAAATGTAGTTTAATCAGGTATAGTATATAAACTTACAATAAATAAACTTTTTAACAGAAACAAAAACACAATTAAAGCGTCTTTAAAGTTATTTTTAACAAAGTTTTTTGAAAAAAAAATCAATTGCTGTATTTAATAAAGAAAATAACTTTTCATAAAACTTTTTGTCTACAATCCTTATTTACAACATATATCAATTCAGATAGTCTCATAATCCGTTCGGCAGTTAAACTTCGTAACAGTTTGTATAGGTAATATAATTTCCTATGATAATAAACAATTTAAAATTGTTTGGTAAGCAGTTATAAAAAAGATAATCTTACAAAGTACAAACTTTTTGGTTAAAACAAATACAAAAAAAAATTTTAAACGTCCTAAATGGAGTTTTTTACCACATAAATAAGAAAAATAGTTAAAAAATGTAAGTTGAACATGTTTAATAAAATTTTTTACAATAAATGAACTTTTAGGCTTAAACAAATACAAAAGAACATTTAAAACGACTTTTAAGTTGTTGTTAACAAATTATTTCTAAAGTAAATAAGTCTGTATCTTAAATTTGTTTAAGGAATTAATTTTTCATTTTGTTTTTTTGTAATATTAGCAAAATATATATATAGTTAATTGTTTTATCATATATTCGTTGAACTTACATTAAGAATATAATTGCAGTGCTGAAATTTTTGAAAAACTTCTTAAGTTATAAAATTTATAAAACCTAAATATGAAATTCAAGCAAGGCCCAAGTTCCAATCAGTTGAGGCGCTAAGCCTTCAATCGTTATAACCTCAAATGTTTGGGTTGAAAACCCGTCACGACTAATTTTTCATCATTTATTGATGACCCACTTTTTAGGATCCGAACCGATTCTAAACATTTTATGTTTCATGTAATTTTAATAGAGAAAAATAAACTTATAAAAATAAATTATAATAACTCTTTTATATAAATATTATTTATAGTATATACTCTAAAATTTCAAAGAAGAGTCAATGTATACATTGTAAAAAAAATTCCAACTCCCTATGACCTTAAAAAATGAATAGTTTAGTCATGAGCTTCTAATTTTTTTTTCAAACTGTTGATATAGGATTTTTTCTACTAATGCATGAATCACTTCCTGAAAATTTGAGGTCAATTTATTATAAAACTAAAAAGAAGACAAAATTTTAGTAATTTTCTTTTTAATTTAGAGGAAATCATCAATGAAAAGTTAAGAACTTCAACTAAACAAATAGACTTAAAATACTATAATATTCACATTATTATCACATTCTTAGATTAGACTAAAATCATTTTTATTTATCTATGTGCTGTTAACTGTGTCACAATTACTACTGTTTATAACTTCAAATATTATAAGATTTTATTGTTTCACTAAAAAAAAATTATGTTGCATTTACTGTTTAGCATCAATTTATACGATTGAATGATTTTATCTAAATGAAAAAAGCTATCTTTCGTGCTCAGTAGAGCAAAAAATTTGATGGCTAAAAGCGAAGCCACCCCTATAAATATACACCAGTTTTTATTGCAGGTTTAATGGTATACTGAGCACAAAATAACATTGTTTTAGAATTACAGTAATAACAACCAAAACAAACAAAGTTGAAAAACAATAATGAAGTTAAAAATATCCTAAACTATTCAAAGTAATGTACAAGAAATCATTTTAGTAGATTTTAATTAGGCATAAACTAAGTCTGGTGAATTTTTAATTTTAAAGGGAGATTGTTTTGTCTTTAAACTAAGGGTTGCTGTGTTCGTTTAGCTTTTTATTTAAAAAAAATAATTTTTTGGCTTTTAACTCAAGGTGCAATGTTTGTTTAGTTTTTTAATTTAAAAGACTAATTTTTTGGCGTTAAGCTCAGGGTTGCTGTGTTTTTTTAGTTTTTTAATTTAAAATTAACTTTTCGGCTTTAAACTCAGGGTTGCTGTGTTTTGTTAATTTTTTTATTTAAAGTTAAATTTTTTGGATTTAAACTCAGGAAACTCAGGATGGCATTGTTTATAATAAGACAGTTATTTATCTTATTATTAAATGTGCGCACTTGGTAGTACTAAGTTTTTTGTTTTTTGACTTAAAGTTACATTAACATAAATATTTGGTGCTATCATTTCCTTCCCGTTGGTCACTGCCGTTACGAAGTTTACCAAACTACTTTATATTAAGAGTATATAAAAACTTATAGGATTAGTCTTAATTGTTTAATGTGATTAGTTGTTTAAACTTCAAGCCAAAGTCCACTTAGATAATAATAACAAAGTATAAAAATTCAGAATAGTTTCTGCTTTTTGAATCTCAAGACAGGTTGACTCCAATTTGAAATATTAGGGGACAAAGTCGTTCAATAAAAACAATTTCTTTTCAAAATTCTTTATAGCGTCCATTTTCTGTAGTTGAAGCTAACTGATTTGTTGTATATAGTCTTTTAACTAATTAAAAATACTATTTTCAAACAGTCATACAGTTAAAATACACACTAAACAACATTTTGTAGTCATAAGTACAAATAAAAAGCTAAATATTTTTGAGGAAACAATGGTCTAAAATGATCCACTGATCAGTTTTGAACCCTTTAATCATAAAAAACAAAAATATTTAAAACGCACTAGACCGCTCGGCCATCGTGACTTCTGTGGTAAGGCAAGTTTTGCGAATATATATTTGATAAATTTTGCTTTTTGAAGACAAAATTATTTTTTGCGGTTATACTTGATACACATCTATTATTTCAAGAAATATCTAGAAAAATAATTTTTTGTTGTTTGTAAATAAAAAATAATAAACTTAATTTAAGACATACTATTGAAACTAGTATAAAGTCTTCAAATAGTTTTTATTTTCATCTTACTTCTTATTCTATACTACTATCTTTCACATTTAAGTCATTATTCAATCAATATACACTTGAAATAGGTTGTTGAGATTGGTATAATTACTTAGGTAAGTCAATTGTAAAAGGGTATAGCTGCAGAGCGGACTTTTCTCCTTGTGAACTACTGCTAATTACTTAAATAAATACAAATGTAAAGACATTGAATGTAGTTTTTTTACATCTTTATATTTTATTGTCATCAAACCTAAATATTTGCAAATTAAAAGGCTGTTTAGTAAAACAAAAAAATTAAAAGAAATTTTATTTTTGATTAACCACAAATAAAGTTCTTTTTTTTTTTTTTTAATTTACATTTTTAATAAAGCTATACATTTGATTACTCTTTTGGGCTAATTTAGTGGCAATGGGTAGTCCACTAGACCCTATTTTAGCCAACATTTTTGTTGGATATTTTGAATCAATGCTCTTTTCCGAGTATCAAAAACAAATAAACTATATTAGATATGTTGATGACATTTTTGTGTATTACATATTGATTATGACATTGAAGGATTATTTAGCAAAATTTAGAATTTACACCCGAATTTAAAATTTACAATTGAGAAAGAAAAAGACAATTGCTTACCTTTCTTGGATGTTCATCTGTTACGTTTATCTTCTGAGTTGCTTACTACTGTCTATAGAAAACCAACATTTGCTGGCGAATATATTCCATTTCAGTCATTTTGTCCTTTATCCCAAAAACTTGGCTTAATATCCTGTTTAGTATTCAGAGCACACAAGATTTGTTCGAAAAAGTTTTTAAAGGAAAGCTAGATAATATTAAAAATATTTTTGAAGCCCTTGGTTATCTATTAAAATATAATCAAAAAGACAATTAACAATACAATCTCAAAACTTGAAAAACCTGTTAAATTTAGTCCTAGTAAATGCCCTGTATATTTAAGACTGTAATATTTTGGTAAAGTAGCAACTGCTCTTGAAAAGAATGTCAAAAACACAGTAAGCTACTTTTTTAATTCTGAACAATTAAGAATCAGTCATGCTACAAGAAAGCCCTTAAATGGAATTTATAAAGATCATACTGCCGATCTCAAAAAAAGTAAAGTAATTTATAAGTACAAATGGCACTGTGACAGTGTGTACATCGGCAGAAAGTCCCAGAGATTCAATATAAGAAGAGACCAACTTGTTTTTAAAGCTCTCAGAAGTTGGATGGACACGGGTTAAAAAAACCATCTAACAGATCATCAGCGATTGCCGAACACTTATTAAACAATTCAGGTTGTGCAAAGAACTATAGTGATAGTAATTTTTCAATTATAAGTAAAGCTCGTAATGATTATCACCTTAGTGTTTTAGAATCTTTATTTATAAAAACGTTCAAACTTAATTTGTGCAAGCAACAATACATTTGTAATTCTAATCTTTGTAGGTTGTTATAAATTGAATAAAATAGAATAAAATTTTAAATTTTGTTTACTTTTATTCAACTTATGTCGCTTGTTTTATTGTTTGTTTTGTTATTATTTATTATCTTAGTTAAATTACTGATCAACTGTTTTTAAATATGTATTTATGAATTGTGAATGTCTAATTAATTTTTGCTCAATTATGCTAATTAGTGTTAATTGATTGGTTTTTCTGATGTAACCTCTAATTATTTATTTAACCAAAATTTAATCTTAAAATTAGTTGCTAACAAAAGTATTTCATAAGCGTTAGCCGAAATCGATTTATTTGTTGTTTGCTTTGATAAAGATGTTTTTGAATGAATCCTGTCTTATATTTTTGTATAATATATGTAGTACTAAAAAGTTATATAATAAGTTTAATTTTCTTTTATATAAACAAATATATAGTTTAAATTACAGAAAAATTAAATTTAATTCTATTAAAAGGGTTGATCATGCCAATTCGATCATCAGACCACAAGTTTCGGTAGACTGAGACCGGTTTCGTCCTTATTAGGACTCATCAGTCAGTCACAACCGAAAAACTTGTAGTCGTCAATCTACAAACGGTTTATCATGCTTTCGCATGAAGCAACCATTTGCTGGCAATGATTAGTGACGTCAGCATTGTCTTTGCCGTGCAACGTTTAAAACATTGTCCACTAGGCAAGACATCTGGTACGCTCGTTTTAGTACAATCAACAAAATCGGCGAAAGTCTGCAGAACAAGTCCGGACTTTCGTTTGCCGTGAGACAAGCTCAAATTTAACAAAAGGGTTGATCATGCCAATTCGATCATCAGACCACAAGTTTCGGTAGACTGAGACCGGTTTTGTCCTTATTAGGACTCATCAGTCAGTCACAACCGAAAAACTTGTAGTCGTCAATCTACAAACGGTTTATCATGCTTTCGCATGAAGCAACCATTTGCTGGCAATGATTAGTGACGTCAGCATTGTCTTTGCCGTGCAACGTTTAAAAAGTTTTTCGGTTGTGACTGACTGATGAGTCCTAATAAGGACGAAACCGGTCTCAGTCTACCGAAACTTGTGGTCTGATGATCGAATTGGCATGATCAACCCTTTTGTTAAATTTGAGCTTGTCTCACGGCAAACGAAAGTCCGGACTTGTTCTGCAGACTTTCGCCGATTTTGTTGATTGTACTAAAACGAGCGTACCAGATGTCTTGCCTAGTGGACAATGTTTTAAACGTTGCACGGCAAAGACAATGCTGACGTCACTAATCATTGCCAGCAAATGGTTGCTTCATGCGAAAGCATGATAAACCGTTTGTAGATTGACGACTACAAGTTTTTCGGTTGTGACTGACTGATGAGTCCTAATAAGGACGAAACCGGTCTCAGTCTACCGAAACTTGTGGTCTGATGATCGAATTGGCATGATCAACCCTTTTGTTAAATTTGAGCTTGTCTCACGGCAAACGAAAGTCCGGACTTGTTCTGCAGACTTTCGCCGATTTTGTTGATTGTACTAAAACGAGCGTACCAGATGTCTTGCCTAGTGGACAATGTTTTAAACGTTGCACGGCAAAGACAATGCTGACGTCACTAATCATTGCCAGCAAATGGTTGCTTCATGCGAAAGCATGATAAACCGTTTGTAGATTGACGACTACAAGTTTTTCGGTTGTGACTGACTGATGAGTCCTAATAAGGACGGAACCGGTCTCAGTCTACCGAAACTTGTGGTCTGATGATCGAATTGGCATGATCAACCCTTTTGTTAAATTTGAGCTTGTCTCACGGCAAACGAAAGTCCGGACTTGTTCTGCAGACTTTCGCCGATTTTGTTGATTGTTAATTCTATTAAATGTAACTTCGTTGATGGAGTAAACTAAAACACAAATGTTAAGTTATTTGTAAGATTTTTTTTATTAAAATTTACCTATGTGTAGTGTTTATAGTGCTGGTAGAATGAGTTAAATAATATTACCTTGCTGAAAGTTACAAGTTTTTAGCATTTAATTTAAATACTTATTGTATGTATTAAGTAATTATTAGGTTCTAATTTTCATAAATGAGGTGAGGATTCTAATATTATGAAAAATATTTCTAGCAATATACAATTTTAATAAAAAATTCTAAAGTATGAACAGATCTTTCTATCTATTTAGCCTTTTAAGTACTAATTATGTTTATTATTTCAAGTATTTATGCTTAGAGTTTTTTTGTTTGAAATATTAATTTTAAGTGTATAATTAGATTAGTATTTTTATTAGTCAGGTAGTTTTAACTTAACTAAAAACTTAACAAAAATTAAAAAATTTACTATCTCTTACAAAATTTCTTTTATATAATATACACTTTACAAATAATCGTAAAAATTTATGCTTATTAAATAAACCAATTTGGGTTATTTTTTAGTCATTCGAAAAAGTATTTACAAAATAATTTATAGGCTCGGTTCGGTTGTTCTAGTTTACCAAGTGAAAATATAATAAACAGTTAAAAAGTTTGTTTATAAATCAATTTAGTTTTTAACGAGATCAAATTAAAGTATTTTGAATTATAACTAATTTAAAAAAGAAAAAAAAAAGCATTCAAAAGAATTTTTACCTGATTTACAGAACCTTCTTCCGAAAGTTAGAAAAAAAGTGGAATTTTGTTAAAACAACGTAGAAAAAATAAATATAGAATTTAGTAAATTAATTATTTTGTAAGGCATCTACATCATACATAATCGTTTTTTCAACATAAAACTAAAAAATTAAATATTTTTTATAGTAATTATGTTTTATAATTTATTATTTTATTTTATTTTTTGTTTACATACCTTCTTTAGCTAGTTAAAAAATTAACGATATTTTATAATTCACTTTCTTTTTTTGTTGTTGCTAAATTGATTTATAAGCTTACATATTGTCTTTAATTTGTTTGAGTTGAACTTTGAAAAATATTACTTAACTGCATATTTTGTGATGCTTAGTGAACCACTAAAAACTGGAGTACAGTAACCTCTCGCATCTTTACGTACTCGTGACGTTACGCACTCTCGTTTAGTTACGCATTTTAAAATTTCTAAAAAATTCAAAACATAAAAATTTAATTTTTTTTATATTGCTCAAATTAAGTTTATTGTATATATATATTTTTTTAAATATGCTTTTTAATGCTAACTCACCTCTCTTTATCTTTAGACTTTGTAAACTTATGTTCCTTGACTAAATAATAAACATTTAGTTTTAACCTCAGTATATCACAAACTTCATTCCTACTCAAAAAATCCATTAATATATTTTTAATACAATGCAAGACAAGTTTATCCTTATGTTGGCAAAGGTCAAATTAAAAAAAATTGTAGTAACATAAAAAAACATATTAAACATTTTTTTATTTTTATATTTTTTTGTTCAAAACAAGAAATCCATTACAGCACCAAATGCATATTTTTATAAAAGGCTATAGAAACAAATTTTAATATAGACACCACATTATTTCTTGATTGTAAACAAACGCTTAATTATAAATTGAATTTGCTAAGTAGAGTAAAAAATAAATGCTAAGTATCAAATAATTCACATATAAATAAAGAAAAAAATAAAATCTATTTATTATTAAAATTAGTAAAAATTTTTTACATGTATTATTGTTTTATATAAATTTAAATTTTTTTTATTATATGTATAGTTTTATCCTTTGGTTTCATACTTATAAATAAAGTAAACAAATTGTTTTAAGTTGGAACGTCCCCAGTCTGCTTTTAATTAGAAGCAATATCAAAAAACAGCCATTATAGTAAGAATATTTGGTACCTCTCGTATATTTACGCATTTTTTATGTGGACGCAATGTGCGTAAATAAGCGAGAGGTTACTGTATATTCAAAGGAAAAAATTTCGCGTTTGGCAAGACACCCGCAAGAACATGCTAAAAATTGTGGTGTTTATGTATTTAAGTTTGGAATTTGGATTCAAGTTACAAAGTTTAGAGTTTCCTAAGATAGACAATTAGTTTAACTGCATATTTTTAAATATTTCTAGAGTTAAGCTAATTTCTCATTTAATAAATTAATTATTTTTAAGGAAACTACAAGCAGCAACATACTTTATAAAAAAGTATCCATGTTTTACGCAAGAAAAAAAGTTGAAAACAGATGAAACAGAACTTAAACAAAAGAGATTTATCAGAGCTGCTATTTTATAGCAAGATGGAGTTTTTTTTTAATGTTGTGCTTTTCACAGCGTATCTTTTATAAATTTCATAAATTATGTCAAAAATTTTCTTATTTTAGTTTAAGTGCTGATTAAAAAATTTAAAATAAATAAAAAATTGAAGTATAGCTCATGTTTTGCTAATAAATTAAACTAAATTTGTAACTGCCAAGTCAGTGACTTAATTTGTAACTATTCAAACTTTAAAGCTTTAATCATAGAATTAATCATTAAAATAGGGTATTTGTGCGCAGTAGGTATATAACTATTTTAGTTTTAAAATATATGAGTATTGTGTAATAAAATTATCAAGTAAATAAACAAGTATAAAACAAAAACCAAAGACTGAGTTGCAAGCTACATATAAGACCTTGTGGTAAACGCCCAAACTTTAAAAAAAAAACATTTTTGACTTCTTATAGGACAATTCTCTGATATAAGGTTTTAAAGCTAAAAAATGAATGTTTTAAAAGTTTTAATTTACCAACCTTTATACTTTAGATTTTTTACAAGAAATATATTAATATTAAATTAATAAAACTCATTACTATTAGCCAAGTATTAGAAGTTTTTTTTCAAAGCATAATTTATCTTATAAAAAATTAAAAAACTCTCAAAAATATCAAAACAATTATGTTCTAAAAGGACTGAATTTGCAGTAAACAGTTTACCATTTAATTTTAAATGTTCTAGTATGTTTATTTAACAGTTGAAAAAAAGTTAAATTTTTAAATTTTCTAATTTATATAAAGTAAACTTGTATAGTTTTTTTAATAAACTAATTTTAATACTTAAACTACAATTATATTTTTTTCAAGTTCTATTTGTTACACTAAACAAAGTTGTAATTTACCAATAAGTTTTTTGCAATTTCAATCAACTATATATAACATGCGTCAAGTATAAGTAGTAGTATTGTAATTTAAGACTATAGTTAAGATAAGGCACATAAAAATACTAAAAATAAAGATTGACTATCTTTTTAATCTTAACTTGAAAAATTAGTTTAAGATTTAATTAATTTAAAATCGTAAATTAATAGGTACTAATGTACCATATAAAGGTTTAGTATTAACTAAATTTACAAACTATTTAGTATAATTTTTCTACCGCTTCGACAACTATTTATCTTTAGTTTTTGTAAAAAAAAAATAGTTTTTTAATGAATAATATAAATTTTCTTATCTTTAATTAATCTAATTAATAGTTTAGATAACTTTCTTTTTTTTCTTACCTAGTCTAACAACTCAAATTTTAAACGAAAATATTCAAAAATTCCAACTGTAGTTAAAACTTCAAGGTTTATAAAATTTATATTTTTGTCCTGTACAAGACGTTAAAAGGTATCTGTGGTGTGCAACTCTATGACCGAAAGGTTCTTTGTGCATTAGACCTAAGGACCAATTCTTTGAGCGTCTTTCTAAATGTTGTTCAATAAATTATAGTATAGCCTGTTTAACATATAAATAAGGTTTTTAATTTACCTACTCTGACTAGAAGTAAAACTATACTACAACTTAACTAAGACGAGATTTTTTATTATCAAAAATCTAAATCTATCTGATTTTAATTATATAAATAAACAAATTTTTATTTATATTGTAAAAACTGTTTCAAATATTTAAGTTAATGAATATATAAAACTTAAAACTTGCTCAAAAACCTTGCTAAAAAAATTGTCATAAATGTTAAGTTAAAAAAAAATAATGTTTATTTAACATTACAAAAGTATAAATAACATAAAAACAATAACATAAAAAGTAAATTTTGTAATATTTGCTTACTAAGCAGTGCTTAGTAAATAAAATCAGATAGTATAACCCAAGTAATTAGAATTCGAGTATTGAGTAAACCTAGCAGATTTAAATGTTATTATTATTTGATTTTAAGCAGGGGGTAACGTGGGGAGGGACACTGACGCATGCGTGCCACCCAATAAAAGAAAAGAAGTAAAAAAAAATGTAATATCTTTATCCTTTATTGTTATTTTTTTGCTTAATTTGCCTTTTTCAACTATGATAATCTAGTATTCGAAAAGTTAAACAAAATTTTGAATACTAATTAGTGACAAGTTAGGGAAATTACCCAATATACTGATTCGGTGCGCAAGCGAAAGTGCCTACCGATGTTGATAAAAAACTCCATAAGAAAAAAATTTATAACTTCATTAACTTCTTAAGAATTTAGACTCAAAAAGAACGCAACTAATTAGTGCACCACAGTATTATAACCCTATTATGACAGATTTTTCTACAAAAAATTTACTAAATTACATCACGCTTAAAGGAAAATTAAACAGTATTACAATTTTTTTTATTTATTTTACAATAAGTGTTAAAACTACTGCTAGTTTTCTGATCTTTATATTTGTAATCATACAAGAAAAAGCGTGTCGGCCTATGAGAAATAAACTTTGTTTGTGATTTTTAGTTTAAACAAATACAATCAGATGATTAAATTTAAAAACTATACTTTTAAATTTTATACAAGATTGTAATAAGTTGTAATAACAGTTATAAAATTGGTCTATTTTAACTTATGTGTAACTTTATTTAAATTATGTGCAACGAGGTGTTGTTATCACTGTTGTATTGTATGTTAATAAGATTGACATTTTTTTCGTAATTAAAACAGATACATCGTTTTATTGAGTATGCTATGTTCATTTTAAAAGGTATAAAGTTGTAAATGCAAATTTTATTTAGTAAATTAACATTTGTAAAAGTTTAAGTAATTCTAATGAAATTTTGAAATTTATCCTTTTTTTAATTGTAAATTTTGTAGTATATAAGTAAATTTCAAAACAGTTACTTCGAACTTATTTTACTTAATGAGTTTATTTCAATTATATTACTTATAAAACGATCTTTTTATAGCTAATTACAAAAGTTTTAATTTAGGGAATTTTTTGAGAAAAAAAATTGAGCACCTCCTGACCAAAATACCACGCTACGCCACTGATCTAAGTAGTCAAGTAAGAGTCTAGTCTCGAGAAATTAAGATAAAAAACAGAAGTTTTAAACAGCTAGACTAGAATTTGACAGACATGTTTTAATAGAAAAATTAGGAGAACATTTTATATTAAATTAAATTTGATTTATTTTTGAAAGCATACTATTGTAACCGACGTTTAAAAATAGGCGTAAGAACATTTACTGTCTAAATTGATCTTTAAAAAGGAAAGTATCATTATAATAACAAAAAGAGTTGCCATTGCTAATAAATGTTACCGAAAATTATTCGAGCATAAAAATTTAGATTAGAAATTCAATAATGAAGCTTGTTAAGTATTCAGCGTTCACATTTTATTTTTAGAAAAGCTGATAACGAAGGCTAGTAAACTAGAAGATCAGTATGAACTGAAAAAAGCTGAATCAGCAAAAAAAGCGTTTTTTTCATTTTATTTTTATTTTAGTCATTAAAACTTTATTCTTTGATAAATTTTTTATATGTTTTGTTAAGGTGGTTAGGGATATGATATTTTTATAAATAAAAAATAAATAAAAGCTGTAAATAAAAATTCTGACTCAACTTTTTCAGCTCAGACTGATCTTGAAGTGTACTGTAGTCTGTACTGTACTCTACGATAATGAGTAAATATGAATTTATTTCTTGAATCATAGTTTTTAAGTTTATAAAAAAATCCAAATAGAATTGTGAAATTTGAAAAAAAAAAATCGAGGAAAGGTTTTTAAATTTATTAGATGATTTAAATTAAAGAAATATTTTAAAAAGAAGATTTAATTTTTTTTAAGATGCTTGACAAAGAATTTAAAACATTAGCACTTTTTTTAACTGTTATTAAACTACTGAAATTATTTCAAATTACTTTGTTTAAAAAACTATTAAATTTTGAATTGAATGGTTAAGCTCATATTTATTTTTACACGATTTCTTTTAATAAGTCTCTCTTGACTCTTGATAAACTTTTATGCAAGTTTTAGAAAAGGTAATTTTCTTACGCCTGACTAATCTAGACTGTAATTCAAAAGTACTCTCTTAATTGTTAATGCAACCATGGGGTTGATTGATGACTGCATTGAATGCTTTTCAACAAGATGTTTCTATGAAGTTCTTAAAATATCTAAAGATGCAGTAGATACACAAATAAAAAAATCTTATAGAAAAATATCTTTAAAAGTTCATCCAGATAGAGCTTTAGCAACTGATAAAGAACTAGCAACTACTAAGTTTCAGGTAAGTAACTTCATATTTGTTCCATCTTTTTCAACTTTAATTAGAAAGGTTATCAGGATTTCATTCTTCTAAGCTACCTTGTAGTAAAAATTGAACATTAAAAACCTCAAATTTTGTTTTTAGCTTGATGACCAAAAGCGATTTTTCACACCAGGTCTTTTGACCATATTTATAAGAAATGTTTTTCTGTTTGACAAACTTGTTATTTTTTTAATTAGCACTATATCTTATTTTATATATTTCATGGTTGTCACAAAATATATTGATAGTTGTAAAAGCCCTTATTAAGCAAATAATGAAATATTGAATATCAATACATAAATAATGAACATCAAAATGTGTGCGGACCTTTTGTACTCAATAACCAAAGTATTTAAGTTTTTAAGTCCTTAATTATTATTGTGTTTAGTACTAAAGAGGTATTTGTATCCTCTGACCATGTTATGTACATGGTGTGTTGTATAATAATTATGGTTGCTAAAGGTCAGTAAAAGTCAGGAAATCAGGAAAAGTAAGTAAAAAATAAGTGTTTTTGAAAAAAAAGTCTAGAAAAGTCGGGCAATTTGACAAAATTTAAAACAAATTTAGATTTTGTAGGTTTAAATTTACAAAATGCCATATTTTCTAAAGCCTTCAAGTGTTGAAAAATTAATTAAAAGTCTAATGCCTTAATCTGGTATAAATTAATAAAATATCCTTTGTAAAACTGCAAAATTTTTCTATTAACATATTAAACAACTACCCTACTTGAACAAGCAGTTTTTGTACGCTTTTTAGTATTGATGACCTGTAGCAAGGACACTTCCATAGTGAAACTGTGATATAAACACATAAGTTTAACTAGCATAATTTTAGAATCAAAATGTTTTTTTTATGTAAATAATTGAGTTCTGTATAATTAATCAGTTACTTAAGTATTTTATGTAACAAGTTGATGTGTATACTTTACCTCTTTATAATTTTTTCAAAGTTGTTTAAATTTGTAAAATAAGTTATAAGAGAGATATATGCCATAATTAAATTTACTTATTTGTGTTTTTTGAAATTAACTTGAATTTTTGAAATAAATATGAGTATATTTATTTGTTACAAATTTAATACAAAATGATAAGAAGAAATTTTTTATATAGCAGATATATAGTTTACTTATCTTTTTTTACAGTTACTTAAGTGTATTCTTTTTTAATTGATTTTAATTTAACTATTTTTTATTAAATGGTTTAGATAGTGTTTTATTAAAATAAGTGAACAATTTATATAGGTATTACATGTTTTAGATAAAAAAATTTATTATTAAAAATTATGACCTTCTAGGTAGTTTTAAATTTTTTATGCCAAGTCTGAGTATGTTTTGTTGATAGAGTTGTTTATTAAAAATACATCAATCACACACAGATGGTTTAAATGATGTAATGGAAATTAGATGATCTAATTCCGAAAAAAAAAAAAAAAAAAATTGTTGTATTAACCTAAATAATAATAAGGTTAAAGCTTAAGATAGTTTCAGGAAGTTTTTAGAATAAATTTAAATTAATGAGTTTGATTTAGAAAAGTCAGAAAATTTTAGTAAAAAGTAAGATTTTTTTTCAGTTTGAACTAAGGCAACCGTGAATAACATTGAAAAATGTCAATGTTTTAAGTGTTAACAAGTAGTTATTAGGGCCATCATCAACAGAGTTGAGATGTTTCGCGCCATAAATAATAATTAATGAACTTAAATGCAAGATCAACAACAACAGCATCCGCAACAACCTACAACAAGTTTTGTCCTAATTAGGACTCATCAGGCAGGCATAGTTGCATTAAATTGCTGTTGAGAACTTACTAAACGGGATTAAGTACGAAGTACTGAAGTGCCCGTTTGTGGGCAATGTTGAAAAAATTATGGCTAAATTAATAAACTATTATTGATTGTGAGAAACATCTTAACGCTGTTGATGATGGCTGTAATAACTACTGGTTAAAACTGATAAAACAAGCACAGACTGTAATCTTGCAATAAGCTGACAATTTCTGAAACGTTGGGCTGTGAATGATTTAGCTGGTCAATTTTTTCAACTTTGCCCACAAACGGTCACTACAGTACTTTGTACTTAAAGCCCGCTTGGTTAGGTCTAAACAGCAGTTTCACGCAACTATGCCTGCCTGAAGAGTCCTAATTAGGACAAAACGGGTTGTAGGTTGTCTTGGATGCTGCTGTTGTTGATCTTGTGGTTAAGTTCATTAATTATCAAGTTTAACTTTAAAAGAAATTAGTTGTTAATTTTAGAAAACAGATACTAAATAAGCTAAAGTATTATGTGATACTCTACTTCAGTTTTCAAAAACTATTTGATAATTAATCTTACATTAAAATTGTAAGTTAAAATATAAAACTTCACAAGTAAATAAAAATCTAGATAAAAAAATTTACTTTGTTAATTTTTAGGTGTTGTCAAAAGTTACTAAAATACTGTTGGATAAAGATCAAAGAAGTTTGTATGATGAAACTGGTCAAGTGTTAGATGATTGTGACAATGATGATGTTATAAACTTAAAAAACTGGAACGATTATTTTAAAAGTTTGTATAAGGTGAGATTTGAAATAAATTTTGATAAAATTAAAAATAATAAACTTGAAAATATATGATACAAAAAGTATCATGGCTTTTTAAGTTTCTGTGCACCATGAATTAAATTCTCATCACACTACTGTGATCAATAAACTAACTTAGTTTACGTACCGACTACTGTGGACATTAAAAAAAATACTTGCTTAGCAGTAAAACACAAGTAAACAACATAAGTTAACATATGATTGCCACACACTCAGCAAAACTCCAAATATTTTGAAACTCTATAGAATCTCCTGGAGACTCAAGATATTTCGATCTTTTTTTAAAACTGTGTGACTCAAGACAGTTTTGATTTTTTATAAAAATTTCAGAATAGTTTCAAGATTTTTTACGTCTCAGGATAGATTTTTTCTAGATCTTGAATGAGATTTATTTGATCCATCTTTAATATTTTGTTAGTTGATATACACCCAATTTTATCAAAAAAATGTTTTTTTTTTGATTTTGGTTTGATTAATTAAATTTTTAAAATCTTGCGGCTGGGTAGCTGTCAAATTTGCACGAGTGTTCAAAATTGCTCAAGGAGACAAAATTTCACAAGCGCACAGAATTGCACTAAGATACTTTTGCACTAAGACACTTTTGCACAAAGACACTTTAACACTAGCAGACAATTGTGCTCTGAGAGATTTTTGACGGGTTGAACTTTATTTTTTATAGTTATTTAATAATAATTTTTTTATTTTAATTTTTTTTTGTTATCACTGTTAACCTTAACCCTTATCCTCAGTTGGTAACTTTTTTTCTTTTTTTAATTATTATTATTTTTTAAATAACAATTTTTTTAATATATATATATGTATTTTATACTTTAACTGTTACCTCTAACCCTTACCCTCGATTGGTAGCTTTTTTTTATTCTCTTTTTAATTTTTAATTTTTTTATAATTTATTTTTATTAGTTAGTTTTTTTATCTTGTTTTACTATCACTGTTACCCTTACCCTTGGTCAGTAATGTTTTTTTTTCTGTTTTTTCAGTATATACTTTTTTGTTTTTTTTAATCTTGTGCAATTTTGTGCCCTTGTGCAAATTTGTCTTTGTGCAAAAGTATCTTTGTGCAATTTTGACCAGTTACCCTAGCACTTCAATATTCTTAGAAATAATAACATAGTTTTTTTCTAAACCTGAAATTAATATTTATTATTATTTGAGTATATATTAAACATAAAGTGTTGAGAGATATGAAAATTAATTAATGCTTAAAAATTTTTTATTATACATTATAATTCTAGTTATATTTATAGTTATAATAAGTTAGTTTGTTTTCTACATCTTTAAATCATAGACAAAGTTGTTGGTTATATACACATACAACCTTCCTTTTAGTTGTTAATAAGAAAAATGAACATGAGGTACAAGTAGTTTGAGCCAGAGGCAGTTTTTTTTAAGGATTTGAAAAAAAATCTCAGGATAACTCATGGCAGTTTTTTGGCTCAAAGATTGACAACCCATAAAAATACACTTTTGGTCTTATTTTCACAATTATTTTTATTTTGTTGTTTAAAAAGCTTTGGTTTTTAAGCAACTGACTGCCCTTTAGGTTTTTTTTCTAAATACAAAACAAAGTATTGGAATAAGGTATGACAATAGCAACAATCGAAACTTAAAGAGTATAGGGGGGAGGCCAACTTATTTTTACAAGTTGATCTTGCTTAGTATAGTTTTATCTTGGCTATCAGATATTTTTTACTGCTCAATGAAATTCAAAGTAATTTTTGAGGTATAAGTGATCAAAGTTGGTATGTACAATAGGTTCCTTGTTATTATATGGTGCAAATCAAAAACGTTAAAACAGACTAATCATTAAAAACTTATCTTCTCCTTATTATAACCCAGTTAGTACATAACTTAAATTTAAATAATTTAAAAACTGTTTTTTTCTTACAAACTAAAGTTTTATTAAAAAAATATATTTTAAGTTTTTTATCTAAAATTTATAATTTTATATAAAAATAATATTTTTGAAAATAAAATATTCAAAGTTTTGTAAACTATTTTAGGAATTTTTTTCTAAAAGTTTGCGGTCTTTAACTCAATAAATGAAGAAGAAAAAAGATTTTTAATAAGTTTTGTAAATTTCCAAGAAAATTGACGGTGAAAAAACTTCTCTAGATACATTTGTATTCTATTATTTTTATTATTCTCTTAAAACTGACAATTAATTGCTACTCTGAGCTTTAATATAAAAACAATATAAAATTTTGTAAAATAAGGTTTACTCCCCTATGACCTTAAAACAATTGTTTTCATTTGTTGAATTTAGCATCACAAAAAAACTAATAAATCTGAAAAAAATTAAAAGAAACGACAATAAAGACAACACATAATGGCTTTTTATAGTAAGGGTGGGCAACATTTTTTAACAAAGGACCGGATAATAATAAAATACCTTTTTGTTGAACAGAGTATTTAAATTTAATTTAGTCCATAAGTATTACTCAGCAATTTTGGCTAAATTCTATTTCAGTGTGACCTTTTTTTACTCTTTCAATCTAGATTAAGTTTTACTCTCCATTTTTTAGACCTTTTTTATTTTTGTTTTATTATTATTATTATATTGTTTATTGTGTAATGTTGGACTCAGGCATCAAAACCTGAGCCACTTAAACAGGACACACAAAAAGAGAAAAAGAAAATAAACTTATATTTAAAGTTTTAAGATAAATTATATATATATAAACATAATTTAAATAAAAACACGAAGTTAAACACAATATGATATACAAATGAACTAAATTAAAAATTCAATTCAAAAAATAAAAAAATTTCATAGTATTTAATTTGGATTAGCAGACCAGATTTACAAGTCCCTGGCCACACACTTTTTGGGGGTTAGGTTTAACGTAACTCCATAGGGGGTCCCAACATTTTTTACAAAAAATAACATAGGCTTTTATATTAAAGCTTAATATGTAAATTACAAACCTTTTTTTTATAAAATGTAAAAACTTAAATAAATTTTTGAGATATTAACGCTTAAATAAATTAAAAGTTTATTAAAAATGTATTATCACCTTTACTTGTTGTTTATTGAACAACAAAAAAAGGACTCAAAATATTTGGCGGTCGAACCTGGTGCACCAAAAATCTTTTATGGTTATCAAGTTGCATACCACTTGAATACATTTTAAAGTCTTTTCCAGGACCTTTTTTTGACCTAGAGACCTCAAAATTTCATCAAACATTTCTTTTGTATTTAAAAAGACTTAAAATGTTGGCTTTACAAAAATGTTAGAAAATGAAAGTTATATTAGATATAAAACAAAAAAAAAAATTAAGTGGTTTTTCTTAAATTAATTGTTATAAAAAAAAACCTGCATTAAATTGATTTATATTATAATAATTAACCTACTGTGAAAATTTGAAGAAGATTGGTTAAAAAATGGAGAAGAAGATATAATTTTAATGGAACAGTATTTTTTACTGGTTTTGGTTTGCGCCTTTTAAAAGAAACCTATTGAGGTCATAGACTTTGATTAGGATTTTTTTGTTGAGTTGTTAAAAATGTCTGATTGAAAACTACAAAAAAAGATCAACTTCTTGTAAAAATTAAGGTGGCTCCCCTTGACCTTGGTTTTGTAAACATTTAACAGTCATAAAAACTGCGGGCTGTACGTTGCCCACCCCTATCTTACTTGCAAAGTGCAATTTGAGCCACCTGAAATGTTAATGTATTTTGTTTGTATGCAGTTATGTAAAAACTTCGAAAATAAATGGAAAATGGAAGTATGAGAAATAACTTTAAACAAGGTAGTGTAAGTTGCTCTGCTCACCCTACTACCTCTAGTGTTGCCACTAATGTACTTCTATTAAAACGTTCATTCTAAATAATCACGGCAAACGAAAGTCCCGGGTTCTGCTCTGTTGACTTTTGCTGATGTTTTTGTTGAAAATAACCACAAAAAACTCAAGTTTTAAAAAACTAAATTAGATTAGTATAAACTTGATTCTTTTTATATAATTCTCTGAAATACAATGTAAAAAAACTCATTTAAACAAAAGTTCAAGTTAAAGAACTCTGGTTGTGTATTTGTATTCATATTATATCTATAATCCAAGGTTAATATGTTTCATGAAAAGCTTACTTAAATATTTGTTTAAATAAATTTCTTAAAAATAAGTCAATAGATCAATATTGCAAAACTTTCACTATCTATATTTCCTATATCTCCTTTAGTTATGTTCTCTTGTTTAGTTACACACTATTGCTGTGGACGTAATGTGCGTAGATTCGCGAGAGGTGACTGTAATGTTAAGTTTAAATGTTTTTTATTTGAATTAATTAAACTGATAACTGTGTATTTATTGTTGTATAAATATCAGGGTTGCCAAAAAACCGTGAATTCTGGAAAAACCTGGAATTTGACAATTTAGGACAAAAAAACCTTGAAAAACCTAGAATTTGAGAAATTTTGAAAAAAAAACCTGGAATTTTGAACAATTTTTAGGGTTTTAAGTAGTACAATTTCAATCAATTCTATTGTATTGATAAGTTTTTTTTTGTGATCCTCAAAATTATTTTTCATAAAAAACTATGTTTATATAAGCTTAGATATCTTTTCAATGCTTTTATATTATTTAGCACAGTACTTAACCTGATTTTAAACTAAAAATAGACCCTACAACGTGTAATTTCAAAATTCTGGAGAAAATTTACTGAAAAGATTTGGCAACCCTACTAAATGGAAAGACTAAATATCGGGTCATATAAAAAAAAAATTAGTTAGTGCAAAGAGCATTACTTATAAATAAAGAAGTTTCATTTTTCTAACATGTGCTGTATTTAAAGCTTAAAGTAGGTTAACGGTATCTTTTCAATATTTTTACATTTCTTAACATAGTTTTTAACCTTGAACTTAACTTAAAACTAAAAATAGTCTTAAAAACGTGTACTTTCAAATACTATGGAATAAATTTTTCAAAAACCAATAGAAACTCTGTTAAAATAATTAAAAATTACTTATGTAACTAGGTATGCTTGGATATAAATAATAATAAATCAAAAACATTTTAACTTCAACACCTGTTACTGTGGTTACTACACTTCACCAGTATGATTTACAAAATAAGTTCAAAAAAAAAGTTTATGACAATATTATACACAAATTTCAAACAAAGTTTTTTCAAAAAATGCAACTATCCTGTCTGCAATTTATTCGTTTTGCTTTAGTTACTCCGAATTGTTCGTTTTTATCTTTTCTTTCTTTTCAGTATTATATACACAAAGACCGTTTTAAAAAATATATCTTATGTCTTATTGATTTTAAATAATTTTAATAAATTTAAAACTTTTCATTTTATTTTCATTTGTACTGAAAAATTTAAGGATACACTGTATTTTGTTTAGTTTTTAAAGTTATACATATTAACTCTAATGTTTTCTCAATCTTATATTTTCGTTCGCCTATAACACAGCTAGATATCTCAGATGTTAAAAAGTTTCATGCTGAGTACAGATACTCTGACATAGAAGTTGAAGATTTGAAGCAAAATTATGTTGATATTGAAGGTGATATGAATAAATTATTTGAGTTTCAGCTTTGTAGTGAAATTGATGACGAACCTAGGTTCAGGTATAAAATCTTATTTTTCCTACAAATTTTTAGCTACTTTAAGTTAAGTTAAATTTAAAAAAAGTATTTTTACTGTTGAATTAAGTTAAAAAACCTTAATGTAAAGTATTTTGTTTTTAAAAGAAATGATAAAAGTAAAATTTCAAACGCAAGTTTTTTTTTTTTTGTAAATTAGATTTGGTCATTTAACATCGTTGTTAGATTTCAAAAGTAGCAAAATTTGGAAAAAAAGTATAACTGATTTTGGTTTTACTTTTTCCAAAAAGTAATTTAACTTAAGATTTAATCAATGTTTTTAGAAATTAAGAATAACATTTAAATGAAAGCTTATATTGAATACTGTTGTGTGTAATTAAATACTTAAAACAAAAAAAAATAATTTAATGAGAAAATAGTATTAAACAATTATTAAAAACAAGACTTAATAAAGATATATTTTCATATTTAAAAATTCTATACATATATATGTATATAAATAATGAGAAATGTTTTTCAACAAGAAATATATTACTACCTAGACGCAAAGATTAGTTAATATTGTAAACTGTTTCTATAACTTATTAAATATATCACAATTTAAAAATACAACAAAAACAATCTAGTAAAAAATACGAAAGAATATCCCGAAAAAATGACATTCTTCAACAAATTATTTATTTTTTTGACAAATTGACAAACATTTATAAAGTGGAAAAATAGTTACAATAAACTTTTAAAGAAATACATTACAAAAGGATACAATAAAGCAGAAATTGACGCAATCCATAAAAAAAAAAAAGGTATTTACTACCTTTTTTGACACTTCGATGTAAAAGGTAAAATTTAAAAATAGAACTAAGTGCTGTAATTATCACCATAAATGACCATGAATAAATTTTTCCAAACGAACTAAACTGTAGACTTTTAAATGCTTCTAAATTTCCTTTTAACAAATTTTCTGAATTTAGATTAGACACAACAAATAAAATAACAATAATATATGAAATAAATCATGTGAAAAAACCAATGCCACAAATTTATATTGGTAAAGGATCATACAATGGAGCTGAGATATGAGACACAGTATGAACCTTTTAGCCAAACATAATTAAAATGTCAAAATTGAAAAAATAAGACTAACTTAATTAGTATGATACGTTATGATGTGTATGTTTGTAAAGTTTGTAATAATTCACTCAATAAACTTAATTTTATTTTTTTCTTTGACAATTGGTGCAATTAGCAGTACTGAAAAAAAAAACAGTTTTATGAATATTTTGTTATACTCGAGATAAATATAGCTAGTTACTAGTAATTCAGGCCAGTTTATGGTCAATAAAGGTAAGTTTTTTTCTATTTTGAAAAGTGGTTACTCTGAAACAAACACACGAATACTGTAATATTTAATTATTATGAAAAATATAAATTAAGTATTTATTACTGTCTATATTTATTGTAACAATACTAATAATAATTTTAATGTTTCTTCAGTTAAATTGATTACATTTTTCAATTTAAAATAAGTTGAAACTTTTAATTACTTTTTAAAGATACGAAAGAGAAAGCAAAATCATTATTAAATTCTTCAAGTTAACCTAACTTGTTTTGTTGTCAGTATATTTGATGTAGCTAGTATAGATTTAAAGTTCTCAACACTTATAGTTTTGTTGAACTTAAAGGTTCATGTTTGTATATATTATAGGATACTTATTTTTCAGCTACTTTTGGTTTTCCGGCTGGAAAGAATTTAATGCTCCAAAAATATCATAAAAACAACCTGTGCAAAATTTTAAATGATTTGAAAAAACTTTCACCTTGGCTCCAACTCATTTTTTTAAAAACCACCCCAATGCAAAATGTATGGGATCCAAAAAAATGCGACCTTACAGTTATAAGCTGAAATTTTTTATACATGTGGCTAGTTATCACACAAACACATTGCGAATAATTTTAAACGATTCAAAGAAAGTTTTATGGTAGCATTTCTTGTTTTTTGAAAATAAAAGTTGTAAATTCTAGAAAACATATACAAAGTGAAAAAAAATTACATAAAATCAAGAAATTCAACAGTGAAAATTTTTTAGAATAATTTTAAATTGTTCACAATGTATTTGTGATAATTAGCCACATGTATAAAAAAGGTCGCATTTTTTTGGATCCCATACATTTTGCATTATGGTGGTTTTAAGAAAATCGGTTGGAGCCAAGGTAAAGTTTCTTCAAATCATCTAAATTTTTGCATAGGGTGTTTATATAATACTTCCAAATCAAATTTTTTTTCCAGCTGGAAAACTAATAGTAGCTGAAAAAATAAGCACCTTAATATATTAACATCCTACTGCAGTAATTCATATTTATATATTATGTATAATACTATTCCAGTGGTTATCTACTTATCCGGACATGTTAGGCAAAACTTTTCCTGAAAATATATCCGGATAAGTACAAAAAGTATTTTTTTTTAAATAATATAACTGCTGTATATTATGAAATGCATAATATATAATAAAAGCATTACAGTAAAAGCAAGTAGTAATTGTGAATAAAAGATAATAAAATGATAAATAATAATTTGAGGTAGAACGATATCAGACTTACTAACCTTTTGCAATGATATACGTTTTTTGAGGGTCAAGCAATTAATATCATCATTTCTTATTCAACATGCCCTAAATTTTAGTTTAAAAAAAGATGTTTAAGAAAAAATTAAATTAGATTAACTTAAAAAACAAAAACATATTAATCAAAATGTTAAACATTTAAACCTTTCATTAACTTAAAACAAAATTGAGTGTAAGGTTTAGTAGTATTATTACATCATAATTATGAACTAAATTGCAGAATTTTTAACTACACTGAAAATTTTCTTAAAGCATGGAAGCTTAAATATTTGTATCACAAAAAAATCTATGTGTGTTATAATGAAATATTTTGAATTTTTTTCTCAACTAAAACTGTCCGGATAAGTGGTTAAGCACTGTACTAGTATTCTATTATTATTATTATTGTTCTACTTTAGAAAAATCATTGACGAAGCTATTGAAAAGGGTGAAGTTCCTAGCTTTGATAAATATGTAAATGAAAGTGAAGCGAAAAAGAAAAAAAGAAAAAATAGATGGGTGAAGGAAAGAAAAGAGGCTAAAAAAGCTATCGAAAAAATGGGCGTTTCAGGTGGGTTTCTTACATTTAAGTAAACTACAATCAAGATTCCATGTAAATTTCACAAAGTGAATATTATTTTTTACTTTTGTTCTTCAATAACTTTTATTGCTTTTATACATTCAAGTCTTTTTTTTAACTTCCTTTATTAGTTTAATTTAAACTATGATTTACATATATAGAATATTTTCGCTAAGTAGAACTAGCTTAAATTACATAAACTCTCTTTTACGAAATTTAGTACTAGTTTTAACTTATTTATAAGATTAATTAGTAGTCTGGTATCTAGTTTAAAACTTTTTTTAGTGGATAGTCCACAGTGCCCCCTCTCATTAGAATTTAGCTCAAAAAATCATTACGGAAAATAACCAATAAGTTGTTAGCAATTTTGAGCTAGTAAGATTACAAAATTCAGCATTAATAATAGGTAGAACCTGTTTTTTTTTGCAACAATGTTCATAAACTAAGTATTATGTAAAATTTAATAGCTTCAATAAGTTAATGACAGTAACAATCTTTAAAAAAATTCCTCTATTGATTTTTATAAAAACTAAATAAAAACAAAGCGTTACTATTTAAAGGTCAATTAAACAATGAATAAACCAATGATTTATTTAAGTCAAATTTACTAAGGTAAGTTTACTCAAAATGCAATAATATTTTTGATTTTATTAGTCTTGCCTTCTATAAAGAACATGTTGAACTCATTAATTTTGATCCTTGGCATCTCAAATTTTACCTTAAATTATGTCAAGCAATTAAAGTTTTATGATGGTGTGATCAAACTCTTCTAATAAAGATCAAATTAAAAAAAAAAAACTATTTATACCTCTATAAATATAATAATATTTGTATTATACCTTAGATTGAGTAAGATATAAATTTTCAATTGATTACTAGCTCAAAATTGTTAACAGCTAGGAATTTAAATTTCTTTAGTCCGTTCTATACAAATTTATAGAGAATGAAATAAGCTTAACCATAATGTATGAGTACTGGGGACACATTAGTGCTCGTATTTCATTTTATATTGTTACACAATGTTTGTGACTTAATGAAAATGTCCGATAAGTCACATTGCAAAAAGTTTTATAATAATACAAATGTGTATGATACCATTTTAACCATTTCTTAAACTATTTTTGTAAGATACCATTAAATTAAATATTAGTTTACAAAACTTAGTTTTAAGCAGATTGCCATTTTTACTTGAGGTAAAATTTAAAATAAAGTTAGAGCTTTTCATACAAAAAAAAATTCTTTGTTTATAGATCTACTCTATAAGAACCAATAGTTTTTGTTTAGATTAAATATTCAAATGAATACGTTTTTTAGAAATCTGTAAGTCTAAATAGTTGTATTTGTATGCCATGAGTTGTAAACTTAACTAGTTGATAAGATTCCTTATTAAGTATTTTATTTCAATGATCAATTGAAAATTTACAGTTGATCAATCAAAAGAAGATCTTAGTATGATGATAAAAAACAAGAACAAATCACGTCAAGATAGTTTTCTTGCTGAACTTGAAGCTAAGTATTGTAAACCAAAAAAAAAAGCTAGAAAAAAAGCTTCTTAGTTGTACAAGCTGAAGCAAATTAATTACTTCTTGTATTAGACTAAATGTATTGTGTACAGTGGAAAATGAAAGTATATAAGTTTTTGATTTATAACAAATGTTGTAGCAACATTGACATTAAATATTTAGTTTTGAGATTTGAAAAGTTATAAAAATATCATAAACTCACATTATAATGTCAATTAAGCAACTGTATAAAGTAAATTTTGTATTAGTTAAAAATAAAGTATGTTGTTAATTTTTTTGTGACTTTTTGTGTCAAGTTATTAATTTAAATAGTTTTTTGAACTAATTGTTTATTTTCTTAATGGTAAATAAATAACCATAACTGAACGTTTTTAATAGAATACAATTATTTATAATAAATATTATAGAGATTAGAAATCTACGACTAAATAAATTGATATATTTTTCAAGAATTCATTAGTTAGAAATTGATCAGTAGTATGCTTATTGAATTTTAAAGATAAGTGATCTACCGCACTAAAAAAATTAGTATACGGCTAAATCCGAATCTCGTTTTAAGGTTAGTATCCGGCCGGTTCCGAATCTAACTTTGTAATCAAGGATCCGGCTGGTACCTTTAAATCTCTTAGATTTCCCGTTATATCTACTGTAACTTTGAAAACTACCCTAAAATTCACCTAAGACTAATTTTTTGCTCTTTATTATGCACTCCAGAGTATCTAATAGAAATTTCAAAACCTTCAATATATCTTTAATTTTCTTATTGAAGAAAAAAATTAACGAATAAATTATCAGTGACCTACCAGGTTTTAGATAAGGATTCGGCCGGATCCGATTATTATTTCAAATTAGTATCCGGCCGAATTTGAATAATTTTTTGTAACTAAGATCAGACTGGATCCGGATACAAAAAGACATCTTGCTGAATCTGAATACTAGATACGGTAGATCAGTGCTTCTGAACCTTTCTCTAGTGGCGGAGCTCTTTTATAAAGTTAACTTTTCCGCGGAACCCCCAATTTTAATTTTATTTAAAATGTTGAATTAATGAAAATGTTGAATTAATGTTGAATAAATGTTCTTTTTCAATTTCGAAAGGCTTAGCGGAACCCTAAGGTTCCGCGAAACCCCATTTCAGAAGCACTGCGGTAGATCACTACTTTAAATTAAATTAAAACCTGGACTGTTTTTTTAACTTAAAAAAAAAACTTTTTTTATCTGTCTGGAACAATTTGTCTTTTCGTAACGTGTTTGTATTTAAGTACTCCGTTAAAAAACACTAAGTTGATAGCGTTAAGATAATAAGAAGTAAAAAATTACTATAAAAGCTTTGTATGAAATAAACGTTTTTGATTTTAAAAGTAATCTTTACTTTTTTATTTTAATTTGCATTCATTGTTTCCAACTTTTCAAAACAACTTCTTTTTAGGTTAAGACAAATAACTATTACAACTTCCCAAAAGAAAATATCTGGAGTCGAAAGATAGATAGTGAATTCAATTAGCTTAATAGTAACCGCAGTTAGGAATTTGAACTAAGAAATAGTTCTAGTAAATAAAACCGAATGATACAACCTACTTTAAGTCAAAATTTCAGTCTTATTCAAACTAGCCTTAGGTTTATTGAAAGAAAACAAGCCTGTAAGATATATATGTGTAGAGGAGTTATGTTTAACTTAATAAATTTAAAAAAATGTTTATGAATTATGATTTTTGCTTATTAAAACTCGCTTATAAATTCTTACCAATGTACACAAAGCTGAGTGCATATTTGTAACTTTCAGCTTATTAAAGTTGTGCCTGTTCAAAGAACTATAAAAATTTTTATGGAGCCACATTTACATTTTGTAAAAAAGCCTCGATTGATCCTCTTGCTTAAAAGCTAAGCACTATATATGAAAATTCAGAACTTTTTTTATTCGAAGGCCAGGTTTATGATAAATTTTATTTTGAAAAATCAGTTCCAAAATTTACTTAGTTAATTTTTACTACATTTTAAGAGCTGAAAAACCTTCAAGCAACTTTATATCTCGCTGTTATATTAATTTTAAAGCTAAAGTGAGTTACACTAGGAAACTAAATTACTTGTTGTAGTCTTCTTATAACTCAAACTGTTTGTAAAATTAAAAAAAAAAGTTAATAAGTTTAATTTTAGAATAATCTTTTCTTATAGGAATGCACCAACGTTATGCAAAATTTAAGTATGAGCTAAAGAACAAAAAACGCTAATTAATGAAATAAACAAATAAAAATAATCATAACAGTGTATTTATGAATTAAACGTTTATAAAAAATACAGAATAAATATTAACATCATTTCACTTTTTTATTTAAATTTAAGCTACATTTCTTTCCTATTAGATTTTACATTTTGTAACTTTGGTGATAGTGTACTTTCTTTTCCATTGAAATCTATATTCACCGCATTTAAATATTTAGTTGTTAGTAAGACCACTAAAACTCTTATCTTAAACAGAAGAACCAGACTAAAGTTAAAAACTAACATTTTATTTTGAGGATTTTTACTATAACATTTTTTTAACCATGTTTATGTAGTATTTGAAAATTTAAACAACTTTTCGAATACAAAATACACTGATTCAGTGCGTAAATATCATTATGTACCGGCTTTAATGAAAACTTTTATAAGAAAACTTTTATAAGTTCATAAACTCCAAAAAAATTTCGACTTAAAAAGTGCACAGCTATCGTAGTGAACCACAGTAGTATAACAGTTATAATTGATTTTTTTATAAGGAAAAATGCGAACATTTTGTAAACAAGCCTTCAAGCTAAACCTATTCTATGGTAATAATGTATCAAGAACAAACAAATTTTGATAAAAATAGAAATAATTAACTACTAATAAAGTAAAAAATAACAAATGATAAAAACAGATAGTATAGAAAACTTAATAAAAAATAATATGAATAAAATCTATAACAATAAGCAAAACAATATTATAAATGGAAGTTATAATAGTAGTCAATAAAAAAAAAAACAAGTAACTAATAAACACTAAACATTTCATACTGTGATTACAGTGTTAACCTTATTTTATAATTTTTTTTCTAAATTTCATTAAATTAAAAATTTTAGTAAAAATAGTTGCTAATTTACTCAAATATTGAAGAAATCAAAGATTGTTATTCTAATAACCATTATAATTAAAAAGTTTAGCATTTTTGTAGAAAATTAGTCAATAAATTTTTTTCACTTATCTTTTAGAATACTATGACTCTCTATTTTCATCAGTTAAATTATTTTCATTTTATGTAGTTGTGGGTTAAAAAACTAAATAAAGTTTTAACATTATATTGGTTGCTTAAGGACCAAAATTTTAGTATGTTTAAACTAAAGTTTAAGAAATAGTTTTTCATATGTAAACAAGTGTCTGGTTATTAAAATCAACTTTTAAAAAAGAAGGGTCTCTGAGTTCTGGTTTTAGAATATATATTTAACTAAGGAAAATTAAAGTTGAGTAATAATTAAATCTTAAACAATTTGATAAAAACAAAATTTTAATTTTTCATCAAGTGTTTTTTGTCTACAAACTCTACAAACAATAAACTATCAAAATGGTCATAAACTATCAAAATTTCATTTATAAAAGTTTGCTTTCTAAAAACTATTTATGATGTTAAAAAATGTTTTCAAAAAATCTTTTTTGAAAAAATTAAATAAAAATAATCTTCTTTTTACATTTGAAAAAAAATATAAAAAATTTACCTTTAAATATTTGCTTTTTATACACTTGTTTAGTATCAGATACTTTTGTAAAACTGGTTATATCTGAGAGTTGCCACACACTCAAGATTCTCAGGACACTTAGGATATATTGAAGTTTTAGAGAATGTCTGTATGACTAAGTACAGCGCAGAATATTTGGAAACTTTTTTTTAAAACTCAGGCTGAATCAGGATAGTTTTGTTTAATAAAAAAAACTCAGGATAGTTTTAATATCAATTTAAATTTTCAGGACAGTTATTTTTTAAAGATTTTAAATGAGGTTTACTTAATTTAGTTGCAATTTTGTTATTTTATGACCAGTTTTGTTAAAGAACTCAATTTTAAAGTTTTTAAAAAATATAAATAAAATTCAAGGATTTGTAAAACCTTAAATTTAATGATTTAAGACTGTTTAAGATCTTTTAGGACGGTTTTTAATTACCTCAGGACACCTTTTTTGTCTTGAAGAGTGGCAATCTAGACAATTTTAAGTTAAACAATTTTTGTTTGTTTAAAAAAAGTATATAGTAGTTTATGACAAATTAAATAATAATGCTTCTTGTTTATTACTTAGATTTTTTATAAAAAAATATGGAAAGTAGTATCAGTGATATTGTATAGAAAGTTGCATAATTAAAAAATAATTATTAGCTAATTGTCGAAGTTATCAAGATCAAGTTAAAAAATAACAGACAAACACCAGATGTTTCTATTGCTTTAAATGAAGTTCAAATGATATGAAGTTTGTTCTATTAATTTTGCTAAAATATTAATTATTTTACAACTTTCCATCTACAAATTTTTACAAACCTATGTATAACAAAGGTTAAGAAAACCACATATAAAAGAGTCTATTATAATAAGTTTTTACAAATTTTAGTTTCGTAAGTTTACAAACAGTAGACTAATATATCTGTTTTAACTTCCTTGTTTATTCTGTGTATCTAAAATTAAGTATGACATAATTTTATTTTTTTATAATTTATTTTTAAATTTTATATATTATGAATCAAAGTTTTTTATACAAAAATAAAAATTTAACTTAAATTAAATCTAATCATTTTTAAAGTGTTTTTTTACTTTTTATTTTCTTAGTTGCAATTGGTGAATTATTAAAAATATTTTTCTATGTTTGTTAATTGTGTTTATTCAAAGCAAAGTCTGAATAAAATCTGGCTTCTAATTTTTACTTGTATTGAGAAAAGTTTTGACTTTTTGAAAATTATTACATTTAGATAAATATTTTTTGATATTAGGTGTTACTATTATCTGTAGTTTATATTTTTTGCTAAGCCTGACTAAGCTTTATATTTTATTTTTTTTATCTTACAATGTTGTTTACCTGTTTAATTTATATTTTTTATAAGATATTAATAATTTTTTTAATGTTTTCCTAGTTACTTGATAAATATTTTATTTCAATATTAAAGTTATTGTTTATTAATAATAAGTTAAGAATTAATTTTATGTTAATTACTTTACATTTGTCCAAGTACAAAAAAAACTCTAATTGAATTAAAAAAAAATGTTAGTTATAGTTGTTTATAAAACGCTTAAATTTGAAATAAAACTTCTTTTTTTTAACAGTAACCTAGTACTTTTTGTATACTAAAATTGTTTTAGTTGAAGTACGTAGAATAGGGTTCTTATATAGCTTAAAACAAAAGTTTTAAGTTAGTGAACTTTTGTCTGAAATTAGTATATTTTGCGCAACTCTTTATCAAATATATCACGCTACGCCACTGGCTGAGATGTTACAAAAGTATTGTTATTTTCTTAAATATTTTTTAATCATATATGACATTTTTTTTTAAAGTACTTTAGTTTTTTCAATGCTTAACACAAAACAAACATTCAATTTATTTTACATATGTAAAAAGGAGTTTTTTTTTAAAGACTGAATTTCCAATGCCAAAAATGCATGTCTAGGCTTTTTTAAGTGGTGTAACATATTTTTGTTAAATACTAGAAGATCTTGTATAGAAGCTTTTAATATAATAAAATGATGTAGTGTAGGTACTAAAAGTCAAAGAAAATTGTTTGTTACAATTAGTATTTATAAGTATTTATAATTTACAATTTACATTTATAATATAATAGTATTTATAATTACAATAAGCATTTATAATATTAGTATTAAAATAATAATAAAGTATTCTTAATCATTTATTTAAACTTATTTTTTATCATTTTTTTAAAAACAGTATCTCACTTAATGAGCTCATTACTATACGTAAATCTAATAAAAAAAAAAGTTTCTTGGTGTTTAGTTATAAGAAGTAGAAACTAACTATAGCCTAAAAATCTAATATAGGACAAAATAAATTATAGTTAAAAAACAAATACTATACAAGTTTTAAAAAACAAATATTTGTTAAGTATGCAGATTGCAGGTATTATTAGAAGATACTAGTAGTGGGTTGAAAAAGACACAAAAAAATATAAATCATAGATAAAAACTAAATAAGTAAAAAATGAACAACTAATACTTATTAAATTTATAGATAGCGTATTAGAGATTAGTCATTGGTTTTAATTTTTAAAACAAAAACAAATAGTAAGTAAAAAAAAAAAACTTACATTAACTATAAATTAGTAACTAAAAACTTGAAAATTACAATTGTTTAGTTTAAAAAAAAAGTATTGATTATCAAAATTTGAAATGCTAAAGTGAAAAATGTACTGCTTTAACATTAAGATTATTAAAATATGTTTAAAAGATAAAACAACATAAAACATTTAAAGACAAATCCTAAGTAAACTAAACATTATTAAATTACAATTACAGCTTTTACAAAATACCCTTAAATACTCTACTACACGATTTTTAAATCAAATTCGAGCCAAATCAATTATCGCCTGATCAATTCTTACCCAAAATAATTGTCACTTTTGTAAGGGTCTTCACTTTTGCACGGTTTCATTTTAGAACGGTTTCTATTTTTTCTCTTTAATCGTTATTTACGTATGGCGTAACTTTTAAACAAGTCGTCAGCTAAGCACTAGTCGTCACTTTTGCACAGGTGACACTATCGACGAAGAGTCAACTTTGTAGATTTGAACTTTGTAAAACTAAAACTTAACTATTTTTAAAGAAAATAAATTTTGTTCAACTGTTATTTCACATATTAAAAAAAGTCAAATGTAATTTATTCCAAAACTGTATTTTAGTTTATAATGTAGTAAAAAATAAATATTTTTAGAATAAATTTATAATGTTACAAAAACTTATACTTGAAAAAAAATTGATTTTGAAAAATTGCTTTCAAAAATTCATTTATAGGTAAGTAAGAAAAAGAGTTGATTACTTTATTTTAGTTGTTTTTTTATATAAATATAATTAGTAAATTTTTAAAGTTTCTTTTAAATTTTAATAACAAAAAAGTCAACCTTGCAAAACTGTCATTTGCAAATAAGCTTTAAAAAAGTCGTGGTTCATGGAAAAGTGATTCCTATGCAAAACTGACACCGTACAAAAGTGCCTTTCCTTTCAAAGGTAATGCTGTGCAAAAATGACGTGGAAATTTGATTAAGAGGAAGTTAATCTTGTGGGACTAGATTTGGGTAGGAATTAATTCGGTTTAGAATCGATCGGGTGAAAAATATGAGTAGTTTTAAACTGAGTGTGTCCCGTAAACTCCCGTTTCCGTATTTTCGATAAAACTTTTTTACTTTGCTTTTATCTACAACGTAAAAAAAAATAGTACAAATTGTTACGTATCTAAGCAACATTTGGCTAAAAAGGGGCTTATCAAAAAAAAGCTAGTATTTTAATAAGATTGCTAACAGTTATAACTCATAAGTAGGATGCATAGTACTTGAAAGTTTGCTGTTCAATTTATGTTGTCATATGAATTATTTTTTACAAAAGGTAACAACATAAAATTGTAATGAATTTTACTTGTGTTTAATTTTGTTACTCATTTCTTTATAGTTTTATTATATTATTTATTTTAACAGATTAATAATATTAACATACTTTGGTTTTTGTGATACAACTGTTTCACTAGTATTTTAATAAAGAAAGTATTACCAGCCTCTTAATAAGAATTAAATAAAATAGTAAAGATTTGTTACTACTTTACAACTTATATTGTTTTTGGCAGAACTACTACATAAAACCTTACTTATCCTATTTTCAAATTTGTTCTAGCAAAAAAAAACATCAGTTTCATACTATATTCTTTGAAATTATATACATTTTCTAGGCAGAAGCCAGTGTGTTACATCATGTGTAATTTTATTTGCCTTATTACTACTTAACTTTTAGTTAACCTATAAATTAGAAAGAAAATTAATTTTATTTTGTTTCATTATTTTTTAGATATACTTAATTAATTACTTTTTATCTTTATTGTGTTTAAAATTGTTTTAATTGTTGTTTATTCTGTACATAAATAATCATTTGTTAGCACAATACTCATAGCCAATTTTGGTTGATAGCTAGCTTATTTTATTAATAACATAAATAATTAAAAAATGCTATAACCCAGACTGAATCAATGTTATCTGATTTAGATCAACATAACTATTAACAACGACCAGCTAGAAAGATAAATTTATCTATCAGTATGACTAAAACCATAAAAAAATAGTATCTCATGCAAATTTTATATTTTATTGTTCAATTGCTTTGTAAGTAAAATATTCCTCAATAAATTTAATTATTCTAAAATATTTCATATTTTACTCCATAACTTACTACCAACATATGCAAGGGACTTAAAAATGTTACTTTTTAAAGGTGTTTCTGGATTTATCTTTTGTTAAAAAAGTAGAGTGTGATCTAGTCTTTATTTAAATTAGGAGTAAGTAGTAACGTTTGCAGGGTTGCCAAAAAACCTGTAATCCTGAATATATCTTAAATTTGACAATTTAGGCAAAAAAACCTGGTGTTGCTGATGGAGGTGTTCTATTTATACAATGTTAGGGGCCTAGTTTACAACTCAACGTGCGCTTTAAATTATATAAGAGATGTTCCCAAGCTAACACTTAAACTATATATGGTAAATAATCTAATATAACTTAGTACTTAATATTTATTAAGTACTTTGTACTTAATCCCGCTTGTTAAGATCACAACAGCGGTTACTTGCTACTATGCGTACCTTATGAGCAGGGTTGCTACTCGGTCAGGAAAAGTCAGGAAAAATTAAAAAAAAATGTCAAAAGTCAGGAAAAGGCAGGAAAAAATGGGAGGTTTTGAAAAAAAGTCAAGAAAAGTCAGGAAATTTGATAAAATAAAAAATAAAAAAGTCTAAAAATGTCACTTTAAATTTACTAAATTCCTTGTTTTCCAAAGCCTTCAAATTGTAGAAATTAATTAAAAGTCCTTTAAAGTCAGAAAAAATTCCAAAATTTTCCTAGAAATTTACAAAAATATTTAATTTTATTTCCAATGCCTTCATCTGGTATAAATTAGTAAAATATCCTTTATAAAACTGCAAAAATTTTCTTTTAACATATTGAACAAGTACTGTACTTGAACTAGCAGATTTTGTAAGCTTTTTAGTATTGATGATCTGTAGCAAGGACACTTTGATAGTGAAACTGTGATATATACACAAAAGTTTATCTAGCATTATTTTAAAATCAAAGTGTTTTTTGTTGAAGTAAATAATTGAGTTTTTTATAAATTTTTCAATTAGATTAGTATTTTATGTAACTTTACCTCTTTATATTTTTTTCAAAGTTGTTTAAATTTATAAGATAAGTTATGAAATTGAAAGCTTTATATAGTTTCAAGTGTTAGATTATGTAATTTAGAGTAAGTTTAATCTAAAAGTTTGATTTAGAAAAGTCAGGAAAGTTTTGGTAAAAAGTCAGGAAAAGTCAGGAAATTTTTCTCAGCTTGATCAGTGGCAACCATAGATGAGTCCTAATAAGGGCTAAACCGGTCGTAGTTTGTCTCGGATGCTGTTGTTGTTGGTTGTGTAAAGTTCATTATTTATTGTTTTAATTTATAAAAATGTTTTTAACTTTAAATTTAACTTAATACCAAAAGTGGACCAAAATACTTTTTTTTTTGAAAACCTAGAAGAAATTTACAAAAAAACATATGGAAATCTTGCGTAAGGCTAATGATGTGAAAGTGCCTAGCTTGCAAATATTTTCAAAGTTTAAGTAGAATCCGGCCCACAAAAGGCCCTATGAACCAAAGTTTTGAAAGTTACACTAATTATTCTTGGGTTTGAAATGAACATCAAATGAGTTGGTAGTTTTCATGAATCAAATAAGATTGAAATGCTCTGTCCTGCAAAGAACTAAGATTTTTCACATCTATTCAGTAACTAAAAACATTGCTAACCCCTAAATTAAAAGCTAGTAGAACAATTGTCTAACAAAAACTGATTATTTTTATTATAACTTATATCATAAATACATAAATGTTCAAAAGTATGGCTTGATAATAATGTTTGCTAATAAAATTCATAAAAGCTTGGTTTAACTAAGCTAGTAACTGCACAGAGAATCCCAAAGTTAATACTTACAAAATAATGTAAATAACCTAAATAAACCTAAGTTTTGTGTCAAAAGTAATCAGTTACAAGTTAATGTATATAAATTTAAGAATGACCAGCAAAAAAGAAAAAGCTGCTCCAAGAACCGGCCCAGGTAGTACATATGATGCTGTACCTGAAGTAACTAGGGTACACTTAAAACGAAATGGTAATAAAATCAATGTGGATATGAACACTTACTTATTAATTGTTAGTTTTTGTATTAATTGTTGTTTTATTTTAGAAGTGTAATATAGTATGTATAATTTGTTTAAACTAAATGATTATTTAGATAATAGTGTTCCAAGTTTAAATATTTTTATATTTCTGAAAATTGCAAAAATTGAAGAAAACTACTGTACAGTTTCAAAATAATTATCTTAAAAGTTCTTAAAAATTAATTTGTATTTAATTTTTTAGAATGTTCCTGAAGAAATATATGCTAACGAAGAAGTAAGTAGAATGATGGAAACTTTAAAATTACCCCACAACTATCTAAAAAAATTACCTCCAGCTATAGAAAATTTAGTTAACTGCACTGAAATTGACCTAAGTGGTAACGGTATTGGTAAGTTTTTTTAGACAAAATTTTTATTTTTTTAATCATATCATAGTAAATGAGTAAAAAGATAATTCAAGTTAATAAATAATAGATATAAATTTAGTCTCAACCCATCTAATATTTTATTAAGGTATAATAATTTTTTGAAAATAAATTAAGAATACTATTTATATTAAGTTACTGTTTTCTTTACATACAGCTTTATGTTAGCTGATTAGATAATATCTGTTGGCTTATTAAAAAAAATAAAAACTTTGACAAATAAGTCTGTTTTGAAAAAAAAAAGTTTTTTATAGTAATTAAGAATAAGTCTAAAAGTTTGTACAGCTTTGTTTTTAATACTCTTGAAGGAGGCATAATTTGAAAAAGTTGTTTTATTTGTGGTTTTAGTTAATACCTTCTAGATTTTCTAACTATCTGAGTATTATCCTTATTGCTTCAATACGTTTTGCTTTAAAAAGATCTTGTGTGCTACAGAAAAAACTACAAAATAAATCTAAGTTGTAAAAATAAAGCTGTTGTGTGCTCTTAAATAAATAAATTATTGCAAAAAGTTTTAATGATTTTATAGCAAAAATACCTAAACCTATTGATAAACTTCGACGACTTGAAACTTTAAAAATGGATGGTAACAATCTAAAAGCATTACCAAAAAGTATATGTAAAACACCAAATCTAGAGCATTGTGAGGTTTCTAACAACAAAATTAAAAAGCTTCCTAAGCAAATAGGGAAAGCTGCTTTGATGAACTGGTTAGATGTGTCTTATAATGAAATATCGTCTCTGCCTAAAACAATTTATAATTTACCAAAGTCTTTAGACGCGTCTGGTAATAAATTGTCTGCTCTCCCTGAAGTTAAGTACAAAGGAAAAAAGTTTGCGCCAATTGGTCATATGGATTTGTCAAATAATAATATTTCACGTATGCCTAAAACAATGAAAAAGCTAGTAAGACTTTCATCAATCAATTTAGAAAATAACAACATAGAATCTTTCCCAGAAGGTTTGTTTTGTTTTAGTTGTTATCTTGTTTCACTATTTAATAAAAAAAAAAACAGATATTGGGGAGTTGAAATACTTGCACAAACTGAATGCTTCTAAAAATAAATTGAAAGCTTTGCCAGATTCATTCTATCAACTTGTGTATTGTTTAGACACTCTTAATCTTAGTGAAAATCAGTAAGTCTGTTAGTATATTTAATAACAAGTCTAAAATTTTCTATATCAAGTTATATTTATATAGAATTTCTTACAAATTATCACATTCAAAATTAACAGTAAATTTTTTTATGAAGTTTATTGCTATAATCCTCAGCTGTTTAAATGTAATATGTATATATTAGTACAACATTAAGATTTTTTTAAAGAATTAATTCACTATTCTGTTAAGACCATAGGGGGTCCAACACTTTTTTTTACAAAAAATGACTTAGGTTTTTATATGAAAGCTTTAAGTACAAACTACAAGCCAGTTTTACAGAATACAAAATTATCATTTAAGTTGAGATATCTTATTTTTTGTAAAAAGTTACCGATACAAACGTATGGACTACAAATTTTTAAGGGTCATTTTTCTTGGAAATTTTAAAAATCACTAAAAATCTATCTCCTTCTTCATTTTTCAAGTAATGTTCCTTAAATAATCAAAAATTTTTTTTCTTTCGTTATAAGAAAAAAAAAACATTAATTATGAATTTTAATAATTTCAAAAAATATCAAAAATTTAAAAAAAATGTGTTTTTTTTTAAAGGTATTTTTACTTAAAATTTTTCAAGTCTAAAGTAACAATATTTTGTTATTGTGCATAGATTAGACTGTGAAAGTTTGAAGAAGATTGCTTGAAAAATGTAGGAGGAGATAAATTTTAATTAAAATAATATATTTTTGCTCTTTTATTTTTCCTTTCCCATAGGGAGCATATTATGCAGCCCGACTTTGACCGGTCATATCTCAAAAACTAATTTGAATTTTTTTAATCGGTAAAAAGCAACTTGAAGCTTAGTAAAAACTCTATAAAATAAGATCAACTTGTAAAAAACATATCTTACCCCCTTTGGCCTTTAATATAATAGATTATCAGTCAGTTTATTAAGCAGTTATTAAAATAAAACATAAATTAAAGTACACGTTAAATTAAGCTAAAAATTTAGGTAATTAAGCTGTTTATATATTTATATTCTTAAAATTTTTATTTCTATTAGCATATAAGAATATGAAAATTTCAATTTAAAAACAGTTATATGTTTCTTTTTATACTGCTATATTTTAAAGGTAATATTTAAAAAAATTTTTGTACAGTATAATTTTACTCATATAGAGTTTAGAATAATTGTTTTAGTTACATTTAACTGTAATCATTGTGTTTTAAGTACGTTGCGTTCTTTTATTTTTTTATGAAGACATTAAATACTCTGTAACTAAATAAAACTAAACTTGTTTTAATAAATTACATTTTAACTTAAATTGTTTTTTTACTTTTTACTGATCTTCATGTTTGATGATGTTAAACATTTTTTAATGTGAATAAGTTAATACCTATTTTTTTTATTGAAAATTTAACTTTTATTAATATGTTAACCTTTTAACATTTAAACAAATTTATTTCTTTAATGTTTAATAGTTCAAATTTGATTTAAACGATATTTTAACTTTAGTTATTGTGTATTAACTAAGTAAAATTTAAACTTTTTTGTTTGGTTAAATTTGTGCTTAATATTATTAATATAGTTCTAAATTATTTTGTTTTTATTTATTTTGTTACATTTTAACTTGTTTCAATTTTATTAATTTAATAATATACTAACTATCCTTTTATTTAATCTAAGCCTTTAATTTTTGTCTCATTTTTTTTGTGATGTTTAACTGTTTATAATTGTAAATTTTAGGGTTTGTTTAATCCAACAAAACACTGTTTTTTACTAATTGTTATACAGTATTGCTTTATTTAATATATCATATTCAAGTAACACACGATCCAATTTTTTTAACCATAATTTTGGATTTTTAGTTTTTATAACTTAAATTAATCAATTCTTGCTAATTAAATACAAGATTTTTTTTTCTAAAACATGTTCACTTTTTAGATGCAAATTACTAATTAAGTCAAGGTGATTTACAAACTAAAGCAACTGTGACTTGAAGCCCCCTAAAGTACTACACAGTGGGCTGAAAAGGGGGTCAAGTGGCATTTAATTACAAAAAATGTTTTAGACTAGAAAATAAAACATAGTATTTTACATAGTTTAATAGAACTGGATTTGATTCTTTTTTGCTTTAAATATTTTAGAAGTTTTGTTATTTCAAATGCAGCCAGTTTTAATTATTTTGAGCTTCAAATATTACTTCTTAAAGTTTCATCATAAGTTTTGTTAAAAATTGACTTGCAAAAGCTACACAAACATACCTCAAATAGTTATTTACTACTAATTTGTCTATGTTTTTTTTGTTTATTACGGTATAGTGTTTATCGAAAAACAACAAAAGTTTATTGAAAAATTGAAATTTTATATTTTTTTTCAAGTAGGTTTTTTTTTGAAAAAATCGTAAAATATTTTCAAAATATTGCGTATGAAAACGTAAAAAAAGTTTTGTACATTTAAATTGAATTTTATGAAACTTTTATATTATTATTTTTTATTATTTTGTAGTTCTAGCCTTAGACAAAAAAAAAGGATGGTCTCTCAATAGGTTTTTGAGTTTTGTGACCATCAGTCTTTCCTTAAATTATCCAAAAAAACATGTGAGTCAAAAAAAAAAAATATTTTTTAAAACACTTATGTTAGTTTTCAATGGGAACTATTACATATCAGATAGAAAATTTAAAAATAATGTGTATAAGTATTTCAGGTGCTTTTGTGTAGTTGTTGCTAGCTATAATTTTGACGTAAATTTAAGAACTATTCTGAGTAAGACTTGAAGAGAAAATTAAAAAAAGATAGCCGCATTTAAATTCTTATAAGTTCTTGAATAATTGAAGCTGAAAAGAAACAAAACCAGTTTTGAAAAGAATAAAGTCCGTTCTTTTCATCAATGTATAAGTCTCAATCATCATGAAGTTATTTACCGCTTGCCAGTTTGGGTGTACTACAACTAAAAAAGCTGAATATCTAAAATAAGTAAAACGGTACTACTAAAAACTTTATTTCGATAAATCAAAAAATAAAACAATATTATCACTGTTAAACTTAGGTCATTAAAAAAGTTGAAATGTCACAAAAAAAAGATTATTACAAATTAACTTGAATTTGATAAAGAATTAAGTTTAACCTTATGTACTTTTTTCTTTTATATTACATAAAAAAGAAACCAAAAATGTTTCAGTTGGAAGAAATTAGTTTAAGGCCTTATGGAGAAAGATTACTGATTTTTACGAGTTTGTCTTATTTTGTAGAGTTTAGTCTGAACTACCAGACACTTTTAACCACTTAGAAAAATTCAAAGTAACTTTCACGATATAAGCAAAGTCTGTGACCTCAATAGGTTCCTTATGGAAGGCGCAAACCAAAAACACAAAAAAGACTATTTCACTAAAAATCTATCTTCTTTATTTTAAAATCAATCTTACTCAAATTTTCACAATTAGTCCATAAACAATATTTAAATCGATTAAATACAGGAATTGTTTTCAAACTGTGAAAAATTAAATTTATGTAAGTAAGATAACCACCTCTTTTTAATATTTTTTTATTTGAAATTTACATTTTTTGATATTTTAAAAACTCAACATTAAAAGTATTTGAAACTATAAAAGGAATGTTTAATGAAAATTTGAGGTCTCTAGCTCAAAATATGAAAGAAAAAAAATATATTTTTAATTTCTTTTTAAGTTTCCTAAAATATAAACAATGCAAAAATTACTGTCCATACTTTTGTATTGAAAACTTTTTAAAAACAAGTTTATTTCTCAAAAAACAATTAATATAAATATATTCTATAAAATTCTATAAAAACTTACTTATATTTTGTACTTAAAGATTACATTTAGTAATTTTTGTATAAAAAAAATGTTGGACCCCTATGCCCTTATGTTGAAATGTCATTTCAATAGATTTTTTTAGTATAGTTTTAAATGCGAGAATTTTAGTTGTCCAAATTTGAAATTTTTATACTTGAAGTATCATAGTTTAAAATGTCGTATTTGATTTATCTTATTTTGAATAGTCATTTTTGATAGTTTGAAATTCGAACGTTTGTTGTCATAATTTGAATTGTGAAAATTAAAATTATTATAGTTTAAGTGTTCTGTAATTTGAATTGTCATACACCCTATAACTATGTAAGTTTAAAATTTAAATCGTTAAACACTATCTAAGAGGTATCTTTTTTTTATGTATGTAAGAAACCAAAATGTACATTGATTTAAAAATAATACATTAGTTTCTATACAATATTTTAAAACATAAATATAAATTTGTTATTTAGATCTTTTTGTGTACATTTTCTATATAGTAAAAGTGTAATAAAAACATTTTTTTTACAAAATTTAGGCTTGAAGAATTTCAGCCAGAGATAGGAAAATTAGAGCGTTTAAGATTTTTCCAATTTAGTCATAATGAGATAAAGAACTTGCCAGATGAAATGAAAGATTTAAAAAGCTTGGAAGAAATAGATTTTTCACACAATCATGTTGAAGTGTTCGATTCATTAAGCGGTGTGTTTAAAATTTGTTTTGTTTAAAAATAAGTTAAACTACAGTAACCTCTCACTTATTTACGCTCATTGTGTCCACAGAAAAACTGCGTAAAGATACGAGAGATCGTAAAGATACGAGGGGTACCAAATTTACTTACTATAATGGCTGTTTTTTGATATTGCTTCTTATTAAAAACAGACTGGGGACTTTCTCACTTTTCAAAAATTTGTTTAATTTATTTATAATATGAAAACAAAAGATAAAACTATACATATATTAAAAAAAGATTTAAATTTAAATAAAATAATAATGCTTTTAGAAAATTTATACTAATTTTAATAATAAGTAGATTTTATCTTTATTTATATGTGATTTATTTGATAGTAAACATTTATATTCTATTCTACTTAGCAAACTCAATTTATAATTAAGCATTTGTGTTAAATGTAAACTCTATATATTTTAAGTATCACTGCTACTTTTTGCTAGGAAGTTTCATAAGATTTCTTTTTTAGATATTTGTTCATATATAGGACAAGAGTGCTTTATTATTGGTTTGTGTTTTAAACTTTCATTATTTCATTATACTTTCATTATTTAACACAGTCATATTTCTTTCAGAATTTTAATTTAAACTCTTATTGTTAACAAAATTTATGATATACTGACGTATAACTAAATGTTCACAGTTAGTCAAGGAACATAAGTTTACAAAGTCTAAAGATATAGTGAAGTGAGTTAGCATTGAAAAACATATTTTACATTAAAAATATAAAATAAACCTATATTGTGCAATATTAAAAAATATTAAAAAAATTTTGTGAATTTTTTAGAATTCAAAAATGCGTAACTAAACGAGAGTGTGTAACGTCACGAGTGCGTAAAAATGCGAGAGGTTACTGTAACTATTTAATTATTATTGTTTTGAATCTATTTTTAAATATTTTATGAACACAATGTAAAATTTAAGCTTAAAAGCTACTTGTCCTAGCCGTTAAGTTTGTTATAGCTTGAAAAGAAACTAGAGATTTGTTATTAAAAACTACAAGTTTTTTTAAATTAAAAAACTTTATGTAGGATCAGTAAGTAACTAGGAAGTAAAAAAACTTAAAAATATATAATAGGAAAAAAAAACTACTGTTCGTGTAAACGTTTGAAACATATCCTGATCAAATAATAAGTGCTGTGTAGAAGTTTAATTTAAGCTACTTAAAAAGCTTTATTTTGAAAAATAAACGAAAAACCTGTGATAGTGAAACATTTTAGTTAAAATATTACTAAAAAATTTACAATTAACATAAAATTGTTTACTAATTTGATCTAGAAAATTTAAGGTTTGTACATAGTAAGAATTTTAATTGTTTAATGTTTTCAGTGATAGATTATAAATATTTTCAAGGAGTTTTGTGTGTAAGTCAGTTTTAGAATTTAGTCTTAGTTTGCCTAACTTTTACCAAGCTACCACATGCTTTTAACATTCAAAGTAATTTTTTGAAATCTAATCAATCAAAGTTGGTGAGCTAAATAGGTTCTTTGTGGAAAGAGAAAATTTAATCAAAGGAAAAAGACTGTTAAAATAAAAGTCTACTATGTACAATTTTAAATCAGTTGTTTTTAAACTTTCGTAGTCTAATCTTTATTAGATGATAAACAATCATTTTTTAGTTTTTTATTTTTCGTTAAAAGCACTAAAAATAAACATACTTTAAAAAATTTTAACCATAAAATGCTTATTTTTATTTTTTTTTTTTTAATTTCTACAATTTTTAATAATCATGCAAGGAACGTTGCTGAAAGTTTGAGGTCTTTTACATAAAAAAACTTAAAAGATAGTATTTTTATATTAAGTTTTTTATGTTGAAAAACTCTTGAACTTGAGCTAAAAATTGTAGTGTTCTATGAACGATAAAAAAGCGCTCAAAAAGTTTGGTCTAAGGACTGGGTGTACGAAGGAACTTTTTGGTTATTGAGTCGTACTCCACATTAGGGCAAAGACATTTTTATTCAATTTTAGAAGCTAACGTCTATACTTTTGTATTTCTTTGTTAATATTAATCTAAAGAATTTAGGGCAGTAAGTCTTAAGGTATGACTGTTCGGCTCTGTATAAATTTTTGTTTATTTTTTCTACTCTTAGTTCCTACTTATTGATAATTCAATTAATTTTCACTGATTTACCCGTTTAAGAATTTAAGGGTATATTGAGGTACAAAATATCTTTATCAAAAAGAATTTAGAAAAATATATATAAAATAAAGTATACCTGAATCAGAAGTAAAAGTTTTGTTTTATTCATAAACGAGCATTCTGTTTTCAGTTATAAGAATTTTTGGCTTTCTTGGATTGTGTCTTTTTTTAAGGACAAGTATACTAAAGTAAAAGAAATCGAAAAAGCTATCGACTATGTCTCTCATTGCAATTCAACAAAAATATATCCCCGTACAAAATTCATAATAGTTTAGTTAGTTAGTTCAAAGAGTTTTTTCATGTAAGGACCCAATAAGTAGTAATTGGTAAAACATTTTCAAAATTTTTACCTATTCTTACTTAGTTAGCTCCTCAAAGAGAGGTTATTGGTCCACTTTTATTTATAGTATACATAAATGATATAATTTTGGAAGTTTATCCTATCAGCAACATTAACCTCTTCGCAGACAACAAACAAATATTTTTCCAGTCAAACATAATTTTACAAATGCTTTTGATAAGATTTACCATTGACTAAATGAAAAAAAGAAGTTGAATCATAGTTATAATCCTCTGCTGTTACAGTTGGGTCTGATAACACATCGTGTTGGTCAGGAACTGCATCAAGCTCGGGATTACCTTTATGAGTTTGCCTACTAGTGCCTGATGTCTTCTCGGCCGGTTGGGCACGCTTAGCGTGCTTAGCAACTAGCTTTGTAAGGCTATTGGCTGAGAGCGCCTTGGGCTTTTTACTGGTAGTAGTCATAGCTTACTATAAATAGAATATCTTATTTGTGACCAACTAGATCGTATCTACGTTTAACTAGTTGTCTTGAGATATTCTTAATGAAACGTTTTATACAACTCTTAATATTAACTATCGTAATTATTTAACCTAGTCCACGAAGATTCTAATATTTACTTAATATATAATCTTAAAATAGACTAGAAAGTAGATTCTTAATTTAATCTTAGTGATTTCAACGTATACTTCACTATATAGTTTTAAAAGAGAACAAAATACGATACATTAATTAGATTAATATTACGCTTACTTAATTACCTTTTATTGTTAATACTAAAAGTATAGATTCGGCACTCTAAATTTATTTTACCATGTTTAACCAGAAGCCCAAAAAAACAACACTCACACGCATGCAAGTCGGAGCTTGATGATTTGTTTGCAAAGCAACTTTATTAAATGTATTAACGTTTGTTTAGTCCTCAGCTATTCTTACTGAAGTCAGAGCCAAGTTAGTACTTGAAGCGTATGAAACGTCTAAAAGTCCGCTTTGGTTAAACTACAATAGAAGTTTCTACTAGAGAAACGGTTGTTAAAAAACAACAAGCTGAAAATCACTTGCTTCCGTTTTTCAGCGATTCTTACAGGAGTATAATTCACTGTAGAAGTGTAAAGCTCGAAAAACGGTCGTAGCGATCAACGAAAGCTGGGAAGTGAAATGAATTACACTTGCTTTCATTTCTCAGCGGTATTAATTAAAGTCAGTAGACTACAAAATAAAGTGCAATGATGAGCAATAGTCGCTAAAAAACAACGAAAGCTGAACGTATATATTCGCTAAAATACAATTTAAGTGATATTAAATGTGATTCTAACAAAAACAAAGTGAAAGCTGGTTCACTAGGAATCTAAAAAGTGTTTGCTAAAACAAAAGAGCGTTTGCTTTGATTGTAGCGTATTATAACTATGCTTGCCAACAATGTCAGCTAACCGAAACAAAAGCGATAACGAACGACCCTTCTCTCGTGGCGTTTGGCTTTTTATAGCCACGCTACAATCAAAAACTCTTCTTTCTTTCTCTCGGCGAGCAAGCGATAGTGCTTGCATAGTAAATGCTTTGTTCCAAAATTTATTAAATTTCTCAAACCGTTCTTCTGGTATGTCAATTATCATTTGTAATTTTGTTGTCTTTATCCTAGTTGTTATATATTTAAAATTGTTGTAGTTCATAAAAGTCAACAAAGCTAAATGCTTTTACCATTTTATACTCATTAGTATTGCAGTCATCTTTACTTTTCTCAGAAAACTTGAAATTTCATTAAAATTCTACCTGTTTTGTTTTTTGATGGTGAAGATCTCAAATTTCCAAGAAGATTTCCTTGAAATATCTAGATAAATCTATCGAAAATATAAAACACAAGTTTTATTGCAGAAAAAGAAAAAAACTTATTTTGAAAAAAAAAGTCAAAACTTAAAAAGATTTAAGAGAATTTTCTGAAGTTTATAAAGATTAGACTAAAAAATTTATAAAGTTATTGCATAGAAATTTGAGGAAATTATATATTTTTAGTTAAACAGTTTCTTTTTTCTTACCATTTTAGTTTGTGCCTTTCGTAAGAATCCTATGAAGCTCTTAAAATTTGATCGCTTTTAAAACAAAAATTAAATTAAATTTACAAACAGTACGAGTAGCTAGTGCAGGGTTTCCCAAACTTATTTACTAAATCGCCCCCTTTTCAGAAATTTGAAAAAAAATCGCCCCCCACGATTTTACAAAGTAGTTTATCTCTTGAGTACAAAATTTTAAGCCAAAAAAGTTGTGTTTGAAATGTAATTCAGTCCGGTACTTCTTATGCACGCACTTTTGGGCTATGTTTAAAGTAGTTTACAGGGCTTTAGAAAATAATCTACAGTTATTTTCTTATAAGCCCAGTAAAGTATATAAAAATACTTAATTATTAAAAATCCTTTAGTAACTTGTAATCAATCCTTTTTAAATATGAATTGTTTCAAAAATAATAAAACTTTTAGGTTAGTGGTGGACAACTTTTGTAGTCAGCAATTCATATTTACTAAAAAGTCTTTTCTAGTTTCAACTCGTTAAAAAATAAGATTGCGGGCTGCATAATTTAAAAAAATAACGTATAAGAAAATAAAAAAACTGGAGGGAAATTGTAATAAAATGTTTAGTATTATTGTGATCTAAGAAATACTATTGTGAACTGATACCCAAGTTGAAAGCGTATTTCAAATATATTAAGTTTCAAAAAACTAATTTTATTTATTTTTTCAGAAAATAGTTTTCAAGTTATTTAGCGGGTCAAAATTTGACTGAATCTGAACCGTATGCTACCCATCTAAAATCTTAACTGAAACCTGGCATTGTAATAGTCTCTCATAATGAATTTTGGACATTTAGTAGTTAATACTAAGTAACTTATTTAAGCCGCACAAAATACTTAATTTTTTTTTATAAATAGGCATATTCTAAAATTACTATACCAGAGATTAAAAAACTATAAAAGAATGAACAGTTTATTTTACACATAATGAAATTAATATTAAAACATAATTTCTGATCTTGTTTGAGGAAGTTTGACCGACTGATTGATTATCTCACATGAAAAGTAGTTTCATCAACAGCTTCAGTTAATGCAGTAAAATTATAAATTTCAATGCAAAGATATATTATAAGCAAGTTAGCTGTAAAGTTAAAAATTTAATTTTAAACATTTTAAAATATATGTTGCGTAGTAGAATACCATGAAATAGTATTTGACTTGGAATAACCTTAAGGATACTAAACCTTAATTCTAACAATTTTTTTTATCTTAATTTAAGTTAAAAAAAAAATCAAATGTTTTACAGTTAATTCTGTGAACAGATAGTAATCAATTAAAAAAAAACTGTTAATTAGGTTAAAATTTTGTTTTGTAACTGTAGCAGTCTTTTTGATGGCTTATTTAGTTGTGTTTTTTTTTCTAGCTATTAACCTATAATAATTTATCAGAGAAAAATAGTGAAAAACTAAAAGCTAGTGTTGAAATATTAAAATAAACAACACATTCTAATTGCTAAGATACTTTGAATTAAGATAAAACAAAAAACAGTTGTATTAATAGTTTGAAAATCCTCAATATATGAATTTCTTAACAATAATAAATCAAGTTAGAAAATAAAAATGAGTTTAAGAATCTTTTTGATGAAAAATTTTAAGTCATCTCAAATAAAGACCTTAAATCTATACTCTTTTAAAACCAAAAAAATCTTTTTTGACATAAAAACTTTAATGGTTATCAAGATTTTTTTATTTATTGAATAAACAGATTAAACAAGATTAAATAAATATTTTTCAAACAAATATTTTAATCACTATGCTTTAAAAACTTTTAGTGTAATGTAAAACGACAAATATAAACTACAAAATTAACCAGGTCAAAAAAAAACTATTAACATTTTTAAAACATAAACCATCTAATAGTTTCAGTAGACTTCCGCTTAAGTTCGCACTTTGAACAAAATCGAAAAAAGGCGAACTCAAAAATGCATTATCATTTATTTTTACAAAATGACAAATTTCAATATGTTATATGCAATAATGTTATGAATAAACATGAAATCCACTAAAACATAAAACAAACATTCATTTAAAAAATAGATCTATATGAGCTATAAAATATTATATTTTTTTTTGTTTTATTGATACTTAGTTAGTAATAGACTTTTTTTTATCTTAAACTTAAGAAAATATAAATTTGCACTTTTTTTAGGTAAAAAGTGCGAACTCAAGAGAAAGTCTACCGTAATTAATATTTATTAGGCATTATGCAAACCTGTTATAGAATAAATAACTTAATAAATTTTTAATATAAAAAGACTACTTAAATACAATACAAACCAGGTTAAACAAGAAGTATTTTAAAAGATCAAATAAATAAATAAACTTTCATAAAATAATGTCTGCTACTGAATTCAAATATAATGCGAAGGATGAGGTTCATGAATTCTTGCAAGTTTTTTTTAATCTGATTCTAAATCAGTAAAATAAAGCTTTAAGTCACCTCCTTTACAAATATCTAGATTAGATCTTCTGCTCAAAATGTTAATAACTGAACTGAAAGTTTTTTTAATACCATAGCTAGAAGGAAAATCTATAAAGAACAATCTAAATTTCTCTTAAATGATTGGAAGCTTTTGTCTTAGTTTTTGTTGAGTCTAAAAGCTTTAAGATCGTTCTTTGGAAAAATTTACTTTAAGTTCAAGGTCAGTTTGTAAGTCTGAGAACGTTTCCTGTAAGTCGTTTACTTCAAAAAGATCTGCCTCAAAATGATCTATATTTTTATCTATATGATAGCTTTATTGTGACAAATCGAAATTTTACTTTTTGATAATTCAAAATTGTTAAACATTCCAGATTTTTCCAGGTTTTTTTTTTGCCTAAATTGTCAAACTCCAGGTTTTTCCAGGTTTCTAGGTAAATTGGCAACCCTGTATAGTTTTATTTCTTAGTCTAACGTAGTAAATTTTCAAAAAACAATTGGAAATATCATGAGGTGATACTTAATAATAGACACCATAGATTTTTATAAACCATTTATGATCACAAATAACATATATGTCAGGTTATAAAATGTCGAGATGGATTCCGATCGTCTATGATTTATGTAATTTTTAAGTAAAAAAATATATGAATGAAAATATGTAATTTACTTGAAAGTAGGAATCACAAGCAATTGGTTATTTTCTATATTTTACATAAACAAAATAAACTTTTTTGTTTAAGTTTTACCTCAGGGTCAAATATTTAATAGCAAGCTAAAACTAGTAAAAAAGAAAGATAAAAAGTAAAAATTTTATAACTGCCCAAAATTTTAAAATCGCCCCCTTTTCGCCCCCTTACTAGTTATCGCCCACCCTTTCGCCCCCTTACTAATTATCGCCCCCCGACTTACTAAAATCGCCCCCAGGGGGGCGATATCGCCCACTTTGGGAAACCCTGAGCTAGTGACTTAATTATTTATGCAAAAAAAAGACTAAAAAAAGTTAAATATTTTTTTATTTCGTTTAAGCCCTTGTTTTTATGTTAAGAAATATAAAACCTAAAAATTTTATTATATTATATGTCGTCGTAATATCTGTAATTTTAATGTTTAAATTTTTAGTACACACCAGAAGCTTGGCGTGGTATTTTTATTAGGGGGTGCAGCAAATTTACGAGTATTTAAAAACCCTTAACTTGATAATTTTAAGAACTAATTTAGGAGAATAAAAATACTACAATTACAACAAGGCGTTTGTAAACTACAGTTTATTTAAAAATAATAGTTTTAATAGGTGTATAGTATTATAATAGGTTTTTTTAAGTTTCACAAGTGGAGCATTTGCTCCATTGCTCTACCCCACGCGATGCCCCTTGTATATACTTTTCATAGATAACTAGACTGATAGTTATTAGTCATTTAGAGAGTGTTTTCCAAATAAATTTTTACAGTAATATATATTATACAGAATAAATTGCTTTATGTAAGTTTGCTTGTTTTTTATAGTCTCTGTACCTATACATATGAGAGATCTTTTATTTTTTAAACTTTTTACAATTTCTTAAACGCAAGTTTCAAAAAACTTTATACAAGATCTATGTTGAAATAACAAACAATTATTGTGTACCAATTTCTCATTAATAGACCTTAAAACCATAGGACGTTTTAAGGATAAAGTTTACCTTAAAACAATAGTTTATAAAATTTAAATTACCTAAAATAATTATAAAACTTCATTATTAGTTCTAGAAATTGTTTGATGATGATATAACTATTTTACATAGTACTGGTGTTGTTTAACTACTAAGTCTCTTTATCTTTTCTTAAACTTTTTGAAGTGGAAATGAAATTTATAGCACAATTTTTAGCATTATAATAAAACCTAGCCACAATAATTGTACCAATAAAGTGAATTCTTCTATATAGCTGTATGTTTGCTCAAATGTTAAATTAAAAGAAATTTTTGTTATTGAAAACAATGCGTTTTGTTATCACATACTATTCTAGCGTTAGCCTTTCTCAACTTTCTAATTAATGTGTACCAAAATTAAGTACTAAGAACATTGTTTGCTGTTAATTTTTCAAACTATTTTTATCGTAGTTATTTATCACAATCACAATACAAATTAAGAAATTTTTTTCTAATCAATAATGTTATTTTTACTAATTTTATTTATCACTCAACTTGAAACAATTTTTGTATTAACTTATATTTTCATAGAATTATCGGAATTAATATCTTTAAATGGATCATTTAATAAGATATCACAACTTCCAGATGACCTTTCAAAAATGACGTAAGATTTAATTAATAAATTGAAAATTAAAAATAAGAAGTACTAAAATGTGTAATATGTTTTTTATATTGTACAATGACTTTTTACTTGCACTAAAGTTTCTTTATAATAGTTTATTATTAATACAGATAGTTATTTTAAGGTACAATTTTAAGATGAATTAAAAGGTTAAAGAATAGTAAATAAATTTGTAAAAGTATTAAAATCTGTAGTATTATTAAAAAAGTATTGTTCTAAAACATAAATCAAATTGTAAACTAAATTATCAATTACGTCAAGCTTTTTTCTATTTTTTCGTATGAATTTTTCGATTTTGTTTCTAAAAGTTTTAAGTTAAGTAGTACGATTTGTATTTGTAAAGAAGATTAATAGCAGAGTTACAATATAATAATATAAACAAAAATAAGTTTTGTAAAACTTTTTTTATAAAGAAATCAATATTTGAAGATGGCTTATTACTCTTGACTTGAGCCACAATGAAATTACACATTTGCCTGATACAATTGGAAAAGCTAGATCTCTTAAACATTTGCTACTTGAAAACAATAAAATCGAGCATATACCTGAGACTTTAGGCGATGAAAACTTGCTGATAACTCTTGACCTTACTAATAATCTACTTTCGCAGCTTCCAACGAATATTAGAAAGCTTAGAAGCCTTGAAGTTCTTCGTCTAAAAGATAATGCTCTGGATTCTGTTCCAAAGAGTATTAGGTAGATATGTAATAAAAACTGCTAAATAAAGTTTTCAGATGTTATTTTAAATTAAGATAGTTAAGTGTTAGGATCAGACAGTTTAAAAACTCACAGTGAAATTAAATCATAGTTGGTAAATAAATTATAATATTTGAAATATTTTATTTATTGTAGTGTAGTTGAAGTCAAAAATATTTCAATTTTAATCGGATAGATATTTAAACTGTTTGACGGAACTCGATTTGAGTGGCAATCAGTTAGAAGAATCACCACTGCCTGTAGCCGAAGAAAACCCTTTGGTTTTAAATAAAATAGTTGCATCTAATAACGCTTGGGTACTTCCTGACGCAGCTGTTGAAGATCCAAATAATTTTATTACTCACATTGCCAGGTTAGTACGCAAAAGTTGTTTAATGTAGTCTATTTTACTGTGCATTATTTTTAACTAAGATTGAAACAGTATAGTTTGTTAATTTCATACAATGTCAACTTATATTTTCCAGAGAAATGTCTGTTTGTATGACATCAATTGATCTTTCTCAGAGTGGTCTAGAAGAAATTCCTAGTCAATTCTTTCTTTGTCTAAACCTTAAAGAAATGTTTTTTTCAAAAAATGAGATTAAAAGTTTGTTGAGCTAAATTTAGCTTTACTAGTTTCGTAAAATTAAACTACTGTTGAACTAACTTTGTTTTTTAAAATACAGTTTTAAGTAAGAAGCTTGTTTTAAGAAAAATTTTAAAAAGAAACAAAGTACTAAAACTTTGAAGAATAATAAAAAAATATAAGTGTATTTAAGTCTGAATTTTTATCAGCTACTAAAATTTATTTATTCTATAATATTTTTGTACAATTGTTTTCATTTTCATAAAAATTAGTCATCATTAATTCATAATTAATTAAATTAATTTTAAATTTCAGTTATTTTATTATTCAATACACATATAATTTAGTTAAAGCAACTTGTAACATCAGAACCATTTAGTTGTAAAGTATTAAACAAATAAAAAGTTTATTTTTTATTTTAAAAAATATATTTGATAGAATGCTCTTACTGTATTTATTCAGCAATGAATTAAAATTTTGCTTCAATAAAAAAAGTATTAACAAATTTTTATCTACCCTATTCGAATTACAAAACTTAGTTACACTAGTTTAGTCTACTAATTTTAAAGTTCACTGATGAAGGACTGTTGTCCGAAATTAATTTGAACAAAATGTTGCAATAAACTGGTAGATTTTTAAACCATCGTTTATTTATTTTTGTAAAAACTTAGTTAAGTGTGCTTTTTGTATACGTTTTAGTAAAGTTAAAAATTGTCATTTAGTATTTTGTTTTTACATTTACACAAAAAGTACTTTTATATAAAGTTTTACGTCACTGTTAGAAATACCATGTGCTATCGGATGTTTACATCAATTGAAGATTTTAGATGTTTCAAACAACCAAGTTGAATCTTTGCCAACTCAAATTTCGAATCTCCGCTTACTTGAGCAACTTCATTTGCAGTATAACAAAATTGATAGGTTTCATAAGAACATTACTACTCTAAAGTTTGTTTTAGTTAACTGTATTATTATATATTTATTGTTTATCTACCTAAAAGTATTTTAAATGGTGCATTTGATTTATTTTTTTGGTTAACAGTCGTTTGTTTGGAAATTTTATTTTAGTAAAAACCTGAAATCTAAGAAAGTTTAAACTATTACTATAAGAAGTCTTGTATTTTTGAACTAATGTCGACCCTTGTTTGAATGCTTAAAGTATAAAATATAAAAGACTTATTTTTAATTATAAAAATTTTACTAACTTCTGAGATCAAGTTAGTTATGTAAAATATTTCTGATATAAGCTAATTGATGAGAAAGTTTTTTCTTGCTTTTTTAAATACTAAAATTTATCTCCTCCTAGCTAGGTTTTAATGCTAAAAAACTCAAGTTAAAAAAATCATTGCCTAACATTGCTTAGTTGTAAAAAATCCTATCTTAGCACTAAAAAAATATGATTAAAATCATAAAAACCTGTTTTTTTATAGTATTTTATGTACGAATTGAAAAATATACACTTCTATTTTTTAGTACTTGATAAAAATTATACTGTGAATAATAAAAAAAAACTTAAAAGCTCTTGGAGAAAGATATATTTGAAATTAAGATAGTTGTTATTCATCATTTGAGTTTGCTTCTTCAATAAAAACATATTGAACTGCCTAACTTTGAACCGCTATATATTCAAGGTAATTTGAGTGTTAAACAGCGGTAAAAATCAACTTTTAGCTCTTTTAAAAAATTGAAAAAAATTAAAAAATTAATACCGAGTTGCAAAAAAAAGTTTTAACCTTCATACAGCTTTAATATTATAAAATCAACTTTTAATGTAGTAATAAATATAATTTTTATCTTGAATTAAATAGTTTAAAATATAATTTAGTTTTGTTTTTAGATCATTGCAAATCATAAATTTATCTTTTAATCTTATCAAAAAGTTACCAAAAAATTTTGGAGAATTAAATCAGCTGAAGTCGCTAAATTTATCAGGTAAGATAAAAGGCTTTTACTTTGTTTTTATTCATCTTCAAATCTTTATATCATCGTCCAATAGTTACTTTTTTGAAACATGTTATATCTCATAAATATCCAAACTTATATATAATAAACATTTAACTATAATTAAAAGAATAAATTTCTATTAATTTTTGGAACCAGGCAACAAGCTTCAAAGTTTTCCAATCGATCAAATGGAAGTTTTTGCGACTTTAAAAAAGCTTTATCTTGCTGAAAATAGAATTAAACATATTCCAAATAACTTAGGATTTCTTTACAGACTTGAGGTATATGTTTATAAATTTTGATTTACTAACAACAATATACTTAGTGTTTTTAGTATTGTGAAACATGTAACACTTAAATCTTAAAAGAATTAAGATAGTATGAGTTTAAGGTAGTTTAGATAGGTAGGTGTCAAGTTTGCACGAACGGACAAAATTGCACGAACAAAATTTTTCACGGAGACATTCTTGCACCCTTCAAAAATTGACCCTTCGTGCAAGTTTGTCTTTGGGTACTTTAGTCCCCTCGTGCAAATTTGTCTTCGTTTAAAAGTATCTTCGTGCAAAATTGACCCTTCGTGCAATTTTGTCTTTGTGCAATTTAGTCCCCTCGTGCAATTTATTCCTTCGTGTATTTTTGACCGGTTCCCAGTTTAGATTGCTTGTTTTAGCTTGTCATAAAAGGTTTAAGCTTCTTGATATAATTCAAACTGCAAGTGAAGTTTTTAAGGTTTGAAAAGTGTAAACTTCAGAAGATTTTCAAAGTACAACAAAATTAAAAACTTACAGTTCAATAAGTACTTAGTAGATTTTATAAGAATAAGTGCTCTTTTTAATTGGAAGTTTATCTTTTTCTGACATTTTTTGAACAAAAGTCTTTAAAGTTATTCTAGTTTTGTATAAAGTTTACAATATAAATTTTATGCCGTAATTTATCTATGTTTAAAAATAACTTAAAAAGACAAATAACAATTTTTTAACTGTATAAAACAAATTGGCAACCAATCTTTTTTCAAATTAAAAAATAATAATTGTTTTGCAACCTAGTCAAAAGGTAGCAGCAAAGGTTTTTTTCACACTTATACAAATTTATTATCTAACATTAATTAAAAAAATAAATAGCAGAAGTTTTCAAATAATAAAACACTTTTTACAATAAAATTTTATTTTTTACATCCCATGCCATGAAACTAGTCATTATGTCCCACAACAAATATATAACATTAAAAATTCTCACCATAACTGTTTGAGCTATTTTTGTAAAAAAAAATTACACTGTTTGTTTGAATTTCAGCTCTTAGGTGCTTTTTATTATAGTAATATACTTTTCCGAATAATTATATTATTTAAGGGCATAGGGGGATGGGTAGTTTTTTACATGTTGATGTTATTTTAAAGATCTTTAACTTAGCTAACAGTTTTTTTACTGTTTCTTATAATTAAAATTAGTTTTTAAGATACGAGGCAACAAAGTTAGAGAGTTCAATAGAATTCTTATGTATTACAATTTACCATATTCTAATGTACATTAAAAAGACAAAAAAAGACTATTTCATGTTGCCACTACAGTTTATAGGCGATATTTCTAAAGTATATCTTAATTTAATAAAATACAATTGTGTTGTTTATTCTTTAAATTTTGAGTAAAAATATTAATTATTCGTAACAGTAGGATTTTTTCTTAATAAACAAGTAACATTTCCTAAAAGTTTGAAGTCAATAGCTTGAAAAATTAAGGAGAAGATAGATCTTCAGTGAACTTTTAAATTTTTTAATAAATTGACAGTTAAAAAAAGTTAAGCTTTCATATAAGTGCCAATATTTTTTTTTTTGCAAAAAAAAAAGCCGAACACCCAATGCCCTTAACTTATTTATATAACTTAAAATGAACAAGTTCAGTTTAGTTTATAACTTTTACTCAAGATTACTTATTGTTACATAATATGAATAGACAATTTTGAAAATGTTGCAGATTGTTGATTTGTCTGTAAACGATCTAGAAAGTGTTCCAAATGAAATTGGAAAGTGGTCACAATTGAAGTCTTTAGATTTGCATGATAACCTACTTGAAAGTATTCCGGAATCGGTTGAAAATTTAAAAAATATAAAAGTAAGATTATATTTATGTATTCTCTTTTCTACTATACCAGAAATAGTAATATTTCTCACTATCATAATAAAATAATTACCTAAAACATTCTTATAAAACGAGAGTTTTTTTTATTAAAAATATGTTTTTTTGAATGGTTTTACTTGTCCTTAAAAGTCCATTTAAACCTAGGTAATTCCTTCCTTTAATTTTTTATTATTATTAACTAATACCATAGTTTATTACTTTAGAAAAATTATGACAAGTAAAGTTATAATGTTTAATAATGCTATGCAGAAAATAGATGTAAGTGACAACAAATTATCACGTTACCCTAAATGTTTTGGAGCTTGGAGAAATGCAATTGAAGTTGTGGAAAGTGATCAAAGTACTCGCAAGACGAAAGACCCTGTAAGTAGTGATGAAGAGCAAGAAACAGTAGAACGTTAGTTGCAAATATAAGAGATCGTAGTTAAGTATAAATAAATGATATTTCAAAAAAAGTCTTATAGTGTTTTAGTAACGAAATTTAGTTATATAATTATTTTTATCTAAGCTTTAACTACTTTAAGCATACGCCTGTGTAATATTTTCTTAAATTGTATTCATTTGATAGTGGTTTATTTTTTACGAAATATAAGTTCTGTAATAGCTACTATTTTCAAAATTTATGCATTAATACTTTTAAAATTGATTTTCTAAGATTATTACAAGTTTTATATGATATTTTGTACAAATATAAACTTTTATTAAATATGTTGATTATTAGCTGTGTTATTTTTTAAAAATTAGTTGTATTTTGAAAAATACTCCAGGAATAATTTTAAATTAAAGTTACCAATACATATCATTTAAGTACTTTCCAAAGCAGTTCTTATTTGTTTTAGAAATAAATAGTATATGTTTTTTTTGAGAATAGTTTTTTGTTTAAAATTAGTGCACAATATAAAAAAAGTAACCAATTAAATAAAGTCTCAAGTTTTAACACTTTTTATAGTTTTTATATGTAAAAAAGTTTATGCAAAAAAGCTGTATAGAAAATGTTCAAGTGTCCAAAATAAAGTTGTTATCAGGGCTGCCACAAAGTCAAGAAAAATGAAAAAAAAAAACTGTCAGGAAAAAAAGGAGGATTTTGAAAAGATATCAGGAAACTTAATATGCTCTAAATAAGAAAGCTTGTCATTACTATAAACAGAATTTTGCTAAAATTATTTTCAAAAAAAATTTGCCTTTGCAATTCTTTTTTTTTCGGGGTCTAACTGAATTTTGTAATAAATTAAAATTTTCTATAATCTCACGTGTCTATTTAGTACAAAGTACTTTGCTTATAGAGCTGTTTATTGCATGTACATACATCGATCGGGTATGTGTCAAATATGCACGAAGGGACACTTTTTAACGAAAGAACAATTTTGCACAACCATACTTTTGCACGGCGTCAATTTTGCACGAGCAGTAACTTTTGCACAAAGACACTTTTGCAAGGATTGAATTTTTTTAAACTATATTATTGATTTATTAATTTTAATGTTATATTTATTCTACTTTTACTATCACTGTTACCTCTTACCCTCGGTCAACAACTTTTTTTTCTTTTTTGTTTTTAATAAATTTTATTTTCTTGTTGTTTTTATTAATAATTTTAATTAGTTATTTTTATTCTTACTATAACTGCTACCCCTAATCCGTACCCTCGGTCGATTAATTTTGTTCTTTTTGTTTTTTTATTAATTTATATTTTTGTATTTCTTCTTGTTTTGTTTTTATTTTTTATTTTATTTTATCATTTTTTTTTACTCTTGTGCAAAAATGACCTTTAGTGCACAATTGTCTTCGTGCATATTTGACCTGTTCCCACATCAATTATACACAGATGGTTCAAATGGTGCAATTGAATCCAGCAAAAGAACTGTAGTTTTAGGGGACGGGTCAAATATGCACAAAGACGCTTTTGCACGAAGAAAGTTTTGCACAAAGATAATTTTGCTCGAAGGGTCACTTTTGTACAAAGGGTCAATTTTGCACAAATGACAACTTTGCACAAAAATAAAAAAAAATACCGACCAAGGGTAACAGTGAAATAAATAAAAAAAAAAGTATAAAGATAACAATAATGAGAAAAAAAAATACCGACCAAGACTAAAGGTTAGGGGTAACAGTGATAGTAAAAGGAAAAAGTAATTTCAACCTGTGCACAAGTGTCTTCGTGCAAAAATGTCTTTGTGCAAAAGTGACGCCGTGCTAAATGGTCTTGTTGCAAAAAATACCCAATGTGCAGAAGTCAACACTCGTGCAAAAGCGTCCTTTCGTGCATTTTTGACATCTACCCGTTGTTTTAACCTGTATAAAATAAAGATTGAAACCATTAAACAATTTCAATTCTTTTTTACTTATTTTTGAATCGGTTTTAATTAAGAATTTGATCAAAAAATCAGGAAAAGTCAAAAAGAAAAGTCAGGAAAAACTTTTCAGCTCAGTTTGTGGCAACCCTGTGTTATATTTATATTTAAATATCAATTGATCTTTGTTTAACAGTTAATAGAAAACCCATACTCATCAAATATAAAAAAAAATGCTCTAATTAAACTGTTAAAAATTTTTTAGCTGTTATTATAATAGATTAAATACAAAATAATTATTTTATTAAAAACAATCGAACTAAATATGGTCGTAAACCTTTTATACTATTTATTTGCTTCATTTTAGAATAAATTTCAGTAAATTGAGCATTCTTTTTTAGTTAAGGCAAATAACTATAGAATAAATTTCTATAAAAATAAGCACTAGTTTAGCAATAATACAATTTAGGTAGTACATTTTTTCATTTGTTTTTGTAACTTTAAACTTGTTTTAATTTAAGTGTCAATTCAAACACTAACACACATGAGTTTACTTTGTGACAACTTCGTTACGACATTTTCTTAGTCATTTTCTAAAATGTGTATAAAAATATACAGTCATTAAGATTGTATTAACAGAGTTAACACACGTTCAAAAAAATTTATTTGAAAATCTCAGGATAACTCAGTATAACTTATGATTTTATGAGTTTTTAAAACTTTGGCTGACTCAGGATAAATTTAACATTTTTAAAAAGTGTCAGGACAGGTTTTTTCTAGATCTTAAATGAGGTTTAGTTGATTTATTCTAATATTTTATATAACCAGTTTTGTTCAAGAACTGGATTTTTATTGATTTTCAAATGCTTATTTTTTTTTTGCCTTTCGGCTAGCTCTTCACTACTGTTAGAAGTAAGATTGTAGTTTATAAATCTAAAATTTTGTTTATACTGATTTTATTTTATGTTAAACATAAACAGTTTAGAGATATAAAAGTTTGAATATGCAATATAAAGTTTTGGTAAGTTTTCAATTTTTAGTTATTTTTTAAGCTTATTAAAATTATATTATTTTTTATGACGTTAGTTCATAGATAAAGTTGTTTGCTTTATGTATTTTAAAGAGTTTCAAAGGATTCAAAAACTTTAGATGACTCAGGATAGTTTAAGGTCGCTCAGGATAGATTTTTTGACTCAAAAAAATGGAAACCCTAACTAAGTATAAATTTATTAATTAAACTGTGATAAAAGTAATATAGACCATATTTTAACTTCAAGCTAAATAAACAACGACATATGCATAACTTAAAAAAGTTGTTTGAGTACAAGATTATACATTATAATACTAGGCATATAAATACTTGATATAAAATTTTCAAAATTTGGTGAATTAACGGTTTTGTAAGTTGTTTATTTATCAATAAATTATATCGAAATAACTTCAACTGAATGTCTGAAAAAAAAGACTTGGAGAAGTTCGGCCCACGGACAGGATCCGTGTCACCCAGCTGCAGTCTCTGACCCGCGACGTATTTTTTAAAAGTTACTTGTGCAAAAAAAAGTTAAGATTTTTTATATAAATATGTTCAAATGTATTTTCAATTTAGTTTTTAGTACACAAAATTATTTTTGTTTAATAATTTTGCTTTTAAAAATAAAATAAAAGTAATAACCTAAACAAGAAAATACTCGATTTGCTAATACGTTTTTTAACAATTCCGGCCCGAATTTTTTTTGGTTAATCTGGTCCCCTGATTTATAATGTTGCCTTCCCCTAGTTTCAATCCAAGTTTGAAAATTACTCAGTAAAGTTGAAACAATGTTGTCTTAAAACAAACTATACACACTCTCTATTTGTCTTTTAATTCTTACTTATTAGTTAAAATGTCTCTTCCGAAGTTGTTGTTCTAAATTAATAATCTTGAATATCAAACTATAAACATAAATTGTCTTAGCTTGCTTACCCTCATTGTAGTTTAAACTTTGAAAAGTTTTATATGATATTAATTTTGAGAGCTTAACTTTTTTTTAAAATAAATAAAACTTTTTATACTTTTACAAATATTTGTTAGTTCTTTAATTTTTGTTGCATAGTTTAAATCGTTATTGTTGTGAGACTAACTAAATCTAAAAAACAGATGCAGAAATACCAAATAACAAAAAAGGTTGGTTTTCCTTATTGAATCATTGGATTTAACTTAAAATCAATACTTGCTTTTCATTTACAATTTTTACAGTTCTTTATAAGTTGTTAAGTTTTGTGTAGTTAAATTTGGATAGTTTCTTAAATAGTTTATATATTTTTTTATATACCACAGAAAAGGTTGGTAAAGCATCATCGGGTAAAAGAAGTCATAATTCAAATAGAACGTCTAGTGCAAAATCAACAAGGTCTACTAAAGTAAAGTAACAACTTCTAAACATTTTCTGTAGCTATATTGATTTTATATTTTTAATTATTGTTTGTGTAAACCCCTGAAACTTTGTAATATGTTTCTTTTCATTGCCAATATTGTTTTTAGTTGTATATTTTATTCAATGACTTTAAAAAGCATGAACATTTTACTAAATAAAGCTAAAGATGCTTAAAAAAATGAGGTTTTTAGTCTTTACGCATTTTGTAGAATATAACATTAGTCTAAAGTTTGAGAACCTTTGCACCTGTTTTCGTTTTATATTATGATTTTTTGACTTCGTTTTATTTTAGATATTTTAATTAGTAGTGGGAAACGTACGCATAATTCTTAGACGTATTTTTTAGCTTGAAAACATCTTGTGAAATCAAATAAAAGTGAGCCTTTTAAAAACAAACACTAACTGTCTCTTATAAGTTTATTAATAAACTAGTATAATATTTAAAAATTACGCGGTCCGCTAAGGCATTTTTTAACAAGCACAGCCTATGAAAATCTGCCCCACCGACCTTATCTTTCCCTGCTGTAAACGTTATATTAAGTATTTTATATAGGTTAATTTCAAAAGGTTACTCCGAAAATTTTTTGACTGTAATAACAACTTCTATAATCTATAAATTCAAACAAAATAAAGTTTTTTTCTTTTCTGTGACACATAAAAAAATAATTAACGACTTATAAAATGAAATTCAATTAATATTTGTTTTAAACAAATTTTTGGAATAGAAATATCATATTCGTTTTTTAAGAAATACCATATTAGTTATTTTGTTTAAACAAACCATTTTAGTAAAACTAAAAAAGTAAACATTTTCAATTAATATTTTTTCGTATATTGATATTATAAACAATAAATAGACCTTAGTTTGTTTTATTTTGAGCCTCACTATTTTCGGTTAACGTTAGTAAAATTCTAGTTATAAAAGATTAGAATTTAATCATTCAATAAAGTTTGACTACTGTTATTTTAATTGTATATGCATACTTCCCATTAAAACAGTTTTTATAATAATAGAATTGATTTTTTTTTACCACAATAAAAAGTTAGCCTAAGAATTTTCTAATTTTGATAAATTGACTTATTTAAATTTATTTTTAACATTAATAATTATTAGGTATTAAAAAGAAATAAATAATTAGACATTTAGTAGTTTATTTCTAACTACCATTATAAAAGTTTACTGCTAAAACTTTGTTCCCAATAATTTTTGTAAAAATCGTATAAGACAAAAGACTGATAAACCTTATTTCAAATGGATAAAAGCATAAGTTTAATTTTTTTTATCATTATTTTCACAAAAAGGCAGTAATTAAATTTCAAGAATTGAATCACATTTTATATACTTAAGTTTCCCCTTACGACTAAAAATGTTCTGCTAAAAGTTATTATAAATGTAAGAATATAGTTTTAATATTAAATGTTTGTTTGTATATCAATTTTATTTCACTGTTTAATTGAATTGTATAGTAAAAGCTACTTATAGATAATAAATACTCCCTGCCGTAGTTTAATAGATAACATGTACGATATTTTGTAGTTAAATTAAGTAAGAAAATGAGTTTTTAATTAGCTGATTTATATTTTTAACAAAGTCAGCGGTAGGTAATTTTGTTTGGTTAGACAATGCTTTGCCTAACACTGATTTAAATCTTTAACTTAATAATAAATAAAATAGAAGGATAAACTAGTATTAAAAAGTTTCTAAAAATATTACAATATGTTCTCTGTTATTTTCGCTTAAAAACCGTTAATTTATTAATCAACTTTTTTACTAAAAAGTTTACTTTGTTAATATCATTACTTATATTTAAGAAAAGTCACGGTTATTTATCGTTTATGCTTTTGATTAACTACAACTATAGTTAACTGCTAGTTCTGTTTTAATTAAACATGACAAAATATAAAATCAAACTTTGCCTTAATATTTTTCCATTAATAAATTAAATAACAACATTAAAGTTTAATTTTACTATTCCTTAGAACATACATAATGCAAAGTTATAATGAACTAATATATGCAAAAATTACTTCGACTATTAATATTTGAAATTAGTTCTGTTAAAATGTTTTTTTTTAACTTTAAAAACTGAAGTTAGCATAATCTAAGGCTTTACTAAGACGACCTATATACAATTTTTTAATTTGAATTATTTATTTCTAATTTTGAGATTTTTTTGTGCAACTTTAATGATATAGATAAAAATAAAATTTAAGGTGTTTTAGAAACCGTTAGCTGGTTTTTATTTATGGTACGTGTCAAATTTGCACGAGCGGACTAAGTTGCACGAAGATACTTTTGCAAGGAGACATTTTTGCGCGGGTTGGGTTTTATTATATATATTTTTTTTTACTATCACTTTTACCCTCGGTCAGTAACTTTTTTTTTAATTATTTTTTTTACTATCACTGTTACCCCTTTTTCTAGGTCGGTAGCTTTTTCTTTTTAATTAATTATTTTATTTTTAAATAAATTTCTATTAGTTATTTTTACTATTACCTCTAACCCTTACCCTCGGTCAGTAACTTTTTTTTAGTTTTTTTATATATATTTTTTTCTGTTTTGTATTACTCTCGTGCAAAAGTGACCTTTGCTGAAAAATTTTAACTTTTGCGAAATTGATCTTTGGTGCAAAATTGTCTCGGTGCAATTTTGTCCTCTCGTGCAAATTTGTCTTCGTGCCAAAGTATCTCCGTGCAAAATTGATCCTTCGTGCAATTTCGTTTTCGTGCAACTTTGACCTGTTCCCTTAACTTATTGTTTATTGGACGACAAAAGAAAAACCGCTCAAAATATTTTGTCCAAAGTCTTGGTGTACGAAAGAACTTTTCGGTCATCGAGTCGTACACCACTTGGATACAGTTCAACGTCGTTGTCCAGGACAAAAAATAATTAAGTGTGTTCACTTTTTAGTTTTATGTTTTTTTTTAAGTTTATAGCTTCTTAAAATAAAAAAAAATAGATAAATCTTATCTTTTTATTTTTGATTAAGAATTTGTTGTATACTAGAAGGTTATTAAACAGTTAAAAACTTATCTTTTAGAACTTTAGTTATTTAAAATTACAAAAAACTTTAGAAAGTTTCAGGTAAAACATAGAAGTAAAGAAAATACCTTAATTTTTGTCAATCATCTAAAAGATAGATAGTAGACCCTCCAAAATTATTTCAAAAACTTTTAAAATATCTTTTTTTATTTAATATAATTAAAATTTTATATCCTCTGAGGTTGATACTTCTTTACCAAATCTACTACTTATTTACTTTAAAGAAAAAAATCTAAGACTTTTTTCTGGTAAATATTTTTGCTTCATTTTTTTTTTTAATAGACTTTATAATGTTTAAAAAATTTCAAAGTTTTAGTAACAAAACTGCCAATAATTTATTTAAAAATGATAATTATTTTAAAAACTTAGAATCATCGAGTATTTTAATGATTAATCAAATAACTCTTCCATTTCAACTAACAGGACTAAGCTCGGTAAATAGCAGTGATATATTAAATTAAGCGTGAAATTATTAACATAAAACAAACAAAAAATTTTACACTTTAGTGCTCATTTGGCATGAAATCTACTAGCATTTTAACAACCCTTATTCAGGACCGTAAATTTAAATGCAGCACAATCGTTGTTTAGTAAACGAGCATAAAGTTAATTTTATAGGCAAATTTATTAATTTTTCAAAAAAAAACATCAAACTTTAATGTCAATTATTTTCCTTATCTTAAAGGCTATCTAATATTTTTTTTTAGAGAACGCACCTTTGTCTTTAATTTAAAAAAATATATTTGGTTTGGGGTTTGAATTATTTCATGGGGTCCCTCCAAAAATAAGGTTTTTTTTTTCATTATTATGGCTTAGAACCAAAAATAAATATTATTTTTTTATTTTATTTTTTTTCCCTTAGTTTTCATGTTTTTTAGACTCTTAAATGTTTATTTTATAAATAATGTTAATATCTTTTACGATTTGGCCTCAATCAAGGACCGGATTTGCTAAAACTTAAAAACATGATAAAAAGATAAAAAATAGTTAATTAAATTATTTTAGTTTAATTAAATTTGTTGTAATCCACACTATTATTTATTTATTTTCCTTTTATCAATTTTTTATCTAGGAAATGGCCAAGGCAAATAATAGTGTAATATACATCATTTTGCTTGTTTCTCCTCTTATTTCACTTTAATCGTTTATGAAATTCCCTTAATTCTGTTAATTAGATAATGGATGCCATTACTGTTATAGATGAATCTAAAGCTAAAATGTTACTTTAATTTGATATTCATATTGAATTGAACATTATAATTTACGACTTTTTTTACTTTATTTTTCAATTTTATTATATTTAATTGATAAATCAATGAATTTAATTATCATTCAGTAATATTTAGTTGCTTTAAAATTAATAAAGATATTTGTTATGGCAATTTGTTGTACAATTGCCTTAAAAGTATTTATAGATTTTAAGTCAACTTAGATTAGTGATGTACCAGATCCGGACTTTTTTTTTTCAAATCAGAATCCGGCCGGAACCGGACTTTTTTTTCAAATTAGAATCCGGCCGGATCCGGATATCAGACAAAAATGGCAATATCCGGCCGGACCCGGATAGTGAGTCCGGTACATCATTAGTATAAACTAGCCTGAGTCAGAATGAGGTTTTTAAAAACTAGAAAAAAAAGAACTTTAATCTAATAATAAGTAGAACAGCTAGCCACAAGCTTTACAAATTTAGGTGTTATTTACAATTAAAAATCTGAAATCAAGTTCTTCAACAAAATACACTAGAAAATTACAAAATATTGAAAACTGGATCAGCTCAAACTCATTCAAAATCTAAAAGAAAACTAGCCTCAGTTTTTATAAAAAAGTAAACTAGCTTGAGGCAGTCCAAGATTTTATAAAATTCCCAAAAATTTTCAAACTAGCAGGGTTGCCACTGTTTAAGTCAATTAAACTAGCTAGAGTGAGTATAAACAAGCCTGAGTCAGAATGAGGTTTTTAAAAACTGAAAAAATTACTTTAATATAATAATCAGATAACAGGTAGCAAAGGTTGACAATTTGGTAGTAAAGTTGTGGACTGACTGTGGTACACTTAACTTATTAGTACTACCCATCATAATTAATTCCTACCTTATTTAATTAATATCTAACAAATACTAAATTCAAACTGAGACTACTTTCTATAATCAGACACGACAGTTTTGAGTGATGAATCTTTTATATAGAACACAACAAGAAATACTAGCATATACAAAATTATTAATTACTTTGGTTACACTTTGAAAACTGGAAGCTATTTAAATCTATATCAAAAAACTTAAAACAATATACTAAAAATTAAATAAAACTTTTAGTAAACAAGAAACTGTAAAATTTTTCATAAACTATTAAACTATAAACCTGGCTTAAATATTTTAACAATTAAACATCAGTTGAAATATTCACTTTTAAAACAAAACACTACTTACAATAAGCATTCACAAAAAGTACAAGATATTTTGTTTCTTCAAGCTGCACACCAAACTAACTAACTGCTTACATATAAACTGCCTGTCATGTTCTGATGTTTTGTTGTATCAGTATTTAGTTTAAAACATTTCGTCATATGATTCTCATTGGCTCGTACATTCAACCGTGTTAACTCTAAATATTCTCTGAGCTCAACTTTAAACAACAAATAATGCAAGTATTCATTCCAAAGTTTTCAATTTTACAACATATGTAAAGAGTTGCATTTCTGAAATGTTTATTTCATAGTTTAAATGTAAACAAGTGTAAATTAGTCACGTGTACAAAATGAGTCAATCGGGGTAGGTGTTTAATTTTAAGTGACGAAAATGACTCTTATTAATTTACGCAGGATTTGTTTTTGAAAAAATACTTTTCAGTATGCTCTTTTTTACTAACTAGATCCGGGTCCGGCCGGACCCGGACTTTTTTTTTTCAGATTAGAATCCGGCCGGAACCGGATCCGGACTTTATTTTCAAATTAGAATCCGGCCGGATCCGGATATCAGACAAAAATGGCAATATCCGGCCGGACCCGGATAGCGAGTCCAGTACATCACTAACTTGGATATCTTCATATAGGTTTATGGTAATTTAACATTTGACAAGCGTAAAATTTTTATTAGCTTACTTTTGTCTAACAGTCTAATGGTCTTATATTACCAATTAAACTGTTCAAACATAAGCATTCTACAAACTTTAAGCAACAAACATAAGCATGCTAAATAAATAGATGCTTATTAGCTTCAATTAAAAAAAAACATTGTTATTAATTCAACCTACTGATCAACGTCCCCAACTACATCTTGACGTTGATCATGCAGTAACGAAAAAAACAAAAAAAAAAAAACTACTTAACATTGAACACTTAAAGAAATTTCTGAACAATAAGATGTAAAAAACGACTAAACATTTTATTTGGTTTTTTATTTTTCTTTTATTTCTAGGGTTCGTGCGCGAAATTTTTTTCATTTAGCCTGACTGGGACCAATTTAGTCTGACATTTTTTCAAAGCAAGGAAAATCCCCTTTAGAAGTCATTTTAGATATTGAGGGGTCTTAATTAGTACTAATGTAGTCTCAGACTTCAACTAGCTTTATCTCAAAAACATTTTGAGCTTTAAAAATCTGCAAAAACCAACTCATAACTTAGTTACAACTCAATAAAATAAGACTATATAGTGAAAAAGGTGACTAACCCCCCTATGCCCTTAACATAACAAATTCAGTGATAAGTTTTAAAATAAGTGTTATATCTAATACTAATGTAAAAGTTTAATACATACTAATAAAAAAATTGTTCAATTTAATTAAGCACTAAGTAAATACATTATAACCAGAAGATTTTTAACATAACGACGTGCATTGTCGTGTATTATTAGAATTTCAAATGAAACGCTTACACGAGTATTGAAATTAAAACAAACAGCTAAGTTGTTGAACTAAACGCTAATGTTTAAACTGTTTTTTTTTATGAATTTTCATAATTATGACGTATATAATCTACTCAAAACAAAATAATGAAGATTCTTAAAAAATTTTTAGAGATTAAACAAAAGGTTTTAAGCATTTATCTTTACAAATACTGACTGATTTTGTCTTTAATAATAAATCATTATTTAGAAATAAATTCACATCTTAATTTGATCTTAAAAAGATTTCTCAGTTCATTTAAATCAAAAATTTTGAAGCATTTAAACTGAGAAAAACCGAGATTCTCAAATTTATAAATAAAAAAACTGATTTAACCTGACTTAGCCTGATTTAGCCTGATGCGCACGAACCCTGATTTTTTTTTAAACAACTCAACATTGAACACTTAAAGAAATTTCTAAACAATAAGATGTAAAATACAACTGAACATTTTTATTTGATTTTTTATTTTATATATTTTTAAAATTTTTTTTTTTAAACAACTCAACATTGAACATTTTAAGTTAATAATAATGTTAATAAATAAACAATAACCCACAATTTACAAATACTATTAATATAGTTATAAATAAAAATTTGGAACTTTGAACTGTGGAACCACTGTTGAAAAATTTTGTTGAGTCCTTGAATTCATCTGAAAAACACTACAAAAAATACTAATAAGTAATCAAAATTAAAATATTCACACAACAAATTTGATTTTGGAATTGGCCTGTTTATAAATAAATATACAATAATATAATGTAAATAAACAAACGTGTTTTGTATAGTAACTGTCTTTGATTATCAATTTTATTTTTTATATAAGTTTAATAATAATATCTTTTAATAGACTCAATATCAGTTAATACTTGACAGTTACTAAATTATCTAACTAAACTTATCTAAACAACAGAATTAGGGGAATTTCCTAAACGATTAAAGTGAAATAAGAGGAGAAACAAGCAAAATAATATATATTACACTATCATTTGCCTTGGCCATTTCCTAGATAAAAAATTTATAAAAGGAAAAAAAAAAGAATAATAGTGTGGATTACAACAAATTTAATTAACTATTTTTTATCTTTTTTATCATGCTTTTAAGTTTTAGCAAATCCAGTCCTTGATTAAGGCCAAATCGTAAAAGATATTAACATTATTTATAAAATAAACATTTAAAAGTTTAAATAACATGCAAACTAAGGGAAAAATTAAATTAAAAAAATAATATTTATTTTTGGTTCCAAGGCCATGATAATGAAAAAAAAACCTTTATTTTTGGAGTGACCCCATGAAATAATTCAAACCCCAAACCAAATATTCTTTTTTTAATTAAAGACTGGATGTATAGTACGTTCTCTAAAAAAAAAATATTAGATAGCCTTTAAGATAAGGAAAATAATTGACATTAAAGTTTGATGTTTTTTTTTTGAAAAATTAATAAATTTGCCTATAAAATTAACTTTATGCTCGTGTTTAGTAATTGGATGTGATCAATCTTTTTCTAAATTTTTTAAAAATGCCATAAATTATGCTGACTAAGCAAATATGCAATATAGCTTTTTTCAATGAGGTAAAATCATTCAACCGTATTAATTGATGCTAACAGCGAAACAGTCTTACATAACATAAAATTTTATGAGTGAACCAATAAAATCTTTTAATATTAGAACTTATAAACAGTAGTAACGGTGACACAGTTAATAGCACATAAATAAATAAAATTGATGTTAGCCTAATCTAAGAATGTGATAATAATGTGTATATTACAGTATTTTAAGTCCATTTGTTTAGTTGAAGTATTCACTATTTATAAAAGATATTTAATTAATATATATCCCTTTTTAAAAGCTTAAAGTATATACTAAAATATTTTTTTATTGGAAAAAATGGTAATTTCCTAGGATGATTTCGCACCAATATCAAAGCAAAAATATTTTACACTTTTTAATTTTACATTCTGATAAGACAAGTATAGAGTTGAATAGCTCAAAATCTAAACTATACCATAATCATTGATACCTTAAGGTAAATAAAACGAATTTTTGATTAAAAAAAGCTACCGATCGAGGGTAAGGGTTAGGGGTAACAGTGATAGTAAAGATAAAAATAACTATTAGAAATTATTTTTAAATATAAAACTGAAAGGTAAATTAATTTAAAATCAAAACAAACTACCGATCATGAATAAGGGTTAGGATAGCAGTGGTAGTAAAATAAAAAACTAATAAAAAATATTAAAAAAAAAAAATTGAAAAATAAATTAATAAAAAAAAATAGCTACCAATCAGGAGTAAGGGTTAAGGGTAGCAGTGATAATAAAAAAAACTGATAAAAACTATTAATTCAATATTATACTTGTCTTATCAGAGTATAAAATTAGAAAGTGTAAAATATTTTTGCTTTGATATTGGTGCAAAAATCATCCTGGGAAATTACTGGAAAAATTTAATTATTGATAGTTATAAATTAAATACTTTTATATGTACTCTATTCTGTCAAAGTTTCATTTTTTGTGTTTATTCAAAAAAAAAAAAAATAACGCTCACAACTAAGGGTCGATGGGTTGGTGTGGAGAAAAACCTTTCGGTCATGAGCTGCACACCATTTACTTGTATTGTGACTAGTAAATTGAGCTAACTTAAAAGTAATAATGAAATAATAAAAACAAAAAACTTCAAAAGTATTTATATATACATTAAAAATTTCCTTTTTGTTTTTTAAAGTTTAAACACGGTAAGCACCCTTTTTTAACCCATTACTGCCAATATTTACCATGGAAACCATAGTCTACCATGGGCTTCATACTGTCTTCTCCCCTAGTTTTCGATTTTTATGATCATGTACATTCACATTTTTCTTGTTGCCCTCCCTACAAGAGCAACCACAAAAATGCAACAAATATCTTAAAATTAAATAAGAGGGAAGAATTAGTAATGTCAGTATACGTAAAATTTTTAGTATAGTCATAAAACTGTAAGAGCACCATGTATAACATGTAAGCTAACTTATAGTTAATACTTGGGTTTTTATTTAACACCTAGTATTAAATTTTCTTTACAAAATTGATTGACCCCTCCCTATAATAGCCTTAGTAACAGTTTGTTAGTTTCTTTGCTCATACAATTTAAATTTACCTTTATAAAATCATTTGAACTGTATTGATATAAAAAAGATGGAGGAGATTGATTTTTACTGAGTTTTAAAAGTTCAAAAAAAATTTTACATACCCTCTCCCCTTTGTACTTTACATAAAATTATAAATAAATAAAGTTTAGATAAAAAGCCTTTTTATTAATTTTTAAAACCTTTCTAAAACCCAGTGCCCACATTGTTTCTGTTTTTAAATCAAATTTATATTTTTTATTAGGAAAAGTCAAATTAAAGTGGAAGAACTTAAACATTATAATTAGTATTATTAAAATTTCAGTAAGGTAATTTAAATTAGCCCTGCTATATATGAGCAGAGCTAATGTGATTCCTCTACTATTTTATTTAAACAATTTTTAGAGAAATAAAAAACTTGGACTTAAAACTTTTTGAGTCTAAAGTGAGTACTAAGTTTTTTTTATGAATCTGGAACCACTCTTATGCTTTTTGAACCCTTTATCAAATTTTTTTTTTAGATTTCAATATATTTATGAACACTAAAATTATATACCATAAGATATTTTTCACAGAATAAAAAATTGCTAATTAATTTTGTTTAAAAAGTTTTTTTCAAAACTTTCAAAAAATTTTCATTGGTGATTTTCTCTAGATTAAAAAAAAAAAACTAAATTAGGTCATTTCTTAGTTTTTTAATAAATTGACCTCATATTTTCAGGAAGTGATTCATTTTTTAGTCGTAAAGATCCTATTTTAACAGTCCGAAAAAAAAAAAGAAACTTTTTACCAAACAAGTTAACACTAATCAATTTATTATATTTTTCAAGGCCATTGTGAGTATGATTTTTTTTACAAAATATAAAGTTGACTTTTCTTTGAAAGTTTAAAATATATACTATAAGATAATATTTATAAAAAAGAATTATTTTAGTTCAATTTTATAGTTTTATTTTCTCTATTAAAATTATATGAAACATAAAAGTAGTACTCTAATTATGTAAAAAAAAGACTAATTTTCTAAAAAAAAAAATCCCCTTCCCTCACCCCCCTATGCCCTTAATATTTTAAGTGATAAACCAAAATTATTTAATTGTTAATCTAAATTTGACACTGCTTAGAATATTTTAAGCTTGTAGATGCTGATAGTTTAAAACGTTTTATTTCAAAAAAAATTATATAAAGATAGTTTTTTATTAAATCCTTCTATAAAAAACCCATTGAACTTTTCATCTTTATTCATCTTTTTTCTCTTATCTCAATAACTAAAGAATATTGAAGTTTAAGTAAACATTTTTGGCTGCCTAACTTAAATTTCCCAACCCATGGTCTTACATGTAATATAGTTTTCTTTTAGAAAAGATCTATGTTTTTTTCAAGATGTTTTTCAAAATTTTCAAATAAGTTTGAACTACAGTAAAAATAAGTTTGAAGCTAATTTTATACACTATACTTTAATAACATGTTTTACATTTATCAAAAACTTAAGGGCATAATGTGATGGAATAAAAAAAAAATATGCTGATGCCAGAATTCGAAGTTTTGACCACTCTTCGATTAAGCATTATATTCTACCGCCTTAACCGCTCAGCTATTTTGGCTTGATTAAATCTCTACTTTTGCAGTTATAAATGTAATAAGTTGAACAACTTAAAACAAATTTTTGCATTGCTCTTTATACTTAGTTTATAATTAAATAAATATTTAATTATATAGTTAACTATGTACATTTTTTGTTATTTATGGTGATTTAAAAAAAACTAAAACAAATAAGTTAACTAACAATTATTATTTTTTAATAGGAAATCTAATTATAAGTAGTATTCCTTTTATTTGAGTTGTTATACCGAAAAAAAAGCCTAATATATTAACTTAGACTTACAAAATGCTAAACAACTTTGTCTCTTACACTCTTTATGTCTACTTTGTATGGATCTAACAAAATTTACTGTTTTTTTTCAAGTACCCACTTATTTAATTTTACATTAGTTCAAACAAAAAGATTTCCTCTTTTTTTATACAAAAACAAAAGATGGTTAGAGTAGAGCCATCAAAAAAATCACTGTCTACAGTCTTTTACAAACACTTTGATAGGTATTTCGTTTATTAAAAAATAAACATTGTCAAATCTTATTCAAATATTTTTCAATAAGCGAAAATATTTTCAAGTGTTAGTAAAAGCTTTTTATCTAAAAGTTTATTTATTGCCAGTTTTTATATTATCCTGCTTAACTTACATTTTCAAATATTTTTTCTTATGTTTTACAAACATCTGTTTAAGACGTTTCAAAGTTTTTTTGTATTTTTTTACCAAAAAGTTTGTTCATTGAATGGTTTATTTTAAAAACTGTTAAACTTTAATAATTATTTAATAATTTTTTTTAAGTTGGTTATACTGAAATTTAGGATATTATAGATATTTTATAAAGAGTTATTTTCTAAACATTTAATTTACTGAATTGGAACAATGTTTGTACATAAATATACGCTGTATATAAAAGAAATATTTATTTTGATTTAGATATTTAGATAGGGTTATAAAAAGACAATAAACAGACTATAAACATTTAGACTTTAAGTAAAAAATAAGTATAGCATAGCTTAAAAAAGTTTATAAACTCGGTAACATACAGCTTTTTTTATTAATTATAAATAAATATTATTACCTTTCTTTTATTTTTTTTAATCTATCGTAAACTTAACATGATTGATGAAATTTTATTTTGTAGAATTTTACGTTGTTTTTATTTTGTACCTTATTAAATTTATTTATAAGTAATTAAATTATCATGTTATATACAAAACATAAGAAATGCACTTAATTTTACATAACGTATGTTATCGAAGTTTTTATACTTTCTAATCCTTACTTTTTATTACTTACTTTCTATTTGTAATTATTTAAATTACATTTTAGAAATTATAATCTATATTAAAGGTTTATATCTAACTAATTTAGATTTTATAAAATACTAGTAAAACTTATTTTTACTTCAAAAGTTACGTTTTAAAAATAGTTGTATATATAAAATTATGATTTATAATAAAAAAATTAAACACAAGTAGCTAGTTTAAACATTTGCATATTTCCTTAAATAAGATTTTAATAAATAATTATATGACTAAATAATTAAATAACAACTAAATCTAAAGAATTCATTAAATTAATAACGATAGTAATGTTTTATATTACAATATTTTTTTTCTTAAGGTTATTTACTTCCTTTCATATGGTTTACGTCTTTACGATCTTATGGTTATTATTCTTTGCTATTGCATTCTTTATTTCACAGTTTGTCCTGCTTTTAAAATTAAGAAAAAAAATTCAAATTAGGGGATGTTCGGTGAAAACTGATCACATTCTTAGTAATCAGTTTAGGGAACTATTCTTAATTTTTTGTTACTACAAGTGCCAAAGTCTGTAATGCATACAGATTAACAAATTATTTTTTTTATATAGAAGTTAAAACATCAGTATTATTCTTCCCTCTACAACAGGGGATTACGCGGGCTGCAGTTTATAGTAAGTTATTGTAGTAAATAATACCAAAGTACTATTTAAATCAAAAAGTGGGGCAAAATAAGCTATAAAACAGCACTAGTAATGAGTAATTACTTAAATTAAACCCTATTTGTAAATTTTCACCACCAAAACTTTTTTTAAATTGTTTTAGAAAAGAATGTTTTTAGCTGAAATGCACCTTGCTGGCCGCAGATTTTGTCTTCAAGGGTCGCATTTGGCCTGCTGACCGCAGTTTGCCGACCCCTGCTCTACAACAATAAACCATTTAAAAATTATTAACCATAATTAAATTTAAAAAATGATATTTTAAATATCATATTCACATCTCAAAATATATTTATGTTTCAAGTTGATAGTTTGGTGCTTATAGTAGACATTATTGCCAAATGTACATTATACTCAGGCTTACTTAAGGGCAAAGTAGTTTTTAATGCTAGTTTTAATTTTTATAAACTTGGTAAAATTCAAGTTGAAATTGAAATTAAATTGAGTTGATTAATTTTAGTTAACTTATATTTTACATTTTATTTAAAAATTTATACAGGGTTAATTTCCGTGGTTATGTAGAGTTTACAGTTGATTTGTGAGCCAATTATAATATAAAAGTTATAAGTTTCATTTGAATACTTGAACTTTGATGATAGCATAAACAGTTTAGATTAAAAGTTAGTTTTACTAAGTCATACTATATTGTAGGTGATAGGGTAGCCAAGAATTATTTTATCTTAGTTCAAAAATTTGTAACTAATAAAAGATGTGTACTAAAATAAGTACTTAATGAAAGATTGAGATCTTAATTGGCTAAGATTTTTTTCTGGCTAAGATTTAAAAAAAGTCTGAAAACGTCTGCTTGAATAACTTCATCGCGGCTAATGTTGGCTAAAGTAAAAACTGGCTAATGTTGGCTAAAGTAAAAACTGGCTAATGTTGGCTAAAGTAAAAACTGGCTAATTTTGGCTAAAGTAAGAATTCGAATAAGAATTCGAATAAGAATAAACTAAAAAAACAAAATAAAAATTAATAAACTCAAGTTCAAAAGTTAACAAAAAAAAAAACAAAATCAAAAAAATTAAGAAAATACTCTTGATTGTTAATATTTATTAAACAAAAAAAAAACGCTTATAAAGTATGTTTTAAGAATCTCTTACATAAATCAAAAATCTTTAAGATATCGAGTAATACATCATCATACTACAATACATTTTTTTACAATATACTTAAAAAGCTAATAACAATTTAAATTAATTAGAATAATAATAAAAACGTTATAGTCACGTACAAATTAAATGAAAAACCTTATATTTAAACTGCGCGTTATTTGTAAAAGTATTTGTTTTAGAGCTTAACACTATTCTTGCATAAAAATCTCCACAGTTAAACACAAATTTATTTAAAACTTTATACAAATATGTTGGATTAAAAAAATTAGAATTTTAAACAAATCACTTTTATATATTAGCTAAAGTTGGCAAAAGTATAAACTTTCAATAAAAATAAAACATTAATAACATTTTATTTATAAAACTAATCAGTTTAATTTGAAAGATGTTATTACTCAATGTAAACCTCAGTGAAAGAGGTAATCATGATGTTAAAAATAGAGAGAGTAGCTCTTTAACGCTGTATCCTAAAATGGTTTGGAATTTGAAATATCAGCAGAACAACAACCTAGAAAATATTATATTTTAAGTTGGTGAAACAGAATATAATTTGGTAAAGAATTTTAATAAGTAAAATAAATAAGTAATATGTATTAGAATTTTAATTTAAAACAATAAATTAAACTAATATAATTTATATACATTTAAAGTACCGTAACAGTAAAATTATAATTAATTTATACTGTTAAAAAAAAAAACTTTATAATAGTCTCATAACCGAAACAGAATAACTCTAGACCATTTCAAACGTTACATTAAAAGAGTTAAAAAAGTACTAAGAGAATAAAAGATAGACTATGTCCTTGCCATAATCATAACTTTAACAGTTTTATTTAAAATCTTGTCAAACTTTGTAAAATTCTTTTTAAATGTTAACAAAACAACCCATTTAAACTAAATTTGTATATATCATGTACTTAAAAAGTTATGGTCTTTTTAAAATTACCTTTTTTACGTGAATGATCTGCTATTAAACTTAGCGCTGTAACAAAAAGCATATATTTAAGAACTTAACACTTTGTTTCTAGGGTTCATAACTTCTATGTTTTTACTTGAAATCTTGTCAAACTTTGTAAAATCCTTTTTAAATGTTAAGAAAACAACCCATTTAAACAAAACTTGTATATATCATGTACTTAAAAAGTTATGGTCTTTTTAAAATTACCTTTTTTACGTTAATGATCTGCTATTAAACTTAGCGCTGTAACAAAAAGCATATATTTAAGAACTTAACACTTTGTTTCTAGGGTTCATAACTTCTATGTTTTTACTTGAAATGTTGTCAAACTTTGTAAAATCCTTTTTAAATGTTAACAAAACAACCCATTTAAACAAAATTTGTATATATCATGTACTTAAAAAGTTATGGTCTTTTTAAAATTACCTTTTTACGTGAATGATCTGCTATTAAACTTAGCGTTGTAACAAAAAGCATATATTTAAGAACTTAACACTTTGTTTCTAGGGTTCATAACTTCTATGTTTTTACTTGAAATGTTGTTAAACTTTGTAAAATCCTTTTTAAATGTTAAAAAATAACCCATTTAAACAAATTTGTATATATCATGTACTTAAAAAGTTATGGTCTTTTTAAAATTACCTTTTTTACGTGAATGATCTGCTATTAAACTTAGCGCTGTAACAAAAAGCATATATTTAAGAACTTAACACTTTGTTTCTAGGGTTCATAACTTCTATGTTTTTACTTGAAATATTGTCAATTTTTGTAAAATCATTTTTAAATGTTAACAACCTTTTTCACATGAATGATCTGCGTTTAAAACTTAGCTCTGTTTGCATAAATAGTAGTTTTAGAACTTTAATTTTTTGTATATCATGTAACATTATTGATTATTTTGAATAACCTTTGTATTTTTATCTAGCTTTGCAAAGTCTTTCATTAATAAAATAATACTTTTATAGAACACTCTTTGAGAAGTTTTTTTTTCATTTAAAACACAAAACTAAAAACACAAAATTGCAAAAAACTCTTGATCATCAATCAAATAAACATAGATTACTATAAACCTGATACAAACTTTAAGTTATAATTTATGCTATTTAAACGAAATAAAAAACAGAAAAATGTTTAAAAATAGTACTATCTTCTCGTTTTGCACATATTGCAAATCCACTTTTTAGTCCTAGGTGGGTTCTTTCTTAAACCTAAGCATTCAAAATGAAACCAACGCTTACATTCTTTTCTTTCGCAGAAGATCTTAATGTAATTTCAATATTAAATAACCAGAGTATATTGTATACATTTATTTATAATACCAAAAAATAAGTTATCGGCATGTTTACTGCAGTTTTAAAGTGTTGAACAAATAATCAAAACAATAAGGTTGATTATTAGCAAGTTTTTAAGCAAAATAAAATTACACATTTTGAATATCAAATTAAGTTGAATAAACTTAGGGACCTCCTTTAAAAAACAACTTCTGTGTAAGCTAACTTTTTTAGCAAGAAAACAACAGCAGTAGATATTTGTTGAACCGCAGTAAACGTATCGTAAGGTTATTGATATTTTTTAATTAAATATTATTCTATGCTTTTCATAGACAACTTTTATATTTGTCAAAAAATTATCAATTTCTTTATTTTAATAATAAAGCTTAACAAAAACTACCCAAGTGTCTGTTTATAAATTTTTTAACTTTTTGCTTTCTTCGACAGTTTTTCTTCCACAATCAAAACAAACATTTCTGTCCTATAGAGAGTTTGACGGTCCACCGCATAACAAAATATCAAAGGCGACTTCTTGTCTGTACTCTCTAGAGTTTTCGAAAACTTGCAATTGCCCAGTCTCTTCATTTTTCATAAGTTGCTGGGCGTACTAAGTATAATAATTGAAATCGTTTTAATATATATAATACTTTTTTGTCACGTTTAATATATGTAGAAGACTCACTTTCAATATAGCTAATTCAGAGTCATTAACTCTATCCTTAGGCAAGTATTCTTGATGAAACGTTTTTCTGATTATGTTTTTGATGCCAACTAAATCTCCTATATACTTTCTTCTTTCCTCGTTTGGTTCTTCGTTAGCAAAAGGATTGAGAATGGTTAAAGACTTCAGGTTTTTGTTGACATACTGTAAAATTTTGCAAAACTATTAGCGTAAATAAAGTTTTTAATTTAGAATACAAATTATTAGCTGAAAAACAAAAGTTTCTTAATTTGAATAAGTGTCAAAATACTTACAATTATTCTTGGTATTCTGCTTCTTACAAGAATGATTATTTTTTTGGCCTTGAGCATTTGTTCTATTTGTTTTACATGTAGACTACTCAGTACAGTTTTCTTTTCAATTTGTTTTTCATGAACCACTATCACACATGTATCTAAAAAATTATTTTTTAAGGTTAATTTTAGTTAAAATTTTTGTAACATGTTTAAGTTATTTCGAAATTATAGTTAACCTGGACTTTTATAGTTTTTCAGAAAATATTCTGTAACAATAGGTGATACTTTGTTTGGGTTCTTTATAGATAAAAAGTCGTAATGCCTAAGAATTGTGTCACAATTAACATTGGTACTGGCAATGACTCTCGATCCTTCGCATTTCCACAAGTGCTCTCTCTGAAATTAAAATTTATTTCAATATTAGCTTCTAAAATGTTGTTTATAACGACTTACATCTTTGAATGTTTGGCACATCTTTGCTTCGTTGGATTTGTTTTTTTCGCCTTCTTGTAGCTCAGCCTCTATCAGCTGTTTGTTTTTAAGGTAGTAAAATGTTTTAAAAAGAATTCAGTTACAATAAATTTCACTGCTTTAACATACCTGATGATCTTGATTCCAGTAAGACGTAATTAACTTTGCATTTGGATTAGCTTTTTTCCAGGCAAAGGTAATACCGTCTTCAGCTACGGCTGGGTGATCAGCTTCTAGTATTTTCTCGTCTTCTGAGTCAGTTTCATCGTATACTTTATGATTGTCTTTATAAACCAGTTGATTTAGTCTAAAATGTTAATAAAAATTAAAAAAACAACTGAAAGCGTGTTTATTTACTAAAAATACCAAAGCTACTTAGTGATTTAAAGAGCGAAATCTAAGAAATCTACATAAAGAAAGTAGCTACTGCCATAATAATAAAAAGTATACGTATTTTGTTAAAGATATATCATTGTTGTTGTAAACTACCTGTACCGATCATTTGTCGCTCTTAAAAATGCTCCTACTTCCTATACATTTCTTCTTTTGGTGAAGTCATTTCTTGCATCTTCTTCTAACTTGGGATCACGCAGCTGGTATCTTTTCAAAGAAGAAAAATGGGCTTCTACAGCTTGGTTATTCTGGAATGATTTTTGATTCATTATGAAGCAATTTTTATATACATTGTATATACAAATATATACAAATTTTGTTTAAATGGGTTGTTTTCTTAACATTTAAAAAGGATTTTACAAAGTTTGACAAGATTTCAAGTAAAAACATAGAAATTATGAACCCTAGAAACAAAGTGTTAAGTTCTTAAATATATGCTTTTTGTTACAGCGCTAAGTTTAATAGCAGATCATTCACGTAAAAAAGGTAATTTTAAAAAGACCATAACTTTTTAAGTACATGATATATACAAATTTGTTTAAATGGGTTATTTTTTAACATTTAAAAAGGATTTTACAAAGTTTAACAACATTTCAAGTAAAAACATAGAAGTTATGAACCCTAGAAACAAAGTGTTAAGTTCTTAAATATATGCTTTTTGTTACAACGCGAAGTTTAATAGCAGATCATTCACGTAAAAAGGTAATTTTAAAAAGACCATAACTTTTTAAGTACAATATATATACAAATTTAGTTTAAATGGGTTGTTTTCTTAACATTTAAAAAGGATTTTACAAAGTTTGACAAGATTTCAAGTAAAAACATAGAAGTTATGAACCCTAGAAACAAAGTGTTAAGTTCTTAAATATATGCTTTTTGTTACAGCGCTAAGTTTAATAGCAGATCATTCACAGAAAAAAGGTAATTTTAAAAAGACCATAACTTTTTAAGTACAATATATATACAAATTTAGTTTAAATGGGTTGTTTTGTTAACATTTAAAAAGGATTTTACAAAGTTTGACAAGATTTCAAGTAAAAACATAGAAGTTATGAACCCTAGAAACAAAGTGTTAAGTTCTTAAATATATGCTTTTTGTTACAGCGCTAAGTTTAATAGCAGATCATTTACGTAAAAAAGGTAATTTTAAAAAGACCATAACTTTTTAAGTACATGATATATACAAATTTGTTTAAATGGGTTATTTTTTAACATTTAAAAAGGATTTTACAAAGTTTAACAACATTTCAAGTAAAAACATAGAAGTTATGAACCCTAGAAACAAAGTGTTAAGTTCTTAAATATATGCTTTTTGTTACAACGCTAAGTTTAATAGCAGATCATTCACGTAAAAAGGTAATTTTAAAAAGACCATAACTTTTTAAGTACATGATATATACAAATTTAGTTTAAATGGGTTGTTTTGTTAACATTTAAAAAGGATTTTACAAAGTTTGACAACATTTCAAGTAAAAACATAGAAGTTATGAACCCTAGAAACAAAGTGTTAAGTTCTTAAATATATGCTTTTTGTTACAGCGCTAAGTTTAATAGCAGATCATTCACGTAAAAAAGGTAATTTTAAAAAGACCATAACTTTTTAAGTACAATATATATACAAATTTAGTTTAAATGGGTTGTTTTGTTAACATTTAAAAACGATTTTACAAAGTTTGACAAGATTTCAAGTAAAAACATAGAAGTTATGAACCCTAGAAACAAATTGTTAAGTTCTTAAATATATGCTTTTTGTTACAGCGCTAAGTTTAATAGCAGATCATTCACGTAAAAAGGTAATTTTAAAAACACCATAACTTTTTAAGTACAATATATATACAAATTTAGTTTAAATGGGTTGTTTTGTTAACATTTAAAAACGATTTTACAAAGTTTGACAAGATTTCAAGTAAAAACATAGAAGTTATGAACGTTGGAAAAACAGTGTTAAGCTCTTAAAAATATGCTTTTTCTTACAGCGCCAAGTTTAAACGCAGATCATTCATGTAAAAAAGGTAATTTTAAAAAGACTATAACTATTTAAGTACAACATATGAAAACATTTTGTTTCTTTGGTAAAGTTAGGTAACATTTAAGAACGATTTTACATAGTTTAACAAGATTTCAAGTATAACTGTGGAAGTTATGATAATGGCAAGGACAGTGTTTAGTTCTTGAACAAATTCTTTTTAATACAGCACTAAGTTTTAAACGCAGATTATTCATGTAACAAAGGTAATTTAAATAACATATTTTCCAAAATCGCTTTATAAATTATTCAAAATACTTTAAATAAAATATGCCCGCGATTAAATTTTAATTAAATTCGTCGAATTTAAATTTAAGGTTGTCAACGGCTGTACTGATCAGATAATGTAGTTTAAGTTTATGTAACAGTTATATATATTTTTAAAAAATTTTTAATGTTTACTTAAGATAGTTGTTAAATTGTTTAGAAACTAAATTATGTGTTCAGTTATACAAGATATAAAGAGATTTAAAACCTTAGCTTATAAAAGTTAGGTAATAAACGTTTATATCAAACAAAGGATACAAATATATGTAGCTTAATTTATAATAAATGGCGTATGGAAACAAATTATTTTTATTATTTTTACTTTGATATAACTAACCTATTAAATTTTAGAAAAAAAAAATTATTATCTTAAAATAGTAATTTGTATAAAGTTCTTACTTTTTAAACTCTACATGCAATAACAGTTTTATGCTTTAAAACATATACTTTTACAGATATCGCGAAGTTTTAATGTTAGATTTTTCATGTATAAGAGGTACTTTGTAAAATACTTTACTTTTTTTAATACTATTTTTAAATTCATCAATAGTGTATGACTCGATTGCCTCATATGCAAGGTTCTTAAAACAATTACTCGCGAAGTTTTAATAATAGAAATTTAATGTATAAAAGGTACTTCGTAAAATACTTTACTTTATTTATTACTATTTTTAAAATCGTCAATAGTGATATGACTTTTCTCAAAGCTTTTTTTAGTTTAATAAATAATAACCATCAACATATTTTTTTTTAATAAAGTTTAAAAACTTAAGTTTTTTTGTTTAGAATTTTTTAAAAATTGTTATGATTTAATTTTTTAGTTCGAGTTTTAGATTAGTTAAAACTGAGTTTTTTTATTTATGTTTTTTGCTTTTATTTTTTCATCAGTTTGTAAGCCTTTTTATTGTTACTTTAGCTTTTTATTAATTTTATTAATTTTTTTGAATCTTCGCCAGAAAAAAATCTTAGCCAAGTTTTACTTTAGCCAACATTAGCCGCGATGAAGTTATTCAAGCAGAACGTTTTCAGACTTTTTAAAAATCTTAGCCAGAAAAAAATCTTAGCCAATTAAGATCTCAATTAATGAAAGTGCATAACATAAATGCTTCTTTCTAAACATGCATACTAGAAATGCATATTTAATAAGAAGAAAGTACTCAAAAAAAAAAAAAACTAGAGGAAGGTAAACATCAGGCTAAATCAGTCAAAATTGTGAAATATCAGGCTAAATTTTTTTAAATTTGTGCACAAACCCTGTGGTTTGTTGTTGTTTTTTTGAAACCTAAGATAATTTTGGATATTTTTCCTACAGGTCTGGCTAGTTTTTATTACTTTATGTTTTTTCTGAGGACTATCACTTTTTAAGCTTGATTTTAAACAAACAAAAGTTTTTAAGGGCATGGGGGGGTTAACACCCTTTTTTAGTTTTTGATCTTATTTTATATAGTTTTTACTAAGCTACAAGATGCTTTTTACATATTTTAAAAATTCAAAATAACTTTTGAGATATAGCTGGTCAAAGTTAGAAGCAACAATAGGATCCTTATGGGAGGCGCAAACTAAAACGGCAAATAACTAGAAATCACTAAAAATCTATCTTTACATTTTTGAGGTAACTATCTCAAAATTTTAGGAAATGTTCCTTGATATATTTAGAAAATTCTGTCGGAAATAATTTTTGAAAAATTAATTGTTTTTTGTTGTTTATTTAGTGTATAGAATTTTTGTTTTTTAAGTTTTCAAAAATTCTTTCTAACATAATTTTCTAAATATATCAAGGAACATTTCCTAAAAATTTGAGGTAGTTATCTCAAAAAACGTAGGAGAAGATGGATTTTTAGTAAAATAGTCTATTTTTGCCGTTTTAGTTTGCACTTCCCATAAGGAAACTATTGTTAGCTCTGACTTTGACCAACTATTTCTCAAAAATTATTTTGAGTTTTTTAAACCTGTAAAAAGCATCTTGTAGCTTAGTAAAAACTATATAAAATAAGATCAAAAACCAAAAAAGGGTGTTTTAATCCCCCCCCCCCCCCCCCCCTATGCCCTTAAGTTTGACTATTACAGTTTTTTTTTTGTTCTCTAATTTTCTAAGTGTATTATATATGGGAATAGAGTCCTTGTAAAAAAAAATATTATATACATACTATTAGAAGACCTTTATTTTACAATAATATTTCCAAATTTACTGCTCATGTAGTTATAATTTTTTTTTATACATGCTACTGATTACTATTGATTTATTTTAAAGTATTCAAAATTACATTAACCTATTAAGTATTTATGACCTGCTAACACTTAATTTATTCAAAACTACACTCTAATTATATTCCAGTAAAAAATCTATTAATTAAAGTTTCACCATAAATATAATAAAAAAAGAAGTTATAGCAGTATATATTTTGAGCTAAGTGTATATTTTAATTTATAAGAAGTAAAAAAAAAGAAATAGTAATGAAGTTTGTGCAAATTTATATGCATTTTAAATTATAAATTATAAATTACATGTGTATTTGAAGTACTTGATGTTATATCAGTAAATCAGGGTCACCCAAACTAGGCCATTACAGAAATTACTTTTTCCCCTTGGGGGCCATTATAGAAATATAGGGGGCTATGAGCAGCAAAGGGGCCACTGGGGACTATGAATCATAATTTGAAACTTACACTAGATGTTATGGAATTTTTTTAGAAAATTAGAAGACCACGAGCCGTAAAAGGGGGAGCCACAAAGCCATTTGAAACTTACACTAGATACGTTGAAGTTTATGATGAAAAACAAAAAAAAAGTTTGTTTTAATGGTAGTTTTTGGAGAAATCTTGTTAAAGGTAGCCATAACTTTTTTAATTTCTCTTAGGCGTTTTGAAAAAAAAAGTTTAGGAAAACCTGCTATAGATCAACACATTTTTTATACCAGTAGTAAATAAAATAGATATATTTGGATAGTGTTGATTTTTTTTCCAAAATATACTAATAAAGTTTATTGATATAATTTCGTTTTGGTTTATTGTGCATAGTTAGATAAATTTTCTTAATTTTTAATAATACTTAGACTATTATATCAATAGTTTTTATAAATAGACTTTTTTTTAAATGTTTTGTTCTTATTTATTACTATTGAAAACTAAATCAAAGAAAACATTAGCATAAGTCTACTAGGCATGGGCTAAACCTGGACTTACTTGTGATGTGAGTCAAGCTCAAGTTAAAATAAAGACAATCATACCAATTTGATCATCAGACAACAAGCTTTTTTGGTCGTGACTGACTGACTGACAAATTTTAATAATAACAAAACCTAAGTCTCAGGATACCAAAAGCTTTTGGTCTGATGATTGAAGCGGCATGATTAAACCTTAAATTAAAAAGTTAAATGTAAACCCTTATTTATCTACATGCAAACTTTTTACAGAAAACCTATAAACTATCATTCGATTTATATTCAGTAGATAGTAGTTAATGCCAGAGATTATAATTTGCCTGTTTTGTGGTTTGCCTGGTACTGGCAAAACTTCAATTTGTTCAAAAATTCAACAAGTTGACAAAGAAAATGCATATTTACATGTTGAATATGATAGTTTGATAGGTAATATCAGTGATTTCTATAATGCAAGTTGGAAAGAAAGAAGAAATCAAGTACATGAATTGATTGAAGTATTAGTTGAAGGTCTTAAAAACAATAATACAATTAAAAAAAAAGAATGGAAATTGCTAAATTCAAATGAAATTATAAGTATTTACAAAACTGTAGAAAACATCAGAAGTAAAGGCAATAATAAAGTTTGTATACTTGTTGATGATAATATGTTTTTAAGTTCAATGAGGAAAGTTTATTTACAAACTGCAATAAAAAACCAAACTTGCTATCTTCAAGTTTATTTTAAAGGCAATTTTGACCTTTGTAAAGAAAGGTTAAAAAAGCGTACAACTAATATTGTTGATGAAACTACATGGCTTAAAATGAACTCTCAATTTGAAGTTCCTATCTTAAATAAATTTCAAATTGTTTTTCAAGATACTTGTGAACTAAATGAGTGTGTCAATGAAATAGTTTTATCCATCAACAAACAAAAACCTATAAAAAAACTAGAACAGCAGATTGAACAACAGTTTTTTGCAAATAACTGCAGACAGATAAATTCAGAAAACACTGCACATCAGTGTGATCTTATTCTAAGAAAAGTTATAAAAAGTCTATTTTCATGTTCAGATATGCATGTGAAAAACCTAATTGAGAAGATTGACAAAAGTAATATATCAAAAGCAAAAAAGAGAGTTCTATTTGAAATAAAATCTGGAAATTTTATTATTGATTTAGGATGTGAAGAAGAAAATACTGAGAACAAGTTAAAACAATTGTTGATAAATACTCTTAAAAGTTATTATAATAAGTCATAGTTTTAAATTCTATAAAATGTAGTACATTTTTCATAAAACAAGTAGTTCATACTTATAAAATAAAGTTTTATCTAGTTTAATGTGCAATAAGATTGTGAAATCTTATGTTGTTTGGAGTATTTTTTGTAGTTTTGAAAAGTTTGTTGTAATCTTTTCTTTGCGGTGATTAAAAATACTTTTTTTTTTAGATAAAATTATAATTAAATTTTGTAATGTCGCAAGAGTTAGCTTCAGTTGGAGTTGATGGAAGAAATGACTTGTACCATGCATTAGTCACTACTTCAGACCCAATGACTGCTATTGCTGAGTTTCAAAAGGTAAATTCTATTCTAATTCCATCACTACAGCCTGCTCTACAGCTACTTGGTTTGTTTTATATTTATTTAACAACTATTAAATTTATTTGTTCAAATATTAAGAAAAAATATTTTTATTTATAACTTTTATCAGTAATAAAATCAATTAATAGTTTTTAAGTTTACTTTTGGTTATCGTTTTTATGTTTAGATATCTAGTACACAGAACCTTATCTACTACTTGTACTTATTGCGAGATTGAAAATATTTTTGTATCTAAAATATTGCGTTTTGTGGTTATTAATTTAATTTTTGACAATAAAAGTATAATTTTTTTATTAAATATGAAAAAAAAAAAATTCAAATTTTTTTATTGCCAGTAGGTGATCAATCGTTTAGGTTATTTAAGTCTTTGAAGTTATAGAAAAATTCAGAACTTTACATTTTTTTTCAAAACATGGCTAGCTTGTTGTTGTTCTAACTATCATAACAATATTTAAACTCTATTTTGAAAATTAAGTTTATATTAAGGGCATGAGGGGGGATCTAACATTTTTTTACTAAAATTAACATTGGTTCTTATACTAAAGCTAAAATTATAAATTGTGAGTCAGTTTTTATAGAAAAAAAAAAGGTTGTTGAGATGTAGATGTCTTTGTAAATAATTTTTATACCGCAAATTTTTTGTTTTCTGTTTTCTCAAAAATTTAAAGGTTCATTAAAAATATATCTCCTCCTTCATTTATTAAACTAGAGACCTCAGATTTCTTGGAAGTGTTCCTAATATAGTTTTGAATGTTGTGATTTTAAAGAAATTCAAAATTTAAAAAATTCCTCCACGCAATCAATTTAGATATTAATAATGGCATTTCTGTGAAAATTTTAGGAAGATTAGTTGAAAAAAGAAACAGTAGACATATTTTTGATAAAACAGTTTTTTTTGTGTTTTGATTTGCTCCTTCTATTAGGAACCTATTGAGCACACAGACTTTGATCGCTTATATCTCAAAAGTTGCTTTGAATTTTTTGAGGTGTATAATAATTTCTAATAGCTCAAATTAAACTCTCCAAAATAAAATTAACCTGTTAAAAACAAGGTGGACCCCCTATTCCCTTATCAAATTAATTTTTATATTTAAGATTTTTACTATTTGAAATAGTTAAATATTATACATTTGTACCATGCGGCTACAATTAATAAAAATATTATATTGTAATTATAAGTTATAGTCATAAACTGAGGTTAGTAAATAGTGACTAAGAATTTTTTTGCTTCAAATAGTCACAATCCTGTATTTATTGATAAGTTTTTTCTAAAATCTTATTTCAAATAGTCTCAACCAAATATAAAATTAGTTTTGTCAATCAGTTTTCATCAAATACCTACTAAATCAAAATTAATTTATATGTTTAATATATAGTTTAAAATATTATTAAGTAAAAAAAATCTAAAACTTGTTACTATATCAAAATTAATTTGTATGCTTAGTATATAGTTTAGGTGATATTATAAAGTAAAAAAAGTCTAAAAATTGTTACTGAATACTTCTAAAGTATTACTTATTTAAAATTTCAACTAAGTTTAGGATAGGAGTAAACTATGTCCAATCAAACAAATTTAACAAAAAAATCAAAAGTATAAAAAAATAAAAATAAACATGGTCGAAAAAAAACCTAGAATAAGCTAGAAAAACCTGTAATTTTGAAATTCAGGCTAAAAAACCTGGAATTTTTGACAATTTTAACATGTTCAGTAGTAAAATTTCAATTTGACACAAAAATATATGTAGATATGTATATATATTATGTAGATAATTTTTTTTAACTGTCCAAAAAATAAAATTAAACGTTTCTTAACAAAAGATCCTAGCGAGTTAACTGGAATTATAATAATAACAAATTATACAGTATCCTTTTTTTATTACATTGACATATGTTTCTGTGTGTTAAACAAGTCACCACACTTCAACTGAACTCTGTATGAAAATAAAAATACTGTAAGGAAAGAATAGAAGCTAAAGTAGGTATACACATGTGTCCATTAAAAATAAAATAATTGCTATAGGTTTTTATAGGTTAATAATAGATGAAATACTTAATGTTAAATCCAACTGTTATAAAACTATTTAATATTTGTAATTACCAAGTCTAAATTAAGTAAATTAAAGTACAAATACAAAATAAGATAACAGAACATAATATCAACTACTTACATGAAAATGGAGGAAGTACTAGTTCTAAAATATTTACTGGTTCCTAATCATTGAAAATAATGTATCTAATAAATATGTCACAATATATATGAACATTAGGACTAGCTTGTACTTTGTAGTATAAATTAACATTTGTAGTATAAGTTAACAAGCTAGTCCTAATGTTCATATATATTGTGACGTAATTATTAGATACATTTTTTTCAATGATAAGCAACCAGTAAATATTTAAGAATTAGTACTTCCTCCATATACATGTAAATAGTTAATATTATGATATGTTATCTTGTTTTGTATTTTTAGTTTAATTTATTCACATTAGACTTTATAATTATAAATATTATATAACTTTATAACAGTCGGATTTATCATTAAGTATTTCGTCTGTTATTAACCTATAAAAGCCTATAGCAATTATTTTTATTTTTAATGGACACCTTAGCTTCTATCAGGGTTGCCACTTTACCTGGAAAAGCCTGGAATTCGACAATTTAGGCAAAAATATCCTGGAAAAATCTGGAATTTTGATCAAAAAACCTGGAATTTTTAATATGTTTAGTAGAAAAGTTTTGATTTGACGCAAAAAAATCTATCATATAAAAATGATTTTTTGTCATCATCAAAAAATTTTTTTTATTAAAAAACACATTTAAAGTAACTTTAAAATATCTTTTCAGTGTTTTTATACTATTTAACACAATTTCTTATATAGAAATTAACTTAAAACTAAAAATAGATCCAACAATGTGTACTTTTAAAAACCTGGAAGAAATTTGGAAAACTTGGAAATTTTTTTTTTAAAGGAGTGGCAACCCAGTTCTATTCTTTCCTTACAGTATTTATTTTTTTACAGAGCTCAGTTGAAGTGTGTTGACTTGTTTAACACACAGAAACATATGTCAGTGTAATAAAAGAAGAGTACTGTATAATTTGTTATTTAAAAAAGATTTTAGTCATCTCAAAATTTTATTTTATTAAAAAGCACATTTCAAGTAGCTTTACAGTATATTTTCAACGTTTTTATAGTATTTAACATAGTTTTTTACCTTAAACTTAACTTTAAACTAAAAATAGACCCAAAATTATCTACTTCTAAAAACCTGCAGAAAATTTTGAAAACCTGGAGAAAATTTGCAAAAAACATTTAGCAGTCCTGTATAAATCTGCAGTTAAAAAATAAAATCAGGGTTGCCACACACTTAGCCAATTCAGGATAACTCAGGCTTTTTTGATTTTTTTTTGCAAAACTCCTGGTACTTTTAATATTTCTCCAAATCCAAGGCTAGTTTTTTAGAATATTTTTCAAAAAAAAGGGGTTGCCACTTTACCTGGAAACTTTGAAAAACCTAGAAGTTGACAATTAAGGCAAAAAAAACCTGGAAAAACCTGGAACTTTAAAAAAAAAACCTGGAATTTTTTAAGTTTGACTTTTTGATAATTTTTATGAAGTAGATAAAATTAAAATAATTATAGTTTTTATGACTTATAAATCTGTAGTTTTATGTAACTTTGTTGTTATGGAAACAATAATGTTTTAACATTAATTTTTTGTTGATATTGTTTGTGAGTGGAAATCATTAGGAATGAAATAAAGCATTACTCTGTACTTGTAACAAAAGTTTACAAATTTTTACAGAAAAATATGAAGAGAACACAAAAATCTTCACATTTTTTAACAAAAAATATAGTAAACTAAACAATGCACATTTTGTATGTTGTCATTCTTCTAATTTAGCACAAGATGAACTTAATATACTTAAGACAAATTATTTTTTTTTCTTAAATTTATTTAAAAAGTTTTATTAAGCTTGTAATCGCTATGTGTCCTTGCGTTGTGATAATAGTTAATAAGTTTACAAATTAACTAGTTGTAAACACTGACAAGTTTAAATTTATTAAAGCACTATAACGTTTGCTTAACGACCAATTTTTAATACAAAATGCTATTCTTGTTGTAGCAACGGTCAGTTATTGATGAACTCTGATTGATGACAGCACATCCACCTTATTGAATTGAACCTCTGAGTGGATAGCAGTTAAGCGTTTGAACTTTTGTAAACTTGTTGCTTTAAAAGAAAGTGCCAAATTATAGATTAAACTTTGTTGCTTATTAAAAAAAATATTGAATTATTCTTTAGCTTTATTAACTTTTTGTATAATTAAGTTAATACGTATTTTTAAAATAACATTTGTCATTAAATATTGTATATTAAATTGTGCTGTGTAACTTATAACCAGTTGTTTTTAATTTAAGCTACTATTTAAGTGATTACTATACTATTAGAAATGATTAAGACTAAGAAGGGCTTAAGACAAAAAAATAAGTTAACAGGTCTTGCAGATACTGAGCCATCAGTATCTGCTGACTTCAAGCTTATAAAGTATTATTTAGATTAGTTACAATCTATGTATACTCTAATGATATAGCAGTTTCACTTGTTATTTTGTTTAGTTATAAATGACTAATATAAAATCATTCAGCAGGAGCAAAATATTAATGTAATAAGAAGTTGAATTGCAGGAGAAAATAAAACTCATGTAAGTATTTATCATGGTAGGAGAAATAGTATGTATATATGAGTATGTTGAGAAGAAGTTAGTTTTATTGCATTGAGCCTTAAGTCAAGACCTTCCAGATGTAGTTCCAGAATTAACTTTATTATTATTTATATTTTATTGTAAAGTTTTATTTATTAACAATGTTTACTTTTTATAACTATTTTCTGATTAAAATTTAAATAGTTAAGTATCTTTTTATTCAAAACATTCTTCAGTATATTTCTCAAGGATTTAAATTGTTTTAAAAAATTACTTTTAGATTTAAGGATTTTAATTTTCTTAAAAGTAAGTGTTGTTTTTTATTTTAAGTTATCTTTACCTACAACTTATAGCTATTTGTATTAAACCAACATAACTGCTTTTGAACAACCATCTTAGAAGAATTTAGTACAGGTTCCAACATAATAAAATAAATTGCAATACTTACGGTAACTCTTAAGTAATTTATATCTTTTGAACAGCAGTTTTTTAACTTAATGTTTACTACTAAAAATTATCAAAAATAGATGTGCTTTCAAAAACCTAGAAGAAAACCTGAAAAACCTCGAAGAAATTTAGAAAACCTGGAAGAAATTCGGTAAAATGTGTGGCAACCCTGTTAAAAGCTGCGGTTTTATCAAGTCCTTTTGTTATGTTTTTAGTTATTAGGAAGTCTGCGTGATACAGTAGTTTTTAAAGTTTTTTGGTCATAAAGGTTTTGTTTTCAATTGTCTCAAATAATCCAGCCAATTCAGACTAGCTTGTAACTTGGGCTAGTTTTTGTCTTATAGGCTGGCTTTTTTATATAAGAGTGGCAACTCTATTTCTACAAACTTGAAAATATTAAATAGTACAACTGTTACTGTAAAACCAATAAATCATTGTAAGTCGATCCTAACTTTTTATTAGTTAATTACTAAAATTAGGAAACATTATAAAAACTTAGTGATAGTCATAAAATGTATAACTAAAAATATTTCTAAACCCAAAAGGCTAGTACAGTTAAATAAGAAAGGTATAAATAAAAATCTAACAGAATTAAAATTTTAAACTATGTAATGTAATTTTTTTACAGAATTACATGACATCAAAAGACTAGAGTTTCACCGATCTTGCTTTAAGCTTTTAAAAGAAGTTTTGATTAAGCAAATTGAGGAAGAGTCCCAGAAAAGTGATGCAGAGTCTAAAGAAAAGATACTTAAAATTCTTGACAGAAGTTTTAAGCTCATCAAAGTACCTACTATGGCTTCAGTTCCTATAACTGTACTAAAAAATTTGAAAAAAGTAATATTTTATTGGCTAAAATACTCTGTATATATATATTAAAATTTATTTTTACTTAATTTAAAAATAATTTATTAAATAACTTTATTGTGTTAGTATAACCGTTTTGAATTTTTTTTTAATAAAAATTTAACAAAGTATTTTTCATTTGAAAAATTAGTAATAAGCTTTAATTTTTTTTTATAAATTTACTTAATATTAGTATTTAAAAAATATAACAAAACACATTTCATATTTTCTTAAATTTATTTGAATACTTTCGAAGTAAGTCTTGTCAAAAATTGTATGTTATTAAATTAAACTCAATTGAAATAAAACTATAACTATGTAAGTAACTGTAGTTTAAAGTTTTAAACTAAAAATTTTTATATTTGCTAATACGTCATTTTATATTTTAAAGCTTTAAACTACAGTGTAGTTTTATTTCAATTTCAAATAAGTTAAATTATTAGTAATTTTGTAACTTACACTAAATATTCTTGAGTTGCAGATGAAGAGCAAAAAAAAAAGGTCTTAAGTGTTTTAAACGGTAGTTTTTTGAGTAGTCTTGTTGGAGGGTGGCCATAGCCTTTTTAATTTCTTTAAATTGGGGCCATTTTAAAAAAAGTTTAGGAAACTAAGTTGTACACTATAGTTTTAATAATTTACATATATTGAAACTCTGTTTTCTATTTAAATTTTTTCACAAATTATTAAACTTACAGTTGTTTAATACTGATATTCTTTACTGTTTTAGATCCAAACAAGCTAAAACTGTTGTTAATGTAATTTAATTAATTTCTTATTAAACCTAATAGATACAAGGTTGCATAAAAAAAAACCTGGAATTTTAAACTATTTTTAAGTGTAAAGTTGTACGGCTCTGCAGCGTTTAGCGTTAGAAATTGGCCTCCCTTTTCTCTCTTCTTTCAAACTATCTTTCTTAAACATCAAACCTGCTTAGTTTTGGCAGTCGTCTTGCTAGTGTTTCGACTTTGCCTTCATTTCAGCTTTGTTGTTTTCTTTTAAAAGTTATGTGTTTACCGTTGTCACTAGCGTAACGTTGTCGATTGTTTTTAACATTGGCTTTAAGTCAAAGTATTTTATTTCGTATTAGTTTTCTAGTACAGTTTGTTGTATTTTGTCGCACTTTTATTTATTGTAAATACAGTCTAAGCTTATTGACTTGATTTCATTATAAAAGTAGTTTAAGCTTTCTAACAATCTTATAAACCTACTTCAATAAATAGTAATAAAAAGTAGCGTAGAACTTTCTAAGGATATTATTATATTAGCGCGTTATAGTCAGTAACCGCCATGCCCGCGTATATAACTAAGCATATCCTCGATTGGTTTAAAGTACAGTAACCTCTCGCTTATTTACGCACATTGTTTCGACATAAAAAATGCGTAAAGATACACGAGAGATTGTAAAGATACGAGAGGTACCAAGTATACTTACTATAATGGCTGTTTTTTTGATATTGCTTCTAGTTAAAAGCAGACTGGGGACTTTCCCACTTTTAACAATTTCTTTACTTAATTTATTAATATGATAACAAAAGATAAAACTATACATATACCAAAAAAAAGGTTTAACTTTATATAAAACAGTAATACTTGTAGAAAAAATTTACTAATTTTGTTTTTAAGTAGATTTTATTTTATCTTTATTTATATGTGACCTATTTGATACTTAACATTTATATTCTATTCTACTTAGCAAATTCAATTTATAATTAAGCATTTGTTTACAATTAAGAAATGGTGTGGTGTCTGTAATAAAATTTGTTTCTATAGTCTTTTACAAAAATATGCATTTGGCGCTGTAATGAATTTCTTCTTTTGAACAAAAATAGAAAAAATAAGTATAATAAAAATTGTCTATGTTACTACTACTATTTTTATTTGATCTTTGCCTACATTAGGATAAACTTGTCTTGCATTGTATTAAAGATATATTAATGGATTGCGAAAAATTCCAACGCTTGCTGTGCAAAGCAAGTGTTACAGAAGAAGAACTTAAACTAAAAAAAACGTCAAATGAAAATTAGTGATATTTTTACTAAAAAAACAATTGAGATTTGTGTTAAGTGTGAGCTCTATATGTATTAAGTATCACTGCTACTTTTTGCTAGGAAGTTTCATTAGATTTCTTTTTTAGATGTTTATTCATATATAGGGCAAGAGTGCTGTATTATTTATTTGTGTTTTAAACTCTCATTATCTCACTATATTTTCATTATTTAACACAGTCATATTTCATTCAGAATTTTAATTTAAGCTCTATTGTTAACAAAATTTCTGATATACTGAGGTATAACTAAGTGTTTATTAATTAGTCAAGGAACATAAGTTTACAAAGTATAAAAATATAGAGAGGTCAGTTAGCATTTAAAAACATATTCTAAATAAAAAACATACAATAAACCTGTTTTGTGCAATTTAATTTTTTTTTTTAATTTTTTTAATTTTTAGAATTCTAAAATGAGTAACTAAACGAGAGTGCGTAACGTCACGAGTGCGTAAAGATGCGAAAGGCTACTGTAATGAAATTTCGATTAGATACAAAAAACTTATCATATAGATAAAATTATTTTAGTATCATTAAAATCCTTATTAAAAAACCCATTTAAAGTAGCTTCAATTATCTGTTTAGTGATTTTATACTGTTTAAGACCGTTTTTTACCTTAAATTTAATTTTATACAAAAATAGATAAAAACGAGTTCATTAAAAAACCTGTAAGAAATTCAGAAAACCCGGAGAAAGTTTTCAAAAAACTTTTGGCAATTCTAGATACCAATATAAATAAATACCATATTATCTCTTACCTATGATGCCTCTCTTCAAATTAATTTAGTTTGTATAAAACGTGCAGAGTACAAAATTAAATATCATAAATTGCTTCTTCTTGCAAATATTAAGAAAAGGAACCTATCTAAAAACAAAAACTTTGAAAGATATGTCACAATAATAAATATGAAAAGCACTTTAGATTTCTGTCTTGTGTCATTTTTGCCAAGTTTTATGTTATTTATCTATAAATCTTTGAGAAGTTTTCTAATATCTTTTATTTTTGTGGTTTTGACTTAAATTTCAGTAAAGAGTACATACTGTACCTTTAGGTGCTTATTAATACATCAACCTTCGAGTTTTCAGCTAAAAAAGTTTTTACATTTACCAAGTAACACAAAAACACCCTGTGCAAAACTTTAGATGATTTGAAGAAACTTTCACCATGGCACCATTTAATTTTCTGAAAAACCTCCCATTGCAAACTGTATGGTACCTAAAAAATTTGACCTAAGAGTTTTTAGCTGGAATTTTTTTTACATATAGCAATTATTACAAAAACAAACTGGCATATGATTTAAAAGTTTTAAAAAAGCATTTCTTGATAACAAACTGGAAATTTAAGAAAACTTACAAAAAATAATAGAAATTACATGAAATCAAGAAGTGCCATAATACTTTCTTAAAATCGTCTAAGTTGTGCACAATGTGATAACTGACACATGTAAAAAAAATCCATCTGATAACTCCATAGTCGAATTTTTGAGTCCCATATAGTTTGCATTGGGGTGGTTTTTAGAAAATTGAATGGTGCCAAGCTGAAAATTTCTTCAAATCATCTTAAATTTTGCAGAGGGTTTTTGGAGTATTTGCTAATTGTAAAAAAAAATTAACTGGGTACTTAGAGTTTGCCCGGATGTTTATTTAAGCACCCTAGTGTACACACAGTCCTGACCAATTATACAGTTCTGTTTGACAAACAATTACGCGCTCATCTACATCTTCTAGTTGTATTACCAAAAAATGTTTAAAGTATTTTTTATCTAATTAATTGCAAAAAATAGAATGTGCTTTTATTATCGCTATAAATGAACATATTTCAATTACAGTTTGTATATTTCAGGTGCCTGAGAAGTATTTGAGCTTACTTACAAACGACAAGCAACTTTATAAAAGCTGCCCTATTGAAGTTAAACGACAAATTTGGCAGAAAAACCAAACACTCTTTGGAGATGAAGTATTACCACTTCTGAGTAGATATACTGCCGTTAGTATAACTTTAATACAACTTTATATACTTATTAATGTTAGCTAATTCTTGTAGAAAAGGGTAATAAATGAAAGTTTGTCTAAATAGTACTTCAGATTTTTTTGCGGTTTGATTTATAACTAAAGCTTCAACATACAAAATATAGTTTGCGAAATTTTTAATATTCAAGTTTAAGAAGAAAAAGTTATAAGTTTTTACATAGTTTGTTTTTCTAAATTGCTACAACTTTAACAAAAAAGTCAGGAAAAATGTTTTTCTATTGAAAATGACTAGAAAAACTAGGGAAATTGGATGTTACTACTAACTTTTGTTCAAAACTAAATTTTTTTTTTCTTCTATTAAGTGTAAACTGTTTTAAATATAAAAAAGTTAATGTTTTTTTGTTTTTAAACTCTTGAAATATAACTCTAAAATAACTATAAGCTGTCATAAAGAAAGCTATTGAAAACAACAAAGCGAAAATTAGGAGGGGTTAAAGTCAAAATACAGCTATGATAGACACTATATTTCTGATATTTCCACAATATCATTATCTTAAGAATAACACGCGCACCATAACATCGTTAAGTCTGGAGAGTTAATCATAAACAATAACGATTGCCTCAAAGATTTTTAATAAAGTTAGATCACTTCATATTAGTGTTCAACCAAACCCAAATGCCTTATCTTGCCAAGATCTGGATAAAACCAGATTTAAAAATGTAAAATAGGTTTTTTTTTAGTTTGGGCTGGATCTTGATTTAAAAAAAAAATCTATCCATTTCTAGTTTAACCTGAACTTAGATTAAAGATCTGGATCTGGTAAAGCTTATTTTTAGATTGAGCATTACCGGGTCTTAAATCTTTAGGAAATTAAAATAGTCAAATTAAAATCTGGATGGATCCAGATCTTGGCAAACTATGACCAAATCTGTCATTTAGATCTGTAGAACATTACTTCAGGTTTATATTAAATAAATCTCACACTGAAAAAAAAAAGTTGAGCTCTCTAAATGAAAACTCTAAAGACAAACAAAAATTAAAGAAATAGTGGGTTAACATTTGATTATAACTTATACTAAACATTTGCCTACTTAAAACAGGCAAAATTTAGTTTTTTACTTAAGCTATTTTTTAATGTATGCGTCTTATAATATATTATGCTCATTAAAAAATTCTTAACTTGATTGTAGTTTTTATCTCTTGATAAGGATACAAAGATTGTGAAGACATTCTTACGTGTAAAAATAAAAGGACCACAAAAATGTTTTTTTCTTAAGTTGCAATTGATTTCAAAATACAAAAAACAATCTACAATGATACATATGATATTCTAAAACTTTAAAAATTATTTAAATTTTTATGTTTAGAATTTTATTTCTCATTGTATCTTTCTTTTTTAACTTTTTGTTATAAAATCTAACTTTATTTGTTTCAGTTTAGGAGCTATACATTTAATTGGAATAAGAAATATCAAGTAGTTTTAATTATGTTAATCGAAGTCAAAAATAGATTTTTTTCTCACTAATTTTAGATGAAAGAACAAGAGTTTCTTGAACAAGGTGCAGCATTTTTCAAAATACCTCCTAAAAAACGTCGAAACAATCCTATACTCAAGCAGTTTTCTGAGTTTATTGGTTAGTTGCATAATAAATGTTAATAATGATGGTTTTAAATCTTAAATTGAAAAAAAAATCTTTACATAAAAGTATGCATTTGTCTTAAAAAAAAATTACTTAAAATCGTTAAATAAAGTTTAATTTGTTGGTAAATAACATCTTTAAGCACTTTTAAATTTAATATTTTCTGAGTAACCATTTAATTGACTTACAAAATTTTTCCTGGAAAAACAATAGTTTAATTTTGATAAAATGCTATTTTTCAAATATCAAAATATTTTTTTTAGCAAAATTTTTTTTTGTATAAAACATATAATAAAAAAGGGCATAACTTTTAAAATAATAAATGTTTTGTAAATTTTAAACATGCTTACTATTTATATTAAAATTTGAAATTTTATAGGTTCTGAGTTTATGTATATACTTTTGTACTCTATTGTGCCAACTTTTGTCTGTAGAAGAGATCAGTTTTATATTTTTTGATATTATTTATTCATGTTTATATTTATACTTTACTAGCATTATACTTTTATTTGAAATATATCATTTTTTAATGTAAAGGACGAAAAAAGGCCTACGATTTTTGTAGCATATTTCTATATAATTAGTTTCTTTTAGAGTTTAATTATTAATAAAACTATCATAAACATACAAAATAAATTAGCTAGTTTTTAGTGTAAGTTAAGGCCATTGGGGGGGGGGGGGTAAACCATGTTTTTTACAAGTTGATCTTATTTTATAGAGTTTTTTCTAAGCTTCAAGGTGCTTTTTATCATTAAAAAAATTCGAATTATTTTTTGAGATATGACCAGTCAAAGTCGGGCCGCATAATAGGTTCCCTATGGGAAGGGAAAACTAGAACAGCGAAAAAAGACTATTTCATTTAAAATCTATCTCCTCCTACACTTTTCAAGCAATCTTCTTTAAACTTTCACAGTCTAATTTTTATACAATAACAAATAAACGTTACTTTGGAATTTGAAATTTTTGTAAAAAAATTTTTTTTTTGAAAAAAAAAACTTTTTTTTTTAATTTTTGTGATAAATTTTTTATTTTTTAAAATTACTAAAATTCTTAAGTAAGGTTTTTCCTTTTACAATAATGAATTTTTCCTGAAAATTTGAAGAAGATTGCTTGAAAAATGAAGGAGGAGATAGATTTTTAGTGAATTTTAAAATTTCCGAGAACATTGGCCCGGAAAATTTGCAGTCCATACGTTTTTATTAGAAAATTTTTACAAAAAATTAAATATCTCAAAACAGGGTTGCCACTTTACCTGGAAACCTGGAAAAACCTTGAAAAACCTGGAATTCCACAATTTAGGCAAAAATAACCTGGAAAAACCTGGAATATTTAATAATATAAACATTTTCAGTAGTAAAACTTTTAATTTTCACAAGAAATCTATCATATAGGTGAGATTGTTGTCATCATCAAATTTTTTTTTTATAAAAAAACTTATTTAAAGTAACTCCAAAGTATCTTTTCAATGTTTTTATACTATTTAACACAGTTTCTTATTGAGAAATAAATTTAAAACTAAAAATAGACCAAGTGTGTACTTATAAAAACCTGAAAGAAATTTGGAAAACCTGGAAAAAATTTTGAAAAAACGAGTAGCAACCCTGTCAAAAGTTAAATGATATTTTTGAATTCTATAAAAACTGGCTTGTAACTTGTACTTGCAGCTTTCATATAAAAGCAAAAGTTAATTTTTGTAATAAAAAAATGTTGGACCCCCCTATGGCCTTAATCGAATTGTTTTAAATGTTAATATATAAATGTAATATCGTGACGTAATTGTTATATGTTTTTTTCACTAGTTAGTAGCGTTTAAACATTTCGAATCAGTAGTTTCTTGATTTTCATGTAGGTGGTTTTAAATTATGATTAGTTATTTTATTTTTTACTTTACTTTATCTAATTTAGACTTAATAGTTACAAATATTATATGGTTTTATAACAGTCGGATTTAACATTATGTATTGTATCTGTTATTGGCCATTAATCTACAATAGTCTATAGTTTTTATTTTTAATAAACACACATATATATATGTATATATGTTTAAAAAATTTTTACTTTGTTCTTTATTTCGTTCTGAGGATATGCACAAAGCATTGAAACTAAGTAAACAATTCGAAAATTAGTTGTTTTTTCATATTATAAATAAATAAGTATATTTATATATATATATGTATAAGATGTAACGTTAAAAAGCGTTAAATCCTGTAGATCCTGATAAGCTAAGCTTATCGGAATATATACTGCTCTATATAATATTATATATCGGAAAATGCTCTAAGAATAGAGCTTTTTCGAAACTCCGTAGATCTGTTCTTAAATTTATTTAAGAGCAGTGAAACGCCGTTAGTCAGAATAAAGTTTTAATACAAAAACATCTGTGGTATATATATATTATTATGTTAAGTTAACTTTCATTTGTGTGTTTTGTTTTGTGCTTTATTTTAAACTTGTTTTGAAGCTGATGAGTGCATAAGCACGAAACTCGAGTCCTTTGAATTTTACATCTTGAAATAATCTTTTTTATTAACAAAGTCCTTAAGGTGGGCTCAGTGTGAAAGATTTAATTTATCAAGTTAAATAACTTAATTCATTATATATATATATATATATATATGTACCTACTTTAGCTTCTATTCTTTCCTTACAGTATTTATTTTTTACAGAGCGTGTTGACCGTTGAAGTGTGTTAACCCGTCAACACACAAAAACATGTGTTAATATTCAAAAAAAGAATACTGTTTTATTTGTTATTATTAAAACTATCATTTATGTTTTCAAATATTAATTGCTAATGTTTTTTTTACAATAAATCAAAACAAACTCGTTTGAATATATCAATTGCATCAGTTTGAAAAGTACTTGCTGTATTTCACTTTCTCTGAACTAATACATTGTTCCATGTCTTTTTTCTTTACTTTTAATACATATTGTTTATATTTACAGTGTTGTCAAAAAACTTAGAATCATGGAAAATTCTAAAATTTGACCATTAAAAACTTGAATTTGAGAAACTTTGAAAAAACATTCCTGGAATTTCGAACAAAATCACTAAAAAACCTGAAAAAAGCTTTAAACTATTTCTACAGCTTAAGTAATGAAATTTCAATAAAGTACATAAAATGTATCAAAGGATAAAAATATATTTTTATCATTTTAGAATATTTTTATAAAAAATGCATTTAAAGTAGCTTTACGGTATCTTTTAATGTTTTTATACATTTTTTATAATGAGGTACTAAATTTTGAGGTAGTTATCTCAAAAAACGTAGGAGAAGATAGATTTTTAGTGAAATAGTCTAATTTTGCCGTTTTAGTTTGCACCTCCCATAAGGATCCTATTGTCGGCTCTGACTTTGACCGGCTATATCTCAAAAATTATTTTGAATTTTTTAAATCTGTAAAAAGCATCTTGTAGCTTAGTAAAAACTATATAAAATAAGATCAAAAACCAAAAAAGGGTGTTTACCCCCCCCCCCCCCCCCGATGCCCTTAATCCAGATAATGTAGAAAATTTTCCATTAAAAAATTCAAACTTCCTTGATAAAATTATCTATAATGAAAAGTATGGCTATCCTTATTTTTAAAGAATACATTTATAATTGGTTTGTTTTTATTTATTTAGTATTTTTGAAAAGCAAGCTAATGAAATTTAACGACTTAATATGTACAAAAAACTTTTTTTAACAATATTTTAAATTTTTTACATTTTAAACTTAGTATTATATATTTAATCTAGGAAAGGATGCTTTTTTTATCTTTTCAAATAAATATTTGTAAAGATGAAGTTATAAAAAAATTGTAACATTTTTATCTTTGTGATTGAAAAACGTTGTGGTTTTAGTTTATACTTGATTCTTCTAAGATTAAGTCCACAAAACTTTCAAAAATCTAATGATTGTGATCACTATATATTTAGGGACGAACATAAGACTTTATGACATGGTGTTGCAATTTCTTAGAACATTTTATATCAAGACACAGAATGTTTATTACTGCTGCATGCGAAATGAAATACTCATGTGCCTCCACGACAATGATCTAGCTGATGTTTGCCAGGTTGAAACACGATTTTATACTACTAATAGAAATTATTTCATCTTATAACACTTAATATCCTTACACTATATACGAGGCAAAATTGCTCTAACAATCAATATAAATAAACTAAGAGTCGAGAAAATATATTTAGATTTGACTAAATTGTTCTTTTTACTAAAAATATTTATAGATATAATCACAACTTAATTAAAAAGTTATTGTCATATATATTTTTAGTCTTACATGTTCACTAAAGCAGTATAATTTTTAATGGTACGTAACAAAATGATACACTATGGTTTTTTTTTAGGTTGATCCATGTTACAAATTTACATGGTGTTTAAATGCTTGTATTAGAGAAAATTTTATTCCTCCTAAACGTGCCAGAGAACTGCAAACTTTTCTTGATAATGTTGAAAGAAACGAAGAGAAAGTGCTTGGGTTTGTTAAATCATCATTTGTTATTAGTTACATTTAGTTTAAAATTTTATGCTTATAAAATATAATATTTTTAACAAATTTCAAAAACTAGTAGCATTTAAAAAGTATTTTTATTTCAGGGACTTGTCAATGGTATTGAACGACCCTTTTGCTATGAATACAGTTCTTAGCACAATGTGCAAGTACATGAACGAATGCTGTATCAAGGAAATGCTTCCGAGGGTTTGTCATTTTTAGTATTACTAAATATTATTAGTGAGTATTTTCAAAGGTTTGTTGTTTAGTACTATTAATTAAAGTTTTACTAGTACAAGTATATAACTGTTTTAAAGTTTATATTTAATAGAACGTTTTAGTTATTTTAATTATTACAGCGTAAATGCATGTAAATAGTTATTGCAACCAGTAGCAAGATTACTATCATAAACATATAGAACAGTTAACATCTATAATTAATTTATTTTTTCGTTAAACTTAAAAGGTTAAATTATACTACTAACATACTAACAATTTTTAAAATAGGATAATGGCGAGTTTACACTGCTTATAAGGATGTTAAGTTTAGGACAGTCTGCTTGGAGTATAATTGATAAACAGGTAAATTATTGTAATTGCCTTAAGTCTTTAGATCAAATGATAATTTTAACTAGTGATAAAGAATTAATTTATTTCTATTTGTATATTTAAAGTTTTGGATTAACATTATCGCCGAGAAATTTTTAGGTTTTTAAAGAGCCGAAGATGGACAAAGAAATTGTTTCAAAATTTGTAACTTCACTAGTATTGCAACAAATAAACGACCACATAAATGCAAATCGCAATAAGTTAAAAGTAATAAAAAATGAACCCATTGAGGAACCTCCAAAGAAAAAAAGTAAAAAGGTAGTTTATATTTTAAGTTGAGTTTAATTTGCAGTTGTATACTTACTAGAACAATTTTATTTTTACTTTTCGTTTTCAACGTTTAAAATCTGTTGTAAAATGTTTTGCTTTAAAAGTTTATTTATCTCATTAAAACTTGCTTTTTAATCAGTTTTATTGTAAAATACAGTTTTACTATTTGATTATATTATTTAGACAACTACAAACAAAAAACAATCTGATGATGGTTTTTCAAAAATTCTGCAAGTTATTGGGAAGTTAGTTTGGGTTTACCAGATTGTAGAAATGCTTTATGAATTAAAATATCGACAGATTATACAAAATAGGTTACCTTAAACTTATTCATTTCCAAGTTTAACAACAGTTGTAAATCTTAAAAAGTACTATAGAGAATGTACTATTAGTTTTGCTTAATCATAGGTTTAAGATTTTTTATTTTTTATTCACAAATACCAAAAATATTTCGTCTTAATATATAACTTATTCACAGCATGTTTTGCTTTAATATAAATTAGACAGCTGTTTTTATTTAGTACTTCAATAAATTTTGTTATGTTTAAAAAATTTTGGTGGCAACTTCAAAATATATATCATTAATTTCTTATTAAGTCATTAAATAGTATAGTGATTACGTTTATAAACAGTTACTTTTTATTAACTATAACGTCTAATAAAAGATGTTTTTCAGGTACTACAGTTCAGAGTTAATTTGCAAAAGTATTTTATTATGGCAAGTAGTTAATATGGCTAAGCTAAAGAAAAAGAATGTTGTTGCTGAGCTTATTCAAACAATTTGTTAGTTTTTAAAGTTTCTAACATCATTTTTCTTTAAGTTGTTTAAAATTTGGACTAACTGTGACTTTATTATAAGTTTTTATAATATGATTTTGTACTTAAATAAGTTTTTAAAATTATGTTTTATTTAAAGTGACTTTAAAATAATTGCATCTAGGTAAAACTGCTAAAGACATAAAAGAGTTTTTAGGAAATACTTTAAACTTTATGTTGTTTTGCTCAATAATAAGCACTGAAATGCTTCAAGATGAAGAAATATTTAATCTAGTTTTTACTAAACTTCTGAAAAATTCTCCATCTATAAAGTAAGTCGACATCGGTTTTATATAATTTTGATTTACAGTTATTATAAAAATTTTGTTGTTAAAAAAAACGATTATGTAGATTATATTTTTATGCTTTCTCAGCTTAATAATAATAATAAACAAAAGTACATTTGTTTTCTACAATCTAACAGTTTATTATTATTTATTTAATTGTTAGGGTTGGAAATAAAGTATCTTCGTACACTAAAAATAGAACTTATTTATTTTTATTTAGAATTATAATTTAACTGTATTGACGTATTATTATAGTAATTGTATTACTTTCATTTTAGGACTAAATAGTTGAATATTTTGAAATAAAAAGTAATAAAGGTTTACTATTAAAAAATTCACTGTTCATAAATTTCAAAGTACATCAGAATATTAATGTGTATCTGGTCGTTCAATAACTAGTTTTTAATTGCAATTGATAAAATAATTACTGAAGTTTTTATGTATCAAGCTTATTTTAATTTTTTACAGATAGTTTTTTGTAAACATTCGTTTCGAGAAAAATGTAATATTTCGTTTCTATAATTTAAGAAGTTTTATTTAAAAAAATAAACTTTTAGATACATTTTTTGTTAAAATTTATGAGACGTTTATGTGTACGATAAAAGTTTTTATAATATTTTTAAGTTTGTTCATTAAATATTTAAATCATAAATATTTTTACTATAAAAATAAAAAATAAGAACACTGTTGTCTTTTTATGTGATATAAATAGCTTCTTGATATTAAAACAAAATATTTCTTTTAATTTCTATGATAACTAAAATGATTTACAATTCTTGTTTATTAATAACTAAAAAGCTTCATTAATAAACTAATATTTTTAAAAGGTTATTTAGACCATCTATTAATTATGCAGAAATAGTCTAATTAACTTTTGTTTCAACAATAGAGCTCTATAAAAAACTTATAATTTTATTACACCTTACAAATTACTATGTTTTAAATTTGCTTTGATTAAATAAAAACTTGAAGTTTATTTTAACTGAATAAAATAATTTTTTTGTTAATTTAATTAGTAGTTTGAAGTGCATGCATTTGAATTAATTTGTTCTATACTATATATATAGCAATGTTATTAATTTCTAATATTTGTGAATAGCGATTCGAAAGATACAAGTTCGTTGAAATATAACGATAGGAATGTTGTAAATACTTGTATATGTATTTTTATAAAACTAATCTTTTTATTTAATATAATACTATTATTACACACTATCTTAATATAATTAATTTCGATATATTCTTATTACAGAGAAGTACATCAAAAGTGTATATTAAAAATGCTAACTGAATTTTGTACAAAGTGTAATGTAGAAAAAGTTAACTCACTTGCAATTAAGTTTGAACCAAAGAAAAAAGTAAGATTTTTATATTTTTGTATCGTTTTAATATTTACTACTACTTTTTAATAGATTAATACCAAAAATCTCTTTGTAGAATTTTTAAACAAATTGTTAATTTTAGACTTATACATTATATATTGTATTTCTTTATCTAAAATTAAACAACTTCTTACAGCATTTTTTCTCCCTGTTATCTGAACTTATTTAAATGTTTTGTAAGTGTTTTATATTTTTAGTATAAAAAATTTTTGAAAACTAATTATATTTAAAATTTTTTGCTGTTATTCCATAATGTAAACTAGTAACAATATTTCAACTATGTCATGAATTTACCATCATACAATAACCAATAAACTGCTCCCGCACGACAATCAACAGCATTTTTCGAGACAATCTACGACAAAAACCCTTTGTATGCCTGATGAGTCCTAATAAGAACGAAACAGGTCGTAGATTGTCTCGAAGATTGTTGTTGGTGGTCGTTCGAGAGCAATACAGTGCCATAAAGTAAAGAAAAATTCTGTTTTAACGTATAAAAGAAATAAAACTGTACCATAGCCAATTATATAACTAATATTGTATGATATACCATTGTTTAGTTTAATTTACTATAATTTTATATAATTTTTAAGGTAAGCCAACAAGTTATCGAACTTGATAAGCTTCTTAAAGTAAAAATAAGTCAGTGCATGACTGCTTCAACACAAAATGAGAAATGATTTTTTTTGAAAACATAGATGCGTATTATAAAGTACTGCGCTAACAACAAGGATGAAGATTCAAAGTTATTTATTTTTAAACATTTGAATGTAAAATAATAAACATTATGTCTGATCGAGTTTTACGATTAAAATTAAAAAAGTTTATTTCTAATTATCATGACTATGTTGCTTTTTTACTTAAATATAAGTTATTTTATAGTTTTGTACATTTTAAACGAAATATTTTTTGATTTTACTATTTAATTGTTAAAACAAAGTTATTGTTGCTTAATTAAGAAATACAATGATAAAGTAATTTGCAAAATTACTTGTATATTTTTTGTATATTTAGTTATTAAATTGAGAAATTTGCTTAATTTTACTTTATAGTAAATAGTATAACTTTTTTTGATTTGTTTTTAATGTTGTTTAATAAAACAATGTGTTAATGTAATGTTAGAGATATCCAATTTCAAATTTTAGTTTTTGAAATTACTGCAATAAAAGTATTTATAGTAATACTTATTCTCTTTGCTTGTATTAGCTATTTAGTTAAAATAAAAATTTGAAAATGTTTTTTAAAATACCCAGTTGTTGTATACTATTTAGAAACTAATAAAAGTACTAATAAGGCATAGGGGGAGGGGTAAATTACCTTTTTTTACAATTTAGTCTTATTTAATTGAGTTTTAACTAAGCTACTAGTTGCTTTTTACAGTTTCTTAAAACTCTTTTTTTTTTTGAGGTATAGCCGGTCAAAGTCGACGACTACAATAGGTTCTTTATGGGAGGTGCAAACTAAAACGGCAAATAACTAGAAATCACAAAAGTATATATGTTTTTCTATGTATCAAAAGTATATGTATAGAAAAGTATGTATGTCTCTTATGTTTTTTGAGATAACTATCTCAAACTTTCAGGAAATGTTCCTTGAAATATTTAGAAAATTCTGTTAGAATAAAAAAAAAATTATGACAAAACTGTCTTTTCTGTTTATCTTTTAATAAAATTTTTATCTTTTTGTTTTTTGAAAATTCATTCCGACAGAATTTTTTAAATATTGCAAGGAACATTTCCTGAAAGTTTGTGGTGTTTATCTTAAAAAACGAAGGAGATAAATTTTTAGTGAAATAATCTGTTTTCGCAGTTTTAGTTGGCGCCTCCCATAAGGAACCTATTTTTGCCTCACGACTTTGAAGGGCTATATCTCAAAAATTGTTTTGAATTTTTAGAATCTGTAAAAAGCATTATGTAGCTTAGTAAAAACTATATTATTAAATAAGATCAAATTGTAAAAAAAAAGTAATAACCCCCTATGCCCAGTGTAATTAATCTTTATTAACTAAATACACTAAAACAGGTTTTAAAAATTCTTGATAAAATACTAGAAAAAGTTACAAAATAGTTTTAATGAAAATTCAAATGTTTTACCTTAATTTAGTTTTTATTTACTTTCTAAATAATAAATTAAAACACCATATTTTTTACTTTTTAGCCACTAATAAAAAGCTTTAAGAAAAGATTAAAGTATTTAAATGTTGACTTTTCTTGTCTTTGTTTTTATCAGAACATAAGTTTAAAGTTGTTTATGTACAACTTTTATTAGTTTAGTAAAACAACTTACATAGTAATGCATTTTTCAATAATCGCTTTTCATGAAACATTTAAGTTTAAAATATCATACGTATGTCCTTAATTTATTTGGGACGGATCAAATGTGCACGAAGACAATTTTGCACGAGCGTAAAAAATAAAAAAATACCGACTAAGGGTTAAGAGTAACATAGATAGTCAAAAAAGAAGTTAATTAATAAAAATAGAAAAGCATTTAAAGAAAAATACCGATCAAGGGTTAGGGGCAACAGTTATAGTAAAAAAAAAAAAGATTTAATAAATAAAATAATAATGAGGAAAAAAAAGTTACCGACCAAGGGTTAGGGGTAACAGTGAAAAAACTAAGAAAAAAAAAATTACCCCTTCTTAACTATCCCTTCGTGCGTATTTGACACCTACCCTAATTGGTCAGTTTGTTTATTTTAGTGGCTAATACCTCTATACTCTTTTTATTTTTTCACACTCTTTCGTCTTATATATAAATATATATGAAAGTTTATTTGCTAATTTATTAAGCATTAGTTTATTATAATACATACAAACCACTAAAATTTACCAAGTATAGTTTTTTTTTCTAACAGCTTAACTAATGAAAATCTATAAAGCGCCACTATGTAAACTTTTTAAAAGTGTGTACAGTAGGTTTTTGCAAACTTACCCTTTCTAACAACTCCACGTCTAACTCTACTTTTAGTTTCTTTTTAACTCTAATTAAACAATTTGGGTCGGTGTCAATTTTACATTGGTAACCTAATCAATACTGTTAGCCCATAATTCAACTCTAAACCTAGATCAATGAAAATAAAACTGTTTGTAGCCCTAACTTATAAGTGAAAATTTTATCTAACCATACTTAAACATAAAGGAGTAAGTAACTTACGTTCAAAATAATATCTAGGAAATTGTTTTGCTAGTAAATGAATTAGATTTAAGGATGTATTGAACTTACCTACGAACTTTTTAAACTGGTTTCCTAAGCATCAGGCTAAATAAGGGTCATATCTAAAACATAATTCCAAAAGTCCTAATATTAATCGGATATAACGTTACACCTAAACTTATTGGCTACGTGCTAAATGGGATAAAGGTTATCAAAAAAACTGAAATTTGACAGCTTAGGCTAAAAAAAACTGGAATTTAAGAATAAAAAAAAAACCTGGAATTTGGAACAAAAATCAATAAAATCTAGTAATTTATACAATTTTTACATGTTAAGTATTAAAATTTCGATTTGACAGAAAAAATATTTTGTATTGATAACTTTTTTTATCATCATCAAAAGTATTTTTAATATAAAACACATTTAAAGAAGCTTTAATATATGTTTTTAATGTCGTTATACTATTTAACACAGTTTTTCATCTTAAACTTAATTTTAAACAAAAAATAGACCCTAAACGTGTAATTTTAAAAATCTAGAGGAAATTTGCTAGAAACATTTGGTAATCCTGTGGGATGCGGCAAGTGAAAGGTAAAACTGCGGTCTGCGAATATGCAAATTAAGCCTACGAACGAAAATTTTGGAGCTAAACAAAGTATTCTGGGGTTTGAAATGAAGAGCATAACAAGGTCTTTGGTAGAGTTTATGGAAAATTCAAAACTTAAAGTTGATATTTCGGAAAAGTAAAAACTACAACTGTGGCCCATGAACACTATTATTTTTGAAACTTTTTCTGCAACCATCAAATATCTGTCAAACACTACATAGGTTTATTATTTTCCAATACGGGGAATATACTCCAGTGTACTCTAAAACTTATTGTTGTAGTTTCCTAAAATAGTAATGATAACTACGTTTCTTTACAATTAGGTATTCTAAAAAATTAGTTGTGTCATTTTTTCGAAAGTACCGACTGTTGATTATAAGTAACTTTGATTACAATAGCTTTTAAAGGACCGTTGCTATCAATTCGACGTGCCTATGGTTTCTTTCTTTAAAGCTAAAATTTGAGATCTTGTAGCCTTAAACGCTTCAATTTTCTATTTAAAGTTCAAACTATTATAACCGTACTGAATAACGATTATGTTAGGTTGGGTATTGATACAGTTAACGCTGCGCTTAAGTGTCATAGAAATTGTCTTTTCAGAAGGAAGGCCGGATAATTCATCGACATTTTTTTCATCCAATAGAATTACTCAAAAGTTGTTAAGATAAATAGTTTTTAAATAAAAATATTAATGCTTAATATCTTCTTAAAACTAATAGTCATCTAGTTTAAATCCCGTGTTCGCTGTCAAGTTCAGTTATACAATTGTGTTTAAACTTTTCTTTTGAAGAAAAATCAAAGTTTGTGAACTGTTCTTAAACTTTTGCTATTGTCGCTTCTTAGAGTTTTTTTTTCTTAAAAAACTTTGTACAACACAAAAAATTTACGTTGTTTTTACAAAACTTATACGCGCACCAAACTATACTTTCTGTTTAAAAAGGTTTCGTCAGTAATCTTAAGTAGACAATAAAAGAACGAAACTATAATTGTTTTCAATATTAACTCTATTAGTTTTAATATTTTGTGTTGAATAAAATAATTTACAACTTAGACTTTTTCAAACTAAGTATGCAAAAAAGGAAAATACGCTTTTGTGCGAAAAACTCTTTAAATTATTGTTACCCAGACTAGGAGCCTCACTGATTTCCTTCGAAATTGCCTCTGTCTCAGGCTCGACACATCAGATTCCAGGTTAGCAGTAGTTTTGGAACAACTCATTTCGGTTCGCGAACGTGTGCGTGGCGCTTTTAAGATTAATGCCTTTTTTAGGGGTTTTAAGGACATAACTATATAATTTATACAACTAAAGATAATAAAACTAAGTAATGTTGTTTTATTATGTACAAATAAACGCAATGACAGCTCACAATAAGTCTAAACACTTAAAGTTAATAATTAGAAGGGAAACGTGCTCTGGATTCTCTCCTTGACGTGTCACTGGTCTCCGGTCGCTCAGTTTCTGGCACTCGACGTTGGTCCGCCTCGTGTACAGAAACTTGATGAACGTTTGCTTGGTCTTCTTTCGGTTCCTTTCCGTAATCGGAGCGTGGCGATAAAATACTATATCAAATAGGCACGATGATATAAATATGTATAAATATTACAATACAAGTACAATATTAAGTAGATACGATAATATGAATATGTATAAATATTACAACGGAATTAATTAAATGTACAAAAACAACTTGTTCGTAGAAGTGTAGCTAAGGTTGACGCCACAGTCTGTGTGGGCTTAAGCGTGGAGTTCAATGTTCAAATTGATCCAAAGAAGTTGTCTACTACAGTATGCGTAGGCTTATGAGTATGGCACGCTAACAACTCAAATCGAGTTGTTCGTCCCGTCGACGTTGTTGAATAAGAAGGTTTTCCCGGAGGTCATCTAGCTTTTCCAAGATGGCGACTTATGTTCAGATCGCCAAGAGAAGGTTTTCCCGGAGATCAGCTAGCTTTTCCAAGATGGCGGATAACGCTCAAATTTGCTAGCAGCAGAGTGTCGCTTCGTGCTTGTTTCGAGGTGGAATGCCCGCTTCAACTCTGATTGGGCGTATTTATAGTTTTTCGATTCTTTTTCTAGAGTTTCTGATGGACTTTGGACTGTAGATCACGCGATCTCTCATTTGATTCTCTCATTTTCCCTGGACTTTGGACTGTAGATCACACGATCTTTCATTTAATTCTCTCATTTCCCTAAGCTAACAAGTTATTTCCAGTTCAATCAAGAAATCAGAAACACAATCATTATAAATTAACACTAACTTTGTTTGTGAAAAATAGTTTTTTTTGGGAATTAGTTTTACTATATTTATTTGTTGTTTTTTTAAGGAAAAACATTAATTTCTTTAAATTATCAAAATTTTGACACACAAGGGAAAATAAAATTTTGCATAAGTGTCCAACAAAATAAGTACAAAAAAAACTTAAAATTCGCTAATTGACAATTTTACTGTATTTCTTTGTAACTCCATCAATTTATAAGTTAACTTTAAATAAACAAGTGTTTTCATATCTTATTAACAAAATAACTAATTCTAATATAGAAACCTTTGTTTAGTAATATACAACTTTAATAACTTTTTTAATGTAATTATTCTAATAACGAATTATTTTTTTATTTTATAAAAAACAAATCAATAAAGTACTAGTTAAGAAGTACATTACATACTAGAAAGTTTCAAAAAATCCTTGGTTTATCAAGTATCAAGTTTAGAAACCACATTTTTATTAATTCCTACCTTAAAAAACTCTTTTTCAGATTAAGAACTTAAAACTTTGGTGACAGGTGAAACTAAAATAAATAAATAGTTTTTCAATATAATCAGGTAAAATCATGTTTTTTTGGTATTGTTATCTCTAAAAGTTACCTTGAAACCCCATTGCTAGCATTAAACAGCAACAGGCTTGTATAAACAAAAGTATTGTATCATTTAATAGAGCAAAAATATTAAAACTAAATAAAATCGATATTGTTAAAATTTAAACTATTGTTAAAGTACTTTCATTTACAATCAAATATATTTTTTGTTCAATTTCAGCACCAACTTTGTTACTCAACTTGTTTTGTGAGATTTTATCATTGAAAATTTTAAAAAGTGTACAAGTACAGTGGTCTACATGTTTAAAAATTTTGTGGTACAATAGCTTCTTGAAAGGTACAAAAAGGATCTTGAAAAAAAATTGGCAAAAATTTAACAAGAAGCATACATATATAGTAATATTAGCTAAATAGTTTGTTAAACTACGTGGGTCTAAGTATTTACACTAAAAAAATAACAATTTTACTAAGCCAAGGTTGTAAATTTATCATTAAGCAAACTAAAACTTATAAAGTTAATAATTTAGCCTGCTGTCTTCTAAAAATTATTTTTAATTAATATATTGCTAATAGTTTTTTGTAAATAACGTGTAAGAAATATTTTTTTTCTGTTCATAAAATAATACAATAGCTTTCCTGCAACTTAAAAGATATAATAGAAATATAATGAAGTAAAATATAAGCAGTTTATAAATATTTTTTGCACATCAAAACAAAACTTAAATTAAAAAGGAGGACTCTTTATATTTATCAAGCTAAGTGAGAATCTGACGTGACACTGAAGGCACATTGAAGTACCACGAACTGATTTTAGATGACGCTGAAAGCACCTTAAAGTACCATGACCAGATGAGATGACTGGTGCAGTTGCGATTGTCAAAGCTGATAAAACAGAAAACATAAAAAAAATATAATTAACTACACCTACCCTTGCTTCAAAAACGGTACTTCAAAACTTATTTTTTTAAATATTACGCATGCTTAAAAAATGGTTGAAAAAGAAGCAACAGCTAAGTTTTATTTATTTTACACTTTTTAGCTATTTACAGATAACAACCTACTCAAAACGAGCGTAATAGCTGTCTTTCTTATTTGTATCAAACATTGCATGGCATATAAACGAAGATGACGTTACTGACAATGCCAGCAAACGGTAGCTTTATATTAAAGCATCATAAAATGTTTGTAGATTGACGACCGCAAGTTTTCCGGTTGCGACTTGCTGACTACTTTCAATATGAACGAAACCTGGATCTTGGTCTGGTGATCGAATTTGTATGATAAACCCTTACATTTTTAGTTTTAATAATATTTTAAAAATCACTAGCTTTCCCAAAAGTAATAAATTTAGATTTATCAGCTATGAACTAATACTAAATACTTAAGTGGTCTGTTTAGATAAGTACAACACCCAAACCGGTTTTGCCAAAACAACTTAGTCATTATATTTATATTTCTAATGAAATCTAAAATTTCACTCGCGTCTATCATTAGGTAGTTATATCACTGACGGAAAACAAAAAACGAAGCTTTACTTTGTTAGCTAAATTCCTTACACAAAAAAGTTCTTTTTATTTATTTTATTAAATTCTCATGAGTTGCTTAGTTCTAAAACAGAGAATAAAATTGGTGATATATGGCTATCTATTAGAATTGTTTAAAAGTTGTAGTCACATATTGACAATCTCAAAAAAACTTAAATTGTCAGGACTGGTTAAGAAATTACCATATCTTAGTAGCATATCACACTTATCTAAGAAAAAAAATAAAAGATCTTATACAATCAACTTGCAATCAGAAAAAAAAAACCAGAGCTGTGTTTATTTCAACCAAATTCTAAGATTGAAGCTCAAAGACCCAATATCCTATCTAGATAAAAACTGTATCGTACAAAGACTTAATTGCTTCTATGAAAGAAGTTACATTGGGTAGAACTTCAGCCATCTTAAAACAAGGGTAAAACAACATATATTTAAATGAGTGTCGAATTTCATGTAAGAAAATACTAAAATAAAACAGATACCAATGCTGCGAAAAGATAATCTACAGCGGAGCATTTGATTAATAACATTGATTGTGCTAATAGCTGTAAGCTATTAAGATTTATAGCTATTAACCATTGTAGTAAATTTATTGATCTAATTAGACCAAGTCTATTTTATCTTTTTATTAATTAATCGGAATAATGTAAACTAAAAGATTTTAATTATGAAGTGCCTTTATTTAATTGACTAATTTGTTTCGTTTGTACTATACTTAGTTTAATGGTTATTTTTGTGTTGATTATTTTTTTACTTATATTAATCCCATTAATCACTTATCATAAGGTTGCCAAAGGTTTATTGAAAAAAGTTTTTTGGTTTTCTAAAGTACAAGTATTTTTGTTAATTTTTAGTAAAAAATTAAATTTAAGGTAACAAATGATTTAATTAGTTTAGAAATATCGAAAAGGTACTATAATGCTGCTTAACAAATGTTTTTTAATAAACAAAATTATAAATGATACAAAAAAAAAAATGGTATAAGAGAGATTTTTAGTATCAAAACGAAACTTTAAAATTTTACATGTAAAACTTTTGTTTAAAATTCAAGGTTTTTTTCCTAAATTGTCAAAACCTAATGTTTTTTAGATTATTCAATTTTTAGCAACCCTTTTATAAGTTTTTTACATTTTTGTGCATTCTAATTAAAAAACTGTGTTTTTAAATTATCATTGTTAATTAGATTATTAGAAATTACAGTCATTACCAATTGGTAGCTGTAGTTTTTTATTATATACGAAATTAACAATCAAGTATATTTGGTCTAACTTGAATAAATATTTTGCATTTTAAAAATGAAATTAACTTATTGTGCAACTAAAGATTTTTTGTATTTTTTTTCTCGTAGAGATTCTTAAAAATTAACTTAAATTTAATAACATAGTGTTTATTAGATAAAACAATGTAAAATATTTTTTACTCGAATACGGTAAGCTCAAAAAATACCTTTAAAATAACAGTAAACTTTCATACTTAATTTACTATTATGAGCGAACTTAATACATTACATAGAACTAATAATAATTTTAAGATTTGAAATTTCGTATTCCTGATAATAAAACATATATAAAAAAAATGATTACGCAGTAAAAAAAAGTGGTGCTAGAAATAATGAAAAATATTATTTAATAAAATAACTTAAAAGTTAGAAAAATTACTTGTCATGAAAGAGTTTTTTCATGCATGTCAAATTCTCAGTGCGCAATTTTGCTTACAAACCGTTAACAATATAAAAGCAATCTAACTAAAATCAATTTTTGAACAATATATATTTCAAAAGTCGATAAATTTTAATTTAGCTTTTTATGTCATACAAAATTGACCACACTAAACAAAAAAATCATTTGAATAACTACTAGACTATGAATTTTTTTTTGTTTTATTACTTATTTAGACGTTTTAAGCTATCTTATAAGCTTTATTTGTTATACTTGAATAACGCGTTAGAAGTTTAAGAATTTCCATACTACTTTGACAAAACTAATTAGGTTTTAAACATTTAAGGTCACTGATAAGATTATTTACTTAAATAACATTATGCTGTTTAAAAATCGGCATATTTGTAATTTACAGGGTTGCCACAAATCAAGCTGAGAAAAATTTCCTGACTTTTTTAAACCAAACTCTTAATTAAAACTTAATCTAAAATACATAATTAAACACTTGAAACTATATAAAGCTTTCAATAATATTTTTAGACAGGTTAAAGCAACAGTTATTTTTTGCTGAATTTAATCATTATCTTAATATAAAATTTTTATAGTTTTATTAGGATATTTTTTCACTTTTTACCAGATGAAGGCATTGGAAACTAAGTAATTTTGTAAACTTCTAGGAAATTTTGCAATTTTAGTCTAACTTTAAAGGGTTTTTTATTATTTTTTACAATTTCAAGGCTTTGGAAAATAAGGAATTTTGTAAATTTAAACTGACAAAATCTGACGTTTTTTCAAATTCTGTCAAATTTTCTGACTTAAGTCATTTGTTTTTAGTTTTTCCCGACTTTTCCTAAACTTGTGGCAGCCAAGAATTTATTTAGGTTGTTTCATTAGGTTTCTTGATTTGTTACTCACAAACCATAATTTTAAGTTGTTTAGCCAGAATTTTTACATTTAACTCTTTGTAGATTTTAAAGAAAATACCTAATTTAAGATTAGTCCATGTATATAGGCGATTAATTTTGTTACTAAATTTTTTTTTTGTAGATAACACTGAAATTTTTATAAAGATTTTTTTAATTATTTCGCTTATTACTTACTATAAGGAAAGCTGTAAAAAGTTTGTAAACATTAACGAAATTACAAACAAGAGCAGGTTTAAAAGGTCTAGAATTTGAAAGTATTTTTATTCTTTTAACAGAAAAAATTGCAGTGAAACTATACAAATTGTCTGCTTTTAATATGTAAAATCTAATAGTTTTAAAGTTTTTGTTATAATTTAAAAATAATACTTAAATAATTTATTCCGAAAAATACAGTACACAAAACATTTCGAAAAGCGATTTTATTAAATATTAAACTATAAGTTTAAGAATCAAGGCATAAGTTTCGCTGAACAGATATAACATAACTATCTGAACGACTCACATTTAAAAAAAAATACAGTTTTGTTACAAAGTGATAAAACTACCTTTTAATTCTAAATACAAAAGCTAAACATAATTTTTTATAACAAAATAGAAAGACTTAACAAATTGAAATGTTCAAAACTTTTCTCGACTAGTAGAAACGCTAAAATATTCAACTTAAATCAATAAAACTATAAAACTATATAATTAAAAATATTAATTACTATCAAAATCTAATTCATTTAAGTACGTAGATTAAATAAAATTAATTAAGTCTAATAGTTTACAAGAAATTCAGCAAGAACGTTAAAAAAAGACAGTGGTTTTAATTTTTTTAAGTAAAAATAAGACTTCGTTTTAAACAGTAATAAGTGAAGTCTGTAATAAACTTTCTGGTGTACTATATTTAGTTATCTAATTAATGCTGAAGTTAAAGGTATATTGTTGTGCAAAAATTAATTGAAAGTACTTGTTTTAGTAAATTTTATTATTTCTTAAGTAACTCTAAATTCAGTTAACTAACACTAAAAGAAGTTGAATACTTCAAAATAAATAATTACTTATTCAGAATACAATAAACAAAATTTATGATTGTAAATATCAAAAGAAAAGACAAAAGTTATAAATCTAAAATTGCAGCTTGTTTTTAAAATTTTTACCAGAACTTAAGCATGAAAAAAAATTATTTAATATTAAGTTGCATCTTTTTTTTTATACTTAAATAAGCATTAGAATTCAAGAAACTGTAAAAGAGTAGAAAACAAACATAACCAAGCATGAGCAACACAAACTTATTTTTTTCAATCCAACCTTTTTTATCATTCTGTATCGAAGTAAAAGAACTTACTTTTCCGGCCAAATAGTCATGAATAAACCTTCTGTGACAATTTGGCGTGTAGACAAACAAGTACTTAACCCTTACCATCTGGTCGTTTCGCACAACTATGTATGAATCCGGGACTTTACCACCTTCAGCACCACTAATTTTTGTTTTTCTAACCAAGTGCGATGACTTTGATGTAACATTAGAGCATACAACGTGATTAGGATCATCTACAACGTCACAACAGGCAACAATACTAATATTGGGGCCAAACACTGAATACTGCCAGTTTTTAGAATAGAAGGGAGAATAATTAAGAGAAGTTCTAATGCAAGTTGTAAGGTAAGTTCCTTCCCCAAATAATGATGTCTGCAAATGAATATTACGTGTATCAAGATACTAAATAAAACAATATTTAAGATGTAAATATCTTTACAAAAGGATCATGGCCAACTTTAAAATACTAATTCGAGGAAGTGTTTAAAAAAGTTTATGATTTGTATGTAAATATAAACACAATATATTTAACTAATTCAGTTAAGGTCATAGTGCAATCTAGTAAAATTTTAGAAAAAATAAAAGATATCAAAATAAGTGCATGATGTTAAAATTATCTCTTTGTATAAGAACAAGGGTACCAGATCAGATTACAGAGATTTTATAAAAAAACTAGGAAAAATTTATAAATAAGTCTTTATTGCTAACTTATAATTTGCGACTTAAACTAAGATCTACTGAACTTTAACTTTGATATATTTAATTTCAAAAAAATTATTTAAGCTTTGTGTAATTATTAAACTAATCAAGTATGTAAAATTTATAAAACCAACTTTTAAAAAACATTTACTTATTATAATTAAAAGTATAACTATTCAAAATATAAATTTTAGCGTTTGTTAACAAAAGATCCTAGCAAAACAAGTTCACTGGAATATATAATAATAAAAATTATAAAGTATCCTTCTTAATTTAGACTTAATAAAAATAAAGGATACTGAATATTTTATTACCTTTATAATTAAAAGTATATATTTTCTTAATAATTAAAACAAGTCTATATAGCATTTTTGTAACACATACGTACAAATTTATTAGAGAAAAGTACTCCAACTTTCTTAATAAAAATATGTTTTATAAAGTTACTTATTAAAATTTTAGCTTTTGTAAATAATTATAGTTTAACTTTTAGAAATTATAAAAGTTATGTTTTTAGAAAGTTATTTTACAAAAACTGTTTAATTTTACTAAAAACTTGTGACTTTTTACTTATTTAAAACTTTGATAAACTTAAGATTGAAATAGTTAAATACAACAAATCAGTTTTCAATAAAAAGAACTAAACTTTTTTTTAATGTAAAAAAGAATACCATTTAGTTTTATACAATAGTTTCCTATGTTTTACTTTTAAGACTATTTAAAACAGTTATACTTTTTAGGATAATTTTCGAAACTAACTTTATTTAGACTGTTAGTAAGTCCGTGAACTAGAATAGAATAAAAGTTTTCGACTGAACTACCATGGAAAGCACTTATAACTTTGTTTTTGCCTTTTATTAATTGAAAATTTAAATTTTCTTCTTGATTGTAAACAAGTTCGACAACAAAGTTTGGCACAACTGATTTGGTTACAGCTAAGCTCATTTTGTTGTTGGAAGAAGGCATTCTATCAATTATTTCTTTAAACTGTTTTGAGTAAACGAAAATATTAGAAGGTACGTTTATCAGTTAGAAAACATTTTTTTTTTTAATAAATAACTACATAATTTTCAAAGTACTAAAACATTTATACATTCACAAACTACTAATCATCCTATTATATCAACGCCTTTAAACTTATAAAGAATTCGGTTTTATCGGTTAAAAAATTTCAAACTTAAGAAAATTGTTTGTTTATATTTAAACTTTAAACTTCTAAAACATTCTTTTAAATAATGAGCCCTTTTGGTGAAATCTGGTATTGTAGTAAATTTAAAAAAATTAAAGCTTATACTCTATTTCCTTAAATTTACTGAAGTTAGAACTTATTTTTTTTTAACTATAAGCTTATTATTAAGGGCATAGGGGAGGTAAACACCCTTTTTTGGTTTTTGATCTTACTTTATATAGTTTTTACTAAGCTACAAGATGCTTTTTACAGCTTTAAAAAATTCAAAATATTTTTTGAGATATAGCCGGTCAAAGTCAGAGGCAACAATAGGATCCTTATGGGAGGTGCAAACTAAAACAGCAAATAACTAGAAATCACTAAAAATCTATCTCCTCCTACGTTTTTTGAGATAACTACCTCAAATTTTCAGAAAATGTTCTTTGCAGTATTTAGGAAATTCCTCGAAACAGAATTTAAAAAATTAAAAAATAAAAATTTTATAACAAAAAAAACAAAAAAAAAACTGTTATTTTGTTTATTTTTTATACAAATTTTTATATTTTATTTTTTTCAAAATTCCTTCCGACAGAATTTTTTTAATATATCAAGAAACGTTTCCTGAAAGTTTGAGGTAGTTATCTCAAAAAACGTAGGAGAAGATAGATTTTTAGTAAAATAGTCTATTTTTGCCGTTTTAGTTTGCACCTCCCATAAGGATCCTATTGTTGGCTCTGACTTTGACCGGCTATATCTCAAAAATTATTTTGAATTTTTAAAATCTGTAAAAAGCATCTTGTAGCTTAGTAAAAACAATATAAAATAAGATCAAAAACCAAAAAAGGGTGTTTACCCCCCCCCCCCCCCCTATGCCCTTAATATAGTTTACCACAAAATATACTAACACTTATTATAAATAACTATATTAATCAAAATTCAAAACAATGTAAACAAAGCAAACTCTACAGTCTGGAATCAATATTGATTGAGGAAGAAAGATCCAAGTTAAATAAGCAAACAGCATTAAATGAAAAAGTAAAACTATTAATAATTTATCAATTGACACATCTTTACTTAAGTTTTACTTGCTAAACTCTAATCTAAATTTTGTACTTACTTGTATAATTAATACTTCATAATAGCATGGGGGGGGAGGGGTTAAAACACTTTTTTTTACAACTTGATCTTATTTTGTAAAATTTAATCTGAGCTATCAGACACTTTTAACCGCTTAAAAAAACTCAAAGTAACTTTTGAGATATAAGCGATCAAAGAAAGGGCGTTCAATAGGTTCCTTATGGAAGGCAAAAACTAAAAATGCGAAAAAAGACTATTTCACTAAAAATCTATCTCCTCCTTCATTTTTTGAGTAATCTTTCTCAAATTTTTACAGAATGTGTATCATTAAACTTTAAAAAGATCTAATGTAGGATTTTTTTTAATTTTGAGTAAAAAAAAAATTATTGTCAAAAAACAACCCTTTTTTTTAGTTTTTTGTGGATAAAATTTTTATTTTTCAAAATTTCAAAAATTCCAACATTCAGATTCTTCAAAATATTAAAAGGAACATTTCCTAAAAATTTGAAGTCTCTAGGTCAAAAAATGAAGGAGCAGATAGGTTTTTAGTGAATTTTTAAATTTCCGAGAAAATTGATCCCAAAAAATTTGCGGTCCATACGTTTGTATTGGAAACTTTTTACAAAAAATAAAATATCTCAAAAGTTAAATTATATTTTTGAATTTTATAAAAACAGGCTTGTAGTTTGTATTTAAAGCTTTCATATAAAAGCCAAAGTTATTTTTTGTAAAAAAAAAGTCGGACCCCCCCCCCTATGGCCTTAATAATCTGGAAAATTACAGTCTAATTATAAATAAATAAAAATGCATTTAATTTTTTTTTTTGAAAAAACATACAACTGAAGATTTTCCTGAAACTAACTTTCATGACCAACCAAAAATTTTTTTTTCAATTTAAGTAAAAAAATAAATGTTAAAAAAATTATTAGAAATAAAAGAAGACTTTTCAATAAAATTTATGTACTTGATTGGAGTTTTAATCATTTTTATCTACTATGACCATCTAGAAAAAGTATAAATTTTTGTTAGCTCGGCATTAGTAAATAATGAAATTTTAACTATAAGTTTGTAAGTAAATAAAAATCAATGCTAATATAAAAAACTATAAACTTTATTATGAAACACTATAGTAAATAAATGTTTATAAAATTTAACATACTGTGTTTCTTGCATTGTTATGAAACTTTAGCTTATACTTTTTTGGGTTTGTAATTGAGTTGATGAGAGCTTGCAAGTTTGAGTTTAACAAGCTTGTTTGTTTTTCGTCTACTAATCCATGCACACAATTACAGTCTTCCTGCTAAAAGATGTGAAATACAAACATTTAATAACTTCATTAACAAAATTTTTGAATAAAATTACCATTAATGAATTATATCAAAAAGACTTTTAACTTTAAAATTTATTCATTGCAATTACAGTTTTAAATTTAAAACAAGTAAAATAGTTCCATTACATAAAAAAATTATTATATTTGGGAGATTAATGTAAGCCTGATTACTTCTTAAGATAAAACTAGTAACCAAACCAAAATTAAATTCTGAAAATAGAAAAGTTTTATATGGTAAAATTGCAATCATTTAAGAACCTTGCTACAAAACTTTTACAAAACTTATATACTTTTGTAATTATCAATATTAAAAACCTTATAATTTACCACCTAAACAAATTTGATACTTAACAACAGAGTTGCAAAAACTCTGGTTATAATTTTTTTCAAATAAATGATTATTTATTTAAAACTTAAATATTTCCTCAGGTATTTTTTTTACTTTTTACTCATACAGAATCTAGTAACTATTTTCAACAACTACTTTTAAAAATTATGGTTTCAACTATACTAACATCATAGTTATTTTTAAGTAAATGTTTTAAATATATGTGAAACTTAAAAATTTAAGAAAAGTCTCATTAAAAAAAAATATCTTAAAACTCTGCAGGATGTTTTTTTTTGTCAAAACTTATTATGACATATATTTTTTAATTAAAAAACTTATAACAACTTACAAGTGCCTCAAAATCTTTTTGATTATTTTTGAATCTATATGCATTGGGATAAGGCCTAATAAGCTTGTCTTTGTTACAACTGTTTAATGCAGCCATAAAAAGTGAAAACAATAAATCTTTTGACAAAAATTCTTTTGATTGAGAAGGCTTAGATATTGTATCTGATGAAGATTTTTTACCTATCAATTCATACTTTGTACTTACCATGTTCTTTTTTGTTTTAATATCCATAACTACTATTCATATGGTAACTGCAAAACTTTTCAATTTAAAATATTTATTACATAGCTAATAAAATATATAATTTAAGTTATTAAGATATTTCATCATAAAAATTACTTGGCTTACTTGTTATAAACACACCAATGCAAAAAAAAACTAGTCTGAGTTTTTTAACAATTTTAATTTTCATCTATGGTTTATTAAGGGCAGAATTGTATATATATATATGGCCTGCTTGTACCTCTGTGTTTACAAAAATCTATTAAAGTTTATTTAGTAAAATCGTACATAGCTCAAAACATTTAAAACATTGATGACTTTAAAAAGTGTAAAGGCATATTTTTTAGTAAGCATACTCATATTATATCTTTATAAACTGTTCTCATTTTCAAAGTATGTTTTGAAGAAATTATTTAATTTGTCATATTTATAAACTCATTTTCTTTAAATTTAATTTACTCACCTCATAACAAACTTGACAACATACTTACTGCTGAATAAGTATATTTTCTAAACAACTGCTCTAAAAGAATTAATTATTCTAGCCTTAAATTTTTTATTTTTTTGACACTAGCTTTAAAATAAATCTGCAAAACAAAATACTCAATGCTTATTAAACAAATATTCATTAAAGATAAAACTATAAATTCTGTTTTTTTTTTAATTTAACCACAAGTGAGTATAATGAGTGATTTATTTTTAGAAATTATTTGTTATTACAATAAATAGACATAAGAAAACTGAAATTCAATTTAGTTTTGTAAATTAAAGTAACCTATCTTGAAAAACTTACTTATTCTTGTTTTTGTGAGTGTTTTATTTGATTAATTTTATTCTTTATTGTTTTATTTTGTTGGTGTTATTTTATATTAAATTCAATAAATAAACAAGTAACCCTATAGATCAGGGGTCGGCAGGCAATTGGTGGTCGCGGGCCAAATTTCAAAATTCCAAAGTCTTCGCGGGCCGCAGTTTTAGTTTTATTGACACTTGAATAATATTTTTGTTTTAGTTTTAATTACACTAGAAAAAAATTTTACTTTTGTTCACCTTACTATTTTAAATTACTTTTATGTGTATATAGAATGCCTATTTAAATTAATATTTGATAGAATAGAATTTACATTGACTAACATACTTAAGTGTTAATAAACTATGTACTTTAATAAGCACTTAATAAGTTAAACTGATGTAATTTCACTTAAAACCTAATTCTCTATAAAAAACCAAACTCCAAAGACAATTTTTGGGTTACTTTTATATATTGGAGTCATTTTGTAGAAATTCCGGAATATATTAATAAAAAGAAAAAATTAGGTTTCATTTTGGCCGTAACTATTGTATAATGATTTTAATTTTTAATTTATAGCTTGCAGCTTGATAGAAAGAAAAGCATTTAATTTTTAAATAGTCCTAACCGGTTTTTTTTTTGGAATTTTGACACTAAGATCAGTCGTTATTGAACGATTTACATTGTAAACGGTTAAAGTTTTGTCTTCTTTTTTTGCTAGTTTTTTGTTATCATGAAAAATTTATAACATTAATTTTGAAAGAAGTAACTAGCAAATATAAATTATTAAATTTTTAAAATGTTAAGGGGATAAGGGGTTCTAACATTTTAAATAAATAAATAAGCCTTACATTTCAAAGCTTAATTTATATGCTATAAGATAGTTTTTACAAAACTAATAACTAATTACTTTTGAGATATAACAATTTTTGTAAAATAATTAGGATACAACCATATAGAATTAAAAATTTTAAGGGCAATTTTCTCATAAATAAAACAAATTCATCGAAAACCTATCTCGTCCTTCATTTTAAAAGCAATATAATTTAAAATATCATAAAATTTATTTTAGAACAAACTTGGTTAAAATTTGATCAACAATTTTTTTGGTTTAATGACCTGAATAGCAAAAATACCTCTCGGTCATCGAGTTGCATACCCAAACTTAATAAAAATTATAATGAGCTAAAAATTAAAAATAAATTTAAACTCTAAAACAAAGAGCTCTTTGAAAAATGAGATTATTAAACTTTACAACCAACATTTAATATTTTTCTCAAAAAGAAAAAAAATAAATAAAATAAAAATATTTGATGTTTTTTTTTTTTTTATGTGTGTTTAAGAATTTCGACTCTACTACCAACTTATTTTAAATTATCCAAAAATAATTAACAGTAAAATAAAGCTATAACATTGAAAAAAAAGAAAATAAATAAAGCTGCAATATTTAAAAAAAAAGTAAAATAAAGCTGTTTCCATAAAAATAAATGTTTAAACTAAAAAATAGTATAAAACAAATATATCATTTTAATTAAAACTATCTTTTTTTTACAAACTTAAATAGATGTTTAAATATATGAGTTTAACTATACCAAAATAATAATGTATACAACCACAAAAAACACTGAAAATAGTAAATAATTTTTTTCTTTTTGAAAAAAATAAATAAATAGTAAAAATAAATAAATAACAATAAAATTAAGATAAAAAACACTGATAATCATAAAATATGTCAACCTATTGCTAGTTTAAAATTTTATCAGTGATTTTAGCTCATAATTTAAATTTTTAAATTTCTATGTTTAAAAAAAAATGGCATTAAAAATTTTATGATAGAAATTATTAAAAAAAGAAATATTATTTATTAAAAAAAAAAAATAAAAATCTGTTTCTAACAAGTTGTTTAAAATTTATAAACAACTACTCTGAATCTACCTTTGGTTTTGGTCCCTTATATCTTGTTAGCTACTTTAATCTAACAAGCGGTAAAGTGTAACAAGTATATTATCTGATTATAAACAAAAAAGGACAAAATTTGAAAAAAAAAGTTTTAGTCCCCTATGCCCTTAAATTAGTTTATTGGAAATTTATAAAATATTTGATAATATTTTTTAATTCTATGAGTCTATTATACAATTCGGTTTTGTTTAACATAAAAATGTAACAAGGTTGAAAAGCGACTCTTTAAAAATATGAATCATATTTTATAAATTAAAACAGTAGGGGTGGGGGATCCACCATTAGTTTATCAAATTTTAAGAGTTTCAACTTAGCTACCAGAAGTTTTTAAAGACTTAAGAAAATTCAAAGTAACTTTAGAGTTATGAGCGATCAAAGTTAGTGAACTCGATAGGTTCTAATGGAGTTAATACCATACCTTATAAAACTTTTAATTAAGGAAAAAATGTAGTACTCCGATTCAAGAAAAAATATAACAAAAATCTCAAACATAATGACTTAAAAAAAAATTAATTCATATTAAAAAAATACAGAAAATCTTTTTAGTTAAATAAATATGCACTGTAGTTTATAGTTAAATTTTGCATATTATAACCAATATTATTTTATATTAAAAAAAATGTTAGACTACTCTATGACCATAAGAAAAGCTTGCTTTACAAGTTTAAAAATGAAGACAAAAAATTTTATTAAATATTGTAAGTTACTAATCAAGTATACGAGAAAACTTTCTAGAAAATAATTAACATGCATAGTCTTTTCAAATAAATATAATTTTTTGATAAAAAAAAAATTAATAAATACCATTGTTTTGATTAAAATTATGTTAGAACAAAATTGTATTTACAAAATGAATGAAATATTTTTGTTAAGTAATCTCAACTGTTCATTTGTTCAGAAAAATAACTATAAATTAAAAAAAAAAATATTTGATGATCTACAACTTAGTATATTTTTCAAAATAAAACATAAATAAACAAAATTATAATTCTTAAACTTTTAGATGACAAACAACATGAAAATAAAAACTTATCTATCATTTATAATTGTCTTACACTTTTTTGAAAATTACTTATTATATCATCATATTAATAGTTAAATAAAAAAAAAATTGAAATAAATAATACATATTGAATATTTTTTGTATCATTGTCAATGAATATAGTTATTTTTGATCCTCTGTATGTGTCAAAGATTTGATTCTATAGGCTCCCAAATTGTGATGGAAAATGCTGTCTGTACTCTGTATTCCATGAGTTGCTCTGGTGTTTTAGTCATGTCCATTTGTTTTATACTACAATTAATTAGTATAAATCTGAAAAACATTGAAGTATAAAATATGGTGCATGTCTGTTATTAAAGTTATTACTTTTTTTTTTAAATCCCATGGTGGGAACGTTATTCTGTAGATAATCCTTGGTTAAAATATCAAAATTAAAATCTACTAAGTGTGGGAAAATCATTAAGCCCAAAACTAAAAGTCAAAATAGAATTTTGGTAGAAAAACATCAGTCTCATTGTTCCTTCTACAGCAATAAACGTATTTTGAAGTGAGTTGTCATCACCTGTAATTCTACCTTCCCCTTTAAAATTAACATTAAACTAACCAAAAAAAACTATCTATTTAACTGAAATAAAAATCCCTTGGTGACACGTCATTTGGCAAACACTCACAAGGTTATAAACTCAACATTAAAACCACAAAGTGTGGGAAAATCATGAAGATTAAATTCCCAAGCAAGTATATGCTGACGCTGAAACAAAAAAATACATCAACAATCCAATTGTGTGGTCACTGCCACCAATGTGAACTCACAATCAGCTGTTGCAACTTTAAACCAACAAATATCTAACTAAAACTATTAAAAACTCTACAAAAATATTTTTAAATTCTAAAATACTAACAAAAATCAACATATGTTATTATTTTTAACAAATAAATATAACAAATAAAAAACTCTTATAAAAAAGTCACAGGAGAATTTGTCTGAAACTATTTTAAAAAGGGTAATCTGCAAATTTATGCTAAATAATCTAAAAACAAAATTAATATCGTCCAAAAAATATCATTTATTAAATATAATTAAATTAAAATTTATTAAATGTATTAATTTATATCAAAAATATATTTTTATTAATATCATCCAATTTAAAATAACAGTTACTAGCATTATTAATTTGTGCATTAGGTATATCAGAATTAATTAAGATATTAGCTACAAAAAGATTATCTAATTTATATTTTTTAGCAAGTGAATTCATATCTTTTTTCAAATCTACTTCATTATATTTAAACACTGTTACGCCAATACCATTAGAAGCAGTATTAGTTGATGACTCAGGAGAAGACACTAACCTAGTTGTTCTATTATGACAAGGTGACAGTGGCCCACAGATTTCAGTGGAATTAGCTAAATTAGGTACCAAACCTTCCTTAACCAAAACTGGACCTGAGACATTTATTTTAAATGGACCTAGACCGCTCCTACCTAAAGCATTCAGTGGCTCAAAGACATTAGAAGAGTTGACCAAATTTGGTACCAACCCTTTCTTAACCGAAATTGGCCCTAGGACATTTATTTGACTATTTGATGTACCTAGAACCCTCTTACCCAGAATATTCAGTGGTTCAAAAACTTTAGAAGAGGTTGGAAAATTTGGTACCATCCCTTTCTTAACCAATTTTAATGGACCTGAAACATGACCACCATGTGTAATAGGTAAACTATTTGTTGAGTCCTGGTGAGGGAAAAATGAATAATCTTTAGTAAAATCTAATTGAAGTGTATTTTCAAGATTTTTAACTATTTTTTTATAAAAAGAAAAGATTCATTATTTTTTAACAATAATTTTTCAAAATCATTATTTGAAATACCTTCTGGAAATTTTTCTTTAATTTCAATAATAAATTTAATGAAGTTGTTGGCTATTTTTTATTCTAAACAAAATCTGAAAATAAACAAAGCTATGATAAAATTTTCTATTTAATCATAGCTTAAAAATATAAATGTATAATCTTGTATAGAAGATAAATAGTATGAGGGTTAATCTCACATTTATATTTGTTTGATTAGTGTTTATTTTTTAATTTTTCATTATATCACCCTGTTGTTACTAGGATAACTAGTTAATACTTCTTGTTTTTGTTTATATTATTTTGTTGTTACTAAGAACAATTTGTTGAAAGTTTTAAAGTTGAAAGTCGAAAGTCAGCAAAAAACTGGGAATTCCGGAACATGTACAATCGGACCCTATATATTGTTATACAATCAACCCTTTTTTCATATTTCTCAGAACATTTACTTTATTTTCAGATTTGATTAGTCTTTTACATGGTTGCCACTTTTAAAGCAAAATATCAGAGTTGTATCAAACCAGCCTAAGTTTATTAAAAGTTGAAAAAGCTAATAAATAGTTGTTAATAAAGCTTAAATATCTAGTTAAAATATCATCATTATCAAAAAGTGTAAGAAAACAAGAAAAAATTACAATAAGTTTACTACACTACAATCATAAAAACTATTCTGAGAATTAAAAGATTTCTTCAAAGTGTTTGAAATAAAAGTTTCACACAAACCTGAGTTTTTAAGCTTTTAAAATTGCCTTTTTGTGTAGCAACCCAGTTAAAATAAAGTTCTTAACATAAAGAAATAAAGAAGGTTGTTAAGAGTAAATAAATTACATGCCAAAAATATAAGTCAGCTGGAATAGACAATTAAGTTTCTTAAATAAATTTAAGAAAAGTATAAAACTTTATTCAGTCATTAGCGAAGTAGAAAGACTAATCTTTTATAAGGCATTATAGCAATTCTTTATCTGCAATAACAATATTGCATTTAAAAATAGTAATTGTAAAATATAAGACGAGCTACAAAAATAAATAAAAAACGTTAGTTAGGAGTTATTGCGAGAAACGATAAAAAAAACAAATCATCAAAGTCAGTTCCAACAAAGCATATGATTATCTTCAGTAACTACAGAATGATCAGAAAAAATTGTTAAGGCAAGTTATTAAGTAGCAAAATTTATTACTTAAAATGAGACACCGTTTATAATTGAAAACTTTTTAAAGAACTTATGTTGGCGGTAATGAAAAACTTTTGTTTATTTCTTCAACGACAACAAGAAGTCGTGTTCAGGAAATGCATTAAGGTTATAAAGTCGCATAAATCAAATTAGGACTTTAATCAATCTGTTAATATGAGAGCACTGATAGAAAAACTATTGCTCATTTAATAACTTTTGTTAGAGATGTTTTTACTAATTTTGACATTTTAGTAGAATTTTTGGTTTAGTTCCAACGCGAAGCACACAATCGGTGAAATTTTACAAGTACAGGTGCAATGAACCAATACAAAGTTTTTAGAAGTACAATCCTTTCTTTTATTTTTAGTATAAAGTTTAATTAAAGTTTAAAAAATGTCTTAAAAAATATATCAATATTAAAAAATACTGTTAAGCTACTTAAATATATTTTATAATAAAAAAATGTTTATTTGCTAAATTTTTTGTGTCAAACCGAAATTTCATTACTTTGCATGTAAAAATTGTTTGAAATTGTAGATTTTTTCAAAAATTCTCAAATTCAAGTTTTTTTCCAGAATTTTTAAGCATAAATTTTCAAATTCAAAGCTTTTCCGGGATTCAAATTTTTTGGCAACACTGATTGTTCAAATTCAAATGTTAACAATAATATTAATAACTTTTAGAATTTTATCAGCTGCAAGACTTAAAATTTAACATAAATTATAACTAAAACTAACACCGTGGATTGAGAAAAACATACATCATAAGTTTAATTTGCCACTCTTTCAAGCAAAAAAGCCAACCTGAGTCAACAAAAACATTCCTGATATTTTTCTATTCAAAAAGTAATTATATACAAAAACTTATAAAATGACTTAGTTGGCCTGAGATTTAAAGTCTTCAAATAGTGATAATTTAAGTGTGTGTCAATGTTTAGTTGTTTATTTGCTTAAATTTAAACTATTTTGATTTACAATGCACAAACTTAATAAATTTACTATCCTTAAATCTAGTTTATATTAAATAGGTAGCTCCAAAAAACAGCAATTGTGTGTAATGATATGCAAGACATAAAAATTAATTTAGTTTTACAAAAAGATGTTTGAAAAATGAAAAATGTTTACCTAACAAAAATTATATTAATTTATGTCATATATATCAATTTAAATGTGTCTGTACAGATTTAGATACTACATGTAGAAACAACAATGTTAGAAAATTACGCATAAACTAAAATTAAACTAACTAAAGTATTAAATAAAAAGTGGTTTAAAATATGAGCATTTTTTTAAGTTGGTTTGCATAGAAATTAATTTAAAGTTTAGAGGAAATCCTAAAAATTAAAATGTGTCAAAACAAAAATCAAATAAACCTTATTTCTTATTACTATGTTATTTTAAATTTTTTTACACTAAAATATAAAATTTACAAATAAAATATCTATAAAAGAAACTCAGGAATAAAAAAAAATTAAAAAGAATATCTAAGCTATAAAGAAACGACACTTTAGTTAATTACTGTGCATTACTTTTGTAAAAATAGAAAACATTTGCATTTAGTTTGTTTAACAAATAGGTATTATATAGCTAACTTATTATATTCAAGCACTCTCTACACTCTTTTTTCAGATAATTACTTGCTATTGTAAAAAAGAAGTTATTATGAAACTGAGAAAAATATCCTGTTAGAATGCTTATATGCCTTTTTCACAATTTCAAACTTTGTTAAACTAAATTACTAAAGCAGTAATTTCTTCTAATTATTTAAAATGTTAAACAGAGACTTAAAACCAAACTAATCAAATTAAATCAACTTACCGAAAAAAAAATTAACTTGATTATATATTTTTGCTCAGCGGGCCACATTTACATGCTCGCGGGCCACAAAATTTTCCTTCGCGGGCCGCATTCCATTCAAAAAAATAACGTGCTCGCGGGCCGCAGATTTACCCTTCGCGGGCCGCAATTGGCCCGCGGGCCGCAGTTTGCCGACCCCTGATCTAGTTCATCAACAAAAATAAATACGAAGTATTAGTATTAGAAAATAACTGTTATTAGTTAAAACTAAGTTTTATATAAGTAATATATTTATGTTATAATAAAAAAGTTACTAACTAGTCCAATACAGTGATTATTGGCTTTAAGATGACAGAACCCAAAGAATGATTCGCTCTCAATAATCTACATACTGAATTTTGTTTTAATCTGATTAATTTTACAAAATGTTATACTAGTAACTTACTAATTTTAGAAAATTATGCTCTACTTTCTCTCCCATATACAGTTTTTCTAATTGCATTCTTTCATTTGAATCATTCACAAGCAGTATGTTATTAGCTTTTTTACCATTTAAATTTGTCAAAAAGGAGCCATAAATGATTTGTTACTTATGGAAAATTTGCAATTGTTAAACCAATGATTAAACTGCATTTTTACTTACTAGAAAAATTTGTAAACTAAAATCAACATAAATTAGATATAAGCTCTCCTTTTTTAGCTTTGTACATAGAATAGATGTCCCAATGGTGTATCTCCCTTATAACTCCTGTGCTATTCCTCCTCGCTGTTGTTATAAGTTCATATCTACTTTCATCTGGTTCGTTATCCCACAGAAATTGGACCTACAAAGTAGTTGCTCTAGTTTAACTTTGTTTTACAAAAACATTAGGATAAATTAATTATTTACTAGTTTTTCAGGATATCTAGGTCGATTCTTCGAAAATTTGGTTCTACTCTTCTCTTCCGTTTTTTCTTGGTTGGTGAGTCAGATTCTTTTGCTTTTTTTTTAGTTTCATGATTTTCTGATGTTTCCATTATACTTTTATTTTTTAAGTTTGAAATACCTGAAACCTATAAAAGCACGAGTTAGCAAAAATTTTACACTATTTTGTTAAACTATTATATTATAGTTTATTTATAAGTTAACTAAAGTAAGTATAATAAGGTTCAAGTAAGGTAAAAAAACCACAACCTGTTTAGCGTCGTTTGGTACGATTTCGCAGTCAGATCCCGAACTATTGTCGTTCTGTTATAATAATTAAATTAGAGTTTTACATCAATTTTTAAAGCTACAAAACCAATAAACTAACGTCATTTTCGATTTGATTGCTTTCAGGGACAAAGACCTATCAAAATAAATTTCATAATCTTCTAAAATATAACTTTTAGTATTTTAAAAATTTTGAAACTTTTACAAAAAAAATCTTCCAATTATAACTAACAGACTTTTCTAAACATAAAGCAGTCGATAAAGTATTATTACTTAATAATTGACAAAAAGCAAAAATTAAGGAAAAATTTGAAAAAAAAATTCCTTGTTATGACAACAAGTTACTTGTATTTTTAGCTGATATCTGTTTTTTTATTTTAGTCTTTGTTCCTTGATTTTTCTTCGGCTTGGTGAGCTATAATAAAGACGAAATTATGCCTGTAAAATATTTTTGTTTCTACAAAAGTTTAAAAAAAAATCTACCTTATCTAAATAAATCTTGGAAAAAAATGTCGCATTTTTATTTGTTTTTTCTTTTTTCGGCTGAACTCTCCGCTTTGACCATCTTTCTTTTTTATAAAAATTTTCAACATACTTTTGAATTGTTAAGTTAATGATTGGGTTATCAGCCATGTGCGTTATATATCTACAAAATGAAATTATTCAAAAACTATTACTTTTCTTATTACAACTAAATATAAAACAGTATACCTGATTCTTATAGATTTTTCTACTTCCAGTAGAAACTCTTGTATACTTATTAGTTTGTTTTTGAACCTGTTTCTTTTGTTTTCTGTTTCAATCAAAATATTATTTTTTAAAATTCGAAATCAATTCTCAACATGAGAATTGGTATCTCTTTTTATTCTAAGGTTATGAAACGGTATGCCACACCACAACGGCAAAACTCCCATATATAACCTGACCAATGCTTCGGGTAGTTTTGGGGCATAATAGTGATTATCATTTATTTCCGTTTTATTAGAGATTGTATCATTAAATTCGCTGTAAATTCCTGTTTTAATTGGTTTTTATTTTAGTTAAATTTTGTAAGAAGGGACTTGTACAAAAATTAATTTACCACAAAAAAATTGCCTATAAAAAGTTCTCTTATATAGTAACATATCATTCATATTCTTCTGGCTTACCACATCTAAATCACTGTTTACTTTGTTTTCAACATCATCTTCATTAATTTCAGTGCTTACTATTTTTTGAAGATAGTCCAAGCTTTGTGCAGTAGCTTTACTTGTGCTTCAGCTCAATGCCAGTATACATAGATGCTTAAAGATTACTTTTATTTGTTGTAAGCTGTCACAGTTAATCTGTAATAGTTCTTTTTTAATAAAAAAAAAACATTATTGACATTAAAAAAATTTACAAACCATGTTGCCCATAACGTGTTTGTAAAGAAGAATTACGTTTTTATTTTCACTGGATCTGTTGATATGGCTTGCTAGAGCCTTCATTATATGAGCACCGCAAACGTGGACTATAACTTTATCGCTTCTGTACCTTTATGGACTATACCTTTGTAACATCTGTTAAAGAATTAAAGATAAATTAGTTTATAAAAGTAGTTTTACAACAATTACTTACCTTGATAAATAGTCATCTAATGACTCTGTGTTCATTACATTTAATACCAAATGTATGAACACGTAACTAAAGTCTGTTTCAACTTAATATGGCAACAGCTTTGAAAATTTTTTAACATTGTACAGCCATTTTCTTAAAAACCCTGAAACATCTGGCACTGTGTGACCGTTGCTTAGCATTTCGGCTACTGGCAAAGATGGTCTGCCTCTTCCAGCACCAGGCAATACTATGGCGTAGTAAAAAATTTTGCCCTTCATTTTTGATGGTTTTTTTACAACACCACCCGTGGCGTCTATGTATAAGCTTAAGTTTTCTGACTTTAGATATTGTTTCAGATTTTTGATACCTAGAATAAAAACATTTGAATTTAACCTTTTACTGTTAAAGATAGTGTTATAGTTTAATAATGACTTATTTTTAATGCCTTTTTCTGTAAACATGTACATTCCGAAGGTTTCTTTATTTAACTGTTGAATATATCCCTTCAGAATTTTACTCGAGTTGTCATTTCTCTCAAAAAACACTTTAGTTGCTTCAGCTAAATCGAACCAGTCGTAGTGTTTACTTTTTTTTTGCTCGGACAAGATTTGACTTAGTTGCTAATTGTGTTTATAAAAAAATGTATGAACAGTTGAATAAAATATGTATTAAGTTATATAACTTAATTTAAAATATTATTTTAAAGTACTAATGTATTTTAATAACCGAGCAGTGGAGTTACCACTACGAAGCTGTTCAACTACTCCCTCTCCACGAACGCTGTCTTCTACAACTTGTCGTTGCGTTTGGCCTTCGTTAGTTACTTTTTCAGCGACACGTCTTCGTTTACTCTTATTTAAGAGTCTCGAATGAGACTCTTCAACCTGATGAGATATTTTTCCTTTGTAGGTGTAAACACATTCAATGTAGGTTTTACCATCAATTTTTCTGTGCAAATATACAACTGGTAAATAATGTATTAAAAAAATAATAAAGAAAAAACAAAAACTTACAATTTTCTCATTGTGAATGTGTGATTTGTTTTGCAGCTCGAATGTTTGCAACGAGTCGTTGCTCGAAAAAATGGCATTTTTTTTTCTTGAATTTTCTTTTTTTACATGTTTATATTTGAAAACTAGAACACAATACGGGTTATGCTTAACTATAAAACTATCAAAAACAATATTAGACCAATCTTCCTTTACATCATTAATTTTAAAATTGAAAAACTTTTTACTTTATCTTTAGAAACTGACCATTTTTTTATATTATCAATGGCCCTAAGATTTTTAAAGCTTAAAGATACATTTTCTATGTTTTCCTGCTCTGATTCACTTTCGCTTGTTATAGTTAGACTTTCAGATTCAGAAGTGTTTTAATATTCTGAAGAATTATCATCACTAGATTTGCTATTTTTAATTTCCTCTAGTTCAGTAGTTACCATTTCAATATCATTCTTGCTTTTTATTCTACAAAAGCTTTTTTTGTATGAAAACTTGTCCATTTCATTTGTATTGTTAAGATTGCTTTCTTGTTCTACTAAATCCCATTCTCTAATATTTATAGAATCATTTCTAACATACATTATTTCTTCTACTACTTTGCTGCCAGCTACAGAATTTTTTTCTCTTTTTTTTCTGATAAACTTATTTTGTTAAAGTATCTTTGTTGTTTTTCTATATAATCTTGAGACATTTAACATTATCATATTTTAGCTTTTTTGTCCATGTTCGATTTTTGTAAATATTATTCAAATACATATTAAAAGCGTCATTCTCATTTACTTTCAAATTTTCTAAAAACATTGCTTCTATTGCAGCAACAACAAATATAGACCTGTTAGACTTAAAAAGTCTAGATATAGGTGAATCCTTTTTCATTTCTGTTGCTTGAGACAGGTAAGTATTTAATAGATATAACTTTTATGTAACACTTGGTTTATGATAAACCAGAAATACTAGTATTTCTATAATGACGTAATACTAACAATTTTTGAGTAAAATAGTAAAGAAAGTAACTTTTTGTACTGTACATAAAATGGCACATTACTTTCAAATGAACTACAAAATTACTTTTACGTTGGTTTTCTTTAGACTAAATAACAAATGTGATATATGCAAAGCAGTACAAATTGTTTTATATGAGTTTTGTTCAATAATTTTAAACTAAAGGTTACTACTTGCAACCGGATCTAGTTTCAACCGTATTTTTTTTTACTTAGACTTAAAATCTGTCCTTAAAACTAAGTTTATATCTAAAGTTTCTAAAAATCCGTCTAATATAAATTGGTCTATAACCTAAACTCGTAAGAGAAAGGTGATAAACTTTTATATCAGTTAGTTATATTAAAAAATAAGTTTACAAAAATTTAAGCGAGATTTATGAAAAAGTGTACGATAAACAATGGCTATTACAAGTATTTCGTCTTAAACAGCCGATTATGACGTAAATAATTGTTTTTATTTTTTGAAACTTATAATCCAAAGAAAAGAGGTTTATTAGATTAGCTGTACGAAATATTAAAAGGATATTAACAGTAAAATTAAAATAAATCAAATAGTGTACGATAAACAATGGCTATTACAAGTATTTCGTCTTAAACAGCCGATTATGACGTCAATAATTGTTTTTATTTTTTGTAACTTATAATCCAAAGCAAAGAGGCTTATTAGATTGGCTGTACGAAATATTACAAGGTTATTATCACTAAAAATTGAAATAAATCAAATAGTGTACGATAAATAATGGCTAATACACGTATTTCGTCTTAAACAGCCGATTATGACGTCAATAGTTGTTTTTATTTTTTGAAACTTATAATCCAAAGAAAAGAGGTTTATTAGATTAGCTGTACGAAATATTACAAGGATATTATCAGCAAAAATTGAAATATTTTTAATAGTGTTGAATTTCAATCTTGGCCTTTGAATATGGAGCCAACTATAGAATCGTTATATATTTTATGTGTATATAATGTTACATATATGTGTGTATAAACTTTTTTTTTTATGTTAAAAAAACATCAGTCTCAAACTCCACCCCTTGCAACGATAAACGTTTTCTGGGGAATAATTTATTTTAATAAACTTTAGTTTAATTTGTTTTTTAGGAAAATATATAATGTTGTAGAGTTTCAAACTACGTCAAAGTAACTTTATTATAAATCTGAGAAACTGAGCATTAAAATGATATATTTTTTTATATATTAGCTAAAAATATAAGAAAGTTATGTTATCATGAAGTTGTACAAAAATACAGCCAAATGTGTACATGGAGGTCATTAATTTCCCTGCTAAACTATTTTTTTTCAAATTTTTATATTTGATGTTCAAAATGTTCGTAAAACTGGATAAGCAAGCTCAATCTGTGTCAGCTGCATTTTAAACGTACACAAGTTTTCAATACAAAAAAAATACGAGCGTGAACTTAGCTTGAGAGCGTTTTTTAGGAATTTTATAAAAACGTCCAAACTTAAGACCCAATTTTGTCCTTATCTTAATAGATAATTAATTTTTTTTTTCTAAAGAAGGGTCCTTTGTCTTTAATTAAAAAAATTTATTGAACTGGGGTTTGACTTTTTTAATAGAGCTCCTTTAAAATTTTTGTTTTTTTTTCTAGTTTTTTTATTTATACAACCTTTTCTTACATAGTTATTTGCCTTAACTAAAAAAGATTGCTCAATTTACTGGGATGTAAAGAGCTTATTTAAATAGATTTATAGACTAAGTGCCAATCAACTAAAAAACGTATATCTACACACAACACAACTATAAAAAGCAATCCAAATGACAAAAACTTCCTCCAGTATAAACAAGCAACTGAACTCTCAAAATTAATCCATAAATTAAAACATGAAAATAAGAAATACATAATAAGTTGGAAAATATTACAAAGGGAAAAAAAATCTAAACCAGGAATTATGACATGCAGATTGTGCGTAAAAGAAGCTTTATTAATACTTAAACCTGGTACAAATTGCATCAACAAAAGAACATAATTAATGAACTCATGCAGACACAGAAACAAATTTTTATTAATAAACTGAAAAGCAGACAAAACTTAAACCAAATTATAATTATAGTACAAAATAGGTTATTTTTCTTGACTTTCTCATTGAGTTTTTCTTGACATTTGGCTTAAATTAAAAAAAAAATTAGATAGTGCTTAATTCAACTTAGATAAATTTCTATAATGTTTTTAGATAGTTCTTAAATCCGTCTAAATTTTGACTGTTATGTTAACTTAACACAAATTAGATTTAAAAATTTTCAGCGACTTTGAGTTTTATTAATGTTTTGTTAAATCTTGGCTTAAAATCACAATTTTAGACAATTCTTAATTTCGTTAAGATAAATTTCAAGGTGGAAATAATTTTTTTTTTTGAAAGCTCTGAATTCAGTTTTTTCTTTGACTCATTATATTAACATTAATTCAATTCGTTTTTTTTTAAACTAGTTACAATTTTACCTAATTTTACTTTGACATGCTTGAATTTTCGAATATGCAACATTTTAGTTTTTGTTTATAACCTTCACGCATGAATAAGTTTTTTAATAACAATATAAATAATCAACATTGTTATATGCAGTTTAGTGTTTTATTTTTTGCTTGATAAGGTCGCAATCTCTTGCCACTGAAACCAGTCGCGAATAAAATATATAATTTGCATAAATCTATTTACAACCTTTTCTTAAAATATAATTACTTTTTTTCAAATTTTTTTCTTAAACATACTTATTTAAATGAGTTTAATGATGCTATAAACTTTTTTTTTTTCAATTTTTATTTGTATACCATAAGCCTGAATAAACTTTACAGAAAAATTCCAATTTTGCACGATTTTCGTTTTTCAGATATACAACCTTTTATGCAAAAATAAAATATTCTTTTAGTAATTTTTATTTTTAAAGACTTGTATAGTTATGTTTTATGATGTTGTGATATTTTTTCCCAGTTTGTTATTGCTTTTAAAATATATGACCCATACAAGTTTTACCTAAATTCTTAGCAACGCTATTTGAGGGATTTCTTGCTCAAGTGCTAAGAATTTAGGTAAAACTTGTATGGGTCATATATTTTAAAAGCAATAATAAACAGGGAAAAAATATCACAACATCATAAAACATAACTATATATATTCAGGCTTATGATATACAAAAAAAAATTGAAAAAAAAAAATTCAGTATCATCAAACTCATTTTAATAAGTATGTTTAAGAAAAAAAAATTGAAAAAAATAGTTTTTTTTCAAGAAAACGTTGTATAAATAAAAAATTAGAAAAAAACACAAAATTTTTTAAGGGACCTTATTCAAAAATTCAAACCCCAATTCAATGGATTTTTTTTAAAGACAAATGACCGTTCTTTAGAATAAAAAAAAAGTTTTTGATTATCTATTAAGATAAGGACATAATTGGGTCTTAAGTTTGGACGTTTTTTTTAAGTTCCTAAAAATGCTCTAAAGCTAAGTTCACGCTCGTCAAAAAAATGTAGAAAAGTTGAATTCTGGAGCTGCATGAACTTTCAGCACCATGTGAATTAAATCATGATCTTTGTTGAAATTTTACTACAACGCGAAAACAAAAAGACAATTTAAACTCGAGCAGAAGAAACTCGAAAAGAAGCAATTCAAGCAGTGAAAATTTGAGCAGGGAAAACTTGAGAAGGGGTAACTTGAGCAGGAACAACTCGAGCAGGGGCAATTCAGGCAGGGAAAATTCGAGCAGGAGCAACTCAAGCAGGGGCAACCTCGTTTTTTGAACTTTTTTTTAATTGTTTAGACAAGTCATTAAATTTAGTTAGTAAGTATATAAACAAAGCTAAGAAACGGTGATGATATACAAAGGTATGAGATACGTACTTTTTTAAGTTTATTTATTATTTAATTAAACAAATATTTTAAACTATTTTTCTGAAAAACTTGCTATTTCTTCATATTACCTTTATGTTTTAGTCTAAATGTTTCAAATTAGGGGATAACGGAGTTAGTAAACTAAATTTTGTTTTAGATTCAGTGTGAAGTTACAAAATGTAGAAGATGGTTTCATATAAATTGTGTTGGATTAAGTATAGAGCCATCAAAAGAGTTTAAATGTATGATGTGTGAAAACTCTTAATTGATTAGAAATTGTATTTTTAATTTTTTTTTGTTGCTGACATGTACAACAAAATTTAAGTTGAGTACAAGCATTTTTAATTATTTTTTCTCAATTAATAATTTAGCTCCCAAGTAATAGTTATACATACCTAAGCTTAATGAATTTGTACAATATTTTAAAAGAGTAAACGACTTATTATAACGATTTATTTGTTTTAAAGTTGGTTCTGACACTACATTTCAGTTATTTTGTATAATCTTTGCATTACAACGAATATAAGTTAAAAAACTAATACTGAAGACACATCTGAAAAAATATATTTTTAAACATTTTATTTAGCATAATGTAAAAAGCTATTAACAAACAAAAAAATATTTTTTGAAACACATTTTGCTGTAATATACATTTTTTATAAATAACTTAGTTGAAATAACTCTCGAAAACTGAAGGAATTAGTAAAGTGTTATACTTATTTATTATTGTTATTATTGCAGTTTTATTGTCCATATGATGGACCTAAGCATCAAAACCTAAGCCACTTAAACAGAAACACACGTAATGAAACAAATAAAAAATAAAAATAACACAAATAGTACATTGTTTAAAACAAAAAAAAAACATATTTCAGTATAGTATTTATAAACTAACATAAAAAGCAATTTTTATAACCACAAACTTATACTTGTTAACGTTTTGATGTAAAACGATCAATCATGAAAAGTTTAAATGCATTAACTGACAAGACAACAAAAAATAAAAACATAAAGCTCCAAGCACATAAAAATAGACTGGCCAGATAAATAATTATTTATTATATTGAAAAAAGACTCATCATTAATGATTAATAAAAGAAAGTCGCTGATTAAAAATTGAACTATGGACTAAGTTAAATCTCAAAATTAAATCCACGATTAATAAAAAACTACTAATTATTTTTACTAACAAAAATTTTATTTAAATCAAACTTTTTTAACTTTGATCGAAATTCTTCAAATTTTTTGCAAGAATTAATTTATTTGGAATTTATTTCATATTTGAACTAACCGATAGAAAAAAGAAATATGCTAAGCCTCATCATTGAAATGATTTCTGCATGTAAATTTTTTGCTATTTCCTCTTAGCAAGTAATTATTTCGATAAGGTTCAAAAATTTATTGTATATTAATTGTAGTTTTACCGTTAACTAGTTTAAAAAAAGTACTGAGGTCAAATTCAAGTCTCCTGTATTCTAGAGATTTTATATTTGTTAATCTATCAAGGTAAGATGTATAAGAGGTATTGCAGCGGTTAAAGATTAATCTGGTATATTTTATTTGAACAGATTCTATATAATTAATATATTTTTTTAAGTATGGAGAGCAGATTGGTGTATTGTATTCGAACTTAGGACGAATGTAAATGAGAAACAATTTTTTAAGGATGTTTATATCCATAGATTTAAAGCCCTTTAAAACTTGAAATTTAATTCTGATATAAAATTTAGTTTCAAAGGATCAAACAAAGAAAATATGGTTTTTATAAACGTTTATTTGCTATTTAGAATAACTTTTTTATCTAGCCCTGATGTTTATTACTAGGCTAATTATAAATTATCTCCGTGTACGGTCGGCGGGCCGGGTTAGACAGTGTTTTTTTTAGCTTGTAAATAACTTGTGCGAAACAAATGTATAGAAGTTAAAAGGGTAGCTGTCAAATTTGCTCGAACGTACAAAGTTGCACGAGGGCACAAAATTGCACGAAGACACATTTGCACAAGCAGACAATTTTGCACGAGTTGGTTTTTTTATTTAGTTAATCTTAACTTTATTTTACTATCACTATTACCCCTTAACCTTGGTCGGTAAATTTTCTTTTTTTGATTAAGTTGTGCCGGAAATCGCGAATTATTCTACGATTTATCAATAAGAGTTACACTTATTTATAAACAAATTACAAATAAACACTGCTAAGTTTAAAAGTGTCTGCTGACTCCAACGTGATATCGAACCCACAATCTTCCAGAGTTTTTCAAGCGACCATAAACAGCACTTATGACATAGAAGAAAGCGCTCAGGCTAGGGAAAGTAAAGAAGTTGTAGATATTGATAGTTCAAATGAAGTTGATTTAGATAACGAGGATTTAACTTACTTTATAGAGCAAGCTAAGGTTTTAGAAAAATAAAGTTAAACAAGGAATTAAAATCAATTTATTGGAGACAAAATAGAAATAACACAATAAATAGTAGCGGCCTCGCTTTAAACAATCAGACCTCGCACGCTTTAGACGAAACGACAATACAAAGGAGTTTTTAAATAAAACTCTTGAAAACTGTAAGTTCTTCCAAAATATTGATGCCGTACGTGATCCGGCAGTAGAATTACATTTTTTTTAGACCGATGTACGGCCTACGGGATCACCACTGACAGTGAGAAATTTGAAATTCTTCAGAGAATATGGCCCCGTTCTGATATTATAGACTTTGTGGAAACACATGACGAAGAAAGAACGTACAACAATCTTATTATGTTTTTACAAGGAAAAGATAGTAAATTGCCTCGTATCTTAGGTGTAAGCCCATCATGGCCAGAGCCAGTAAAATTTCAGAATTTTTTTTGTCAGCTAAACAATGGGCAAAGCCAAAGGAGAAAGATAGGTTTAAATGTTTTATGCATAAATATGCCCGCAGTGATTTAAAAAAACAAGATTAAGGAATGTTTTGGGCTCGAATATGACGAATTTCTTAGGCGTACGGAGTTAATATGCGATGTTGAACAACAGATGGTCTTTGAAAATGCTAAAAAAAATTCATACGAACCTCAGCGTTAAGTAAACTTAGCCTTTTTTTCAATTTAAAAAATATGTCTTGTTTTCTTATTATTAATAGTTTGCACCAATTGACAGTTATATGCAAATTAGACACTTTTGAAAAATCTCGGGGTCATTGTTTTTTAAAATCTTTGCAGGACACTTAAGAAAAAAAAAGTTTCGGAAACTCTTGCCTATATAGACTAAAAAAATTAATGAAATTTTAAATTAAACTAAAAAACACTGAATAGAAATTTATAAAACATAACTAGTTTATAATTTAACTAGTAATTAAGAAATTGTAATGAATTAACAACTTTTATTTGCCATTAAATGAATGAAAAGTTTTAGAAGTATGTTAAACTAAATATTACTTACTTCTAAAGTAAATAAAGAAACATGTAGAAAAGTGGCTAGTTTTCAATAGATTGAGTGCTTGTCCAATTGCCGTTGTTACTTTTAAAGTATAAAAAGTATACACAATCATTTTTATAACATTTTTCTATTTATCTTCAATTTGAAAATAAAGACAGGATATTACTTTTGGTTTGTTTACAAAAAAAAAATAATACGATAAAAATACTGTTTCATTAAATAGTGAAATAATAGTTGTACAGAAAATATTTAAAATTTAAGAAGTGTTCCATGAATGTTTTTTTTTTCTTTTACATACTAAGTAAACATTTTTGATATTTAGAAAAACCATAGATTTATTTTGATAGAGTTAAAATAAAATAATTTTTTTACTTAGAAAAACTAACAGCACGTTTGATTCTTAGAACACATTTTTCAATAATACAAAAAATGTATTTTACAGCTATAATATTTTTTATTAACGAAGAATACTACAAAGTAAAACACAGACTTTCAAATTACAACTAGAAGTATTTGATTAAATTTATTAAAAAAAGTCTTGAAAAAATTCAATTTCATTCTAATATATGTACCTGAAGTATTTAGTATATTTACAAATTAATCAAATACAGACTTAAAGTTTTAAAAAAACAATGATTCACACTTCCGTGATGTAAAATATCACACCTTATTTAGTATTTTATAATTTAAATTTATGATATGCATAATCTTTTTGGGTGTAATTCAAAATTTCAAAACAAAACCCTGAGATAAATTAGAACTAAATAAGAAAATAAAATGCATCAAATTTCTTAAAAATTAAAACATTTGCAAAAATAAGGCAAAAGTTGATTTAAATAAATAATGAAAATGATGAAAAAAAATATTATAATGCTTACACCACCGTGAAAAAAAAAATTGGTGTTTAATAATTTTAAATACTAGTACTAAAAACTTTATAATATAGATAATAATATTAAATTTTTATCAGAAAAATAATTAATCATTTTATATACGAATAAGAAATTGTAGTACTTTTTGTATAAATTTTTTAATAATAATAATTTTTTTAACTAGTAAAATAATGAAGTTTCGATTCAGTTTAAATATCACCTTTGAAGTTAAAAAAGAATTAATATACCAAAGTTAGATCATTTAATATAGATTGTAAAATTTTACGAACTTAATTAACTAAGTGAGGCAAAAACAATAAATTTATTAACTTCTTCCACCTCTTGTAACTCAATATACAAAGTTATCTTTTTGCACTCATCTAATGATGGTGGTGATGACCCATATTGAGCAGGAGAGGGAAAACACACCCTAACACAAGGACCACTACTTCGCGACTACTCAGCTTTCCATGGTTACCATGGACGATATCAGATAACACATGGACGGTTGCGACGTAGAGAAAAGTACCTGCTGAGAATAACATAGCAATACCAGTTGCATTCACTTCAGCCATATATTCCTTGTTACTCTGTGTTACAGTTTTGTAAATCTTATAAAGTTAACCATTGTTAACAAGCTAGAAACTTTTGCAAAAAGCTTAAGTCTTTGTAAACTGTACAGCTTTATCTTTCTTCACTTACTTTTAAGTATTATAGGACTTATAATAAATAATTTTCTACGACCAAGTTAAATTTCAGAACCTGAATACTTTTTGCTGAACATGTATTTAAATAAAATTATAAGTATTTTAAAATTAATTCAAACGACGTAGATATTATATAGTGGTCTAGGTTTAAAAAATAAGCTAGTTGAATTAATTATTATTTTAATATATGCTTTTTGAGCAAAAAAGTTTTGTTTAAACATAAATGTTTAGTTAATCTGTTTAAATAACAAAACCATTTTTAAGTCCTTTAGAAGTAGTATGCATACTTCTAAAATGTATTGTTTAATATGCATTGTTTTAAGTTTCATAAGTCTTAAGATTATATTATCAATATCCCCGTTGTTTAAATCATCACATATATGAAAAATATTGTTAAGCGCTTATTGAGATAAAATTTGTGATACTCAATTACAATACAATTTTATTTTTAATAAATTTTAAATGTATTTTTACTCATTTTTTACAGTAAAAACCTATACAATGCTAAAATATTCTGTATCAATAAAAGCCTATTAAAGTAAGCCTAGTGTTTTAAGTTAAAGTAACGAAAAAATTGAATAAACATTTAAAATAATAGAGTTTTATGCTATAGATTAAGTCATAAAAAGTTATTTTTGTAGTCAATTTTAATCAAAGTTAAGAGAATAAACTAGTACTATTAAAACAATCAGGGAGCTGTTTATTAAACAAAAATAAAAACCAAATATACTTAAAGCTTACTTGGTTTAAAAAAATATAAGTTATTATAGCCATCAATGGAGCGGCCAGTGCAAAAGCAAGAATGTGTTTCTTCGCTCTTCGTGGTTCTAATCCTTCGTGAATCAAAAACGTTGATAAACCAAAAGCTGCTGGCGCCTGTTTGTTTTAAATTAAAATTAACAATTATTTTTTAGTATCATTGCTCTTTACCACACAATTTAACAACAAAATTCAAAAAATTAAAACTTTTATACGCTTTTTAAATCTCTTCCGCATCGATATTATAACATAATGTGTGAGTTACAAAAGAAAATAAACAAGTTATTTTGATATATGAAGAAAAGTTAAATAAACAAAAAGTATGCCTTTTTACATTAGTTAAATACCAAGAATTTCAATTTAAACTTACCATAATTTGGTTATCGAATCTTTTGTGAGTATGCTAGGTCAATATTAAAAAAAATTTTTTAAGTTTCACTAAGGCACTAAAGTTAAACTAAGCATTAATAATATATATTTAAATAATGATTTAAAAGTATTAAACACGAGCAAAATTAATCTAACGATTTCATTACAAAACCTATCTGAAAAATAAACAATGAAATTATAACATGTACTGTAAACGTATAAAACATACTCTGGACAAAGGTGTTAGTTTATTATATGAAACAAAAAAAAATTAAATCTTGTGAATAAAAAACGACTAAATGTCCAAAACATCAAGTATATAGTAACCAAATAAAAGTATATTTTAAACTTTCAATATTTATATACATTATTGACAAATTACAATAAAGATATTCCTTAGAAATACGACAAAAATTTAAAGATAGAATAATTTGGGTAAAAATTCACAAATTTCATATTTGTTACTTTACGTAAATCATTCTATCAAAGCTAAATCATTGATTATAAAAATGATTAAAAATAGTTTTTAAAAGATTAATTTTTTGTTACTTACTGGCTTGGTACTACGTTTAAGTGTGATTTTTGAAATGAATTGACTATGTTAGTAAATTTCAATTAAAATTAAACATTTTACATTTTTAAATTTTAGATACAAATTACTAACTTTGATTTCAAAAAAAAAAAAAAAATAATACAAATTACTTAAAACTTTCAAAAATTTGTTTATAAAAAATCTTTAACATAAGTTATGAGTATAAAAAATGTTAGCAGTTATAGTAATGGTTAACCTTATATTGTTAAAACAGAAATCATTCTACAAATAATTGCAATATCTATTTTTAATTTAGTAGAATACTTTAATTCAAGTTGCTGATCTATTTTATTTGAAAAAAACATCAAACTAATACATTACATCATACCATTATTGCAAAATTTAAAGCTAAATTAATAATATATAGTAAGCCAACCAAACTAACTTTGTGCAACATTATAGCTAGAAAGACTATCAATTGCAAATCATTTCTATCAGTTGAAGCAGCTGCACCTAGTGCAATACCATCTGCAGCAGCATGAACTACTAGACCAATTGTTGCTGTTTGCGTTTTTGACTTAGGAGATCCAACTTTGCTTTGATTTAATTCATCTAGTTTATAAACAATTTCCGTAATTGTTCAAGGTAAAGAAAAATTACTTTACACCCTAGCTTTTTATAGAACATTATTAAATGCTTGAAATGAACTACTTGTAAAACTACAGACAAAAAATATACAACTTAATAATAATTATTTTTTAACAAAAACAATTTGTACAGTACTTTTCTTTATTAGACTAAAATATGTTTTTCTGTGTTGACTTGATTAACACAGAGAAACATATTTTAGTCAAACAAAAAAAGCTCCATGGAGTTGTGTAAAAAAAATTCGTACTACGGGAAAGATTTGAATAATGTATTGACTTGTTTGACACAGAGAAACATATGCTAGTTCAATGAAGAAAAGTAATGTGTATAAATTGTTTTTATTATATATTCCAGCAATCTTGTTTCGCTAGAATCTGTGTTAACAAACCATCAGCTAGTAATTAAGAGTATTTAAACATTTTTTATTGATTTTATTTAAAACAAATGCTTAAAAACTGTACAGTAATAATAAAGTCATAATTTGATCAAAACTTTAACATGTTTATGGAATAATAAAAAAACATTACAAAAAGTTTTTAAATTTTTATAGCAAAAATATACTTTTCCTTATTACTTTCCAAGTTATTAATTGATGTAACGTAATTATTATAGAATAACAGTCATTATATTTTATTCATTGACAAGCTCTTGGAGTAAAAAATTGTTTGCTACAATAACTATATACTTTTTTTTCAATGATGTAAAGATCTCTTTTTTTTTACCATCAAGCAAAACTTTGTTACAATTTTTATAAAATTAACATTAAAATTTGAAGAATTTCTCAACATGTTTTATAATTAAATTTAGATTTAATGAGAAACTCAGGAAATTAATTATCAGTTATTGAAAAACATATTTAATTATTTTAAAATATTACTTTTGTGAAAAATAACTCTTGAGTTATATTTTATTTGTATATGCATGGTTAAGTATTTTAAAAACGATGTAACCTTTTTTAAAAAATATCTATACACATGTTGGGTTTACTATAATACTATTTCTTTCTTAGTAATTCTAAATAAGTCAGATCAAAAAACATGCTGACTAACGATTCAATTTTACTCTAGTTAATTTTAATTTTAATTAACTTTTAAAAATACCACTTTAAAATATTTTTTTTTTTAAATACACCTTTTAAGTCTATTTAATTTTTATAACTTTTTAGTAAAACAACATCTGACGATTGAAGTATGCAAACAAAACTGACCAAGTCTTATTTCTGAGCTCGCATGTGAATGGTTACTTCCTCCAATTTGATCAACCAACAACATGAACACAAAACCAATCAACAATGAAATTCCCACTGCTTTGTGAGAACTTTCGCCTGTTTCTTCTGTTTGGAAGTTATTCAACAAGTTATTTACATACATATGTTAATAACCATTAAGGTAGTTTCATATACAGAAATACATTAAGAAATATATGTACAGTACATATTCAGAGTTTTTTGTCATTAAATCAAGAATATCTTTTGTAATTGTTATTTCTTACTAACAAATATTTTAACTAATTTAAAAAAAATTTTAAAAGCTTTCACATGAAATTAAAATTTACAAAAATTAATTTACAGAACGAATTTCTTGTAGATTTATGACATTTTATACATGTTTTTCTGTTTTAAGAATATAATATTCTTAAGTTTAGTCATTGTTAGAAGCAATACAAAAAAAATTTGATCTAGTTCTTAATTTAAAGTTAGCTACTAATACTATTTAAAATCATGTTTTAATTAACACTTAGAACTCCAAATAAAAACTGAATAAGAAATTTTGTTACAAAAGTTCAAGAAATAAAGAGTTCTAAATATTTTTTATATTAAAATGTCATGCTGTGATTGTGTGACAATTGATTATAGAAATCTATGATACTTCTTGTTAGTTTTTTTAGGCATATTTTGCACACAAAATTGTTAATTTAAAAACCATATTAGTCATAAAAAATAGGTTTAAAATTAAGTTGTAAAGTACTAATATTAACAATAAGTACGAAACTTAGTTTTAAAGAGTAATTGAGTACAAAACTAGATACTAACCTTTACATAACTTCATTATAGCAATTTTTTAGTATATTAATAAACTTTTAAAAACCACACTTGTACAAAAAGTATCTTACTTTGAATTTTATCATCAACATGCATTGTTATTTCATCTATTTTATTGTCAGTATTAAGATTTGTTTGAATAATTCCTGATACAAAAACTTATTAATTATCATGCAGTAAAGAAGCATTTTTTTTTATACAATTTCAACTAATTCTAAACCTGTATACTCATTAGTTTTATATACATTGCAACTCTAAAAATCAATGCCTTCTAAAATTTTATATCGAGTTTAAAAGTATCAATTTAAAAAGTGTGTATAAAAATTTTAGTATAAGCAAAAAATTATCATAATAGATTGATTGCATTAGAAAAAATTATCATTTTATCCAAGTTCACTAAAATTCATAAATTATTTTTTACTTTGCAATAACTTTTTTATGAATTAAATTATGTTTTTGATACATATTATAAGTGAACATTGTAAAAAACAATCAAGTACATACTAATTAAAAAAATTCTCTTGGTATAATTATACAGAATATTTTTTATTTTACTTACTACAACTAAATCTTTTTTTTATTCTATGACATATTTCTAAAGCTTCAACTATGAAAAAGGCAGCATATAATTTACTAACAGTTATATTTTTATTGAAGAATGTTTTATAAAAGTACTTATTTTATCATTTAAAAAATTATGTAATTACATAACTTTTGGTAGTCATTGTTAAGCTATTTACAGCTAATCAACAATTTATAAAATTTATATTAAATTAGAATACCTATACAGTTAGATAAAAAATTAAATACATGTTAATTAAAAAATAAATAAATAAACCTTATAAGGAAAGTTTTATCTCTAAAACCAACACCAATATAAATAAGTACATAAACTATTTTAAAAAGTATTTATTTATAGAACTTATGATTATTATGTTTAAACTGAAAAATGTTTTTGTTGTATATTAAACCAAATCTTTAAAAGAAAACGTAAATAAAAATACACACATATATATATTTATATATAATTAAGTTATTTAACTTAATAAATTAAATTTTTCACACTGAGCCCACCTTGAGGGCTTTATTATTAAAAAGGTTTATTTAAAGATGCAAAACTCAAAGAACTCAAATTCGTGACTATTCACTCATCAGCTTCAAAACAAGTTTAAAATAAAGCACAAAACAAAATCACTAATGAAAGTTAAAAAATTTTTGCATAAATAGATTATGACGTAATTTTGAAAATATCGAAAATCATGCAAAACGGCTTGTGCAAAAATTAATGTACCAATCGACAATAAACTAGCAAAAACTCATATAACTTCAGTGAGTAACTATATATTAGGACAGATAATTGAAAGAGATAAAGATAAAATTAAGATGCAAATTAAAATTTAGGTTATTTTAAGATGAAATTAAAACTTCTTAAACTTTAAAATCAAACTAAAAATTTTAAATCAAAACTCAGGAATTCAAAGTCAATGTGGCTGCGCTGGTAGCTGTAAATATAATTTGAAAGGGGGTAATTGCCGTTCAGAGAACATTGTCTACAAGGCCACAGTTAAGTCTGGCGTTGAGACGAGGTTCTATGTTGGCTTGTGCTTGACTCATTTTAGATTAAGGTATGCCAATCATAAAAAATCTTTTAAAGGCGGCATATATGAAAATGACACTGAACTTTCAAAGTATGTTTGTGGCTTAAAGCGCAGCGGCATTGACTTCGAAATATCCTGGGAAGTTATGAAAAGAGCACAGCCTATAGCTGACAGCAATAGCCCAATATGTAGGCTGTGTCTCAAAGAAGCATCAGCCGTTGTATATGCACTGAAAGACAAGAGATGCCTAAACAAATGAAGCGAGTTTGTATCGTCTTGTAGACATATAAAAAAGTCGTTTTTAAAGTTTAACAAGTTTTAATTTCATCTTAAAATAACCTAAATTTTAATTTGCATCTTAATTATATCTTTATCTCTTTCAATTATCTGTCCTAATATATAGTTACTCACTGAAGTTATATGAGTTTTTGCTAGTTTATTGTCAATTGGTACATTTAATTTTTTCACAAGCCGTTTTGCATGATTTTTGATAGTTTCAAAATTAAGTCATAATCTATTTATGCAAAAAAATTTTAACTTTCATTAGTGATTTTGTTTTGTGCTTTATTTTAAACTTGTTTTGAAGCTGATGAGTGAATAGTCACGAAACTTGAGTTCTTTGAGTTTTGCATCTTTAAATAAACCTTTATATGTATATATATATAAAATTTAGATTTCAGTTCAGTAATAATCTTCAGCTTGTATAATAAAAGATGTATATTTTATACAAAAGCCAAGATTTTTTAACTACAATCATACTAATTGCATTCATGTCAATAAATTATTGCTTATGGTTAAAAAGTTACACTACAGTTACATAAGTAGTTAGTATAAGTTTTTACTTTTTTGCTTTTTATTGTGGTCGAACTAAAAAGTAAGTTTATGAAAAGTTTTAAAAACAAAGTGACTTCAATGATTTAATAATTTTTATGGAATACAATATATCTACACTTATTTTTAAAGTTATCTATGCCAAAGCTTCTTAAAATAAAAACTAACACTAGTATGAAAACAAATTTATCATTTTTTGGTTAAAATTAAAATAGCATGAAACCATTAGAGATTATCAAAAAAACTTATATTGTTTTGTTAGAACAAGGAAATTGTTTGCAAAATTCTATCAGGCCATAGCCTGGATTTCTGTGTGCAGTGAGACAAGCTCAAGTTTTGAGCATAAAGGTTTGACTATGCAACTTTGATCATCAGACCACAAGCTTTTGGTAGATTGAGACAAGGGATTTTTATTTTAAACTCATCAGTCAGTCGCAACCAAAAAACCTACCATTGACAATTTACAAACAGCTTGTCATGTTTTACCATGAAGCTAACGTTTGCTGGTATGATCAGTAACCTCAGCTTTGTCTAGTTGCTGTGCAACATTTAATACATTGTACACTTAGAAAGATAACTGGCTTAGCTACAAAAATATTATAGTAATTCATTTAATATAGTTAAACTATATACATTTATATATGTAACTATTAAACAGAATAGTGTAATTTTTCAATTAACAAAAACTACCTTTTTCACTTAAGGATTTTTCGTGGTGATGATTATGGTGACCATACATTGTCTCGACACCTTCTGGTATAATTACAACTAATGAAGTACCAACTAGCAATCCCGCACCAAAAATTGTTACCAATTGCAATGTTTTCTAACAGATTAAATTTTATCATTTAATTTTTAAATAACACTTATGTATTGAACTTATAAATTACAGCATAGTTTCATATTTAAATTTTCTATTTAAAAAACCAGTTATCTGCTTTTAAATCAAAATCATGGTACATATTTTACATTATCAAATTTTACTTAGTTTAAAATAAAATAACAGTTCACTTTAATTCACGTAAGGTAAACAACATAGAAGCAACTAAAACAACAATAAGTAGTTTATAACCATATCTACACTCATTTAGACTGCTCCACAAAGCTAAAAACTCTTATAATGAATATAGTATAATAATTTTTGCTGTTTTAAACATGAACTAACTTGTGACAAGTTAAAAGCCATTGGAATCCATCCAAACAAGAGACATCCAACAAACATTGCAACTGAAAGGCCACATATACTAATAAAGTCAGACATTTTAAACATTAATCAACAGACTCCTTATCTGTAAAATAAATTTTGAAATGGAATTGTTTAAATAGTTGCTTATTTTAAACCCATTGTAATTCTATAAATCTATTCATAATCTTAAATATAAAACTGAAATTATAAAATCTGCAAACTTTACATTTGCAATTTGGTATAACTAAATTTTTACAATAACTAAACTTAAGTTGTTTCAGTGAGAAAGAAAAAAGTTGAATGCTCGCAGTCAAAACTATGGTCAAGTTAATGGTGTAAAGAAAGACCTTTTGGCCATCAGGGAACAAACATTTTGCTTTGTGATTATGGATCTAACACAACAACCATATTTATAAAATATTAATATAACATGCTTCATATTAATATTAACATTACAATTAGTTAAAGAAAGTTTTAGCTTGACCTTTTGAACTGTAATGTAAACATAATTATGAACTTTTTAATTTTTTATTATGAATTTTTTTAAACTTTTATATTTAGAAAATGTTAATTATCAAACTGTTTTTTTTTTTTCTTTTACAATTTAAAAGTATTATTTACAAAAAATATATAAAGGACTGATAGCAAATTAGAAACAAACAATAACATACCTTAACAAATAAGAAAAAGACTACCATAAAAATGATTTAAAAAAATTGCAATTAAAAAAGAATAAATAAAAGGCCTACTATTTTTCAAACAAGATGTCAAACACCGTGATATTTTAAATAGTTAGTTCAATTTTGTTTTAGATAAATTGTTATAAACATAACTCTAAAATATTTAATTTATAAAATTTATTTTGAGAATTTAAATAAAATATAAAAATTATGTAAACAATAATTTATTTCAAAGTTGTTACTAACATTCTTTTTATATTTTAAACAAAATATTTGAAAGATAAAAGTTCCATCATTAAATTTTTTCTTTTATGCAAAACAGAGGTCTTCAACCTTTTCAAAAGGTGAGTACATGGGAACAATTGCACGAAGACAAAATTGCACAGGGGACTAAATTGCACAAATTGTCAATTTTGCACAAAGAAAAATTTGCAGGAAGGAACAAAATTTCAAAACGACAATTTTGCACCAATGGTCATTTTTGCATGAGAGTAAAATAATAATATATATATATATATATAAAAGCAAAACAGAAAAAAAAACTAAAAGATAATTTAATAAAAAAAGTTACTGACCAAGGGTGAGGGTTAGGGGTAACAGTGATAGTAAAAATTAAATTAATAAAAACCATTAAAAAAACAAGAAATATGAATAAATAAAAATGAATTATTTAAAAAGAAAAAGCTACTGACCAAGGGTAAGGGTTAGGGGTAACAGTGACAGTAAAATATAATAAATAAACAAACTAAATTAATATAAAAAAATTATATAAAATTTATAAAAAAATAAATTGTAAAACTAAATAAAAATTTCAACCAGTGCAAAAATTTATGCCTGTGCAAAAGTATCTTTGTGCAATTTAGTCTTGCAAATTTGACACCTACCCAAGTACAGTATATTACTGTAAAACTAATTTCTATGTACACTAGACTACAAAAAATAAAACTTAATATTAAAAAAAAAACTATTCAATAAATGGTGTAATAAAGAAAGGATATTGTATAATTTGTTATTAATATTAAAAAATATGGTTATGGTTAACTTAAATTGAGCACCAATATCAAACTGAAAATATAATACATTCAATGTCTTATTTAACCACAATTTTAGGCTAAAAAAAAATAAAGTAAAAACAATATTTAAAAAATATTTTTGCGGATAAATAAATTTTTTGAACACAGTAAAACAATCTCTTAAGCAATACTGTGCACACCATTAAGACTAATGGTTCAAAAAAGATAAGCTTTAAAATGTTTGTTAAGATTGTATTTAAATTCAAACTAACAAAATTTGTGAAACAGCTGATTAACTAACAACTTTCTTACAAATTACAACGTTCAGCATTCTTTATTGACGTGTTTAAATTGTATATAGACAATGCAGCAGACGTATGTTATAATACTTCCTTACTCCAGTATATTTTTAAATTAACAAACTAACTTTTCTGAGAATAAAAAACTGACAATGAAAAAAATCCAAAAGTTTCAAACGCGAATAGTTCAAAAGTTACTCATGCTAAGACGATGATATTTATAGAAAACTTTTCATCGCGATCAGCAGTCAGCACAATCAAAATAGAATAGGAATATAGTAAAATGGGGATATAATTATGAACAAAAAGGTATTGTGGTGAGTGCGTGGGTGTTAAATTGTACATTAAAAGGATCCAACTTATTATAAACATTAAACATTGCAAGTTTTACAAAAAATATCAAATACTAGAACATAAGTGAACACTGAACAGTAATTATATAACAAGATAAACAAGACACACAATTTTAACAAAACTAGATATATTTCGAGAAATTCTCATCATTAAGATCAGTAAGAAAACAAAGCTAATAAGAGATAAGACTTTACAAAATTTAATATTTTTGATCTTAAGAAGCTATTTGTATTTTATTTAGGAAACCTGTTTTATGTAAGCCAAAAGATTTTGTTTTGACTATACTGTTTTTTTATTTTCGTAGTCATTGATAAGTGTTATTTTCATTACATAATTTGTCCTGGACATGACTTTAAACTGTATCCTGGTGTATGACTCGATAATTGAAAGGTTTTTTCGTACACGAGGTCCTAGGACCAAGTATTTGAGCGCTTCTTTTTTTCGTTCAATAAAAAATATTATTATATTGATGTACAGTTTTATTTTAGATTAATTATAACGTAAGTGAACTTAAATTATTTTAGTTGTTACTAATTGTTTTTATCTTTTATTAATCTTTTTATACTAAATAAGTTTGTTACTAAATAAGTTTGTAAAATCTTATCTCTTGTTAGCTTTGTACTTTACTGATGAGAGTTTCTTAAAATATACTTAGTTTTATTGAAATTATGTGTCTTTTATATGTTAAAAATAACAATTTGTTTTACTAAAAAAGATTTTGCATATGTATTTATTTCAATCTGACAAGAAATAAGAAAGTTGTGATTTGACCGTTTGAAAATTAAATCCTTAATAAACTTTTTATTGTTTTTCACCTTGAAAAAATTGATTTTTGTCTGTAAAGCGTTTTAAAGCGTATAACGTAAATTAAAAGTTAAAGTGCTTTAGTTTAGAAAAAAATTAAGGTTGGGCAAAAAATAAAGTTGTACTAGTTTTATTCACTTTTAAATTTGTTTTACTTTTTTTTATTTTCTCGCTAATATAAAAGTATAACAACTTTAAACGTGAATTTGTGTCTATTTGCTAACTATAAGTCTTTTTTTTGTCCTTATTGCTAACTATAGCTATTTGATTTTGCTTATATACTGCTAAACAAAAAGAAACTCATGTAAGTTTTATTTTCAAATTACTGCGTGGCCTAATAATTAGGGCTACTGATTTCTAATCAGAAAATTCTAGGTCCCAGTCTTGGCATGTTGTGTATTCTAATTCTTAATTACAAGCTATTTAATACTTCTTTATTTATTACTAAACAATTATAAACACATTGTAAGTTTTTATTTCAACTAAGTATCGGTTAAATGGCTAGTGTTACTTACTTCTGATCATAAGATTCAGAGTTCAGACCCCGGCGTGGTCTATATTTTAATTCTTCACCACAGTTACTTGATACTTTATTATTTAGTATTGAACAATAATTTAGTTTAAATGTAAGTTTTCATTCCAACTAACCTATTGTCTAATTGTAAGGGTTATGTTACGTACATCTGATCAGAAAATTCCGGATTCGAGTTTTGGCGTGGTCGGTATTTTTATTCTAAACTACAGCTATTTGATACTAAATTAATTAATAATAAACATTAATAGTTTGAATGTAAGTTTTAATTTCAAGTGATACTAAACAATAATAAAACACAATGTGATTTTTTCTTTCAACTAAGTGCGTGGCTAAAAAGTTAGGGTATTTCATTGCGTATCAGGAAATTCTGGGTTCGAGTTTCAGCGTGGTCTGTATTTTTATTGTTAACTACAGCTATTTGATACTTTTTTATTTAATATCAAACAATAATATACATAGGTTATAATAATTATACAAAAAATACGCTCAAAATATTTGGTCATAGGACCTGGTGCACGTAAAAACCTTTAGGTTATCGAATGAATTAAATATAAACTTCTATTTTAAGTGACCGCGTGGCTTAATGGTTAGGGATACTGATTTCTGACCAAAAACTTCAAGGTTCAGGTCCCGGCATGGTTAATATTATTTTTAATTACTAGCTATTTGATATTTTTTTATTTAATACTAAACAAATATGACATAAATGTAAGTTTACATCTACTTACCGCATGACCTTATGGTTAAGGCTACTGACTTCTGATCAAAAAATTTCGGCTTCAAGTCCCAGTATGGTCAGCACTTTTAATCTTAGTTCAACTGTTTTAAACTTGTCTATTTAATACTATGCAACAATGAATTAAATGAAAGTAATCATTTCAAGAGACTGCTTGGCTTAAGGGTTATGTCATCTGATTGCAGATCGGGAAATTCTGGGTTCGAGTCCCTGTGTGGACTGTATTTTTATTAATAACTACAGATATTTAATACTTTTATATTTATTATTTAACAACAAAATAATAAATGCTAGTTTTTATTTCAAGTTTCCTAATGGTGAGGGTTACTGATCAGAAGATTCCATGCTCGAGTTCCGGCGTGGCCTATTTTTAATTATAGCTTTTTGATACTTGTTTACTTTATACTAATCAATAATAAATTGAGTAAAAATTAAATCTAACTGACTGCGTAAGCCTAATGGTTAGGGCATTTGATTGCTGTTCGAGTTGTAGCTTGTTTTATATTTCTATCCTAACTACAGCTAATTTATACTTTTTATTAAATACTAAACAATAACAAGCTAAATTTTAGTTTTCATTTCAAATGACCGCGTGGTCTAGTGGGTAAAACTACTGACTTCTGCTAGGGTGCTAAATTGTACATCAAAAGGGGCCAATTTAGCATAAACATCAAATATTTTGCTCAAACAAAATAAATTTTGAACAAAAAGTTGTTCAACTCAAAAAGATGCATTAAAAAAAAATCTGATAAGAAATAAGGAAGTTATGACTTATGACCGTTTGTAAGTTGAATTTATATATATTTTTACTGTTTCACACCATCACAAAATTTATTGTTATCCTTAAAGCTTTTTTAAGAATAATACGTATACATACTTTTAAAATGCTTTAACTTACGTAAAAAAAACATTAAGTACAAATAAATAAAAGTTTAATTAGTTTTAGTTATTTTTTAATTTTCCTAGTAATTTTAAACAAAATAACGTATTTTAAAATGATTTATGTTTATTTGCTTAGTTTTTTTCTGTCTTTATTGCTATATTTTTATTGCTAATGCAGCTATTTGATACTTTTTCATTTAATACTAAACAATAATAAACACAAAGTAAACTTATTTCTCAAGCGAACGCATGGCCTAATAGCTAAGGCTACTGACTTTTAATGAGAAGATTCCGGAATCGAGTATCGGCGTGGACTGTAATTCTAATCCTAATTACAGCTATTCAATACTTGTTTACTTAATATTAAACGATAACAATCTTAATAAAAATTTTCATTTCAAAAACTGCGTGACCTAATGGTTAGACCATCTGAATGCGGATCAGGATTCTTGTAATAAATTTTACGTAAGTATTCGCACTTCTTTTACATACAAAATTTAACTGGTACCAAAGTCTGAGTAAATAGTAACACTACGACAGAAAAAAAAATATATATATAAAGTTTATTTTCACTAAGCGAATTTTTACTAAATTAAGGCATACACAATTTTCTAAGAACTTAAAAGCCATGTAAGCAAAACTATAAATAAAATTTACAAAAAAAATCTAACAACTTTTTACTTACTAAGACAACAAATATTTTTTTATAATGTAAATTTCGAAAACGAACATTGAAAATAAGATATTATTTATCATCTTGAATTTCAAACTATTACATTTTTTCAAAATACAAACTTAAATAAAACTGTTAGCGGAATTCAAATTAAAATTTTAATTGTCTTTTGATTTTCTTATTTTTAGGAAAAAAGATCATTAGAGATAGAACATAAGGTATATGTTAGAAAATTACTTATAATGAAATTTGATGAATTATACGATTAAATAGATTAAAATGTTTCTTATTTAAAACACAGTTTCAACGAGTTTTGAGTTAAAACTTTTAATACAATACAGTAAAACACTATTTTAGAACAGTTAAGAGCTAAAATAAAATATGTCACTAGGTGTTAATCAGTTTTAAAATTGATAGTATATTTAGTTGTTTAAGGGGAGAGTTCACAGTAATGATACTTAAAGGTTATAAATATATAGCTATACCATTATAAATAATAAACATAATCCAAGTAAGGGGAAGAAACTTTCTTATACTTATAAGCTTGAAAATTTTTGGACTATTTTTAGCCTACTATATTTAACAATTTTTAAGATAGTTTAAATGTTTGAACATAGCCTTGTAACAAATTATAGTAAAACTAAAATATAACGAAAACACTCTTATAATTAGTTTATAAAGAAATAAAGTTGTTTAAGCCTCAACTAATAATTTATAATTGTCTAATGATAAACTTATGTCTATAATAAACAAAGGTAAAATTGTACAAATTAAATAAGTATTACAGTTCAAGCTTTTGCTATGAAGAACCATTTTTAACATTAAAATACTCAAGGTCAGGATGAAACTCTGCCTGGTCGAAAATAAGTGGAGTCTTAGGAAACTTAACTGGATCACTTGCGTTTGGCTTTTCATCGAATATTAATCCAAAACTTCCTGTTCCCAAGCTCAATCGGCTTCCTGTGATAATCTTCTCACTGACGCCTGATAACATGTCACTTTGACCTCTATAAGCCGCCTCAAAAAGATGCTTGTGGCAAGTTTCAAACGAAGCCAAGTTCAGCACCGACGATTTGGTGTTTTTTAACCCTGTTCTAGTGTACCCGTTTACTTTGCCCTTGTAAGTCATCGTACTGGCCAGCAACATAAAGTGACGATCGTCAATTGTCATTCCATGTTCCTCCATGCACGACTTCATCTGTTTGCAAATAGTCGCCCACGCTGCTTCAACTCCAAGAACTTTGTAAACCTAATTTTTTTAATAGTTTCAATACTTTTTAATAAAAAATTTAATAATAAACAGTAAGTTCAAGTATAAACAGCTTGAATTAAACTAATATAGCGGTTGCATTTTTTGGAACATAATCATATACTAGAATCATAATAACCACATTTGAAATTAATGAACTTTTTGTAAATTGAGCGATAAAGAATTATTTTACGAGAACGTATTGTAATTACAGATTTCTTCCAAAAGGTTTATCAGTCCGAAATAATTCTAACGATATACTAAAAGAAGATAGTAAGGATAGTGTATAAAAGAGTCGCCTTTAAAACTTTCAATTTCTGAAACAGGCCAACTTAGTGTCATTTAAATTGAAAAATTCTGGTTTTTACCAAAAAAAAGTCTTTATACAAACCTCAAAAATTTTAACCTAGTCTGAGTGTATAAAAACGTGTTTGTTATAAACTTTTTCAAAAAGTGCTTAATTTGAACTTTAATCAACTACATATTTATCAATATTATAAGCAAATAATTCAACATAACAAGTTTATACTTCAAGCATATGTATAACAATATTGAATGGAAGCTAAATATTACTTGAAAATAAACAATAAAATACATTATTTGAATTAGTAACAATAAATGTTAAATGAAGCATTGTCTACAGCAAACATTAAAAAGGTTACAGCTTTCTATTCTTTTTAAACCTGAAACATTTGTGCAATTAAAACTGCAAAAAAATATTTTTACAAATAAGTATTAGTCTATCAAAAGTTCTAGCACATATAAAAAGATTTAAATTTACTTACTTAATTGTTATACTAATTAACTACAAAAAGAATACTTAAACAGAGTTGCCAAATGTTTTTTGTAAATTTCTTCCAGGTTTTCTTTCTTTTTTTTCTAGACTTTTAAATAACAAGTTTTTTGGTTCATTTTTAGTATCAAATTAAACTTAAGTTAAAAAATTGTCTTAATAGTTAAACAACATTAAAAAGAAAATGTAAAATAAAATAACTTTAAATGTGTTTTTGAATGAAAAAAATTCTTAACTATACAACTTTTTTAATCTTTTTTAGTATCATTATATTGTTAATTGTGAAATGTTGGACTCAGGCATTAAAACCTGAGCCACTTAAACAGGACACACAACGAGAAAATAAAATTAAATAAATTTATACTCAACAATTTAAGATAAAAAATAAACATAAACAAAAAATTAAACAAAGTTAAATTTATAAAGTACTCATTAATAAGCTAAAATTTATTTGTTTAATATTAAAGGCGATAACTTAATACACATAAAACAGAAATAGTAAATGCACTTCAGTAAGAAAGTATAACCAAATAGATGACTATCCAGAAGAATTTTTATAAGACATAACACATTTGTACAAAACTAGTAAAAGTAAATTTAGAGTCTGTTAGTCTGTAGTAAAAGTAAATTAATGAAAGAATTAGTAGTTAATTTAGATGAGACAAATATTAATGCAAATTTTATGATAGATTTTCGTATGTAATCGAGATTTTGTTACTTAACATATAAAAATAGTTGAAAATTACAAGTTTTTTCTATAGTTCTAGGTTTCTGTGCCTAAATTGTCAAAATCCATGTTTTTTAAGGACTCCAGGTTTCTTGGCAACCTTGCTTTAGGTTTTACATAAAAGTTTCATTAATTAAGAAACTATTGTTTGCAGTAAAAAATAAAAAACTGCATAATTTAGTATTGCAAAATTAAAACTAATAGTGTCACAAAACACAAACTAAAACATTCATTTTTATAAAACAAAACTAATATGCCATTAAAAATAATTTTTCAAAATATATACATGTGCACTACAAAAAATAACAATAACATTATAACTTAACTAAACTGACAAATTTATTTAAAAATTTTTTAACTTTAATTTGCTGCAAAGATAAACTTGTTGCTGCTGATTTAGAGTTGCAAATAATTTTTAAAGCAGTAAAACAGGTTAAAATCACCAAAAACTATACTAGGTAATTAGTTAATTAGTTTAACCTATAATTGTTAAAAAATAAATAAAATTATGCTAATAAGATTTATTGACAAAATTGAGTAATAAAACTTAAAAACATAAATATTAGTCTTTATTTAAGTCAAAATTTTCATAAAATTAAACATGTTATTTCTTTAAAGTTCAAACAACTTTGAGCTTTTTAAAAATAGCCTGAGTTAAAAAAAAAAGTTTTAAACTATTCTGAGTTAATCTGAGTTAGTAGTATCTATGTGCTTAAAAGAACAAATTAGTCATTTAAATACTGTAGTAACATAATTAAATTTAATAATACTTTGTATTTTTAGACAGTTTCAGTAAAATATATTTGAATAAGCTTTTGTTTGCGTCTGATGAACTGCTCTGCAGGGAAACGGCGTAACGCAATAAAAGTTAAACAACAAATTAATTTAAAGTAAAACATATGTCTAAAAATATGACCAAAAAAACTTGATTACCAGTTATAAAATATAAGAAGTTATATGTTAATAATATAAATTAAAACAAACCATTTTAAAAGAATTATAAAAAAAGACATTTTACTGAGTTTTAAAAAATTACAAACATTATCTACTTAAAAATAGCTACAAACTATTATTGACTAAACAATAGCTAAGAACAAAACTTACAAAACACTGTATTAAAAAGAAATTCTTAAACAATTTCAAATTTTAACTCAATTAAAAAAAAAGTAAGCTTTGTGCATTGTTGTTTTTTTTTTTTTGAAGTTTAAAAGCCAGCCTGAGTGAACAAAAATAGCCTGAGTCACAATAAACTAGTCTGAGTTATTAAAATACAATAACTTCTAGCAAATCTACGCACACTGCGTCTAAATCAAAAATGCGTAGTTAAACAAGAGGTAGCAAATATGTCTACTATATGGCTATTTCTTTAGATGAATATTCCTGAATAGAGTAAGAGCACTGCATCATATGTTTGTGTACTGAACTTTCATTATTTTTATTCAAACAATCATGGTTCTTTTAGAATGTTAATTAAAACTGCTATTAACTATTAAAACTTATGGTACAACGAAGCACAATTAAATGTTTGTCCATCTGTCTAGGAACATAACTTTTTAAAGTCTAAAGATACAGAGATAGGTTAATTCAAAAGATATAATAAATTTAAATCGTATAATACTAAATATTTTTCGAACAGTTTTTATTCTTTGAGTATTTTAAAATGAGTTACTATACAAGAGTGTATAATCAAATGAGTGCTTTGATTCGCAAGATATTACTGTAATTGAAAAATAGTAGTACATGCCAAAAACAGAACAAATTCACCATTAATCAAACTTGAATCGTCTAAAAACTAAGTTCTGAAAAAGAATGGTGAGAGTAGGGTGAGATTTGAAAAAAAAAAGTTAACAAGCCTGAGTTTTTAAAATAACTTGAGAACATCTTTACTAGCCTGAGTTGACCGGAGTTTTTCTAAAATATGAAACTTGACTGAGTGTGTGGCAACCCTGTATAAAATTTATCTTTTAATTAAACTGTTACATACAAAAAGTTACAACTGACTTAAACAAACATGTCTAGGTTTCTACTTGTGTAATGATTTTTTACAAAAAACAATTGATATAATTATTAGTAAACATTTAAAATTAAAAAATTAATTTGTACTATAGAAATTAAAATTTAAAAAAGTTTTACAGAGTACTACAAACTTTCATTTTTAATAACAAAATTACTAAAAACAACTTTTAATTTACTTAAGTAAATACATTGTAAATATATACTTTATAAGAGGTAAGTTTGACCTTAATAAGTAAATTATTTAGGTTTTAAGAAGTATTAAATTAAAATATAGTTACGAAATTACTATACTCTTACCTCTAAAGTACTGTTTGAAATTGTTTTAGTTGCTTTTACACCTCTGGTAGTCATAACACCCATAAGATCTGTACCTTCAACTACCAGTTTGTATTCATCCCTAAAATCTTTTTTGTTATCCTTCTTTTGTTTTTTATCTACTACAGCTCGATTAATGTTGGTGAGACCTGATACCTGAACTTCACCTAGGTTATAATGCAGTCCTTTGAAAACTTTATCAAATGAGACCTTATCAGCAGCTCCTTTTATTAAAATTGATATAACATTTGGTGCTTTTACTTCCAGTTGAGCATTTGCTATCAACTTTTTTAATTTTATATCTTTTTCTATGCTTTCCTTAATTGAAAATGCATTCAATTGAATTCTTAAAGATTGCATAATGTTAGTATCAAGTTGCACAAAAATTACTGCTAATTTTCTAAATAATCTGTATGAAACAGAATGTATAACTTGCTTTAACTTAGTTTTTTCTAACTTTTGCTGTATGATACTAGCTTTAATATTATCAAAGCAATTTTCAAGCTCTGCTTCAATTATTGGAGTGGCTATTTTTCCACTTCCATTAATTATTTCTTTAATTCTAGGTACTCCTTGAGTAATGTTCATAGAAGCAACACCAGCAAAATGAAAAGTTTTTAATGTCATTTGTGTTCCTGGCTCCCCAACACTTTGAGCACATATAGCCCCAACAGCAGTTCCTGGTTCTACAACTGATTTCTTTAGTTTTGCACAAACTTTGTTAATAAATGTTGTAAGTTGAGTTGAAGTAATTCTTCGACTATCAAATCTAGAAAGATTTTTTATATCACCATTTTTTTCATACTCAATAACTTTTTTAACTATTTCATCTTCTATAAAACATTTTAATTCAGAATACAAATTACTGTTCTTTTCATTACTACACTGACTTTTTATAAGAGAGTTTGATAAACTCTTAATTTCAATAGAAGATAGCCCACTTTTATTTTGGCAAGGATGGTTGACTTTGGTAACTTTTAAAACTCTATCTAGATTTACTGGTTTACTTTTACCTTCCATAAAAAGTGGATCTAATCCATCACCACCATATAAAAATTGAACTATTTGATTTGTTGCAGATCTGACAGTACCATCATATTCTGCAGATAAGTCTTCTAAGCACTTTACTAAGCGTCTTTGCATATAACCAGTGTCTGCTGTTTTTACAGCTGTATCTACTAAACCTTCTCTACCTGCTTGAGTATGAAAAATATATTCATGAGGGTTAAGACCAGAATAAAAACTGTTTTCCACAAACCCTCCTGCCTCAGGAGCTTTAGATTTTTCTTCAAAAAAATGTAGAGGTCTAGAGTCAAAACACAATGGCACTCGTTTTCCACTTATAGCTTGTTGACCAACTAAAGCTGCCATTTGAGACAAGTTAACAAAGGATCCTTTAGAACCACATTGAGCCATGTTTTTAGGAGCACATGTTACATGCATAAGCTTTTTACAACTATCACCTGCATCATTTCTTATTTTTGATAGTTCACCTAACAACTTTAATTCTAAAGTTTCTTCTTTTGTGCAACCTGGTAATGCCTGAAGATGATCATGTTTAAACTTTTCTATATAAACTTCACACTTTTTATAACCATCATTCAACTTTTTCCTTTTTTCATTTAAAACATATTTATTAGGAGTTACATCCCCAACACCAATGGAAAAACCACGATCTGAAAGAAACTCGGTTGTTAATCTTGCTAATCTTTTCATTGCATCAGCAGCACTCTGTTGACCATAATCAATTAACAAAGTATAAAATACACTATTTTTTGAACCTGCTCCTAAAGTTACTTTGTCCATTCGACCTGATAATAACTCAGAATTATAGATAATGACATATCCATCATCTGGGCAAAATTCAGGCTTTATTAATTTTTTTTTATTCTTATAAACAGTTTTCGATTGGGTTTCAAGAAAAATTTTTACCTTGGAAAACACGCTTGGTTTAAAAATTAAACTAAAAATTTGTTTACCTGTCCACAAAACTTCTGGTTTATAAAATGCAGGTTTAGGTAGATCAAAATAGAAGTTTTGATTCATGGCAGATACTAACCTAGCTACCTGTGTCTTATTTAAAAACACATCTTTAGATGTCATTAAATATCCAGCTGTAATAAAGTCTTGTATAGCTGAAATTATAGGAGCACCATCTTTAGGAGTGCAAATATTACTTTTTGTTCCCATTAAGATATTTGCTTCTGCTCTTGCTTCTTCAGTTTGAGGTAAATGTATGTTCATTTCATCACCATCAAAATCAGCATTATAAGGATTGCAAACACATTCATTAAACCTAAAAGTTCTATGATTACCAATTTTTGCAAAATGAGACATTATGCTTATTCTATGAAGAGAAGGTTGGCGATTAAATAGAACAATATCTTTATCAATCATATGTCTTTCTACAATATCCCCTTGCTTTAGTCTACTTATAACAGTATCGTAATTAGCATACTTTAAATCATAAATGATTTTTGTTTTATCCATTAACCTAACTTTATTGGCTCCAGGCCACTTGTTTGCACCATTTTTTATAAGTGTAATTAATATTTTTCTGTTTTTATCAGTTACACGCTCAGGATAAGTTAATATTTTTGCAAGATAAACTGGTATACCAACTTCATCAATACCTAAATAAGGATCTGGTGAAATAACAGTTCTCCCAGAATAGTTAACACGTTTTCCAGACAAGTTTTGACGAAATCTTCCTTGCTTACCTTTTAATCTTTGAATAACTCCTCTAGATGGCTTTTTTGGTCTAACATTAAAAGGCATAGAAGTAGGTTGACCATTAATCAAAGTAGCATGTACAGCATTACTTTTATAATTTATATCCTGATACAAACCTGCTTGACTTTTATTTCTTTTTTTTTCGTCAAGAAATAATTTAATTTTTGCTAATTCAGACAATTTTACTGTTATATCATCTTCGGTTGTTCCTGTCCCTGTCATTGATGGTGCAGATGGTCTTATAGTGTTTGGTGGTACAATAACTACTTTAACAATAATATCTTCAGGACGACCTTCTTTATCATATAAAATAAACTTCAAATCTTCTTTTTTAACCTGCTTAAACAGTTGATATGCTTTTTCAGGTAAAACATCTTCAACAAAGTGATTAATAGAGTTTTCATAACTATTATCATTTAAAAAACTTTTTTTTGATTTGTTATAAAAATCTTTAATTTGAGGATATAGAAACTTTTTTTCATTTCTCAATTCTGTAAATTCGTGTGAAATTTTCAAAAAACCACCTTTTTTTACTTTACCATTAACTGCTTTGCAATAAGGACAAATTTTACACATTTTAGCTTCATTTTTTAACTGGTTTTTAGTAAAATCACCCTGATCTAGTTGCTTTCTAATTATTTTTCTTTTATCAGGAGGTATCAAAACTCGGCTGCAGTTTTTACATATCATTTGCAATATAAAAACTGTATTATCAAAATAACCAATCTGATAAAGATAATTTGTTAAACAAAGGTGTCCAAAGTGTCCTGGACAGCCTGTTGAATCTTTGTGACATGTATAGCATAGTACATCTTGATTACTTGTATTTGGGCCAAATTTATAGTCCAAAGGTCCATTTTCTTGGGGTATGAGTGTTTGATTTTTATACAGCTGATGATTTATAACTTCACCGACGCTTATATTGCTGTTAAAGGTACTTCCACCAACAGAAAACTCTAATGCTTTAAGAATTTGATCGGTGTCTTCTCGCTTAAAAATGTCTTTCATTTTAGAAATTCTAAAAAGTACAAGGCACAGTTAAAAATTTATATTTAATTACATATGAACTTAGTAATGATATTTTGTTAAAACATAATAGACAAATTTTTAAACAAAATTGTGTTATTTATGTTGGATTTATATTCATCCATTTAAACGCAAAAAGTATCATTGTTCCTTAAAATAGTTTATATATATAATCTTGCAATGATATAGGTAACTAATGGCAATATGAATAAGGCTAAAAATTTCCTTCACAATTAAAGACTGAGACTTAAATTTAATTTTGACAACAAAATTAACAAATTTTAATTATTAATTTTATAAAGTAAAAAAATAAACATTAATTTCACATTTTATACTACATTAAACAGGTTAATTACAAAAAAAGTACAATTGCTTTGCTATAATAAAAAGTTAAAGTTATAAGTATACTAATAATATATTACTAGTATTGTATATAATGATTATACTATAAAAAAAGATATATGTCAGTATACTATAAAATAAATAAAATCATTTTTCAGGGTTGCCACTCTTTGAGCCAAAAAAACTGTCCTGAGTGACCTTAAACTGTCATAATAATCAACTTTATCTATAAATTGAGAGTATCAAAAGGGTTGATCATACCTATTCCATCATCAGACCGCAAGCCTTTGGTAGACTGAGACAGGGATCGTCCTTGTGGTCTGATGATCAAATTGGTAAAATCAACCCCTTTGTTAAACTTGAGTTTGTCTCACAGCATACAAAGTCCAGGCTTCTGCTCTAAAGACTTTCACCAATGTTTTTGTTATAATGAATTAATGGTGTATAAAACAATATAGTTTTACTTAACTATAAGTAACAATAATTATAAAATATATTTAAACTTTTTAATGCATTATTAAATGTTTATATTTCTAAACTGCTTCTGATTAATATAAAATCAAATCATGATAAATATTAATTTCAGATTTAAAACAAATACTAAAATTTTATTTTCAATAATAGTAAAGAGCTAGCCGCAAGGCTAAAAAAGTTTTAAATAACCTCTTAAAAATCAAGTTCTTAAAAATAGGGTATATAAAATAACAAAGTATTGAAACTAAATCAACTAAACCTCATTTTAGATCAAGAAAAAAATGCTCCCTTAAATTTTTAAAAAACTTAAAACTGTCTTCAGATTTTTGTTATAAAAAAAAACTGCTTTAGTTATCATGAGTTTGAAAAATAAGTCAAAGTGTGCTGAGTTATTATGTGTCTCCCTGAGATTTTATAGAGTTTCAAAATATCTTGAGTTTCCCTGAGTGTGTGGCAACCCTGTTCTTTGCAATAAAAAAACACCCTGTTTTTGATAATCAGTTTTTGTGATACTTAATATTAGCAGGCTCAAAAGGTTTCTTAAACAGTCAAGTAAAATGAAAATATTTTGTTATATCTAATTTATTTAGCACTTATTAAAATTTTATTGTGATTTTACTTATGAAATTTAGTAATCTTCCATTTGGATTTGGAACTTTTAAATTAAAAACTTTTTGTTAAAAAAGCAATTTTTTTATTTATACTGGTATATATTCTTAGCTACTAACTCCTGTTGAGTTATCACTTTTAGGCTGTGTTCAAAGTGCATAGTGAAATGAAAGATTATTGTACTTAAGAGCATGGGGGTAAATCACCCTTTTTGCAATTTAGTCTTATTTCATTGAGTTTTAACTAAGCTACAAGTTGCTTTATACAGATTTTTTAAACTCACAATAATTTTTGAGATATAGCTGGTCAAAGTCTGAGACTACAATAGGTGGCTCAAACTAAAATGGCAAATAACTAGAAATTACTAAAAATCTAAATCTTACGTTTTTTTAGATAACAACCACAAACTTTCAAGAAATTTTTCTTGCACTATTTAAAAAAGTTCTGTCAGAAAAAAATTAAAATAAAAAAAATTTATGAATAAAAACAAAAAAAATTCTTAAATTGTTATTTAAAAGACTATTTTTTTCTTCTTGAGTTTTAAATATTATTTGAGAAATGGCCTAAATTAGTATAAAAATATTAAATTTTCTTACATTTATAGTATAAAATCAAACTTAAGCTAAAAATCTGTTGTTATTAATATCAAATTATTGTAATTTTTTAACTTTTTGACAATATAAAGCTTAAAATTGTTTAAAATATTTCTTAAAAACTAAAACAATCCTTCCAGCTAAAGTCATCTATGTGTTAAGTTTGATGAGTCCTTTATTTTTTTGTATAAACTTTCCTAGTTAATCCTTTTCTTTTATATTAACATCTTTTGGCAGCTTTATTCTCAAACAGTGTTTATAACTTTATCATGTAGCAATTTCCCAGGTTCTAAACTTTCAAACTGCTTGGTATTTATATATAACTTTCTATTTCACCTTCAATTAAAAATTTAATTTCGACTACAATAATAAGAACTTTAGTTTTTTTAGTACCGGATTTCCCAATTTTTTTTTCAAATGGCCCCCTTTAAAAAAATTAAAAAAGATATGGCCCCCCTCAACATGGTAACTTAAAAAACTACCATTAAAAACTCCTAAGACTTTTTTTTTGCTCTTCATCAACAACTTTAGAATATCTAGTGTAAGTTTCAAATTATAACCTCATGGCTAACTGAGTATTTGTTAAGGCCCCTTAGGGGGCTACTTGGCCCACTCTGGAAAACTCTGCTTTAGTAGATACAATCTTCTTAAATATTTCTTTGTAAAATGAGCAGGGTTGCCACTTGTTTTTTCAAAAATTTTTCCAGGTTTTTCAAATTTCTTTCAGGTTTTTAAAAGTACACATTTTTGGGTCTATTTCTAGTTTAAATTTAAATCTAAGGTAAGAAACTGTGCTAAATAGTATAAAAAGATTGAAAAGATACTGTAAAGCTACTTAAAATGTGTTTTTTTAATAAAAAGTTTTTAGTAATAACAAATTTTTTTTTATCTATATGATAAATTTATTGAGTCAAACCAAAATTTTACTACTGAAAAAGTTAAAATTCTTAAAAATTCCAGGTATTTTTATTCAAAATTTCAGGTTTTTCCAGGTTTTTTTTTTGCTTAAATTGTCAAATTCCAGGTTTTTCCAGGTTTCCAGGTAAAGTGGCAACCCTAAACGAGGGTCTTGTATTGTTGTAATCTATTATTTTTAACAGTTGATTTACTATTACTATTGCACCAATCTGAGTTTTGAATGCGCCTTGATAAAACCCTTTTGTTGCGTTGTTTTTTTTCTTTTTTTTTTTAAGTAGTATCTCATTCATCATCTACGTAGAACTCATTTTTCTTTTTTTTGGCATCTTTGTCAATTCAGTCTTGTTAATTGCTTGGTTGAGCATATGAGTTTCATAGTCTTTGTTGTGAAATTCTTATTTTTTCAAATAGTGATGATAGCTCCATCTTGTATTAATTTTGTCATCATCATCCTCTGCCTTGTATTCCCTTCTGTGTTTCCTTTTGTCCATATTCTTATGTTTTAATGAAGAAAACCACGATTTAGGGCTAGTGGTTTTATTTTACCTCTGATTTTGCTATATGTAGAATTATAGCTGTTCAAAGAGGGATATTAAGAGCACATGACCGCAAAAAGTATGTTACACATTTTTCAAAGTGCATGTCATTTTCAACATTTGAATTTTAAGTTTTTTTTTTCTTTACATTTTTATTCTTTAAATTTTATAAAAACGGTGATTTTGCACTGCTACATGTGCGCAAAGTTTTGGTTTTTGTAATGATTTTTTGCTTAAAATGCTTCAAGTAATGGCTTATAGTTTGAAAAAGCAAATATAGGTGTTTTTTAGAAGTAAAGTTCAGATAATCATAAAATTAATAATACATTAGTTTAAACAATAAAAATATATTATATACTAGACTATACAACATGTGTGCAAAATTTGAACAAGTTTTGTAAAGACGTTTTGGGTTAAAATGCTTTTGGTAATGGCTTATAGTTTGAAAAAGCCAATGTAGGTGTTTTTTTCAGCATATATGTGTTTTTTAAAGGTAAAGTTCAGATGATTGTAAAATTTATAATACATTGATGAAAAAAATTAAAATCATTTATATACTAGACTATTCATTAAACTTCATTTGTGCAAAATTTGAACGATATTTGTAAAAAAGTTTTAGGTTGAAATGCTTTTAGTAAAGGCTTATAATATGAAAAAGTAAATATAGATGTTTTTAGAGGTAAGTAAAGTTCAGACAATTGTAAAATTTTCAAAACATTAGTTTAAACACTAAAAACAAATTATATACTAGATTATACTTTTAACGACAAGTGTACAAAACTTTAACAGTTTAGGCAAAAAAAAATTGCGTTAAAATGATTTTAGTAATGGCTTATACAGTACTTATTCACTTATCTGGACACATGGGGCAAGATTTTAATAAAATAATATAACTGCTGTATAATATGCAATGCATAATAAAAGTTCAGCTCCTCTTTTTCTGCTTTAAACTTTGTAAACTTTTCTTCATTTTTCATAGAAGTCGTACAAAGTTGACCTGTCTATGTAAAACTGATCCATTATAAAAGACTTGTCACAATGTTTTTTATCATTTACAAACTTCTAGTTTATTTGTAATGCTTAGTTAAACTTGTTTTCTTTTTTGATGTCTTGTCTATTTCTAAAACCTGGTATGTTGAGTGTATCAAACTTTTATAACTTACAAATAAAAACAAAAAAATTGTCTTGCACCTCATCTTAAACAAAAAGTGTTTGAATTAACAACTTTTATAATACAGTTTAAATCAAAAATAAAACATAAAAGAATTGTTATACATTTATTTTCTAAAAAATTTAGAATTAAATCAGCAATCAAAAATACTTAATAAGTTTTAATAAAAAACTTTACGTACATAGGTTTTTGATAACTAAACTAGTTTTGAACAAAGTTTAATTGTAAGCTTTAGTAGTTTTATATCATCATAATAATAAACTAAATTGCAAAATTTATAAAATTCTTTAAAGCTTTTTTGCATGATTTTTGTATCACACAAAAATGTTTGTTTAATAATGATTTTTTATTTTGAATTTTCTTCTCTACTAAACTGTCCAGAAAAGTGAATGAGCAGTGTAGTTTGAAAAAGCAACTATAGATGTTTCTTAATGATAAAGTTAAAAAGATTGTTCATGGTTGCCACTGATCAAGCTGATAAAAATTTCCTGACTTTTCCTGACTTTTTACCAAAATTTTCCTGACTTTTCTAAATCAAACTCTTAAATTAAACTTATTCTAAAATACATAATCTAACACTTGAAACTATATAAAGCTGTTCAATATGTTAATAGAAAATTTTTGCAGTTTTATAAAGGATATTTTACTAATTTATACCAGATGAAGGCATTGGAAATAAAATTTGAAAAAATTGTAAATTTCTAGGAAAATTTTGGAAATTTTTTTTGACTTTAAAGGACTTTTAATTAATTTTTACCATTTGAAGGCTTTGGAAAACAAGGAATTTTGTAAATTTAAACTGACAAAATCTGACTTTTTTTTTATTTTATCAAATTTCCTGACTTTTGTCATTTTTTTAAATTTTTCCTGACTTTTCCTGATTTCCTGACTTTTCCTGACCAAGTGGCAACCCTGATTGTTAAATTTATAATACATTACTCAAAACCAATAATTTAAAAAATAAAAACAAATGTTTAAATGGTGTACACTTTGTTTTAAACATAAATTCAACAAGTAATCAACTTTTAAAAAGTTTTAACTTTAACTGTTTGTTTTGATTTATAAAAATGAGTAAATATATTTTAATTTATAACCTCAATATCTTTTTTTTTCTTAGAAGGGTCGCAATTTCTTGTCACTGAAACCGGTCGCGAATAAAATATATAATTTGCATAAATCTATTTAACCTAAATATCTATATTCTAAAGTAGTCTATAACCTAAATTCATTACAGAATGGTGAGAAATGTTTCTATCATTCTGTATCAAAAGGTTTACTTTATTTTCGAGGTTTTCTTATTTTACATTTATGTTTTCTTTTTTAGATTTTAATTTATTTTTTTCATACATTTATAATAGTTTATTATAACTTTGAAAAACAATAATTTCTATTTAATTTATTTTAGAATATAATATTATAATAATTTTTTTTTTATAATGTTGTTAATTATTATACTTAAATATATAATATTATCAGTTTTTACAAGTTTAAAAGAATATTATTAAAATTTTATCTTTTTTAAAGTTAGATTCAGCCAATTTTAAAATTGTCTAATTCAGGTTTTAGCAAGTGACTAACTTTAGTCAAATATAAAACTGAAAATTTTTGTCCAGTCTGATTTTGTCCAGGTTGTACGACTATTCAAATTTGGACAACTCAAATTCTTAAAAAAAATTGAAGTTTCACAACTAAAAAAGTCATGCATATTTGTCAAATATAAAAAATACATGTGTAAGTCCTATAAATATCTACAAGTAATTTTTTTCTTTTTGCACTATTACGTCACAATAAATAACCTCATTTATATTGTGACGTAATTACTAGATGTAATGAATGTATTTTGTTTATTTATTATTTTGAATCAGTTTTCTTTCCATTAAAGTGAGTTGTTTGTTTATATTATTATTTGTTGTTTTGTTGTCTATTTTAGTTTACTTTACTTTATTTTAGACTAAATAATCACAAATATTATATAGTTTTAAAGCAGTCGGATTTAATATTAAGTATTTTACCTATTATTAACTATTATCTGTAGAAAATATTTTATTTTAATGAAAACATGTATACACCTACTTTATTCTATGCTTCTGTTCTTTCATTACAGTAATTATTTTTTTACAGAACCCAGTTGAAGTGTGTTGATTTGTTAACACACAGAAACATATGTTGGTACAATAAATAAAGGAAGATTACTGTACAATTTGTTTTTAATTACATTCCAGTGTAGTTACTTCACTAGGATCTTTTGTTAGCAAACAATTAAACCTATATTTTTGAACAGTTTTATTATTATATACATTTTTTAACAGTTTTAACGAAGTTCTTATTTTTTGAAAATCACAATAAACTGTTAATGTCATTTCAAACAACAAATAATCAACTATAATATTACTTTAATGAGATTTATAGATTTAAATTTATATTCTTATTTATAATTAAATATCCCTAGTACATAAAATAAATTTTCTATTCTCAAGGTGAGACAAGAAAGACAAGGAAAGACACCAAATAGGAACAGGGTCCTTCTTTTAAAGGGATTAATATTATTTATAGTTTTTCCAAAATTGATAAAAAGTAAACATAGACTAAAAATAGGTTGAGCTTAAGGCTAAAAAAATACAATTGAGGGAATTCCTGTGTTTTTTTTTTAGTATTGCAATTATCTAGGGAAAAAAGTGGGCGACCTATTTAAACATAAATAAAATCTCTTTAAAGAAGGCAGCAACTTTTTGAAGGAAAAAAAAAACTTTAATTTTTTTAATAATTTTTTTTAAGTATAAGGCTGTAAGGGGGGAAGACGTGGTAAGCCATGTTCTTTACATCTTGATCTTATTTTATAGATTTTTTATCAAGCTTTAAGTTGCTTGTTACCGTATTAAAAAATTCAAACTATTTTTTGAGAAATAACCTGTCAAAGTCTGGCCACATAATAGGTTCCCTGTGGGAAGGGTAAATTAAAACAAAAAAAAAACTATTTCATTTAAAATCTATCTTCTACATTTTTCAAGCAATTTTCTGCAAACTTTCACAGTCTAATCCTTATATAACAAAAAAAACGCTACATTGGACTTTAAAAAATTTCAAGTAAGAATACTTTTTTAAAATTTTTGTCATAAAATTTTTACCTTTTAAAATTATTAAAATACGTAAGTAACATGTTTTTGCTTATAATATAAGGAACTTTTCCTGAAAATTTGAAGAAGATTGCTTGAAAAATGAACAAGGAAGTAGATTTTTAATGAAATTTAAAATTTCTGAGAAATCTAACTAAAAAATTTTTTTAAGTTTGTAAATTTGCCATACATTTGTATGGAAACATTTTTTAAAAAGAAAACATCTCAAAACTTAAATGTTGATATTTTTGAATTCTATAAAAACTGGCTAGTAGTTTGTACTTAAAGCTTTCATATAAAGACCAAAGATAATTTTTGTAAAAAAAAGTGTTGGACTCCCCTATGGACATAACTAACTTTTTTGGTAAAAAGTAGAACTAGACAAAGATATCAATTGTTGGTGGGGAGATATGAATTATATAAATTTATTGTTTAACTTTTATTGCGTTACACTGTTTTCCCCGCAGAGCAGTTAATCAGACGCTAAAAATGCTGAAAACAAAAGTATACAGAGCAATGAATTAGAAAATAAAAGTACACAAAAAGTAAATTAAATTTTGTTTAAAAAATGAGTTATTATTAATATGTTGTTTACAAAAGTTAAATTAGTTTAAAATGAAATACAGGTAAGTTTAATTTTAGTTCATTGCTCTGTATACTTTTGTTTTCAGCTTTTTTTAGCATCTGATGAACTGCTCTGCAGAGAAACAGTGTAATGCAATAAAAGTTAGACAATAAATTTATATAACTAACTTTAAGAAAAAGATTAATAGACTAAGGTTTATTTAAAAATATCAAAGAAGTTGAATGTGTATGTATGTTTACATGCTCTATGTCTACACAAATTTAAAAATATATTTTTGGCAATCCTAAATTAAGTAAAAATACAATACTAGGGTTGCCAATGAAATTTAAGAATTTCTTCAAGGCTACTTTAGTTTTTGGGTCTACTTTAGGTATAAAGTTAAGTTTAAAAACTATGTTAAGTAGTATACAACAAAAAAAAGTTGCTCAAAATATTTGGTCCTAGAAGCTTGTGCACTTAAAAACCTTTTGGTTATCAAGTCGCACACCACTTGGATACCTTTTAAGTCTTGTCCAGCACTAACTATACTAACATTAAAAAGATACTATAAAGCTAGTTTAAATGTGATTTTAAATAAAAAACATTTTTGATGATAACAAAAATGTTTAATCTATATGATAGATATGTTCAGTGTTAGATGAAAATTTTACTACTTAGGGGCATGGGGGGTGAACACTTTTTCAGAATTTGATCTTATTTTATATAGTTTATACTAAGCTACAAGATGCTTTTTACAGGTTTTTAAAATTCCAAATATTTTTTAAAATATAGCTGGTCAAAGTTGGAGACAACAATAGGTTCCTTATGGGAGGCGCACTAAAACGCAAATAACTAGAAATCACTAAAAATATATCTCCTCCTACGTTTTTTGAGATAACTACCTCAAATTTTCAGAAAATGTTCCTTGCAATATTTAGAAAATTATATTAGAACAAAATAAAAATGAAAATTTTATAATATTAAAAAAAAATGTTTTTTATGTTTATTATTTATATAAAACTTTTTTTTTAATTGTTTTAAAATTGTTTCTGACAGAATTTTGTAAATATATTAAGGAACACTTCCTAAAATTTTTAGGTAGTCATCTCAAAAAAGGTAGAAGATATATTTTTAGTGAAATAGCTTATTTTTGCTGTTTTGGTTTGCGCCTCCGACTTTTAACCTGCTATATCACAAAAGTTATTTTGAATTTTTAAAGTCTGTATAAAGCATCTTGTAGCTTTGTAAAAACTATATAAAATATGATCAAATTGTGAAAAAAGTGTTTTTACCTCCTATGCCCTTAACATGTTAAAACTGTTTAAAACTCTAGGTTTTTCCAGGTTACTTGGTAATTTTTGTTCAAAATTTTGGATATTTTAAAATATTTCTCAAATTCAAGATTTTTCCAGGTTTTTTGGGCTAAGTTGTCAAATTCCAGGTTTTTCCAGGATTTCAGGTTTTGTGGCAACCTTGAGTACAAAGATATAGTGGGCTGGCAAAAAGCAACTGATTTTTTGATGACAATAAAACCAAACTAAGTTTTATATTAAAGTTGTGTTTAAATAAATTTTAATTTTGTCCTTTTAATAATGTTTATCTTTGCAGAGGGGAGAGTGAGTACTTCTGATGTTTTTCTACCTTGAAAAAAAATTTTAAACTAATTTTCTTTTAAAAAAAGTAAAAACTTAAGAGTTAAAAAGAAAAAAAATTGGTTATGATTAACTTTAGGTGGGCACCAATATTGAAGTATAATTCAATATACAGGAATTTTTCAGCTTTCTTTTAAATAATTTCAGTTTTATTTTGAAAGTATACTTATACTACTGAATGTAATTTTAGGTGACTCTTCAACTGTATATAACAGTGTCATTTCAACAATGCGACTTTAAACTATTTTTTATTCTTTTAGTATTATGGTTTATGTAGGTTAAATACCACTGGGAATTAATTATAAAAACTAAGTCGGTTTTTAGGCCTTATTTAAATCTAACTATAGTGTCATTACAACTAAGAAATATGTAACCTACATAAACATTTTACATTATCTATTAATGTAAAATATAATTGGAAATGACACTATCATTAGATTTAAATAAGGCCTAAAAACTGACTTAATTTTTATAATTAATTCACAGCAATATGTAACCTACATAAATCATAATACTAAAAGAATAAAAAATAGCTTAAAAGTCGCAATGTTGAAATGACACTGTTGAAGAGTTGAAGAGTCATCTAAAATTATTGATTAGTATAGTATTATATTATACAGTTGAAGAGTCATCTAAAGTTGCATTAAGTAGTATAAGTACATAAGCAGGGCGAAACAAAACTATAAAAATATTTAAAATAAATCTGAAAAATTCCTGTACATTGAATTTCACTTCGATATTGGTGCCCACCTTAAGTTAATCATAACCAAAAAATTTGTACGAGCATAAAGTTATTGTTATAGGAAAATTTATTAATTTTTCAAAAAACATAAAACTTTAATGTCAATTATTTTCCTTATCTTAAAAGCTATCTAAAATTTTTTTTTTTATTTTAGAGAACGCACCTTTGCCTTTAATTTAAAAAAAAAATTATTTAATTTGGGGTTGGAATTATTTCATGGGGTCCCTCCAAAAATAAAGGTTTTTTTTCGTTTTTTTTCATCAAATGGTATTAGAACCAAAAATAAATATTTTTTTTTAATTTTTTTTTTGATTTCCCTTAGTTTGCATGTTATAAAAACTCTTAAATAGTTATTTTATAAATAATGTTAATATCTTTTACGATTTGGCCCAAAATCAAAATGTAGTATATTACACTATCATTTGCCTTGGCCATTTCCTAGATAAAAAATTGATAAAAGGAAAAAAAAAGTTAATAAGAATGTGAATATACAACAAACTTAAATAAATTATTTTATTTTTATTTAGTTCGATGTAATTCACATTCTTATTAACTTTTTTTTTCCTTTTATCAATTTTTTATCTAGGAAATGGCCAAGGCAAATGATAGTGTAATATACTACATTTTGATTTTGGGCCAAATCGTAAAAGATATTAACATTATTTATAAAATAACTATTTAAGAGTTTTTATAACATGCAAACTAAGGGAAATCAAAATAAAAAATTAAAAAAAAATATTTATTTTTGGTTCTAATACCATTTGATAAAAAAAAAACGAAAAAAAACCTTTATTTTTGGAGGGACCCCATGAAATAATTCCAACCCCAAATTAAATAATTTTTTTTTTAAATTAAAGGCAAAGGTGCGTTCTCTAAAATAAAAAAAAAAATTTTAGATAGCTTTTAAGATAAGGAAAATAATTGACATTAAAGTTTTATGTTTTTTGAAAAATTAATAAATTTTCCTATAACAATAACTTTATGCTCGTAAAATTTGTTTATACAATATTTAAATTTACTTAAAACTTTTAAATTTAAGTAATATAAAAGCTTGCAACAACTGCTGACTGAAAACTCTGAGCTTTTGACAGTAAAGCTTTTGACAGAGCTCAGCTAATCTTTACCTTTTCAGACTAACTTTTTTTTATTTTGTTTTGATGTTTTAGTATTTTGATTCCAGGTCTAGAATCAATTTATCTAATTTACGTTGTGTATAAATTTTAGGGACAAGTGTCAAATATTTTCAAGGGACACCTTTGCACGAACGGTCACTTTTTGACGAAAAGAATTTTTTTTTAATAATTTTATTTTTTTATTAATTTTAGTTTTTTATTATTATTTTTTTTTTTTAATTTCATACTAATTTTAACTTTTTTTTAATTTTAATTTAACTATCACTGTTACCCCTAAATTTTACCTTCGGTGGGTAACTTTTTTTTGTTCGTTGTAATTTTTTAAGAGATAATTTTTTTTTCTTATTAATAACTTTTATTAGTTATTATTTGTTTTTACTTTTTTATACAACCACTGTTACCCTTAACCTAACCCTTACCCTTGGTCGTGACTTTTTTTTTTAATTAATTTCTTTTTATTTCTTTTTTGAAGTAAATTTTCTTCTTTTAGGTTTTTCTTTTAATTTTAATTTAGTTTTTTTTTATTTATTTTCTTGTTTTTTTTTTTTTTTTGTTTTGTACTCTCGTGCAAAAGTGATCCTTCGCGCAAAAAATTCTTCGTGCATATTAGACCTGTTCCCATAAATTATTATAAGGCGTGTCTAGACTTTTTAGTGGGGTTGCACAATTTTTTTTTATTCAATAATAGATTATTTCATTTTGTGGCTTTTATTAAACACTTTGGAAAATTATTTAACTGTCTACAACATAACTGATTAAAATTTTACAGGTACATAAAAATAATTAAACTTAAAACAATTTGAAAACACTCGTAAAACTAAATAAAAATCTTTATAAGTAATACAGTTCTTTAATTTTACGTAAAGAAATTTTAATATAAACCTAACTCCTAAGTCTTGTTTTAATTGATAACGTGAACGTTTTGCCTTAAATAGTGAAACTAAAATGTATAACGAAATGCTTTATACATAAGAAGCTAAAAAAGATGTTCTAATCAAAATTAGTTATTAATTTGTCTTAGTAATAAAAAAACATAAACAATGATATGTAAACAAATTACTTAGTCAAAACGATCCAGTTAAAATAATCTAGCTAAAAACCAAAATTTATATAAAAAAAAATTGGTTTTTGAAAACAAATTTATAGCAGACGACGTATACATTTATTTTACATTTGATAATAAAAACAACTTGTAAAAATACGGTTTTTTAAATGTAGTACAAATAAAAACAATAAGCGAATTGGTCAAAAATTTTCAAAATTGAAAATGAAACTCTTTAAGTTTTAAAATCTTTCAAAAATAGTTTTTTTTTAATTTTGATTGGCTAATTTTGAGTAAAAAATTTCCATTATCAAATTGTGCAAATTTTGTAAATATAAAATTTCTGCATTTTTTTTTTTTCTAAAAAACTTTTAATACTTCGTAATTTTTGACTTGGTTCTTAAAAAAATATGAACTAAACTTTACATGATACCAAAAAATTAATATACAGATATGAAATTTTAATAAAATATTTTTACAGAAAATTAAATTCAATCGCTTTTTTATAATGTTTATTTCAGTTTTTTAGGGGACGCATAGGAAACAGGAAACCAGTCGAAACATGCTTCTGATATAAAGTACATTTAAACGGAAAGTAAAGTATATTTAAAGTTCTGTCTGATATGCATATTTGCTAAGTTAGCAAATTCTTTCAAAGTGTTTTTATTTTTATCTCTACCCTTATCACTAACCCACTTACCCAAACATATTAAAATATAATCAAAAAAAGAAGGTGTATAAAATATAATTAAAAAATAAATGAAAAAAGGACTTTTGCTGACTCAGCAAATATGCAAATTAGACTGACCTTTAAGTATACTAGCTCATTTAAACCAAGTATAAATTATATGTAAATTATATAAAATGTGTCTGAGTTAAATAAATATACTTTAATTGTTTGTAAACAACTTTAAATAAAATTTAAAGTAAATAGCTTGACAAAAAATAAATATTTTTGAACTTAACTATTCAAAAATATATTTTAACGTTTGTTAAAAAGATCAGAGCGAAACAAGTTTACTGGAATATGTAATAACAACAAATTAATCAGTATTCTTTTTTCATTACACTAAAACATGTTTATCTTATTTTTATTAAACACACATATATATATATATATATATACATCTACTTTAACTTCTATTATTTCCTTGCAGTTTTTACTTTTTTACAAAGCTTTGTTAAAGTGTATTAACTCGTTTAATGTTGTGTTAACCCGTTTACACACAGAAACATGTCTTAGTGTTATAAAAATGAATACTGTTTAACCTGTTATTGTTATTATTAAAATTATTGTTTTCTTATTGTTTAAACGTTTTACTTAGAACAATACTACAAAATCTAAATATAGGAGTAAGCAACTTTTTCATTCGATGGGTTATACTTACCACAAAAATGTTTGTGGATTTGACTTTAATAGAAAAATCTTAACATGTTACTTTAAAAAAAACTATATTTAATCAATTTCAAAAAACTCTTTAGTCCATAAAATAATGAAATAATCATTATAGCTAAACTTTTGTTTACTGGATAAGAAATCAAATAACTATTTCGATGTATATGTTTTTAAAAAACTAAATTTTATTTTATTTGCATACATTTTTTTTTAAAAATAAAAGATAAATTGCAAACCAGAGTTATATGTTGATTGTTAAAATATTGTACTAGAACAAATGTTTTAAAAAGTATAAATGTAAAATTTTTAAAACAGAAACTTATTCTTCTACTAAGATAATTATTTATTTAATCACCATTCATATTGAATATTGGATCTTACTTAATGACTATTAGATTTTCACATTAAACATTTGCTTTTATTATCAACCATCTGATCTTCCTTATCGACCAACATATGTTATGTTATATACTTTGGATATTCCTTATCAACCATCGGATCTTCCAAAATAAAACTTGGGTATTCTTTTTTGATCATCGGATCTTCCACATTAACTACTAGAACTCCCACGTTGACTAATGGGTATTCAACGTTGGACATTGAATCTTTGATTAAAGCCAGTGGTTTTGTAAATTCAGTTACACAGTATTCAGATTTTGTCAATAATTGATTGCAAGCACTAGATTACCTAGCTTGTCTTGCGCTCATTTGTATAGCTCAACTCCTGCAAGATCAATGCTTGTACTTTACCTTAACTTAAATGATTCCTATTTTTTAAGAAACTCTAGCCATGTCTCTTTACTAATCTCTTAGTCAATCTTTGGTAGAATTAGTGTTGTTGTGTTTGAAACAAATAAGTGGGTTGATTAGTAGTTATTGTCCTAACTTTTACTCGTCCTTGACAAGACGTTAAAAGGTACCCAAGAGGTTTGCGACTCAACAACTCATACATAATATTTGTACTGAGACCACAAGATTCAGGAAAATAACTTGCATTAAAACTGAGGTTAATTGTATTGTATTACTCACTAGGAAATTCAACAAGATTCATTCTTTCCTATTCTACTCACTTTATTAATTTTTTTAAATCAATTTTAAACATATAAAAAAAAATTATAAAACATAACTCTATACCTTATTTGTTTAGCTCATTTAGTTTTTATAAAAGATCGGTATGTAAAGATAAAAATAGTTAATTAAAAGAATACGATGAAATGAGCTACATAACTGTACAGTGCTAAGGTTCTAACATAAAACTTTTAACACTTTTTTATATAGTCAGCTTTTTTGCTTGTTTGTTAGATCTATTTTTCACAGCAAAGTAAGTTTTTAATGATAAGCAAGATAATATATACATTTACCAAGTAGCTTGCCAGTGGAACTAAATCTAGCTCCTAACATATTTTTTTTAATACTGTTTATAAAGTTTACAGCGAATGAAACTGTACCAATTATCCGATACAAAATTAATTTTCAATTACAAAATACAGTGATGCTTAAAAAACAATTAAAGGGCAAGCAACGTTTTTCTGTCTGCAAGTATAAAACATTATTTATATGTTTGACAACGAGTATGTAAACAATGAATATGGATTTTAATTTATTAAACATGATAAGTGATACCAAACGGTTTTTTTTAAGTTTTTCAATGTCTTTTTGTGTGGTTTAATTTAACATTAAATTTTGTGACAAATGTAAACAAATAGGGTTTTTTTGTTAATAAAAATAGAAATTAAATGAAAAATATTACTGACTAAAACAATAATAGATATCTTTACGCTTTAGTTAGCCTTTGAGTTTATTTTGATTGTTCAATATGATCTTACTGTTTAACTTTTATTAATAATATTTACATCAGTAAAACTTTAATGCTTTGCGCTCCACTTTTATGATAGATTTATTGTTACTGTTTACAACTTAATTAAAAACTTCAACGTTACATATAATATAGATTACCATATAATCGTTACATATAATATAGCAATAAGATAGATTACCTTTATATCATTGTAAAAGCATTTTTATTACAACTTTAAAAATTAAAATAAATCTGTTACACTATATCCAACTGACAAAAATGTTTTAGTTAGCTTTTATATTTTGTTAAAACTATTCATCGTTATAATATTTTTACTGCCATAGTGCAGCGTTGTGTTTCGACTGATTTCCTGCGCAATCTTTGATAAAAAAAGAAAAAAAAGCGTAGATTGTTTATTAAAAACGTTGTTTATAGGTTTTGTTTAGCTTATTTGCAAAATTTTAAAATAATGAGTGTTGAACTTACTAGTTACATGACAATTCAAACTCGGACAACTCAAATTCCGAAAACTCAAATTATTAAGAAATATTTAAAAGACTATATCTCAAAAAGTAATATAAATTTTAAAAAATTGAAGAACTCATATGTAAATCTTATTAAAATCTACAAGATATTTTTTCTTTTTTGCAAAGTATTAAATATTTTTCAGCATATTTTAAAACTACTAAAAATAACTATGTTTTTTACTTTTTTTAAGCAAATATTTAATGTTTAGCAAAAAGAAAAAAAAAGGCTTGTAGATATTAATAGGACCTACATATGTATTATTTATATTTGACAAATATACATTACTATTTTAGTTGTAGCCCTTTCAATTTTTTATTATTTTATAATTTGAATTGTCCGAATTTGGATAGTCGTGCAATCGAACTTACTAAATAGAAACAATAAACATTAGAAAGTTTAACCATTTGCTTGTGCTCCTTCACTGGATGTCAGCTGAAGTACATTAAAAAATAAAATACAATCGTGATGTCCCAATGAACAATATTTTCAAAAATTCTGTTTGTAAAAGGAATATTTATTACTAAAAGCTCAACAATGTAAATAAATTATGATTATGCTTTTTTTTGCACAAGAAAGTACAATTTTATTTTAAAAATATTTAATGTAGTTACTAAAGTTTAATTTCACTTACTTGATTGTATAGTATAAATTAATTTGAACCAAACCTAATCAATTTGAATTATATATGATTTAAAAATTATATCGTTTATTCAACGACAAAAAATACGCTCAAAAAGTTTGGTCTTAGGATCTGGTGTAGAAAAAACCTTTCGGTTATCGAGTCGTACACCAGAACAGTTTAACGTCATGCCCAGGACAATTAAATTAAGTTTTGCAAAAAAAAACCAACAGATCGACATATATTATTTTCAAAATTTTTATTACAATAGTTCACTAAAAACTGACCATATCATTTCAACTTCTCAACAATGACAATAATATAGTAAGATTTTAGCATTTAAAAGCATTATTTAACTCAAAATAATTTACATACACTTTTTTTGTATATGTAACGACTACTGGGTTTCCATCTTGAAATCTTTAATTGAAAAGTTTATATAACCATCATTAGGACTCTTACACCATCAGACCACACATTTAATTATCATTTAAAGGTCTTTTAAATTTATCACTTAATTTTTATACTAAAGTCTTTTTTTTTCCAAATGATTTTTCAAATTTAATTAACAAAGTTATTTATAAAAAATTAATTTAATTAAAAAAATATGTAATGTAAAGGAAGTTGAGTTGCAGATTATAAAGAAAAATTGAAAGGACACTGTATAGAGTTTAATCTTTAAACTTTAAAGATTAAAATACAACTTATGACTATTTATGATAGTCTATCTATAGTATATAGAACGATAAAAAAAAATGTTAGTTTATGGAATATATATAATATATATGGAATATAATAGTATATGGAAGATAAAAAAAACCTCAGAAATTTGGTCCTAGGACCTGGTGCACGAAGAACCTTTCGGTTATCAAGTCGCACACCACGATACCTTTTAATGTCTTGTCCAGGATAGTCTTAAATATTTTATAATACAATTTTTTTTAATAAAAGGCTAACTTTTTATAGAGTAAAATTGAGCAAGATACTGTTTATAAAATACACTACTGATAGAATCAAAATAAAACAATAAGTAAAAATTGAAAAAAATTGAATATAATATATTTATAACTTTATAAATACATAATTTAATTCTATGTATAATAAACAAATACTTTATTATTGAACAAAAATAATTGTGCTACCCACTGAAAAAAATTCTATACACGCCCTTATTATAGCGTAAACTTATGTTCAGAAGACGTATTAGAGTATTAGACGATGCAACATTAAGTTGTATTAGTAGTAGTAAGAGAATTCGTAAAGTATTCGTATTTATGTTTATACGTTACTAATCTTGTAAAAACCTGTAAAAAAAAGTACTCATCTGATTTTTTAAGGTCTAAAGTTTTATAAAAAATATTTTTTATTTTTGATTTAAATATTACTTTAAGTTACGTCAAAAAAGTAATCTTTTTTTCCAAACGTACTATCAAAAAAAAAAATTGTTAGAAAATTCTAATGTAAAGAGTCAAAATAGGTCTTTAAAAGTTGTATGGGCGTCTTTCCCAAGGTCTGTAGATTTGCAATGCAAACTTTGGTTTAATTTTCATTTTAAATGTAGTCTAAAATTTCAGTTTTCACTTTTAAACTTTTTATCAGCGAATTACTGTATAAAAATTCAAAATTAAAAAATAGTATGTACGGCTGTTGTTTTGCAATTAAGTCTTTAATTCTAAAATTTGTACTTGTTTGTAAGTTAAGCTGAAAAAAAGGAAAAAAATTAAAATTTCAAGCTAAAAATTTCTTAATACAAACCTTAGCGAAGCAACCTCGTTGGAACATATAGTAAAAACAATCTGCATACAACTTTTTTTAAAGATCTGACATATGTTTCTCTGTGTTAAAAAAGTTAACACACTTATACCGAATTCTGTAAAAGTTTAATAAAAACTGCAAGAACAGAATAGAGATCAAGTCGGTGGCTTTACTAAATATAAGCCACAATTACTACAGATTAATAGTAAATATTAGATATCTATCATACATGTTAGTTGATTTGTCAGAAACTTTTAGCAAACAAAGACTACAATTTAAGATGAGAAATACTCTGGAAAACTAAGACAAAGCAAAAAAAAAACAACTAAACATGTACTTAATGTAGCACATTGAAAAAACTATAAAACATCGCTAAAAAAAGAGAAAAGAAACAAAGCAACTCTGTCAATATATGTATTTAAAAAAATCAAATAGCAACAAAGCAAAACTAAAATAAGAACAAACAATACAAAACGAAATATAAATTAACTTATACAGAAGTTTATATAAATTTATTCAAATTTGTTTGACACATCATCATGTGCACTTTTGTTGTTTTTTGAAAGTTTTCTATTAATTCTACTATTATTCTGATGATATGCTTAAAGCATAGAAACTGAAGTATACAAATCAAAAACTAGTCTTTTTTTATATTATTGATAAAATATATGTTATATAGTCCGATTATTGTAAAATATGAAAAAGAAGTAAATCAGTAAGCATTAGTTAAAATTTTATATATTAAAATACAACGAAGTACTGTTTACTTATCATTTAATTGTAGTTTAAGATGTTTGAAGCTATATAAGTTAAAAGTAATATAAAAGTTTATAATGTTGTACGCTTAGTTAATTTAATTTGTATTTTATTTTACTGTACCGGAAATCGCGAAACGTCCCTGATTTATAAATAAGAGTTACACTTATTTATAAACAAATTATCAAGAAACACAGCTAAGTTTAAATTTGAAAATGTTATTATGACTATTGCATAACCACTGATTTTAGATATAAATACAGCTTTTAGCGTTAGTAACGACTGTTTAGAGATGAACTCTTGTTGATGACATTGAATCAATATTTAAGTTGGAACTTCATTTAAGCGAATAAACTGTTATTAAACTTTATTGCTTTAAATTTCAAAAAAAAGTACCAAATTATTAAGTTATTTATTTTAGCTTCATTAATTTTTTATGCAATTTATTTACTTTAATACGTCTTTTTTAATTAAAATTTTTTATTGAATACTGTTTATTAAACTTTTTTGTTGTAACCAGTGGTTTTAATTCTAATTATCATTTAGAATTTTTATCTAAGTTGTTACCTAGACATATTCTCCACTATACTTAGTAAAATGATTAAGTCGCCGAAGAAGAGCTTAAAATTAAAAAATAAACGTCTTCTAAGCGATCTAGAGTTAATGGGTCTTGCAGATATTGAGCCATCAGTGTCTGCTGACTTCATTACTTTTAATCTATTTTAGATTTAATTATTACTTAGGTTATATAACTTTTTCAGCATTATTTATAAAAAAGGGGATAATAAATCATTTTATACTTAAGGTGTACAGATAAACACCGTGACAACATTCTAAGTAGAGCTTAGTGAGTATATAACGGACTAAAAAGTTAAAAATGGAGTTTTAAGAGATCTACTAGTAAAATGAAGAAAAACACCAAAAAAAAATTTTTAGAACGTCCTAAACACATTTTATACACAAGTTAGTGACAAAAACTAAAATATTAAAAATTTTGCAGCTTTAATTGAAAAACTTAAAACAATTTTTTTTTATCACTTAAATACATTTCATAAAATATTACATTTTAGTCTATATATGTAACAAATAGTGAAAACATATTTTCAAAACTTTTACAAAACAAAACAGACAAAATGTCATTTCAGCTAGAATAAACACAAAAACACTGTTAAAACTTCATTAAAAATTTTTTTTTTAAGCGTTAATAGCAAAAAGTGATTGATACTTGTTTTTTTTAAGCAATTTTAGTTGAAAAATAAACAATAAACACAGCTTAAACGTAATAAAAGTAATAATAATGATAATCCTAATAGTAAAAATTTTATTTATGGTAACAATAATGTGAAACATATTAAAACTTTAAACATTAAAGATATAAGCTGTAATGATAACTTTAGTACTAATGATAATGAAAATATCCATATTAATAGTACTAATAATAGTGTAGATTATAACAATCAACGTATAACTAGAAGCATTTCTAAAATGATAAAAGAAAACTTAGAACAAGTAAGTGATAATAGCGCTAAAAGTATAAGCAAAATGCATAACAATAAAACTATAAATAAATATTTAAAACCAACTAACCCTAATAGTAATAAGTTAAGTAATATGCCTAAAACATGTAATTGCCGTAAAATAAATAAAGATAACTGCCCATTAAAAGGTAATTGTTTAATTAAAAATGTAATTTATAAAGTTAAAGTTGAAAGTAAGGGCCAAGATAAAATTTATATCGGAAGTACAGCAGGTAGTTTCAAGGATAGATATGCTAACCATAAACATACTTTTAAAAATGTAAATAAAAAACAAAGCACGCGTTTATCGGATTATGTCTGGAGCTTTTTTCACAGGTACGGTAAAAGGCCAAACATGGAGTGGAGTATTGTTTCAAAGATTAACATGCATCCAAAGAAGTAAGTAGAATTTGCCCAACTTGCAATACAGAAAGAGCAGTAATTGCAGCATAAGATAAAGACCTACTTCTGAATAAGCGGCAAGATTATCGAATATTTGTCCCCACAACCGACGATTCTACTTTAAATAACTCTGTCTACTTATGTACTAATTTATTTCTCAGCACTCACATTACAATCACAAACACTTGCAAGTTTAATACTTCATGTTTTTAAGCTGTATAAATTATTGACCAATTTGTTAAATATAATATGACGTAACATTTCTGCACAACTCAATTTAATTTTCATTTTAAAAACTTGCCTATTCTTAGAACTTTTTGAGGTTAGTGCCTACTTTTATTAAATATGTATTTTTTGTAGAAAATTTTAAAATTTTATGTTTTTATCCCAAACTTTGTTTTTAAACCATAAAGTTCATTTATAGTTATTACCTACATAAACACTATACATAATTATACATACTTTTTCTGCTTTTTTTCTAATGTGTGTTAATATTTTATAGACTCCGTAGATTTGTTCTTAAATTTTTTTGAGAGCAGTGAAACGCCGTTAGTTGAAATAAAGTTTTAACACAAGAACATCTGTGGTATATATTCCGATAAGCTTAGCTTATCAGGATCTCAGGTTTTAACGCCTTTTAACGTTACATCTTATATGTATATATATATATATATATACATATAAGATGTAACGTTAAAAGGCGTGAAATCCTGGAGATCCTGGAGATATGTTATAAAAGTATTTTAAAAAATACTTATAAAAATATTGTGAAAATATTAAATTTAAAGGATTAGTTGTAAAAAAAAAGACCTTAAGAAAGACACCCACATCATTTTTTAACATCATTTTTGAATTTCAATATATTAATTTGCCGATAGAAGGTTTTTATGGCGAAAAATTACTTCTTTTAATTGTGCCATTTTTGAAAAAAATTAAGTTTAAACAGCTAAACTACAGACTTTGAAGAAAAGTCACAGACTATTTTTTAAAGACCAATATGATTACTTATAAGAATACTCGTTGAAAAAAGATTTCATCGTATACTAAACTAAATGTTTCAACGTATGTTTTAGTTAATTGAAACTAATTCAAAAAATTCTTTTTTACTTAGTGTAGAAACTAGGGGAACGGGTCAGAAAAGCACGGTTGACACTTTAGCACAGAGTGACACTTTAGCACGGGGTGACACTTTAGCACAAAGTGACACTATAGCACGGGGTGACACTTTAGCACGGGGTAAAACTTTAGCACGGAGCGACACTTTAGCACGGATTGACACTTTAGCACGGCTCACTTTAGCACGGAGTGACACTTTAGCACGGCGTCACTTTAGCACGTAGTGACACTTTATCACGGAGTGACATATTAACACGGCGTCACTTTAGCACAGGGTGACACTTTAGCACGGCGTCACTTTAGTATGGACTAACACATTTTTTATTCGCACATACATTAAAATTATAAAAACAAACTATGCAACATGTAGAACAAAAGTTAAAAAGTTTTAAATTTGTTACAAGTTAAAGTTTTAACAAAAAACCTATCTTATCTTTCTATAATAATATTAAAACAGATTAATAAATTTTATTAACTTATTCACCAAAACATTTTAACGAAAGCATTTTCAAAACTTTTAGTTTAATGTTTTCAACATAAAAATATTTGTATAAAACTAGCCACATAAATAAGCTCAAGGGGTTTTTTATACCATTTAATTAGCTTAATTTCATTTTAGTTAGTAAATATAACTATTAATAAATACTGATATTTAAATTGCTTTTGATTTTAAAACACCAATAACTAAAAACATTAAAATTCATTAATGTTTGAATATCGCAATACAAAAAGATATTAAGTTTCTCTACTTCTATATCTACGTGTGTCGCAAATTTTAATACGATTGTATGTGTTATAAGATTTATGTATAGACTACTGCAAAGGTGAATAAACTTATTTTACAATTTTTTAATCTATATAGCTTTTTTATACTTTTAGAATTTTAATAAACAGCATAATTAAAAGTTTTACTAGCAAAACTTTTATTTTTTAAGACGATAGTTTTAAAAGTTTTAGGATTCATGTTTTTATTTTTTAGTTTTTAAGCTTGATAAATATAAAAAACTTGAACATCATTTATAGGTACAGTCTAAAAAATCTAATAAAATAAAATTACTGACTTTAATAAAAAAAATTGATGGCTAAAGAAGTTTTCTTAACACAAAAATACAAATAAACAAACGTTAATTTGATCGGTCTACAAAAGAGTAGTTTTAGATGTGTATTTGCTGTCATTAAAGGAATATTTATGCCGTTTACTTATTGTACATATACTTATAACTAGTTTATGTATTTTTTAGGTTTCAAACAGATTCTAACTTTGCTAAAGATGCGAAAATGATTTTGTCATTGGCATTTCTACCAACAGAGAAGGTAATCGACGGACTACAGGCTATTATTGCAAATGTTTCTAAAGAACTAGTCACAGTCTTGGAATGGTTCCGCTACTATTATGTTGAATGTTAAGAACAACTTAATTAGTTTTTGTACTAATGTTTTGTACACTTAAACTTATTGCCTAAAATTATTTTGTTAGTACGTCTAAATTAAACTATAGTAAAGTATATTTATTAATAATCTAATTGTAATACTTGTAATTTAAATTTTTAATTCATATAATGATATGTAAATAAATAACAGATTTCATTAATTTCTAAAAGAATGTAAAAATACATTAAACTTATAGGTGCTAGAGGTTCGCCTTTATTTCCATTCACTTTGTGGAATCAGTACCAACGAGTCCTTGCAAGAAGTGATAGGACAAATAATATCGCGGAAGCAGCTCACCGAGCATTGTACTCTGTACTCAACGGTAGCCATCCTAATCTTTGGAGTTTCGTTGATGGATTGAAAATCACCCAAAGTTCTCGAGATTTGGGTGTCGAGCACCTTTTGGCAGGGATACAACCAGATCCTAAAAGAATAAGGTTCCGGCAAGCGGACGAACGGGTGTTTCATCTTGTTTCAAATTTTAATAAAAATTATAACATATCGGAATTCCTACGCGGAATACAGTATAATTTGAGTATGGATTAATAAAGTTTTTAAATTTTTTTTTGTTCGTTCTTCATGTAAAGTTTAAAACTAACTTGTGTTTTACATTAATAAAGTATTTAATCCAACCTTGTCAACCAAGCAATAATATTTTATTGTGTGTAATAAAATAGTATAATTTTAAGAACTTTAGTTTAAGTATTTAATTGTTCAATTACCAGTTATTTACTAAATTTTTGTTTTCTAGTAATTTTTTTGGTATTAAGTATAGTACTTCTCAAAAAATATAGCCTACTAAAGATATTAACACTTATTACTACCTACGAATGATTTCTCTAATTATAAATCTTAATTAATTCTAAAAGGCTACCAAGCTTTGTCTTAAATTTACTTCTTGCTTAACTATAATTTAAATAAAAATAACTTTGGTAAATATACTTCCCTTTAGTTTCACAGTTTAAAATGCCTAAAATTCTTAATCAACAGGATGCTGAATAAGTTAAGTTTTAAACATTTTAACAAATATATTCTTAATTACTATTTCATTTAATTGCATAAAAGTACCGAATGTACTAAAGTGACGCTGTGCTAAAGTGTCACTTCGTGCTAAAGTGTCACCCCGTGCTAAAGTGTCGACCCGTGCTAAAGTAACGCTGTGCTTTTCTGACACCTACCCACAACAGGGTTGCCAAAAGTTTTTTGAAAAAATTTTCCAGGTTATCTATATATTATCGAGGTCTTTGAAAGTATAAGTTTTACTGTCCAATTTTAATAAAAAACTAATTTTAGGGTAAAAACGTTCTTAAATAGTATAAAAATAATGAAAAACTACGGCAATGCTTCATTAAATTCTAAATAATACAATAAACAACAACTTTTGTACTTAAATCAAAATTTCATCATTTAACATATAAAAATTGTAAACTTTTTGTCTTAATTGTAAAATTCAAGGTGTTTTGGCAACCCTGGTATAAGTAAAATGTATAAAATAGTTAACAAATTTTGTTTCAATAAATATAGCATGAGGTTTGTTAATAGTTTTTTTTATGATGGTTAAACTTAGTTTGATGTCTTTTAGTTTTGTTTAAAATACTTTGTATAATTTAAATAATATAAATTCGTTTACTAATCTGTTGTAATGTCACTTTACTTACAATTAAAAGTGCTCTCAGAAAAGTCAGTACTTAACAAACAAATAGTCATACTAAACTTAATGGTTAATACTATTTTAGGTTTTTTCAGAGATTATCCAAATACTGAACAAAGTTTGAATTAATTGCTTGAAATACTTTAAAACTATTTTACTTCGTACACATAATAGTATTTAAAAGAAAAAATTATCCCAAAATAATTATGAAAGTATATTAGAGGTAAAAATTACATTATTATAAAAAAATCGCACTATTTAATTAGCAGTTTTCACTTGAATGACATTGTCTTAATTGAACACATAAATAGTATTTATAAATTAATTTTTTATATGTGTTAGAAAAAGTAGTTACACTTGCACACTTATCAGGTTATTATACACGAAAAAACACTTTATTGAAGATAAATTTCTAACTGTTAAACTTAAAAAATTTAATCAAAATTTTGTACTTGAAAAACTTAAGTTAAAAAAGCAATAAATCTCGGTTGAATGAGATTTTTAATAATAAACTTTTTACCACTTAAACAGTATTATACTGAATTAAAACGTTACAAAAATCAAACATTTACTTATTTTATTTATCAATGCTAAAGATGTTTTACCTAAAATGAAAGTAGAAACAACTAACTTTTGTATAATTGTATTTAATTTTTTTATTTTATTAATTGAATAAATTGTTTAAATGTATAGTTTTGTATTCTTCAAGTTGTGTAAAATAAAGCTAGGGAAAAACAAGAGGTGTTTATATTATACAATTTTATTTGTAAAGATACGTAACAAATGAGAATTGTTATGCTTTAATAAAGTTTTGTTGTTGTTGAAAAAATGAATTAAACAATCATGAGTTTTCAAGATATAAAAATTATTTAATTCAAGAAGTTCAACAAATCAACTTTTATATTAAAATAACACTTTTTTTTTGAAACTACTACTTTTAGTAATTGGGTTTACTTCAGACATATTATTTTATAATTAGTAAAAAAACAATTAAAAAAAAACTAAAATTAAAACAGCGTTAAAAAACATAAAAGTAATAAATCTATAAAAAAAACGAGTAAAATTTATTTGTAGAATTAAATAAAACTACTTAAAAATAGAAAAAGTAAATGGTGATTGTTCGTTATTCTTCTTTAAGTTGTTAAGGTTTGATTTGTTTGACGGCGTTGATGTTTTACTAAATCTGTTCACATTCCATTTGTCATCACTTGTTTGTTGATTGGATTGTAAACTGATAATTAAAAAAAATCTGTTTAAAATGATAGTTCTATTCTATTTATAGTTAAATATGAATTAGAAGTATTACAAAAACAAAGAAGTTTTATTTCTAAAGTATAATTACTTGACACTATTTTGAATCAGTTTATTTTTAATTAAGTAGATCTTTTTTTAGAATATTTTGTTTTTAATTATAGTATAGCCTTTTGAATTAATTGTGAATAAAGAGCAAAAAATAAACTTACTTGCCTGGTAGTAAGGGTGAACATGTTAAATTAAACTTCTGATTTAGTGTACCTATAGTTATTATTAGTTTATTTTGATGCTTAACGTTCATAAGTAGCTTTATAACTAAAATATCTTTTTTTTTTACTTTTGACTTAAAAAGATCAAATTTAATTACATAAAAAATAAAGTTGTTTAATAATAATAAGTAGTAGATTTTTTATAGGTTTTTAAAAGGCTTGTAACGTCATTGACTTTAAATTTAATAATTTTAGGGCAAATGGGGTGGTAAGGGCACTGCAATTTTAAGTTTACAAAAACTAGCTCTTATATGAAACACTAGCTATTATATAAAAGCTATGAAAACAATTAAAAAATAAACTATTATATGACCAAGGAAGGAAATCGTTACTTAAGAAAAACGTAATTTTACTTAAAATTTCAAAAACTTCACAACAAGATTATTTATTATCATTTAATATTAGACAAAAAAAGTTTGAAAATGATTGTTAAAAACTATAGGAGTTTATAACTTTGTAATGAAACAGTCTTTTTACTCCTATCTAACATGACGCATACATTAAAAACTATTTAAATTTTTCGTCTTTGTTTAACTAAAAATTAATTTAAGTTTTAATAAACTGCGAAAAGCAACTGTTAGCTAACTTAAAAGTTTTTAAAATGAAGTCAAAATTTTAAAAATGTGCCATACCTTCCAATTATTATGCCCTTAAAGAAAACTATGAATAAAATAATATATATTTTACTATACAAACTAGCTTATCTAAATCAATTTCTTTAAAAATCTGGACAGACTACATATAAATTAATTTAACTAACCCATTGCATTCGGTATTGGTGATTTGTCCCAAATAGCAAGATCATTACTACTAAAATTTTAATTATATATTGGTAAAAAAATCAACGTAAAAGATGAATGTCCAAAACTATGTACTTTTTGTTAGTATAAATAATACTTAAAATGTATTACAAAAAGTGGCATGCATATTAAAAATAAGTATAATTTATCTGATTTTTTTTACACTATAAACGTAGATTTTTACTCATTTAAGTTTAAGCTCTTTACTTTTTTATTAAATGATTTTGTTAAAAATTTTAAAACACTTTATAAAAAAATTAATAGCTATATTTCAAAGCAAGTACTTTTCTAAAATTATTTTGGTAAAAAACCTTGTAGCAGTACCAGCTATTCCTTGTACATTATTTCGGTGTTTGATGACATAATTTCTATCTTTAGGAGAAACTGTTACGTGATTGAAATTTTTTAAATCAACATCAAAACACATATGTTATAACATAGTAAAAATACTCTAACTTAAGAACCATTGATATAAATACCTTTTTTTTAAACATCATATACCACTTATTGAAGAAAAAAAATACCAATTCAAAATATTTTAGCAAATGCTTGGTCATTACTAAGAAAGGCAGCAATTAAGAGAAAAATATGACAATTACGTTCAATTTGCCTTTGGAAAACGCAATTTCATAAATAATTTAGATTTAATGTATTTAAGTGCTTAATGTTTTGCAGATTCAGCAATAGAAACTCATAAATAAATAAGCAGCAGGCAAATATAGCTAAGATTAAATTTGTCAGATTCAATCAATAAATAAACGCTAAAATTTTTGTTTACATATTGCAATAGTATAAACTTACCAAATCAAACTTATACTTGTGACAAACTCTTTTACGATAGACATAGATAGTTAACTAGTAAAGCCTAATAAAATATACACTATTAATTTTCGTTTTAATAATAATCTGATTGAGTAAAAAACCCGTTAAGGCCAATTTTTTTTTACAAAAATTAACATTAGCTGTTATATGAAAACTTTAAGCAGACTAAAAGTCAATTTCATACAATAATATAGATCTATTTAAGTGATAAGATATAGTAAAAAAAGTTGTAATATTTTAAATTTTAATTGTTACGGTGTTTTCGAATAAAAATATAATATATTTTTTTTATATATAACAAGATAAAAATAAGTTTATAATGCAAAAATGTTAATAAAAAAAAGAATAAAAATATATTTATGATATTAAACATAAGAAATATTTGAAATATATATTAGTATCTTTAAAATGTAGTTTAACAGATACTATTAATCTTAATAATATTTGTTTTTTTAGTTGTTTATTAGTGCGAATCAACAAAACAAAAAATACAAAACTTAATTGTTTAACTTTACAGGTAACTTAACAAATGCAATTGAAATTTATCAAAACACTGCAAAAGTTTTTTTAGAATAGAATACCCGACTTTCTTGAGTAAGTATTAGATAACAAAGAAAATACATAAATCATTTGTTGATCTTATGAAAAGACTTTAAAAGTAAAAATGTACTGTACAGTAATCTGCTGGCTAACTTTTTATATGAGCCTCAGAAAATAAACCTCAAAAGTACAAAACTATACGGTAGAGGACTAAAAAACCATGTCAAATTTATTTTAAACTAATTACCAAAAAGTTCAATTTTATTAATTGTACGACTTAAATTGCTCATACAATTGTTCCATACATTACAATTAAAGCTTTAATTTGATAAATCAAATAATTAACTTTTACAAACTAACTATCTAATAAACTAAAAATGCTTAAAAACTATTTTTTACAAAAAGGTAATGACATTAAAAGTTGAAAGACAACATAACAATTAGCAGGCACAAAAAGGACAAGTAGATTATGTAATGTTTGACAGCTTAGATGACAATTCAAACTTCGACAAATGAAGTTCTTAAAAAATATTTAAAGGGCCACAACTCAAAAAGTAGTACATATTTGAAATATAAAAAAATTCTCCTGTAAGTTCAAGTTATAAGGTCATGATGGTTAAAAAAACAAAAAAGATTATTTAAAACAGTCGGTCAACTTCAAATACTCTGATAGCAACATACCTATTCTTCCATCGAATGGAGGTGATATTAATGAGACTCGTTTACTTTTTTGAAACTGACTTTGTATCTAAGAAAAAATAATATAAATATAACTATTCAAAGTTTCTAATACTTTTATGTGTAGAAAACTATTTTTTGAATAATGTATAAAACAAAGTATATAAGAAAATAATTTTAGCTCTATTTTTTGTTATTGAAATCTATACAAACTTTTTAGTTTAGTTCAAAATAAATAAAACTAACAAAACTTGTGCCAAAAACAAATCAACGCAGTTTAAAAACAAAAATATAATTTGAAGTTTAAGTTAAAAGTTCAAGTTTGAAAACAAAAATCATATAAAAATTTTGTTTTTCACTTCTCACCAAGTTACAAATTTCAGTAGATGCCAAAAACAACATAAAATTATAAGTTAAATAAGCTTTGCGACAAATCTAGTAACGATTTTTCGTCGTGAAACAAACTATGAACTTTTTGTGGCTATATAATGTATAAATATATTTTCAAAACAAACCTTGTAAATTTCGTAAAATTTAACAAAACCCAAAATTATAACTTAATAAACACTTTTATAACAATAAAAGTTTAAACTAGTATAAGAAAGGAAAAATTACTTAATATTACTTTTAAAAATGATTACTTGAAAATAACAAAATTCAATAAATTTTTTGAAATAATTCAAAAATAAAATTAACTTTAAATATATAGATAAGTTATTTTCAGAGGAAAAATAAGTTTTATTGGCAACTTTTAAAACGTTACAAAAGTACACATTAAGAACAAACAAACTAAGCAAAAAAGTATTAACTTTTACAAAAAGTGTTTTTTAATTGGGCTAACTAAACTTAATCAAATTTATTCGATGCGTCACAATATGCATCATAGTAACTTTATATAAAAGTTGTCAATAAAACTTTTTTTGCTCTAAGGATACGCATAAAGGGGTGCACGACAATTCAATTATTAAAAAAAAATTAAAGGTTTGAACTCAAAAAGTTATGTATACTAAAAAAAAGAAAAAACACGTATGTAGTTCTTAATAGTATCTACACGCCATTTTTATTATTATAATTTTTCAAAGATTTTTTGAGATATGATTAAAATAAGTTTGAAATATGGTTATTTTTTTTTAAATCTCGAAAAAAAATTAATTTTGCAAAAATAAAAAATGGCTTAGAGATGAAACCTACACATGTTTTTTTATTTTAATATCTATAAATTTTTCAGATATAGTTTATTAAATATTTTTTTTAGAATTTGAATTGTCATGTAACCCACTTGAAAACTTGAAAAAGTTATAAGAAACTTAAAGAATAGTTGTATTCTTTATGAATTTTAATCTTTCCAATTTGCATAGAGAACTTTGACAATTGTCAATTAAAACAAAAATTTCTAATAAAATTTATTTAAAAGACTTTATTGTTTAATTAAATTTGGTTTAAAGTGATCTTTACTTTGTGGATAAATTAGAATAAAATTTATTTATAATAAACAATAACCAATAGATTTCAATTGTTTCGCACACAAAGCTTTATACTTTAAGCGTTCATCAGACTATGTTTAATATTAAATTAGAATCGAAATTTGAATATATAAAAAAAATTTGATGATAAAAACAAACAAAGTCTGATGTACACTCAAAGAATGATACTTTGAGTGCAAAACAATTAAAATCTGTAGTTTTTTGCTTATCACAAATATGATTAATTTTAATTTCTTTAATCTTAATCTAGAAAACAGCAGTGATTTAGCAACACAGAAATACAAACAAACTGATACAAAACAAAAATAGCTACATAAAAATTAGTCTAAATAAAATTATTAAAATTTGTGACAAACGGTTTAAACAATTTTAATATATATTTAAAGTATTAACACAGTATTTAAAATTAGAAGAAACTTTTAAAAGAAACTTGAAATAGATAAATATTTTAATGGTTTTTATTTTTGTTTATCTCTAATAAAAAAACTCTCAACTCTAAAGCGCTTAATAACTGAAGGTAATGTAAACAAAAAGAAATTATACAGTAATCTTCCTTTATTGTACCAATATATGTTTCTGTGTGTTAATGAATCAACACACTTTAACTGGGTTCTGTAAAAAAAATAATTACTGTAATGTAAGAATAGAAGCATAGAATTAAGGTGTATACATGTTTTCATTAAAATTAAAACAATTTCTACAGATTTTTACAGATTAGTATCCACTAACGTTAATACAAACTAAGTGGTTTGTTTATATAATGATTTGTTGTTTTGTTGTGTATTTTAGCTTAGTTTACTTAATTTAGACTTAATAATTACAAATATTATATAGTTTTATAACAGTCGGATTTAACATTAAGTATTTTACCTATTATTAACTATTAACCTGTGAAAATCTGCAGAAATTATTTTAATTTAATTTTAATGAAAACATGTATACACCTACTTTATTCTATGCTTCTATTCTTACACTACAGTAATTATTTTTACAAGCCCAGTTGAAGTGTGTTGATTCTTAACACATAGAAACATATGTTGGTACAATAAAGGAAGATTACTGTATAATTTGTTTTTATTCATATTCCAGTGAACTTGTTTCACTAGGATCGTTTGTTAGCAAACGATTAAATCTTTATTTTTTAACAGGTAATGTAAATAAGTATTTTATCAATTTTTTTCAAGTTTTATAACATGTTTATGTGTACATATATATAAAGTTGTTTTATGAATTAATAACTATATACTTATCCGCTTATAATCTAAAATAAAAATTATGTCTATAATATATTAAAAAAAATTATATAACTTAACTATTTGTTATACGTTCTGCCAAACTATTCTGAAAATATACCATACAACAAAAATACTATAACAACTATAAAGCAAATAAAAAGACTAAAATAGAAACGAGTTGCATTTAAAAGCTTAGAACTAACAATTAGTAGGCAAAATTAGTGTAGTATTTTTTAATGTTTTAAAACACTATTTATGTAAAAAAACATTTTAAAGTATACAAACAAATAATGGCAATCAAGTACTGTTGTAAATCTTTACAAACTTTATATAAAACATTTATTTTAATAAAGTTACAGTATTTTATATAACTTTAGAACAAAAAAGACTTTAAAAAACTAAACTAAAGACTAAAAGCATAGATATTACAACAACAACAAAAAAAAAAACATAAATATAAAAGAAGAAACAAGAATTAAAACTATGCATACTTAATATACTAGTATATAGAAAGGTATCATCTAATTACAAAAGAAAACCGAGTATGTAAACTTACTGCAGAGCTGAATTCTTTAGGCTTTATGATAGTTCTGGGACTAAAAAATATTATTTGATTATAACTAGCAAACAGTTTAGCATTTTTAATATAAAAAGAAACTTTTCTTAATTCGAAAAAATTCATGTGATAATTAACAAGTAAAAACACTGGATACTTAGTATTTTAATTTGTCTTTAATCTTTGTATAACACTCAAATTTTAGATTTTAACTCATTTAGTATAAACTTTTACATAGATATTTATTGTAACGTGAATATAAAATTTAGTACTAGGAGTTAAATCATATAAAACACATATGACAGTACTTGATAGCAGTTTTTGTTTGGTACTGATAAATAAACCTGCTGTAAAAAAAGTTAAATAATATGATAATAAGAAGTTAAGGCAATAGGTGGGTTAATAACTTTTTAACATCTTTTAGTTTGCTGATGATTTTTACCTAGCTACCCAGTTGCTTTTTACCACTTTTTAAAACTTTGTTGAAAGTTAAAAACTTTTATAACTTATGAAAAGAGTAAATTAAAACGATTAAAAAAACTATTTTGTTAAAACTTTATGTTTTCATACAATTTTTATTAATATTTTACAAACTTACTCAGTTATAAATATTTTTTAGATAATAACAATGGTATTGTAGGAGTTTTATTCATCTTTGGAAAAAACACTTCACCAGTAAAAACTTTGAAAACAACCTCCTTGAAAAGTTTAAGTCGGAAATTAAAAACTGATATAACAAAAAGAAGTGCTTACGTGTTTGGTATACTAGAAGAAGCATATGGAATCATTTTACTATAGTTAGCAATACTAGGAGATGCATTTCTAGAGTTTGAAGGTAACTTTAAGCCTTGATTATAAGTCGGAGTACCTATTATTTATTTGTTTGTAAGATATTATTACATTTTTTTACATAAAAAAAAGTTTAGTTTTAGAGTTTAACTTTTATTGCCATATGTAATTTCATTAGCAAATTGTTTATAATAACTTAAAAGTTTGTATAATAGGTAATATTGACTTTTTTTAACATATTATATTTTAAAAAGTAACACTAGTATAATTTAAATGCTATTTAGCATAGCTTGTATAAGTTTGTATATGTGAGTACTTGATTAATTTATTATGTTAAAACAACGAAATAATAAATAAAACTCAAAGTTGTTATAACAAATAAAAAGTAATTTAAAACTGAAGGTTAACTTATTTTTTTTCCTAAATACAAGTTACCAGTGTACGGCGAATATCTGTTGGAGTTATTGGGTATTTTAAAGCCTTCTTGAACTTGACCTGAATGACCTCCTAAATAAAAATTGAATGCATTTTTAAAATATAACAAACATTTACTTACACTGTGTTTTCAAGATTATTAATAAATATTTTTGATTTTTTTTTTTGCTATAAAAAATTTCGTCGTCGTAACGTAACATATTCGTTATTAAGGATTAAAGATAAATACATACCTTGTTTAATAAATTAGTAAAATCCAAATTAAAATAAATGAATTGAATGTTTTTTTACATTCTTTACTAATTACGTCATTTTATATAACTGATTTTGATTAATTGAAGTGAAATTAAAACATAATATAACACTACTAACTAAATCACTCAAAAAAAGAAGATATTTTTAGTATTTAAAATTAATGACATGATTAAAAAGTCAAACATTTTTAAAATTTGTCAGTGATTTATTGGTTTCATGTTTTGGGCTCGATATCCACTAAAACTATAATATGTATACATTCGAAAAGTAGTAAAAAATGTTAATCTAGTACAGTCAATTTCCTAATTTATTTAGATGCATAATTATTTTACCATCAATTTTATTCAAAACTAAAGACAATAGGTAAATAAAAAAGACAACAAAATTATTTAAGTTACAGACAGTTGCGAGTCTAAAGAATTAACTTTAAGGTGTGACACATTAACTGTTTCATTATAATAATTTCATATATAATAATGACCTATGATTGGTGCATTGATGTTAAATTAATAGACAATTAGTTGAAAGTAAAAGTGAGCATAATTAATTAAGGAAACGAAAACTGCTTTGAAGTTTTGTGCTTATCATTTTTAAAAACTAACTTTAATTAAAAAATAAAATTTTGTATAAAACTATTGCTAACGTAGAAAACATTCAGATTTAAAAACTAATAATATTTTTTTATCAAGTATTGCATATAATTTCTTAAGTATTTCAATAATATTACACAAATTATTACTCAATGTTTCAAAATTGTCACATTTATTAAGTTAAACAGTTTACACGATGTAAATACTATACAAAACTATTAAAAACATTAAAACTACTGACATAACGTGTATAAATATAATACCAGAACTTTATATAATTTAACAAACAGGTATATCAAAGCAAACTACAGATATTTTTGAAAAACTCTTACTTTAACTGAAAACATTGATTTTTTTGGAAATTTAGTCCAGAAGTAAAAAAGTATAAATTAACTTAAATTTCTTAAGTAAATATTCAACCCATTAAAAAAATTACTGAGTATTAATGAAATGATTATAAAAAGTGTATGTACCGTAGATTAAGATTAAATGTAGAATTAGTATAATAATAGAATAAGCAGAAAATATTTGCACAGACAGATGCTAAACTATAGTGCATACCTTAAAACTTTACCCCATGAATAAATTCCAACTGCGGTAAGAAGGTGTGTTGAATTACACAGCATTAATTTGCAGCTCAGCGGATAGCGTGCATAGCGCTTATGAAATTCAAGTTTACATAAATTTAATATGGTTTCCGTTTAAAAAAAAACATTGGATGCGAAAAATAGCTGCGAGGTAATCCGTTCTACATAATTTAACGTGTAAAAACCACGCGCATCGAAATATACTAAAAGCAGCTAGGATGTTTGGCCAGATAGTTAGGGGAATTAAATTAATACATAATCTGAAAGCTTAAACAAGCTAAGTAGTTGTTGGCTTAGTTTTAAACTTCTCCTAAATCTAAAAATCAAAGTTTTTCTAAAACCATTTATCTTGTTAAGAAATTAACAACGCGATTTACTATATGATACTATTAAACAAACAAATTAAGAATGTACTAATTTTATTTTAACTACAGTTACTAGAGTAACTAATAAATAGTTTAAAATCAACAGACTTCTTTGTCAAAAAACATGATAAATTAGTTTCAGGAAAATCATTAAAAAGTCATCGTGTAAAGAAATCAATAACAGCTTAAATCCTGTTATAGATTTAAAAAGCTTACTGTTTTCATGCTAAAAGAAAGTTGTAGATTTCATCACTACCATAAGATCGTTTCGTAATTAATTTTGAATAAACTTAAACCATTACACTATGTACCTGACGTAATAATATTTGAATGTTTCTATACTACAAAATATTTGTATACTTATTTACTGTTAATGAAAATAAATTGCTTGTAAAAAACTTAAAGGTGAATACAAAGAAAAACTAAGTAAAAAAAAAATTACATTGAATTTAAAATACCAATCAAAACTTTTAACAGACAAAACAATCTAATCAATAATATAATCAAACTGAAAGGTTAAAATTAATTTTGACATACTTAGAAATAAAAAAATGTTTGCAATGAATAATTTTTTTTAGATCAAACTTCCAAAAAAATAAACGTTGTTTGTTGTTTTTAAAATTTACCACATGGTTTGTAAAAAAATATCGTTTAACAAATTTTTGCTCTAAAATATTGAAAAATATTTAACATTTAAAAATACTTAAAAACTGAATTTTGTTATTATTCAAATTAAAATGTTCCAATAACAAAACTAGAAAATAACTTATATTTAATAGTTTATTAATTTTGTTAATACTTTTAAGTTATTGTTATTAAACTATTTTACTCATTTCGACGCTTGCTTACAGAAAATTTACAATTTTTCCATACAAAACTATTACAGAAAAACACAAATCACCGTTGCGAACAATATTTAAAACACTAAAGTAGTTAATAGAAAGGACAAAATAAGCAATTGAATATATTCCATTCTACAATAATACTATTCCAGGTTTCTGTCAAAAACGAAATATTTGCAACTACTTTAGCAAAAACAAATTTAAAATTCAAACTATAACTTAAAAAGTTAGCAGATAAGCAAATTCATACTAAAAATATTCCTAAATTAATGTTTTTATGGTCAACGCTTACCATATTTTAGTAAAAATTAAATTATACTCTTAAATTTTGACAACCTTAAAAAACCATGTTATAATAGAGTTTTTCGAGAAAATAAACATATTAATTGAAATATAAGATACAATAATCACTACACCAACTTGAAAAATTACTCTCAAGCAATTTTTTTTTAATTTAAAAGGTAAATAATAATAGTTATTAAAAATAACAAAACCTTTTAATTAATGAACTTAATCTAAAGTTGTTATAGACAAAATATATTAAAACCTAAACTATATTGTAAAAAATAAGCAAGACTCTAACAAATTATAATTAAAAAACTTTATTTAGTTGTCTTTGTTTTTATTTTTGATAAAGAGCATCAAAAAACATTTCAAAGAACTTAAGTTGCAAGTCAACCTTTTTAAACAAACGTTCATTAAATTCTTTTTAGGAAAATTTAAACTAATAGCAGTACTAAAAGATAACTTTTTAAATATACTTTGTGATAACAAATGAAAAAAATATTGTTTTAAGTAAATATTAAGCATAACATTTTGAAACAAATTCGAAATACTAAGCGTTAATTGTTTTCTATTTGGTTGATGTTCTGATATAATTAATTAAGTTGAAGCAAATAAAAGCTTAAAGTGATACTTAAATTACCTTGAATATGTTTGTACAAAAATAAAACTATAAAACTTATTAAAGTTTCTAGACATATGACTAAAAAAAAATTTAGCATTGTAGAAAACAAATGTACTTGTTTAAGAACATTATACCACATTTTTGATCTTATAAAAGGTTGTTTTAATTTATAAAAAGCATGTTGTGACATTAACATTTGCATATATCACAATTAGTTAAAACCTGGACAATTTTTTTTAAGTTGGTTAATTATATTCTACATACACTTTATCTAGTAAAACGATTAAACTTACTTTTTACTGCCTTTGCACTAGGAGAAACACTAAAAATATATTTTTTTTTTTTTGTTTGGCTACAATAAAAAAAAACATCAACTATATTATAAAAACTTACTATGCTTGATTTGTGGTTTTCTCAAATAATTCTTTTAACTGCGAGTTTTTCTTTTTAAGCTTTCTATAAAAAACTAAATGATTAAAAATTTTAATAAACAAATATAACTTTTTCTTATATTCTAATGTGTAACAACTTTAAATTTTTGTTTTGCAAAATCAAGACAATTTCATTTACTCTGATTTTTTCATTAGAAATACTTTTCTGTTAACATTAGAAAGACTTAATTAATTTATTTAGTTTTAATATCTTATTTAAAACGAAGGGCTTTGGTATTGAAATTTTATTCCTAAAGATTTACCAGCATATTGATTAATGTTTAAATGAGCAACCTCACTTGTTGATAAATAAGGTAAACCCATTTTTAGATTTATTCATAAGACTCATAAGAAAATAAAAACTTATATTTATGTAAATATCAAAGATGCCAAAAATTTTTTAAACTCGTTATGCCTAATTTAAATGATAATTTAAAATCACAAAAAAATACATGGACAAATTTAGGTGTCCGGAATAATAAATAAATGCCAGCACAAAAATATTGAAACTATAGCATGAAAAAACTTAACAGATTTAAATACTGAGACTAGCTTCTTCAGCCATACTCGAAAAATTAGTATTTTTTCATCAATAATTTAAATATGCAGACAAAGCTTCAAATGAAAACATTAAATATTAAAAAGGGACTCTTAAAATAGCTGTGACTTTTAACTTGGGATATAACTCTTGTTTTAATCTTTCATTTGTTTTGTTTTTATATAACATGGTGTTGCATAAGGCATAGTTAATTACAATTACCAAGAAAAAAATTCTGTACGTAATCATTTGTTTAGTGTCCTATGTCTTAAAAATAAAAACAAGTTTGAGATATAAAAAGTCATAAATAAAGCAGCCACTATGATACTAAAAAATATTCCTGTAATTAAAACATGTAGTTCAAAAATTTAGCTATAAACTAGCTCTAATGGTCGCTGAAAAAACTTAACAGCAAGCATTTTCATCAAATACATGTAACAAACTACTTGAACAACGAATAAAAAAAAACTTCATAATATATACTTAGTTAAATCATTAGTAACTTAAGACTTTTCAACATGTAAAACTATATATACTTTGATAAGCTTAATTGTTTTTTAAGAAAAAAAAGATTTCAACTATTAAAAGGTATTTCTACAAAACAAAAAAGTCTAAACAAAACAAACTCAATGCTTTCCATGCAGGTCTTCAACACAATTTGACTTTTTACTGCCTAAAAAAGTACAACTAGTTTTCTTAAACAATCAAAACCTGTAATGAATTTGCGGATAAAATACTAATTTTGCCCTTTTAACAACTTACATACTTACATACTATGAAATAGGTTTTCAAACTAAAATTTATCATATAATTAAATTTGTTGTCTATTTTAATCATATCATTAATTTATAATCAAAACATATCTAAACTTATAGCTGTTTTTTTTAGATAAATTTTATCTAATCATAAAAAGATGTTTTCATTTTCATTTAATTCTAAAACTTGTCTACTGCAAATATAAATTTTTTATAAAGAATTTTATTTAAGAATCTAATTTGAGTAGTAGAATATAAATTTTATAAAAAGCTTTAAATAAATACTATAAGACTTAATATTAGCAATAACTATACCTAAATACGTTAGTAATACAAAATTGAAATGCTTAAAAAATGTTAGCTGTAAAAATAAGCAATTGTAAACCTGTATGTAGTCATTTCAAAGTAAAAATCATAAGTATTGATACAAACTGTAATACTGCAGACAAAAATTAATGTTTGATACTAACATTTAAAGTACAACAAATTAAAATAATAAAAGTTAATCTTTATTATTTGATTTCGTTTCTAAGAAAAATTTAGAAAACTAAATCTATATAGTATAACTTAATAATTATAAATTTACACGTTTTTGAATGTTAAAAAATGAAGTATTTAGATATTGTAATGTTCAAACTTCCACAAGTAGCACTTAAAAATATTTCTATAGGTATAACAAATTTTTACTTGGTAAAAAATTTGGAACATATAAAATATTTTTTTAACAAATTTATACAAAAACTACTTTTTTTCGTTCTCCTTCCCTTAACATACTCATGTGTTTTTGTTGAAATTTCCGAATCTAAAGAATAAACATTTAAAATCAAAAAAAAAAATATATGTATAAGTTACATGCAATAAAAAATCACAAATAGTCATTTTCTTATTTCACGTTTTTTTTTTCTTATTTAATTTTGTGTAAATAAAGGTAAATAGTTGTACCAAGCAATGAAAATTAATTTAAAGTGAACTTTTGACTTATTTTTTTTAGATATAAATGTTTTATTTAACTTTAATATTTATTAATAGGAGATTTGGAGTAGCATTAAAATATGTACTAATAGCTTTCGCTTACTTCACGTGCTCTTTGTAGTGTTGCTAATGCTTTCTTTTCCATATCATCACAAGGCTTAAAAAACTCTTTAAAAATAGGATTCATCTAAAAATTTATAATAGTATATAAATAAAAACTTTTATAATAAAACAAACCTTTGCTCTCAAAACATTAATATTTTATTAAAAAAATAATATTAAAAATTTTAAAATAACTTATACTGTAAATAGCTGCTAGTATTTTAATTATATCAAATTTAGAAAGTGTATTCCATTATTATGGTTAAAATCAAAAACTTGACTAAAATAGTGTATCTAATAACTAGCAACACTTAAACATGCAAATTTAAAAGTTCAACTTAGCAGAGTAAATAAAATTTCGATTATACAAGGAAATAGCATCGATTCAATTAAAACCATGAAGTAAGCTTTTTGTTTTCGCGCTAACAAATTAACAACAACTAAAATTTCGAAAAGATTATACTAATCACATTTGGTTTTATTAACATGGTAATGTGATAACCCTTATTATTATAATAAAATTAGTTTAAAGCTATTAAAACTTAAATATAAAATTTCAAAATAAGCATTTATTTTGTTTTTAATCAATACAACTTATCAGGCAACTATAACAGTGTACAGGATTTATCATTGTAAATAATGCTATAATTGGCAACAAAATACAACTAATTTAAAAAAACCTAAAATACATTAAATCTTACTGGCAAAAAAAAATTAAAGAAAATAATCAAAAGCTTAAAACAAATAAAAATTTAAAATTACTATCTTAAATTCTTTCAAAAATTAAGTATACTGAAATCTGTTATTCATGGGACTAGTAGTACATAATAATAACTTTTTCATAATCATTCTTAGTCTCAATGGTTATCATTTTAAACCTTAAGTTTGTTAACTTAGAAATAGTTGATTTGTTTATTGTTTGAATTTAAAGTTAATAAGTAAAATGTTTAATTAAAGGTTATAACATAAACTGTTTAAATAATTGGCTTTAAATAATAAGTTTATAAGTCTTTTTTTTATCATGTGTATAATATATATGTACTATAATATTGGACTTGTAATTTTAAAATTAAAAAAAAAAACCTTAGCTTAGAAATATATTTTTAAAATAATTACTTGAATAATTTTTTTTTAAACTTCGAAGTAACAATATAATAATAACATCTAGTTGAAAACAAAATTAACAAATTTCTCCACTCAAAACATTGATTATTTAAAATTAAGTACTGTTAACAAAATGTTTACTAAATAGATGAAAACTTATCAAAATACTTTTAAAAGTTTATTAAGAAACTTTCATAGAATTGGTATGTCTTGAAAATAGGGTAACTGTATATGAAAGCTCAAAAACTAACTTTGTCACCAATCCATTGATAAGAACAACTTTTATTGCAAATAACACATTTTGGAGAAGTTGCTGAAATGTTTTATAAAAAAGCTTGTATCAAAAAGAAACATAAATTAAGATGTTTAGAACAATTACTAGTTCGAAACACAATTTTAAACTATTGTATAGTAAAAAATATTTTTTCACCTCAACATAACCTAAGCTTCAGTATAATTGTGTAAATCATTAAACGTAAATAAATATCACTGAAATTTTGTAAATTCATATAAAAAAGAAACAGTTTTAAAGTTTACAACAGCTTTAAATTTTACCTATATGTAAGTGTCAAAGCTTTTTAGAAATCTATGTAAACTTTTAAACGAAAAAATATCCTGAATCAAGTAAAAACTTTATATTTCATAAAATATTTATAACACTAAACTTTTAGATAAAAGAAAAGTTTTGTGCATTAAAAACTGTTAATAAAACTTAAAAAAGTTCTAACAAACAAAAATAAAGTAACTACCTAATATTTATTAAACGTAAATTTATTATTAGGTCAATAAAAAAAAATTAAATACTTTTATTTATACATAACATTTTTATACATAAAATTAACGGAAAAACTTTTAATGCACTTCACAACGAATATGTATGTTTTATCAATCAAAAAAACTGTCTGAAGTAATTAACAATACAACTGTTTTAACCGTTTTGTTGACTTTGATTGATATTTTTGTTTTTCTCACGTTTTTTATGTAATTAGTATTTTTTTAATATATCTATTTATTTACAGTTTAAATTTATTTATCGGTTATTTGCATTAGAATTCTACTGTACTAACTTTGTTGTTATAAAAATTATAACCAAACAATACTTAAAGAAACTGAAATTTTTAAAGTTTAAGTACACTAAAAATTTCCAGGCAGAGAAAAAAACTTTAAGCTTTTTAAAACTTTTATTACTTAAGGAAAATAGTAACATACGATTATGGCCTCAAAGTTCCAATATTTTTTTTAAATAAACATTAAACCTTGGTAGAAGTCAAAAATGCACAAAGGGTCACTTTTACACCAAGGCACTTTTGCACAGACTGAATTTTTTTACTATCACTGTGCCCTCTAAGTCAAACCCTTGGTCAGTTTTTACTTCTTTTTTTTTTGTTTTTTTTATTCATTTGGATTTATTTTTTATTACAATCACTGTTACCCCTAGCCCTTAACCTGTATTTTTATCAAATTTTTTATTTATTTCTCCTATTTTATTATCACTGTTACTATTATCACTGTTACCCTTAAGCCTTACCCTTGGTCTGTAATTTTATTTTATTTTTTTAATTTTTGTGTGAAATTGACAACTTAAGTAAAACTGTCTTTGTGCAAAAATTTCCCTTTGTTCAAAAGGGTCTTTGTGCAAAAGCAACCCTTTGCTCATATTTAATTTTTTATGCAAAAGTGTCTTCATGCATATTCGACCCATCCCCGAACCTTATATGATAGCTCAAATTTTATACCCAAAAAGTACTTAGAGTACATAAAAACTTACTATTGAGATGTAGACATTTTTGTTCAAATTTTTAATTACAATTAAAAAGAATATTTAGCTTAAAACTTTTATGAAGTGTTCTATGATTTATAAGAAAAATTTTATTGTTTAGCTGATCACTGGTTTTTTTTTGATTTTTTTACTTCTTTCAGATTATCTGATTTTATTCCAGGTTATTAAAAGCAAGTTTGTTTGCCCTTTTTTTAGATAACTTAAATTAAACAAAAAATATATTATTGAAAATAAAAAATCATTTAAAAAATATAGTATAGCTACTGCAATGCATTTTATTCCATTGAAATGTAATTTTTTATAAATTTCTTTGTAATTTCCTTGTAATTTTTTCTTTGTTCTAATTTTTTCAGTTAAGTTCTTTAAAGTCCTTGTCATAAGAATGTTTTAAAGCCATAGAACTGATACAACATAAATAATCTTAATTCTATGTAATGTACTATTTACTTACTTAGATAGTTTTTAATTTAAGATTTATATCGGAAAAGTGCTTGTTTTTATTTTCATTTTATTTAAATTTATTTTTACATATAAAATATCATAATAATATAAAAAATCTTCTAGCCTTTACAAATTTAGTTTTAAACACAGTTTTGAATTACTTTGTAATATATTTTTTCACAAATTTTTACTTAGTTGCATAAATGTGTTTTAGTTCTATTAGTTTATCATAAGTTTACTGAACACGGATTTTTATTTGAAAACGTTTTGAATTTATGTAATATGCAAAAAAATAGTAGATTTTTCAAAACTATTTTTTGAATTTTTCAAAACTATTTTTTGAATTTTTCAAAACTATCTTTTGAATTTTTCTAATGTACTACTAAAAATTAGTTTTGAAGTTTCTCTTAGTTATTTTATAAGTACTGATATACTAGAGGCACTTTCTAAAAACAATTTGTCAAATATTATGTGAATTTTTTGCATAAACAATAATTATAATTCATGATATAATTTAAGTTGATAATTATTGACAATAACTGAAGTAAACACAAATAACAATAATGATTTTTTGAAAGAAACAATTACTTAAAAAAAGAGAATAAATTATTTAATTATGAATAAATTATAGTTTTCTACAACTTTTTATAGGAGTTGATTGTCATTAATATACTACAAGTTAGTAGTTTGTTTTATAAGTTTCTAACAATAACTATTATTTGATAAAATCAAAAATAGTCTATATACAACAAAATAAAAGCACCCAAAAATAGTTGGTCCAAGGAACTAGTTTATATTAAAAAAGCTTTTGGTTATTGAGTAGTAAACTACTTGTCCAGGACTAGTCTATTATATTATTTTGAAATTAGCTTTTAGTTTATGTACATTTTTTATGTACTATTTACTTTGCAAGATATATAGTTATTGCTTAAACATATGTAGCAAAATCTAATTGAATAATCTATTATCTAGTTTGTACAACAATACTAAAGCAAAACAAAAATTTAAGCATTTTGTAAAGATTAAAATATTTTCATTAACAAATGCTTGATTCTGTTTATTGATTAGATTGTTAAAGTTCTTAAATGAAATCTTTTAAATTATAAACAACAAATTAAATAACGTTGCTAGAAAAATTTTAGAACAAAATTCAAAAATATATGGTTGACAAAAAAAAATTAATTAATATTATATTTTAGTAATAATTTTATAACATTTTTTTTTAAACTTAATAAAGATTAGTCTGAGAAAAACTTAAAAAGACTACTCAAAAATTGTGGAGCATAATAGATTTTAAGTAATATTGCTTTTTTTGACTTATAGTTTGCTTCTTACATAAGAAATATATGAAACTACTAACTTTATTCTCATTTTTTCTTAATTTTAACAAATCATACAAAACATCTGGTCCGTTTATTATTTAAGTAAACTTAAATAAAAAAGGTGTCTTACTCCCATACATGATAATACTATAAGTTTTAATATTAAAAATTAACTAATAAAAAAAAAAAAATTTTACAATACTTACTGTAAATGACTAAAAAAAGTATCAACAAAAGTCATGTAAAGTAGAACAATGACAGATTATTAATTTAAATTAAAAAGTATCCACACATGGACAAAAACTATATATTTATTTTAGTATTATATGAATTTAAAGTACATTATTTTTAACATTTTAAAAAAGGAGTATTCAACAACCTGTCTTTTCACATTTACCACAGAAGATATGTCTACAATTTGTAACTAGAAAAATTTTCTGTTTAGCTGTTGGTCTTGCCAAACATAAATTACAGTGCAGCCATCGATCCATTTATTATTGTATTTGGTTATTAGTTATTAAATGAATACCATGAAACATTTTTATTTTGATTTCTAGTTGTGTAAACAATATAGTGTTTGCTTCTAAGTCAAAGTTTAAATTTTTAAATAAGTAAATAAGTAAATTAGACCATTTTCGTAAATACATACATAACTGAAAAATATAGGAGAAGTAATTGAGGAAAAAAAGCTTTATAATTATATCAGTGAGTAGTTATAAATACTACATTGAGAATATAATCTTACTGTAACATTAGATAAGATACGTACATGCTTTAAAAACTTTAATAAAATCAGTTTAACTATTTACAAACAGACATTATTGTAGATATAATTTTTTTTAAAGATTTTTTTTTACTTTGATATTTTAGTTATAAAAAATATTTGTTTAGTATATACTTCTTTAGTTTAAGGTTTTTATAAATAACGTAAGAATGTAACAATATAATGTATTACTTTAAATATTTAGCACAAACAAAAAAAAAACAATCTAATCCTACTTCTCTTTTATTTGAAATTTTAGTATTCTAAATAAAAAGGTTCGGATGCAGTATTTAAGTTTTAGAAAAAAGTTCTTATTTATAATGTTTTGAAAATGAATAAGGTAAAAAACAATACAGAAGTACATAATTAACATTAAATCTTCTACCCCGTACCCATTTAACCCAAAATTTTAAATCTAAATCGTTACCCCTAAGGCCATAACCCACCTTATCCATACGAGTGTCCGCTTAAAGCAAGTTTTATTTAAAAAAATTTAACCTTAAGGAATACAGAAATCAGGTTTAAGCTAATCAGAATATAATTTATTTATCAGCTGACAGAAAAAATACTGAAAACTTGTTTAGCTCTTAATTGCGCAACTAAATTTTACAAAAAGCTTACTTGTTTTGGAAAATATGATACCGAGTTTAGTAACTTTTTTTAATAATGCTTTAGGAAAAGTATAAAACTTAAAATATTATTTTATGTAAGTAGACACTTGAAAGTATTTAGAACAACTAACTAAACTGCTTACCGAAAGTGTAACACTTTTATTAAAAACTAGGAATAACTCTAAACTGGTAGCAATCAACTTATTTTTTATCATTATCATATTTACTACTTTTGTCAACTTAAATTAAAATTATTTTAAGATTTCAGAAATATGCAGAAACTAAGAAAATTAAACACTAGTATAACATAAAACTTAATTTATATATACTATAAAAATAGTTTTTAAATACGGTTTATTTTGTATATTTTAGATTGCAATGTGTATGCATGTTGTCAAATAAGCAAACGTGACTATTTTAATAGTATTTCTATTATAAAAAGAAATTTTTGAGTTTTTGTTTCTTCATAAGAGTTTATTCACTCAAATTTTGAACTTTGTTAAAACAAACCTTAATTGTGTATTAATTGACAAAATTATAATTTGCATTTATTGATTGAAAAACACTATTTAAAATAACATTTATTATTATAAAAAGCTTAGTACTTAAAACTAAAGTTAACTTTAGATAACCTAGATAAAATATAAGTAGTTTAATTTTTAAGGTTTAAAAACGTTGCTCAAGTATACTAAAATATATATAATAAGTTAAATAATTGATAAAACTAATTTATTAAAACAAAAATTGTTCGTATTATTAGTGTATCTTGAATAGCGCACATTAACTCACGTCAAAACCTTTTTTATTTAATATTAATTATTTAATCTTACTTAGTAATAAGACTTTGAAGGACATGAAGTTAAATACAATTAAAATACAAATAATTAAAATACAAATAATTTATTGTTGTTGGTATTTCTACTTAATACGCTAATGTATTCAGTTTTTAACTAATATTGTTTTAAACTGAAGTCAACAATATTTTAAATTGAAAGTACTAAAAAAGCGAGATAGCGATGCACGAAAAAAGGGAGTCGATTAATAGCTTTATTCCCGCCATTGTAAAACACCATTCATTAAATAAGAAAGTGCTAAAAGTAGCTTAGACATTTTAAATGAGTTTTTTTAAGATGTTTATTAATTGCTCTTGAGTATTTTGTTTTATTTTGTTTGAGAAACATCAAAAGGTTATAAAACTTAGTTTGTAAATAAAAAGTTCACTAGCTGACTGTGTGAGAATTATTTTATTCCGAAATAACTTATTAACTTATATTAACAAAAACCAAAAACTACTTCAAAAGAAATAAAAATTAAACACTTACTTAAGTATTTAAAAACATTAAACGTTGTCCTTAGTAGCTAAATTTTATTATAAAAAATTTATATTGTAAACGTGTTTTTGTAATAAATAGCTGTTACTATAAGCTATTCGTTGACTACATTTTTTAGTAGAAATAAAATAAACAACAACGTACTAAATGTATACAAATACTTGTTAATCTAACAAATATTTTTGCTTTTGTTTTAACTTTATAACACTTAACAACAAAAACTTTGAATCTAAATCTAATACTTGAATTTATAATAAGTAAGTATATATGAGATTAAGTATTTTGGTTAATTATTGCGTTTTAATAAAGCTAAAAACTTTCATTTTATTGTAGAAAATTATATCAAATTACAAAAACAAATTTGATTTCTGAACCAAAAAATATCTAGTTATGAATAGATTACAGTGATATAAATATATTTTATGGAAATGAAAACATACAGAAAACGTTTAATTTTTTTAGTACCTAAGTTATCGTAATAAGTGAAACAATAAAGCTTTTAAAACTAGTAAAACAGATTAAAAATAACAATATGAAAATAAAGTTGGTGCTACAAAATTTAAAATTATGTCTTAAAATAAAAAATATTCGTGTATATATGTTAAGAAAACATTAAAAACTGTTTGTATTTGTACTAATTTAAAAAAAAAAATACAAAAAATTATCCTAGTTTAGTTTGTATAAAATATTAGTATCTCTTAAACTTTCATTTAAGTAGTTTATATTTTGATTTGTCATTTTATTTTGTTTTTTACTTTACTTTATTATAATTTAGATTTAATCATTACAAATATTATTGAGTTTTATAACAGTGGGATTTAGCACCATATATTGTATATTTTATTAACCATAAATCTATAGTAACTATTCTCGACTTTAGTAAACACATATATACAACTACTTTAGCTTCTATTCTTTTCTTACAATATTTTTTTTTTACAGGGCTCAGTTGTAGTGTGTTAACTTGTTAAAACACAGAAACATGTGTTGATTTAATGTGGATAGAGTACTGTGTAAATTTGTTATTTTGTATTCCAGTGAACTTGCTTCACTAGGATCTCTATTAGCAAACGATTAACTTTAAATTCTGAATAGTTGAAATATTTAGGTAAATATATTCGTAACTTTGGATAATTTATAAGCTTTATATTACTGATAAATATGATACAAAATGAAACAAAAAAAATTAATGACCAAAAAACTGATAGTAGTACTCTATTGATTAAAGATTTATATACTTTTCCATTAAAAACAAACTACTAAGTATTAAAAAAACTTTTACTGAAACTAAAATTTAAATAAGTTGACTTATTTAATTTTTATGATAGAGATTCATTTAATTTTTTTAAATTAATTTCTAAGGTAAAAGAAAACTATTTTTCTTCGGAATTTAGTTTAATAAATTTCGTATCTATGAGCTCTTAAGTTTAGTTCGACTTTTTTATTTCTCAAATAACTATTTAACCCTAAACTGTGTTTAAAAAACATTAACAGTAGTGAAAACAAAAAAATATATTTTATTACATAGTAGATAAAAAGATAAAGTTATTTCTATCTAGGTTTTGATTTTGTAGTTTTTTGCACAAATGCGATTTTTGTTGTCTAGAAGTTGTAATATTTAATGTACTTATAAAGCTAATTTGGTCGAAAACTATACTTTTGGTAAAATGTAAGTGGATGAATGTTTTTATAACAAGTATACCTAATCATTTTTTTAGAAGTTCAAAAAGTCACCTAACTTTACGTATTATAATGTTACTTACTTTAATGACTTACTTAAACATAATTTTTCTATAAGCGTAGTTCTTTTGTTAACAGTATTTTTATGGACAATAATTTAAATTACTACACTGTTTATTCAAATTCAATTTTCAAGTTTTTATCTTAAAACATTGAAATATCTTAACGCTGCTAAACTTTAAGTAAGATACATTCGTAAGAAAAAAAATACTTAGACAACGATTGCAAAATCAAAAATTTTAAACAGAAGGCAGTGTGTACGTAGTTATATTTTGTAAACTAAATTGTTTACTTTATGTTGTTTGTTAACAAATATTTGGATTGTTAAGGATAATACAGCGGTTTTCAACTACTAGAAAATAAATAAGTTTGTTCCTCGAAGCTTTTTAAAAAGTTACTACTTATAGTTTAGTCAAAGAAGTGTACTTTTTTTATATGTAAACTAGCTGATACGGATCATTTTCCATATCTACACTCTACAGTTTTTTTTACATTTAATATTTACTTTTATGCTACATAACTTACTTTTATTGATACTTTTTTGAGTAAAAAAGTAGAACTTATTTCTAGAATTGTATTATTTTCAAAAATTATTGCTTTGGTGTCATTGATTATTTATAAATTATCTTGAAAACGATATATTATATTTGCTCCTTTTTAGACTAAACTTTCATTTTGAGAAGTTTCAACTTCTCTTGCCAAAGATAACAAACACTAAATAATAGAATACAAAGAAGTGCTGACATTGTCTTTTCTATATGCTATAGTTGAATTGATACTTTGCAAATGATTGCGACGGGTATTTTAACTTGTATTTTTTTAATTAATTAGAATTTCGCTTAAAAACAATTACAAATAAAAGAACAATATACTTTATTGGTTTCCCAAATTTAATAATAGTATACCTTTAAACTTTACACAAAAGTAATTAAAACAAAAAAGAAGAACATTATTTCGGCTAGACTTAAAGATTACTGCTTAGTTTTGAAACCAAAGAAGTTCGACAGTAGAATAGATAAATTGTTTTGTTTGTCGTTTAGTTATACAAAAAACTATAACAATAACTGTTTTAAAAACAGTAAAAAAATTTGTTTATTTAATTTTGAAAAATTAAGACACTAAAACTAAATAAAAAATTTCAAAAGAGAAAATATATGTATCGTAAAACTTTATTTATAGGCTGAAATAACTACAGCGCACTTACATGTCATTGAAAATCCCTGTTTAAGTGCTTAAAAAAGTTTTTTTTGACCTAATACTAGTAGAATAGTAGTTTCTTCAGTTTTTCTTACATGTACTTATTAATTCAGCTGTAACGAGTTTACTTACTGCACTTTCTTTATAAGTAAAACTGTAAGTTGGGAAATTATGCTTTGAAAAAATATCGATTGTTGAAGAAATGTAGTTTTTACAAGCTATTGTAACAAGTTTATGTGAAAATTTTTATTTTTAGTAGATCGTTAAATATGCATAATTCATATTTTTGAGTTCTAAACAATCATAATTGTTTTCAAAGCTTGTGTATAGAAAAATTGAAATGAAAACTGCTAATGATTTAAATGTATAAGCAACATTTATTGATTTATTTATTGTTTAGTAATTGTTTAAGAAACCATGTTTTAAGCAAATTAAAGAAAATTTAAATACAAAAGATTAGGAAACTAACTTATAATTTTCATTGTGACTACTACCTTATTTGTTTACTCAAAATACTAGTTTATTACAGACATTTAAAAAAAAATATTTTTATGCTAATTTTTATTTTGTTTGTTAATTTTTTTACTAATCAGCTAGTAATAAAAATACGTAAAATTTGTTTCTAAAGTTTTTTTGACTTTATTTAAAAGATAACAGAAAATTTTAGAGCACTAAAAAAAAGTTAAGCAAAGTTAAAAACAAAAAATAATAAAATAAAATAGTAAATTTAATGCATTAAGATAATTAATAATTTAACATTAATTTCGTATTGTTTAATATATTTACACACATTTTTTAATCTTAAAATACTTTTCACAATCTTACTTAATATTCTAATACTACAAACTTTTTTTATGTACTTTTGGTTTTAATTGTAACAATTACTTTTAAGTTTTAAGTATGAATATTCAATTAAAAAAATGAACTTTTATTATTTTCGATTTGTAAATTCAAAAACCAAACTGAAACGACTAAAACTTGGAACTAAAAAATAACAACACAGTAATTTACAGTTTTTACAATCAAACTAATATAGATATGAACTGCTACAAGCAATTGGTTCAACAGCAAGCAGAGTTTGTATTTTTACCATCATCTGCTGAACAACAGAGAGTTTTACCTAGTCAAACTCTAAATCATCATCAGGGCATCTTAACCCAGAATATTTTTTTACCTAGCCAGTCAGCAACTACTTTTCCAGTCCAGTTGGCAACAAACGGATCACAAATAAACCATCATGTACAAGGAATCCAGGACAACTATCTTTTTCAACCTAGCATAACTACTATTCCATACATTCATGGTTTACAGCAAGTTTCCTGTTTTCAACCCCGATTAAATCATCAAGTCTTGCCTCCAACTACTAGCAACGCACAGATGATACAAGCTAACCAGCTGCAAGTTTTAGCATCACATCAAAGTTCAGCTCCACAACAGCTTCATATTTCACATCAAAGTAAACTTGATCCGTTACAAAACCCTTCAACTCAACAAAGAAACATTTTGAGAGCAAAACGTAGATCTATAAATCAACAGCAAAAACATGGTTAGTTGTTTTATCTTAGTTTCCCTTAAAGTTGGATAAACCAAACATTTCATATAGTGACCAATATATGTTTTAAAGTAGCGTATAATGCATTAGCGTTGAAGCTTTTTATTTTTTAGAAATCCTTAACCAGCCATTATTCAGCCAAACAAGTTGTGGTATTTTTAAAGAAGTACTAAAAACACCAGTTTTCCCTAACAAGCGGTTGATCGACAATGTTGATGATGTTGTTCATGGTAAGTAGTTAGCTTATTTAGAATGCATGTGAATTTGTTTATTTGTAGATAGACTTAAAACAAAAAGTTTATTTAGCAGTAATGCTTAATTTTATGCTTCATCAAGTTCAAACTAATATAATAATAAAGCAAAGTACGAGAGCTATTTGAATTTTTACCTACATAGTTGACAAAATTTCTAATTGTAAATAATAATAATTTATAGAATATTTTATGACAATTTTTTATATAAATTAAAACAAAAAAATTAACTACGTATGTCATATATCTTACATATGTCTTTTTTTGTTGTGTTGATGTCGTGTCATGATGTTATTGTTGTTATAATATAGAAATTTATAAATGATTACACTTACCAGTAAATGACTTTAGTCATATTTACTATAAAAGTACAATTGTTTTAATATCTCTTGTCACTTAACGATTTTTATTTTAACTTATACAAGCATTTTTATTTTTATTTTTTAAAAAATAGATAGATAATTTTTTTTCTAAAACTTCCATTAGATTTTTGTTTCAAAAGCTACTAGTAATATTATTTTTTATAAGTTTTAAGCAGTTTTTATGATGATGACAATAAACCAAGTTTGACTGAAGTAGTAAGTAGATTATCTAAAAAAATACATTCACGTACATAAAAAATATGAACGGTTTATTTACCTTCTGAAATTTTCAAAATAAGTTTAAGTCGAACACGATAAATACTCCAACCCTAAGGCAACGGTTAAATAACAAACTACCACGGTTGAGAGGATAATTTGAAATTATATGATAAATTTTGCTACTAAAAAGATTTTCTACTATCATTGTTTCTATTAAAAAAAAGTTAGGTGTAGTTTATTTGCGCCTTTTATCACTATTTATCACATTTTTAAACATAGCTACAACACAAAGCTTATGCCAAATTCGCTCGACAAAAGTTTTAAATACGATGACCGTTAATGTGATGTCACATTAGCTTTGCGGCTAATCTTCTGATATCAAGCCATATTTTATTTGACTTTTTAGAATTTAGATTATAATTTGCATTCTATTTCACAAAAGTTTGTACACACGCATAATTTTTTTTTTGGATTTGTTTTTTAAGTATACATAGATTTTAAAATAAGTTGCCTGTAGTGCGTATTTTGTAAAAACATTTGATTTTTCTTATTATAAAATTATTACTAATCAAATTATCAAAGAAAACTAGAATATTTTTTAATTAACATATTTAAGAAGTTAAGTTGCTTAAATGAAATATCTAAAAAACAAATTTATATAAAACATGCTTTTCAAAATTTAAACACGTTGTAATATTATCCAAAATGAAATAAAATCTAAAGTTTCTAATCAGAAACTTGCTTTCGTTACATATTTGAACTACCTTTTATCATTTTTGTAAAATCACTTAAGGTTTTTCTCATGAGATTTGATAAATTGAATGTATCAGTATGCAACCTAAGGCTTCAAGCATGAGACATTAAGCTCCACATTTTATTAAATTGACAATCTATATCTCAAATTTTTACATCCTTTTGGTACAAAATTTCCACATGCTTGAGTAAATTTTCTTTGTGTTGTACCACAGTGTAGACTATTTTATTACAATACTTTTACGAAAAGTGTTTTTATATTAATGCTTGCAAAAATGTATTATATGTTACTACTTTAATGTTGTTGGTCATGTTAAAGAATACATACAAAACGTCAACTATATATAAATTTCTAACAAGAGCTTAAATATATTTTAGTAAGTTTGTTTTTTATTTCAAGCAATTTATATTGCAATTAAAAATACCGAAAGTTTATGTAATTTCAAAAATACTAATAGAAAAACGTTAGAATCTATTTAAAAGAAATGAAGACTACAACAAAACTAACAAGTTATTTTATTGTAATATAGTTATTATCATTAGTTGCTTAATCACGTGACTTGCAGGCAGTCAATCGAAACGTGCAACAACCACCGCAATAGGTGGCGTTCGCAATGATATAGTCATGGCAGCAACATTGACGCCTAAAATTGTTCATTACCATCCACACCAAACTTCTCTGCATCATGTTTTCAAACCTGAAAACCAAGTGACTACGGCATCATTAGTGGCGAAAGTTATGCGCACGGTGGAACATTACTTTTGTAATGAAAATCTTGCCAAGAACGCTTACTTGCTGAAACACGTGAGTATGTGATATGAAAAACAATAAAGCTTATTAAGTCAACAAAAGTGTGTAAACTGGTTATTACAGTTTCAACAGGGCTGTATAATATTATTTTGTTAAATTTTGAATATATTATCTGGTAATTAACTTTTATAACTTATATAAAAATACGGAATGCTCAAAAGCTGTCGAAAAAACATTGTTAACTTTTTTTTGAAAATGTAAATAGAAGCAATATTAAGTAATTGACTTTATGAAATATTACTTATACGCAATAAAAATGTTTGAATGTAATTTTATTTAAAAAAAGACTTTTAAAATTCAAAAAAGCTGCTTATAAATTATTGTTGAACCAATTTATAATATAGCATAAAAGTACTTTTATGTAGATTACTTTTAACGAAAAGTTATGCATTGGTGTTGTATATAAATAAAAACTTACATAAAATGAAAATATTTTGTAGAAAAAACATTCTTTATTAAATATCAAATGTTATAAATGTTTTAACTGTTTTATCCACACCAAGTTTAAATTTGTTTTAGAAAGAATAAATCTAAAGAAAAATTAAAACATAGTTTTATTCATGGTTAAACCAAGCAATTAAGAAAAAAAAAAGTAGATGATAAATACTTAATATCTAATAACAGTGAAATAATTTTTCGAGTTTTACACTAAATTAGAATCCTAGCTTAAATTTAAAGTAGATATTATAGCGGTGGCTAACAATGCTATTCAGGTAAAATACTTAAAACTCGGTAATTAACAGATAATGCAAGATAAGGAGGGAGGTTACATGTCTGTAAGAAAAGTAGCAGCATTAAAAAGAGTGAAGTCTCTCACAAGAGACGTTAACATAGTAAACGAAGCAATACAAATGTCTAACAAGCTTGAACTTAGTGCTGATACATTGAAAGTTCGTTATTGCTATATATACTGAGTATGCATATATGAAACTAACTTACATAACAAATAGTTTTTTTTTTTCTGGCTGTAACATAAGCAGTTTTAATTTCGCTTTGTTAATCAAATATAGAAATACATGTGTAAAAAACAAAAAAATTAAGGTTTCGAAAGAAAGTATACTCTTTCTAAATGTTATGTTCTTAGTTACAAACAATTGTTTACAGATGCGTAGAAAAGATAACACACTACCAAATAACATTGAAGTGCAGCAGTGTGCAAGAAAGCTAATTGCAATAAATTTACCTTTAGAAACACCAACCGTAGAATCAGTAACGGGCTTATTTAGTAAATACGGAGAACTAACACAAGTGTGTGTACTAAAGCCTGGAGTTGAGCCTCCACAAAGGCTGAGAAGTTTTAAAATGGTATATTTTTAAAGTATTTATACTTTTAAAGCTTAATTGATTTTTTAAAGCATTTTAATGACTGTTTTTTTTGCAATTTAACACACTTGTAACTTTTTTTGCTGGATTTTAACAAAGGTCTTTTAATTCAAATAGTTTTCAACATGATCAAAAAAAAAAGGATGAACTTATTATTAAATTAAAAATATTAAATTTTTTTTGTTATAAATTGAAAATGTTTGATACTTAAATATGTTAACTTTATCTCTAAAGCTTTGTTTATAAAAAAACATTTCAAAAGTATGTACCCGATCTCGGAATGAAGTACTGTGCTGAAATTGAGTTTCTTTCTATTGATAGTGCACAGAAGGCTTGTAGAGAAATTAACATGCAAAACAGAGAAGCCAATCAATTTCGTGTAGCTCTTCTTAAAGGGGGTTCCAGGCTAAAAAGGACGTTGTATCGTATTTATAAAGGTACAAATTAGATAAATAAAACTAAGTATGCATATAATTCTTAAAGTACATATTTATTGAGTTGTATTTAGAAATCATATAAAGTTTAAGTCATAAAAGTTTTTTGTTACAAAAATAAATTAAAAAAAAACACAAATTATATAGTACGAGATTATTTTAAATTTAAAGTCAATTAAAAGAGTAGTTTTATATTTATTGTTAGTTTTTATCGCTGGTATATTTTAAAATGATTTTTTCTAATAAGTTTTATTAATACAGCAAAGTTCTTTAGTATTAGCACTTAGTAAACTTTCGCACTTGATTATTACGTCATTTTATATTTTTTAATTTTAACGTCATAACTAAATTATAGTTTTATTTTAATATAAATTTAGTTTAATTTATGAGATACAATTTTTGACAAGACTTACTTGAAAGTATGTAATCAAATAAATTTACGAAAAATGAAATGTTTTTTGTTATATTTCTTGAGTAAGTTATGCACCAGAAAAAAGTTGTTCAAATTTTTAAGTAAAACAAAGAAAAAAAGAAGTTTATTTTATTAACGAAAACTTTGATTACAAAATAGCTTTGTTTAAATAAAATAAAAAAGCTGCTGATTCCAAATCGATATGTTGTGTTGTTGTACACCAGTATAATAATAAGTAGAATTCCATTAGCTGTTGCAATCGATTTTACGTTGTTTTTCCTTTTTGTATTTATTGCCAAAGACCAGCACTTATCAAGAGATTTCATCTTAATTTTGCTGCGGTTTCAATTTAGCCAGACACTTTTTAGTTTTCTAGCTAATGGCGATGATAAGAAACATTTAGAGAAAAAAATCACAAGCACTTTTAAATTAAAAATAGCTGGTTGCTCAGCTCTGCAACCGCAAATTAAACGTTAAGAAAGTACAAGTTAAATTATTAACTTAATCTCTAAAAACAATACAAAAAGCAGGTAAGTAATACAACAACAAAAAAATTTGTTAAAAGCAATGGTCTTTATTTTCTTAAAACGTATTCAAAATAAAATACAGTTATTAAAGCACAAATTGTTCAACGAATGTCGATTAAAGAAGAGTGGAACACAAAAGAAAACAGCTTTTTATAGGAGTGGCTAAAATACCTATAAGCCAAATTATATGATATATCTTTTTTTTTCAAATACAATAAAAAGCAATTTTATTTGTTTATTTAGAATGAGCTTCATGAACTACCCGTGTCACTTATCACTACTTTGTTTAAAGTAAGCACTGAAAGTTGGTCTTATTTTTGTTTGAAAGTGCCTAAAAAGGTACATGATCTGTTTATTTTTTAAGAATTCACTTCTACATTTTTACTTACTGCATGTTTTTGTACTCTTATTATAAAATAAATTAAAATAATAAACGTATACTTTATTGAGTTGTAAGAATAAAATTATATAAACTAAATTTGATAATTTTTAATTAAAAACTTTGTAAAATAATAATAGAATTAGCCAAAGTTATTTTATGAACAAAAAAATACAAAAAAAATAGAAAAACATAAATTTGAATTTCGAATTGAATAACCATTAAAACATTTGAAATTTCAATAATGGTTTTCACGATTTGATTTATTTTTCGAGATACATTATACAACTTTTGAAATAAATGTCGTACTCAAGTTATCTATAAATTATTTACCTACAAGCATTAGGAATAGAAATGCATGTAATAGTAATAAACAAATGTAATAAATATCCTTAAGCTTGATACAACGTGGAGTAGTTTGTAAACATTTTTTTTAAACAGACGAAAACGAGCAGGCAAGAGCATATTCTCCTTCATCTAACAATGACACAGCATCAACTACAAGTTCCCCAAAATTCAGCGTTGCCAACGACGAATAGAATTTTTCTGCAGATGATTGCTTTTGTTATGCCTTCATCTCATCGTATTTCGATTGTGTTACCATAATGACCGTTGACGTTTATTATGATTTTGTTTCTTTTTTTTTCAGTTGAACTAGATTAGTTATATAAGTAACAAACTGATTTTAAAAATCTTCGCTTATGAGATTTTTAATATTACTTAATACTATTTAAAATTAAATTAATAGTATAATTTTATTTGTTATAAAACAAACTATAAAAAATTATGGAATGATTAAGCAATCAGTACAAGAAGAAATTAAATTGAATTTTAAGAATATTTTTCTTCAAGATAAACTATTAAAAGCATTTAGAATTATACTTTTTTATTAAGAATTTGCCTATATATACATTTCAATATAAATCTAAACTACTTTTATGTAAAACTGAGACTATTACTTCTAAATGAATCCTTGAACTGTAAACTTTTACAATAGTTTTTGTTTTACTACTTTGGCTTCTAGCAAAAAAATGGTATTATATGCTTAGTAAAAACTATATGTTAAAGTTTTTAATTTTATATATGCATTTAATATTTATCTTTTAAATATTTAACAAATGAAAACAAATAAAACTTGTTTTAATACGTATGATAAAATTGCATTTACAAATTTACATTATACAAATAACAAGCATTAAACAGTTATTGTTTAAAAAGGTAAAGCAAAAAATAATTTTAATAGTTTAGAGGTAGTTATAATGAAATAGTATTAAAACGATTCGCTTAATGAATCACTTTTTCTCGATATGTATATTTAATTAAATCTATTATTTACATAGAAGCCAAACATACAAAAAGATAATGAATTTGCTTTCTAACTTGATCAAAACAAATTGTTAGGAAAACTGTTTGGAATTACATTTCTTAACTATAAACTAAGCTTTAAATTATAATCATAATAGTTCAAAACGTTTTTTCAAGATGATTTTTATTCAACATTACAAATAAACTCCTAAGTGTAAATTAAAAAACTAATATAATAAAAATTAACTAATTCAAATTGAAATTTTAATAATCCGATATCTTTGACAAAAATAGAAGTGCGTTATAGCTTTGACTACTTTTTTATAAATCATAGTCAGTCCTATGCTAGAAAACTTCTATAAGATACCTTAAAGAAAAAATGAACAGCTACATTTTCTGTATTAAAAAATGACATTTTGTAGTAATCATAGTTCTATATTAAAATAAAAATAAATTAATATCAAGAACGTAGAATACTAGTTTTAGCAAAACTTTCATGTGTTTAAAAGTAATTATTAGTAGAATAAAAATAAAAACTTCAAAATATAGGTGATGATAATTTTTGTTTATTGTAGTTTTATTTTGTAAAAATAGGTATATATTCTTTCAACTACAAAATTAAAGTTAATAGTTTAAATACTATATAAATCATAAGTCAGATACAGTTTAAATAAATCAGAATTTTGAAAAATGTACTGTTATATATTTAACAAAACTACATCCAAATGTTTTTATCTTCGATAACCGATCTTCGTAGTTTTAAACAGCAGTAGAAAGTTTTCTCATGTTTTATTTTTCGTTGAAGAATTTTAATTAAAAAATCCAAATTTGTTTTTCAAGTAATACTTATACATTTTTAAATTTCTTTAATTTTTTAAGACTATTTAAAAATATTTTACTCGTTGTTATGATTTTTAAAATGAGCTTAATAACTGAAAAGATCAAATTGTTTACTGATAACATAAACTTTACAACAGTTTTAAGTTTTCTTTAAATCTTTTACAAAACTAGCTATTTAAACAATGAAAGTTAAGCTCTACTAGGCAAGAAACAAACGAGAAGTTGTAAATTTAAACTTTAAACTTTGCTGTTTTATTTCAAACAACTTTCTTGTAAACTTTGGTTACAAGTATGTTAATAAATTACTTGTACAAAATTAATTTAAAATTTAATGAAGAATTTAATGCTTAAAGGAAATATATATACGAAAAATTCCATTGTATTTAACTTTACCACTAATTGACAGTCGATCAATCTCAATTCAACCAGAAAATTATCTAGCTAATGAAAGGATTAGCTTATATGCGCTGTATATTATTATAGACTGCACATTAAACATTGTGAAAAGTTAAAATATTTATTAAATGGTAGTTAACTTACACCAAATCAAGTAAGGTACTTTTATCAAATTGTACTTTGTGCAATTTTAAAATTTTTGTAACGACTTATTTGTTTTAGTTTTTTCATTCATGCAATAAATTTCATATTTAAAAAAATAAATGACCATGGGGTATTTAAAGTAAAATTCTTATAAAATAAACTTTTTGTGTTTTTTAATACGGGTAATTTAAAATATTGATTCAATATTATTATTATAAAATATTTTTTTATCCATTGACATAAAAAAAATGTTGAGGATTTTAAACTAAAAACTTACTTTAATTTCTAATCTACAAGTTTTTTTTGTAAAATATTCTATAATTGTCGTAAAAAAGTACAAAAAAAAATTCAAAGACATTTTCTAACACTTATAAATAGGTAATTAAAGCTATATAAATACATAGAGTTTTTAAGTTAAACTAGATAAAGTTGTTTTAATTATGTTGGCTTTTAGAAATCCTTGTTTAATATGCTTATCTTAAATATTTTTGAGGTTGTTGAGATTGTACAATTTTTTTACTGTCTCTAAACTGTTATATAAATTGTAAATTATCTGTTTTAAACTGTTCATCAAAAGTAACAAATAATTTCAAAACGGGAAGTAGTATAATTGTTAATAACATTATAAAATTGTTAAATAAATTTTAAAGTTATTGTTTGCAAAATAATTGTTTATTGAAGTTTAAATCTTACATTTATAAAACATTAAAAAGTAGATTAACAAAATGTTTAAACATAGAATTATTAGTTATGTGAAAAAAATTTAGTGATAAAAGTTGTTTTCAAGTTTAGAAAAAATATATACTTAACTTTATATAATTAGTAAGTAAACCAAGTATTTGAAAACAAAAAAAAAAGAACGTATATGAAAATCAGCAAAAAATTCTTGTAATTTGCAAAATATAATAAAAGTCATAGAAAACATACTTATATTGTAGTTGTAATTCCATTTTTTAAATGAACAAAACGTTTTAATTGTTCACTTAATTGAAAAATAAAATTAAAAAAAAAATTTATGTGCTTAAACAGTTCAGAAATTGTTTCTATGAATTGTTGTTGAAATTATTTTTATTTGTATTAAACTTAGTAAATATAAAACTAAATTACATTTTTATAAAAAATGAATTTACTTAACAATCTGGTGTGCATAGGACTTTTCATTTCTTATCTACTGTGCACAGATATTTAAAAATTTCAGAATTACTGACTTTTGCTAACGTTCATAATTACCTTTATTTATATTTTATAAAGTTTTACTATTTGATACTATTGTACTTAATCAATCGTATACTTTAAGCTTACTTAGGTAAAAAAATGTTTGCTTAAAAAGTTTTTGTGAACATAATATATCATTCATAGCAAGTCTAATACAGGGGCTGGCTGGCATATCATTGTTGCGAGAAGAATTTCGACAATAAATACAATTATAACAAACTATTCAGTATCCTTATTTTACTACACTATTTTTCCCTAGGATCTTTTGCTAACAAACGATTAAATTTATATTTTTAATAGTTAGACAATAAATAAATGCACGAGCCGCAGTTGTAGTTTTAGTTTTAGTCTTTACAGATCCAGAATGTCTAGTGTAAATTTCAAATTTCCTATAGATGGTGCCTAAGACCTATTTTTTACTCTTAAATTAAAATCCAAAAATACCTAGTGCACATTTCAAAATTTACGTTGGTCAGATTCGCATGCTCGCGGACCAAATTTTACTTTTCGCCGGCAGTAGTTTTACCTTTCACAGGCCGCTATCCGCATCCCATTTTACATAGAAATATGCTCGCATGCCGCAGTTTACCAACCCATGGTATAATACCACAATGAAAATAATTTGAGGTAAAAAAGTTAAGCTAAGTGCAGGAGCAGCATTCTAATAGACTTAATACGATTAAATATCAAAGGCTTTCTAATTATTTTAAGAGATTTTATCTTATTTTTGGACATTTAAATATTTATGAAAAAATCATCATAAATATAGTTTTTAAATTTTATCCAGATAAATCTAAGAAAATCAATAGAAGAAAAATCTCTGTAAAAAAGTATTTTATTCACGGTGTAAAGTTCATTATTTTCTAAATTTATCTTTACAAATCAATGACAGTGAAATTTCTTCTGTTTTTCTTAAAATAAAGTTATACTACATAAAAAATTTTAGATTTCTATAATAAAAACTAACTAAATGAAATTCTATTTTAGGAATAAATTTTAGACATTATGTGATATCATTTTTATAAGAATGTTTTTACCTGAAAGTTTATAAACTAAGATAGTAAAGCTATGTTGCTCGTATTTTTAATTGTAATTTTATACCAATAAGTGAAGGTTATTAATAGTAGTTTTTGTAATTGTGCGACAGTAGTTATTATTAAATAATAAAATATTTTTATCACAACTAAAACTTAATAGATAGAATGCAGTAGATACATACTAGCTGGTGTTAAAAAGTTTATACAAGAAGAAAATACTTTATAGTTAGTAAAACCTAAAACATAACCTTAGTTTATTTGAATTAGAGAAATATAAGTTTTGAAATAGGTTGAAATTTCAACTGCTTTGACATAAGTTTTCAATATCTGTACTATACTTATTATTAATTTTACATTAAAAAACAAATAAAATATGATTTAAAAACATGAATGAAATAATGAATTTATTCTTTTAAGAATTTATTTTACAAACTAAGTTTCGGTCAAAGACCTCGTCAGTGGTAACTTATAAGTAAAAACTATACTTAATAATAGTTTAAAATATTATGTTTTACCTTTTATTTCAACAAAAACTAATTAAACATACTAGTTTGTTGCAGTATTAGCATTGGAAAAAATGTTGTCAAATTAAAATAGTCAGTCAAAAATTATTTTATCTTTATGACGGTATTTTTACATACTTATAATCTTGAAAACTGAGAAAATAGACCTAAAATATCAGTTTTAAGTATAACAAGCAATTTTTAAACTTATAAAACTTCATTTTTATAACTTCGACAGTTGTTTTAAAATATTAAGACTACTAAAGTTACTAATATTTTACTAAAAAGTCTTTTTTTTTATCTTAGTTCTTAGCCTTTAGTTTTTAGGTCCGTGTGAATGTACTTGAAAAAGAGAAACTTTGATGCTGTTATGTTAATTCTTTAAAAGATGTAACTCTAATTACTTCTAACAATTTTAAAATGTTTAATATCTCTTTATGTTTAATGAAAAAATTGAAAAACGGCAAACACTTTTAGTAAGATATTGATTAATAGATCAGTTTCAAATTAAGTACTTATTACAATAAGAAATATAATAAAGTAATTGATTGATCGTTTCATGTACTTTAACAATTAAAATGGGATGAAGGTAGTCTTCCTCTTTTGATTTTAAAGACCGGACAGGATTGAATTTTAGATAAACAAAATAAAAATGGTAAGAACCATTAAAAAAATCAGTCACAGTTTTATACAAGCACTTTGAAGAGATCTTTCGTTTATTAAAAAACTAACATTTTCAATTCTGTAGAAAACAAAAAAATATACTAGCAACTAGAGAAAATTAAGTACCGTAAATTAAATCTTTTTAGTAAAATTTAAAATAAAACTAAAAACTACCATATCATTAAAATACTGAATTTCATACTTTTACTGCGAAGTACTTCTTGTGGAAATATTGGAAACTGTAATAAAAGTATGATAAGTAATAATTAAACAATACAAAATATGAAATTTAAACAACATTTAAATTGCAAAAATTACGGAATTTATGCAGCTACATGCAACATATGCAAAAATTTATACATTGGACAGACTATGAATAGCTTTACTAAGAGGTGGAATGCCCACAGAAACATATGGAGAAACAATAAAACTGAACTAAACCATGAAATAAAAGACCAATTTGCTCTAATTATACATTATAATAAATTTCACAAAAATAATATACCAGAAAAAATAGAAAATGCCTACACAGTCCAGTTTTTAGAAAGCCCTATAAGAACTAATTTAGACTACACAGAACAATGGTGGATTAAAAAAACTAAGGCATAATTTAATTTAAACAGTGTTTTTAAAGAATAGTCTTAATAAAAAATTTAAAATGTCATCAAAAAATTTTTTTTTATCAAGTACAATACTAGGAGATTTTTTTAATTGTTTGTTATTTATAGAAATAGTTTTTCTTACTTACAGTAAACAAAAATAATTTTCTAAAGTGTCGTTTTCTCGGTTTCTCAAATTGAAAAATTATATCAAACTTTACTGACTAATATTAAATATAAGTGTTCCATTAATTTTGCAGTAAAAGTATGAAATTCAGTATTTTAATGATATGGTAGTTTTTAGTTTTATTTTAAATTTTACTAAAAAGATTTAATTTACGGTACTTAATTTTCTCTAGTTGCTAGTATATTTTTTTGTTTTCTGCAGAATTGAAAATGTTAGTTTTTTAATAAACGAAAGATCTCTTCAAAGTGCTTGTATAAGACTGTGACTGATTTTTTAATGGTTCTTACCATTTTTATTTTGTACTTTAACAAGGTGCAAAAGTTTTATAAATTTAAACTTAAAAAATAATACTTATAATAGTCCAGAGGTTAATTAAAATTTATTGCTAGATATCAAAGGGTGAATGTTTAACTTAGTAGAAAGTCTAATTTTATACTTTATTATTTGCTTCTTTTTGAAAAATGAACTTGAAAATCAGGTGAGGAATTCTTTAACAGGTACTAGTACCACACAGTTATGAAGAGACAATTTAAATTATGTCCTAATCTTAAAAACCCTCAAAGCTAAGTCTCTTTACAATGTTTTTAATACTACTGATCACTAGATAAGTATTGTAAGTTTTGTTTTTCATTTTCTGTTAATTATAATAAGAACCCTAACTTGTTAGTTACTAAGTATATAATTGATTTAGAAAAATTCTCGTAAAACGCTTGTTCATGTTTTTTTTTATAATAAGATTATAGTAAGAACCCTAACTAGTTAGTTACTAAGTATATAATTAATTTAGAAAAATTATTTTTAAACACTTTTTCATTTATTATTTAAATATTTACTTATGAACCGATCATTTCCATTTCGGAATAAACTTCTTTCCAAGTTATTCTCTTTCAGATAAGCTGCTACCCTATTTGTTTATAATGTTTTAATTACCCATAAAGTTATTACCCATTCAATTTGTTTTAACTTAAGTTATTTTTCTCATCCGTTCTACTTATATTTAATTTCACTCGTGTTTAATTAGTTTTCATATTAATTATTTATATCTAAATCAACTCGAATCTTATCAAACCATTTCAAATGTATTCACTATTAAGTATTTCGTTTCCAATTGGTTATTAAAAAAATCTTTTTGCTAAAATCACATTTTAGCGAGTCAAAGACAAGTTTAATACCTATTGATGTATCTACTAGATTTAACAATTTTTTTTTATTTAAGGGCGGAATTTTAAATTTCTTAAAATAAATTTAAAAATCGTAAGTTTATTTTTTAAAGCCAAAAAATTTAAGTGGATTTACTTTGTTTGTACTAGTAAATATTGATAAATACTACCAATTTACTACTTAATCTAGTATACTTGGAATGAGTTTTACATTTAAATATACAACAGGTAAGACTTTAGATTTAGACTGATTTGTTGGAGCCGGTGCTGACCGTGAAAAAATAAAATTATACTATTTAGTAATGTAATTTGAGACAAAAAAATAATTTGTTAATCAATATGCGTATTCAATTTTATAGTTGTTGAATCTACAGTTTGTTAAATAATTTCTAAAAGTGTAAGCACTAAATAAAAAAGTAAAAATAATTTTTCGAACCTTTCGAGATGACCTAGAAATAGTTTTGAATTATGTATTCATAACGCTGTCAAAATAAACTTATTGAGAATAAATGTAAAAAATAACATTTTAATTAATAACATAAATTTTTAATTAGAACCCAGTAGACGTGCCAACGCTAATATAGGAAAAAAAAAAAACTTTTTTAACTTTTGGCTAGAAAGCTAAGATTCAAATGCTTTTAGAGCTTTAAGTTACATTAAAAGAATGTCTACAACAACACTAACTATCTAATATAGAACAATTACACTAACTATCCACTATTTAACGGTAAGCTTAGTGTAGTCTGTAGTGATTTACTATTTTAAGAACAAAATTTGCTTACACGTTACATAAGTCCTGAAGACAATTTTCACATAACTAACAAGAACAATATGGCATATTTAAATTTATAGCTCGACTAAACTACTTAAATTTAAACGTAAAATATTAAATAAAAAGTTTTCAATAGCAATTAAAGCAATAAACTGAAAAAATAAGTCAAAACAATTCATTTTTCTCTTTTTTTTGTACAGGATAAATTAAACTATTTTAGTCTCATAAAACAGATCATCTGTTTTATTTTAAACTAAGTTCTAACTTAATTTAAGGTGACAGTTAGTAAGTAAAACATACACTCATTTGACATCTACAAAATTTTAATTCATCTTGATCACAAACGGAAAGAGTAATGAAGATGTCCTGGACAAGACGTTAAAAATTATCTAAATGGTGTACGACTCGATAACCGAAAGGTTTTTTCGTGGACCGGGTCTTTGGACCAAAAGTTTTAACCTTTTTTTTTCCTTCAATAAACAGTTAATGTATTTAAGATTTTAAGTAAGCTAGACCTGTAAGCTGAAAATGTTTAAAAATGTATTTTTTAGTTATTGAAACAATCAAAAGCTAATTCTCCAAACCTCCTTATCTGAATACTAAATATGCTAAAAACGTTTTTGAACATAGAAATTATTTTTCAACGTTATTTTGCTTACTCCACTTTTTATACTTGGTGACATTTTGGCTAACTTGAATTTGTTGTCACTGTGAAGGACTAGTTTTTTCTGGCAAGCTGTGCTTTTAAGCAACTCAGCTTCTTTTCCAATTCATAGTGCAATCCCATATTTGATATACTTTTATACAATTTTAAATACAATTTTAACATCTAACAAAACACATTTGTTCTTGTGTTCAGTTAACTTCCATTCGAAATACAAAAACTAAATTGTAAAATTTTAGTTTTGTAGTTAGAACTTCTTGACAATACTTGTTAATTGTACTAGTATTAGTGTTTTTGAAAATTTATAAACTAGCTAAAAATTAAAGTTTGTTTGTTTAATTGATTTTCAAATTTAAGCGAATAGTTAGTGTCCTATCACCAACATTGTCTTTAAAACCAGGATGCTCCCTATTAAAGAAAAACTGCGGCTTGCAAAATAAAAGTTTTAAACTAACACAAGATGTTCTGCAACAAAATAAGTTGAAAATACCACAGAAAAACACTTTGTCAACTCTTTAAAACCGATAATAACAGATTCAGAGATCTTTCGTTCTATTAAAACATTTCAACTCTATCTACTTAAGTAGAGTTGAGACAGCTTTTTTCTATGGCTTATTTAAACTAACTTTATTCCATGCTCAAGTTATTTAAACCTATCTAATTTATAATATAAAAAAAGCAGACTACCTCCTTCAAACCAATCATATTAGGTGTTTTGAGATTTGAAACGAATCTTGAAAATAAATGATCTTAGGTACAATTAAAAGAAAGTATTAAGCTTTTACGAGATTTTTTAGGTATGTTATGAAAATTAAAAACTACCACTTCTGCAGAATTCTGCCCGTAAACTTTTTATTCTCGATGTTTTGCCTGTTAAGTGCTGACACCTACTATATTGGGTAGCTGTCTAAATTGCACGAGCGTACAAAATTGCACGAGTTCACAAAATTGCACGAGGGGATAAAATTGCACGAATGGTCATTTATGCGTAAAGACACTTTTGCACGAGTAGACGATTTCGCACGGAGACATTTCTGCATGGGTTAATTTTTTTTAATTTTTAATTGTTATTATTTTATTAATTTTTTAGTTTTTATTGATTTTTTTTAATTATGTTTTTTTTTTACTATCACTGTTACCCCTAACCCTTACCCTCGGTCGGCAAGTTAAAATTTTTTATTGTTCTTTCTTTGATTTTTTAAATAATATATTTTAATTTATTATATTTTTTACTATCACTGTTTCCCTTAACCCTTACCCTCGGTCAGTAGCTTTTTTTTCTACTTTTGCGATCACTTTTACCCCTAACCCTTACCCTCGGTCAGTAATTATTTTTTATTTTTTTAATTAAATTGTTTTATAGTATTTTTTTCTGTTTATTTTTAATTTTTTCTTTATTTTTTTATCTACGTGCAAAAATGTAACTCGTGAAAAATTGACCCTTGATGCAAAATCGTCTTCATGCAATTTTGTTCCCTCGTGCAAATTAGTCCCCTCGTGCAATTTAGTAACAGTTCAATTTTGTCTTAGTGCAATTTAGACCCGTTCCCACTATATTATATGATTAATTTATTGTGTACTTTTTATAGATCACAATAAAAGTTCTCGACATAATAAAACGGAGAAAAATCAACTCTAATTTTAAAATTTCATTGTCAAAACAATGTTTTACGCATTCGAAATAAGAAAATCTTATTCAAAAGAATTCTTTCGAATTTTGTTTAAACTATTTCAAACGAGTAAAATAAAGTTTTGACAATAAAGTTTAAAAAAAAATCAGATGGATTTAACTATATTTATTAACTCATTCGTGGAAGTTTGTAAAAAAAAGTTTTACTTAACTAGTAAATTTAAACAATACCTGAAAAAATATTAAGAATAAAACTTTGCTAAATTTTTTAATAAAATGTTAATACTATTAAAATTTAAATCTCAATACCTTTCGTTTTAAATAAGTAAACAATTTAATAAATCAAAAACACAAACTGCAGCTAGTATATTTAAAGAAAGGTCAGTCTGATTTGCATGTTTTCTGAACCAGCAAAAAAAAGATTTTTTCATGTTTTTTTAAATTTTAGTTATTTTAACTTAATTTTAGATTAATTTTTAATATGTTTTTCTAAGGTGGGTTGATGAAAATAATAAGGGTATAGGAAAAAATTGTAAAAAAAGGATTAAAAAAAGTTTGATGACTCAGAAAAAATGCAAATTAGAGATCAGACTGACCTTTCAAAAAACTTTCCCACAAACTATCTTGTTTATAAGCATAAAATATAAAGAAAACTATTTGCAGTTTAAAGTAATGTAAGACTTAACTTTTTTTTTTATACAACTTTAGACTTTAAAAAAAAGTTTTCTTAACGTACATTTTTCATACTTTTGTTTTTTTTCCTAAGCCTTTTAAGATTAGTTTTTATACTATACAGTTTTTCTGCTTATGCCTTTATTTATTGCCTTGTTTACAAGTTTTACTAAGAATTCTCTTCAATGTTTGTATTAGGGGACTTTTTAAACTTTTAATGTTTTGATTATCTTAAAATTCAATTCAGGTCACCAGTTAAATTAAAAAAATATTTTTTAAATAGTAAAAAAATATAGAATTTGTATTTATTGGTGAAATTTTAGCTGGTCATTGTTAAATTTAATTAAGTGATGGCCAACTTTCTTAATCTTCATGCCAGATGTACTGGAGGATATCGTTTGTTTCCTGGATAACTTTTTCTAAAGGTAAAAAAACATTAGTCTCAAACTACCCTTTTCAAGCTAGTGTGCTACCCCTTTTGGGAAACCTACTGTGTTACTTCATGTGTAGTTTTATCTGCCCTATTAATATTCATTTGTGAGTTTAAAAAAACAATAGATAAAAACTATCTTTTTTTTCTTTATGGTAAAAAACATCAGTCTCAAACTCCACCCCTTGCAACGATAAAAGTTTTCTGGGGAAAAGTGAGTGTGTTACATCATATTTAATTTTACTTACTCCATTAATATTTAACTTTAACTATCTAAAAAAAAAAAAAAACTATCTTTTAAACAAATAAAAAAAACCTTGGTGAGAAGCCATTTGGAGAACACTCACAAGGCTAGAGTCTCAACACTAAAAACCACAAAGTGTGGGAAAATCATTAAGCTCAAATCCCCAAGTAAGTGTTCACAGGTGCTACAACAAAAAAATCACACCAACAATCCAATCAGGTCATCACTGCCACCATACTGAACTAACAATCAGTTGTTGAGCAAATGCATAAAACTAATATTATAATCAGTACTCTAGCATCAAATAACTATCTTAAAGCTTGGTAACTAACTAATTTACTGAAATGTTACTCAGAAAAAATTTAAAATTAAGCTAAATTACAAAAAGAAAAAAACTATTAAGAAAAATGTAGTTTCTGAAACTTGTATTGATAATTAATATTATTCTAATAAAAGTAAGAAGAAAAAAACTTATATTTATGCAACAGTAATTAATATATACAGCTAACAAATAAAACATAACAAAAGTATAATAAAAACTGGATAACAGCAAATAAAAAATCACAAAAAACAAAAAAAAAACCTTTGTGACATGTGTGGTGAACACTCAAACACAAAAATTCTAAAGTAATGTTTTTTCCTTATATTATAAGGAATGTTTCCTGAAAATTTGAAGAAGATTACTTGAAAAATGAAGGAGGAGATAGATTTTTAGTGAATTTTAAAATTTTCAAGAAAATTGACCCCAAAAGATTTGCGGTCCATACGTTTATATTAAAAAATTTTTATAAAAAATTAAATATCTCAAAAGTTAAATGATATTTTTGAATACTATAAAAACTGGCTTGTAGTTTGTACTTAAAGCTTTTATATAAAAGCTAATGTTAATTAAAAAAAAAATGTTGGACCCCCCCCCCTATGGCCTTAATGTTTTTTATTTTGTCAAATGTATATTACTTTTAAAGTTGTTAGCCTTTAAAATAAAATTTAAGAAATAGAATTCTTGGAATTTTATTGTCCTGATTTTGATAGTAATGCACTCTTGATAAAAGCACTAAATTTGATTCAGTTATTTTTATAAAGAACTAACATTGGCATTTATTTAAAAGCACTATTTATAAAATAAAAATTACATTTATGGAGCATAAAAACATCAACTATATATCAATATATACATGGTTGTCACACACTTGGGATTCTCAGGATGAATCAGGACACTTTTTCTAGAACTAGAATGAGGTTTAGTTGATCCAGTTTCAATATTTTGTTATTTTATATACCCAATTTTGTCTAAAAATAAGATTTTATTGATTTTCAAACTTTTATCTAAAAACTTTTTAGCCGTGTTGCTAGTTGTAGTTAGAAACTATTATAAGAAATACATTATAGTTTTTGTTTAAAATCTAAAATAAATGTGGAAAGACTGTAATTAGTCAATTAAAATTTCAGAAAATAAAAATTCAAACTATTTTATATTATATATGAAGTTGAGAGATTACATAAAATTATCCGCAAATTCTGTTTTTTTAATCTCATAAGATTCTCAAACTAATTCTCATAAGTTTAGTGAACATGTAATGCAGAGAATACACATACAACTATCCTTTTAATTATCAAGAAGAAAAATGAACATAAGGTATAAGTAGTTTGCACCATAGACAAAATGATTTTTTTAAGGATTAAAAAAAGAACTCATGAATGCTCAAGACAGTTTTTTGACTAAAACAGTAGCAACCTTGAATTTTAAGTAACTTTTGAGACATAAATTATCAAAGTTTGTGAGTTCAATAGGTTTTTTATAAAAGAAGCTAACCAAAAACGCAAAAAAAAGATTTACTCACTAAAAATCTGTCTTCTTTTAAATTTTAAACCTATCTTATTGAAAATTTAACAGTATGTCCATTACTAATATTTTAATTTCTTCTATGCAGAAATTTGTTATTTAAAAAAAATAAAAATTATAAAACTGTCTTTTTTTGTTATCTAAAACTTTTAAACCTTTCCTGAAAGTTTGAAATATCTATTTCAAAAAACAAAGAAGGTAAATTATTGGTGAATTTTTGAACTTAAGAGAATATTAACTATGAAAAATTTGCAGTTCATACGTTTGTATCAGAAACTAAAATACCTCAGAAATTAGATAAAATTTAAAATTTTATAAAACTGGCTTGTAGTTGCTAAGGTTACCACACACTCAGGGTACTCATAAACCAGTTATTTTGAAATTTTTGAAAATCTCAGGTTGACTCAGGACAGCTGATTATAACTTGGCATATTTTGATTTTTTTATACTTAAGCTGACTCAGGAAAGATTAATTTTTTATAAAAAACTCAAGGTAGTTTAAGATAGAAAAAATCAGGAATGGATTTTTTAGATTTCAATGAGAATTAGTTGATTTAGTTTCAATATTTTTTTATTTTACAATAGATTTGTTGAAGATATTAGCTTTTATTGATTTAAATTTTTTTAAAGGAATGAAAAACCTCATGACAGCTTTTTGACTCAAAAAGTGGCAACCCTGTTGTACTTAAAGTTTTTATATAAGATTCTATGATAATTTTTGTAACAAAATTTTTCACCATTCTAATAGCCATAATGTAATTGTTTAGCAAATAAAGATAAAAATTAAGTAAATGACAGTTATAAACAGGTTATATTTGGTTAATATAAATTTTATAAAATTATCTAAATTTTTGTTGTAATTAGATCCTATTCTGCAGCAACATTGAAAAGCCTCAAATGACCACCTTTTATTGTTTATGTTTCTCTTTAATATTTAAATGTATTGTTTTCACTTCCCTTTTTTACATCAGCTTTAAAATTCCACTGAAACATATAAGGTTTGTTCTTAAAACAAGTTGTATAACTTATATACCTATAAGTTTTGTAAAGTCTTAAATTGATTGCAAAAGTGATATATTTTTGAAGTCAGTTTTATCAAGTTAAGCTGTGATTTTTAGAAGGAGAAACTATAAAATAGTTTATTTATATTTTATAGCTCTAATTTTACTAAAAGTCAATATGAATTTGTTTAATATGGACTTCATGGATCTTGGAAATGGCAGTGGAAGATTTATGAAAACTTACAGATGCTTTTCAACTACTGTTTCTGAACTCTCTGAGAAAAAAAGCGATGATGTAAGAAAAGGAGGAAAAATTTTGATGCCTCCTTCCGCTCTTGAACTTCTCACTAGACTTAATGTTAATTACCCTATGATGTTTAAAATTACAAAGAAAAGTAACCGTTCAAAATGTATGCATTGTGGTGTTCTAGAATTTATTGCTGATGAAGGCTTGGTTTTACTACCTTATTGGATGATGCAAAACTTAGATATATCTGAGGGTCAAGAAGTAACACTTGAAAGTGTTACATTACCAATTGGTTCATATGTAAAGTTTCAGCCCAAAACATCTTCGTTTTTAGAAATAGCAAACCAAAAAGCTGTGCTTGAAAATGCTCTTAGAAATTTTTCTTGCCTCACAAGAGGTGATGTTGTTGCTATATATTATAACAATGTTCAGTTTGATCTTTTAGTAAAAGAGTTGAAGCCTTCTGATGCTGTTAACATAATAGAATGTGATTTAAATCTTGATATAGAACCACCAGAAGGGTACGAAGAGAGTTTACCAGAAAATAAAGATGAACAAGATGCTTCTGCAATGATAACGGGAACTCCCACAATGAAGGAGGATATGGAGGCTTATATGAAAGAACAGTTGTCAAAAAAGTTCATACCTTTCAGTGGAAATGGAAGTAGAGTAGATGGAAAGAAAAAAAAGACTCATAAAAAAAGAGTTGAAGTTGACGTTAATAACTTATCTAGAGGTGTTCCCAATTATCATTGGAGTTTTGGTTCTTTAGCTTTTATCAGAAACAATGAACCTAAAGGTATTGAAGAAAATGATGATAGTTTTAGATTTGAAGCTTTTACTGGTAAGGGGAATCAGTTAAGAAGAAAGAAAAATCGTTAATTTTTTTTTTACAAAATATTTATCTATACATTTTTGTTTATTATTTTAAATACTACTAAAATTAATATATTTAGTAAGAGTTAAACTATAAAGTAAAACATCTTTTTTTAAATTTCAAACGTTTTGGTTAAATCTTAATAAAATTAAAGTTAAATCAGTGTATTTATTGAAAACAAGAAATTTAAAACTGGGTCCTTATTTTATTTATTTTTTTATTATTAATAAACATTTATTTTGTACAGAATTGTGACTCATTTATCAACGTTATGATCGTCAAAAACCCGAACCTTTTTAGCTTGTGTATTTTAGCAATTTAATCATAAGTTTATTTTTTGTTCTAAAGAATATTTTTCATGATAAGATATTTTTATACTTAACATAAATAAATAACTTCCCGTTGTTAATATTGTTTTAAAGACTAAGATGCAAATATTTATCTGTTTTCAAGAAGTTTAAAATTGTAGTTTAAAATACATTAGATTCGAGCAGGGTTTGCCAAACATTTTTTTTAACTCTCCCTTCAAAGAAATTTAAAAAGCAAATGCCCCCACCCCTAGGGGATTTTCAAAAATCTACTACGCGAACACTTTTGCAATTAGCTGTGAATTGGTGCACACTGTTGTACGCACTAATAAGCACTGAATCATACTACTGTTAACACTCGTGGAAAACACTCTATAAAACAGTCTTTATGTCAGTTAGTGCATATCTATTTCCAGATTTTTATAAATTCTTTTTACACTTTTAGTCTTATTTAAAAAAATAACGTAACAAACTTAAAGTTTTATTTAATTGAAAGCTTTTCTATATTTATTAAAACTTGTTACAGTAAATTAAATAATTCAAAATGCAGATGTCATTAGAAAATAAATTTAAATAACTAATATTTTGATAATAATTTTAATGGTTTTCATGTAACATAAAAATTGCAAACAAGTGATTAGTTTATTGAACAAAAATGTAACAAATTTGAAAAAAGAATTAGATAATCTATCCCAGGGTTTCAAAACTCATTTTCACAAAAGCTTTTTTTCAGAAAAAATAAAATTATCTATGCCATTCATTACAACAGGGTTTCCACTTCCCTATTATTCCCTCTGAATCCTTAAAAAATTTTAATGTTCTGAAAAATCTCTAGAAAAAATTGAAAAATATGTGAAAACCCCTATAAATTACATTTTTTGCTTGGTGATTGAAATTTGAAAGCCAAAACAGTAGCACCGCAAGGTGAATAAACACGTAAAAAAATAGTTTAATAATTTTTTATAAATCAACATCTTTGCAATCTCAGTACAAAACTGTGTGTCACCTAAGATAAAAGTTTTCCTTTTTTATATTAAATACAATTTATCTAAAGTTTGCTTATTTAAGTAAAATTACAGCTCAAAAACCCTCGAAATTTTGTAATTTTTTTTTATTAAGACTGCTTATAAACGGTTACTGACATATTTTACTTTATGTACTATAAAAATATGTTTGGAACGTTTAAAATTAATTGTTTTTTTGATAATTTCCCTATAAATTTGCTATATTTTATGGATTTCCTCGTAATTTTTTTGAAATTTAAAGGGGAACCCTCTTACAATTCCCAGCATTTCTATTGTAAGTTTCAAATCTCGTGTAAATTGTGCCAAATACTTTTTTGCTCTAATACAATCCCGGAATATCTAGTGGTTAATTTCTCGTGAAATGTAAAGTACCCCCTTAAAGGCCCGTTACAACAAGTCATGGCCCCTTTGCAGCTATCGCCCCTTAACTTCCTAAGAAGGCCCCCAAGCAACCAATTTACGAAACCCTATTTAGATAATTTAATTTTGTTCTATTACACCAATGAAATATCTTTCAAATAAACTTGAAACTTCAATGTTACAAATAAATAAAGACATCTTTTTCTTGTTAAAAAAGGCAACTGTAGGAAAAGGTTGAAAACTATCACATTTTTTATAAAAAGAGTTAGACATACTAATATTTATTTTTAAACGCTCGTATAATAAATGAACTTGAGTATTACTTTAACATAAAAAAATACTACAAACCACATATGCTGTACAAATTCTAACTAATACACAAATATTATTAGATTAGTATTTAATTGTCCCCTACTAAAAATATTAGTAATATGATAACAAAAGTATTACTATAGTTAGCAATAAGTTAAGCCTATATATATTGCTAGTACAGTGCTAAACCGCTCCATTATAAAAGACTTAGGCACATTTTTTTACCATTCACAAAACTACTAGTTTATTTTTAATGGTCATAATAACTCGTTTTCTTTTTTTTGTATATCTTGTTAATTTTTAAAACCTGGTATGTTGATTGTGTCAAACTTACACAGCTTATAAATAAATAAAAAAAATCATGGGCCTCATCTTAAACAAAAAGTTTTTAAATTAACAACTTTTGTAATACAGTTTCAATAAAAAAACAAACATTAAAGAACTGTTGTACATTAATTTTCTAAAAGAGCTTAGAATTTGTTCAACTATCAAGAAAAAATTAAGAGTTTGAATAAAAAACTATAAGTCATGTTTTAAATTAAAATTTTTGTTTTTAAAACTGATTTACTTTACACACTAAAGTCTTTAATATTTCTTATAGTTTTGAACAAAGTTTAAATGTAAGTTTTAGTAGTATGATTACGTCATAACAATGAACTAAATTGCAGACTTGATATAATCACAAATTTTTTTTTTGCAGCATTAAAACTTGAATATTTGTATCACACAAAATTGTTTGTGATAATTTTGTTAAATAAGACGCTCAAAATATTTGGTCCTAAGATCTGGTGTAAGAAAAAACCTTTCGGTTATCGAGTCGCACACCACGGATACCTTTTAACGCCTTGTCCAAGACTAAAAGTATTGAAAATTTTTTAAACTTTCTTCTCCACTTAAACTGTCCGGATAAGTTAATAGGCACTGTACTTAAAAAATAATGATATAGTTTGATACTGCAATAATAAATAGGTTATTTAGTAAGATAAATATCATTTCTTAAGTAACAAAGTTAATTTAATAATAAAAGATAAATAGAGTTTATTATTTCAGAGTAGCTACGCTTTAGATTTCTTTTGGTTTTTACCAGTGTTTGGTAGCCTTTTTTAAGTCGCAGGCCATTTTACTAAAAAAGAAAATATAAGTATTTCCAGGAGTTTAATACATTTAAGCTGGTTGAAAGTAAATATGTGTTTTTTTACTGACACGTTAACATGTTTAAATTATACGTACAATAATATGCTAATAATATATTATTTACAAAAGGTTATAAATTTATTAAAAAAAAAAACACTGGAAAAAATAAAACTGTTCTTAAATCTAAACAACTACATACTATACTAAATTAAAACTATAATGCAGTAGACTTAAATGCTGCTTTTGTAGAAAGATTTCTATTAGTTTTAAGATACCATTTGCAAGGTAGTGTAAAAAAACAGAAACTTTTCATTTTATTAGATACGAAGTTTTTCCACATAGTATTTATGTACTTACCAAATAATAAATTAATTAAGAATCACATACTAAGTTAAAAGTTTTAAAATTTTTTTTAACGATACTATGACATGTACAAACCAGCTGTTCATTAAATACATACTTTTAGCGTGGTTAAGTAAATAAAAGCAAAGTAAAAGTTTGCTAGTTGGTAAATAGTTAGTTAACTTCGATCATGTCATTGATTTCAGGTAGTATTTTTATTATAACTCTTAAAGTTTTGCACAATGTCTGAATTTTGGCAATGTTTGCAATTAGATGTTTCGTCTGTTTCGTAGTGGTTTGCAATCATTTGGAAAAATTCTTTTGATGGTGTGTCTAGATTATTTTTCAGTGGGATTTCACTTTTTTTTTCAAAAGTAGAGTATTTTCTATAGTTGCTTTTAATAATATACTTTAGAAAATTACATATTTGTCTACTACATAACTGTCTAAAATTTCTTAGGTACATAAAAGTGTTTAAATTTGAATTAATTTGAAAACACAAGTATAACAGAATGCAAAATCTTATTAAGTAATTCATTTTTCAACTTTTAGTAAAATAACTGAAATATCAAGCTAAGTCCTGTTTTTTTTTTTGACAATGTAACAGTTTTGCCTTACATTGTGATGCTAACATGAATAAAAAATATTTATTTTTAATCATTAGAAACTAAAAACTAAGTATGTACTAATAAATTTTAGTAAATAGCTTATCTAAATAACAAAAATACATATTCAATGTTATGTAAATAGATTATTTAGCCATACAGCTCTAGTTACAATAATTTAGCTAAAAATAAAATTTAAACTAATAACAAATTATATTTTTGTAAACAATCTTATAGCAGAGGTGAACAGTTGTTTTACAACTTGATGAAAAATTAGAAACAAGGTTTTGCTAATGTTTTGAAAATAAAAACAGTATGTGTTTTGGTTAAAAGTTATTAAAGTTAAAAATAAAACCCTTCGATTTTAAAAATCATTAAAAATTAATATTTTAAAATTCTTTTGATTTGCTAATTTCGAATAAGAAGCTTTTCAATTCAAATTGTTCAACTTTGTTTTAATAAATTTTTTTTACAGCTTTTACTTTTTTTTCTACAAAAACGCTTATAAAACTACGTCATTTTTGAAGTAGTTCTTTTTTAGTTATTCGCCTTAACTAAAAAAGAATGCTCAATTTACTGGGATGTAAAAAGCTTATTTAAATAGGTTTATGCAAATTGTATATTTTATTCGCGACCGGTTTCGGTGGCAAGTACTCCCAAGTAGTTCTTTAAAAATATGAGTTAAATTTTACTTGGTACAAAAGATTTAACATATAGATATGACTTCCTATTGAAATATTTTACAACAAAATCATATTCAATTGCTTTTCTATTACGTTTATTCCAGCGTTTTAAAGATCGCACAAGAAACACGAAACCAGTCAAAACACGCCCCTGGTAGGAGATGCTCTAATCTGCAGTATTTATAAATGATATTGTGTCAAATATTCTTGACTTTGCTTCTGTAGCTGAATTAGTCAGTAGATTTTTGCTGGTATATGCCGATTTGATTACAGTATTGTGTTTTGATTATATATGCTTTAAATTTTTTAATTGCTAACGTAAATTTCTATAAAATGTAAATTTTTTTCAATGTTTGGCTTGTCTTCGGTGTTTATGTCAATATCTTGTTTTATTTTTATTTTGAAAGTCAGTTTTATGAACTTCCAGGAGTTTGTTAACTTTAGCCTCTATAAGTTTTTGTAAAAATATATTAAATTTTTCGATAATACTTCTTCAAAAACTAAAAAAAAGCTAGAATATGTATTAAGCGTTCTATTTAGAAAAAAAACTGTACTAAAACAAGCTTCAAAGGTTTTGGACAGACAATAGTGTATTGCATTATTTGACCTATATCTGTTGGTTAGGTTGGTCTGTTCTATATATGTAAATGGTAAAAACTTAGTATGGTAGTCTTAATACTGTTATACACTTTTATTATAAAAAGTTTATGTTTTACAAGCGTAATCAACCGTGTAACATATAAGTTTTTTAGGGTAGACCAGTTCGAGCTATAGTGCGTTTTACTATTTTATTTTACTAGTTATCTAAATACTTTGAAATGATTCATATTGAATAACACACTAAAGATTAAAACAAGCAAATACTAAAAAAATAGGTGAAAATTGTTTAACATTATTTTCGTTGTTTTTTAGAATTTTAGGAAATATAACACTTTATTTAAAATTTATAATAATATCAACTTTAAAGTATGGTTTAAGATTTTTAGTTGTACTCCAAGTGAAAAAAAAAGGTATCACTTTCAGTGTCAGCAGTTAAGTTATCTTTAAAAGTTTTAATGTAATCACAGTCTCTTTTTAAAAAACGTTGCTTTCAACAGCGATAGCACAGCACGGTAATGATATTTGACATTCGTTCCTAGCAGTAAACAGATAATGAATATAAGAAGATAAACAGAAAAGTTAGTATAAAAACTTTTAAGAATTTTACCCTAAATTGTGTGTAATTTTTCAATAAAACTTTCAATTAAAATTTGGTTTTATCTTAGTTATATTTAGATTTTAATTGTTTTTAACTTAAGTTTAGCTCTAACTATTAATTGCTACCTAGTCTCTGCTTTTGTATTTTGAAATATAAACTAAGAAAGCACAAAAGTAGTATTTATTTCATTTCTAAGTTAAAGTAGCATTTATTTTACTTTAAAATGTTTAATAAAAATATTAATAAACCAGTGATTTAGACTTTCTTAAAATAAAATAGTTTTTGACCAAGCAAACCGACCAAAACTGAAAAAACAAAAATGAGCAGTTTTCAAAAAGTGTTAAGCTTAAATAAAAACACTAATCGACTAAGTTCATTAATTTAAGTTTTTTTTAATAAAAAAAAATGTTTTATTAGAGATATAGTACTAAAAATTAAAAATAATCCAAAATGTCTCACTTTTCTGTAGGTTCGAGCACCGACCCGGTGAATCCTAACTGAAATAGCATCCAACTTTTACCTTTATAATTTAGCTATAAGACTCTGTATAAAACATGCTTTAAGTACGAAAAAATTGTTATCTGTTTAAGTTTTTAATTTAAGAAAAAATTCGCAAATTTCAACTTATTTTAGAACGATTGTCTTAATAAAACAAAATTATCGGCCTTAACCAAATATAAAATCTTTAAATTAAATAGTATAACTGTTCAAAATATAGTTTTAATTGTTTGCTAACAAAAGATCCTAGTAAAGTAACTTCATATTACCTAGTAAAGTAATTTGTTTTGATTAAATTAAATAGTCTATATTATTATCTAATGAAAAAAAAAAACAAAAGTTAATAAAAAATTTAAAAGTAAGGGCCCAGGAAGCATCTACATCGGGTCGACAGGAAAATGTTTTAAGGATTTATATCAACAATAACACTTTAATTAGGATATCTAATAAAAAAACCAAGTACTCATATATTAAAGTTAGTCGGTAAGCTTTGTTAATACATTGTCAGAATAAAGTATACCTAAACAGAAGAAATTGAAAACATTTCAGTTACAAAGTTGTATATGCTGCGTAGCATACATCTAAAATATTATAATTGTACTACTTAAATTCTTTGTTTTACTTGCGCTAAAAATGGTGTTCGAAATGAGCTCCTTGGCGATTCAGACTTACTTGGACCTGGTAGGAAAATTTTTAAGCAGCACCAGCATTTCTCCTTTGGAATCGCTCTTATTGCGACAACTATTCTTGATTTTTTGTGTTAGATATATCTTATATATAGTTAGCATAGACCTGGATCTTTAGGGTATCCAAAATACAAAAGTCTAGAGGGTTTAAGTTTCTATTTTATTATCTTAGTAGAAATGTATAGATATTACAATTTAAGCTTCTTAACTTTGTTGAATTTTTTTTCATAATTATATTTGATTATTTAATTTAGAATTCTTTTTTCATTTTTATATCTCTATTTCTTCAACATAACTCTTATGCAGAGGTAATGAAGAGTATAATGAGTTCAATATTTTCAAGTTTAACTGAAATAAGTTAAGTATCAAACCATTTCAAGTCTTCTAGTAGCTAGATTACATGCATCTACCAAGGCACGTTGCTTTAACCGCGTTTAAAATTATTTTTTAGTCGTACTTCAAATAAATATTCATCACTTTTTTAATGTTTTGCTTAATTGTATATTTATTTTTCGTTTTTTCTAATATCAAACTAAACTATTTTTATTTGGTTTTGTTTTATAAACTAAACATAAACGTGTTTATTTCGTTATTGAACTTTCGTTTTTTTTTTGTTTGTCTTCTGTTTAAATTTCTCAGGTGTTGATGTCTGGATCAAATGCTGCAGAATAAACAAAAATAATAATACTTTTAATTTAAAAATATACCATGAATTCAAATAAAACTAATTTAAGTTTTTGTTTAGGTATACTTGTTATCTTACAAAATAAAAATTTGTAATTTCAATGGTTTACTATCACTTCTAACCCGCGATCATTTCTAACCCAATCATTTCTAACACGATCATTTCTAACCCAATCACTTCTAACCCGATTATATCTAACGCGATTATTTCTAACCCGATCTAATTTGATCATTTCTAACCTGATAAATGCTAACCCGGTTATTTCTAACTCGATTGTTTTTAACCCGATCAGTAAAAAAATCTTGCTTTTTAGATTTATTTTAATCACTGTTTAGTTTGAAACCAAGGTAATGTTAACAAAATTGTTCTTATTTTAAAATATAGCTTACATTGTCTTTTCAAATTTTTATATTTTATTAACAAAACAATGTTTCACTCATTTAAACTCAATCAAACGAGATCATCAGTTCAATAAAATGTTATTCAAATAGAGCTTGTTAAAACTTTATTTTCAATATAATTTATTTCAAATAAAATACTTTGTCTTAACAAAAACTTAATTTTTTTATAGTTTTATTTAGTATAAGTTTTAATAATAATTTTATTTTAACTTATTTTAACTTCTAATAGTTTTTCTTATTTTGAATTTTTTAATATCAACGTGCTTAAGTCAAACTTTTTTTATTCACACTAAATCAATTTTACTAGATTTTTTTATTATAAAATGCTTTGTTGAGTTCCTAAAGTAAGCTGTTTTTACAATACTAAAATTAAATATCCTTGTCATTTAAGTAACTAGAATATTATTTTTACACAATTAAATAAAAAAAATCAAAGTGTTACAAATGTTTAAATACAAAGATTTTCATATTACAGTCTATAAGTTTTGTTGTAAGTCTACCGCAAGCGTTGTAAAGTAGTTGAGTAATCTGTTACCATTTTTTAGTCTGTAAATTTCCACTTTAAGCTTAAATACTTGCACTAATTGTTCCACAACTTGCAAAAACCTGTTTAGATAATAAAATTAAATAAACAATAAAGAATTTAGAACACTTTTGTTGTTTTTTGTGGAAAATCACTATTTTTAGATATAACCACTTAAACAGATTTCTTTATTAATGTAACAAGTCCGAAGGTTATAAAATTTCGTCTAGTTTATCTTCTTAAAAACTTTCATTTAAGTTTATATAGTACCCAAAATATTTTAATTACGACTTGAATTAGTACTTAATTTACTATATTTAATTTTTTACAGTTACATTTACTTTATAAAAAGAGTTTTTACAATCTTTTGCTCGTAATTATAATTAATTTAATTATAAGTATTTTTTATTTATATAAAGTGTTTTTTTTCTTGTTATTTGTTTGTGCTTACGTTTTTTATACTCTTTTAATTAAGTAAATAAAAAATAATAGATGTATCAACATAAGTTTTAATTTAGTTGTACTTAAAACAATTAAACTGAATCAAATGGTAATACTTTTCATATATTATAAAAACTTAACTGAAAATTATAAAGAAGATTAACTAGATGAAATTTGATCATCCTCGTACTTGTCGTACTTGTTGTTTAATGAACAAGTTGTTGAAGTATCTTTGATTGTTCTGCTCTAGATCTAGGTAGATAAATGTTATATCTATTTTCTTGAAAATATCAACAAACAAAAATTTATTTGTATTTAAAGTATATATCATTTAAAACTTTATAGAAAAATGATACAGATAAAACAAGTTAGGTTTTTTTTTTTTGTTTTCGGTTTTATTGGGTCGGTAATGAGCCCATAGAAAAAGTTGTACATTTTGGCTCTTTTTAGTTTGCGTAGCATATCTCAAAAAATACATATAAATATTTACTAGTTTTTAGTGTAATATTTTTCAGTGAACTAACTACCATAGTAAGTGTTTTTGTTTTTATATAAACTTAATGTTTATTAGGATGTTGGCAAGTTATGGTTTTTAAATTTTTTGGGTTTATTAAAGTCTTCTTACTTGGTCAAAAAAAAAAACTAAGAAAATATAATTTCACTGACAAATAATGATGTTTTTGTTTAAAAAAAAATGCTAAACATAACTTTTTTTTTAATACTACGGAAACTAAAAAAAACATTAATAGACCCTTTTGTGGTTTATAATTTGCGTAGCATACTAAAAAAATATAGTTCTAAGTTTTTCTAATTTTTTACACAGCAACTTTTATTTGTCAGTAAATTTAGATTGAGATAAACATTTTTAAGCAAGAAGACCCTGATTTCTTTTTAATTTAGAATGATTGTCGTGTAATCAATCTTATATATTCAAAAACCAAAGTTCGATATGAGCAGATTGGTACTAAGAAAAAAGTAAAAATTAAGAAAAAAATGTAAGTATAATAAGTTGAAATGAAGTTAATACTATAAGTATATTTTAAATAGAACATAATAAACACTAAGTTTGTTTAAAACAGAAAACATAAATTTCAATAAAAGAACATTTTTGCCAAGTTTAGTTTTTTTTTTAAACAAATTCTGATTAAAGAAATTTAAAAATCAAAATAAATTTACTGATCGAGTTAGAAGTGATCGGGTTAGAAGTGATCGGGTCAGAAGTGATCGGGTTAGAAATGATCGGCTCCCAACTTCAATTTATGTTACAATGGAAAGTTAGTTGTAAAAACAAGTATTATAAAGTATGTACAAAAAAACTAACCACTTTTAAACAAGCATATGAAATAAAGGGTTGCTTTAAATTAATGTGTTAGCTTTGTTTATATCTGCTTCATACACATGCAATATTTTACTATCGACACGCATAAGTGAGTTTATTTCCTTATTAAAAAAAAACATCATAATACAGTTTTTAGCTCTATTATAAATGCGTATACTAACCTGACAATTATCCTAACTTTAAAAGTTTTAAAAACAAATTGCATATATGTATATAAAGCATTCTAATTTTTTGCCACTAGTAGTGCTACAAATTCGGCCAATACTTAAAAGTATCCCAAAGTTACTTAAAAGTAATCATTAAAACCACTGTAAGTACATTATATTGAGCACTATATTTAAAATTTAAGCAAGGTTATAAACTATTTATATAGTTTTATGATAGTTTAGAGCAGATTCGGCAAACTGCAGCCCATGAAAGATAAAATGCGTTCAGCGAGCATGTAGTTTCGAAAATTATACTAGGTTTCTAGGAATCTAAAATAAAGAGCTAAAAAGCTCTAAGGTACAATTTACGAGAAATTAAAAAGATTTCACTAGATTTTTTAGTATTTTAAGTAAAAAAGGTCAAAGGTATAACTGGCGGAAAATTAAAAAAAAAAAGGTGACGTTGTAGCTAAAACTACAACTGCTGCTGACCACTTGTTTAGAGAAAAAAATCAATAAATAACCGATATTTAAACTTTAAAGTTAGTTTTTTAAAGTAAACTGCAACTAACTATTTAGAGTTGAGCCTAAATTGAAAAAATACCCTTACCAACTTAAATGTAATTTTAACAAATAGTAGAAAAGTAGTTAAAAAAAAAAGGTTGATTATAAAATTGATTTTTGACACAAAACAGTACATAAAATGTATTGTAAACTGATTTCAATTACTTATCTCTGACATTAAATTATCATTTTTAGATTTTAAGTAATATTACACTTTATAAACTTCATATATATAATAAAGACATTCAAAACGTACAAAGAACAAAGTAAATCATTTTAAATATCATAAATAGGGCCTGGAAATTTTATATTTTAAATCTTAAAGATATGAAATAAACCAAAAAGCTGTAAAACTAAAGTACAAAATCAAACCGTTAGGTGTTAAAATTTAATGTATATGGGGTTAATTATTTAAACTTACATTAATTGTTGCACGTTTTTTATACTAGAACTTTAACTATAAATTTTCTGATTTTTTTAATTATGCAGAATACAAATGTTTAAGTTTTAATGCTTTTGTTTATACAGTTAACACTTCAGTTTTTTGAACAAAAGAGCTAATGAATTATACAAAAATCTTTTAAAACAACTTCACCAGCTGAATCTACCAAAGAGATGAAGTTTTCTTTTACCATGATTGTTTCATACTTTTAGTTTATTAATTAGAAAAATTATATTAAAATTACAAAATAAACTGTTTAATTTTTGAAATAAGTTTTAGATTTAATTAGAAATATAATTATGACAATAACATCGTTTTCTAAATTTTAAACAATTTTTAGAATATGTTTAAGATAAATTGAATTATTTTATTGTACAATTTTACGTAGCTAGAGTCTTTAATAAACAAACATATTTGATATTGCGTACTAATTATTTTAAACACTGTAGATTAAAAATTAAATAAAAAAAATTTAGAACAAAAATAAAAAAAAGTCTGTGTAAAAGTAATACAAAAATTTTAAACAGTACAACTTAAGAAAAGCTTATTTCTAACAAAAATAATTAAACTATTTATATTAATGTTATTACTTTAACTAGAATTAAGTTTTCACGAGTAAAAGTAAACAAAATTATTTTTTTTCTTTTTTTTTCTTTAAAAAATCTTAATTTATAGTCGCTTAAAACAAAACTTTATTTGCGTAACAGATTAAGTAGTCAATGCCTAAAATAAAATTTAATATTTTGTTACTATTAAAACAAAATGAAAAATTATGCTTAAAAATGTTTTGTTTAAACAGAACCTTATACATTTTTGTAAGTACAGATTTAGTATAGATCAATTTAAATATGTTTAAGTAAACCTTTGATTACTTTGTGCACAGCCAGTAGTTTTTATATAAACTATTGTGCTTGTTTACGTATTTTTAGTAACATTGTTAAATAGCAGCAAAAAAAAACTTTAGAATATTAAAAACACTGTTTAATATGATTAAACGCTTTTTAAGCTGAAATTTGACACTTGAAAAAATACAAAATTTTGTTTTGCAAATCATTACTAAATGAAAACAAAATACTTTTTTACTATCTACAAAATTATTTTCCATTAAAATAGAAATTGAAGTATAAATACAAAACTTTAAATACTTCTACCTTTTTTAAAAACTATAATAAAGAAAGTATTTTTTATTCTACTTCTCTACTTTTACTTTACTACTAATTTCTAGACTCCGTAGAGCTGTTCATACTTTATGGACAGCGAAACGCCGTCAGTCAAATAAACTATATACCTACATAAACAATGAACTTTTACTTTAGTTGACCATTTCTAGTATTAAAACTCTATGTTAAATTATTAAAAAAATACTTAGGTTGATTTAACTCGAATTGAAAGTCATATTTTACGAGTCAAATTTTTAAACTTGTAAATATTTTTGAAGACTTAATAAAAGCTGAAAAGCATTAAAAGCTACTTATTTGCTGCCTCATTTATCGTTTTGTTGAAAAAAAAATATAGAAAAGTAATTTGTATATTATACTAGCTGTTAAAGAGACTTTTTAACATATAAAAGTTAAAAAAATTAAAATAAGTTAACGAAGTATTTTCTAAGAAAAGTGTTCTAAATACTTTTTTACAAAAAGCTCTTTAATAGTTTTATTCATAAGTAAAATATATAATACTTTTTGTATTGAAAAAAGTTAAACTAACTCTTTGATGTTTGTAAGCATTAATTTTACGCATGATTAATTGAGTTGATAGTCGAGAGAGCATAGTTAAAAGAAAGAAAGTTTTATAAAGATTGTTTCAAAATGTTTATAGTAAATCTCAGTATCTTAACATCTTAGTAGTAATCCATTTTATTTTTTTTAAATTTTGCTTGATGCTTTAGAAAAAAATTAAAATAAGAATGTTTATTTAGTCTGTAAAGCTTGTGTTGTTAGATAAATTAAGATTTACTTTTACTTGATTTGTGTTTAAATTTTAGCTATTGAATGAAACACTTATTATATTACAAACTCGTTTTGTTGTACTTTTACTTTTATTTGTTACTTTCTGAGTTTAATAGCATTTTATAAAAGTTATAAAAAATGTTAATAAATGAAACATGTTTTTAAAGTATAATTGTGTTCATAATAATTTACTCATTTTTTCTAACAATATGATATTCGAGTTTGTTAGTTACGGTGTTCCAGTAGGCCATTTAAGTCATTTTAACGTTCTACCCTTCAGAAACTTGATAAAATTAAATTAAAATATGATTTTATTAAAAGCTTTTTACTCTAACTTACTAAATAGGCAATGATATTAAGCATTTCTACAAGTTCTGTGTTATTTTTTAAAGCTTTTATGAAATAAATTTTGAATGCTTATCAGATGTCAATTAAATTAAACTACCTTTTTTAGTTTTCTAGAATGACTATTAGTTTTTAGCTAAACGCTCAAAAATGTTGTTTATTTTATATCACTTTACATTTTAGTTTCATTTTACTGATAGGTACATTATCTACACAAACATAAAACTAAAAAGCTAAACATTAGTTTTCTAACTTAAATCTAAACTATTAAAACTAGTATTTTTTAATTCAGATTAATATTTTTAGGATATGAATAAAAACTAATTGTTTAATTTTGGCTGTGTTTGCCGTCAAACGCATTTTAACAATTTGAAATAAAAAAAAAAACTAGAAAGTATTTTTATTATTATTATTATTAAAGTTATTCTTTATTAATAGTAGTTTTAAATCTGTATTTACTTTTGGATGTTATTTAACTTCGTTATTTCTTTAATTATTAAGTTATATCTTGATTTTTGTTTATATTACGAAAAAGTAATCTATCCAATTTATTCATAGGTTTTATGTTTGTAAAATATTTTTGATAGTGTCCGTATAATATATTATAGCAAAACTAGTTGTAAGTACTTACATCTCGTCGTAAGACAACAAAAAGGCTAGTTAAAAATTAAATAAGTTTATTTACAAGGTAAAATAGGCAAACAAATGTTTCGCACGCTTTTATGATAGTTATTTTTTTCAAACAAAAGACTGCAATATTTAATTAATGATGTCCTAAATATTAAAAAAATCAAGTCAAAGTACAAAGTACGGAGAATACTAAACAAGTTTTACTAAATCGAAGTATAAAATCAAGTATTTTTTTAAATAAAGTTATGTTACGAACTAAATAAGCATTTTTGTTTTAACTAAAGCTTCAGTGTAGTGTAGACAAACTCTTAGTAAAAAACTAAAAATTTCACTAGTTTATAAATATGAAATCCTTTATAGTTATTGTAAAAACGTTTATGACACAATTTCTGTTTAACCCAAATAGTTTTTTATTAAGTTTATTGTAGTGTAACTATAAAAGAAACATAAAACTAAACTATAAGTATAAAAAATTGAGTACATATAATTACATTCTGCATTAAAAAAAATTAGTCACAACAACAATAAATTTTTGTAGTTTTTTAAAATTAGTTTGCCTAATGTGTATTTGTAAGAAAAAATTGCTTAGAATATCTTTTTAATGTTAATTATTTTGAAAATTCAAGATCCTACTATAAAAATAAAGATATTAATTAAGTTATAACACGTTTTATTTACGAATCTCTAATTTTAAATATATTTTTCTAATGTATATTTGTAAAAAATACACCCTAAGAATATTTTTTAAATGTTAGTTACTTTGATATTTTAAGATGTTATCATAAAAACAACGATAGTTATTAAAGTATATAAAGTTTCATTCAAGAAGGTCTATTATATCAAACTATATATTAGTTTTAATTATAAACTAATAGCAGCTTATTATACTATTTTTGTTTATTTAGTAATTTTATTAATGTACAAAGTTAACAAACATTATTGATTTAGAATTTTTGAGTTAAATTCGTATGTAATGTAGTTAATAAACAAAAAGCTTTTTTTATAAAATAGAAAAGACTATACAAGCAAAAAAGTACGTTCTTTTATTAACAAACACTTAACAATTACTGTGGTTTATTAAAGTTAATTTAAACACTACTAAGTACAAATCGAGATATTTTAAATATTAGAAAATTCCGCAAGAAGTTAAATTTTTAACATAAAGTTAACTTGTTGTGACAAATTCTCACAGTAATAAAGTCATATTATAAACTTTATCTTTAAATATTATCTAGCTGTTTAAAAGGAAAAAAAATCTTCCGTCAAAGAAAAATCGATAATTGGAAGAAAATAAGATCTTTAAACAAATTTTATTATAAAATTCTTTCTAATGTTTTAGACTGAAAATGAACATTTGTGTTACACACAATATTAGTTATTTATATTAAAAATCATAGCATCTATGGTTGTAAATTAAGTACATATAATTTTTTCTACAAAAATAAAATTTATTGAATCAGAAGCTCAGCTGTATGCTTTTTGAAAACTATATAAATACCTAAAAACTTACAAACGTGAAAACAGTACTTTAGTTTAATAAATTAGTTGCTTTATTTTTACTTTAGTATTTTTTATAGCTTTTAAATTGTTTCAACATAACTTAACTTTTTATAAATTTAAAACAACAAGTTTAATAAATAACTATTTCTTATTGAGCATAAAATTTATGTTTACGCTAAAAAAAAGCTGTTTAAAACCAGCTAATTCTTTTTTATAAAATATAGATACCAAATTTTAAGTTTTTTAACAGATTTTTATACTTTAATATAAAATAAAACTAGTTATGGCTCCGAATTGTATGGATAAATTTGAAATTGTACACGAAACGGAGATTCTTAACAGTGATGAATCTTGGACATGTGAACTTTTTTATGACCATTTACACAATAATACTGTGTTATGCAATCACCAAATTTGTAACTTATACCGTGGTTTTGAATTTGAGCACGTTAGTTTTTGAATTTAAAAAAATCTGAACTGTAAATAGAATTTAAATTGTTTTCATTAAATTAAAGATATATACTTAAAAAATCAAAATATCAAAATCAAATATACTCAAAAGACGTGATATTTCAAACAACTGTGCACACAACCGACGGTTTTTCTTCAAATAACACCTGGCGCCTTCTCACCTTCCATACTTTTCATTCACCTTCCACATACACACACACACTCACTTAACATATATTAGTATAATTATATATCCTAAGTAACATATAGTTTTATTCATTTATAATTTATATCTATTTCACACAAGTCACTTTCTATTCTCCGAAATTTCATATATTCACTTTACCCTCCGACCATAATTCTTCACACCTTTATATGTTAAGTTCCAAGTTTAATTGGAAGCCTGTATTCAAATCACAGATAAACCGTGCTTTTTTACCTACTACGCCCAAGAGAGCTAGTAGGTTTTTTACTGCAGGTTTACACTTAACATATGACTACCTTGTTATTTTACATTTTAACTTTCATGTATAACACAACTTACTTAATAATTATTTAAAATATCTGTAATATTATTACAGCTATATTATTGTAATATTGATATTTTAAATTAAACAGCCGACTCCTACTTTACCAATTAATTATTTTATTAATTATAAGATAAGATATATATTAAATTTAGTTCATTATGATTTTATGTATGTCGCTGTAAATTAATTATCGGTCAGTACATCGTAAGCCTAATAACTATTTTGTTTTTTTGTGTTTTGGTTTTTTCTTAAAGTTTAATTTTTTCATTTTGATTTTTAAATTTGAACTAAATCTGCTTCCTAATTCTATATAACTTTGATTCAATCATTACAAACATTCAATATATAATATACATGTTACATCGAGTTTCTGTGACTCTTATTGCCTTCACCGTCGTTAAGTTTTATTAAATTTTATTGATCAACTATTTAATGGTTAATGTTTTATTTTTGTTCAAAATAGATTACATAAAAACTAAATTAATTATCTTTGCATTACAAATTAAATAGTTTAAATAACCTCGTTTACATTGTGACGTAATTATTAGTTGCAATGAATATATTTTTCATTAGTTGACGACAATAAATTTTGAATCAGTTATCTTTCCCATTAACGTGAGTTGTTTGTTTATATTATAATTTGTTATTTTGTTGTTTAATTTAGCTTACTTTACTTATTTTACACTTAATAATCATAAATATTATATAGTTTTATAACAGTCGGATTTAATATTAAGTATTTTACCTATTAATAACTATTATCTGTAGAAAATATCTTATTTTAATGAAAACATGTATACACATATTATATTCTATGCTTCTATTCTCTCATTACAGTAATTATCTTTTTACAGAACCCAGTTGAAGTGTGTTGATTCGTTGACACACAGAAACATATGTTGGTAGAATAAAGGAAGATTACTGTATAATTTGTTTTTACTTAAAAATCATTATATATTAAAAAAATTAAGATTATCTACAGTTACAAAGAATCAAGTGGTTCTTTTTTAACCATTTTTAGTATTATTATTTATTATTAGGAAAAAATCCAGTTAAATACTTTAAACTAGACATAAAAAACCCTTATCAAAGTTGTAATTGCAAACAATTTTTTTTTCTTAAAACGAACTTTTTTTTTGTAAATTAGTGTTCACTTTATAAGTATTTGTATAGAAACTAGTTAATTTTTATTTATAATGAGACTGAGGAAGCATACTATTGTACCACTAGTTTACATATATGACTTTAAAATATTCTTAAACCTTACACGCACTTATCAAACAGTCTGTACCAGATAAAAAAATATGTCAATTAATTTTTTGTTTTATTCATAAAGATAATTTATCTTTAAATTGGTCCTAAAAGTAATGTTTTATAATATTGCTATTTAAATAAAATGATCCTTATCAAAAGTAAGTTTTATTTTTTCTATCATTTTGTATTGTTTTTAATTTTATTTTATATAACATATACAGATAATAACGTAAATATCTTTTTTGAAATACTATTTTATTATTTAAAACTCCGAAAAAAAGTTTAAACTGTTACTTAGTCATACCCAATGAATTTGTTATTTATTAATATAGTTTTTGGTTTCTATAAACAATGTCTTAACATATTAACGTACAGGTAAAGATACAAAAATAACGTTTGAGTCGTTACATCTTTAAATAAAACAATTTAATACTGAAAAAACTAATCTAGAAATAATAAAATATTTTTAATGCACATCGTTATGGTATATTTTTTTCATTAAATTTTTTTACATCGTAAAATTTTATAGATTAGCGTGTTAAAAGATTAAAATCATATACTAAGGTTCTTAATTAATATTGAAATAATGTTAAATAAACAAAGTACAGACATTTTATATGTACGAAGTTTAAAATCTTTAAAATAGATTTCTAGAATTTAAATTTTATTTTAATTTTTTATGGCTTTTTACTTCTTTTTTTTTTTTCTAAAAAAGTAGCAAAAATATTAACTATTAACTAAAAATTAAAACTTTTTTTAGTTGGTCTCTTAAAAAATGTGTATTAAGATAAGTTATTTGATAAAAAAGTTTAATACAAAGTTTGCAATACCTTTTTTCTTAAAAAGTCTTTATACAATACTAATCTAAGTAAATATCAATAATGAAGAGCTCTTAGTTTTTTTAAATATAATTTTGAAATTTCCGGAGAACTCTTTTCAATTGCATATTCTGGAAGCCTTATGTATTCAATCTTTAAGGCCCAGTTTATGTAAGCAGAAAAAGTTCGTTTACCAAACTAGACTTTTTAAATCCTTATATTAGTAATTTTAAAGTAATTAGTTTCTTGTTAAACTTTATTTTTAAGCATAGTTTTAATTTAAAATTTTTATCGCTTCTTTATTTAGACTGTTTTTATTCTACCGAGTTTTATTAGTATACCAAATTTGTTTAGCATTAGAACTTATTTAATTTTAAACTTTTGATTATTACGTCATTTTATATCTTAAAACTTTAACTGCAGTATAATTTTATTTCAATTTGTATTCATTGCAATCCAGTAGGAAACAATTTCTGACGAGTCCTATTTGAAAGTACTTAAATAAATTTAAACAAAATGAAATGCACTCTGTTATATATTTTTAGTAATTGTAAACATTTTCAAGCTTTATTTTAAATAATTTTGAACATTTATGAAAACTTAGTGTGTTTTATATTTTTTAATGATCTATTTAGTGACGTAGCAATCCTTAAAGTTTTTTCTTAGTTTCATGTACATTTTGACTTATGTTGGAAGATATTATTACAATAAACAATCTGAAGATCTGTTCTGTTTAACAAAACAGTGAAACAATTGTATTTGAAAATTTAGTGTTTTATTAATGTATATATAATTTAAGTAGACTTTTGCATCTATGTTTAGTAAAGTGCTTTTTATTTTAAATCAAACTGGCTGATGATTAAGGCGTCTAGTCTTATGAAACATATGTACCAGTATTTTAAAATCGTACATTTCAATAAGTTATATATATATATATATATATATATATAATTTATTCAAATGGCGATTTTAAAAATTCTGGAACATATGTTTCACAAAGCTTTAATTTTTTATAAAGCTTTGATCATCAGCCAGTTAAATTCAAAATACAAAGCACTGTACTAAACAAAGCTTTGTGAAACATACGTTTCAGAATTTTTAAAATCGCCATTTGAATAAATTATTTAAAAGCCCTTCAAGTGGGCTCAGTTGAAAGTGTTTATGTTTAAACATTAACCTTATTTTATATATATATATATATATATATTTATTTATTTATTTAATTATATAAAAACTATAATTCAAACAGCTGTTTCACACATTGAAATGTAAAATTTCATGTGATCTTCAGTGAGTTGTAGTTTATTATAATAGTAAACAGAAATTTCGATTTTAGAATTTTTTATGGTAATTATGACGTAGTAATGGTACAGTTTATTGTACGATTAGTTGAATTTGAAATACGCTGTAAATGTTATTCTATGCTTTTTAGGAAAGTTTAAAAAGGTTATTTTGGAAAAAATGTTTTAAGCTATTAGAAAAATTTTTTAGGCTGTTGGGAAAAATGTTATAAAATGCTATAAAATACTCGTGTTTGCCGCTTCGATTTTATTTTGTTTTAATATTTAGTTGGTTTTAATTTTGTTAAAAAAGTATTTTTGATAATGGATGCATATGTTTTGTCTTTCGCTTTTCTTGTTTAGTGTTACGTTCTTATCTGATTTTTCGATTTCTATTTTTTCTAAGTTACAAAGTTTGCAGCCGAATTTAGTATTGAATTTTAATTTTGTCCTGTTTAATATTTCCCATTTAATTTTGTAGTCTGTATTGTTGTCTTTTAAGTTCCATATGTAATTCGCTACTTCTGTTGTGTGTCTTTTGTTAATATTGTTGAATGATGATTTGTGGTTTCTGTATCTTTGTTTAAAGGTATTTCCTGTCGACCCTATATACTGCTTTGTTGTTTTATTTGATGTTACTGTTGCTTTATAAATTATATTTGACACTAGGCATTCGTTATTTAAAGGGCAAGGTTCTTTACGGCAATTACAAATTTTATCTTTTATGGTGCTTTTATCGTCTATATTGCTTTTGTTTAATATTTTGTTGTTGTGAGCTATTATTTTACTTCTGAAATTATTTGTGCAACTGTAAGATATTTTGATTGTGTTTCGGTTGAATATTTTATGGAATGGGTGGTTTTCGTCAAATGATGTAGTAATCAGGTTTAAGAATTGTTTGCCTATTTTTGAACTTATATTTAGACGGAATGGTGGGTTGAAATATATTATGTCTCTTTTTCTTTGTTTTTTATTTCTTTCTGGTAAAGTGGTTTTATCGTATTTTAAGGTGTTTTTATAATTGGCCGAATTTAATGCTTTTTGGTATTCATTTTTTACATTGTTGAAGGATTCTTCGTTATTAGATAGTTTTATTAGTCTTCTGTTTATTGTTTCGTGTAGTTGTTTTAGTATTTGTCGGGGGTGGTTGGAGTTGTAGTTTACGTATAAAATTGGTGAGTTTGGTTTGTTGTATGGTTGGTAACTTGAGTTTGATATGTTGAAGGATACATCTAAGAAGTCTGTTTGGAATAATCCGGATTCTATTGTTATTTTAAAGCCGTTTTGTTTGAATAATTTTGAAATATTTAAATATTTATTTAAATTATTCAAACAAAACGGCTTTAAAATAACAATAGAATCCGGATTATTCCAAACAGACTTCTTAGATGTATCCTTCAACATATCAAACTCAAGTTACCAACCATACAACAAACCAAACTCACCAATTTTATACGTAAACTACAACTCCAACCACCCCCGACAAATACTAAAACAACTACCCGAAACAATAAACAGAAGACTAATAAAACTATCTAATAACGAAGAATCCTTCAACAATGTAAAAAATGAATACCAAAAAGCATTAAGTTCGGCCAATTATAAAAACACCTTAAAATACGATAAAACCACTTTACCAGAAAGAAATAAAAAACAAAGAAAAAGAGACATAATATATTTCAACCCACCATTCAGTCTAAATATAAGTTCAAAAATAGGCAAACAATTCTTAAACCTGATTACTACATCATTTGACGAAAACCACCCATTCCATAAAATATTCAACCGAAACACAATCAAAATATCTTACAGTTGCACAAATAATTTCAGAAGTAAAATAATAGCTCACAACAACAAAATATTAAGCAAAAGCAATATAGACGATAAAAGCACCATAAAAGATAAAATTTGTAATTGCCGTAAAGAACCTTGCCCTTTAAATAACGAATGCCTAGTGTCAAATATAATTTATAAAGCAACAGTAACATCAAATAAAACAACAAAGCAGTATATAGGGTCGACAGGAAATACCTTTAAACAAAGATACAGAAACCACAAATCATCATTCAACAATATTAACAAAAGACACACAACAGAAGTAGCGAATTACATATGGAACTTAAAAGACAACAATACAGACTACAAAATTAAATGGGAAATATTAAACAGGACAAAATTAAAATTCAATACTAAATTCGGCTGCAAACTTTGTAACTTAGAAAAAATAGAAATCGAAAAATCAGATAAGAACGTAACACTAAACAAGAAAAGCGAAAGACAAAACATATGCATCCATTATCAAAAATACTTTTTTAACAAAATTAAAACCAACTAAATATTAAAACAAAATAAAATCGAAGCGGCAAACACGAGTATTTTATAGCATTTTATAACATTTTTCCCAACAGCCTAAAAAATTTTTCTAATAGCTTAAAACATTTTTTCCAAAATAACCTTTTTAAACTTTCCTAAAAAGCATAGAATAACATTTACAGCGTATTTCAAATTCAACTAATCGTACAATAAACTGTACCATTACTACGTCATAATTACCATAAAAAATTCTAAAATCGAAATTTCTGTTTACTATTATAATAAACTACAACTCACTGAAGATCACATGAAATTTTACATTTCAATGTGTGAAACAGCTGTTTGAATTATAGTTTTTATATAATTAAATAAACAAATATTAAGCTCCAATTTGATTTGTCGAGCACTATCGATCAGAACTTTGTATAAAACCTTTAATATATATATATATATATATATATTTATAATTTATTGAAATGGCGATTTTAAAAATTCAAATTAATTTATGCATTTTAGGAAAGTTTAGAAAGATTATTGTAGAAAATTGTTTTAAGCTATTAAAAATTATTTTTTTGGATTGTTGGAAAAATGTTATAAAATACTCGTGTTTGCCGCTTTAGTTTTATTTTGTTTTAATATTTAAACTTTACAACTTAGAAAAAATAGAAATCGAAAAATCAGATAAAAACGTAACACTAAACAAGAAGCGAAAGACAAAACATATGTATCCATCATCAAAAATACTTTTTTAACAAAATTAAAACCAACTAAATATTAAAACAAAACAAAATTTAAGCGGCAAACACGAGTATTTTATAACATTTTTCAAACAGTCCAAAAAAATTTTTCTAATAGCTTAAAATTATTTTTTTTAAATAACCTTTCTAAACTTTCCTAAAATGCATAAATTAACCATTACAGCGTATACCAAAGTGCTATTTATTTTAAATTGAAACAGCTGAAGATTAAGAAAATCTTTTTTTTGTGTTTATGAAACATATGTTCTTGAACTTTTAAAATCGCATTTTCCTAAGAAATTATTCAAAAGCCCTCCAAGTGGGCTCTGTAGAAAGTGATTAAGTTTAAATAATCACCTTATTTTATATATATATGTATATAAATTATTAGAAAAATAAGATTTTAAAAATACTAGTACACATGTTTGATAAGACTAGACGCCTTAATCCTCAGCCAGTTAAATTTAAAGTAAAAAGCACTTTGCTAAACATAGATGCAAAAGTTATACAAAAAAACAAAAAAAATCATGACGTAATATTGTGCATTACAAAAATTCAGTACAAAAATCTATCTACCATCTAACTTTCAAACAACTAAAATTAACAAAAACAACAGTTAAGTGACTATAAAATACTTCAAAATTTATTGTATCTTAAGATGAGCTTTTTCGTATGTCGACAAGACGATATGAATTCACTCCTCTTATTTAAACAACCTTCCTTTTTTAACGCATACATAACGGCTGTTAATTCTTTTAAGCACAGCCTACAAACAGGGTTATTACCATCTGATATTGGCTGCGCTCTTTTTATCACCTCCCAAGTTAATTTAAAGTCAATGTTTTTGCGCTTTAGGCCGCAAACATACTTCGAAAGCTCAGTTTCATTTTCGTATACACCACCTTTAAAAGATTTTTTATGGTTAGCATACCGAAATCTGAACTGAGTGGAGCATAAGCCGATGTAGAACTTCTTTTTAAGGTCAGAGTTAACTGTTGCCTTGTAAATAATGTTCTCTGAACGGCAATTGCCCCCCTTCAAATTATATTTACAGCCACCAGCGCAATTACACTGATTTTCGATTAAATTACTTTTGTTTAAAATCCTTTGATTGTGTGACTTAATTAATCTCTCCAAATTCGCCATACATGAATAACTGATTCGCATATTGATAATGGGCTATTTTTGTTGAAATGGGCTCAGTAGAAGAAGTTTAAGTTTAAAAAATAATCTTATTTTTAATCACTTTCATTTGTGTGTTTTTGTTTTGTGCTTTATTTTAAACTTGTTTTGAAGCTGATGAGTGTATAGGCACGAAACTCGAATCCTTTGAGTTTTACATCTTGAAATAAACTTTTTTATTAATAAAGCCCTTAAGGTGGGCTCAGTGTGAAAGATTAAATTTATCAAGTTAAATAACTTAATTCATATATATATATATATATATATATATATATATATGTATGTCGCGGTCTAGGTATTTCTGTTTGCCAGGACGAATACGTTTCTCACCTCTATAACTTTTTAAAATAAAAAAGTTACACATAAGAGTAATATTTGTAAAAAAAACTGTATGTTGTTACTATTATACTATTAAAAGCTATGAGCTCAATTAAAGATTCTTAGTTCTTTGCCTCAATACTTACGTTTTTTCCCATTTTACAAAAAAATATACTTATAATATTCTATTCAAAGTAAATTAATTTCCTAAGTCAAAGATTTGCCTGTTTTCTATTAATTTTTGTATATATTTGCAACTACAGATGATTTCCCATTTTGATTATTGCGAGGAAGACGAAGAAAAGTGTGAACTTTGTACACTATACTTTAAATTTATGGAAATTGAAAAAATTCAAAAGTCGGTGAGTCCCCGTATATTTATTATAAAACAAATAAAATAAAAAAATTATAAAAAATCAAAAAACTTTATAACAGCTGAATACTTTTAAAAGTTTTTTACATGTAATAAAAAATTCTTTAAGAGTATTATACAAAATAGTAAAAATTAAAATTGAAGCTTAGAGTTATACTCATACTAAAGTATAGCCTGTTGTTTTTGTGCTTTTAATTATATACAATTGTGTTATAGATGTTTTTATATAACCTTGAGAATATATGGAAATTGTTTTTTTTTTAATTTAAGACAAAATCTTATAAAAGACTATGTTTACTTAAAGACTATATCTTTTAAATAAACATAAAATACTTTTTAATTGTGTTATATTCTAAATCAACAAAAAGTTTTAATAAAAAAAGGTAAACGTATGTTTTCCTAACAAGATTTTAATTTCTGTATATTTTAGCAATATTTAAAAACTTTAATTTTAAAGTATTGTAACTTTTCTTAATAAGTACATGTTCACAGGATACTCAACTGTTTGAACAGTTTTTATACCGATTCTTGATTCGTTTAAGGAGTTTCTATAACTTAAATAATACAACAAGAATTATCTGAAGATAAAACGTTAGTAATAATAATATCTATCAATTCACTTTCTACTTTGATTTTAATTTTGTTCGTTGTAGTTGAATTTTAGAAATACATTTATATATTTTTAGTTTCTAGATGTTTTGAAGAAGTCCTACTCTTATTTCTTTGAAACTCTTCTGTAAGTATTTACATCAAAATATCTCTAATGTTTTATGTAGATTACTAACTATTGAGCAATGTTGACTCAAATACATGTAGCTTAATATGCTTAAATATAGCAAACTGCCATTCTTTTAACACGTGTAAACATTTTCCCTTTAAAAAAAAATTTGAAATTGAGTTATAAAAAAACTTAAAAATTGTACAGTTTTTACAGTTTTTAAATGCTCTCAAATTTGTATTTAAAACTGTTTATTTCATTTTAGCTACAATAGTTTCTAGGACATCTAAAATTAATAGGTAATTAATTATGAATATGTGAAAAGGGTTATTTTATTCCAGCCTAATGAATAAAACGAGAAGTTTTAATACTTTTTAAAGTGATCAATTATGTACAACACTTTGTTTGACTTGCTTTAAAACCTTAGTAAATGCTTGCAAGTTATTTAGGTTGTTCATGTTTGTTTTGATAATAACTTAGGGACTTAAATAATTGTTTAATCTAATAAATAAGTCAAAATAAAAATGCTTTATCTTTTTCTTATTTTCCATGTTTATAAACAAGGCCTAAAATTAAAGTAACTTTTTATTTAAAACTAACAGTCAATAAAAAATAGTAATTTAAGTCTTAAAACTATAGTTAATTATTACTCGTTATTTTTAAAGATTAATTTTACTGTCCTGGACATGACGTTAGACTGTATCCTGGTGTATGACTCGGTTTTTTCGTACACCAGGTCCTTGGACCAAATTACTGAGCGCTTTTTTTCTTTTTTTTTATATGCAGTACTGTATTGTATGTAAGTAGTTTTCAATTAAACACTTTTCATAGATTTTAAATAAGTTTTAAGTTAAAAAACAGACCATAAATATATTTTTGTTGACTTAATTGAAAGCTTTGTTTTATGTTCGAAGCTAAAATAACTTTAATTTATTAAATTTTAGAGCAGTAACAAATTGAAATGAAATAAATGCAAAGCCATGTTAAAATAAACGGATCTAGTATTATACTTGCAAATCAGAAGGTTTACTACTTTGCTTACTTAACGGAAAAAAATCAAGCATACTGACTTGGAATTTTTATTATATGTTAATAAATTAAAAATAAGTATTGCATGTTAATTTTTTTAAATCGTTTATTTATGCACACTTACGTTTAGAATAATAAAAAATAAACAATCAAAATACTTAAATTTATCGTTCGTACAGTAAAGAAAACGACACTTAATTTAAAATCTTACACAGTGTTTTTCTAGGAAATTAAAGTTTGTTAACACTTACTAACTCTTAATTTGTTGTAATAATATAAGAATAAAAATAAAACACAGTTTTTTATACATATATAAGTTTAAAGTTCTTTTTTTACAAAAACTGTCATAGAAAATCTATATCTATATTTTTATTGTAGCCCTAAAGGCATTAACCTTTAAAGTATACATAGTCTATTTGTAAGTTAAATTCTCTGTGAAAATTGAACATAAAATTATTCAAAAGCTAATAAAAAATCTGTTATTACATTTTTAGTAACTCATAGACAGTTTTGTGTAGTTTTCTTTGCAGTTTTATACCTCATCTGCATTTACATTTTGGTAATCGTGCTCATAATTTAGTTTTAATTTAAGTTTTTTTTTTCCTTGATTCTCTTTTTTTGTTCTTTTTTTTAAACTTAATAAACATAAAAAAACCCAACAACATGAAAAAGTGCTTATTGTAGAATATACAATTAAAACAATTAATAAGTAAAAAGGGTAACAACTTTCGTTTTTTTTGGACTTTATTTGTCCAGTTTTCCGATCAAAGGCTCCATCTGTATAAGGTACTGTTTCTTTATTTACTTTTTGCTTCTCTTTTTCAAAACACTCCACAATTTGATACAGCCCTTCAACAAAATCAGTACAACCGCTTTGTACTTTTCTTTTTTTGATTAGTTTCTTGTTAGGGTCCAAAAAACAATTTCCCCAATTCAAAAACTTTAAATCAGTTGAATTACCTGTAAGTATTTTTTCAAATAATTTTCCTTAGTTACATAAAGCAGTTTAATTTTTTTGTATTTCAAGAGTTTTCGTTAACTTTAGAATATAGAATTATCTACCAGGAAAAAATTAATTAACTTGTTCAATAGTTTTTGATATCTAAAAGCTTTAAAAAAAATTTTAGAAGTTTTTAGTGAATGAATTTTTTATAGTTTAAAGTTTTTAAAAGAGTTAATATTATTTTATTAAGTATTGTTAGTAGTACTTTTAGAAAAAAATATAATCTAAAAACTAAGCAAGTCGAGTAACACAAAAGTATATACATTTTTTAGTAAAAAGAAAGTAGAAATAAAAAATGTTTAAAAAAAGTACTGGGTAAACTTAAACAATATATTGACTAACTTAAAAGTTAAAAGACGTGATTAAAAACTTTACAGATGTATTATTCTTAATACTTATTGCTTAAAGAATATATATATTGTACTAAATTTTTTAAACAAAGTGTACTATACTGTCAGATTTTATATTTAAAGTTACAAAATGACGACAACTCAAATATTTTAATAGTTTTCGTTACAAAATTTATTTAACAGTTTAAGGCAATGTTTATTATGGCCATCATCAACAAAGTTGAGATGTTTCGGGCAATAGATGATAAACTTAACCACACGATCATCAACAACAGTATTAGGACTTATCAGGCAGGAATAGTCGCGAGAAACCGCTGTTGAGATCTAACCAGGCGGGCTTAGTTTTATATGCACTGTAGCGACCGTTTGTAGGTAAAGTTCGAAAAATTAACGCAGCCAAACCGTTCACAGACCAACCTCAAAGTCATTGTCAATTTATTGTGAGATTATGACACTGTCTGAGACGTTTTGGCTTAGTCAACTTTTCGGACTTTACTCACAAACGATCGCTTTAGTGTATATGAACTTAAGGCCGCTTGGTTACATCTCAACAGCGCTTTCTCGCATCTTTGCCTGCCTGATGAGCTCTTATAAGGACGAAACCGGTCGTAAATAGTCTCGGATGCTGTTGTTGTTGGTCGTGTGGTAAAGTTCATTCTTTGTTATTTTAAAAAGAAATTAAATTTTTGAAACAGATATTTTCATTTTCTTATATTTATTTTGGTGTACTACTTGCACTGTTTTTGTGATAGTTTTTTTTAACTAAGCAAGTATGAGTTAGTCTTTTTAACAATTAAAAAAATATTAAATGTCGTAAAAATCCATACTACAAAAGAAACAGACCTTCAAAAATTAATGATTCATAAAATATTGACAACTTACGTTATTTTATTATTTTAAACAAGCAATGCTTTTTGAGACTGTTTCATGAAAAATATTGTAGAGTAACTTTAAATATTCTTCTAAAGATTTTAGGTAGTGTTTTTAATTACTAAGAAACTGTTTAAAGTTGTTTTAGTATGACTTTAGGTAGAGTTTCAATCTAAATATGATAAGAGAAAAATGACTAAATAAACATTTATAAAAATGGATAAAGTGTTGTTTCAACAAATAAAAGTAAACAGTACTGTTAAATTTTAAAATAAAGTTTATATTGATAAACTAAAAAAACAAATAAACAAGTTAAATTTATAAAAAAATACTGAACATCTAACTAAACACTGAAAAATAATTAAAAATTTACTGTATCATGTAAACCAATAGTGTAATTCGTTTATAAACAAGCACCTTTTTGACAATCACTGGCCGAACAGTGAGTATATCGCAATTCAGAGAAGTTACTATTTGAATTTCCACATGATCTTTCTTCAATCTATAACAATCACTTTAGATAGCGTAAATATTCTTACAATGTTTTAAAACAATAATCTATTTAATCTAAGTATACTATACCAGGAACGTTTTAATGTTTTAACTAATGTGTTGTAAACTATTTAGTATAGTTTCCAGATAATGCAAAATAGATTACTATACAAATATTAGAAGAATTTTGAATATATTTTAACTATATTTACTAGTTTACTTATATTTAAGTTATAACAAGGTTTCGCAATAGAGGCGATATAGCCTTTTTTTACTCGATTTTTGGCCTAATAGGCAAAGGAGGAATTGTTTTTTACTTATTTAGTAGGATGTTTTTCTTTAGGTTCATGCTATCAAAGTCTAAATAAACTAGTTGATTATAGTTTTATGAAGTAAAGTATAAGAAACAAACAATTAATTTTGCTGAACTAAAAACTAAGAACATCAAAAAATTACAATGCTATTTTAAATAAAACAGTTTCTTAAGCATAACAATTATGTAATAAACATACATTGATACATAAACATGGGCTTTCTATTAGAAAATGTGGGTGCACGACTATTCAAATTCAGACAATTCAAATTCCGACAATTCAAATTCTTAAAATAAAATTGAAAGGGCCACAAACAAAAAAGTAATGTATATTTGTCTAATATAAAAAATACATATGTAGGTAGGTCATATTAATATCTACAAGATTTTTTTTTTCTTTTTGCAAAACATTAAATATTTTTTGACATATAGCTTAAATACGTTAAAAAATATAGTTATTTTTAGTATTTTTAAAGTATCTTGAAAAATGTTTAAGACTTTGCAAAAAAGAAAAAAGTGGCCTGTAGATATTAATAAGATAAACATATATTTTTTTTTCTAATTTATATTACTTATTGATATATAGCCTTTTGAATTTTTTTTTAAGAATTTGAATTGTCGGAATTTGATTTGTCCGAATTTGAATTTTCATGTAACCAGAAAATGTGTATCAGCTAATATAAATTTAGCCAGTGTATTTGTTTCATCAATCATTAACAGAGATGAGAGTCAATATCAATAATATATAACTTTACCATGCGACCAACAACAAGAGCATCTGAGTCAACCCACTACTGGTTTCGTCCTTATTAGTACTTGTCAAGCAAGCATAGTTGCAAGTTACCGTTGTTCGGAACTAATTTATCGGGAAAAATACATATGAACTAAAGTGATCGTTTGTGGGTTAAGTCGAAAAAATATAGTACATTTTCAAATTTCTTTCGAAACTGCTTTTTATCGTTTTTAGCATAAAATAAACTAAAAAATATGTTGATTTTTTGTTCTGTAACAATGTGTTCTTTGTAGATAATTATTTTTCTAATGACATTTTTTGCACTAACTTTTGTCATCATGCTTAATATTTAAATTAATGTAAGTAAAATTCAAACTGTTAGACAGAAAAACATTGGATGGTAAATCAAAAAGCTTTCCTTTTTATATTGAACTATTTCAAACTCTATTTTGTTTGTCATTTTAAATATATTTAAAATGAATTTGAGTATCTAAAATTAAAGTTTATTTTATTTCCCACGTACTAAGTTATACATTTAAATTTAAAAGTTATGTTTATTATATTATAGAATAACTATAAAATGTATATTACATTTTAAAAACACAGCTAAATTAACACTTGATCAGGGGCTAGTTTTTATTTCTTAATGGCCGATTTTTTAAATAGGGGATCTAAGACAACCTTCCCTAAGCATAAAAATCAAACCGCTCTTTACAAATTAAAAAACAAAAGTCGCACCTTGATCAAATGCACTTTTAGCTTAATATTTCAAATATAACTTTATCAAAATCGTTTTAAATAAAAAGAATATTTTTGTAAAATAAAAAATAATTTTTATTTAAATCTATTTTGATAAAGACAAAAAAATCACGAAGAACAACACACAACCAAGGGAAGATTTGAGATACTTAAAACTATAATATTCTTACTGGAAATATAACTTTACAATACATTATACACATATTTATTATAACTGTTCAAAATATAGTTTTAATTGTTTGCTAATAAAAGATCCTAGTAAAGTAACTTCACTGGAATATAAATAAAAACAAATTATACAGTAATCTTCCTTTATTCTACCAACATATGTTTCTGTGTGTCAACGAATCAACACACTTCAACTGGGTTGTTAATAGGAAAGATAACTCAAGTTATCTTTCCTATTAACAACCCAGTTGAAGTGTGTTGATTCGTTGACACACAGAAACATATTTATTATATATATATTAGTAGTAATATTGTTTTAAAACAAACACTTGTTAAACATAGGCCGATGTAGAATAGTTTTGAAAACTTTATAAGTTCGTAATAAACGGGCAAGAAAGTGTAAATTTAACAATTTTCGAATAGAAAACACCTGTTATTCTCTATTGAGATAATCTGTTAAGGAACGGGTCACTTTTGCACGAGCGTCACTTTTGCAAGAACGTCACTTTTACACGAGGGGACACTTTTACACGGAGACACTTTTGCATTAAGTTTAAGGGTCACTTTTTCACAAGCGTCACTTAAGCACGAGGGGACACTTTTGCACGGCGTCACTTTTGCACAAGTGGATTGCACGGCGACTCTTTTGCACGAGCGTCACTTTAGCACGAGGGGACGCTTCTGCACGGAGTCACTTTTGCACGAGAGTGAAAAAAAAACAAGAAAAAAAAATTAATGAATAAATAAATAAAGAAGTTTCCAACTAAGATAAGGGTTAGTGGTAACAGTGATAGTAAAAATTAAAAATAATAAATTACAAAAAAATTAAAAATAAAAAACTAGAAAAAATATTATAGGATAAACTAATAAAAAAACCAAAAAAGAAAAAAAAAATTTACCGACCGAGGGTAAGGGCTAAAGGTAACAGTGATAAAAAAAATTTACCTAATGAAAATTATAAATCAAAAAAAATAACAAAAAAAAAATATATAAAGAGTAAACTATTAAATCCAAAAATAAATTTAAAAGTTCACTAACCGAGGATTAGGGGTGTTAGTAAAATCAAAAAATAAAAAAGTTAATAAATGAAGAATTAAATTTTATTTTACCCTGTTCAAAAGTGTCTTCTTGCAAAAATGTCGCCGTGCAAAAGTGTCCCCTCGTGCTAAAGTGACCCCCACCCAATATGTTAATATCTTGTTTATTTGTTTCTTAGATATTTATGTAAGCTATTCTCAATGTAAATAAATATAAACAGCCAAAATGCAAGGAAATTATGATAAGAAACCAAACGAATCCTTTTACCGTTAAACCACAGTAAAAAACAAAGAATCTGTAAATATACATTTATTAAACTATAAAGTAAAAGCACAGCTTTGATTTAAATTTGTGCTTAACACATTACGATAACATGTTTCCACAAGCACAGAATAAAAATATTAAAAAAAGTTTATTTTGGAAATATCATGCTTACAAATTTTAACTATTGAATAAAACTATAGATTTGAGTGATAGAAAACAATTAGGATCTCTACTTCATTTAAGAAATAAAATCTCAAAAACTTATATAGCAAATGCTTAATTTTTTATTTTCTTAAAAGTTTTATTTGAATGAGATTTTTTTATTTATTCACTGACGAGCACGTTGATCGAAGTTTAGTTTGCTGAACATATTTTTGAAAAATTATTGAATATTGAAATCATCACGTTTTAGTACTTTTTGCTGTTTATTTATTTTTTTTTATATAAACTTTACCACAGTAATAAAAGCCAAATAGGAAGTTTTTTGTTAACATGAAAAGAAAAACTGATCACTAAATTAAAATTTCACTCTTTTCCATCTTAAATTCACTGCCTACTTTACGAAATCTTGAACTAAGCCTTGCAATGTAACACAAAAAATTACTTCCTTATTTCAAACTAGTATCAAATAAGACTTTATTCAGGTTAACATTACTAGTCTTAAGTAAATTCTTATTTACAGATACCAGTTTTACACTTTGTACTTTTGTACACAAAAACAAAAATTAAACAAAAACCGTAAAATCGTTTTTTTCACAAGTTTTACATGACTTTATAACTTTCCAACTGCTTTTTTGTGTGTCACAGCACAACTTTTTTACACTTTTTGAAGTATCTTTTTTTTTACATGAATTGAAATCTTCTAGGTAACAATTTGAATCTTCTGAACTTTTACATTTGTACATTCTTGTCCTCGTTAAATTTTTGCAACTAGACCAAGTTGAATTAATACTTGCCTAAAAACAAGTTACAAAGTTAAATTAAATGTTTTAAAAAATAATCTCAATTTTTTTAAAAGAAAATTATCATTTTGTTAACTTTTAATGCTTGTTTTTTTCTTTAAGTTAACCTAAACATTCTTAAATAGAACAAATAAAAATACTTGTTAAATTAATTAAGCTATACAGAGATAACTTTTTTGTTTAGAAATTCATTTCGAAGTTAAGCACTTACTTTTTTAGCCGTAGTAAAAATATATAGTTATATTAAATGAAACATTTATTTATTGGTATTAAGATAAAATACTAAACTAAATCCTTAAGTTATCAAGTACCATAAACCACCATAAAAATAAGTCATATGGAAAATGTTAACATACTATGTTTTTTTAAATATCATTTATAGTTTATTGAACGACAAAAATAACGCTCACAATATTTGGTCCTAGGACCTGGTGCACGAAGAACCATTCGGTTATCGAGTCGTATATCACGGATACCTTTTAACGTCTTGTCCAGGACGTATGTGATTTTTAAGTGATTATTTTATAGTTAACTTTTTTCAAATTAAATATGTGACTAAAGCAGGTTTAACAAAGGTTTAAGGTAAATACTTATTAGTAAATTTCATTTATTTAAAACTCAATAACTGTCTGAATTTTGCAATAATTTTTTCACTTATGAATTTTCACTTTGAATTGATTCCTTTGTTAAAATAGTTCTTTTTTAGTTTTAATCAAAATAATCCAAGTAAAGTGTAAAGTTAACAAATACACTTTTAAAACTCATAATTGACTTTCTGTTTAAAACTTTTAATGTCTGTTTGTTGTTTAATGATAAAAATTTTACATGAAAAGAACAAAATTTGCTACCTAATTTTAAATCCTTAAAATTAAAAAAACTCTGATTTAAAGTAAACTATACCCAATTTTTAGTTGGACAGGTCACGCAACCTTTAAGTTGTTGTTTGTAAGTAACCCCGCTTTTACATCCATTAGACTTTTTGTAACATGTATCGTACCGCTCCTTCCACCATTGTCCTTTTTCCCAATAATCTTCATCAGGATTTTCCTTCCATTCTGACCATACTTTCTAATAATAAACATTTTTGTTTTCTTTTAGTACCGTCAAACGGTAGTATTAAAAGTTTTTTTAGTGCATAAATAAGTTTGATAGTGTTCCAAAAATAATCAATTAACTCTTAATAAGAGTTCAATCTATAATGTAAAATATGATTACTTTTCTTGAAAAGCTTTAATTTCAAAGATTTTTTTTTGATATTAATATTGCAATCAAAAAAGGTGTAAAATTGTAGTCAAAATAGATTTTAAAGTAAAATGAAATATTTGAACAAAAAAGGATAAAAATATATTTTTTATAATTTTATTAAATTTTGTGAAACTCTTTTCAATGGAAAAAAAAACTTAACATATAATTATTCAAAAAGCAATATAAATATAAAACACTTTTAGACAAACGATTTACGAATAGTTATGTTTGTAACAAATTTTTAAAATAACAAGTTGTTAAAAATAGTTAATTTACAATTAATTTTGATTTAGTTGTAATGTGAGGGGATACTTTCACACAAAGTTACTATTTCACGACATAATTTTTTGCAAAAGTCGTCACATACGGCGTCACTTTTGCGCTGTAGTCACTTTCGCACTGGAGTCACCTTTGCACGAGCAGTCACGTTTACACGGCATCACTTTGCACGTATAATCCTGAGCCTTAACCTAACCATAATTTTATCTATGACCCTAACTCTAACTTTAGCCCTAACCCTAACCAAAAACCTAACTCTAACTCTGACCGTAGCCCTTACCCCGACTCTAGTCCCGTGCAAAAGTGACGCCGTAAAAAAATGACGCTTCATACAAAAATGACACTCGATGCAAAATAGACTTATGCAAAACAGACCTGTCCCCAAATGAATAATATTAAAGTAGATCATTAAATTACAAACTAAATACACACATATATGAACATAAAAAGTCTGCAGTAATTAATCCAAGACAGTTGTAGTTTCGATTTTAACTTAATATCTGATTGTACAATATTTTAAAATATGCAACTTTTGAATATTAAAAAAAAATAAGGCCTTCACTCTAGTTAAAATCAAACTGTATACAGTTGTATTTTTGACTGTTTATGTAACTTTAGCTCTTAAAAGGAGAAAAAAAAAGATGAATAACGATTATAGTTTTTTAAAAATATATAACAGAATACATTTCATTTTCTTTAAATTTATTTAAGTACTTTCAAGTAGGACTCGTCAGAAATAGTTTCCTACTGAATTGGAATGTTAACAAATTGAAATAAAATTATACTGCAGTTTAAAGTTTTAAGATATAAAATGACGTAATAATCGAATGTATAAATTAAATTAAGTGTTAATGCTAAACAAATTTGGTATACTAATAAAATTCGGTAGAATTAAAACAATCTAAATAAAGAAGCGATAAAAATTTTAAATTAAAACTATGCTTAAAAATAAAGTTTAATAAGAAACTAATTACTTTAAAATTACTAATATAAGGATTTAAAAAGTCTAGTTTGGTAAACGAACTTTTTCTGCTTACATAAACTGGGCCTTAAAGACCGGAAAAAAGCTGTTCAAAGATTATAGTTTTACAAACATTTACACTCTAAGTGCTTGGCGAACTGCGAGGTAAGTTTTAGCTAGAAACAATTAATTTAAAATCAGGTTAAAGCTTTTTATAATAAAAATTTACAGATATGCTCTTTTTTAGCTTATATGTAAACTGTAGCGCCTATTTTATGGTTATTCATCACATTTTTCCTCTTAATTAAAAATATTTGTATTATACTGTATCATGCCATGGACTTTTTTCATTTGAAGTTGTTAGCAAAGAACTTTTTTTAATAAGTGTGGCCCGATCTTCATAGAAGGCTAACAACCCATGCTTTAAATATACATAAATATCTATATCTTAGTACTGATGCTAAATAAAAAAAAAGGATTTATATTACACTTTTTTTGAATAAATAGTATTTCATTTTTTAAGTTTTAACTATTATTAGAATTAACATATAATCTCAATCGAACCAACTTTAAGAATCGAATTAAAATGCTTAAATATAGCTAATTAAAATTTCAAAATATGTTCAGCTTGTTTTGAACAAAATATATTTAAATATGGTTTTAAACTAATAACATCAAATACGAAAACAACACTAGCTGGATAATATTTTTAATTAACAATACTACTAATATAACATTAAATAAACAAATTAAATATTAACAATTTTGTTAAAATATAAAGTAGTGTGTAAAACTAAGCTAGTTATGCATAAATAAAAGAATCCACATTCTAATGAAATTCATTAAACAGGATAAAATTAATTTAAATGTTTTAAATAATTTTTCAGTTTTTAACTTAGTAGAACTTCATCTAAAAACACAATTTCATAATTTGATTTTTAAGTTGTTTTTTATTTTTCATAGTATTTAATTTCGCTATTTTAAACAAGTTTGCTAATTATTACGTGGTTAGTAGTATTGAGTAGAATTAAATTGCTAGTTCGAATAAATATTTAGGTGTTGTGATAAAAATACTTTTTAAGAAGTTCTTTTTTTTCAAAACTAATAGTATTTTTTCTTATCTAATTTAAAATACGACACTTTACTAACTAAGTACATATTTTAATTTATTACTAGAATACTGTTCTCGGAACATTGAAAAAATTATAAAGTAAAATATTCTAAAACAATAGACTTATTTAGTTACCTTATAACTTCATTCCTAGTATTATTACATAAAAAATTACTTTTTGAGATTCTGGAAAAGTTTTATCATCATAAACTTTGTTTTCTTTCTTTGCTACAGATGCTAAACAAAATAAGCTAAAAACTATATATACAATAAACAAATCCATTTTGTAAATTCAAAATAGCTGTTTAATTTTAAAACACTTAGTTAGTTAGTAAAAGTTGTGTAGTCAAAACATAGCTATCACGTTTTGTTTTTTTAATCGGAAGTTACGTAGGAATTAGCTATTATCTGCGGTCAATAATCATCGTTTTGAACTTGATTAATATCAAAATAAAATAAGTTTGAAAACTTATCAAAAATTAAGACAAGCAAATAAGTATAAACTTTAAAAATATTTATAAAAATTTATTGTTTGACAACTGATAAATTTGTTTCAATTTTATTTTGAGCCGGAAATAAAACCTTCTTTATTTTTTATTTGACAAACTGTCCTGGGCATGACGTTAGACTATTCTGGTGTATGACTCGATAACCGAAAGTTTTTTTTGTACACCAGGTCCTTGGACCAAACTTTTTGAGCGTAGTATTTTTTTTCGTTCAATAAACAATAGTGACACTGTAAATTAATGTATGTTGTTGTTTTTTAACTTGATTAGTATAACAAACATCCTGCATAATTTCAAACTTTTAAAACTGCTAGTATTACATTGACTAGATGAAATTTTAGTTTTATTTATAGAAAATTTTAGGAATCTTTTTATCTAGATTTAATTTAATTTAACTTTGTAACATTAAAAAATACGAGATTAATATTAAAACTTATTTAATCAATCGTTAAAATTTACATTCAATGACTTTTAATTTTATTTTTCAGAAGCACTGATGAGCTGTTAAAGAAAAACTTAGATTTATAAATAAAATTTTGTAATTTTAAGAAAGTATTTAAAAATAACATTTAAAGCACTTAAACTATGTTTTTAGTAAAACGTAATAATATAAGTAAAAGAAACATACTGATAGTTTTATTAAATTTAACAAAGTTTAAAGATATAAAACGCTTAAACCAAATATATTAAGTAAACTTTTAATTTAAAATTTTTGTTGAATGACAAAGAAAATAACGCTTGAAATATTCATTCCTAGGAACTGGTGTACGAAAAAACCTTTCGGTTATTTGAATTTTTTTTTTACACGTAGCCATTTATCACATAAAAACATAGTCCATAATTTAAGACGATTTAAAGAAAGTTTTATCGAGTTGTTTTTGATTTTATGTAACTCTCTTAACTTTTTGTAAGATTTCTAGAACTATTGGTTCTTTTTTTCAAAAAATCAAGAAGCGCCTCCATAAAACTTTCTCTAAATCGTTACAAATTGAGCACAATGTATTTATGTGATAATTGGCCACATTGAAAAAAATCAGCCTAAAAACTTTAAAGTCGAATTTTTTGGGTCCCATACAGTTTGCATTGGCGTGGTTTTCAGAAAATCTAAGATACCTCTACAAAAACTTTTTAAAACCATCTAAAATTTTGCCCAGGGTGGTTTCGTGGTATTTGCCGAATGTAAAAAAAAAATCAGCTGAAAATTCCAAAGTTGCCGATTTTATAAGCATCCTAGTGAGCAGTAATAACAATATTGGTATTCACTTAAGTTTGTTCGTACAACTAAGTTCCGCTGCTAAGCAGACCATCAAGTACTTCTAAACTTATATTCGCAAAAGTACAACACATTTGGTTTAATTTTAGTGTTGCTACTTTTGTGTGTTTGTGGAGTACCTACTTTTATTTTTAATTTTTGCGTATACTTCAATATATATTGTGTATCAATTATTTTATTAATTTACTAAAACTTGATTTTAAGTGCTCTATACTTTGTGTGTAAAAAACTTTATAAAAATAAAAATCAATATATTGAATTTTATATTTTTGATATTAAAAAAACAGATTACATATGATGGCAATCAAAACATAAAAATTTAAGTGCCCATGAGACTTTGTTTATAATTAAATTTGAATCAAAATTTATAGTTTATAGAAAAAAATCTGATGATATGACGTTATAATTTACTAATCTATTAGTCGAACTTAAAAATCACTGTACATTAAGTACTTAAGTTATAAAATTAGTTTATGTCTTAAAAAAATAATATACATATTAGAAAAAAATGTTTTAATTAAACCTTGAAACTCATGCAAACTTAGAGTATAAACATTTATTTTTTATCAGTTGAATAAAAAGATTTATAAATCTTTCTACTGAAAAGCTTTAGTTCGTGCAAAAACAGCGCTCCGTTCAAAATTGACCCACCGTGCTAAAATGATGCCATGCAAAAGTGACCCACCGTGATAAAATGATGCCGTGCAAGAGTGACCAACCGTGCTAAAGTGACGCCGTGCAAAAGAGTCGTTGTGCCATTCTGACACCCACCCATGTCAAGTAGTGAAATCAAAATAAATACAATTTTACTTAGTGCAATTTTTAGATTAAGCCTTGACAGTATGGTAATTTGTATTATTGCAATTTTGTTTATATTACTATTAATTCGCTTTATACATATTATATTTTAAAAGTATACTTTTTAACACACAGTGGGCTCAAGCCGCGTTTAACTGGCAATAAGGAATGTTTTCTTTTTATAAATCATTACTTTTAAGTCTTTCCAAGTATTTTTCAAACTAGTCTAAGGTTGTATCTATTGAATTTTCTAAACTAGATTAAAAAAATTCTTATAAAACAATAAAAGTTATCGGACTTTAAGTAGTAGCTCAAATAAAATGTTTTTGCTCTATGCATTTTTTATATAAAAAATATCTTTGTTATTATCATAAAAATAAAACAAATTAAATTCATATTTTATTTTATTTCGTTTCTTAAAAGCTTGTAGATATTTAATAGATAATAAATACAAATTTTTAACAATAAAAAAGAGTTCTTTCTGCTAAAAATACTTGATAAAAGTTTGATATACAGGTTGTATAGGGTTTTTTAAATAATACTTTTTTCTTATCAAAAGTTTCATACTCGGAAAAAGTTTTATTAGTTTTATTTTTCTACTGACTCTTAGGACTTTAAAGATAACTAAATATGTATATTTCATGCATGCCAGAATCTATTATTTTAAAAAGTTTAGTAGAATGACAATAAAAGTAAATAAGAAGTTTACCGTTTTTCAAACCAAAAAAAACAAATAAGCTTTCAAAATTTAATTATTTTAAGTTAAATAATTCTTTAATATAACTTTTTAAAACTTTTAAAAAATTAATAAAATACTTTAGTGTTAAACTAGTGTCAAAAATCTTTTTTTTTTTGTTATTTCAAGTTGCGGGCCCACTGTGAAACTTTTATTAACAATTTCAATCAAGTTTTTAGTAAATAATATAAGTTTATTATATATACAAAATTTAAAACGAGTTGAAGACCTCTACTTTAATTAAGGGGAGCAAATTTATTTAAATTTTCTCAAAAATTAATGTACCAAACTAAGTTTCGCTAAAAAATCTCATCAGTATATAGAATAAAACAAACAAATTATATTTAAACCATGGTTTCCCAAACCTTTTTCATTAGGCTCCCTTTGAAAAATATGAAAAAAGCTATAGCCCCTCCATTAGAATTTTTTTTCTAAAACTAATATTAAATACGTCTAAGATCCTTTTTTGCTCTTCATCATTAACTCCAGAATATCTAGTGTAAATTTTAAGCTATTTCCTGTAATATCTAAAATAAGTTTCAAAACCACCCTTAACTACGCTTAAACACTTTTTTTTAGTCTTTATCATCAACCCCTACAACTTGGGTATGCAACTCAATGACCAAAAGGTCTTTTTATGTACCAAGGTCCTTGAACCAAAGAGTTTTTGAGTAACTTTTCGTTATTTTTTTACGTTTTTGTTCAATAAACTATGTAACTATGTTAGTCCCGAATATCTAATTAAATTTAAATTTATGACTTTATGGTTAGCTCCCAAGGGGTCTATATGGCCCACTTTGAGAAACCCTAAACTAGATGTACAATAATTGTTACGTTTAGAATTCAAAAATACTATAATAACTATTATAAACATAAAACAACAAAAATTGTTTTGATAATCTTACTATGCCTTGTGTACCATAATTAACACAGTTAGTATTTTTACTTAAAAATGGACAAGTATTTTTTTAAATTAAATGTTTTTTACTATTACTTCTTTAAAAACTTGAACTTTTCAAATTTTATTTTTAAATCAACATCACATGACCTTGTTTTTTTAAACATGTATTTGTTATGTCAAAACTACATGCCTTTTAACAGCTTTCATGATTTTAAACCATTTAAATGTTTTGCTAAAAGTCACTAGATCAAATTTGGAAATAATAACACCAAAAGAAAAAAAGCAGACAAGATTAGTTATAAACCTTTTAATTAAAAATTTATAGTTAGTTTACTAAATACAAGAGTTTAATGTTTTTGGATAAGTTTCAACATAAATGTGTTTATTTAATTAACTTTAAAAATTATATTTGTACTAATGTTAGATTGTTGTTCATTTTTATTTTGTAACTAGCTTTGCAACCTTTAAAAAAAGAAATATACCAAGTCAAGTAAGTACTATGGATAAGTTTTCAAAAAAAAAAAAACTTTATTTATATTTATTAAATGTTTTTTAAAAATATTAGTAACAGAAGCTAGCATAGTTTTATGTTAGTTCCCATCTAAAAACAAACTACATAAAATTCAAAAAAATGTTATTATTTTGTAGTTTTTAGAAGTATAAACAAAGATGAAACGTTTAATGTATGCAAAAAAAAAATTGAAGACATCAATAACTTAAACTTCTCAATATTGTGCCTCTTTACAAAACAAGTACATATTTAATATTAATTCTTGTAAAAGTTATCTTCATTTTTATAATACTATAACTTAATATTATATAATATATACTATAACATAATTTTTATTCTAAAACAACCCAAGTTAAAAATAAACACGTGATTGTAGCATAAAGGTATCTAATTTAGCGTGTTAAAAAGTTTTACTTTTTGGAGCAATTATTTTAACAATAAGTAAGGTTTTAGAAAACGACGTAAAAATGATAGTAAGTAGCTGTAAATTTAAAAACATACTTTTTGAAAATTAGTTATTAAAGTTTGTTTTACCATCGATTAAACATTTACTTAACATTTTATTTAGTTGCTCTTGTACGGATTGTACTAGAGTAATTTACATGTTTCAGTTTTCTTTATTTAGTTATTTAAAATGAAAAAAAAAACTGTTGTTTGTTTATATCTCAATTAATTTTTATTTTATAACTTTAAATACCTTGTTTTATATTTATATAATTTTTGAGTTTTACTTGTGTGATGTTTTCATTATTTTTTAATGCCTGTTTAGAGAAAAATTAAAATTAAAAACTCCTTAAAAGATTTACTTATTAAAACGTCTATTTACTTTTGTTTAAAGAGTTAAACGTATTTGTCATTTAATAAGTAACTTTTTTATCTATTTATTTTTTTTTTGTTCAAAAGTTGAATCGTTCGGTTACAATAACAGTGGTCTAGTTAGTCTAGCAAGATTGCTGCATTTTCTATCTGGTTATACTTTAGATTATTTCTTTAGGTTACTATTTTGAATTAAGTTTAGAATACTTACATTATTTTTAGCATGCCAACGTGAAAAAAAAATTATAGATGTATATACTTTAACAGAAAATTAAGTATTTAAAAAGTACGCTGAGATAACTGTTTAGCAAACTTATGTTGAAATATCTGTTTTTCTGTGAATATCATAAATAAGAAAAAAACTTCTTTTTTGTGTTTAAAAGTATTTTTTGCCTTGTAATATTACAATTTTAGACTTAGAAAAATATTCAAAATATAAATAAGTATATTTTAAAACAGAAGGAAATTTGTTGTTGTTAATATTATTATTGTTCTTTTATTATTAAAGAAGCATGAATCTGACATTACTTGTTATTTTATTTTCATTTATAAAAGTTAAGTTCAGTTATGGTAGAATTCACTTCTTTAAAGTTGTTAAAAAATTATGCAACAGTTTATTTATCTATTCGAAAGTGAAATTATTTTTACTGTTCAACTAAATTTATTAAATAAAATAAAGAACAACACTTTAAGCACAAAATACTGATAAAATTAAACGTAAAGATATTTTAGCGTATTTCATTTTTACTTTCTTTAAAAAGGTTGTAACTTATCATTCAAGTATTCAAATGCTTACTATAAGTATTGTTTATCTCCTTTAAAGTTGATTTAAAGTTATATTTGTTTTTTAGTTCTTATGTTACTAAACAAGTTTTTAAGTACATTTTTATGCACAATATTCAATTAATTTTCGTTTAGTCTTTTTTTTTTCATTTCGTTTAACTGATTGTTTTGTTACTAAAGATTTACATACTTAAATGATAAAAAATTAAATGTAATAGCTCGTAAGAAATTTTATAAGCATGTAGTGTACGACTCGATAACCGAAAGGTTCCTTTGTACACCAGGTCCTTAGACCAAACTTTTTAAGCGCTTTTTTATATTTTTCAATAAACAATATAAACAATGCTGATTTTTAAAAGTTGTCTAATAAATAGTTTTATTTTGCATAAACATAAATTTGATACAAAATTTTGTATAAAATATTTTGTATTATACATTATATATAAAAGAAATCATTTATTTTATTTGATGCTAAATAGTTTTATTACACAGTTTATAGAATAAAATTTTTGATTGGGTTAAATTGAAAATAATAAAATGAGATTTGCTTTAACCTTTTTGGTAAGTTGTTCGAATGTTAAAGTTTATTCATATAATTGAAATTTTTATTGGCAAACAGTTTGTTTATATTTTAGAAAGTTCGAATAAAAGTTTTGTATAAATTATATCTATACTTATAAATAACATAGACAAATTTTAAATTTGTTACAAAAAACTATGTAAGTACATACATTATTATTTTAAACTTTGTATTAGTTTGCAGCTTCTAGCAATTTTTGTTGTACTAAGCCAGTCTAGTGAGTTTTAAAAAACTTGAATACTTAAATTATATTATGCATGTCTATATGTTTATACAAATTACTGTTTCTGTTAAGTTAATTTCTGTTTACACAAAAATGTGTACCTTTAAAACTATTTTTATTTACAGTAAGATAAAAAGCTTTAAGATTAATATATTTTTACAATTAGTTAATTTTTTTATAATTTAAACTAGAAAACAATCATTTGAGAAAAAACAAGATTATATAATCTTTTCTTCGCTAACTCTATAATGTTTCTCCCGAGATAGTTTTAACGAAATATGATTGAATTTTTTCGTTATTCTTTTAAAAGTCACAGGATATTCAAATCTTGTTGTGACGACTTCCGGTCACCGTCTTTGTGATTTTAGCGATTGGAAGGAGGTAACTCCTGAATATGGAAACACTTGCGTCAGAAAGTACAAAACCTAGGCTTGGTGGACATCACCTTACCCTTGGTGCTACCATAATGACAGGAGTTGGGATAATTGTCAATTTTAATGATTTTATTGTTGACTATTATTGATTGTTAAAAAAAAAATGTAAAAAAAAATTGATTTTATGTTATTTTTAAGTTCAAAAGATTTAAAGCAATGTTGCCTACTTTTTTTGAACTTTGCAATACTAGTTAATTTTACTTTAGTTTACTAATTCTTTTTATAAAATTAAACATTTAATTTAAACTTTTTGTAATAAAATTAACTTTTAAAACGTTGTATGTTTTCAAAACCGATGTTATAAGAATGTTCTATTTTCCACAAATTAATGTTATAATTAACATACTAAAAACACTAATAAAATAACTTGAGAAGTTCAAAATTCTGAAATTTATGTCTATTAAATTTATAAAAAATTAGAAAGGCTCTACAAAATTTAAAACAAAACTTAGAAAGATTTTATTTTTATTAAAGTTTTATATTAAATTTTTTTAATTTAAGTTTTTTGAATTAATTTCTTTTGAAATTTTCGTAACTTTTAAAACTACTTAGACTACACTTGGGAAGTAGATCCGAAACAGACATCTGATCAAGAATGAATCTAGAAGGAAGCAATATTATTACAATTATTGTCAGACTGATGCTACTTAAAATGAAGCGAGAGAAATCTGTTAAGCCTGAGGTGCAGAGTGAGGTCTTGCCAGTTTTCAAACGAATCCCACAATGTATTATTTACACAATGATGTTAGAGGGGGTTGGTCTTACGGTTACAACCACGACACACACAACAAACCTGTGAAAAATATTGAGTGAGTTTATTTATAAAGGATCTTAGTTTTTAATATTTAACAAAAAGCTAATGTACATGATATGTTTGAAATATATAAACAAGTTGTTTAGGTGGGCTAACTAAAACATCTAAACAAAATTTAAGGGAAGCACTTGGTTCTTTGATCAGACTTGAGATAGACTTTGGTTGAGGAATGTAGATCTGTACTACGTTGAAAAGACGACGAAAGAAACAGAAAAAATCAAAACAGTGATGGCGAAGAAAGTAGGCCTAACCTCATATACCTTAAAAGTAGCGTCAAGTTCAATAAATTCACAAGGTGTGGGTTTATGGATGAAGAAGGTCGTTTTTACCTATGTAAAAACAGTTTTGTTTGTGTGAGAGATTTAGAGTAATCTAATTAAACCACTTCTGCTTCTTATCAACAGACACAATTTTATTCGAACATTTAATGTTTGTCAATATAAATTATTTGAATAAGCCATAATCCTCTAATAAAGTGTTCATTTTTATTGATAGGAACAAAGCTGAAGTTAAATTGCATGCAGTCTAATATATAGTGTAAACTGATAAGGTACATGCTTTATGTTTCGTTTTTATTTGTAACTTGTTTGTAAATTTTAAAAACTTAGCATAAAGGTGTTATAATTTTAGCAAAGAACTTTATTCCCTCTTATATATTTTTTGTTTTCTTAATTATTTTACTTTTCTATATTTTTCTTTTTTTAACTGGTTAATTGTTAAAAAATTCTTAATAAAGTATTGACTACAGAAAACTTATCGATCAAACTTACTAAACACAAGTTTATATAAAAGAAATCAGTTAACAATTATGTACATAAAATTGCAAAGTTGGAAAATAATGAAGACTTAAAGAAAATGGTATAATATTCAAGTTAAAAAAATCTATAAGATCTAAGTCAATTTATAGAAATAAGGCAAAAATACAACTAAATCTTAATAAGCGTTATGAATTAGTTATTATAAGTGTTTATTGTTGTTAAAAATATATTTAAGATTTAAAATTTTTGAACTGCTAGGTATTTAAAGTACATACTTAAAAAGTTAATAGTTACTAAAATCACAGTTTAATTCAGTTAACTTATAAGTTATATTGCAATGAAATTTTAAATCAGGGTTTCCCGAACTTTTTTTCATAAGGCCCCTTTTGTAGAAATTAAAAGCTAGGGCACCCTCTCACAAAAACTTATGTTAAATACGCCTAAGATGTTTTTTTTTCTCTTCACCAACAACTCCAAAATATCTAGTATAAGTTTTAATACTCCCCTTAAGTGGGAGCGGGTCAGAATGACACAGCGACAAAATGACACGGTGCGTCACTTTGGCACGGCAACAAAATTATACGGTACCCACTTTGGCACAGCGTCAAAATGACACGGCGGGTCACTCTGGCACGGTGCGTCACTTTGGCACAGAGGGTCACTTTGGCACGGCGACAAAATGACACGGTGCGTCACTTTGGCGCAGCGACAAAATGACACGGAGGGTAACTTTAGCACAGCGACAAAATGACACGGTGGTTAATAAGGAAGGGAACGATTTGTTGGGAAACTTCAATCTTCATTGGTATGGACAACGATCTTATTGTTCTAGGAAACTTTTCGGTTTCCTGTCTTCTAACCGGTTTTGTTGAATCAGCAACAATCACAATGATTAACTTTGAAAACAAAGACCGCAGGACTTTTATATTGTGGCTTCATTAAATAAAGTGAAACACGTAATGTTTATACCTTCTATTGTACATCGTCGTACTTATAATCAATATACTCATTTTTAAGCAGTAGCAAGGTGTTAGGTGTGCTTAATAAACGACAAATAGTTATTTGTATCAAACAACGTTCACAAAGATGCAAAAGCAGCAACTTTTGTAACAAAATACGACTACTAAAATTAAAAGGAGTTTATTTTTTATTTTTTTTGGATGGAAAAACTTAAACACAGTTTTTTACTAGAACTTGAAAAGAGTAATGAAAATTAGAAAATTACTTGCCATTTTACGACTAGAAAGATAAAAACTCATATAAACATATTTTTTAAACTTCAGCAACATTCTGATTAAAAAAATCCAATCTACATTTTAGAACAATCATTCAGCACAACAAAACAATAAACTAGTAGATGTAAACACAGAGGAAAATTTGTTTTATAAACTAAAACTCAGACGTTATCGAAAACAAATTTTCTGCTCTTGTAATTCTAAATTCTAATGCGGTTCTTATTTTACGTTTTTATGCTTAAAAAAGTGATACTTGCGCTCTTTTAACGACTTAATAGGTTGCAATTTTGAACTAAAATACTGCGTTCCCTGACGATTTACGTTAGTAGCAACATCTTCAAAAAATCATTGTGCACTTGACTTAAAAGATCGAAATTTTGCGCCTCTATGCGACTTATGTTAGTTGCAACATATATCGTGTACTTAGAAGTAGAAATATAATGCTCTTTCGCAAATAAAATTGTGCACATAAGCACTAAAAATGCATAAATAAAAGTATAAGTACAAATAAACGCAAATAAATTAGTTTTTTTTTAGCAAAACATTCTTTACATCAAGCATCTCTTTAAATAAAACTCAATAAACCACTACTACACACTTGTAATAAAATTGTATACTTACTTTAACAAAATACAATTTTTCTTACTATTATAATAGTAAAACTTCGCAAAATAAAACATTATCGCAATTAAAATTGTCAAGATTTTAAATTCGTTAAAAATTAATGAGTAATTATCTAAATTATTTTCTCGCTGTGTTTTTTAATGGATTAGGCGTTTGATTCCTATTATAATATTCCTAAAGCTCAGGCAACTCGTGGTCTCCAATATCTCAATACAGGGTTGCCCATGATAATTAGGTAAATAGCACATCGATTTCACCAATTACTGCCGAATGCCCCATACTTTCAAAATGTTGTCTATTTTGTATCAAAAGCAAATAAATTTCTTTTTTTTTTTCTTTTTCATCAGAAAGAAATTAACTCCTAATTAATAAACAATACTGTTTTTAAATTTTAGAAAAAAGTTTTTAGAAATCCTAGAAAATGTATTTATTTTTACAAAAAACTCATTTTTTTATTTACAAGATTAAAAATAGAAAATTAAATATTATTTTCATAACAGAGTTAAGTTAACCGAGTTTTTTAAAACTTTGTAATAAAACTCAAGAATATAAAGTAGCAGAAATGTTTTACAAGCAAATTAAAATCTGCTTTTACTGTATTATTATGAAATTTATTTACTGATTTTGTTTTAAATATAAATGCTATTTAATTGCTTATATGCAATAAAATACTATAATATCTGTCATACTCTAAGTTTAGTTCTTTATATTTTAGGCTTTTAATTTTAATTTTATAGTCTAAATATTTTAGTTTTAAATTTTTTTATTAAAGAAAACAACGAACTCGGACAAAAATAAATAAACTAAAAAGTTAGACTAAAAAAATATCTTACCAAAGAAATAAACGAACATAAACAAAAATTTAAAAACAAAAATGTTAGTCCATAGAAAAATTGTATGAAATTCCCCTAAGAAATTCAATAAAATTGGTTCTTTTGCCGAATTCGGAGTTGTATTACTATTTTGTAATATTTTTTAAATTTTAGAATAGAATTTTTTTAAATATAAGAAACTTAAATCGCTATTATAACTAATTTTTAATTTTGTTTTTTGAAATTTATTATAAAACTGTGGTGTTATATTCATAACATAATCTATTACCAAAACCTTTTGTTGCTCAAAATTACCTAAATTAATAAACTTATTTTAAATAATCACTGGATTGTACTTAATGCTATTTCATACAAACTAGGCTTTAAAATGAGTGAATGGTACATTTTACTTTACAAAATATTTTGAATGTTTTGAACCCTAAAAACACAGTCTAATACTCAGAGAAAGCTATTTTAGAATATTTTTATTTAAAGGTGTTCAACTACTTAGAAATAAAATCAAAAGATACTTAAAAGTAGTAATGGGTGTTTAAAAAAGACTTAGAACAAATCAATAAATAAATACAATTTCAAAAACATGTTGATTCTAGGCTGCAGCAGCAATGTTGTATGTATAACCTCTAGTGCTTAATTTTATAAAAGTGATAAATATATGAATGCGCATGAATGGTTGCATCAGACTCTTAATTTTCTCTCAACTGTTCATGATACTATTTTTAACTTTTTCATAAATTTAGGCTCCAGAACCGTTTATTTTATTTATTTGCTTTTAGACAAGTTTATCATATATTTTCAATACAGAGTTTTAAGTAAACATCCTAACTTATTAACTTTTGTTGAATATTTTTTGTATGTTTTTAAAAATTTAGGACTTTACATTAAAAAGATTTATTTTTAACTGCTCGCAATAGATTGTTAAAGCATGTGATTTACGACTCGATAACTGAAAGGTTCATTGGTATAACTTTTCGAGCGATAACCTTTTGTCGTTTAAAAAATAGTAATAAAAAAACTTTTATGTTTAAACAAACTACTAGGTTAAATATTAAACATATTTAATATAACTGGCTAGTTACTACAAAAGCAGCTTAACTCTGTATTTTTAAAAAATAGATTTAAAACACGCATGAATTAATCTTGCAACGAAATAAGTCTGTATTAAATTAAATCTTAGTTATTTTTTATAACAGTTCCTGATAATAATTAATTAAACATTTAACAAAAAGTACTAAATTTTATTCATTACATCAATATGAAAAATCGTGAAACGTAAAAAACAACACTTTAGAATATTTTTGTTTTTATACTATGACTTAAATTTTAAAGAACTGTATCATATATAGTTTCAAATGTATCAAGCTACTATAGTTTGAAAAAAATATAATAAATCTTTTGTTTAACTAAATACTATCAAAATTTTACAATTAAAAGTTATACTACTGAAGAAGTTTAGTTTTGCTTATAAGTTTGTTAATCCATGCTATAGTGACGCACCGGGTCATTTTGTCGCTGTGTCAAAGTGACCCTCTGTGCCAAAGTGACGCACCGTGTCATTTTGTCGCCGTGCCAAAGTAACGCACCGTGCCAGAGTGACCCACCTTGTCATTTTTTCGCTGTGCCAAAGTGACGCACCGTGCCAGAGTGACCCACCGTGTCATTTTGTCGCTGTGTCATTCTGACACCCACCCCCCTTAAGTACGCCTAGGACTTCACCGACAAGTTCAGGATATCTAGTTTAAGTTTCAAACTATTGCTTATAGCCCCATGTGGTTACTTTACTACTCACCTTAGCCCTATAAAAAATTTCTGAAATGGTCCACTTTAGAAAAGTCTGATTTAAACTTTGAAGTTTGTAAACTAAACAAAGATTTATTTTATAATATTTTTTAGCTTTTATTTACTGTTTTAAGCTTGTGATTTACTTAAGTATATATTATTATTAGTAAAAAAAATAATAATAGTAGTTGTTTATTGAACGGAAATAAAAAAAGGCACTCAAATATTTGGTCCTAGGACCTGGTGTACAAAAAACCTTTCGGTTATCGAGTCATTCACCAGGATACAGTTTAAAGTCATGTCCAGGACAAATTAATAAAATAGTATACAATATTAATTTACCATTTTGTTAAACATCAGCAAATTAAGATAAAGAATTGTTTTTGTTTCTGAAAAACTTTAATTTGTTTCGTCTTAGTTTACTTTAAAACAAGAAAAGTTATAAAACATTTACAATTTTATTAAAAATAATATTTTTTTAATTTTTGCTTTGGTCTAAAAAAAATAACTGTTTGTGTGTTTTAGTTTTTGTTTAAAGGGCTAACCAATAGCTTAATTAACAACTTATTTCCAAGACTTTTATATGTTTTTTTTCAAAAATACTTCTTCAATGGACTGACAAGCTTTTTTAGCGACACGGAGTTTTCTAAATAATTAAAAAAAAATAAAAACATAAACTATAAGTAATTCAATTTTAAAAGTTAAAATAGACAAAAAAAATTTACAACTAATAACTAATTTGATTTTAAAATGGTTTGTTTTTAAAATACTTCAGTTTAGTTTTATTTTACCCCGATAACATATTGGCAAAATTTGGTAGAAAGTACTCTTAAATAAATTATATTAATTTGCATAAAATGTTACTAATTAGTAGAGTAATAATAAAACAAAACTGAAGCAGCCTTAAAAATTATGACCATAACATATAAATTTTTTCAATATTTTCTTTAAACAATTTATTTTTTTATAAAACAACAACAAACTAAATGCTTCTCTTAGGAATTTCTATTTTAAAATTTTCTAAAAAAATCTTTTAAGACACACTTGTTAAATTAATACAACTTTCATTAGTTTTTAACCCACACAAAATGCATTTCCTTGTATCTTTTACATCACTTAAATTGCATTTTTTAGTTTTATAAAACTTAAGCTTTGTAATTACTTTTCTTTACGTTATTAGTTGCAAGAGTTTTTTAATTTTATATTATTGGAATATCGAGATTTATAGTTTAGATTTTGTATTAACTTAAAACAACACTTTTTTAATTATTTGTAATAATTAAAATGCTTACATAGTTTCTCTAAATTTTTATGATCGAGTAAAAAAAATAACGCCAAAAATTTGAACAAGTAAAAAATAATTACTTCAGATACATTAAAGCAAAATAGTTTAACTATTTTCAAATAAATTTAACTTTGGTCACTTTTGCACGATGACAGTTTTTTAAATGTATAAATAATAAAAAAATTTAAAAAATTAAAAAAAACACCGACCAAGGGTAAGGATTAGGGGTGATAGTAAAAAACTATAATAATAAATAAAATTATAATAAGAAGGAAAACGTTACCGACCAAGGGTAAGGGTTAGATATAACAGAGATAGTTAAAAAAAGGAACAAGTAAATAAATAAAAAATCAAATTAAAAAAAATTACCTTAAAATTTTAAGCAAGTAAAAAATATGACCCCAGATAAAACTTTGATGAAGTAAAACAAACAACCCAAGTTTTTAACAAGTAAAATTAATGACCCCGGGGTCATTTTTCTTACTTGATCAAAGTTTTATTGTTAACTTAAATCTAGTTAACTTACAGTATCTTTTATAAAAAAAATATAAGAGTTTCAAAACTTACAGTTAAAATTTTGACTGTTTTTATTTTTTAATGTAGTTTTCTAAAAAAATATTTTTTAATTTGAATATAAAACTATTTGTTTAGTTAATTAAAGAAAGCTTTAAAATATACAGTAATTTAAGATAGTTGTATAGTATGTATTAAAAAAAAAATAAAGTTTATAAATTTTCTTAAATCGATTACAGCTTACTTTAGTAGAACGTCAGTAACTACTTTAGTTCTGTAAATAACTATAAAAATTGTACATTACCACAATTTAGAAGAATTTATAGTTTTTGTAAAAAAAAAATACATACATTGTTTCTTTTTAATAAGACTACTTACTAACGAATTTAACAGACTATTTTAATCTTAAATCCGAAAGTAGCTTTTTTCTGTGACTATGAAATTGCTGTATACTTTTGTATGCTTTTTAGCTTTTTGTGAAGCCCGATCTCTAACTACAACAAATTTCAAAGTAAGAATATTGTTGAAATCTTAAGTAAAAGTTTACTTTTATTATGTTTTGCTAAAAGTTGATAAGTGCTAATATAATTTACTGAAACTATTTCTTATTATACTATATTTAAGTATTAACTAAGAAAATAAATTTATCTGAAGAAATATTTTGTTAACTTACATTTAAAGCTAAACACTTTAAAAAGCAGCATATAGTTAGAAATTATAACTAAAATTATCAGAAGAGTCAGTTTTTTAGTAAAACTTTACAGAAAAATTAAATGTTAATTTTACTATAACATGAATATAATACTTTAGATTATATAAGATTTTTTCGCGAAAGACTTTTCCTAACAAAGTTTGTCCTGCTAGAAATTTTTAAGGAAAATTGGTCCTTTACTGTTAAAAGTCTTCCGACTACTAAGCTATAGTTTTTAAAACATAAGAAAAAATTGACACTAAGAATATAAATATTAGGTTATCAGATTTTTGAAGAGTTAGTTTAGTTTAAAAAAACACTAATTAGATGGTTAAAGGGCCTGTTGAACGAATAAAGCTCACAGTTAACATGTCATACACCACAGTTACAGTTTAATAAATTTTAAACGTCCGGGAAAAAGTATGCTTTTTGTTTAAAACCAACTTAATTCTTTTCCAATAATAATATTTTTAATTATGTTGAAAATTTATTTTCATTGATTTTACTACCTATCAAAATAAGTTAAACAACTTAAAAACATTAAATTTAGGCATTCAAGTAGTTTTTTTTTTACGAACAGAATTAAGTTTTGAAATATTTAAACTTCATAAAGAGCTTAACAATTGTTTAAGACGATTGTTTTAAGTAATTTAAATTTGCAAAACTAATATTTTCTTCTTTAACTACGTTTTGACAACTTTCTAAACTTAAATTTTTATAGGGGTATTTTTATTATATATTAACATATAAATTGTTGATAGAAAAGAAAAAGTTAAACTAATACCGTATTTTTCAATTAAAATTATTTAAAACAATTCTAAGCTCCAAAGTAGGTAAATATATTAAAATAAATAAATAACTTACTTTACAATAAAAGACAAAATTCTTTTTCTTTGTTTTAAATTTGTTTACAACTAATGATCTACCAGATTTACATATATAAATTTAGAATAAAAAAATCAAAACTAGGTTGGAACCGCTTCAGTCCTTATTTTAATTGAGATTCCGCCGCATTTATTTCTGGATCCACTTAACTAAAAGAGAAATTCAATAAGTTTTTGTTGGTAAAACAAAGTTTTATTTTCAAAGAAAAATCACACTATTTTTGTAAAAAAAAAATGAAATGAAATAAACTCTAGACAAACAAACGAACATAAACAGATCAACAGTAATAGATTCTTTTCTATAAACAGTATTTGATCTATATCTAAAATATTTACAAACATTAAATACCTTTAACTTTTAAGATTACCATAAATGTTCTCAACTTATAAATATGGAGGTAAGTATTACATCATATTTAACTGTAACAAGTTTTTTAACTTTTTTACAAAAACAAAGTTTCACTTGTTTAAACAAATTAAACGAGATATTTAGTTGATTAATAAAATCTTTTTCTGTTTAAATTCAAATGTCATTAATCAGCTGAAGATCTCGTTTAACTTGTATAACAAGTGAAACACTACTTTCGTGACAAAATTTTAAAACTAAATGTAATTTAAAAACGATGATAAATGTTTTCTCGTTGATATAAAAGTTAAGAAAACATTAAGTAAAACATCTAAATATAACATTTAAACTTGTACTTTGTCAACATATGGTTTTGTAAACTTTTTTTTTTGGTACACAAATTCTGCAAGTCAAATTACGACAACTCGCACTTAGAAAATTCAAATTCCGACAACACAAACTCGACAACTCACATTCGGACAGTTAAAATTCAGACAACTCAAACTCGGACAATTCAAACTCTGAAAACTCAAATTCTGACAATTTAAACTACGAGGACTCAATTTAGGCAACTCAAATTTCGACAATTCGAACTCGGACAACGTAAATGCGACAGTTCAAATTTTGAAATAGGACGATTTAAATTCCGACAATTCAAACTCTGACACTTCAAATTCAGTCAACTCAAATTCCGACAACTCTAATACTGACAATTCAAATCTCGACAATTAAACTTCGGACAATCCAAATTCCGACGATTCAAATTTTTAAATCTGACGATTCAAACTCCAAAAAAACAAATTCTTTTGCAAAAAAATAAAATACAAAAAATTTTAAAACTTACACTTTTAAGGTAAAATGTTTTTTTAGATTTTGATATTAAAGTTCTGACCGAACATATTTTTTAAATTCTCTTTAAGAAAATAAATTTTGCATAAAAGAAGCAAAGTCATTTTATAAAGTTAAAATATTATTCAGAAGATAATCAAACATTTCTTAATAATTTTGACAAAAAACTGAGGTTGTCATATCAATTTATACTTATAGAAACAATTTTAATATTTAAACCTTGAGGATTTCTAATAAAACTTCTAATCTATTTTTAATTTGACTTAAACAAATACATAACATTTTAAGCGCGCGATTTTTTATGATTGTTTTTGTTGCTTGGTTTAAAAGTTAAGGATTAAAAGACAAAAAAAAAAAATTATAAAGATTATACAGTGTTTTTAGTAAGTATAGAAATTATCACTAATATAATTTTTATGAACAACTCTATATATATGTATGTTTTTTATAAACTCTTTTTAATCATTGTAAAGTTTTGCTTTAAAATGTAACTTGTTTAGATTAGATTTAATAAAAAAGAAATTAATAAAGAATATTTTTCAACAATTTCAATTTTTTTATTGTCATCATTAAAGCATTACTTAAAAAGAAACTAATGTTATAAAAACTTCCATCTACTATAAGTAAAATATATGTATTTATTAAACTGATTACAATTATTGATTGAATAGTCTAAGGCTAAAGTATGCAGTTTTAAATTTATGCATAGTAAAAGTATCAGAATAAATATGCCGCAACCAGCTAAGCAAGTTGTGTTTTAGAACTTGAATAAGTCCAAACAAACATTGCCCAAAAAACAAAAAATATGGAGAATATTGATTTTTAATATTTAACTGTTTACTAAACATCATTTTAGTCCTAACAACTTTTGTATTTATTTTTGAGTTATTATTAAAACTTATTATTTGAGCTACTAGGAAAAAATAAGGCTTTCAAAACTTTAACAGAATCATCCAGGCGATATTTTTTAAAAAGGAATAATCTTGAATACTTATTTTTAAAATCTAGATTTTAATGTTCTGATTTAAATTGTCCCAGTTTGAATTATCTGAATTTGAGTTGTCGGAATTTAAGTTTTCGAAATTCGAATTGTCGGAATTTGAGTCGTCGAAGTTTGAATTGTCGCAACTTGAATTGTCAGAATTTGAATTGTCAGAATTTGAGTTGTCGGAATTAGAGTTGTTGGAATTTGAGTTGTCGTATTCGAATTGTCAAAATTAGAGTTGTCAGAACTTAATTCTCAGGACTTGAATTGATCAAATTTGAGTTGATCAAATTTGAATAGTCATGTGACCGTTTTATTTAAAGTTTGTTTAGTGATTTTTTTTTTGTTTCAGTTTATTTTATTTTATACTGAAGTATTTAGCTACAACCTAAAACAAAAAAATTTCAGACTAAAGACTTGAACTTTACGTTTAAAAGAGGAAAAAAAAATTCGTTAGTCTCTAGTTATATTTTTGATCGGATACTACAAAACTTATCTTTAAAACTAACTTGGGACATTAAATAGATAACATTAAGGGATTTTTTTATGCACTAAATATTAATCTAATTAGTATGTAGATTAAAATAGTATACTTTGTTTTTTTGAAATAAGTTTTATTTTAAATAAAGGTTAACAGTTTATAACCTTAGTAAATAAAATTCTAGTTGAATAATTCACTTACAAGAATAAGTCTTTATAAACAATAGTTTTTCTTTCTAATGGTTAACAAAGATACAGAGCTTTATTTACAAAAAGCACAAAATAAAATTGTTAAAAACAGCATGTAATTAAAATTACCTACATAATTAACATCTTATTATCTGAAGTTAAAAACTTTCTAAAAAGTTATAAGATTATGTTAATTATACTGTAATTAAGTATTAAGAAAAATATAGTATGACCAATTATAGATGTAGTTAAATTTTTTTTAATCAAATAAGGTCTTAGTTTTAGAAAACCATATGAAAAAAAAACATTGTTGTTATACGGTTAATTATAATTATAAACTTTACCTAAGAATAGTTTTTGTTTTTCTTTATAAGACATGCACACAACATAGCTAGCCTGCAACTTTAAATCAGAAAAAATGTTTTTAGTTTATATTTTTAAGAATTAGTGTTTAACTCTTTTCTATCATATTTAAATTCTCTGCTAACACACTGTGCTGGTCAGATGCTGTGTTCGGCTTGGGATTACTGAGTGGTGTAGATTTACGAGAACAAGAAACCTTTTTAGTAGTCTTAAGTAAATAAAGTTTTAACATTTCCTTATAAAAAACTAACAACCTATAATAAGCGGCTGTTTTTTTTAGGAAATAACCTTAATAAAAGATTAATAAGCGTTTGTTGAAGATTTTTTGTTACAACAAATAATGAAAATTCTTTATTTTTACTGTATTTTTTATTATTAAACAATTTAACATAACTTACACTCATAGATAAAGTATTTTTATGTAATGTAAACTTTTTGAAATTTAAAACAATAGAAACTGAAGAAAAATTTATTGGTTAAATATTTTACTTGTAAAGTTTTAAAAGTGTGTACACTAGTATCCAATACTTTATAAAGCAATATCTTTACTAAATATAGTTTATTTTTGAAGTAATTCGTTGTTTTCTTTCATAGGTTTCTAAACTTATAAATATCCCTTAAACTTTATTTCAAGTTATAGATTAAAACTCTAAAACTTTGAGTAATAATTAAGCAACAATGAACATTTCAGTAAAAATGACAACATTTGTTTTTAGAGCTATATTGTAAACATATTTCATTAATTATTATTAAATAACATACTAAAGCTGAAAAACTCACAACATTTTAACGAAAGTTCACAGTTGTCACACTTTTTATCTTCATGCTTTTAGCGTTTGAACATATGTTTAACTTTAGAGATCTTTTTGGGGGCTATGTGCAGGTTGTATCTCAATTTTTTAAGGTTATAATTTCGAAACTTCATATCCGTTTACACTACCGTTTAGCTACAATTAAAATATTTTACTTCACCTGTTGTACTGTAAGTAATATCCTAAACTTTTTAACAATAGAGTTGATCATGCCAATTCGATCGTCAGGCTTGTCTCACGGCAAACGAAAGTCCAGGCTTCTAGCTCTGCTGACTTTCGCCGATGTTTTTTGTTGATCTAAACTTTTTAATTACTTATGGTGATACAACTTAAACAGTAGCAGTTTTAAATTACAGATAAAAAGCTAATAAATTTGTTACATTATTTTTTTTTACTTACTGATTGTATATAATTATTTTTAATATACTTATTTTTACCTTCTTTGTATTTTAAAACACTATAAGTTTTATTAGAACATTGCAATGTGTTAAGTTCTATAACAGAAGAATTAACTTAATCTTCAAACCTAACCTAAAAAGCAATAGTTTTAGTTTTGCTTTATTTTCTACCCAGTAAAATATATGTATTTAGTCTTGTTATATATATTTCTATTAGTTTAGAAACTTTATAGATAAAGTTTGAAAGTTAATACTAAAAAAATATATTATTGAACATACAGAGGCGGAACTAATTTAAGTATGAATAAAGTTAAAGGGCGAGCACAACCTATAATCTTTGATTTTCTGTCAAATGTTAGTTTACAATAAAGTTTTAATTATTGTTTTATTAACAAGCTTGTACCAAAACTAAATGAAGTCGTTAAACGGGTAGTTATATCGGTTTAAATTTTTGCTTTTTATGACGTAACTATTTTTAATAATGTTCGATTTGGAATATAAGTTACATAAGCCGAAATTACTCATTTTCCTTTATTTTAAATATTTATTTTCAGAAAAGTTTTCGAAGTTAATCTTTATTTTCTTATTAAGTGATAAATGAGTATAAACTATTTAGTGAGTAAACAGTTTAAAAAATTAAGTCTACAGTATCGTAACGTAAAAAGACAAAATTTAAACATTTGGTTAACAAAACTAAACTAGTAAAGATATGTTTATTAGTGAGTTTTCAATTATTTTTTGTTAACATTTAATGTTATATGAGTGTTTAACTTAGACCTTTGTTTGTCGATAAATACTGATTCCACGCTGTAAAGATCACTTTTCTTTTTCTTTTTTAACTTTAGAGTTTTTAACGATGTTGGAGTTTTGGAAGTCTGTGCAATTAAATAAGGAGTTGAATATTGCGCTGTTTTTTTCTAGTCCACAATCTGTAATCCGTCAAAAAAATTGTCTCGCTGTCTCCCCTATAAAGGAGATGCTCAAATCTGCAGAAGATCAGTGCATCTCTTACATAGGGGAGACATCAAGACAGAATCCAAGCACAATCTATTGATGATATTCGCGTCAAGTATACCCGAGCATTTGCTTTTATTACTAAAGTATCCAGACACTTTTTCGACGATGTAAGCCTTTTTGATTACAATATTGTGGCTTTGAAATATAGATGATATATGTTTTTGGAATGTTAATGAACAATTAATTACCCACGTAAATTGTTGTGTAATAACTTATTACTAATAAGTGACATTATAGATTTCTGACTCCATTTCATTTTTAATAGTTTTGTTTGAATGTTGAACTATCGATATTATGAATTTAAAGGAATTTGTTAAACGAGGGTTACTTTGGCTCGAGTTGCTTTTTTTGCAGTTTTTAAAAAATGTCCAAACTTTAGATCCAATTATTTTCCTTATCTTTAAAGCTAACTCAGAACTTTTTTTATTGTAAAGAACGTTTTTTCGATTAAACAATAAAAAAAACCATCTGATTGGGGTTTGAATTTTTGAGTGGGCCCCTATAAAAATATTACGTTTTTATCAATTTTTTGACTTATTTTAGCTTTTCTCAAAAATATTTTTTTTTTTTTTTTAATTTACTTATTAAACTATGTTTATTATTAAGGAAGTTTTTTTTTTGTTATAAGATAAGACATTTTCCTTTAAACTTTTTGTTTCCAAAAGGTTCATATTTATCATGGCTTTACTGCAAATATATATAATTTTTGAAAAAAAAAATAATATCGATTTGCTCATTTAACTAATTTTTATATTAAGGAAATATTATTTTTTCCGATTTTTCTATATTTTTATCATATGATTTATGCAAGTTTTACATAAATTCATAGCACTTGAGCAAGAAGTCCCTCGTATAATGTATACTATGCTATGAATTTATGTAAAACTTGCATAGGTCTATAATAAAAATATAATAACATCGGAAAAATTAATATTTCCTTAATATAAAACTTAGTTAAATAAGCATATTATTTTTTTTTAATTATATATATATTTGCAGTAAAGCCATGATAAATTTGAACATTTTGAAAAAAAAAAATTAAAGGAAAAATGTGATATCTTATAAAAAGAGATTTAAATTAGAAAAAATTTTTGCATAATAATTAACTTAGTTTAATGGATTATTTTTATATTTCATTTTTGGAGAAAAGCTAAAATCAATAATAAATTTTAATAAGAAAACAAAGTTTCACTCGTTTGAAAACGAGATCTTCAGTTGTTTAAAATCTTTTTCAATATAAATTGATTTATATTGAAAAAGATTTTAAACAACTGAAGATCTCGTTTTCAAACCCCAAGCAGATGGATTTTTTTATTGTTTTAAGGCAAAAAAATCGTTCTTTAAAATAAAAAAAATATTTCTAAATTAGCTTTAAAGATAAGGAAAATAATTGGATCTAAATTTTGGACATTTTTTAAAAATTGTAAAAAAAGCTGTTTGAGCCAAAGTAACCCTCGTACTTGTAAACTTTAGCTTTTATAAGATTTTGTGCATATTGGTTTTTAATAAATAAGTTTTAAACTTTTGATAGTTTTTCTTTGAAAGCAATTAAAATAGACCATATATTTAGCGCCCTGTTTAGGTTAAGTTTTATCAAACTAAACTTCGAAGATTTTGTACAAATACTAGTGTGTTGCATTATTAGGCATCTGTCTGTTGGTTTTTTGTAAACATTTGTGTGTAGTTGTTTTGATAGCTACTTTAGTTCAGTGTATAGAAAAACTATTTTTCCGTCAACTAATCTTTCTAGAATGAACTCTTAAGTTTGGGTGTAGAGTGTCTATTTTATGATAACAGTTGTTTAAACCAGTGTTGTTTTCTGTAAGTACCAATATATAATCTACATATCTTGTGTAGAATAGTAGTTCTGTTTTAAAGTTTTTAAATGGTGGTTTTATTTTTATGTCACAAACCAATTGCCTAGAATTGGGGATAATGGGCCGCCCACTACAACACCTTCTATTTATTTTTAGACTTTTTAATCATAAGGAAATACAGTGTTGAGTTGAAAAGTAAAAGATAAAATGAGTAACTTAAATTTATATTTTTTATATTGCAAATGGTTTATTAAAAGATACAAAAAGCTTCCTATTATAGTACATATTGATAACAATTTTTTTATACATTTCTAAAAATTTTACTATTCTAATGTTAGTTTTGAGCAACTTTTTTCTTAGGGGAGCTAGACAAAAAATAAATAAACTTTTAATGTGATTTATTTATATATAACTTTTTAATGTTGATTTATTCCAAAACTTTTAAATATGTTTTAACTGCTTCAATTTAACCGCAAAACTGTTTTTTTAGGTATCTGCTGCAATGAGAGAATATAAACTAATTATTGATAATTTTAAAGGTCTGCTTCTATGAACGCTGAAGTTTTGTTTAAGATATAGATTAATAAATAAGTATATTTTTTTTTACATTAACTTAAGAATTCTTTTACTATTAGTAATCATGTGTAAAATTGATTATTATTGCATTAACGTTTGATGAATTTTAATTGCTAATTATCTAAAACTTTTACACTTCAACATATTAAGGGCATAGGGGAGGTTAACTCTTTATTACAAAAACTAATATTATTTCTTACATGAAAGCTTAAAGCATGAACTATCAGTCAATTTTCAAAGAGTATGATAACTTTGACTGAAATTACAATAAACAAGAAATAACGACAATTTACAAAATACTCAATTTATTTAAAATCGACGCACGTTTCTCTGAATTAAATTATTATATTCTAAAATATACTTGTAAAATATTATTTCCGATAAAATGTTTGTATATTATATAAATATTGACTGTAAAAGTAAGGTTTGTATAAAAAGATAATATTTTTTGTGAAATAGTATTTTTTGTCTTCTTACTTCGTGCTTTTCGATAACCCATAAAAGTCTTAAGCTTTACTCGCTTTTATCTCAAAAGTTATTATAGTTTTTTTTAACGTTTAAATTAATTGTTAGCTTATTAGTTTAGTAAAATTGAAGAATAAAGAGCAACTTACTTCCCCTATTCTCTTAATGAAAATTTAAACATTTTGTAATAAAAATCTTAAAAAACTTAAATTTGTTTATTTATTTTTCTAAAATTTGTTTGAAATTGTTCCAATAACTTATATTTTTAATAAACATTGACAATAAAATAAAAATTGTGTTTTTTATGTCTTTGTTGTTTATAATAGCAACGAAAATAGTATTTATTGTTAACAGATGTCATATTATTTTTTTAGGTTTTAATTATTTATAAGTATTTGTACATAAAGCTAACATAATTTCCATAAGATAAGGTAACTAGTGATCACAGATATGGGATTCGGATATTTTTATTAAGTTCAGATTCAGCCGGGTCCGGATATTTTTTTCTTAACTAAGATTCGGATCTGTTTTTCAAATCAAGATCCGAAACCAAAAAAAATAGAATTAGAAATCTTAAAAGGCTAACTAGACTTTTAAGCTTCATATTATTCATTAAGAACTTATATTAGATTGTGAGAAACCTTTTAGTCGACGGGTCGAAATCACTAGAAAAGCCTTTTCCGGACTAGACATGTTAAAAAACCGTTTAAAGTAAGGTAGTATTAAAATAATAGTTTTTAAAGTACTGTCATGTACACAAATTAAGTTTTAAGCACATTTGTTTAAAAAAGCTAAACGTTAATTGCTTTGCACAAGTTTGTTTTCAAGATGTAAGCAACGTATCACGCCAAAGGTTTCTGCTAGGTGATCTAGGTCCAGCCAATGGGCCGTAAATTGCCCGCTTCTAAACTATGCTTATGTTCTAGTTAATAATTAAATGAAGTTAGATAAACATACTCTGGTTTATTAACTTTCAGTTTGATTAAACTATGTTATAGAATAAGGGTAAACAAAATATAGCACTTTGTACATCAAATATATGAGAAAAATGACAACTATTCCAACAAAACCAATATTTGCAAAAGGTTTTTAAAACTAGTTATTAATTTTTTTAAATACTGGTGAGTTGAATAAAAACTATATTTTAAACACCGTTAGAATTAATAACGTATGTATGTCAAGTTTTGAGTCATAAGCGGTTTCACCAATATTAATTAAAAAAAAAGAACTTTAAAGCTAAAAATCTCCACAAATATTTGCAAAATTATTTTAGCTTTTATTAAAGATAAACTTGTTTACAAAATATAGAAGTCAAAGCATAGTAATTTATGTCTCCTGTCAATGAATTCATTAAACACTTTCATCATGAATGTGTAAATACTTAACACAGTATTTTTAAGTCTATTAAATTTTCTATAAACATTTATAACATTCAGTTTACTATCATGTTTTAATTTTGGCTTTTACAAGCTTCAAAATGTTTTCAACACTATAAGTAAGACACGATAAAATATAGTTAAACAAAACTTTTAAGTTTTGTTCGGTATTTATAAAAACTAATTGTTTTAATTTAAAATTTTAGCTAGTGATCTAACAGATCCCTATTTTGTTTTTTCAAATACGGATGAATAACATCTTTTTGAAAATATAAGTTAGAATTTCGTGCTTTAAACTTAACTATATTTTAAAATGTTTTATAAGATAAAATAAAGTTAGTTAAAAACAGGGTTGCCAAATGTTTTTTGCAAATTTTATCCAAATTTTTAAAAGTATTTAAAGTTATTTGTTTGAATTAAATAGTAAAACTAAAAATTATTATTGGAAAAACCGCTCACGAGTCAAAACTTGACAGACATACGTTAATAATTCTAACGGTGTATAAATTAAAGTTTTTATTCAACTCAAGTATTTGAAAAACTTCATTAATGGGTTTATTTTTAGTTTAAAGTCAAGTTTATGAAACTGTGTTAAATACCGTAAAAACATAAAAAAATACTGTAAAGCTACTTTAAATGTGTTTTCTAATAATAAGAAAATATCTATAGCATAGATTTTTGTGTCAAACTGAAATTTTATTGATTCTAAAATTCCAGATTTTTTAGCCTAAATGGTCAAATTCCAGGTTTTCAGGATTTTTGGCAACCCTGTAAAAAACGAAATCATTTTTACCGAAGATTTCAAATAAACTGTATAAAATTTGTAAAACGTATGTCAACTTAAAAAATTAAAGTACTTTATTTAGTTTTTAAAAAATTAAGACTGGCATTATCAAAAATCTTTAAAATAGCTTTAATTAGCTTGAGTCTTTGGCAACCCTTATGTTTGGGTAAAATTATTAAAGATAGTCAAATACTGTAAAAAAGACGTTACTGTAATTGCAACTTAATTTTCTAGCTTTAACTTTTTATACCTTTTCATGTTTCAACTTTTCTTATTTTTAGAAATGCAGTTAATTATTATTGAGTTCATAACATCAACTTTTTTATTTTAATTAAATTCAAAAATTTAACATTATTTCACTTTTTTTTTTGCAATCATACAATAAGCACTAGACTGCACCGCCCGAACATTTTTGGTCTGTACCCACAAACAAACGCTTTAGTGCTAACGAACTTGAATTAATTTAGTTACAATGATAAAACGGTTCATTTTGATTATGTCTACCTGATGAGTCCTAATTAGGACGGAACCAGGTCGCAGAACGTCGCGTGAATTGTTGTTGATACGTTTGCTGTCAAGTGCTCTGAATGACGAAGGAAATACCTCAGTTTTGCAGAAAAAAACCAAATGTTTCTACGAATTAACTGAATAAAATTTTAAACAATGCTGAAATTTCTATTGTACTGCAAAGAAAAAGATATTATGTTTAAAAAAGTGGACAAATAGAATAACTCTTCAATTTGTTTCTTTTTAGTACTTTATATAACTTCAAATATTGTAATAACTGGTAAACTATTTTGTGAATCAAACTATTAAACTTTTGAATAGTGAAAAATAAACACCTATTGTTAAACCAAGATGATAAACGCATCAGAAAGGCAGAATTAAAGAACTAAACTTTTTTTTATTAGTTAGTCACTTACCACTATAAAATCTTATTACTTTTTTTAAAAGTTTAAAACTTAAGTTCAGTATTTAAAATTATTTTAGCAATACTTACGCAACTTTTGATTTACAGAAGTTTTTAATATTTGAAAAGTCCGATTAATTAGTTTATTTTATAATGTTAACTTTATTGGTTACATTGGACACTAAAGACTTATAAGCGTAAACACAATACATTACATAACAAGAAATAGTCGAAAGAACAGAAATAATGACGAGAAGACCAAACTTACTAAATTGAGGAAAGATAATGACTAGAACATACATCATTAAATCCATAAAATTGTTAAGCGCACTATGAACTCCATTAAAAACTCCTCGTTCAGACTCGAGAACATTTTCTTGAATAAGTTGCGTTATTGTTAAATCAAAACCCCAAAGTCCAACACGCGCTAAAATTACACCCGTCATGAGGATTGATATTGACGAAAAAGAACTTGGTAAATCGAATTCTTCATTACACTTAATGAAGACATCCTGTTCTGTTTCAACAGAAGTTAAATTGAAATCCTTGTTAATTATTACCTTTTTCATGCTATTTTGCGAAACCAAATAAAACGGACTACCATCTAAGAATATTGAAGTAAGAGACAAAAATAAAGTTATTGTTTGCGATACAGCACAAATAATTCCAGACTTTATTAATCCAAATTTACGCCTCAAGGGCGGATAAATTAATGTTGCAATAATACCACTTAAAGCTGCAGCGGCAGTCAAAATTCCCATTAAAAGTTCACTTAAGCATTGAGAATATGCGTAACTAACAGTTATCGTTCCAAACCCTAGTACTGTGAGATAAAGTAGAGAAAATCCAAAACAGGGCAAAGCTATAGGCTGGATAAAAAACAAATTCCATCCAGTTCTAAACGACGAAACACCATTGGAAATCTTTCCCAAAAAAGTTTCACGCTCTTTACTAATAGGCTTGGTTAAAAAGGTTTCATTTGTATTTTTCGTTTTTGTCTTAAAACGAAGTTCGTTAAATTCTGTTTGTGACTCTTTTATATCCTTAGTAAAAGAAGATTCTTCTTGGTCATCGTTTTCAACACTTTTTTGTTTATTTCTAACATGTTCAGTTATCAATTTTTGCCTTATTGCAAGTGAAGGTACATTTTTGTAAACTTTTTTCAAAAGAAAGTACTCTAACACCATAGAGACCAAATTCCAACCTGCAATAAAAACCAGCCCACCAACATGTTGAAGTTGATCCAGAAAAATTCCACATAATGGTGGAGCTATGCACTTCGTAACCAAATCTATTCGCCTCATCCAAGAATTTAAATCAGCAAGAAAGTTGCTGTCACCTGCTGAAACCACAACTACCCAGTCTTTTTGGATGATAATTGCATTCGAACAAGAAGCAAGATTGCTAATACATCCAAAAACGATTGTTAAACATTGAACAAGAACGAAATTGGTTTCTGAAACAATTTCTTTTTTTGATAAGTAAACCAGCAAAAGAACACTATTGGTAATAACAAAGAAATTTTGTACAGCTATGGTAGTTTTTATTGCTGATAGTCTACCAGCACGGTCTATCCAATCACCTACTATTGGTCCAAATAATAAAACAGTGGCAGTTGTAGCGAGACCATAAGCAGCTGGTAGCTTCAAGTCATAACTTTCTAGAGACAAAAGAAATAGTGGAACAGCAAAGTTCCACATTCTATCTCCCCAGGAAGACAGAAAGTGGCTGCAGCAGAGTAGTTGGTGCGTTTTCATTAGAGTTCACATTACAATACTGTTGTAAATTTCAATTAGTTTTCTTTATAATTTATGTAAACTTTAATTTAATTTTTTAGTAGCTGAAGTATGTATACGATAAACAAATTAAACCTTTTGATTTATCTTCCTGACAAACTAAAACTATTTTTTCAAGTTCAGAATGTTGGTAATCAAGTTCATATAAGGAAATACTATTCTAGTATTGTAAACAGGAGTTGTTTTTATTTAAATAAGATTTAAAAGATAAGCTCTTTTTTTAAGTTAAAAAAATTTAAGTTAACTTTTATCATTTGAAAACTTGTTCTTTTTGCAGTTGATCATTTAGGTCAAGGTTTCGCAAAGCGGGTCATCTGGCCTTTTTGGGGCTATAAACTACAAAAGGCGGTTCGTGACTAGTAAATAGACCATAATTTAAAACCTGTACTGGATATTCTGGAATTCACGACAGTAACAAAAGGTCATACTTGTATTTAAGGGTAGTTTTTAAACTTATACGGGAAAATGATATCGCGCACACAGTACATTTTTGAGAAATTTTATTGTATTGAGGGCATTACTTTTTAAATTAAATTAAGGTCTAATACATAAAAAAAATTGGAAACCCTGACTTAAATGATCACATAAAAGTTTAGGATTTGCTCAAGTGTATAAAATTTTTAAAAACTATTATAGAACTAGACAACTATGGACTTCATCAAAATTGAACGAATTTTTAAGTACTTAATTTTTGAGCTTTAAAATATAGTAGTTAAAATAATAGTATTATTAATCAATATGTTATAGTTGTTTGTAAAAACATTTGCAGCTAGCCTTTTTTCTTTAAAGAACTAGTTACATTTTAGAAATTAGTTAGATGTATAACTTGGTATTTAAAGAAAAAAGCTCATAAATGTTTATGAAAATCTAGTAGTTTAATTAGTAGAGTTTGTTAAATGCGATCCATTGTCAGCGTTAAGTAGTAAACTCTAACTTTTAATTGTCTCATTGATATCTATGTAGTTAACATGCATACACTTTCGGTTTACATTTATTATGCATAGTTACATGTAAGTTATCATAAATGATAAAGGTTATTAATTATAATAATTATTAGTAATCATGTATGATATATCATTCAAATTCTTATTAATTACTTGGGAAAAAAAATTATATGTTCTTTTTAAAACTACTATTATAACCTTATGTTAATAATTCTTTTTAATTATCTAAAAGTTTACATACATGACAATTTAAATTCTTTAAAAATGTTAAGGGACCAAATATCAAAAAGTATGTATTTTTTATAATTAAAAAAGCTCTGGTGGGTCTAATTAATAAAATTTTGATAGTAAAAAAATTAGAAATTTATTGAAAGAGATTTTTTGAAATTAATATATTTAATATATTTTTAAACTTATTTCAGTCATATCTCAAAAAAAGCCTTATTAAAATACTTTAAAATTTAGAAAAAAAATGCATGTAGATTTAATAAATAAGATTATGAAAGTAAATAACTTTAGTTTTTTATTGGTTATTTAAATAGATATTAACAATAACACTGAACTATCAAAATTCGAATTGTCGTAATTTCAACAGTCGTGCACCGATCTTATATGTTAAAATAGTATAACATGTTTTTAATTTGTTTTATTCAAAAAATATTTTAACTTTCGCACCATACACAAAAATTGCATCTAGTTCCATTAATTTGTTTATTTTTAAATTAGAGTAGTAGTGAACTTAAATACTATAACTTTACACATAGCTGAAAAATCAAAAACCTACTACTTGGGACTCTGTAGAACTATTTATACTTTATGGAGAGAGATACGCTTTTAGTTGAGTATAAAATAAATTAATTACAAAAAAGTAACCTGTAAATTAAAAAAAATTGATGTAAGAATTTAAAATTTATTTTGTATATATAAATTAAAAACTGGTTCATTCAGCTTTTTAAGAAATTTTAAAAGACTATCTTCGCATATTTAAGAGGAAACTAATTAACTAACAGTTCCTTCTGTTATCTAATTATCAATTAGGAAAAAAAAACATCCAAAAAAAATATCCAAGAACATTTATAAACATTAATTAAGTTACTTATGTCAGAAGTAATAAAATAATATTTCAAAAAAAGAGTTATCCAAAAAAAAACATCGAGCTTTAGTTATCAATAAGAGTACCTTTCTTCTTTTTTGCTCTTACATCATCCACAGTTTGTAGAGTGCGTTTATTAAGCATACCCTTACTCTCCAGCTGCTTTTGGATAACTCTAGCATTTGCTGCATAACTATCAGCTATCTCTCTTTCTTCAAGTGCTTCTTCATCTTCTTCCATATTTGATACAGTCACCGAGCTAAACTTACCCATATTTTTTGTATGCTTTACAAGCTTAACTGCCTTTGGTTTGTCAAGACTCTTATATATATTTGTTTTAACTTTACTGTCTTGCTCAGCTACCAATGCTCGCTTAAAAACAAATCTAACAGCCTTATCTTTTTCTTTATGACGATAGAAAACTGGAAGAGAACACTTTTGGCACTTTTCTCTATACTGCAGTTCAATACCTTTTTCCCTTTTTAAATATACTGGATCAGACTCTTCAACATTACTTACCCTAAAAACGTTGCGTTTGCTATCTATGACCCTAGCTCTATCACAAGGTCTTAATGGCAGTTTCTCAAGCTTACAATCTAATATAAGCAACATTTGTCCGCAATGGCAGTAATATGTGTAAAGTGGTTTTTCTCCATATACTTCCTTGTCTTCATCATCTGTGCAAACTACACTTCTAGATATAAGTTTTGGCATAACTCAATTTATCTAAGTTTATAAAGTCTGTTTATATTGAAACTATTAGTAACAATATAAAAATCAAATCAAAAAATTTATAACATATAAAAATAAATATCATAAATTATACTGTTAATTCAAGGTTTAATAGAGATGCATTAATGTTACACAAACATAGTTTTAGTAATAAATTTTTAACAAACTAGCTCTTACTTAAAGGTATAAACTAACTTTTTAAAATAAAGTTTGATGCAATTTTTAAAGGAAAGAGATCAAATTTTTAGAGAAAACAATTAGTGCAAAAAATATTTTACTAAAAATTTATTTCCTTCTAAAAGCAGTCATTTTCATACTTTATTATTCTTATCACCACTATACTAATATGATATTATTTGAATAAACTTTTTTTTTTTGAAATTTTGTTTTTAAAGTTAAAAAAAACTTTCCTGATTTTTTATTTACAGGGTTGCCAAATGTTTTTGGTAAATTTTCTCCAGGTTTTCAAAATTTGCTCCAGGTTTTTAAAAGTACACATTTTTGAGTCTATTAGCTTAAAGTAAGTTTAAGGTAAAAAACTGTCTTAAAAAGTATAAAAACATTGAAAAGCTACTTCAAATGTGTTTGTTTAAAAAAAAATTGATGAAGACATAAAAAAAATTATCTATATGGTAGATTTTTTGTGTCAAATCAAAATTTTTTTACCTAACATGTAAAAATTGTTCGAAATTCCAGGACTTTCCAGGCTTTTTAGTGAATTTTGTTCAAAATTCCATGTTTTTCTTTCAAAATCTCAAATTCTAGATTTTTCAATGTTTCCAAGTTTTTTGGAAACCCTGTTTATTATTATTTTTTTCAATGTTACAAAGACTTTTTTCTAAAACTTGAAGTCTCTGGCTCTAAAAGTTAAAAATATTAGATAAATTCAAGTGAATTATTAAGTTTCTAACAAAATTGATGACAAAAAAAATGTGGTTTATTTACTGTTAGTGTAGGAAACTTCAATAGTTATATTTCAAAAATTAGTATGAGCTTTTACACAGCCTCACTTTACAAAAAAACATCTAAAATACTCAAATTACTATTAGCCTCGATTTTTTATTTAATTTCAAATAAGTCTGAGTATGTTGCAACTCTACTGTGTGCATATATTTTAATTTATAATCATTTAAATTAATTTGTCAATAGTAAATTTTAATCATATCACTTTGGTCATTAGACTCTATACAAACCTGTCGTTCAATTGTTACCAAAGAAAGATGTAGTGGTCATTCTACAAACAGTTATTATATTTTATTGAAGGTACTATTTTCTAAAATTTTCAGTGACAAACTAATGAACATGTTAGAAACATAGTTTTTATGAAAAAAGAAGACTTAAAGTTGTTAAACAGTAACCTAAAGTTTTAAGAATTATCCATAATACAGCCTTAGTTTTTCAAAAAAAGTTCAAAGACTGTGTCATGCATTCAAAGATTGAAATTCAGTGGTTAAAACATAAATAAAATAAAAAAATTCTTGTAGTATTTAAAAAAACTTGAGTAGGTCAAAAAGGGGAACAATTTAAATATTCAAAAAAAAAAACATTTCATTATTGTTTTCTAGCAAAAATTAAATGACAAGTAATCTTTTAAAAATAGCACTAAAATTTTAGAACAACTTTTGAAAACAAATATATTTTAATTAGTTGCTTTAGAATTTTTAGTACAACCTGCAGCTGCAGTTCCACTGATCTAGAGGAAAATCTTTGAAAAAGTTGAAAAACTAATTTAATGATCGTAAAATGATAAACAAATATATTTTATCTTGTTTATACTAAAAATATATATTTATCAAAAAATCTGGTTATTAGTGGATGAGGGCAGCAGTTTATCAAAACAAATTTAAAATTTTATAGGAACTTTTTGTTTTATACTGAATTTATTTATTAAAACAGGGATAAGTAAACTGATGTCAGCATTTTATTTTTGTTTAAATGTTGATTTAATCTTTAAGATTTAAAATTTTAGTGTAATCTTTATGAATTAATTTATTTCAAAAAAAAGTTCAAAAATAGGATTTTTAAGCATTTTAAATTGCTCTTTTAATGAATGGTCTGTACTGATACCTCTGTACTGAACAAAGGTTGAAATTTATTTTATTATTTTAAAATTGACGCCTACTTAATTAACTGTTACAACTAATTTAACTTAAACTTATATCACAAACTTTGTTTAAACTATGAAACTAAGTAAAAGTATGTGCTCTGATGATACTTGTTTTGTTAAACTTGGTACAAAAATAAATTAGCCATATCTTTCTTTATAAATTTGGTAAAAAAATGACATAAATAATTAATAAATTATTTCTGTTTTATTTAATTTTTGAGTTTTTAGTGTGTGAGACATTGAAAAATCTCTTTGTTAAATGATGTACAACTTGAGAAACAGTATGGGTTTAGGGCAAATAGTAGACTTAATTAGCTGCAAATCAGATTTTTTGATGAATATATATTTTTTAGTATAAACAAGATAAAATATATTTGTTTATCATTTTACGATCATTAAATTAGTTTTTCAACTTTTTTAAAGATTTTTCCTCTAGATCAGTGGAACTGCAGCTGCAGGTTGTACTAAAAATTCTAAAGCAACTAATTAAAATATTTTTGTTTTCAAAATAATTGAGGCTAGTGAGAAAAAGTTGATAAATTTCTCTGTAGTTTTGGATTTGGCAAAAGCATTTAATACGATTAATCATAAAAGTTTAATATTAAAAATAAGAAGTTAAACTTACTAAAAACCTTTTTTTATAATAGAAAACAATCAACATTTATAAATAATGTTGTGTCTAAGCATGAAATTGTGAATGTTGAAATACCAAAAGGTTCTTACTTGGGTCCTTTGTTGTTTCTTGTATATGTTAATGATTTTTTTTTCTTCTACTGAGATAAAATCTGAGATTGTTTGCTGATGATGCCTACCTAAACTACCAAAATTGTGAACCTGATTATTTAAATAAGTTATTAATAAGGAATTGAATAAAGTTGATGAATAGTTGTGTGTTAATAAATTTTTTATTAATTGTTCAAAAACAAAAATTTTGCTTTGTAAAAAGTTAAAAACATTTTGATATTTATGTGCAGATTGATGGTTTTCTTATTACTTATATCTTTCTTACAGTATCAGAGTTGCCAAATGTTTTTGGCAAATTTTCTCCAGGTTTTCAAAATTTGTATGTTATGTTGTATAAAATACTTAGGTTTAGTTTTGGATGACAAGCTGAATTGGAAGAAATATTTGAGTTTTCTGTAATCAAAATTGTTTGGAAGTTCTTACATTTTTTTCAAAATTGAGGTACTATTTGGACACAATTACACTAATGGTATATTATAGTTTGTTTTATCTGCGCATTCAATATTGTATATCTGTTTGGGGTGGTGCTGCTGACTGTTATTTAAAACCAATGGTTTATATGCAAAAAAGAATAATCACATATGTTTGCTGTGTGCATGCCCTGACCACAACAAACCCTCTATTTGAAAAAACTGGTGCACTAAAATTAAATGATGAGTTTGAATTGCAAATTTGTAAGTTGATGTGTAGGGTTTGATGTCTAGGGTTTGATGTAGAGCATAGTAGATTTACACTTGCTAACTCTATTCATTCACACAACACAAGGTTTTCAAAGAAAACAAATTTGTAACTGAAAGACTTGAAAACAAATTTGGCCTAAACTGCTTTAGGTATTCAGGTCTAAAGTTTTAGTCTAGTGTACCAGAAACTTTTTTAAACTTAAAAAAAGATAGCTTTAAATATAATAATAAAAACTTTTTATTAAATCAAAATAATAATTAGATCAAAAGTGCTTCTGAATGTATGTTTTATTTCATTAAAATTTGATGTATGTTTTATGTATAGCAGAGTGTTTTTATTTATGATTGACTGGCTAATGAAAACGTGATTGTCCTAATTATTGAAACTAATTAAGATTATTGTTAAGTTATTTAGTTTATAATAGTTTTATTAATGTGTTAGATTCAAGACATTTGATTGTATCATTAATATTATTTTTTTTTTTTTACAAATTAAAGAATAAAACATTAAAACAATACTTAATTTTAAATTTATTTTTAGAGTTTTATGTTAAGCTAATACTAACAAAATTGTTAATTACCTAGGATGATGTTGCACCAATATCAAACTGAAAATATATTATAATCAATGTCTTTTTTAAACATAATTATAGGCTAGAAATCAATGTTTTAAGCCTAATATCTTTGATCTAAAAAGATACTTTTTTTTAAGCAAGCTATATAAATAAAAAGTAAGAATTAAATTTATTTATGATAAACTAAAATATTTAATCAACTTTATTTTACAATATTGTAGTCAATGTAAATTATTGTATTGATATAATTGCTTTACATTGTCAAATAAAAGCAATTAAATATTTAAGTTTTATTAGTTTATGATAAATAAGCTTAATTTTATTTATGTATTTTTTAAATATAATTTTTTGTTGAAAAATTTGGTTCAAAAATATAACATATTTTTAGTTTAATATCGGTACATCATCATTCTAGGTAACTACCACAAAATTTTATAACAGTTTTTTTTTTATGAAAATAAAAAGTAGTATTCTTTTTACTTACAGTATTTCTTATTTCTAATTATTTTTATAGAACTTAATACTATGAGTTAAATATTAGTTTATTTAAATTTGCAACAGCTGATTGTGAGTTCACACTGGTGGCAGTGATCACATGATTGGATTGTTGATAGGTTTTTTTGTTGCAGTGACGGAATATACTTGCTTGGAGATTTAAGCTTCATTGTTTTTTCTAACACTTTGTGGTTTTTAGTGTTTAGAGTTTAACCTTGTCAGTGTTTGCCAAATGAAATGCAACCAAGGGACTTTTTAAAGTTAAACAGACAGTTTTTTATTTTTTTGGTTAGTTTGTTTAATGTTAATTTTTAGGGGGCAGGTAGAATTACAGGTAATGACAAATTGTTTGCTTGACCTTCAAAAAATGCTTATTATTAAAGAAAGAAGAGTAAGTCTTGTGTTTTTCTATAATGATAAAAAAACATATGATAAACCTTCATTAGATGCTACATTTAAAGTATTTTTCTTTTTCAAATCATTTCAGTATATTTCTTTCTAATTAAAAAATTAAAAATTTCTAAGAAACTTTTATAGACTAATAACAGTTTGTTTCTTGTAAGTAAGCTTAAAATAAATAATAAGTGTATAAGTTTTTTTTTTTTGTTTTTTTTAATTAAAAGCAAAAGAGCGTTTTCTAGAAAAAAAAATCTTAGTTAGCTTTAAAGACAAGCAAAAGTTATGATTAACTTTAGGTGGGCACCAATATCAAAGTGTAATTCAATATACAGAAATTTTTCAGTTTTATTTTAAAAAATTTTCAGTTAATTTTCGCCCTGCTTATGTACTTATACTACTGAATGTAAATTTAGGTGACTCTTCAACTGTATATAACAGTGTCATTTCAACAATGCGACTTTTAAACTATTTTTTATTCTTTTAGTATTATGATTTATGTAGGTTACATATTGCTGTGAATTAATTATAAAAATTAAGTCGGTTTTTAGGCCTTATTTAACTTTAACAATAGTGTCATTTCAACTAAGTGTTAATTTTTATAACCAACTTAATTTTTATAGTTAATTCACAGCGATATGTAACCTACATAAACCATAATACTAAAAGAATAAAAATAGTTTAAAAGTTGCATTGTTGAAATGACACTGTTGTATACAGTTGAAGAGTCACCTAAAATTACATTCTGTAGTAATGCTTCGCCCTGCTTATGTACTTATTTTCAAAATAAAACTGAAAATTATTTAAAATTAAGCTGAAAAATTCCTGTATATTGAATTACACTTTGATATTGGTGCCCACCTAAAATTAATCATAACCCAAGCAAAATAATGGAATCTAAAGTTTGGACATTTTTTTTAAATTGCAAAAAATCCTAATCAAGCTAAGTCAATACTCATCTCTATTAGAAGCAACTTACCTATGTAAAATAAATAATAAATTGGGCAACTTCATTTTGAATACTATTTTGTAGAAAAAAAATCCCCCGTTTAGTACAAAGCTTAAATATACAAGCAAGCTATGCAAACCATTAACCAAGCTTAATATAACGTTATAACAGGTCAAAAAATAGCTGTAGAGTGAAACTGAAAACTACTAACACTAAGTAATATAGAACGTCCTTTATAATACAACCTAATTGGTCAAAACAATTGTTAGTGTCAAAAGTATAAAGTTAAAAATTTTGATAGTTTACAATACAAAATATTTATGACAAATACTATTTAAAAATGCTTGTAAACAACTAAACGATTAAAAATAGTTACATACAAAATAATAAAATAAGTATCAAATTTTAATGTATTTAAGTCTTAAATTTTTGTTAGTAATAACTAATAAACAACTAATTTAAAAAACTCAAGAACTTCCGATTAAAAAACATTGCTAGATGGTAAGTAAAGGAATTAAAATTTTAACCAACTGTTTCAAAACTATAGTTTAGTTAAAAACTTTTAAAAATCAAAAAAATATTTAGTAACAATAAAAAAAAATGATTTCCTACATATTGTTTATTAAACGACAAAAAAAAGCGCTTAAAAACCTTGGTCTAACGACCTAGTGCACGAAAGTCGAAAAACCTTTCGAGAAAGTAAAGATAAAAAAAATAATTTTGTTCTAAATTTTATAAAAAGCAATGTATTTTAATAAAACATAATTTTAGATATTTAAAAATGCTAACAAAATTACTTACAAATACAAAATAACTAGTTCGGTAGAAAATTTTTTTAATGAAACTAAAGGTAACTGTTAAAGCCTCTTTTACTAAAACATATTAAACTATTAACTTAGTATATTTAAACAACAGTTAGTCTAAAGCTATAATATTTTAAAATAAAATAATCATAGGTTAAAAACTGTTTAAAGTAAAGTATCTTTATAAATTCTAGTTTAAGAGATAAAAGGATTTTTAAAAGATTTACTTTTAGTTTTACAAAGTTATTTAGAAAATAATAGTGTTTTATAAAAAATAAAATTTTGTCTACCAGTATAAGTGAATTTTCAAATCTATAATTGTGCACTTATAGTTTTAAACATAACTAAATATTGCAAAACTATGTTTGGTTATAAACAAGTACTTCGACTCAAAAAGAATCTTTCTAGGTTTATTTATTTTTATACCTTGGTTTAATCTTGTTTAGTGCCTTTATCTTTCTTTAAATCTTTTATAGATTAAAATCTTCGTTTGTCGCGTACATTAATCAGCTTGGCACACTTATCAGTGCAAAACATCCTTGGAACAACCATGGTTGCATCAACCAGCCACCAACTTGCTGTAAAAATAGATTTTACGATGAAATTTGACGACAATAAAACGTCACATACAAATAAATGTTACCATCATAAAAGCCAAATGTAGCTAAAACGCGGAAAATTTGTTAAAAAATGAGCTATTTTCCACAATAGCTGTTAGCTTAGCATAAACCTCTTTTAACCCAAATTTTGATTTTTATAGCATAACAGTCCGAAGGGGAGTCAAGTAAACGTAAAGGGGAATCCCGTTGTACAAAACATTTTGAAAAATAATTTATCAAAGTTTATAAACTGTAGCAGTAGCTTGGTAGGCAAATCTACAGAAACGTATACTTATGTGCGAAAATACTTGCTTGCATTTTTGCATTTCAGCCTGAAAAGACTCTGCTGTCTTAGATTTTAGTATTAATTTATGCTTAATTTTGCACTCCTGAGAGATAACTTTGACATATATGTACTTTTTAGCATTTTTAGTGTCGTAAAAAAATTGAACGAATTAAAAACATCCAAATTGTAACATTTAGGGCGTTAAAGCTTTATTTTGTCAAAAATCTGCAATGCAAAATTGATTCTAAAGGAAGCTGTAGCTTTAAAAATCAAGATCATACAATTTTATATTACAAAAATTTGCATAACTTGTTGCTACTATAGACTACATTAAATGTTTAATTTTCAATACAGTAGAAGTGTTTTTGAGTTAAATGGTGATTTTTTATACTTATTTTTAATGAAGGTCAGGACTTTTTTACTTTTTATGGGTAGTTTTAAGTATTGGGTACTTTTAATTGCCTCAATTTTGCAAAAAAAAAGGTACCCAATATTTTGATGATGTCATTAACTTTACTTTGGGTAGTTATTAAGGTTAAACTTTGTAAAAAAAATAAATTTGCTGTCTAGGCCTATGATAAATTCACTTTGTTTATTTTTCTAAATATAAAAATAATTGTATCTGAAGTAAAACAGTACTAAACATTTCACTATGTTAACAAAATTAAGGAATTATAACTTTCAACCTTAATATTTTTTGTGTAAGTTACAATTTTAAATTCAACCGCAAATTAAGCTATTAGCTTTGAAAATTTTTCTTTTATAGATTATTGATGACTTTAAGTTATCATATTTTATAAAATTTTCATTATTTTACATGTAAAAGTTGTTTAAAAATTACATATTTTTTGATGATTTTTTTTAAAACACTAGATTTTTTCATTTTTTTGAATTTCAAAAGTTCAAGGTTTTTCCAGTTTTTGTTTAAGCTGTCAAGTTCCTGGATTCCAGGTGTTTTGACAACCCTGCTCAAATTTTAAGGAAGTATTCCTTTCAATATTTAAAAAATAGTAAAATATGACAATTAAAACTATTTCTACTCTCCTATTTTAATGTTTTATATCAAAAATTTGTTTTGGTATAAAAAATATGTATAAAGATACTTGTAGTTTAGATTAATTTTCATAAAGTGACATCAACTTGTAATAAAAGTGATCTACACCCTCTCTGTACCCAAGGTGGCTCCTAAAGTTTTTTTGAAACTTCTTTCAACTTTTCAAAATTTAATATATTTTTTTAAATTCAAGTCTTTTTTATTTTTCTAGACAAAATAAGTGATCAGAATTTCAAGTCATTCTAGGATTTTATATAACATTCCAAGATTCCCATAAGCATTTAGGTTTGATGGCCACCCTGTTAACTTTATTTCAAATTATAAAAAGGTAGCTTTTATTGAAATACATAACTCTTGTATAATTAAATCAAAATTTTTTATGAATTAAATTCATCAATAAACTATAAAAGAAAAACTTTAAAAATCATTTTTTTTAATTTGTGTTTGAATTTAAAATTGTAACTTTATGTTAATAAAAAATATTTCTATAACTTTGTTAACATAGGGAAATGTTTAGTATTATTCTATTGTTTTATTTCAAATATGATTATTTTTGTATTTAAGAAAATTAAAAAAGTGAATTTGACATAGGCTTAGACAGCAATTTTATTTTATTTTTCAAATTTAAGCTTCAAAACTACCCAAAGTAAAGTTAATGACGTCATCAAAATATTTCGTTTTTTTTTTTTTTTTTGCAAATTTGCTGCAATTGAAAGTACCCAATATTTAAAACTTTCTATAAAAATTCCTGCCGTCTAATGAATGTTTTTTTGGTTTACACAAGTGGCAAGACATAAAGAGTCATAGGGGGTGTGGAGCAAATTAAATTGCCTTGTATACAGTTATCACTCGTACCTCAACATTCCATTTTTGATGTATTAACATAACTGCATTTTTCAGATTGAATTCAATAAAATTAGAGGTAGTTTAAGTTGCTGTGTTCCCGTCAGGACGTTATCACGAGTTATTTAAGATGTTTTAATTTTTGCAGATTCGTAACTTTTTTAAGCTAGCTACGTCCCTGGTTTATACTAAAAGCTTTCATATAAAATAAGAGCTAATGTTATTTTTTGTAAAAAAAAGTTTGAACCCTTTATACCCTTAAACATGAATCTGCCTTCAGTTATAAAATCTTATTGGGTTTTACTCTATATTTTGTGTTGAAACTTACAGCAAAAGAGTCTTTTTGACTTATTAAGTTTTATTCAAATCATAAAAATTTCTTCTAAACAGCTTAAATATTACACAAGTTTATCTTGTTGGTTATGTCTCAGAAAATCACAAAGTTTTACTTTAGTTTAATCAGAAAAGCCTAGTTTTAAAATAAAAAAGCATAAAATTATGTTAACTATTGGAAAAGAAGTAAGAAAACATTTTTCAGGGTTACCACAAAACCTGAATCTTGAAAAACCCGGTTTTTGACAATTTAGACTGGAAAAACATGGAATTTTAGAAATTTTAAATAAAACCTGTAGCCTTCAACAAAAATTACTTAAAAATCTGAAATTTTAAACAATCCTTAAATGTTAAGTAGTAAAATTTTGACTGACACGAAAAGTATAAAACATAGATAAAATTTTTTTTCATCATCAAGAACTTTTTTAAATGAAAAACACATTTAAATTAGTTTAACAGTTGTTTTTTGTTATACTACTTAACACAGTTTTTTACTTTAAACTAAACATAGATAAAAAAAACGTGTGCTTTTAAAAACCTGGAAGAAATAAGGAAAGCCTGGAAGAAGTTTCTCAAAAACCAGGGACAACCCTGAGTTTGTAATGCTATTTGCATTTTCTCCTTTTTGAGAAAGCATATTTTGTATATAAGTTTAGGCTAACTTGAGCTTGAGCTCGGCTTTTTAGTTTTTACTGTTTTGCAGTTATCTATTAGCCATTGTTTTTCTTGGAGGCTTTTAGTTTTTGCTTCTTTGCATTTAGCTTTAAGTCATTGTGGCTTTTTGCTGCATTTAATTTGTGAATGGTTTCGATCTCGTTTAAGCGAACGATTAGCGATTGAAAACCTGGAGAAAATTTGCCAAAAACATTTAGCAACCCTGTCTTTAGCAATAAGTGGAGACCTTTATTTGTTAAATATCTTTAAAGACAACAGCTTTAAATAAATGATTTGGTTTATTTTATACTGTTTTTAGTTCAGAAGTACATTTTACAAAAATTATATATTTTTAAGTAATTTGTTTGTTATCTTTTATTAATTACAGCAACCAAGGGTTACCAAACACTCAGGGTACCCAGGGAAACATAGGGTGTTAAAAATTTAGAAAATCTCTTGGAGGTTCCGGGAAACTCAGGGTAGTTTTAACTTTTAATAAATATTAGAAAGCTAGTACTCATATATATTGAATGAGATTTAGTTAAATTAGTATCAATTCTTTGTTTTATAACCAATTTTGTTAAAAACTAGATTTTTATTTATGTCGTAAAGATTTAAATTTTTTTCTAAGGATTTGAAAAATCTCGAGTCGACTCAGGACAGTTTAAGGTGACTCAAGGCAGATTTTTTGACTTAAAGAGTGACAACCCTGATTAATGTAAATTTTGTTGGTAGTTTATTTATAATAAATATACTTTTATATATTCTCACAATTTTATAAAGCTTATTTTGTTAACTTTTCTATTTTTGAGATTTTGTTATTAGAATTTAGAAATGTTTTAAAAATATCTTTAATATTTTTAGAATTAACATTGTAATTTTTCAATAAATAATAGAATTTTTAAGGATTTGAAAAAAACTCAGGGAAGTTTCTGATCACTTAGGGAAGATTTTTTGACTCAAAGAGTGGCAACCCTGTTAAAAAAATCATATTGAAGCAGTTTTTTGCAAAATTTTAGCTTTATATTATTATGCTTATATTTAAATAGTTCTATATTTATTCTGTTAAGAATGTAAATACATATAAATGCTAAAATACAATGTAATTATGTTGTTAATATCATGAAATAAGTTTGACTCACTAGGACTAGGTTATTATAAATAATGCTTGAGCTTTTTAATACCATAAGCTTTATAATCATTTGAAGATATATAGATTGTGTTTTGTAGTATCATGATTTGTATAGTAGTTTAAAATACAGTTTTTTGTTTACATAAAATATTATATTTAAATGAAAACATAATTTAAGAACAAAACTAATACGACCTATATTAACAGCTTTATCAAAGTATAGTTTACACAACATAGAAATTAAATAATCTTTAGACGAAGATGAAAGTTGTACTGCACCCAAACCTCCGAAGAAAATAAAGCTTGTAGGACACTAAGGATTCAAAAGCAATTAAAGTTGTTTCCTCGAAATCATAATTTGAAATTAAGATTCGGATTCGGCCAAATCCTAATTTGAAAACTACACTCGGATTCGACCGCATCCGAAATTTTTGAACTCGGTAGATCACTAGTAAGAAGGGTATAATTTTGACTTTCTGCTACTTTGGCTAAAAAGCACAAAAAACGATTGTTAGTTAAAATTTAATTACAAATTTGTCATAAAAATCTTGTAGGTTTTGAGATTTCTTAAAAAAAAGTTTCCTGTTTATAATTAAAAAATAAAAACAAATTATACAGTAATCTTCCTTTATTCTACCAACATATGTTTCTGTGTGTCAACGAATCAACACACTTCAACTGGGTTCTGTAAAAAAATAATTACTGTAATGAGAGAATAGAAGCATAGAATAAAGTAGGTGTATACATGTTTTCATTAAAATAAAATATTTTCTACAGATAATAGTTATTAATAGGTGAAATACTTAATATTAAATCCGACTGTTATAAAACTATATGATATTTGTAATTATTAAGTCTAAAATAAATAAGTAAGCTAAATTACACAACAAAACATTTATAAACAAACAACTTACGTTAATAGGAAAGATAACTAAATCAAAATTTACTGTTGTTAACTAACGAAAAAAATGCATTCGTTACAACTAATAATTACGTCACAATGTAAATGAGGTTATTTAAACTATTTAATTTGTATTGTAAGAACATTAATTTTGTTTTTATGTAATCTATTTTGAACAAAAATAAAACATTAACCATTAGTTAGTAAATCAATAAAATTTAATAAAACTTAACGACGCTGAAGGCAATAAAAGTCACAGAAACTCGGTGTAACATGTATATTATATATTGAATGTTAGTAATGATTGAATCAAAGTTATATAGAATTAGGAAGCAGATTTAGTTCAAATGTAAAAATCAAAAAGTGAAAAAATGAAAAAATTAAACTTTAAGGAAAAACAAAACACAAAAAACATAATTATTACTAGGCTTATAATGTACTGACCGATAATTAATTTACAGCGACATACATAAAATCATAATGACCTGAATTAAATATATATTGTATTTTATAATTAATAAAATAATTAATTGGTAAGGTAGGAGTCGGCTGTTTAATTTAAATATCCCATACAGATATTTTATATATTTAATAAGTAAATTGTGTTATATGTGAAAGTTAAAATGTGAAACAACAAGGTAGTCATATGCTAAGTATAAACCTGCAGTAAAAAACCTACTAGCTCTCTTGGGCGTAAAGCACGGTTTATCTGTGATTTGAATACAGGCTTCCAATTAAACTTGGAACTTAACATATAAAGTTGTGAAGAATTATAGTCGGAGGGTAAAGTGAATATATGAAATTTCAGAGAATAGAAAGTGACTTGTGTGAAATAGATATAAATAATAAATGAATAAAACTATATGTTACTTAGGATATATAATTATATTAATATATGTTAAGTGAATGTGTGTGTGTATGTTGAAGGTGAATGAAAAGTATGAAAGGTGAGAAGGCGCCAAGGTGTTATTTGAAGAAGAACCGTCGGTTGTGTGCACAGTTGTTTGAAATATCACGTCTTTTATTTAGTAATTGTTTACTATCTTCTGCTAAAATTGCCATTCGTTCAAGGTTGCATATTTGGCAGATCTTGCTCGCGCTACTGATGTTATTGTTGGCGTGGTGGAGGATGCTCTATTCCATTTCTGGTTTGGTTCCATACCTATCAAAATACTGCCAAACGAAATCTGACAATCTTGTACTATTCTTTTTATTTACATGCTTAAAAGTATACTTATCCCGGTGTACCTATCTTTAAAGTGACCTCCTGTCGAACCAATATACACCTTATCCTTATTATTATCATTAACATTATTATTGTTTTTGTTTTTATCTTCACTAAGTTTACATTTAACACGCACCTTATACACAACATTTTTAATTAAGCAGTTACCATGTAACGGACAGTTTATTTTATTCGACTTACGACAGTTACAATTTTTACCTACATTGTTCTTGAATTTAAAACCACATTTAATTACTTCATCGTTATAAGTATTACAGATATTGGTATTTTTCTGGTTACTACAGTTATTATTATTATCATAATTGTTATTGTTATCATATTTATTAATATTACTATTATTATTACTATTATTGGTTATGTCATTATTATTAATACTATTACCATTGTTATTAATAATATGGTTACTACTATTACTCTTATTACCACTATCATTATTTGTATACTTATTATTATTATTATTATTATTATTATTATTATTTTTATTATTATTATCATCATTATTATTATCATTATTATTATTATTATAATAATTATTATTATAATTATTATTATTACTATTATTATTAGAACATGATTCCTTATGTATAATTGAGTTTATATTTTTAGTTAGGTTTTTACTGATACTTCTAGTTATAGGCCTATTGTAATTGATTTTATTAATTAGATTAATGTTATCATTATTGTTTATATTAACCTTGTTATTTTTACAATTGTTATCCTTTATGTCTAAACTAATATTAATTACGTTTGTGTTATCTGAATAGTTGCTATTATTTCTAATAGTATTAGGTTTATTGTTATTATTAATTTGTGCTGTCAACTCATTATATTTAGATAAAACAAAATTATTATGTGATTGTATTATTGACTTAACATTATTCATACAACTATAAGAAATTTTTAAAGTTTTTCTATTAAATATTTTACGGTAACAATGATTATTTGGGAAATGTTTATCTACTAATTTCAAAAATTCTTTACCCAAGTTTACGTTAATGCTAGAACAGTATGGTGAGTTATACCACAACACACGGCTATTACGAGACTTATTACTTTTTTGCGTTTTAATATAATTTTCACTAGTGATACTGTTATTATTAATATCATTATTATTGTAATTGTTATTATCATTACTACAATTATTGTTATTAATGTTACTATTAAAATTATTTACAATATTATTAATGTTATAATCATTATTACTGTTACTTTTAAAACTATTATCATTATCGTTATTAATATTATTAATTATGCTGTTATTACTTTTATTATTGTCATATTTATGTTTATTATCGTTATTACCGTTAAAAATATCATTATTATTACTATTATTAGTATTATTGTTTGTTATCATGTATGTCAAGTTACATTTAAAACCACTTTTTTTTAATACATTTTCATATGGAACTTTTATTTCATTAAATATTTCTTCATTGGATGAAAATGAGCTTAAGCGTTTCTGGGTCATTATTGGGATAGATTTCTTTATATGTCGGGGGTGGTCGGAATTTGAATTGATAAAATTAATTAAACAGTTTGGTTTTCGGTAAGGGCGAAAAGTACCATCAGATAGGTTTAAGGTGACATCTAAAAAATCAGTCACTTGATTACCCAGATCTAAGGTAATTTTGAAATTAAAAAATATTCATTTACACACTTAATATCTGCTTTGCAAAAACGAATGTAAAGATTTTTAATCTGGTTTTGTAATTTTATCAATGACAAAGAATAGTTGAGATTTCTTTAATTTATAAAGAAGTGTAAGTGTATTATTAAAGGCAAATTATAGTAACGCCATAATGTTTAAATTTATTTCTTGAATTGATAGAAACATTTTATTGTTTTAGCTCGAGATGTAGTTTATTAAAAGTGTATACCGTAACTTATTTTTTTGTCAGTGATCATTTGTAATTATTCAGACCTTCGTTTGTAAACTTCTTTGAGGAAATCTACTTTTAAATAACTTGAATTTATAATTTTATATCTGGTTTTCAAACCTTGTTTTTTTTTAATCATTTTTCTAGCAGTTTTCTTTTTGATTTTTTTTTCAAGTAGTTTTTTATGTAGCTTTTCCCGCAATGTTTTAAGTTATTAATTGAGTGGAACATTTATTTATAACTGAATTCCTTTAAATAAAGTATATATAAAAACTATAAATACAATGAATTTTCAGCACTCTTGATAATATAGTATCTATTTATATTGTAGCCTCTTTGGAAATTCACTCTGATTATTTATTGAAATTTTATTTTAGAATGTTTTAAAACGTGCTCTCTTTATCATATAAACCAGTGCTTCTGAAATTGGGTTCCGCGACGCCTCTCAGGGGTTCCGCGAAGCCTTTCGAAATTTAAAAAAGAAATTTGAAAAAAAAAAGATAATTCATAAAACTTCAAAAAAATGAAACACATAAAATTGAAAACATATATAATTATAGCATTCGTTGATCTGCTTAGTAAGTATCTAGCGTTAGGACTTTTAATGGGTATTCATTATTAATAGGTGTCCTGGTTGCGCAAATTTTTTGAATTTATATTTTTAGTGAAGTCATGAAAATACTGGTATTATCACTAAAGCAAACAATGTAGGAGCAATCAAATTCTAAATGTTTACACAATAAAACTAAATAAAAATCTTTATCAGAAACTTATTTCTGGTATATTATATTGTTTCAAATGCTGTAAAAATGTTTAAAAAGATGTCTATTAGCTTGATTTAAAATTTAATATGTATAAAAGCTTATTTTTTACTTAAAAAATGCTACTAAAATTAAAAAAAAAACTGGCCAGGCCTATAAAATTTTAACAGAAATTGAAATAGTTTTTTTAGACTTACATTATAAAAAATGATTCTCTAATTTTTATAAGTAGTGGCCAGGTCTTTAAAATTTTAACAGAAATTGACTTGGAAATATTTTTTTAAATTTACATGATAAAAATGTTTAAATGTCTATGTGTTAGCCAAGTTTTAAAGTTTGTTACTTAAGTATTAAATGCTTTTTTTGTTTAATTATTAAAACTAAATAATTTTTTTTTGATATTCATTTATAAAAAAACACCTAAAGAAAATGACAAAAAACTTTCAATATTCAAAAAATGATATTATTTTTAAATTGATGATTTCACTTGGAGTTTGACTCGACTTAATACTATTACAATTGGTATGATTTCTAACAATGATATAGTTTTGCTAAAAAAATCGTTTTACACTGAATTTTTTTTGTTTTTTGCAGGAAATATTATATTAAACATTTTATGTAAAATTAAATTAGGGGTTCCGCGGAAAAGTTGAGCTTTGGATAAGGGTTCCGCCACTAGAAAAAGGTTCAGAAACACTGATCTAAACTACCTAACTACTTCTTATTTTTTTAACTATAATCTCTTCTTACTTAAAAAATTAAGAAAATAAATGGAACATATACGTTGCACCACTTTACAACCTAGGTAAAATATCTTATAACTTGCAAGAGAATTCAAGGCGAGTTTGAGTAAAAACATTAGTTTACATTTGTTAAAGTGTAAAGAGTTTTAAATCCTTAGTATAGAAATAAGTTGTTTTTACATTAGCTATAAGTAAAGTAGTTTTGAAAGTTTAATATATCTAACAACTTAAAACCACAAACAAAAAATTAACAGTATTAGAAAAATTAAAACACAAAATATTTTTGACACTTTAATTAATTGAAAAAATGAAAATTTAAGGTTAAAAAAACTATTAAAGACAAGTTAAAAAAATTAATACTAAATATGTTACATATTTTTTAAATATATAGTGCCAATATACTAAATTTAGCTTTAAAAACAAAACGTCAAGTACATCTAATAGGTAATGATTTTAACTATAATTTTCAATAAGTGTTATTAAAAGAACAATTATAACATAAAAAAAATTACTTAAACAGGAAAATTCAATTTGTTTTAAAATCAGGCAGTTGTAAGAAAAATATCAGTCAGCAATCATTGTTGCTATGAAACTACAGACGGCACGTGCCGTATATGTAAATTAAAAACATGGTTGTCCTGGTTGCGTTTAACGGACAAGGCAAGAGGTTCGGTTGGATGAAAAATGTAAGAGACATAATTACGGTGGATACCCGTTCTAGTCCTATGATGACTAATTCTATCAGTCTGAAGCTGAAACCTTAGTAGGCCTGATTTTCGGGAATAAAACCTGTAAAAGTAAATTAACTTTGCTAGATAAATATTTAAAAACAGTTTTAAATATGTGTACTTAAAAAGAAAAAAGTTATTCATGCTTTCCAAAGGTGACTAAAATTATATCAAATAAAAATTACTAAAAAAACTTTTTTCCAAAAGTATTCTAAGATAAATAAATAAAGTTAATTAGTTTTTTTTTGTAAACAGTTGAAACTTATTAGGGTATGTGCTTGGTTATGTATAACATGGGCCTGGCGGTTAACTGGCAATAACACTTTATTATACGATGCATTTATTATACAATGTCCTAAATTAGTCCTTATACAAATTTCGGAATTTCTGATATGTTTATTGAGTGTTTAATAAACTTATACTATTATTCAAACTGAAATCGAGTCTGTGAATAAAACGATGTATTTTACAATGAATAAATGGGAACAGAAAGTAACAATAAAAATTAAAACATAATAATAACAAATCTCTAATTAAACAAATGGCAACGAATCAAAATACCATGGCTTAACAGCCTAACTTAACACATACAAAATCGTTACGCGAGTAACGAGTTTAGTGACTATAAATTCATTGCTGTTAAAGTAAGAACGATAACTCACAATCAGCCTAGCTCAAGCGAAGCTTACGCTTTTAAACAAATTATGTTCTCTTAAAATAAGGGGAGTACAGCACATTTTTTTGGCTATATTGTAATATTCGTTCAAGTTCATATGATTTGGATGTGTTTTTGCTTCATTAAGAAGAATCTGAGAAAAAATCATAAAAAAAAATATGCTTGCAGCCCAAAAACTGATTTCAACCCCAAAAATCACATATTTTTCGACTTTTGGGCAGCGACTTTTTTTTTTGCAAATTCATAATTTAATTATTAGATTCTTTTTAACTAAGCAAAAACACATCCGAATCATATTCACTTATTTGAATTTTAAATTACGACCAAAAATATGTGCTGTGACTATGAAAAAAATGTGCTACCCCTACATTTTACAGACAAATTTTGCACATTTAGGGTGATTATGACGTCATAATACATCAAAAGCAGTTAATATGTCTTTAAATATATGCCAATAAGTCAATAAGCTTTCATTTAAGACATAAGTTATAAGTCTAGGACATGTATAAGTAATTTTATTACTGTTTATGTCAAAAAATCGAAAAGTATGTGATTTTTGAGGTTGAAAATAGTTTTTTGGGCTGCAAGCATACTTTATTTTTTTTTTTTCAGATTCTTCAAAATGAAGCAAAAACACATCCAAATCATATGGACTCTTAAGTCCAGCAAACATCACCCAAGTATACTCCCTACCCCTACTTAAAAAGAAGAAAATACAAATATCATTAAACAGTTAGTTTATTATTCTAGTTTGTTAAAGAAACTCTTATTTTTAATACTCAGTGATCTACTAAATCATTCTTAATATAAGTAAAGTTAAAAATATAAAGTCTATATTTAAACAAATCAAAAAAATTAAAACTTGTTTAATGATTAAATTTAAACTACGTAAGTGTTTATAAAACATTAAACATCATTTAAAACAAAATATATCTATTTTGTAAAATCAATATTGGATTATTAAGCTTAGTAAAAGAAGACAGTAAAAAAAGGAGAATATAAATTTTATTATAATAAAATATACAAAACTATTCTTTCAGTTTTTTAGTCTAAAAATTCACTTTACTCTCTTTTTTATCTCGTAGTAAACAAGCAAAAAGTAGTAATAATAAAAAATCATGATAGTATTTAAATCAGTAATAATATTATAACTTTTAAGTTTCTCAAATCAAAATAAAACCTTTGTTTATTTTTTTGAAGTATAATTAATATTTTTATAGATAGTAAATTAAGTAGTTAAATAGGAAACCTTCTTAAACTTTCTGAAATATTTTATGGCAATACGTGTCATCAAAATTATGTTTAATACTTAAGCAAAACCTTCTAATCTATAATCTTTTTTTAATAAAAATAAGTCATTTTGAAAGATTTATAGCATTTTTTTATTTATTTTAAAAGAAAAAATTTAATTTTTAAAGTGATTACTTATTTACCAAAACGAAAAACTCTAAACGGTTAAACTAACTCTAAGAATATTCAATATTAAAAAAATCTGCTGTTTGTTATAATAATTCTTATGAACTGTATCGTTTTGTTAATCTTAGACTTTACGCTATTAAAATTAAAAGAATTACTTCAAGCGATGTTGACATGTATTTTATGTTCAATAAAATTTACCTTATAACAGTTTTACTTCTATTTTAATTAAAATGCATTAAAATATACTTCAAAAGCTCTAATGATAGAGATAATGAGTTTAGATTGAACAAGTACATATTTTAGAACATTGTATATACTAAAATAAATCTAAAAATCATTACTTTATTTTACTATTATAACCTGATAGGATATTCACAGGGAGACTTAGATCTTTCTACGCTGTTAATAAATTTGTCGTCATAAGAAAAGAGTGACACATCAAGATAGGGAGATGGGCAAAGAACTTGACAGTGCAAAGGAAGTTGGTTAAGCATCCTTCTTTTTGACTCCATTTCACCTCCACAACGAGACCTTCTTACTGACAGCTTGTATCTATAGTCAATAAGCTAGTGCAATAATGAAATTTACTTCAAATAAAATAGATAAAATTCTTCAAACAATGCTTATAAACTGGAACAAATGAGTAAAGTCTTTCTTAAAAAAGGAAGAAAAATATTCAAAGAACTCTAAACCAATTAAATATTGTAAATTGATCACTTTAAATACTTAAATATTAAACATACAACAATAAATAACATGCAGTTCTAAAAATAGGTCTAATTATAACTTTTAGCAAGGTCTCAGTACCAACTCTATATAACTCATAACAATCTGACGTTACATCAGACAACGTTTAGTTGAATGATATTCTATTATTCAGTATTCAAAAAAATTTATAACAAATGAAACTGGTATTCTATTACATACTGAGGAGCTTATTGAGCGAAATTTTGTTTACTTTTTAAAACTATGAAAGAATAAATTGTAGGAATAAATTCGATACATTTTTAAAAACTCTTTTTGAATAAAGTGATTAGAAAATTATAAAAAGGTATAGAAAACAATTCTAATTTTGTACAAATAAAACTCAAAACTATTAAAAAAATAGGATTATATTACAAAGTATATTTAAAAACCTGTTAAAATGGTGTTTGGAATGAATGTCAAAACTAGCAGATTGCAAATTTCCTCTGCTAAATTCCCCTCCAAAAAAAATTTGAGGGCAAGTTTCGTACAAATCAACCATTTTCTGGGAGACATTTTCGTATACAGAAACTACTTCTTCCGAGTTAAAATCGTAAAATACGAAAAAGGCAGGAGAATTGGAAGCATGATCAGGGGTTGTTCGAGAAAAAATGCACTCAAGAGTGACGTACTAGGAGTAAAGATTTTTATTTTTACTTTAGATATAGTAAACTTAAAAACATGGTAGGCTACAGATGTAACTAAATATCTATACATACAGTTAAATGTTGCTAAAATACTTTGCTTTTTAGTTCAAATTTGCAATTTAAAGTAGATCATTAAAAATTGTAGACCAAACATTTAAATAATCAAACAAAATTATTTAAAATTTAGTGAAAAGTTTTAGTTTAGTTTCGAACTTTTAAACTAAACTTTGTAGTAATATTTTAGAGCCGTTTAGTTTATCTCATTAGCTGAAAAAATTCAGTTGTCTCGCTAGATTAAACATTTTTGTAAACCAATAAAAAAAATAGGAGTTATTTATATATTAGTTCATTTAAGTATTTTCAAAGTTTTAAATAACTACTTTTCAAACCTATTAATAGTCAGAGTAAAACAATATATAGCATCAGTCACTACAATTATCCTCAAAAACTACAAAAAACCGTTAGTGTATGTATTAATTATTTATAAAAAATACTTATGTAGTATTAACCGGAAAAGAAAAACAATATATGATAGATGAACTTTAAAAATAAATACTTAAACAATTAATAAAGAAAATTTTAACTAAAACTGTTTTAAATAAAAGCTTATTATAAAATTTTAACTAACCTGAATCAGTCTGACTTTTTCGAAAAGTTTTCAAAAAAAGTTAAAATTAGCCTGAGTTGACTTAAATTTTTTTTTTAACTTTAAACTAATTTCAGTGATACCTATCTACCTAGAAACACTTTGTTTATAGAAAAATTATACAGCAGAAAATTCTTTAAAAATAAAAAAGTAGTACCGTAAAGTTTAAGAATTACATTTAGCATTTTCTGTAAGTAAACAGTAACAAAAATCTTCAAGAACTTTTTACTGTTTTAATCATACATCAGTAACACATGAACCAGTACTTTTTTTAGGGAGAAAAATAGAAGAGACTAAACGAAAACTTAAACTTATTTTTTCAGTATATCTAGCTCTTTGAACTTACAAGTTAAAGTAAGAACTATGCAGATTTAAACGATATACTTCACTTTATACAAAACTTTTTTAAATAATTATCTATATGTAAAATGTAAAAAATATAAAATATAAATAAAAACTAGTTTTTAAGGTACTCACTTTTACTAACAATATATCTTCGTTAATTAGTTGTATTTTCCACATTTTTAGACCTTCTAAGAGCTTATAGTGAGCATAAAACTTACTCAAGCCTTTGTTTCCTAAGCGCACTGACTTCTTATACAGAGTAAGTAGAAGTCTAAAAAAAATAAAGCTTGAAATCTTTTAGTCTTAATGTAAACATTAAGATTTGACTTAGTAAGAAAACAACTTGAGTTCTTCACTTAACTAAATTTATCGTGAGACTAAGTTTCTAATAGAAAAGCTTAACAAAAACCTTAATTTTTATTATTCCTTTTACTTCAACAGAGTTAACAAAACTGAGTAGCTATTTTAAGTAAAGCTTAATTTTATAATACTTTTTGTAATAGAAGTTGTTTATAATTCAAAAAACACAAAGACTTACAAGAATAAAACTTTCAATATGTCTTTTAACTACAAGTTAAGCAAAATAATGTAAGAGCTTACAAGTATTTTTAATAACACATTTTAGTCTTTTACCTTAGATTGAAAGCTTAACTCTTAATATCTAACTATTGTTTAGAAAAGCATAATAACAACCAATGTTAAAAGGTATCATAAAACTACAATTTATGACGGGTATATAACAAACTTTTTCAACTGTTTTTAAGTTGTAAATTATTTAAAAAAAAGAAATAAAAAGTAACCAAACTTGTAATATTAACTAGAACCTACTTTTGTTTTAATATGCAGTAAGGCTTTTCTGAAACAATATCAGAGTCAGTGGTTTTAGAATAAACATTATTGAAACTCATTTCGTCTTCTTCACACGCAAATCGATCTATTTTGTGTGTCTTGTAAAACTTTCCATCGACTAACTTAAGTTTAAATAATATAAAATTAATAAATATTGAAAATATATTAAAACTATGGTAAGTAAGTTTGAAAAATATATTGATAAATCTTAAGTTTAATAAATTTTTTACATACGTTTTTTTTCAAATTACCTTTATAATCAATTAGACCAAACAAAATACTTTGTAGTAAAAATTTATTTAAATAAACACATCGTTATAAAGTAAATGATCAACAAAAAAAAAGTCTTTTTAGTTTGCAGATACATTTAACAAGCTTACTAACTTTATAGATATAAATTATTTGATGCTGCGTTGATAAAATTGCAACTGTATCTTTCAATAAAAATATACCTTGGCTTCTTGATGATAGTATTTTGTTGCAACTGTAGATGGAAAGATTTTTTAATTAGAATTTAGTGAGAAGTTTATTTAAAATACCTTGCATATACAAATTACAATACATTTTATTTAAATTTGAAACCATTTAATTAAGTTAAAAGTATTTTCCATTATTAAAAACTTTTATATGTAGTCTTCTTTTACAAATTTCATATTTTTTGAAAAAAAACTTACATTTAATCAGAAACAATTATAACTTATTGCTATGAGACAATACTTTTCAACGTTAATCTATACTGATTAAAAGTAAAACATGTCTTCCAGTAAATGTAAGTTATAGAGCTATAAAAAAAATAAAAGCTTAAATTTTAATAAAAGTCAGCAATTAATTTTCATATTTTTTATAAGAAAAACTTCAATACAATATTTAGTAAAAAAGTGAAAAAAAAAACTTAAGTTTAAGTTTTGACTATTTTGTAAGATTTTTTAGCATACAGGCCAAACTTTTATGACTTTTTTTATTATACTATATGTGTGTAAGTCAATTGTCAATTTACTACACAGTATGATTTTTTGCAAAATATTATTTCTAATCGAAAACTGCAAACAACCTGTGTTATAATTTACTTGAATTTTTATCGTAACTGACCAGAAAACAACAAAAATATATGCATTATAAAAACTTAACTTAAGTATGCCTTTTTTAATTTTATTTCAGGCAACGTTTTTTTTATAAATCGTAATAGTATTGTTAATACTATAACATATTGTCGTAAAATATTCATATCTAAAAATTTGTTAATGAACTATGCTAGCAAAAAAGCTAGCTTGAGTAACTAAAAAGTAGTAAGAGACAAAAACTGAAAAAATACTGCTAGCTAGCTAATTCAAGCTAGAGTACTTAATATATTCTTAACAATAACGGAAGGACTTGCCACCATAAAGAAAATACTTAAGTATGTTTATATTGGAGGTGATTCTAAAATCTTAAAAACTATCCTGAAACTTTAAATAAAATCCAATTTAGTCTATGTTTAAAAAATCTTTAAAGTCAGTCATGTTATTTAAATAATTTAAGAAAAAATACTAACCTGCCTGAGCTAGTCTAAGTAATTTCGAAGTTTCAAATTAACTTGAATTAACCGAAGAGGCCTTAGTTTGTGACAATCTTAGATTTAATAAATTAGGGTAGCTGTCTAATTTTCACGAGCGTACAAAATTGCACGAACGTACAAAATTGCACGAGTGCACAAAATTGCATGAAGATACTTTTGCACGAGCAGACAATTTTGCACAGAGACATTTTTGCACGAATTATTTTTATTTTCTATTTTTTAATTTCTTTATCAATTTTTTATTTTAATTTAGTTTTTCTTTTACTATCACTGTTACCCTTGGTCGGTAAGTTATTTTTTTTTTAGTTTTTTTTCTTAATGTTTTTTTTACTATCACTGTTACCCCTAACCTTCACCCTCGGTCTATAACTTTTTCTTCTGTATAATTTTACTGTCGTGCAAAAATGTAACTAGTGCAAAATCTACTCTTGGTGCGAAATCGTCTTCGTGCAATTTTGTTCCCTCGTGCAATTTTGTCTCCTTGTGCAATTTAGACCCGTTCCCAAAAAATTGTAATGGAACCACTAGTACAACTCAGCTGATTTAAAGTCTGCAACTAAACTTATATAACACTATTTCTATAAGTGCGCACACTGGCTGAATAGTCATAATTGATTTTTTTTTCTTGTAGTATTGTTAGTTTCAATAAGTCTTCTAAATGTTAAACAAAATGCTCAAACGTTGTTTCTAATTAAAAATTATACATATTAAACTCATAAAAAGCAATTAAGAATTTTTATAATGGAAATATATTTACACACAACAGTTTAACTGTAATTAATTTTCTATCGATTATTTTAATTATGCTAAACTTTAAATACTTGTAAAAAAAAATTGATAAAAAAAAAGTTACTGACTTAAATTCAATACTAGAAGTTTTAAGTCCACCTAAAATATCAATGCACAAAATATTGTAATCTTCAAGTTGAGTTGAAGGTGTAATAGACTCGTTGTTGCTCCACCAGCTAGATCTTCTGTAATCACGTGATGCTGGTTGTTGTGTTGAAATCACTGCATACCTTGAGTCCTCCGTTAAGAGCAAAAAATCTCTAGCGTAGAATATACGTTATTATGTAAAATAAAATAAAAACTAAACAGTTCACCAAACAAATACAAAGTATTTTACCTAAAGACTAGAAATTACCTTAATTATTTTAACTAGCTTAAAAATTATATCGTTTAAAATTCTTAAACATATCATGATAGCATTTTATGGCTGATAAGATCAATTGTTGTTTTTTATTAAATATAAAAGTTAAAGTTATCAGTAAAAATTAATTAATACAAAATTTAAAATTAATGACAAACCGAAATATACAACTAGCCTTTTACTAAAATTGATAATAAATTATTTGAAACTATTAAGTGTAAAAATAAAACAATATGTTTTATCAGCTGGAACTGTTTGATTTGTTATAAGAAATAAACCTTGTATTTAGTAAGTTTGTTAAAATAAAAATTACCAAATGCAAACATTTTATATAGAAGTTGTTACATCAAGAAAATATACATTTTTAAGCAGCGTTTAAAACTGATCAAACAATGAAAAAATAGTTTGAAAATGCTGGCAAAACCGCATAGATTTTTTAAATAACGTCAGATTCTGGTTCTGCAATCCAACTTATTTTCATGTTACAGAGAGTACAGCTGTGTTTCAAATTAAATTTGTTTTTCTAATTCAGCTGAAATTTTTCAGCTAAATTTAACTTACTAAGAAACCGTTCACATTTTAAAGCCTGTAAAACAATCGTATCAGAAAAGTATAGTGCGTCATTAAATGCACAATAGCACTTGAAACTATTTTTAAGAGCCTATCTATTTTATAGTTATTTAATAAAACAAAAAAAAAACTTAATATATGTATATATAATCAGTCGTTTAAGTAGCTTTGTTTAACATTATTTAAGTCAAGATAATATTGCAACTACAAAAAATCAGTAAAAGTAATTTTACTATTTTAGTTTATCGTTCAAAGATCCTGATTCAGTGAACTAGTAGTTAGGAAAACAGCTTTGAGTAAAATGTATAACGACCTTTGTTAAGAAAAAGTGCTTAACTACTTTTAAACTTATATTTTTAACTATAATTTTTTTTATTGATGTGCCTTTTAAATTTTACCTTAAACAGTCAGATAAAAAAATTAAATGTAAATAAGTTTAAAATGCTCATTAAATGTTTTTTTCTCCTTTATATATCCTAAACAAGACATTAAACTATATCCATGGTGTTTGACTCAATAACCGAAAGGTTTTTTTGTACACCAGGTCTCTGGACAAAACATTTTGAATGCTTTTTTTGTTGTATTTTAATAAACAATTTATTATAAGTGGTTTTAAATTATTAATAAAAACTTAGTGTTATAGATATTAAACAACTCTAAAATAAACTATTAAATTTAACTATCAAACGTTGAAAAAATAATGTTGGCTGTAGTAGTAAAGTTTTAGAAAATATCAATTATAACATTATGCAAATGAGCTTAGATAATATGTTATTACAGCAGTACATTAATGAAATTTATGGGCATGGTTGCCACAGATCAAGCTAAGAAAAATTTCCTGACTTTTCCTGACTTTTTACTAAAAATTTCCTGACTTTTCTAAATCAAACTCTTAATTTAAACTTATTCTAAGATACATAATCTAAAACTTGAAACTGTATAAAGCGTTCAATCTAATTTTAATACAGTTTAAAACAACAGTTTTTTTGCTGAATTCAATCATCAAACTTCCATTACATCACTTGAAGCATTTGTGTATGATTGATGTATTTGTAATAAACAGCTCTATCAGCAAAATACTTGTATTATTACCTTAAAAACACAGCTTGTCTGAAAAAAGACACATTTTTTAGCATTTCCCAACATAAATAAACGAAACGACATATAAGGAACTTTTACAATAAAAACCTTAAACTAATAACAAACTTTCACAACTAAAATCTTAAAAAAATAACGAACTTTTACAATTAAAACCTTAAAACAATAAAGAACTTAATCAAACACTGTTTTTTTCTATTTGTACGAAAATTGATTAGCACTTCAACCTATTCATCTAATGAAGATATGGTTTTCTTCATCTAGTCCCCTCTCTTTTATTACTTATTTCAAAAATTTAAACAACTTTGAAAAAACAAATTGAGGTAAGGTATACTACTAAATAACTTATAAAAACTGCTTGATCAAGTAGGGTAGTTTTTCAATATGCTAATAGAAAAGTTTTGCAGTTTTATAAAGGATATTTTATAAAGGATTTATACCAGATGAAGGCATTGGAAATTAAATAATTTTGTAAATTTATAAGAAAATTTTGCAATTTAAGTCTAACTTTAAATGATTTTCAATTAAACTTTTGTTATTTTAAGGCTTTGGAATTTAAGGAATTTTGTAAATTTAAACTGATAAAATCTGACTTTTTTTTAAACTTTGTCAAATTTTTTGACTTTTCCTGACTTGTGTCATTTTTTTTTTAGTTTTTCTTGACTTTTCCTGATTTCTACACGCTAAAAAAAATCAAAGTAATATTTGATATATGAACGATCAAAGTTGGTGACCTCAATAGGTTCCTAATGGAAGGCACAAACTAAAAAAGCCAAAAAATTACTATTTTACTAAAAATCTATCTCCTCCTTCATTTTTTAAGCAATGTTTTTCAAATTCTCACAGAAAGTCTATCATTTTATTTTACTACTATTTTAAAAGGATTGAATGCAGGAATTTTCTTAATCTTGAAAAATTAAATTTTTATTATAAAAAACCATCTGTTTTTTTGTTTTTTTATCTAAAATTTTTAAAATTGCAATAATCAAAATCTTTTAAATCATAAAGGAACGTTTCCTAAAAGTTTGAGGTCTCTAGCTCAAAAAATAAAGGAGAAGATAGATTTTTAATAATTTTTAAATTTCCAAGAAAATTGAACCTAAAAAATTTGAAGTCTATACGTTTATATTGGAAACTTTTTATAAAAACTACAATATCTCAAAAGTTAATTAAGATTATTTTGTTCTATAAAAACTGGTTTGTAGTTTGTACTTCAAGCTTTCATATAAGACCCAATGTTATTTTTAGCAAAAAATCTCACTCCCCCCCCCTATGCCCTTAAACTCTCTATCCCTAACCCACTTTACCAAAAAGTATTCCAAATAAATCAAAAATATATACGGATTGAAACTTAAAATAAACATAATTAAGATTTTAATCGGTCAGAAGCGCCTTGGTTTTGCAGCTGAAAATAAAAAGTTTATGCACTACAAAATAAACTAAAAAAGTTAGTAATAACGTTTAGACACTTACCTATTAAGCAATTTTCTATCACACATCACCAAAACTCTATGTTTAAGTCTAAATAGTGAAGAAAATAATTTGTCCCGAGTTTTGTCATAAAGGTCAGAAGAGTTATGTGAGTTTATAAAATCTCCATTCGCATCAGATAGAAGTTCATTTGCAGATTGAATACCTTAATTTTATTTCAGAGTATAACATCAAGTTTAGTTCAAAAATATGAATATAAAACCATAATTTAGAGAGCCTACTTTGTATTTTTTGTTTTATGTTCAATACTTTTTTATTTAGTTATTAAAAAAAAAAACCAACTTATCAAAAATTTGTTATTTATTTCCATGTGATAAAAAGTATATTTTCTCTTTCAATTTTTAACCAGTCTTGTTTAAGTTTTTAAAACTAGTCCGTTACAGTACTCTTACTTATCTGGCAATGTTGGGCAAGCTTTTTTTGTTATTTTGGCCAGATAAGTATTTGGCCAGATAGATACAAATTTATTTTTTAATAATTAACCTTTTTTTGTATTATAAAATGCATACAATAAAATAAACACTAAAATTTAAGTTAGTTTACTTTACTTTCATTATTTTTAGCAAAACAAACAACTTATTCAGATAAAGAATAAAAGAAACAGTACTTAAATGAAGTTTAAAATTATTTTATCAAAAAAAAATTACGTCGTAAACAGTTTCTTTTTCTGAAAAAGGAAATAATGGAGGTTTGTTTGGCAGCGCTTTCTCGTTTCTTATCAGAAAAATAACGGAATTGGATGAGTTGTGACACACTTTCTGGTATGGCTTCTGGTTGAAAAGGATAGTAAGCTAAGTAATCATCCATTTTCTACATGACTTCAGAGTGAGAGAATGGAAACTTAGATGTAAGGGGAACATCATTTTCGTCTTTAACACTCTCATCAGCCTATTTTTTGTTGTCTCTAAAAATCAGTGCAACAATTCCTAGATCGTCTATGTGTTCATACCAAGGACCATCGCAACTCATCTAGTTTTAGATACAATTGCCTGTAAATGTGATATTTAGATTTAGAAATTGCTGGATAAACTTCCTATTTGCACTTTCTAATAAAGGGTCACTATTTTGCATGGAAGAGCTTAGTAATGGCAACAGTCTCTTTCATGAGTTTCTTATTGCAGAAGATGTTTCAAAGCGGATGCAATTGTATGGACAATATTTATCATGTTTATTCTTTTATAAAAATCTTGTATGCTGAATGTTGATTGCGATACAAGATCTCTTAAAATCAATTTTCTATAGACCCTTTTAATAGATTCCAGCACACCTTGATACATTGGCTGTAGGAGTGCATTAACATTTGGAGGCGGAAACTTGGTAGTGATTTTGCCATTTGTCCTGGAATAGACGTTAAAAGCAGGCTTGCCAAGTGTTTTTGGCAAATTTTCTCTAGGTTTTAAAAATTTCCTCCAGGTTTTTAAAAAATTCATCCAGGTTTTTTGGTCTATTTTTAGTTTAAAATTAAGTTTATGGTAAAAAACTGTGTTAAGTAGTATAACAACATTGAACTGATACTGTAAAACTACTTTAAATGTGTTTTTTAATAAATAAATTAATTGATGGTGACAAAATTTAATTATCAATGTGATAGGTTTTTTGTGTCAAATCGAAATTTTACTTCTTAAATTGTAAAAATTGTTAGAATTCCAGGCTTTTTAGCCTAAATTATCTAATTCCAGGTTTTTTGGCAACCTTGTAAAAGGTATTGTGGTGTGCAACTCGACAACCAAAAGGGTTTTTTGTACAAAAGCTGCTTAGACCTCATACTTTGAGCACTTTGCTTTTTGTCGTTCAATAAACAGTACTGTATATTCTCAGCCAATATGACTTCCTACTCACTTGGATGGACAAAGCAATTGTTAAGGAACAAAATGGTCTTTTCTTCTTGTCCAAGTTCTCTGAGTCTTTGGTGTGTTTTGGGAACAAAACAGTTAAAAACCAATCTCCGAAAATATCACAATTGACCGAAGCATTTGCTTGATTCCGGTATACAACTGGCAGCGCCTCTTTGTTGAGATTACAAAAACAACGCGGATTTTAAGACTTATCAATCAACAATAAAAAGGATTGTCACTAAAATTACAAAAAAAAATTATAGATAAATCCATTAAATATATCAAATTTATATGGAAATTATCAAAAAAACTTTGATTGATAGATATTGTTAGAAAAGGAAACAGGTCACTTTTGCACGGGCGCCACTTTTGCACCATAACTAACCTGATGGTGAAGCAACCTTGTATTCAGTTTTTAGTTTACAAGTATTTTGTGATAAAACAAAACTTTTGAAACAAAATTGACTAAGGTTTCATTATAAAATTTTATAAACTCAATTTGAATTCAGTAAACTAAGTTTTCTAAATACTTATAAAGGTATCAAATTTAAATTCAAAAAACATTAAGCTGTTTTAAACTTTAAAGGAAGCTCTCATAAGTTTTAGAAAATTTATTAAAACTAACAAAAAACTTTAAGTTTTATGCTAAAACAAGAACACTAATACAAGTTTTTGAAGTAGAAAAATATCTATGATTAACATCAAACTAATTTTAAACATTTAATTTTTACTTTCATACAAATTGTGAAGCAAAATAGTTTTTTATACAAACCGCTTTTATATCAAAAGCAGGATAATGATTTGTCAAAGTTACTTTAGTCAAATTCTGTAAATTTCTTAAAATTAACAACTTTTTAAACTTTCAACAAACTTTGTTATAATCTTTACAAGTTAAAGCTATAGTTGAACAAAAACATTTTGTAACATTTTACTAAATTTAGCAAAAAAAGACATAAAAACTTTGATGCAGAACTTAAAACTTAAACTAATAATAGATTAAATATATTTAATTACGACACTAAAAATTATACTTTAATGAAAGTTTTATAATATAAAAAGCATTTAATCCATGTTCAAATTCTAACCTTGATATTCATAAATTTCTACCGATGTTTGATCTACAGAGAAAGCAATCAAGTGCATTCCATCTGGAGTGAACTTTTTTATGTATCCAGGAACTTTATCAGCTTTTCCAACCGCAAGGTTAGGAAAAAATGATTGTGTTAAGTTTCTATTATGACACCATCTTGCACCAGGTTTAATTCCATGGATTTGCTGTTTTCTTAGTCTGGAAATTTTTACTTATTTATTAAAAAAAAACAATAATAAATAACATACTTCAGTTTATCTTTAAACAAAAGATTGTCTTTTTAAGCAGTTATATACAAATTTAAGAAAGTTACTTTTTAAGCGCATAATGCCAAAACTTCTTTAAAAGTTCGTATGAACTTTTAAATATAAAATATTACAAATATATACAAAACATAAACTGTACTTCTATCCAGATATAACTTAAAGTAAACTTTAGAGACTCTGGTTTTTTAGTAAAGTAAAACATGCTCACTAGAAACATAGCTGTACAAATTCTTTTTGTTATTAGCAATAGTGTTCTTTTGCTGGTTTACTTTACAAAAAAAAGTTCCTTTTTAATGCATTTTAAAATACTTATTATATTAGTTTTTAAAATTATTTAATGTACTATTTCTATTACAGGGTATAGATGAATAAATACAAAAAACTTAATTATTGTTATTAATTAGAGTTAATTGTTTGCTAATAAAGATCCTAGCAAAAGAACTTCACTGGATAAATAAAAAAAATACACAGTACTCTTATTTTATTAAACTAACACATGTTGTTTTTGTTTGTTAACAAGTCAACAAACTTTAACAGACCTATGAAAATTGAAAAAATACTTCACTGTATAACTATCATAGCTCCGTTGAAGTGCGTTAAACAAGTGTTAGTATAATAAAAAAAAAGAGAACTGTGTAGATTTGTAACTTAAAAAAAAATTTAAATAATTTTCATAAAGTTTTTAAAACAAAGTCCATTTAAAACCAAAATTTAAAAGTATTTTGTAAATATTTGAAGCAGAAAAAGATTTTTTCTTGGTTTACAACCAGATCAATTGTTAAGGTCCTAGAAGTTAAAAGTTTTTTATTTACACTTAGCTTTTATATAAAAACTAGATATATGAAATAAAAGTGACAATCCAAAAAAGAAAACCAAGTGAAATATATTATTTAAACATAGGCAAATTTTTTATCTTAAACTATCATCTACATAATTTTAAATTGATCTAGCACCTGTCACAAAAATAATTCCAAATAAACCACTAAGTTTTTATCATTTTTCCAACTTTATATCCAGTGTTTTTTTAGCTGAATTAAAGTTATGCAAGGAAATTGAGAAAATCCAATAAAGTAGAAAATATATGTACAGTTAAGTAAATTATCAGCTAAAGTTATTCAGTCAGTTTGTTTATTACAGATTAAAACAATGCTACTCAGAATAAGCGCAAAAATTAGTTCAAAATCACTTTTTTTTATCACCACTCTTCAAAGCAAAACAGAAACTAACCTGAGTCAGCCTGATTTAATTAGGGAATTTTAAAAAGTTAGCACCTTTTGAACTTTTTACTCATTTACACAAGCAATTCTTAACCTGGGGTAAATTACTTTGTTTTAGGGGGTAAGTTTTCTCCCAATCAGAATAGTGAACAAATAAATATCTGTGGTACTTTAAAAATACTATAAAAATTTTAAATATATTTTTAAAGTAATTTGCTTGTTTCAACTTACAAACCTTAAACAGAAGTTACGTGTTACTTTTGCTTAAATTTCTTTTTCATTCTTGTTAAATAAACACTACCTTGTGTATTTGGGGTCAATTTTTAATTACCTTGCAAAAAGGGTAATATGATAAGAAAGTAAAGAACTGCTGATTTATACTATTATATTGTTATATTAGTTTTAAATACCACTAAGAGCATGAGTATATAATATATGCTTACACTTTCTATGTTTACAAAGTGCTATAGATCATACTTCTGTAAAAACATGAAAACTTTAAAAACATCAAAAACTGAAGATTTCTAAAAGTGTTTACGTAGAACTGGGAGTAAGCTTGTTTATTTTTTAACTTTATACAACAGTACTCTTTTTTTTTGAGTTTGTATAACAGACTTTCTAATTACTGATAAAATAAATGTAAAACAACATATAAAACAATTTATAGTATACAACAGTGGTTGTAGGCAAAATTTCAAAAACAAAAAAATTTTAAGGCCAAATTGTTGTTATAGTTTAAAATCTTAATAGCAGACAGAAATATTGTGTCTAAGTTTTGACTATCCCATAAACTATACTTAGGACTTTCTTTCTTTTATTTTTTGCTCTTCATTAAAAATATTTGGATTAATGTATAAAATTAAAATTTACCATTATTCAGGTCATCAATAACTTGTATACTAATTTTCATCACAGGGGTGCCTGTCTTTAAGGCAAAAAAAGCAAGCTTGAGTGAACAAAAACTAGCCTGAGTTACATCATACAAGCCTGATTTTATGGGATAATAGAAATTTAAAAAAGTAAAAAAAAAAAAAAAATAATAATTAAATAAATAAAAAATTCCTGAGGTTTAGAAAAAAAATTTCAAGGGTATATTTAGTACGATATTTTTCTTACCAAAAATAACATTGGATCTTATATGAAAGCTTAAAGTACAAACTACAAGCTAGCTTTTATAGAATTAAAAAATCTTTTTTAACTTTTGAGACATTGTAGTTTTTATAAAAAGTTTCCAATACAAACGTATAGACCACAAATTTTTTGGAGTCAATTTTCTTGGAAATTTAAAAAATTACTAAAAATTTATCTTCTCCTTCATTTTTTGAACTAGAGACCTCAAACTATCAGGAAACGTTTTTTTTTTTTTTTTAAAGACTTTGAATGTTGGAATTTTAAAAATATTAAAAAATAAATAGATAAAATGGTAGTTTTTTTAATAAAAATTTTGGTTTTCAAAATTTTTTTAAATTCTGCATTCAATCATTTTTAAATTTAATAACACACTTTCTGTGAAAAGTTGAAGAAGATTGATTAGAAAATGAAGGAGGAGACAGATTTTTAGTGAAATTATCTTTTTTCTTGTTTTTAGTTTGCGCCTTCAACTAGGAACTTATTGAAGTCACCGACTTTGATCGATTAAAAATGTCTAATAGCTCAGATAAAGCTCTATAAAATAAGATCAACTTGTATAATCTAGGTGGACCTCCTATGCCCTTAACTATCATAAGTTTTTCAAAAAACATCTAAACTAGCCCAATTCAGCCTGAGTTTTTTAAGAAGGTTTGAACTATCTTGAGTTTTTTAATTTCAAACCAGAAAGAGTTATCCTATGTAGCTTGAGTGTGTTGCAATCTGTCAGTGCTATGCATGTAGTAGGTTTATCAAACAAAACTTTTGGTTCTAAAACCAAAACTTTCCTCCAATCAGAAGACTAAAATATCTGACATATAAGTTGTGTTAAACATTTTACTGTACTTTAAAAAAGGAACTGTATTTTAAACCCTCCAAAAACTATAAATTAACTTAAGTACATTAAAACCATTTTGAAAGATGTAAAACATTTTAGTTGAAAAAATATACTATCAATTTTAAAAGTTTAACTAACTTCGTAACAATATTTTCATCAACCTTTTTCTTTACAAGCTTGTATCTCATTATAGTTTCTAGCTCAAAAGATGGAGCAGGAGTAGTATTTTCCATGGTGGTTATTCAAATTAATTTAATATATACATCAACTTCTAATATTAAGAGCATAGTATACATTGCACTTTAGGGAAAGCCCAAAAGTATTTAAATTTATTCTAATGATTTAATGCTTGGCCAGCTTCATAGTACTGCTCAAATTTGATTGGTTAAAATTTGATATTTAATTTTTTTTCAGTTGTATTTTAGTAGTTAAAAGTTTTTTTTTTAAGGTGGGTTAGGAACAAAGACTAAAATTTTATTCTCAAAAAGTTATAGGCATAAAAATGCTGCTAGACACTGCGTTTAAAATCATAATCATTTAAAAAACTCATTGAAATTTTAGAAAAACATTTAAAAGAACTTCAGTCAAACGATTTTTAGTTTAAAACAGGTTGGTTGTATTTTGATTGTTGATTACACCGAAAACTCTATTTGTTTTTTGATAATTTTTTATTATTTTTAAGCCTTCTTTTTAAACTTTGAGAATCACTTTGTCACTGTCATTTTGAACGAAATATTTTAAAGTAAATATAGTTAATAAGTCCAACTTTTAAGTTATGAGAGAAACACTTGATAAGAATACTTAAAGTTCTACGAAAAAAAAAAAAGAAACTTACACTAGATATTCTAGAGTTAATGGTGATGAGCAATCAAAAAATTAAATAAATAAAAGGTTTTAAGTGTATTTAAAGATCATTTTAAAACTAACACAAGGTTTTACGAGAAAAATTGAAAGCTTCATATGATGCTGCCAGATCAATATCTTAAAATAAAATCAGGATCCGGCCGGTTACTAATCTTGTGGATTCAGTCGATCACTAAGTGAAACTGCTTTGCGCTAATCTTAAAATGACTTATTAATTAAAGCTTTTATAAAGTTACTGTTCTAACTTTTATTTATATAAACTAACAAAAAAAACTCGGAAGTTCGCAAGCATATAAATTTATTGTAGTTTAGCAAGTAAATAAAACTATTGACTTTTAGTTTTGAAAAACAGCTATTTGTTTTTCCGACGATACTAACTTCCCGTAAGTTTTAAAATTTAACTCTTCAACTCCAACAAGTAACCTCTGATTTATAAAATATAGTTCAGTTTATCAAATAAGTTACTATAAAATGGTTTTATATTTTTAGTGTGTAAGTAAAATTGTATAAACTTATGTTATTAATTTTAAGATAACAGGCTTTAATATAACAAAACTTTCTTTAACCTAAATAATTAACATACCTTTATAGATATTTTTTTAAACTCCTTTATTTTGACTAAATGTTTATGAAACAAAGAAAAAATTTTTTTTTTAAATTTTAATTGGCAACTTAATTTTTTCAATTTATGCTGCAAGGTTAGACGAAATGATCCAAATAAATTGAAATTTTTTTGTTTAGATAGGTACATTAAGTACTCTTTTTTTTACTTCTTGAATTTTAATTCAAGTAAAGTATTTAACTTTTTTATAGTTCCAAGAAAGTTAGACAAATTAATAAGTAAACAACTTATAAGTTTATATTTAAATAATATGTATTTTAACAAAATATTTTTACAATAATTATTCTTTCCATTAAAGTGGGCAACGTACAGTTTGCCAAACAAAACCTTTTCCCACGACGTGTCTTTACAATTGAAACTACTTAAGTAAAATAAACAAAAATAGTTTTCTTTTGTAACTAATGTTCTGATTCTGAAGTATGCTTCAATATAAATTTGAGTGGAGAATCAATATTTTACTTCAAAATAAATAGTCCAACCAAACTCTAAACCAAGTCATTAACAACTAATTACTAGTTACTACAGTTGGTTAGATTTACTTAAGATAACTGCCAAAAAGTATTTAGAGCACAATAATTTAAGATAAAATTATCAAATTTTTATTAAGTTTTAAAAATATTATTTATTGTAATTACGACAATTTTGGTATTCACAAGTCACACACAACTTAATACTTTTATTTAACTATTATTTACTTCTATAGCAATATTGATGATATTAAGTTGATTTTAAAGCTTTATAGTATAGTTTTTAAACTTAATGCGGTCCGCAAAGATTTTTTTAAAGTTTGGCCGTTTTATAATTTTCTAGTAAATCTAGCCTGTCAATTAAAAAGTGGCCTATCTCTACTTTACATAAATAATAAAAGAGTGCATTGCATATATTTTTGAAGCAAAGTTTTATAGAAGTTAATTTAGAGAAGTTAATTGTTGAAGTAGAACTCAGTGAAGGTACCTTTCAAAAGTAAGTAGAAGTTTTTCGCAAGTAAAAGTGTTTGATAATACTGTAAAACTACATGTAAAGTTTTTAGAAAATAAAAAAAAAGTTAAATAAAAACTTGAATTTTTGTAATATTTTATTACAAAGTTCAAAAAATATATGATGTTGTGTCTATGAAAATATATGATATAACCGAAGAGGTTTTTTGTGCACCAGGTCTTAAAACAAAATATTTTGAGCGCTTTTATTTTTGTCTTTTAATAAACTCAATTCTACTGTTTTAAACATTAATGTAAGTTTATACATAAACAAAAAAAGTTTTCTAAAAACACCATTTTAGCAATTTAGTTGCCTAAGTGCATGGTAATTATTTTTGACTGAAGCTATAATACTGCTGAGTAAGGTCAAGAAGATGATTAAGTATAATTAGGTTACTGTAAAGATTGTGGGCCTGATAAAACAAAGTAAATCAACAAATAAGTAAGTTTTTAAATGATGATGAAAAATATTAGTAATTACCTAGCATGATATTTCACCAATATCAAACTGAAATTTTATTAGAGGTCTTTTTAACAATAATTTTAGGCTAAAAATGACATGTTATAAATACATAAATAATAAAATAAAACTTATTTATCCAAAGAAAACAAAGCATGAATATTTAATTGCTTTTATTTTACAAAATAAATCGATCATATCAATACAATATTTTATATCAACTACAGTACTGTAAAAATAAAGCAATTAAATGTTTAAGCTTTATTAGTTTATGTAAACCGTGATGTCACGATAGTGGTAGAGTCAAGCTGATTTTAATTTCTACTGATACTGATGTCATGCAGGACACATACAAATTTACATGAACAATCGCCAAGTAACTTTGTTGGAATCGTGTTCCAATTTTTTTTTACAATTTCCACTGTGAGAAGGTTTTTATGCCATTGAATATAAACAATTTTATGTTATAATAGACATCAAATATATTTTAATTTCAGTTTAATATTGGTGCAACAGCATGCTAGGTAATTACCAAACTTTTATTGAGGCAATTCTAGATTTTATGTAATTTTTACCCATTTTTGTAAGTTTTCTTATTTTTTTTCCAAAAAACAGAAATGCCACCAAAAGTCTTTCTTTAAATTATTTTATATTGTGCACATTGTGTTTTTGTGATAATTGGCCACACAAATACTGGTTCAAACTCTAAGGTTGCATTTTTTGGATCCTTAACATTTTGCATTGAGGTACAATTGTTGGTGCCAAGGTGAAAGTTTCTTCAAATCATCTTAAATTTTGCACATAGTGTTTTATGATATTTCCAAAACATAACATTTTTTCCAGCCATTAACTCATAAGTAGATGTAAAATAAAGCACCCTACTGTGCTTGCTGGTTTTTTTTTAAGGTAGAAAACATCATAAGTTACCCACTCCCCCCTCTACAATGATAAACGTTTTCTGAAGGTCAAGCAAGTGAGTTTGAGCTCATCACGTGTTATTCCACCTGCCCTATCTTTTAAATTTACTAATAAAAAGAAAATTTTAATTAAAATAAAAACTAAATCTGTATAAATTATATATTTATCTTTTTGTATATTTATCTTTCTCAATTTCACACTCAAATCATTCAGAAAAGCTTCAACTTCAAACTTACTGAAGTCCTGAAGGGACCTCAAATCACAGTATTCATTTTTTGACATTTTGCATTTAATTTCACAGATAACCGGCATATGATCAGATATATCATAGTCCACAACATTGACATTTAGCTTTTCACAGTCAAAACTAGAATAAACATGATCAATAAAAGAACTAGAAGAATAATCAGCAGAATGCTTAGTTGGCGAATCAACAAATTGCAAAGCACCAGCACTAGAAATATAATCCAATTAGTCACAAGTATGCTGATCTCCATTTAACAAGTTTATATTTATTCTTTTCTTTTAATAGGTCTAAAACATTAAGGAATTTTTTTTTTAAAGTATCAAATGCAGTGGTTGGATGTCTATATACATTACCAACTTTAAAAGATTTATTATTATCAAGTTTTAGAGAGATCCACAGGTTATCTACATCACACTGTTCAAAAGACACAACTTCTACAACCTCATAAGAGTGACAAGATCTAACAAAAAATGCAACACCACCAGATTAATTACTATTAGAAAACTTATTTACAAAATCATATCCATACAACTTACCTACAAAAGGTCTCAGATTTGTAAGCCATGTTTCACACAGACAAATTACATCAGACAACCCCTCAACTACACTCAAAAATTCCTCAATTTTATAAATATTTGCATTCAAGCTTCTTATATTCATAAAAACAATACTAATACAATTATTTTTGTTAAATTTCACACTATACAAATCTAAGTAACTCTCATTGTTTATTCAGGGTTCGTGCGCGTCAGGCTAAATCAGTCTAAGTCAGGCTAAATCAGTTTTTTTGAAAAAAGTTGAAAAACGTCAGGCTAAATCAGTTTTTTATTTAAAAATTTGAGAATATCAGTTTTTCTCAGTTCAAGTGCTTGAAAAATTTTGATTAAAAAAAATTGAGAAATCTTTTTAAGATCAAATGAGATGTGAATTTATTTCTAAATAAAGATTTAGTTATTAAAGACAAAACCAGTTAGTATTTGTAAAAACAAACACTTAAAACATTTGTTGAATCTCTAAAAACTGTTTAAGAGTCTTCATAATTTTGTTTTGAGTAGATTATATACGTCATAATTATGAAAATTTATTAAACAAATACAGTTTAAGCATTACAGTTTAGTTCAACAACTTAGCTGTTTGTTTGAATTTTAATACTCCTGTAAGCATTTCATTTTGAATTTAAATAAAACAAGACATTTCACGTTGTTTTAATGTAAATCTTCTGGTTATAATGTTTTTACTTAGTGATTAATTAAATTAAACAATTGTATTTAGTACTATATATTAAATTTTTACACTAGTAATAGATAATATATAACACTTATTTTAAAACTTATTACTGAATATGTTTTGTTAAGAGCGGGTGCACAATTATTCAAATTCGGACAATTCAAATTCCGACTATTCAAATTCTTTAAAATAAACTAAAACAGCCACAAATAAAAAAGTAATGTATATTTATAAAGTATAAAAGATACATATGTAGGTCATATTAATATCTACAAGCCATTTTTTTCTTTTTGCAATATATTAAATATTTTTTGAGATATGGCTTAAATAAAGTAAAAAACATAATTATTTTTATTAATTTTAAAATATCATGAAAAGTATTTTAGATTTTGAAAAAAGATTAAAATAGCTTGTAGATATTAATAAGATCTACATATGTATTTCTTATTTTTTTCAACGTTATATAACTTATTGAGATATAGTCTTTTAGATATTTTTTTTAAGAATTTAAATTGTCGGAATTTGAGTTGTCCGAATTTGAATTGTCATGTAACCGTTAAGAGCATAGGGAGGGGTCAATCACCCTTTTCACAATTTAGTCTTATTTTATTGAGTTATAACTAAGCTATGAGTTGCTTTTTGCAGATTTTTTAAGCTCAAAATATTTTTGAGATACAGCTGGTTAAAGTCAGAGACTACAATAGTACTAATAAAGACCCCCCAATACCTAAAATAACATCTAAAGGGGATTTTCCTTACTTTGAAAAAATGTCAGGCTAAATTGGTCTCAGTCAGGCTAAATGAAAAAAATTTCGCGCACGAACCCTGTTTATTTCAGAAATACTAAGTTTAATAGATTCATAAAAAACAATCATTATCAAAGTTATTGACATTCTGAAAGGGAAAAACAAACTGCTTACATTCATCACAATAAAACTTATATAATCACCTTGTTTGTATAGGCTTAGTTTCATTTTATTTTCAGAAGCACACTCAACAGGTTAAACAATTTTTTAAGTTTTACACAATTTTTATTTAAAACATACAGACATTTTTTGCTCACAGGTTACATTAAAGAAGGGTAAATTATTTTTTCACATTTCTGCTAACTTTTTAATTAATACTTAGGAACATTTAAGATGTATCCGTTTAAAGCAGCCTTCACAAAACAAACAGTCATCTAAATAAATAATTTTTTAAAACAAGATTTGCAAAAATCATCACTCCCAACATTAATTAGTCCTAGGTTATTAACACAGCAATAAATAGGATCATCATTATTAACAGAAAAATTAAACTCACGTTCAGAAACTCCACAACAATTTAAATGAAACCATCTTTCACAATTATCACAACAAATAGACTTAGTTTTTGGAGGTTCAAAGTCTTTTTGACAAACACTGCATACAAAATCAATATTTACTAACTATCTAACTCTAAATTATACGTACTCATCTAAATATATTTAATATAAAGACAAGCAAGTTAATTATAAGTTATTTTTTGAATATTTTTTGTATCTTTTACACAGCAAACTACAATAGCCTTGCTTGTTTCCTTCTCTCTCATCAATACAACTCCACCAGACAACCAAGAGAACTTCCAGCCATTAGCCTTTTGGAACCTTCTTGTATGGTAAAGAAGGTCCCGGCTAAATGGTGACAGGTTCTTGTTGATGTAAACCAATATTTCTACATATAGAGATAATCATGTGCCAACTTTTTTTTCTCTTTCATGATCTAAACCTTCTGCTCAAACGATGCTAATTTTACCAAGATAGGATTAAAAACCTTCTTATTGTCTTCAGCCGTTCCAGTTGGTTTCATACTTCTAAATGAAACAATATCCTTTCTTTTAATGCGTAGGTCAACTACTTTCAAAGTGCTCATAAATAAGCTTTCCGAATTTTTATTGTTTACTACCGGTACCCCTTGAATTTCATTATTTGACCTTCTTAGAAAATTGTCCATCTGGTTAACTCTCTGACACAGGTCACCACCCTCCTCAACTTTTGCAACAGTTTCTGATAATCTAATGTTATCAGCTTTCAATATTTCTATTTGATTTTTCATTGTTTCATTTTCATTTTTTACTTTTTTAAAACCACCACTATTAAATCTAACAGACTCTTCTAAAACATTGACTTTCTTTTTCTGAGTTTTAATATCCTCCTTCAGCTTCCTTATTTCATTAAAAAGATCCTTCTGACCTTTTACATAGTCAGCCCTCAACTGTTTCATATCTTCATTCATTTCCATCATCATTTTTTCCAAGGTCTTGAGAGTTGATTTTTTTAAAGAAATTTTAATTTATATTAAACACCTTATTCAAATAGAATAGTTATAATCGTTTATATCAAATAAGCGTGATAGTTTTAATAAATTAAGTACCTTTTTATTTGTTATTGTATAGAAATATTTATTATTTAAAAAAACCCTGTTACTATATCACAGGGTTGCCACACACTCAGACTAGTTTAAAATTTCCAATATACTCAGTCCAGTTTAATTTCTTTAATAACTCTGACTAGTTTTAAGACTTCAAAACTTTAAACTATTTTTTTGTTGTAATTTTGAAGATTTTGATTTAATTAAGTTTTGAATGTTTTGGTATTTTATTTTAGTTGATTTTATATTAATTAATTTTTGTTAATTTTACAGTGTTAATTTTTATAATTAGGTAACGTAAGTTTTCTCACTTTTAACTAGCTGAACTAAAGTATAGCATTGTATTTTTATAGCATTTACATACTTTTGTAAGCACATACTTATAGTCCTACTCTTAGTGTTTTAAAAATAAATACAAGTATATGTAAGTTTAAATACAAAAATCTCTGGTTAATCGTTTTGCCAACATTGTGCACTCCTTAACAAAGTAAAAAATGTGCTCCAACTCTGCATGTGATGCTAGCATTGAACAATTTAGAACTTTAGTAAATTGTCCAATGAATGCATTAAATTTCAAGAGTTTCAAGCAAAGTGAAGATGGTTTGGACCAGTTCTATTTTAAAACATTGAAAGTTCCTGCCAAATCTTCTCTCAGAAAGTTGTTGCAACCATCATTTGTGTTGCACAGTGACCAGGCTGAGGTCAAACAAGGGTTTAGTATTAAGGGCATAGGGAGGGGTCTGACATTTTTTTTACTGAAAATAACATTGGATCTTATATGAAAGCTTAATTTACAAACTAAAAGCCAGTTTTTATAGAAATAAAAAATCTTAGATACATAAGTATGGACCGCAAATTTTTTGAGGTCAATTTTCTTGAAAATTTAAAAAATTACTAAAAATCAATGTTCTACTTCATTTTTTGAGCTAGAGACCTTATATTTTCAGGAAACGTTCTTTTTATAGTTTAAAAGGCTTTGAATGTTGGAATTTTAAAAATATTAAAAAATAAAAATTTTAGAAAAAAAAAAAAAAAAATAGGTGGTTTTTTTTCAATAACAATTTTATTTTTCAAAATTTCAAAAATTTCTGCATTCAATCATTTTAAAATTTAACAATACACCTTCTGTGAAAAGTTGAAGAAGATTGATTAGAAAATGAAGGAGGAGATAGATTTTTAGTGAAATGGTCTTTTTTTGCGTTTTTAGTTTGCGCCAGGCACGTGGATTGGTACGTTTCTGCAAATCTACAGAAACGTATACTTATATGCAAAAAAATTGCTTTTATTTCAGCTTAAAAAGACTCTGCTTTCTTAGCTGTAAGTATTCATTTAGACTTAGTTATGCACTCCTGAGAGATAATTTTGACATGTATGTAATCTGTAGCACTTTTAGTGTCGTAAAGTTTAAACAAATAAATTACATCCAAATTGTAACATTTAGCGCGTTATAGCTTTAATTTGTCAAAAAAATGCATTGCAAAATTGATGCTTATGGAAGCTGTAGCTTCAAAAATCAAAATCATACAATTTTATGTTACAAAAATTTGCATAACTTGTTGTTACTATTGACTACCTTAAATGTATGATTTTGAATACAATATAAATGTTATTTGTTATGTAATGAGTTAAATTGTGATTTTCTTATACTTATTTTTAATGATTATTTTCTGGGTTTACACAAGTGGCAACACAAAAAGAGTCATAGTGGGTGTGGAGCAAGTTAAATTGCCTTGTATGCAGTTATTACTTGTACTTCAATATTCCATTTTTGATGTATTAACATAACTGCATAGTTTCAGATTAAATTCAATAACATTAGAGGTAATCTAAGTTGCTGTGTTCCCGCTAGGACGTTATCTGCCGTCATTTCAGATGTTTTAATTTTTGTAGATTCGTAACTTTTTTGAGCTATCTACGTCCCTGGTTTGCGCCTTACATTAGAAACCTATTGAAGTCACCGACTTTGATTGCTCATATCTCAAAAGATACTTTGAATTTTTTCAAGCGGTTAAAAATGTCTAATAGCTCAGATAAAACTCTATAAAATAAGAACAACTTGTAAAAATCAAGGTGGACCCCTCCCCCCTATGCCCTTAACAAAGCTCTGCTTGAGAATAGTATGAAAGGAGAAACTATTACATCCAGAAGAAGAATTAAATATAATATGAAATAAATATGCATACCAACTATAACTGTTAGAAAATGTTTATTGCAGATACATAAGTCATACACAGATGGTTCAAGTCATGTAATGGAAGTTAGATGATTGAATTCATCAAAATTACTGTTGTTTTAATGTTCAAATAAAATTGTAAGCTTTATATAGTTTCAAATGTTTGATTATGCATTCAGAATAAGTTTAAATTAAGAGTTTAGATTTAGAAAAGTCAGGAAAACTTTAGTAAAAAGTCAGGAAATTTTTCTCAGCTTGATCTGTGGCAACCCTTATCTTTTCAATGTTGTTATACTATTTGAGATATTTTTTTACCTTAAATTTAATTTTGTACTAAAAATAGGCCCAAAATCTTGTACTTATGAAAACATGAAAAAATTTCTTAATAAATTTTTTTTAGCCGTGTAAAAATTATAAATTTAATTAAAGAAATCAATAATTTATTATACATACAATATATACTGTTAATATAGAGTATATAAATTTTAAAAGCTTCAACTATAGCACTAGAAATGATTACTCAAGTATAAATGTTATAAAATCATTATATGCAATTTTTACCTTCTTAAATTGTGTCTCCTTAATATAGTTCTAAATTTTATTGATAGCATTCTAAAAATGTTTTTTTTTTTAATAGCAGCCAAGCATCCAGTACTTACTACTAAAATAAGAATAAATAAAAAGTTGTTTAGTATATAAAATATTGAAGTTTATAGTTTATGTCATAGTATGGTATTAGATTTTACAACCACAGTTTTTTTTATTCAGGAATTCATTAACTGTAATAAAGTAATAACCAATGGGAAATTCTAGTAGTAAAGTAGAAAATGTCATAGACACTAATTTGATACAGTGGAATAAAGTAAAAAGTAGTGATGTTTCAATTACTAAACCTGTTAGTTATCAGCAACCACAAGAATCAGCTCCAGCAAAAGAAAATATTCCCTCAGAGTGTCCTATGCATCAAGAAAATACTAACAACTTAGTTCCACCCCCAGAATGTCCAATGCATCAAGAAAATTCTAATAATTCAGTTCCACCACCAGAGTGTCCCATGCACAAAGAAAAAGTTATGCCTGCCATACCACCAGAATGTCCAATGCATCAGGATGCAAGCAAAAGTTCTACTAATGAAAGTGATATTAATCCTCTTAATATGGTAAGCATTCTTTTTATTGCATCACATAACAAAACAGTTTTTATAACTCAGTATTACATTTACTATTATGTAATTATACTAGATGCCTCCTCCCAATCAACGTCCTGCCCCTGATCAGCCTTTTTTATTATCAACTGATCGTGAAAAATCAAGTATTCCCAAAGCAACTGAAGATGGTTCTAATGAAACTTGGACATACCCCAGCGAGCAAATGTTTTGGAATGCAATGCTTCGGAAAGGGTATGTTGTAAAAAAACTTGTAAAATACTATTTAGCACTGTATTCATATACTTTAAAATTGGTATTTTTGTGGCATTTGAGTCAATTAATAGATTTATATTGGTACTTTTAACTATAGAAAAAATTATCTTCATTTTTAAAGCAATTTACTTCAAAGTTTCAGGAAATGTCCTTTAAACTATTACAAACAACTTTCTGGAAATAGATTTTTTAAACACAAAGTTTAAAAAAATGATGTCCAAAATTAAAAAGAAAAAATTTAATATTTGAATTGGATAAAAAATTGTTTTTGTAATAAAATAAAAAATAGTTATCTACAAGTTGTTATTAAAAAATAAGACTGAAATAATTTTACATCAATTGCTTAAATTTATTTTTATGATCTTATATCTAAATTTTATTTTTAAATATTTCTAAAATCACAACATTAACTCATTTTCTTTTACACTATTTAATTTTAAAATTACCTTAAATCTTTCCAGCACAGTATACTTTTCTTTATTGGATTTCTTTTTTTCTTGATCGTAGTTAATTATTTAGGAAGTTGTACTTCAAAAATTTTTAAAAGAAATCTGCAATATTTTTGCTTAAAAAAATCTACGACTAGTTTCAAAAAATCATTTTCAAGTAGATATAAGAATTATGAACAGAGCATTTTTAGTTTAGTATAATCCTATAAAAGGAATATTTTCTGAAAATTTGAAGTCTATAGCTCAAGAAAATAGAGGACAGATTTTTAGTGATTTTTTAAGTTTTGCAATTTATATTTTTGTATTGGAAATTTTTTTAAAAAGAGTTACAATATCTCAAAAGTTAAATGTTTTTTTTTCAAAATTATAAAAACTGGCTCGTAGTTAATACTAAAAGCTTTCATATAAAATAAGAGCTATCGTTATTTTTTGTAAAAAAAAAAGTTTGAACCCTTTATACCCTTAAACATGAATCTGCCTTCAGTTATAAAATCTTATTGGGTTTTACACTATATTTTGTGTTGAAACTTACAGCAAAAGAGTCTTTTTGACTTATTAAGTTTTATTCAAATCATAAAAGTTTCTTCTAAACAGCTTAAATATTACACAAGTTTATCTTGTTGGTTATGTCTCAGAAAATCACAAAGTTTTACTTTAGTTTAATCAGAAAAGCCTAGTTTTAAAATAAAAAAGCATAAAATTATGTTAACTATTGGAAAAGAAGTAAGAAAACATTTTTCAGGGTTACCACAAAACCTGAATCTTGAAAAACCCGGTTTTTGACAATTTAGACTGGAAAAACATGGAATTTTAGAAATTTTAAATAAAACCTGTAGCCTTCAACAAAAATTACTTAAAAATCTGAAATTTTAAACAATCCTTAAATGTTTAGTAGTAAAATTTTGACTGACACGAAAATTATAAAACATAGATAAAATTTTTTTTCATCATCAAGAACTTTTTTAAATGAAAAACACATTTAAATTAGTTTAACAGTTGTTTTTTGTTATACTACTTAACACAGTTTTTTACTTTAAACTAAACATAGATAAAAAAAACGTGTGCTTTTAAAAACCTGGAAGAAATAAGGAAAGCCTGGAAGAAGTTTCTCAAAAACCAGGGACAACCCTGAGTTTGTAATGCTATTTGCATTTTCTCCTTTTTGAGAAAGCATATTTTGTATATAAGTTTAGGCTAACTTGAGCTTGAGCTCGGCTTTTTAGTTTTTACTGTTTTGCAGCTATCTATTAGCCATTGTTTTTCTTGGAGGCTTTTAGTTTTTGCTTCTTTGCATTTAGCTTTAAGTCATTGTGGCTTTTTGCTGCATTTAATTTGTGAATGGTTTCGATCTCGTTTAAGCGAAGGATTAGTTCGCTTTTATTTTCTTTCATGAGTTTAGTTTAAACGAAAGCTTAGTTTTCAGCTGTTTTGAATCATGTATTTTAATCTTAAAAGAATTGATAATTCGATTAGTTAGTATTTTATGTTGTATCGTACTTCATCATCTTTTTGTTTCGCAAATTTATTGTAAATACATTGAATCACTCGAACTACGCTTAACAGTAATATAAGTAATTTGTTAATTTAACCTTTAGTAAATAGTAAGTAAGTCATATTAGTCTAGTTTTCAAGTTGTAATTATGTTAGAATCAAGATATTTACACAACAAATGCATCCTAAATTGTTTTTTTACATAAAAACTTTAACTTTTATTAGGTGGAGATGGAAGGATGACGATCCAAATAGCGAAGACATGACTTCTATTATAAAAATTCACAATGCAAACAATGAGCAAGCATGGAGAGAAGTCTTAAAGTGGGAAGCATTTCATTGCAAGTATGTATCAAATATATTTTATTGAGATTGTACACTAGTTTGTTTTTAACATTTAATAGTTTTATAGACATTTTTGTATACAACTATATACACTAATTAGAGTTAATATCTTAGAAAATAGTAAGTTGTCAAGAAAAATCTATTTGCCATTTTAATGATTACAAGTTCTTAAGTATCTATTTTGTTTGACTTTCAATGCTTCCATGTGCTAAACTATTATAACAGGTCTATTAAATCTTATGGTGATTAATTTACAATTTCGTAGAATGTTTATTTAAATAGCAGAACAGAAAGCTTTGCAAGTCAACAGTGTACTATAACCTGCCAACTAGGTACGCACTTTGAACGCAGCTAAAAATGCGTACCCAACTGGCATTCCCTACCTTGGAAATTTTGGTCTTTAATTACACACACTAATCCTGCTAAAGTTTACAAATAACTATTAAAGAAAAATCCCTTAAAACAAAAACTTTTATCATATTATTAGAAGTATATTAGAAGTCTTGACTATTTATTTTATGTATGTATTTATATGTAAGTATTTTTTTATGTATGTAATTTATATTTAACCCACTAAGTTATTTTTATCTATCTTGTATTTCCTTATACCTTTAAAATTTGAATAGTACATATAACTATGTGATCAAAAGTTTTAAATAAACAAATATTTTAGAAAACATTTATCATGCTTTTATTAAATTGTGTTCATTCAAAAAAGCTAGTTTAGGGTTATAAAATTTATAAAAAAAAATAACAAAAATTTCTGCTGAGGCCAAACGACAAGCTATACCTAATAGACATTTTTTCAAAAGCATCTAGTTCTAAATACATATCAACTGCAATGTTCTTTATTTTCATTAATATTGCTTATTTATACGCTTTTTACATTTATACTTCAATCATTGGGTATGTTAATGCTAATTGCACTGTTCACTTTTTTCGTTTATACAATTTTTGTTTGAGCTTTAAATATTTTTATTTATTTATTCACTTATTTTAATCATGGGGTGTGCAAATTTAAATTACACTTTTCGTTATTTTTGTTAAATAAATTAACTGTAATATGTTTTTTTTATTGGGTTCGATATACAATTTGTAAGTGCATAACTTATTTTCTGGTTCCATTAATTTATGTTAAAACTATATAATATATTTTAAATATATTACTTTTGAATTATTACTTAAATTTAATTTTTTCAAAGCAAAAAAAAGTTTTTTGGAAACAGCGTCTTTCGGCTAAAAAGTGCGTACCATACCGGCAGTACGTATCTTGGAAGTGCAAACCTAATTGGCCGGTTACTGTACTTTGTTAACATCTTTTTTTATTCATCAGCTTAAGTAACTAAAATTTAAGTTATTACTTTTTTTATGTAAAATATATAAGCGAATGCATCTGTAAAGGCTTTTAAATTATTTACATTCATATGTCATCAGTATATTAATAATAACCTTTACATTTAAGTTCTATATTAGATACTATTTACAACTTAATTTATTTATGTATTATTAAATGGAAAATTTGCATCATACTAATTGTTGCTTAGAAAATGATTATTAATTTTTTATCAAAATAAGAGTTGTATATGCATTTTTATAGAGAATGCCCAAGTGGTCCTCGTTTGAAAAAGTTCGGTGGAAAAGCTAAAGAGTTTTCACCAAGAGCAAGGATTCGTAATTGGCTCGGGTTAATTGCGTTTTTGTTTAGTTATATTTACTTTAAAAGTACCATCTATATACTTCGTAGTTAAAAAATTTATTGACGAAGTCTTAAAATAAAATTCAGCTATAAATAAACAATTTTTATTTTTGAAAAGTAGTTAATATTGTTTTTTGAATGCTATATATAGTTAACACAATTTCCTGAAAATATAGTTTTACTAGTAAAAGCTATGTATTTAAACCTTAATTTTAAAATTTTAGTGTAAGTGTAGAACAACTTTTAAGTTATATAAACACAGAAATTTTCGTACTATTAGTGTTTAGATATAATCTATGTAGATTTATTTTGAAGTATTAAATTAAGTTGATTAAGTAATGTTTTTTAACACTCAAAAAATTTATGTCAAATTTAAGTATTTGTTTTTCATTCAGGTATGAGTTGCCATTTGATCGACATGACTGGATAGTAGACAGGTGTGGTAAAGACGTAAGATACATAATCGACTACTATGATGGTGGTCAAGTTGATATGTCGACCTATGAATTTACCCTTCTGGTCAGTAGTTTCGTTTATAAACATTAACTAAGTATTCTTCTGCTGACTATTTTAAAACAAACTGTTAAAAAAAAAAACAAATTAAAGTATTTATTTTATTCTATAATAAGATTATGTAATTATTTAAAAATAGTTTTTAAATGTTATTCTAATTTTTTTGTTTAAATTAGCTTCAGGTTGTTTTTCACCGTTTTAAGAATTTTAAGATAACTTTTTGAGATATAAGAATACAGACATGATTAGTACAGTAGTAGATTCTTTATGGAAGTGGAAAGTATTTATTTTAAACAACAGGATGTAAGACCAGCTTTTGACTCATTTGAAGCAGTTTGGGATCGCATGAAGGCTTCTTGGATGAGATGGACACACGACTTGTTTGATGATCCTTCTAAAAGCAAAGTTATTCATTCTAATCCACAAGAGAGTACTGGTACTGATTTTATTAATAATATCTTATGTTTAACATCAAAAAACTTTAAAAAGTTGCCGTAATATATCTATTGTTTGTTGAATTGTAAAAAACGTTGAAGCTAACAGTTTTAAACTTCTGATTATATCCTTAAACAGAGTGAACTGGATGGAACTTAGCTAGGCTGCTTTTATCAAACTTTATGTGAACTACTGAGGAACATGTTTTTCGCCAAAACTAGCTAAATTTGTGTACTACTAAATTATATTTATTATCTTTTTAACTGTTCGTTTTAATAAGTTTAGAGCCTATTTAGTTAAGATAGTTGTCCAAATGTTATTATTGTCCGGTGTTGAATTTATTGGGAGATTATAAATTAAAGACTGATTATTTATTAAATTTATTTTTTAAAATTAAAAATTTAGTAATAAAATCTAGATTATTATTTTTTGAATTGAATAGCTGATTTATTTTTAATAAAATTCAAAATACAAGTAGAAAATTTTAGTTTACGTTATACTTTAATAAATACTGAAAAAATGTTAACAAATCTTATAACTAGTGATCTACCGAATCCGGATCCGATTCAGAATATTTTAATAATTGGAATCCTAAAGATTTACGCAACTTGTAATACAATACAAGTTTATTAATAATAAATATTTAGTATAGTTTTACTTATTTAGTAAATTAAGTTTGAACAATTTTTTTAACGTGTTAATAAATACATTTTTTGTTAAGAATAATTAATTTTAAAAGCTAACAAAAAAACTAATGTCTTGCTGAAAAAAAAAATCAAGTTACATACACGAGAACTTAATTTAAATATTTTGATATCCATGCAAGCAACATTAACATTTTAATTGTCTTTTTTTGTTATGCAAAATAATTAAACCATCGACTTAAATAAATGCTTTAAGCAAAAAAAAATCACAAACAATGTTTAAACATTTTACGTTTAACTTTTAGTTAGTTTTTATTGTGACCATAAACGAATAAGAACATAAATTTTTGCAAGTTTTTATGTTTATATAACAAGGTAAAATTAAAAAAACATGAAGCCGTAATGAATTAAAATATAATACCAAGTGTAGTAAAGGCCTTAAAAAGAATAGGAATTACAATTGTAATAAAAACTTTTTAAATTCCACTTAAGATTACGCTTTAACCATTACAAAAAAGAAATATAGAAACTTAGACAACCGTTTAAAAATATAAAACGATAGCAAAAAATGTCTCTTCAATATTATAAAAGATAATTCTTGGTTTTTTAAGTTGTGGTTGAGAAATAAAAGTTTTTCGCCGGTTTTTGGAAGCAATCGATTACTTTTTTGCTCGTACAAATTTCCAGCTTCAGAAATTAATCTTTCAGAATACACAGAAGATGATATTGCAGCAAGATATTTCTTTGGAAAACTGGCAAGATGTGGGTATTTTGTCTTGTTCAAGTTCCACCATTTTAAGACTTTATCGTCTTCAGTTTCTGCATTCAAGTTTCCTGTAGCAAAAAAGCTCAAAATTTTAAAATACCCTGAGTGCTTAGCAACCCTTGACTACTATAATTAATAAAAGATAACAAACAAATTATAAAAAAATATATAGTTTTTGTGAACTATACGTCTGCACTAAAAACAGTATAAAATTAACCAAATAATTTATTCAAAGCTGTTGTCATTAAAGATATATAACAAATAAAGGTATTCACTTATTGCTGAAAGACAGGGTTGCCAAATGTTTTTGGCAGATTTTCAAAAATTCCTCAAGGTTTTTAAAAGTACACATTTTTAGGTCTGTTTTTAGTTTAAAGTTTATTTTAAGGTTAAAAACTGTGTAAATTGTATAAAAACATTGAAAAGATACTGTATAGCTACTTTAAGAGAGTTTTTTAATAAAATAAAATTGTATTGATGACCAATTTTTAAATCTATATGATAGATTTCATTGTGTCTAATCAAAACTTTAATACTTTACGTCTAATATTTGTTTAAAATTCCAGGTTTTTTAGTGATTTTTGTTCAAAAATCCAGGTTTATTTTTCAAAATTTCTTAAATTGCAGATTTCTCCAGACTTTTTAGTCTAAATTGTCAAAATCCAGGGTTTAGGTTTTTTGGCAACCCTGTAAAGAGAATGATATAACTTCAATTATATTGAGATTTTTTTTTCATAAAAATCTTTCACTCCAAAAAATAGAACATCGAATAAAATGAAATTTATTAAAACTTTGTTAGCTATGGACGTTGGTGGGCCAACATCCATAGTCTCAGTCGGGTCTGGTTGACTGTCTATTGGTAGATTTTCAACCTGACTTTTTTGACCATACTTTTCCTGCAGACTGGGTGACTTTTTAGCACGTTTGTGCTTAGCACCCTCTGCGGGCAGCTTTGTATTTGTTTTAATTAAGTTGGACATAATAAATATAAAATGCTTTTATACTAACTTAGAATAATGTATCAGTGAATTTTATCTATGAATACTAAAGACTATTCTAGCCTAATTTATATAAATTAGACAAGATAGTTTAGGTGATGTAACTATTATACAAAAAGTTTACACAACAATATTACAAAATTTCTTACTTAAAAAGTATAAGCTGCTTTTAAAACTTTTATGAATCACAAGGCAAAATTTTTTTGATGAAAGGTTGCATCATTGATTTGAAGTCTTATTTCTCTCATGACTGCAGCAAGCTCTTTATATTCAGAATTCAACAATGAATAATGCAAGTAGTTGCAGCAGTTCATTACAAATTAGTTAATTTTTTATTTTCAACCTATTTTTTTCTTTACAACACTGTTTAACAAAAATGCTAAAATGCTTGAAGCTATAAAATATATGTCATAAATTACAGTTATCAATTAAATAAATAATAATATATTAAGAAAAAGTATATAGTTTAAAGTATGCAAGCATCTGCTTTAATTTATGTTACATATTTAAGTTGCATTATTTTTCTTTGTATAAATAATGCAGCAGTTCATTACGACGAGAAAACATAAAAAACTAAACATATGATGAACAAGTAAGAGCGGTTAGCCAAAAAGCTGAGATTAAACGCTTCAACTATTTACTTAATTTTATTTGAAAGACTAACAAAAACTAATATAATAGTTTTTGTAGTGTGCAAAACTTTAAATCCAATTGATAAGGCTTTTATAAATGTGAAAAAACATTTTTTATCCACTCAAATGTGAAATCATTAATAGTTTTACATTTCATTTAACTTTTGACAAATAATTAAGTAAAATACAAAAAGTTTAAAGTGGTCTACCGAATCCGAATTTTATTTTGAAATTAGGATTCGGCCGAATCCGAGTCTTATTTTGAAGTTTAGGACTCGGCCGGATCCAATTCCGAATCTCATTTTGAAATTAGGATTTGGCCGAATTCGAGTCCAAAAAGGCCGAATTCGTCTGAATCCGTATCTTGGATTCGGTAGATCACTAATACTTATAAAACAAAGAGCAATTAAAAATAACATGTACCCGCAATAAATTAAAATATAATACCAAGTGTAGTAAAGGCCTTAAAAAGAATAGGAATTACAATTGTGATAAAAACTTTTTAAATTCCACTTAGGATTACATTTTTGCCATTATAAAAAAAAAACATAAATTAATCCTACCAACTATTCAAAAATACAAAACAAACTACAATTGAAAAATATGTCTTTTTTATGCTGCAAACGACTATTCTTGTTTTTTAAGTTGTGGTGGAGTAATAAAGTTTTTCGCCGGTCTTTGGACGCAATTAATTACGCTTTTCCTCGTACAAATTACCATCTTCAGAAAATAATCTTTTAAAATACACATAAGATGATAGTGCAGCAAGATGTTTCCTTGCAAAGCCTGCAAGATGTGGGTATTTTATCTTAATTAAGTTTCACTAATTTAAGACTTTATCCTCTTCAGTTTCTGCATTCAAATTCTCTGTAGTAAAAAAGACCTTTATTTTTGCTTCAATTTCTTCATCAATATTATTTTGCTCGTCCTCCTGTGTAGCTGCGTTTGATTCTATTTTAAACAAAGAATAGTAAGTTGAAAACTTCTTCGGATCAAAATTTACAGAGGGTTTTGCTTTCTCTGGTGGCAATGTAGGAGAATCACCTTTTCGATCAGCTTTAAAAGAGATATGCTTTTTAAAATTAAATTTCAGCTGTCATTTAACAGTATATTTGAGGTAAGAAGGGAAAGCGGAAAGTCGATATCGTGGATCAACAGCTGTTGTGACTAGTAGTAAAATGTTGCCCTTCATATTTAAGTTGTTGTTATTGGTATAGAACAGGGTTGGGCAAAAATGGTGTGCGGGCCGAATACGGCCCGCGATAAAAGTGTCCGTCCCGCAAAGTTCAATATTACAAATTTTTTATAAAACTTTGTATTATACTTTTACAATTCAAAAATGTAAGATTTTGACATAAAAACATGTTTAAAAGTGGGTTTTAAAATTAAAATCTACTGATGAAAAACCATTTTGCCCTAATATTTTGTGTTGTTCTAACTTAGTAGGCATATATTTTTGTCAGATTACCCAGAGCAAATTGTTTGTTTAAATCTGATATTTTTCATACCAACCTTTTTTAATTACCATGTCAATTCTATTTGTAGATACTACATAAACATCTGACATGCCTCAAACTACATCTTAAGTTGTCACGTTTGAGAATTTTTTGTGAATTAGAAGGATTCAGAAAAGTGATCAATCGTATTTATAAAATTAGATTCGCTCAAATCCGAAACTTTTATTAAAGTTTGAATCCGACCGGATCCTGATCTCGAATTAAAATTAGTATCCAATCAGGTCCGCATAATATTTTCAAATTAGGATAATGCCGGATCCGAATTAAAAAAGGCATTATGCGGATACTGGATCTGGTAGATCACTAATTCGAAATTTCCGGCCAGCCAATGACAAAAAATTCCGAATTTGTCCCGTTTAAAAACGTTGCCCACCCCTAGTATAGAATATTCTTTCGCAAGCCTCTCCTATATTTTTGGATAAAGTTTTACAAACATTTGACAGTTCTTCTGAGTTTTTATTAGTGTTAACAAACTTCGTTAGTGATCTTGCATGCGGGATCATGCTTGAGAGTAATCATTTCTTACAGCAAAAGAGTGTAAGGTTTCGAGCAGTAGAATAGTGTGATTAACCAGTTGCCATTCTTTAGCTGTAATAATCGAATCTTGGTCGTATTTATAGTTAACCACATAGTACCGGACACCTGAATTTAGCTTTTTTAGTCTCTTTAGCATAAGATATATTGAGTTCCACCTTGTATCCACATCTTAGAAAAGAAGCAAGGCTTTTTGTTTTGTTTGTGCTTTTTAATGTTCCTTGCACTGTCTTGCAAAAAACGTAAACATGATCCTAGGTAGAATTACAATTACTAAGCAGATCCTGAGTATAAACACAAATGTTTTGGCCAGTTTGCTCACCCTCCATTTCTTGGCAATGCCAAACACAATGTTTGCACTCAAAATTTTCATTCAACCAATGAGCGGTTAGAATATATGATTAAAAGATTATTAATAATTTAAGGTCTCCACTTATTGCTTACGAGAATTATATAACTTCAATCATTTTAATATTTTGTTTTTATAACAATCTTTCACCCCAAAAAATAGGTTATCAAGTAAAATAAAAATTTATTAAAAATTAATCAAGATTTTATCATTAACGTATTTTTTTTTCTTTAGAGCATTTTTTTGAAAATAAAATAATTAAATCTTTGAAGTTATAACATGTATGTCATATATTAAAATTATGAATTATATTTTTTACATATTTAATTCATAATTTTAATATATGACATACATGTTATAACTTATATTTTTTACATATTTAAGTACAAACTCTATAGATAGAAGTATGCAAGCATCTTCTTTAATGTTACATATTTAAGTTGGATCTTTTTTCTTTGTATAAATAATTGACCTTTATGTGAAAAATTTCAAAAAAAAAAAAAAACCTCATTATAACTGATATTTTTTATTTTAACTAACAGGCTCTCCAAAAAAGACACAATAACATGATGAATTAGGAAATAAGTAAAAAAAAATATATAAGTCTTACAATCCTTGTCACAAGTCATTTATGACACAATTAAGTAAATAATCAATAACATCTAAATGGAGACTGAAAACCATATTAACCAAACAAAAGATACTTTAAATAACTACATGGTCTTTGTAAACTAGAACTCCTTAATAAAAACTATATATATTTATCCATAGAATAAATGTCATAAGTTTTCAAGATAACCTTAATAGAGATGTTTAGAAAAAAAATTCTGGTAAGGCCTGAGCTATGCAGATAAGATTTCACTGATATGAGGAAAACCTTACTAAAATGGTATAAGTTGAAACACCTACAAGTATATTTATTTTTTATATTCTCGTAAGTAAAAAGGCAAATGTTATTTGAACCGAAATAATTTCACGAGCAAATATAAAAAAACTAAACATATGATGAATAAGTAAGAGCGGTTACCCAAAAAGCTGAGATTAAACCATGTACTAAATTTTATTTAAAAGTCTAACAAAAATAATTTATTACAGTTTTTGTACTGTGTGCAAAACTCTTAATCAAAGTTGAGAAGGCTTTTATGAGTGTGAAAAAGCACTGTTTTATCAACTCAAGCGTGAAATCATTAACTAGTTTTACATTTCATTTAACTTTTAACAAACTATTGAGCAAAATTCAAAAAGTTTAAAGTGGTCTACCGGATCTGAATCCGAATCTTATTTGAAATTAGGATTTAGCCGAGTCCGAGTCTTATTTTGAAATCTAATTTTGAAATTAAGATTCGGCTGAACCTTAATCCGAGTACAAAAAGGCCGGATTCGGCTGAATCCGAGTCTGAATCTTGGATTGGGTAGATCAGTACTTATGACTAAATAATTTAATAAAAAATCGGAAAATTGATATAAGTCTATAGAAAACTTTCAAGTTTTTTATTTTCTTTGGGAAAAGGTACTGTAAGCATATCTGCAAGTCTCGTTCGAAAGATATTTTTTAAAAACGCAAAAACGCGAACACGGTATAAAATCACCGCGAGAAAGGTCAAGTATTGTTGTTGTTGGCTAGTGTGGTTAGTTAATGTTAATGCTAGTTGGAATTAATGTGTTTTTCGTAGGGGTAGGTGTATGTACTTAGTTTTCGAGCACTACTTTTAAGTATGTTTAAGACGTACTTTTGAGTGGTTTACTAAGCATTATTTGTTATTGGGCATTGATTGGATTCTTGCTAAAATGACTAATTTTCATTAAGAGAGTCATTTAATTTATTTTCTTTGATCGTAGATAGTCACATTGTACAATAAACATTGAGTGTTAATTTGCATTTGTTTACTAGCTAGAATTTAACCTAGTTGAGCTTAACTTATATCTTTAGCATTTATTTATAGGCTAGTTTATATTAGACCTTTTGCAGAGTACATTTAGTTGTAACATACTCTCACTAACACGAATAGTAGCAACAATCACTTATATTTGAGTATGAGTGCTAGCAGCAAAAAATCCATACCTTTTTCAGTATGCAACCGCTCGAGGTTAGTTACTGAGCACGCAACGCGTGCTCAAGAAGCTGAAAAGGTTTTGGATGCTAGTAACCACATACCAACTATTAACCCTGAGCCGACTAACATACCTGACCAACACAAAATGATGACAGACGATACAAGGAAAGTGTTAGTAGCAAGAGATGAGGATTATAGTACTACTCTAGGTAAAAATTAAAAAAATCGATGAGCAATTTTTAATTATTGTGATTGAATTTTTTTTTTATTTACCCATAATCAATTTCCTCATTTTTTAGTTTAACATTCTCCAAAAATACTAGTTACTATCAGTACCAAATTCCTAGTACTTCACTTAACCAACTAGGTCTTTTAAAAACTACTCCTTTTGAATTTTTTCCTAAAATTAAAATATTTTAAATGTAAATTTGTAATTTCATAGTTTTACTTACAAGTTAAATTTAGTTTAGTCTTCTAGGCATAAAATCAGATTTTAAAGCAAAAGCTTCATTTTAAATTAAAACGCAGGTTCAAATGACAAGGTAACTAGTTCATATATAGAAACAAGGTTGTTTTTTATATTTAGAGGCTGACAATTTAGTCGAACTTAAGCAATTTTGAAAAAAAAAACTTAAAAATTTGAACAAAAATCTGGCAAAGCCTGAAATTTTGAACAATTTTTACATATTAACTAATGAAATTTAAACTAGATACGAAAAATATAATGTTTTGTTAAGTATAATAGTTTTTGTACTATAAAAAGATATTTAAAAACACACTAAAGAAGCTTCACAATATCTTTTTGATAATTTCATACTGTAAGACAATTTTTTGCCTTATATTTAATTTTATACTAAAAGTGGACTAAACAACTTGTACTTTTTAAAATCTGTAAATATTTTTCAACCCTTGGAAACCCTGTAGAAACTTTATCAAATCTAATTTGATATCAGTTCTTTTAAGTCGTTACATTTAAAGATTTTATAAACTGTTTACATCATTTTTTTTCTATCAGTTGATATTTTATGGCTGGCTAAAGACAATTATCACTAAAATAAAAAACCAAAATACTTCTAGAGTTTAACTCTGAACAGATTATTAAGTTATTAGTCTAAAACTTTAATTGATTATGATAGTATAAATAATTTTTTACTGATATTCTATAACAATTTTTTATGCCAGGAAATCAATATTATTTCGAACAAATTCAAACATATAAATTAGTTGCTATAAGAAGAATTGATAAAATGCAAGAGTGACAATTTTGTATGAACGTAAAAAAAAATAATTTAAATCAAAAAAATATTAAGAAAAAACCGACCAAAGTGTTAGAGGTAACAGTGAAAGAAGAAAAAAGTAAAAATTAATAAAGTTTTAACCTGCGCAAAAGTTTCTTCGTGCATATTTGACACCTACCCATATTTCATGTAGTTTCAAACCCATAAAAATATCAGATTTTGTATAAATTTTTTACCATTGAATTTTTTTATTAAAGAATGTGAAGAGTTAATTTAGTGAAAATTTTTTAAATGCAGTTTTTACATTATGTAACTAAATAAAATTTGTTACAGTTTAAAAAAAAAACTACTTTAAAATAGACTATCACATATTTTTAGCTTAACATTTCGTTTAGATAATTATTTTATGTTTAATTTTTTTTAATTCCGTTTTTTACAAGTTCACTAAAAACTGTATTTTTCATTTCAACGACTGATTTTTTTGTTTACTATGGTGACCTTTTGACATTTTCTTTAAAGTTTTTACTTTAACTAAAATTAACAACGTTTTTTTTCAAAATATATGAACAATACAATTGACATTCCCTGTGTTCTTTGAATAATTAATAAAAAAATAAATTATAAATTATTAATTTTTTTATTTAATTTTTTTTAAACGTCAAAAACAAAGAAGGGCAAAATGTAAACTAAATAAAATTATACTTTTTTAAGCAAGGGTAAGCAAAATGGCGTCGGCTGCAGATCTAAGGTCGCTTCTGATTGGCTAATATTTTACGCATTTTTATTTTAAGTTATAAGTAATAAAACCTGTTTTTAAGGTTTATTTTTATGTACTTGGGTTAGGGATAAGGGTATAGATATTTTTAATATACTACTGTATTATTACCTCATTTGCATATTCTTAAGAATGAAAAAATCTAATACCCTACAACTGCAGCCGACCAAGCAATATTCGATCCAAAAGGCATAATCACAGTCCACTAGCTTGCTAAAATTAATATTCTTTAATTTTAAAAGGGTAAAAGGCTATTTTTAAGTTAAATGTAACAACTTTTCAATATACTTATTTTATTTTATTTCCATTTATATTTTATGCTTTTACAATAATTAATACTATATTTATATTTTACGATGAGCCCATGTTATTTTCAGTCGTACTTCGCTTAATAATTTTAAACAGTTACGAAGAAGAATTAGTTCTATTTCGTTTTTTGTATCAGTAAAAGTTAAATACTTAAGTTAATATTAAAAATTTGTTTTTGTATTTGTTTAAAATTTAAAGCATTTACAACATTTAGTTTCTTTTTTTTTACAGCACAAAAATAGCAATGATATAAGTTTCATAAATATAGTTTATCATCATAAAAAATATGAACTGAGATCTCGCATATGTAGGTTTTTTTTTGTTTTCGGTTTTCAGCAAGAAGTACATTTTCATGTGCGTTTTTAAAATAATGTTTTTCAACAATACCAAAAGATTTATTTACTAACATGTGAAAAATATTGTTCAAACTTTTTTACTTAATTATTTGTAATATAATACTTAATCATTATTTGTAAGCTTGTCTTTTATTAACATTACAGGCAACTTAAAATCGTTAGGATCCGGCCAGACTCTAATTTGTAATTAAGATCTAACCAGGTCCTATTGTTGTGGATTTTGCAGTTCACTACCTTGAACGCGTAATTTTTTAAAGCTAGTAGATTCAATATTATTTTTAAGGAAAGTTGAATAACAAATAAAACATTCTAAAATCTTAACAATACTTTTGATTTTCTGAAAAGTTAGTTGCAAGATAATGTGTCTAGAATACAAACTAACTACTAAAAGTTAATAAGGAAGTCCATTAAATTTGTAGTAAACAATATGTTAAACAAACTGCGTAGCAAGAGAATGATAGCAATAACACTTAACTTTATCACATTAATGAGCAGCGATTATTATTAATTGAAATCATCTGTCTCAGAAAGAAAGGAAAATAAGTTCTTCCTTTGTAGAAAAAAATAGAAAACATTTTTTTTGTAAACTTATTTTCAAAAATTTTAAAGATTAACAAACTGATTATAATTTCATATAGCAACATGCTAAAAACAAAACCATAATCTACTTAAACAATCATTTTACATTATATAAAGATAGTAAAGCATTTAGGCTTTATAAATAAGAAAGTAATTGATTTGTAGTTAAAGAGGACCTGCTGAATAAAAAAATTTAAAGTGATATCGACCACAAAAATGAGATTAAGGAAAAAATTAGGTCGATTGACGTATCTGTTAACAACATCGTATAAAAGAAAAAAAAAACTATATTTTGAAAAACACTAATGATTTTACCGTAGTTTTGTTGTCAATTGTTTTAATATTGTTATTATTGATTATTAAAAAATATAAAAAAAGCGCTGAAAAAGTTTGATCTAAGGACCTGGTGTACAAAGGAACCTTTCGGTTATCGAGTCGTACACCACATGCTTATAAAATTTCATACGAGCTATTACACATCATTTTTTCAATCATCGATATATTTCAATCTTTAGTAATAAAAAAATTAATTAAACGAAATGAAAGAAAAGAAAACTAAACGAAAATTAACTGAATTTTGTGTTTAAAAATGTATTTAAAAACTTGTCTAATAACATAAGAACTTTAAAAAAATACATATGACTTTGAATTAGCTTATTAAAAGAGATAAACAATACTAATAGCAAACATGTGAGTACTTGAATGATAGGTTACAACTGCTCTAAAGAAGGTAAAAATGTAATATGCTGAAATATTTTTACATTAAATCTTATCTTTTTTTTTTGCTAAAATAATAATTTTTCTTTTTTATCTTATAACTTTACTCGTACAATAAAAATAGTCTTACATTTAAATAGATAAATAAACTATTTTATAATTTTATAATAAGTTTAAAGAAGTGAATTCTACCATAACTGAACTGAACTTTTATAAATGAAAATTTAAAGATAAACTTTTATGCACTTAATAAGAAAAAAAAAACAATAATAATGTATAATAACAATAACAACAACAAATTCCCTTCTATCTTAAAATATAATTTTTTATATTATGAATACTTGTCTTAGTCTAAAATTGCAATAAAAGAAGGCAAACAATATTTACAAACATAAAATAGAAGAGATTTTTTTCTTTTTTTGATTTCCTTAGAAAAATAAATTTTTTAACATAAGTTTGCTTGAAACAGTTATCTCAGCTTACTATTTAAATACTTAATTTTCGGATAAATTAAAAAAACAAAAGTTTATTAGTATTTTTAACTTAATTCAAAATAGTAATCTTAAATAATAATCTACAGAATAACCATATAGAAAACCAGATAGAATCTAGACTAAACCACTGTTATTGTAACTAAAAAAATCAACTTTTGAACAAAAGAAAATTTCAATTTTGTGTATTAAATGATAAACACTAATAACTCCTTAAGTAAATATACAAGTAGCAATGATCACTAGAACTATCCAATTGAAAATCACTATTTAATAGAAAACTTTTTAGTTCATCCTGGAACTTTCCAAAACAAATTTTATTTTTTAAACATAATGATAGCTTATATATAGCTAAATCTATAATTTACTAACTTGGTAGCATAGCGATTAATGACCTATTTTGATGTTGGATCTAGGCAGGAAAAAAAATGTTTCTGAAGACCTCGTACGATAATTATTGACATTTTTTACAATTTTATAGTAATTAATAAAGTTAGCTGGTAACAAATAATTCCTAAATATAAAAATAAACAGACCTAATTCATATCGATACAGACTTTCAACATCTAATATTTTTTTCTGAGTTTTTAATTCTCTTACACTATCATCATATTTTCTATAATGTATGCACCTAAGTGCTCTGTTTATGAGAACATTGATATAATGTATACAATTTTTATTTGCTCTTCTCCAGCACAACAAGTAAAGTGTCTAACATTACTCATAAGAAAAGAATTAAAGATCAAAAATCATGCTTTTTCATTTGAGAAGTGTCTCGTTTTCAATAACACACCCAATTTTTTTTTGTAATTTTTTTTTTATAGTTTCTATGTGTTCAAACCATTTTACATTTATGTCTATATAATTATATACAATTGTTCCCAAATACTTATAGCTATTTGTGTTTGTTATAACTGTTTTACCGATTTTTACATAAAGATCTATATTTTCCCAGACACTATTTTTTGATTGATGCAGAATCTGCTTCTGGTTTTATTAAGGTTTAGTTTGAGTTTGTTTACCATTAGCCAATCTGATACCATTTTCAGTTCTGTATTAAAACATTTACTATCATTTAAGTATGTGTTTTTTGTGAATGTTTTGTGTAGAATTGTATTATATGCAAAGTTGAGGACGCTAAGACTAGTGTTATTCTGTGAGTTATTTATATGTATTAGGAATAATAACGACCCTAACACTGAGCTTTGTGGTACCCCAACTTCACTTTTTTTCACAGGTTGACTTATATCCTCTAAAGCTAACTAACTGTTTCCTTTCATCTAGATAAAAACTAATTAGTGGATACATATTTTCTCTTACACCATAACATTCCAATTTCCTTAGTAAGCTATCTCTATCTACACTATCAAATGCTTTACTTATAACCAAAATGACTGCACAAACTGCACTTCCTTTATCAGAATTGGACAGAATCCCTTCAACAAACTCTAACAGAGCTAAAGTGGTCGAATAACCCTCTCTAAATGCATACTGAGAATTATTTAAAACTTTTTTTTTAGAAAAAACTGGTACAAAAAACTTTAAGGTTTAAGACTTTCAAAGAAACGTAAATTTTAATTATAATTTGAATAATAACTGTTAAATTTAAAAACATTTCTTTTTTTTTGTAGAACATATAATTTTCAAAATAACACCTAAATATAAAACAAACTATTTTAGAACAGCTATTAATAGAATTAATTATGTATTTTAAAGGTTTATATTTTTACGAATCAAGGATTATTTTTACTTTTAAATTTAAAATTGTTTACAAGTAAAACGTTTATACATTTTCATGAACCGAAGGGTAAAAAAAAACTAAGTTACTAGCTATAAAAATAAGAAATCTATTTATTTAAGTACTAATAAAAATGAAACAGAAAATAATTTAAAGTTTTGAATAAATTTTTGTAGTGTGTATAAAGAAAACATTAAAAGTTAATAGAATTATACAGTTTAAATTAATGGCTGTTTAGACTCATTCAAAATATTAAATGTATTTTTTAATTTTAATATTTCAAAGAAAGTATATCTTAAGCAAATTTAGTTTTACAACAACAGCATTAGTTAGTGAGTTTATGATAAAAAGTTGTTACTAAAGTACTACTATAGACAGCTAAGTTTGTATTTTTATTTTAAGTTAATTATACTAACTTCATTGTGCTAAAAGGTTATTTTTGTGCACAGCTATTATAAACTTCAGAAAAAGGCTTTTAAGATAAAATACAACTAAGTGAAAAATCACTTTCAAGCAAAATATACAAACCTTGTGAATTTTAATTACAAGATTTTTAGTAAAGAAACTATAAGACAAATAATAAAGCACCTTTTTGATTAGTTCAGTTTAGGAAAGTCTTAAATGTTAAACTCGTTTACCGCATTTTGCATCTAAATTATGTATTGAAAACTATTCACTTAACATTTTTAGAAATATTTTAGAAAAATACGTTATACATTTTAAAATTCAAATATTCAAGATGAAAGTTTTTTATTAAAGATCCAAGCTAAGCAAGTTTGCTGGAATATATATATAATAAAAACAAGTTGCACAGTATTTTTACTTTATTGAATTAACATATGTTCCTCTGCGTTAAATATTTCTAGTTAATACAGTTCAACGGAGTTCTGTAAAAAATGATAAGTACTGCAAGAAAAGGAGACAAAGTAGGTAAATATATATATAGAAAAGGTAGATCTCAAATTTGCACGAGGGGACTAAACTGCTTGAAGACATTTTTGCACGAAGACACTTTTGCTTGAGGGGAAATTTTTGCACGAGGAGACACTTTTGCATGAAGGGTCATTATTGCACGAGTTGGAATTTTTTTATTAATTTTTATGTTATTTTTTCATTAGTTTAATTTTTTTTTACTATCACTGTTACCACTATAACACTTAATAGTGTTTTGCAGTCGAAAGTGGCTTTCTTTCTTTCTTTTCTTTTTTTCTCTCAAACTAATCAAACACTTTAAATTCAATCAAGGCGCTGGTTTTAGGGGATAATCGTTCGCTTTAGTCACGTAAGTTTTAGCGGCTTTGACTTGTGTTGTACTAACAGCCGCCGCAATGTATTTATGATATGTCTTTTTTTTAGAGTTACGTATTTCCGACTGTTTTTCAGCTTGACTTTTTAGTCAAATTCGTTTTTTTCGTGTTGTGTTTTTAGCAGTTTATGTATTTTGTTTGTCGTGCTTTTATTAATTTGTAAATACTCATATTGTTTCTGTGACTCGATTTCTTTATACTATTAGTTTAAGCATTCTAACAATCTTACTACTTAAATAGGCTAAGTTTAAATGATAGTATAAGTTTAAGTTGTGTTTGATAAATCGACTTAGCTAAGTTATTTAGCTAAGTCAATTCTAAACATTAGCTTAAGTAACCGTCACCGAAATAGTTATAACGCGTCAAGTTAGTTAAGTGCCAGGCCCGCGTAACATAAGTAACAACTCTGGCTGACCGGTTCACCACTAACCCTTACCCTCGGTCGGTAACTTAATTTTTTCTTTTTATTAATTTATTTTTTGTAATTTATATTAGTTACTATTTGTTTTTTATTTAATTTTTACTATCACTGTTACCCCTAACCCTTACCCTCGGTCGGTAGCTTTTTTCAATTGATTTATTTTTATCTATTTATTTTTCTTGTTTTTTTTTAGTAGTAATTTCTTTTAGTTTTAGTTTCATTATCACTGTTACCCCTAACCCTTACCCTCGGTCGGTAACTTTTTTTTCTCCTTGTTGTTTTTTTAGTTTATCTTTCATTTTTAATTTTTTTCTGTATTTATTATAACTTTTTTGTTTACTCTCATGCAAAAATGACCTTCTGTGCAAAATCATCACTCGTGCAAAATTGACCCTTCGTGCAAATTTGTCTTCGTTCAAAATTGACCCTTCCTGCAATTTTGACCCGTTCCTATATAGAAACAACTTTCTAGTAAATCTGACGCATTGACTATGAAATTTCTCGCCTCTACTGTAGTAAAATTGTAAGCTAATTTCAACTTTAAAAGTTTTGAAAATTTTAACTTAACTAGGTTTAGTTCTGGCCGGATTTTGATTTGTAAAAAAACTAGGATCCGGTTGGATATTATTTAAAAAAAACTAAATCCTAGTTAGTAGACGTGGCAAAACACAACTTATAACAGAGCTCGTATGCAAAACTTTACAATTTTGTACTGACATGTCCTAATTTAGAATGATAATTTCTTTACCCTTGTTGGTTGGCGCCCAATTTGACTTATAAAAAAATGGAGCTATGTAGCCTATTAGTTTGCTTGTGGTATACTAGCTTACTAATACAGTAGACTACCGCTTAAGTACGCACTTTTTTTGGTACGTATCCCGCCTTAAGTACGCACTTATCCAGAAAGACAAGCCTGAAATTTTCACAACTTTTAAACTAGGGTGAGTAATCCTGAGTATTCTAAGTGGCCTGAGATTGTGACAGTCCTGTTATTAAATGTTTAAGTAAATAATAAATACTTATGTAGTGGTTGCAGAAAAGTGAAAAGAATAATGATATTTAAGCTGTAATGCTATAAAATGACAAAGTTAAAAAAATCTACAAATACAACATAATTAAGTCATAATTTAACTTAAATGTACACACATTGCTGTTTTGAAAATATTTTGTAAAAACTATGTAGTTAGGTACTTTGCCTCTAACAAAACAAAATATGGCTTAACATTCTTTTTTATATCATTGACTGACATTGACTTTCTATATTAATTGTATGTATTAGTTATGTAGAAACTTTTTATAGAAAAAATAAATCAATTTAAAATCTATTAAAAAATTTTGCAGATTAGAACTATGTATTAAATGTTATTTAAAATAAAAAGACTTGTTTATTTGGCTTAATTATTTGGTGGCTAGTTGTAAGAAAGAAAACAAAATACTAAATTTCATATTATACTATGTCGTTAAAAAGTACGCACTACCCGTGCTAAGTACGCACTTTTTGGTCGGGTTCAATTTGCGTACTTAAGCGGTAGTCTACTGTATTAGAACTTTTAAGTACATCTGTTTTTTTTAATTTCAATTTATTTTGATAGATATGGCCCAAGGAAAATATCGTAAAAATCTGAGTTGTTTAAACTTGATTTGTGAAGAAATCGCTACAAACATAAATAATATTCTATTTCTGCACTACAAAAACTTAGTGTTTATTTAGAAAAATTTCAGAGTTAAAATATGTATAGTTATATAGCTTATTGAACTCAATTGATAAAAAAAGACGTTCAAAATATTTCATCCAAGAATCTGGTTCACGAAGAACCTTTCGGTTATCGAGTCGCAAACCACGGATACTTTTTAACGCCTTGTCAAGAACAGAATAGTCTATTCAAAACAACTCAATTCTCAAAATTATTTTAGAAATTTGATTTTCTAGCACTTTTACGGACTTATCTTGAAGTTATGCCAGTATTGCTCTAGTTTTAACAAAAATAAGGCTACAAAATCAAACTTTTTATAAAATAATTTCACAATTTAATAATCTACTCAAAATAAAAATGCTTTTAGAATTTCGTTTAATATTTCACAACTTTTTAAGCATTTTCACTGACAAAAACTGAAATTTTACCAAAATTACTGATTTAGGCTGACGCGTATGAAGCATCATCAATAACGATAGAGTTTATTTTAAAACTTAATTTCAAAATCAGAAGACTTTTTAATTATTTAAATTTGTCCAGATTTTAGTGTATGTAAGTTCACTCAAACTTGTTTACATAAACTCAAATGCATTAAACTTCTTTAAATAAACTAAATTATAATAAAACCAATAAATTTTGTGTAGAACATAAATATATGTATTAACACAAAATTTTAGTCAAACAGATTTCATTATTTAAAATTTTACAGCCTTAAAAATAGGGTAGGAGTCTAATATGCACGAATGGACACTTTCCCTTCGTGAACAAAGATCTCACTCCTAATCCAGAATGCAACATAACTATAAGTACAAATTCCACTGTGATAGTGTGTTGTGTATATTGGGAGAACCTCGCAACGATTCAACATAAGAAGGGACCAGCATGTTACCAACGCCTTCAGAAACTGGATGACCTATGGGACAAACAAGCCAATAAAAAGTCAATCGGAGAACATCTGAAAAATAACTTAGAACGCTCAAAAAACTATAACGATAATATGTTTTCCATTGTTTGTAAAGGACGTAATATGTTTTAAATAAAGCATTAAGTTTTTTAGAATCTTTATTTATAAAAACTAATAAGCCAAGTTGCTGCAAACAAATTTTTTTTTATAATTCTGATTTGTTAAAATTATTATAGTTTCGTTATTAAGTTTCGTTTTGTTGTTTAATTTTATTTTTAAAGAAAGTTTAAGTAAGTTTGTTTCCTTATTATTAAAATTGCTAGTTATTTATGCTTTCAATTTCTAGTACTTTAGCTTTATACTTCAAATCTTGTTTGATAACTTTATAATAGCATCGTATTGTACATATAAGTTTATTTACTTATTTTGACGCATAGTCTTACTATTTTATTAAGTTTACTGTTTTACACAAATATGTTTAGTTATCTACATGAACTTTTGATAAGCGTAGATTGAAAATTTTAAGTTAACAAAAAATAAATTGCAAAATGAACTTTTGTTTTCAATTTTTTGTTTAAAGTTAGCACCGAAAAGAAGTTATTTAGTTTTTTTTTAAGAATAATTTTAAAAACACAGTTGTAACGGGACACGTTCAAAATCCACCCGCGATCAAAATCAACTCAGTCAAACTCGGGAACCGCTTACCGATTGAGGGTAAGGGATAACAGTGATAGTGAAAAATAATTATAAATTAATTGAAAAAATGCAAAAAAAAAAATCGGATGGATTTTGAACGCGGGTGGAATTTGATAGTATACCGTTATAATATCTATTAATTTTGTTGATTAGTGTTTTTCAACATTTAAAGTTTTAACTTTTGATTATGGATCATTGGCCATAGCTTTCAAAAATACTTGTCCATTATCTAGAAAAAAATCAAGCTACTTCTATTGTACTATACATGAAGTATAAAACATAAAGATTATTTAATTAAGCAATACGTATTAGATAAAAACTACCGAAAATAAAAAAAACTATGAAAGGGACAAGTTTTCAAACGTAAATAATTTTACAAAATTAAAGTATTATTTAACAATATTACTCATTAAAAAGTGGCAATCAATTTATACCAAGATTAATTTTGGTAGCGTATAAAATTAATTTAGCTGTTAAAAGAATAAATGGAGAGAAAATAAAAAAGAGCTTATTGAAATCAATATGATTAAAATAAAATGATTGCTATAATTTTAAGCTAAAATAGATGTGTTAACACTTTCTGATAACTTAATTATATACTCTGAATAATAAAAACAAAGGTAATATGTATAAAAAAAAATATATATACTACAATTTGCATTAAAAGGAGTTACAATTTAGAATAAGTAGATATTTTTCTAAGCCAGTTAATTAGGCAATCATTAAATTCTTTTGGCTTTTCTTGCATAACCCAATGACCACATTTTTCTATATGGCATCTGTAAAAATTAGAAGTTTTAAAACAATTACTTCTAAAAACAGTAAGATTGATCACTTTTATGAAATCTTTTATTAAAAAACCATAACCCATAAACTAAACAACCTTATTAATTTTATAAACTTCGTTTAAAAACAAAACACTAGCTAATTTAAGTAACAAATTATAATTACAATGTGTTAATAGACAAGAAAATTTTAATGCTGTCACAGCCTAGTTATTAATGCAAAAAATAACACTAAACAAAGTAAATATTTATGGCCTAACCTTGTGTTCGAATATAAAATTAGTGTATATAAAACAAATTATAATTCTATAGGTAAGTTTTTAATAAAAAATAAAAAATAAACAGTGCAAGTCATAGACAAAACATACCAACTTTTGAACTATTAACCAAGTTTTTATAAGTAATTAGTAACTTAATTAACGAACCTTTCCAAGTTGTTAATTATTTTTTCCATTCCAAATGAGAACTCTGGTTTTAAAATTGGATCATTTTCAGCAGTTATCATTAAAGCTGGAACAGCAATTTTTCTATCTTTTACAGTACACCTCCAATGCCAATTCTCAACAAGGTTCCTGTACCAATTTAATGGCCCTTCAAATCCACTAGTTTTAAACTGATTACTATAGTATCTAAGTTCTTTTGGAGTAAGAAAAGTACTTAGTTTTAAGTTTTCAGGAAATTGTTTTAAAATTCCTTTATTTTTTCTTACATTGCTTGTATCAAAATTATTGTTTATAGTCTCATTAAAGCCTCTCAAAATACAATTAAGACTTCTTTCAATGTCAGCGTTTAACTCAGTCTCAGCAATTCCTTTTTCTTGAAAGTACAACATGTAGTCAAACACCCCTGGATTTCTTAAGATGCTTTGCAAGGGGTCACGTTTGGAGTTGACTGGATAAAAAGGATTACATACTCCACACACTCCTGAAAACCTTTCTGGGTACATTAATGCCAAGTTCCATGCAACAGAAGCCCCCCAGTCATGACCAACAACAGTTGCCTGAGAAATATGAATCTGGTCCATCAAGTTTATTATATCTTGACACAACTTTTTTTGTGTGTATTCTTCAATTTTTTCAGGAGAGCTTGATTTTCCATAACCTCTTTGATCTACTGCAATTACTCTGAAACCAGCACAAGCAAGAGCTGGTATTTGATGTCTATACCCGTACCAACAATCAGGAAAACCGTGCAGTAGTATTACAGTTGGACCTTGACCCATTTCAACAAAGTGAAGTTTGATATCTGGTGAAACTTCTATAAATGAATGAGATACCTTGTTAGGTACACAAGGTGGTGGGTAATAATTTCTATTTTTAACTAGTTTTACACCTACGACGTCTTCTAAAGAGGCTAGTGCTTCTGGTGCACTTTTGACTTTGATACACTTAATTCCTAAACTTTTAGCTGTTTTTAAATTTACACCTAAATCATCAAGAAAAACGGTTTCTGCAGGACTGGTGCCTAATTTATTAAGAGCATGTTGAAAAGCATTAGCTTCAGGCTTTCTCATATTTATTCTGGCTGATTCAATAAAAATGTCAAAGTATTGTTTTAGATTTGTGAATAACACAGCAGTATAAAATTTACTTGAAGGACAATCATCTATCCAGTTATTAGTAAGAGCACATGTTTTAAATCCATTTGATTTTAAAATAGATAAAGCTTCAAGCATTGAATGTCTAACTCCATTTTTTTGGTCAAACCAACTTATTTCATTCAGAGGTTTTATACTTGAAAAAAGATTTTTTGTTGAAAAACTATCATTAAAATCTACTTTGTTTTCTTTGGCTAGCTGGTTAACTTCTAAGTCAAACCTTGGGTAAAATTCAGTTAAAGTAAGTTCACCCTTTTCTAGTTTTTCAAAAGAGCTATTTTTCTTATTAAATAACTTAATTAAAAATGAATATGGCATCCCTATACTTTTTGCATTTTGTAAAAATTGTTTTTGAAGAGGTTCTAAAATAACTCCGCCGAGATCAAAAATTACTGCTTTGTATAGTTTGTTCATTTTTATATATCTTATTCTAGCCTAAAAAATTTTACAAAACATTAAGTATGATATTAAACCAATTTCTTTAGAATTAAAACCAAGCTATAAAAAATAAATTTTAGTCAAAACTGTTTACAAGAATTTAATTTTATTGTTACAGATATTATCAAGGATTGTTTGTTTAAGTTAAATTTTAAAAACAAGTTTTAGAAGAGTTAAGTTAAACTATATGTGATGGTTGTATATTGAAATTGTAAAATGTAAATATTTCTAGATAAAATCTATTTTATATTGTATTAAAATTAATATTTTGAAAACTTTATGACAGAAAATTTATTCAAAAAAATTAAAATAAAGAATTCATAACTAACTATAACTAAGCAAACAATATAAAAAGATACATTTTAAAGATAGTTTTGATATGTTTTATATACATAGTAGAATTCTGCAAAACAAGAGACAAATAAGAACAATTTCATGACAAAATCAAAAACAAGGTATACTATCAAAATTCACCTGCTATTTTTTTTCTTTATTTATTAATTTATTTATATATTTTTTGTACATTTTTCTGGTATTGCGATCTGTTAGGCATTAGGGCTAGGATTATGAAAAATCGAACATCTAACGTTCCGCATGAGTAACTACACTACTAAAATAGGTTAATATTTTGAAAATTTTACCATAGTACACGCACATGTAGACTTCATACTTTTTCATATTAAACTTCATCCAATTAAATAAAAAACATAACAATATATTCCTTAGGCTTTTTAGTTAATGAATAACTTGTTTATTTTTACTATAAACACTTTTAATATACTTTTTAAAGACCTCAAAGTTGGACTAATTTTTTCATATATTTTCATTATAAAAGTACACGCATGTGTCGATTTCATACTTTTCCACATTAAACTTTATTTAATTTTAATGAAACATATATCAATACGTTCCTTAGGCTGTGTAGTTAATGAATAACTTGTTTATTTTTAATATAAACACTTTTAATATACTTTTTTAGACCTCAAACTTGATTAATTTTTTTTCGTTTTATTTTTTTTTAATTCATGCAATTGTCGATTTTATACTTTTCCACATTAAACTTTATTTAAATTTTAAAAAACACATATCAATACGTTCCTTAGGCTTTGTAGTTAATAAACAAATATATTATTTTTAATATAAACACTTTAAATATACTTTTTTAAGACGTCTAAGTTGGACTAATTTTTTTCATATTTTTCTTTATAAAAGTACACCCATGTGTCGATTTCATACTTTTCCATATTAAACTTTATTTAAATTTGATAAAACACATATCTATATTTTTTAGAAGATGAAAGTTGTTAATTAACTAATAAAATTTAAAATAAAGCATTAATACCAAATACGCTTTTTACAGTATGCCGAACTATTACTAAAAAACAACGATTAAGACCAGGCATTAAGTCTTAAAGAAGCCAATAAGTATCGCAAGAAAATCGCTTTTGACATATTTGATTGGAGGACCACCAAACGATTTAACTGACTGTGCAGTCTGTTTTCAGTGTGGACGTGGAGTTGTCGAGTCTAGTTTATAACTAACAAACTCCAAAAGAGATACTTGGGTTATTGTTTGATTGATTTTAGTTTACATATACTTTGTAAAAGTTTATTATAACATGGTATTTAAAACAGACGTATTGCAAAAATAAAGACTGCCTAAGATGGTATCACCTGGACTGCTTGAAAAAGAATAAAATGCCAAAAAAGTGTAAAATGGTTCGGTTACATGACAATTCAAATTCGGACAACTCAAATTCCGACTATTCAAATTCTTAAAAAAAAATTTAAAAGACTATATCTCAATAAGTAACTTAAATTAGAAAAAAAAATCATATGTAGATCTTATTATTATCTACAAGCCAATTCTTTCTATTTTTGCATAACCTTAAATAATTTTCAAAATGTTTTAAAATTACTAAAAATAACTATGTTTTTTTCTTTATTTAAGCTATATCTCTAAAACTTGAAGATAAATTTAAAAAAAATGGCTTGTAGATATTTATATGATCTACATGTGTATTTTATATTTTTGTAAAATGCACATTACTTTTTTATTTGTGGCCGTTTCAATTTTTTGTTAAGAATTTAAATTGTCGGAATTTGAATTGTCCGAATTTGGATAGTCGTGCACCCAATGGTTCTGCCCAGTGTGCAAGGATTAAAGTTACATTTATAGCCTATTTTTGTGTTTACTTTGAAAGTATGTGAATTATGTTTTGATTTATTAAATAAAACATGATCCTTACAATTTATGTCATTATTGTAAAACTTTAGGATAAGAAAATACTGTTTAAAAAGTTATCGTCAACAAAAAAAATATTTGTTTAGAATACTTTCAGGTCAAGCGGAGTAGCTTGATATGTTTCATTTTATTTAACTTAAGGTCTTTAAAAAGTATATTAAAAGTGTTTATAATAAAAATAAACAAGTTATTCATTAACTACAAAGCCTAAGGAACGTTGACGCTATCTCGTAAAAGTTCTACTTATATAACTATTTTTGGCCTGGTTTAATACGCAACGTGCGCCCTAACTTATATAAAGTAGAAGTCCCCAAGATAACGCTTAAATTATAATTGCTTAAATATACTAATATGAATTACTTACCATTTACTAAATGTTTAATAAATCAGTTACTTAATTTAAACTGAGTTCGAGTTTGTGATCATGAATATATTTACAATGAACTAGCGAAAAGAAAAGATGATAAAAAACTGCGCAACATTACACTAGAATAACAGAAACTAAACACTACATGTTTAAACCAAACTCAAAAAAAACATTCTAAAATCGAAATCACTTCAACAAGATTGAAACCATTAAAACTTAAGTGCAGCAAAAAGCTGCACTGAGTTCAGACCCTCAATGAAGTAGAGACTATAAAAACTGAACCGTACTGAACCCGAGACAATTCAATATATACTCGCTTGAAAAAAAAGAAAGTAAAAAAAGAGACAATTACCGCTCACGCGGTACAGCTTCAAGAAGTAAACAAGTAAGAAAAAAAAAACCCCTAATTAGAAACAACTCTAAACCGCTACCAAGCGGTTACATTTTCACTCCTAAAACGGTCAAATTGGAGTTTCAGCTACGGTTTAGAAAAAACATTAACTTTACTTTGCTAACAAGTCGTAAAACTTTAAAAAACTTTAGATGAAAACTTTAGATTCTGACAAGAGAACGATTACACAGACAAAAGACACTCTTAATTAAAACCGGTGTAAAAAACTTCGGTGTGGGGTATTTTCTTAATTTTTTTAACTTTACTTCAAGTGTTACGTTAAGAAGATGCTTAGAAATCAGTTAAAATTATGTTTAAGTGTCAAAATGTTTAAATGTAACTGTTAAAGCTTTTAACCATCGGTTGACAAAAAAAATAAAAATATATATACATCAAAATAGAACTTAAATGCTAGAAGATATTTATATGCTAAAAACATTTACCAATCAAATCAACATCGTTTATAAAACTTAAGAGTTGGTTAGAACACATTAAGACTTAAATAACAGAAAAATGTAGACAGTTCAAAAAATCTCCTCGCCGCCGGAACTCGCTCCGCCCCTGCACATCTCCTCTTTCATCTCCTCGTTCCTCACCTCGTTCATACGTCTCCTCTACCGCTCCTCGCCGATTCGTTTCTCGAGCCGTTCGTGCGAAAGTGCAATTAAAGTTCAAGCAAAAATATAAAGAAAATACTATTTCAAGTATTTTCAAGTACTTTTAAGTATGTTTATAAGAAACTTAAAAAATATTTAAAGCTTCAGTTTAAACTAATTATTCATTATAAAAACTTTTAGTATATTAAAAACATTTCACATTCAACATGAGTTAGTTGACAAAACAAACAATTATATTCATTTCAAAAGCTTAAATTTGTTTCGTAAAAATATATAGCTCTTGAACTTTATACTAATTTATAAAACTTCAACATTCTAAGTAAGTTAAAAACAAAGTTGTTGTTAGCGTTTAAATGTTGAATAAGATATTAATAGCTCAAATGACCTTATTAAAATTGTGTTTTTATAAGTAAGCTGAAGTGTATAACAACAAAAAACAAGCCAATAAAGTTTGTTACAAGCAATTAACAAGGTCATTGTAAAAAAAAAAAAAAAAAAAAAAAAAACTTTAAATATTATAGTTTAAAGTTTGAACATAACATTGTTGCTAAATATAAAACTAAATTAAGTTTAATAAACTTAAGAAATTTCACTTCATTAACCGATTATGCACTCGAAAACAAGTTTTAATAACCTCATACAAATACTTTTACAAGGACGAACGAAAAAACAACAATGTTTTTACATGCAGTTTAAAAAATTTATTATCCATTATAGTTCAAATTAAACGATTGTTTGAAAACAAAACAATTAAACTTTACAGTTGCTAACTTTTATAGACGTTTAAAACTCTTTTTGTTAAGAAAGTTTTATTATTAGAAGCCTTTAGTTTTATTTTAATTTTTAATAAAATGTTTAAAACGATTGAACGATATTTAATTAATTAAACAAAACGCGGAACAACTTGAAAACAACACAACTTTGTTTAAACTTGCTCGTATAAGTTTAAAACTCATTTTGAAAAACGCTTCAACAATGAATTGCAATAATATCTACACAACAAATACATTTTAGTTCTAACACACGTCGATTAGCTTTTACCAAACCACTTTAACATAAAATTCAACACAATAAAGCTAATTACTTTTTGCAAAAAACAACACAAATCTCTCACAAACTCGAACTACTTAGTTGTTTTTCGAACTAGAAATTTTAAACTCATTTTTAAAACTTTACAGACCAGATGACTGGGTTAAATAAATGCCCTTAAATTTATCGAATTTATAATATTATTAAATAAGGTTTATTTTACTCTGTTTTCAAGTCACCATCTACAAAACGTAAAAAATTTTAATGAAGGTATCTGTGTTCGGTTCCAGCTATAAATAACTGGACGTCCGGGTCATCATGACGCTATCTCGTAAAAGTTCTACTTATATAACTATTTTTGGCCTGGTTTAATACGCAACGTGCGCCCTAACTTATATAAAGTAGAAGTCCCCAAGATAACGCTTAAATTATAATTGCTTAAATATACTAATATGAATTACTTACCATTTACTAAATGTTTAATAAATCAGTTACTTAATTTAAACTGAGTTCGAGTTTGTGATCATGAATATATTTACAATGAACTAGCGAAAAGAAAAGATGATAAAAAACTGCGCAACATTACACTAGAATAACAGAAACTAAACACTACATGTTTAAACCAAACTCAAAAAAAACATTCTAAAATCGAAATCACTTCAACAAGATTGAAACCATTAAAACTTAAGTGCAGCAAAAAGCTGCACTGAGTTCAGACCCTCAATGAAGTAGAGACTATAAAAACTGAACCGTACTGAACCCGAGACAATTCAATATATACTCGCTTGAAAAAAAAGAAAGTAAAAAAAGAGACAATTACCGCTCACGCGGTACAGCTTCAAGAAGTAAACAAGTAAGAAAAAATAAAAACCCTAATTAGAAACAACTCTAAACCGCTACCAAGCGGTTACAACGTATTGATATGTGTTTTATTATATTTAATTAAGGTTTAATATGGAAAAGTATGAAATCGACACATGGGTGTACTTTTATAAAATATATGAAAAAAAAAACTTGAACTTTAAGGTCCTATAAAAGTATATTTAAAGTGTTTATATTAAAAACAAACAAGTTATTCATTAACTAAACAACCTAAGGAACGTATTGATATTTTTTTTTTTTAATTTAAATAAAGTTTAATATGAAAAAGTATGAAATCGACACATGCGTGTACTTTTATAAAGAAAATATATGAAAATAAATTGTCCAACTTTGAGGTCTTAAAAAAGTGTATTAAAAGTGTTTATATTAAAAATAAACAAGTTATTCATTAACTACACAGCCTAAGGAACGTATTGATATGTGTTTCATTAAATTTGAATAAAGTTTAATGTGGAAAAGTATGAAATCGACACAGGCGTGTACTTTTATAAAGAAAAAATATGAAAAAAATTATTCCAACTTTGACGTCTTAAAAAAGTATATTAAAAGTATTTATATTAATAATAAACAAGTTATTCATTACCTACAAAGCCTAAGGAACGTATTGATATGTGTTTTTTAAAATCTAAATAAATAATATGGAAAAGTATAAAATTAGCCTATTTTAATAGTGTAATTACTCATGCGGAACGTTAGATGTTCGATTTTTCATAATATTAGTCTAGAAATCTTAGCCTAAACAAATTGCAATCTCGATCGGTAAGGGTTCTCGAATTTGACTGGGTGGATTTTGAAGTATCCCAAAAAATACATATGTGACTCAATAAAGACAACTTTAAATACTGAGTAGGTGTAAAATATGCACAAAGGAACACTTTTGCACAGATTAAAAAATTTCTTTTCTTGTTTTATTAATTTTTAATTTATTTTATATTTTTTACTATCACTGTTACCCCTAACCCTTACCCTCAGTAACCTTTTTTTTATAATGTTTTACTTTTTATTGTTTTTATACTTTTTTTTTTACTCTCCTGCAGAAGTGACCCTTCATTCAAAAAAATCTTTAAGCCTATTTGACCGATTCCCTTTAGTATATTTAGTTAAATTTTAATGAACAAACAATAAGTTAAAATAATATTTACTGAAAATATGAAAAAATATGTGTAAATGATACAATTATTTCAAAAATTAGTTTAAAAAAAAAAAAAAACTAGTAGTAGCTTAATGAATCACTCTCCTGCAACAACAAAGGCTCTATAGAGTTACACGTGAACTTAAAATTCTGCCATTCATAGATATACTCATTTAACTAAATAAATATAAAACTTTAAAATTAAATATAAAGTTTTAGTTAAGTTATAAGTTGCCTTCAACAGGTGTTTTGCCAAACATGAACTTTTTTCCTTTAAATATCAACAAGTTTTTAGTGGTTGACTGAGGACGAAATAGACAAATAAGTTCTATTTTTCAAAGTTCACAGACTAATTCAAAACAATATAAGTAAGCTAATAAGTCAGCTGAGCAACAAAAAAAAAGTGAATAATAAAAGATTATTAATTTTCGAACTAACAAAAGATGGTCGGTAAAGAAAATTAACTAAGCAACTAAATTACAAAACATAACAATTATAAAAGGTATTTAAATTTTTTATTTAAGTTTTAAAGTAAAAAAAAAGTGTATATTGTACATGTCATACAAAATAACTAATTTAACAAATTTTCCATATACTTTTTCTATATTATTTTTAATGAAATAGCACGTTTTTAACTATCAAAAGAATATTCTGTAAATTATTTAGTTTGTTTTTTGAATCTTTTTGTCACTTTTTTTAAGTTAGAACATTTTAATTTAATTTTGTAAAAACTAAACTAGTTTATACATACAATTTTTAATTATTTATAATATTTTCACTTGGTAAATAAGAACAACCGAACCAAATCTATAATGCTTTTTAAATAAACTAATTTGGGTTATTTTTTAAATACTTTCTCGAATGACTAAAAAATAACCCAAATTAGTTTATTTAAAAAGCACAAGCTTTTAATTTTTTACAATTGTTTATAAAGCAGATATTATTTTTAAAAATGTGTTAAATCATAAACTTTAAAGTTTTTAAATAACTTAAAACTAGCTAAATAATAAAAATTTCACTCAAATTATGCATTTGAAATTAATAATTCAAACGAAAAGACTCTTAAGCATAAATACTTAAAATAATAGATACACTTAGTATCTAAACGGCTAGATAGAGACAAAAATCTGTTCAGACTTTAGTAGTTTTTATTAAAATTGTATGTTATTAGACATATTTTTCATAACAATAGAATCCTCACCTCATATAAGCGTTGGTTATAAAAAGTTAATTCTAATAATTATTTAATGTCAATAATAAGTAGTTAAATTAAATGCTAAAAACGTATTATTTTTGAGCACAGTAGTACTATTCTATACATACTACTACTACTTCTATATAAACTACACAGTACACATGGGTAAATTTTGATAAACACAATCAATCTTACGAAAAACTTAAATACTATGTTTTAGTGTTTTACATCAACGGAGTTGCATTTAACAGAACTTGATTATTTTTTCTGTAATTTCAATCTTATACAATAAAAAATAAAACATTTAACCCAAAAAAGTAATAAAATCTATAGCCATATCAAAATAGTAAGTTAAATTACAAAAAACAAACTGAACTTTTTTGTGGAAAAAAATATTCCTTAAATTATTTAAAAAAAGTTAATGTATATATAAATAAGTGGACACGTTCAAAATCCACCTGCGATCAAAATCCACCCAGTCAAATTCGAGAACCGCTTACCGATTGAGGGTAAGGGATAACAGTGATAGTGAAAAATAAATAAAAAATTAATAAGAAAAATTCAAAAAATATATAAAATCGATTGGGTAGACTTTGAACGCGGGTGGATTTTGAACACGGGTGGATTATGATAGTATACCATAAATAAGTCTGTATCTACAAAGGAAGTTTTCTTTTGTATTAAATACATATAGTCCTTGACAAGACGTTAAAAGGTATCCGTGGTGTGCGACTCGATAATCGAAAGGTTCTTCGTGCACCAGGTCCTATAACCAAATATTTTGGACGTTATTTTTTTATCGCTCAATAAAGTATGACTATAAAGCAGACATAGACTTTTAAGAGGCAGAGATATACATGTTTTGTTAGTTTAAGTCACAATGTTAGGTTATACTTCGGCCTAACAGCTTAAATAAAAGAAACTATTACTAACACTTAGATAGCAAAGGTTTGTAACAGTTACTGGTAGTTATCTTGTTTGTTTCTCGTACATTATTTTTTGGTTTATCAAACAAAAACTTTGCTTTTAAGTTTTTAGTTTACTAAACAGCTTCTAAACTTGCGGATGTTTAGGTTTGGTGACAATAAAATAAAAAGATGTAAAAAAAAGAGACTCAATGTCTTCACATTTGTATTAATTAATTATTAGCACTTAGCACTACTAAGTTAGCAGTAAGTCACAAGGAGAAAAATCCGCTCTGCAATATCTACCCCTTACAATTAACTTCCCTAACTAATTATACCAATCTCAGCAACAAGTTTTCATTGATGAGCAACTTCTAGTGAATTAGTTGGATAATGACTTTAATGTGATAGATAATAGTTTAAAATGAGATGTAATATGAAAAAAGAAGTTATTTGAAAATTTTAAACTAGTTTTAATAGTATAAATTAGTTTAAGTTAACTATTTTTTATTAACAAACAACAGTAATTGCTTTATCACAAAAATTTGAGATAATAGTTGTATATTGAGTATAACCGCAATAAATAGTTTTGTTGTTAAAAGCAGCAAAATTTATAAAAATATATAATAATTGCCAAGTATTATTTTTAAAATAATAATTTTATCATCGTTGTTATAACAATTTAGTTTTTATTTTTTACCTTTAACTTAGGATTTGTTTCTAAAAAGTTATTTTTATTCATCAATAATACTTTTTCTTTAAAATGAGAAGTTTGTATGAAACAGTTTCTAATTAAGATATGTTTTTATAATTACTTCAAGTTTTGTTAAAGGAATTTTTTCATCTTTATTTCATCGATAACAGTAACTATTTATTAACAATAATTTATATCAAACAGTTCCTTACAAAAATTATTTTTAATTAAAGATTTATATCGGAAAAGTTTTTCCTTTTCTTTTTCATTTTATTAAAATAAAGTTTTATACACAAAAATATCATTATAAAGTATTTAAAATCTTCTACCATTTACAAATTAATTTTATACTCAGTTTTGAATTACTACGTCATAATATATTTTTTCATTATTTCTTACTTAGTTGCATACACGGGTTTTAGTTTTATTAGTTTATTAAAAGTTTACTGAGGGCGGATTGTAAATCTGAAACGTTTTGAACTCATGTGATATGCAATAAATTTGTAGATTTTTCAAAACTACCTATTGATTTTTTCTAATTATCGATGCTGTAGAAAAGTAATAAAAAAAAATTGACTGTCTCGTGGACTGATTTAAGCATTTTTATATATTTCTTAAGTTAAAGATATCTAAAAACTAAAACAATCATTTTAACTATAAAAATGATAATATGAATTTAATGCACAATTTAAAATAAAAAAATTTATAAGTTATATTTTAAAATTTACGATAAGACTAAAAAATCAAACACATTATTAATAAAAAATCCTAAACAACTTGATTAAAATAAAACTTGCGTAATCAAAAATAATATTTTAATATGAGCACAAATTAAAACAATATTACTTAAAAAAAATTAATTTACATTAAAAAATTGTTTTCTTATAACTTATTTTACTCTTCATTTATTTGTTTTTTAAATATATACCAATAAGTAGTAATGATTTGTTTTATGAAATAATTAAAAAAAAACAAATTAAAGAACATTTAAAAATAAATACTTAAAAAGAACGTACGTTTAATTTAAAAAAAATATATAAATTAACAATGAATCTTTTGTGTTAAAACACAAAAAAAAGTGAAAACGTATTAAAATAAAACTATAGAATAAGACACGATAACTTAAACAGTTTCAATTAAAACAATGACATTACACATTAAGTATAGTTTGGTTATAAAATGAACACAAAAACCTTGTTTAAACTTTATATAAAAATCAACTTTTTGTATGTAAAATTTCAAAATTCTATTAAGAAATAATTTTATAAGAAGTTTTTCATCATTTTACATTTCAACAGACAAGAAATTATACAAAAATTTTCTAAATCATATTTATAACCCTTTAATACATAAATGATAGAATATTAAGTATATGCAAAAAACAGCTTTAACAAAGATATTAAATCAAATTGAAGTTTCGTGTATTCAAAAAAAAAATTATTAAAAATTCGTAATGGTTGATAATCTGTTTAGTAATGAATTCTAGTAATTGTCTGAATTTATAATATTTAAGATGTTTTCATGGAAAAAAGTTAGAAAGAATAAAATATTTAGTAAAAAATAACAAAAAAACGCTTATAAAACATCTTGAGTAGAGGTTTTTATCACATAAAAACAAAAATACCAAAAAAAAATAATCAAGCAGGTTTTCAATATAGACTTACAATAAATGAACTTTTTGGAGAAAACAAACTCATCAGTACATTTAAAAAGGTTTTAAAGTTATTGTAAAACAATATTCTAAAAATAAATAAGTCTGTATCTAATAAAGTATGATAATAACAGTTCAAATCAAAGTAACTACTACTTTTACTTAGTTTAAGTAAGTAAGTTATCTAGTTTGTATTATGTATTAACTTTTCGTTTGTATTACATATATTTTTTTTTGTATTTTACTAAATAGTGTGAATTATAATTGAATAAATGTAAAAATTAAATTACTTCATATATTGATTTAGTTTTTAGGTTGATAAAATGGGTACATAATTTATTATGTTATCACATATATTATGTTTTGATTTTAAGAAAACAAATAAAGAGATCTCAACTACTTGAGAAGAAATAATTAATTTATTATTTCAAGAATTTATTTTACAAACTAAGTTTCGGTCAAAGACCTCGTCAATGCTTAAATAAATCTAAAAAGATATGTAACAGTTATGGAAAATAGCATTTAAACAATTAAATAAGAATAAAACAAATTTTTACTCAAAATTTTTACTTAAAAATTAAACAAATGAAATTTCAATATTAAGATTGAATTTAAGGTAAAGTTGAAATTTTAGTTCAATTTTGAAATCAATATAACAACAATTATATTAATAAAAGCTGTATGTAGCTTTCTTTTTTCTTTTAGTTTATTTTAAAAGTAAACATTGCTTAAGCAAAAATGTAGTTATTAGCATTAAGTGAGCTTAAGTTAAGATGCATTTTAATCAAGCAAATTTTTATTGTGATTTAACTATTAAAAATTTAAGTAATTTTGTACTTCTAATAGCTGCTAAAGCAGGGGTCGGCAGGCAGTTGGTGGTTGCGGGCCAAATTTCAAGTTTACAAAGTCTTCGCGGGCCGCAGTTTTAGTTTTAGTGACATTTGAATAAACTTTTAGTTTTAGTCACACTAGAGAAAAGTTTTACTTTTATTCACCTTATCATTTTAAATGACTTTTAGCTATACATAGAATGGCTATTTAAATTATAAATATTTATTAGAATAGAATTTTAGCTATACATAGAATGCTTATTTAAATTAATATTTATTAGAATCAACTTTTCTTTGACTAATATACTTAAGTGTTAATAAACTATGTATTTTCATAAGCACTTAATAAGTTAAACTTAATACTTTTCTAATTTTACTTACAACCTAACTCTTTATAAAAACCAAACTTGAAAGACAATTTATGGGTTAATTTTAAATATTTGTTATATTATCAACCCTTTTTTCATATTTCTAAAATTATTTACTTCAAAAAAAAGTTTTTGCGTGTTAAATAGTTTACATTCATTTTAAAATTTAGTTATTAGTTAACTTAATAAAGTTAATACCTGTTTGTATTCCAGAAAGCTGGAACAAATTCTTTAACAAAATTAATTCTCGAATACTTAAATAAAATATCTTATTAGTAACTAGTCTTTTACATGGTTGCCACTTAAAGCAAAAATGTCTGAGTTGTATCAAACCAGCCTAAATTTATTAAAAGTTGAAAAAGCTAATAAATCGTTTTAATCAAGCTTAAATACCTAGTAAAGATATCATCATCATCAAAAAGTACACTAAGTGTAAGAAAACAAGAAAAAACTACAGTAGTGAATTACACTACAGTCATAAAAACTATTCTGGGATTTAAAAGATTTCTTTGAAGTGTTTGAAATAAAATTTTCACACACACCTGAGTTTTCCAGCTTTTAAAATAGCCTGTTTGTGTAGCAACCCAGTTAAAACAAAGTTCACAACATAAAGAAACAACGAAACTTATTAACAGTAAATAAATTACATGCCAAAAAAAGATTGGTCAGCTGGAATGGACAATTAAGTTTCTTAAACAATTTTAACAAAAGTATAAAACTTTATTGATTCATTAGCGAAATATAAAAACTTATTTTTTATTTAGCATTATAGCAATTCTTTATCTGCAATAAGAATATTGCATTTAAAAATATTAAATGTAAAATATAAGACGAGCTACAAAAATAAAAAACCGTTAATTAAGACTTATTGCGAGAAACGATAAAAAAACAAATCACCGAAGACAGTTCCAACAAAGCACATGATTATCTTCAGTAACTACAGAATTATCAGGAAAAATTGTTAAGGCAAGTTATAAAGTAGCAAAATTTATTATTTAAAATGAGATACCGTTTATAATTGAAAATTTTTTAAATAATTTATGTTGACAGTAATGAAAAACTTTTGTTTATTTCTTCAATGACAACAAAAAGTCATATTTAGGAAATGCATTAAGGTTATAAAGTCGCATAAATCAAATTAGGACTTTAATCAGTATGTTAACATTAAAGCACTAATAGAAAAACTATTGCTTATCTGAGAATTTTTATTAGAGATGTTTTTACTAACTTTGACATTTTAGTAGAATTTCTTGGTTTAGTTCCAACACGAAGCACACCAAACGGTGAAATTTCACAAGTAAAGGTGCAATGCACCAATACAAAGTTTTTAGAAGTACAATTCCTTCTTTTATTTTTAGTATAAAGTTTAATTAAAGTTTAAAAAGTGTCTTAAAAAATATATCAATATTAAAAAACACTTTTAAGCTACTATAATGTATTTTTTGATAAAGAAATGTTTATTTGCTAAATTTTTTGTGTCAAATAGAAATTTCATTAATTTACATGTTAACTTTGCTTGAAATTCCAGGTTTTTTCAAAAATTCTCAAATTCAAATTTTTTTACAGAATTTTTAAGCATAAATTTTCAAGTTCAAAGCTTTTCCGGGATTCAATTTTTTTGGCAACACTGATTGTTCACACTTAAATGTACACAATAATATAAATAATATTTTGAATTATATCAGCTGCAAGAGTTAAAATTTAACATATATTATAACTCAAACTAACACTGTGGATTGAGCAAAACTTACATCATAAGTTTAATTTACCACTCTTTCAAGCAAAAAAGCTAGCCTGAGTCAACAAAAACATTCCTGATATTTTTGTATACAAAATACAATTCTAGCATAAAAATTATAAAAAGACTTAATTGGCCTGAGATTTGAAGTCTTCAAATAGTGATAGTCTGAGTGTGTATCAATTTTTAATTGTTTATTTGCTTGAATTTGAACTATTTGGATTAACAGTGTACAAACTTGATAAATTTACAATCTCTAAACCTAGTTTATATTAAATAGGTAGCTCCAAAAAACAGCAAACGTGTGTATTGATATGCAAGGCATAAAAGTTAACTTAGTTTGACTAGACAATGTTTGAAAAATGAAAATGTATACCTAAAAAAATTTATTAATTTATGTCATATATACTGTTTTAAATGTGTCTGTACAAATTTAGATAATACATGTAAAAACAACAATGTCAGAAAATTATGCAAAGACTATACTTAAATTAACTAAAGTATTAAATAAAATGTGGTTTAAAATATGGGCATCTTTTTAAGTTGGTGTGCATATAAATTACTTTAAGTGCAAAGAAAACTTCTAAATAATTAAAATGTGTAAAAACAAAAATTAAATAAACCTTATTTCTTATTACTATGTTATTTTATATGCTTTTACACTAAAATATAACATTTACAAATAAAAAATCTATAAAAGAAACTTTGGTTTAAAAACGTTGAAAAACAATATCTAGCTATAAAGAAATGACACTTTAGTTAATTTCTGTGCATTACTTTTGTAAAAAATGGAAACCATTTGCAATTAGTTTATTTATAAATAGGTATTATATAACTAACTTATTAAATTCAAGCACTCTTTACACTCTTTTTTCAGATAATTACTTAACTAAAGCAGTAATTTCTTCTAATTATTCTTAAATGTTATACAGAGACTTAAAACGAAACTAATCAAATTAAATCGAATTACGGAAAAAAAATTAACTTGAAATATATTTTTGCTCAGCGGGCCACATTTACATGCTCGCGGGACACAAAACTTTCTCTCGCGGGCCGCATTCCATTCAAAAAAATAATGTGCTCGCGCGCCGCAGATTTACCCTTCGCGGGCCGCAATTGGCCCGCGGGCCGCAGTTTGCCGACCCCTGTGCTAAAGTTTGAAATTTTGCTTGAATGATTTTTATAAAAAAGAAATTACCAAAAATGATCGAAAAAAGACCCAATAGACTCCCAAAAACCGAAGAAATTTTCAATGAATCAATAACCGGGTACCAGAATGCTTTAACCAACTCAAATTTCAAACATAAACTTAAATACTCAAACCACCAAAAGCTATTTAGGCTCAACGGGTGGCACTTTCAAAAAAAAAAATGGTATAACCATATTAGTAACTTTAAAAACTATAAAGAAAACGGAACAGAAATATCGAAGTATATATGGAAGCTTAAAAATGACAACATTGACTACAAATTAGACTGGGAAATAACCCACCATATTGGCAAAGCCAAAAACCCACAAAGCATTTGCAGTAATTGCATATTAGAAAAGGTCGCGATCGCCAAAGCCGATAGAAGGGACAACCTAAATAAACGGTACGAGCTCTTTTATTCCTGCCCGCACTTCCGAAAACTCCATTTCAAAACTAAGTTGCCCGTAATAGAGGTTTTATACATGCTCTCAATAAACTTTTGTGTAGCTACTATTTTCTTGAAACAAAAAGTTTTTTTTATAAGATTCATTCAACAAAATTTCTAATTTTTGCAAACATTACAACTACAAGTACAACATTATTTAAATTTTCAATAGTTAAGTCACAATAAAAATTTGCTTGATTAAAATGCATCTTAAATTAAGCACACTTAATGCTAACAACTACATTTTTATTTAAGCAATGTTTACTTTGAAAATCAACTAGAAGAAAATAGAAAGCTTCATAAAGATTTTATTATCATTAGTGTTGTTCTTTGATTTTAAAACTTAACTAAAATTTAAACTTTACCAATAATTCAATCTTAATATTAAAATTTAACTTGTTATGTTTTTAGGTAAAAATTTGTTTTAACTATAAGTTTTTATATAAAGCATTCGGGCGTGATTTTAAATTTTCATAGCTATTACAAGCACAAGATTGTTTAAATTTTCAATAGTTACGTCACGATTAAAATAAGCTACGTTAAAATGCACCTCATCTTAAAGCTCATATTTATTAACTACATTTTTGCTTAAGCAAAGTTTACTTTTAAAATTAACTAGAAAACAAAAGAAAGCTACATACAGCTTTTATTATTATAATTGTTGTTATATTGATTTTAAAACTTGACTAAGATTTAAACTTTACCTCTTAATATTAAAATTTAATTTGTTTAATTTTTAAGTAAAAATGTTGAGTAAAAATTTGTTTTTATTCTTATTTAATTGTTTAAATGCTATTTTCCATGACTGTTAAACATCTTTTTAGATTTATTTAAGCACTAACGAGGTCTTTGACCGAAATTTAATTTGTAAAATAATTTCTTGAAAGAATAAATTTATCACATATATAATAAATTAACGCTTATGAATAAATATCATATGCAAAAATGTTTGAAAAATTGTTTAACTTATCACATTTATAAACGCAAATACTGCACTTTTTGTACTGGCACTATGGCTAAGTGGTTAACGCGGCAGACTGATTATTTTAAAAACATGTGTGCTAAGGTTTAAAAGTCCGTCCTGTTTATTAATTGTATATAACTATACTTCCTTCATCAAGTTAAGTACATATAATTATAAATAAATAGTTTAATAACATATTTTATCAAAATTCGTTTCAAACTTAATTTTAATTTAATTCAAAACTAATTAAAAACTTTTAAAAACAACTTTTAACTGCATTTTACACGTTGTTTATTTTATAAAAAAGAAAGTTTCTGGAAAAATGAAGTAAATTTTTTTTGAAATGAAGGAGTTAGATTTTAAGTAATTCATTTTTAAACCAAGGGAACTTGCCTTGAAAAAGTTTTACATATTAATGTATACAGTATTATATACAGAAGTGACCACAGGTTTTTGGCAAATATTCTTCAAGTTTTAAAAAGTCCTTTCAAGTTTATCAGAATTTCTTCCTGTTTTTTGAATGTACATCTTTTATTGATCAGTTTATGTAGTAAATTAATCTAAATTTAAAAAATGTTATTTTTGACAGATCTAAACAATGTTTATTACTATTATTTTATATTTGTTTTTTTTTTATTCATAAGTTTATCCTCTGCTGAATTTTAGCTAACGTAGCTAATAGAAATTATATTATATAAAAATATTAAAAGAAAAAAAAAAAATTCTCATAATATTCTTATTTATTAGCTAATAAATTTTCTTTAACACTTTTTTTTTCCAACTGTTAATATTTTGTACTATTTAGCCTTATTCTAGAATTCCTAATTCTGGCTATTCGAGCTAAGTAAAAATTGATAACAAAATATTAACAGTTGGAAAAAAAAAGTGTTAAAGAAAATTTATTAGCTAATAAATATGAATATTAAAAGAAAAAAGAATTTTTATTTTTATTCGAGCTAAGTAAAACTTGATAAAAAAAACTCTTTTTTTCTAAGGAGCCCAACACTAAAAGTCAAGCCCCAATCGAATGGATTTTTTTTTTAATATTTAAGACAAAGGACTGCTCTCTAAAATAAAAAGTTTTTATTAAGCTATTAAGATAAGGAAAATAATTTGATATAAAGTTTGGACATTTAAAAATAAAATTATTCAAGCTAACCTCACACTCGTAAATCAGCGACACATGTGTAGAATGTTCAGCCCCTAAAAATATATCTCCTACTATGATAAACTTTTCGGGGTGCAAAACAAAAGTTTCAAAATTTAATTTCCTATGAGATGGGTTGGTCTTTTTATGGGTACTATTTTATAGGCACTTTTTTATAAGTAGAATTGCTGCAATCAAATCTGCTTATAATTTTATGTGACGTCATTTATGTGTTGCTGCAATTAAGTTGCTGCTATTAAATGAATTTTTTGTACTTTTTACTTGTAAACAATCAACAAAAATATGTCTAGGCCTCTAAAATGTAATGTAAACAATACAAGCTTAAACAAAACATTGAAATATTACATTAATTAATTTCAGTGTTACAAATTTTTTTTAGTTAAGTTTATGAATGCTTACAATAAACAGACCACATAAGAATTTAGTGTGTCACCTTTAATAAGTTTAATTTTATCATAAAAACTGATTAATACTTTTTTTCTGTTTTTTTTTTAATCGCCAATATCTATATCTAAGTATTAAAATTAAAAGCAATATTTTATTCTTTACTTTTTTATATACAATAAAATATAATCTTCATAATTTATATATTTTGTATTGTATGTAATATTTTTTACTTTTTTTACAAGACAAAAAATTAAAAAGAAGGAAAAGTGGCATCAGCAAAATAGGAGACTAGATAACAGAATTTGTCATAACTTTACTGTTGCAAAATATAGAAAATTAACGTATATAAAGAAAAACAGATGTTAAGTTGGTCTTTTTAGGCTAAAATATTTGTTATAATTCTCATTAAATGATTTTTATGAAGTAATAATTTTATAAATGTAACATTTATTACACAGTTTGATTATGTTTAATTTTGTTCTTGTATGGTGAACTTAGTTGCTTAATGATTTGCGTTTCTTAGTTTTACCATACTTTTTGGTTACTAACTTTGAACTGTAATATATCAAAAACTAGTTTGAATTTTGTAAAACAGTAAAAAGCAACTTATACCTTAGTTTAAGTTAAACCCTACAAAACATGATCATTTACTAATTTTGTTTTATATGTTTTTTGTAACAGGTTTCATTTAAAAAAACTTTGACATAAGAAGCTTTTTCATTAATTTGTAAATGGAGACATTATTTTAGCCTTGAAGTTATTAAATTTTTTTGCGTACCTTACGCGGGTTGGTACTTATTATAGAAAACCTTTAAACATAAAAAACTAATGTGTACTAAAAATTTAGTGCTAACCTTACACGGATACGTACTTTGTTAAAAGCACATTTTAAAATTATGGTTTAGTTTAGACTAGATTTGAGCCCAAATCAAATGAACATGATTTTAATTTCAGTTCGATATTGGTGCAAGATCATCCTAGCTAATTATCAAATATCTAGCCAAATATATTTTTGTTTGTAAAAAAATTAATTTCATAAATGTACTTATAAATCAAACAATTGGTTTATGTGAATTCAAGTTTTTTTTTGTTTATTAAAATTAAAAATTACAAAAACATTCCAAAATATTTATAATATGCCAAGCCACTACTTCTGTTAGTTTACAAAACATAAATTACATAAATGTACTTATAAATCAAACAACTGGTTTATGTATGTTAAAGTTTTTATATATTCCGATTTTTTTTTCTTATAAAATCTTAAATAAACAGATTAATGCTAGAATAACTAACATTGTTATAACTGTTTAAAATATAGGTTTAATCGTTTACTAATAAAATATCCTAGTAAAATAACTTCACTGGAATATAAATAAAAACAAATTGTACACTAATCTTCCTTTATTGTACCAACATATGTTTCTGTGTGTTAACGAATCAACACACTTCAACTGGGTTCTGTAAAAAATTATTACTGTAATGAAAAAATAGAAGCATAGAATGAAATGGGTGTATACATGTTTTTTATTAAAATAAAATAATTACTACAGATAATAGGTAATAATAGGTAAAATACTTAAAATAAAATCCGACTGTTATAAAACCATATAATATATGTAATTATTAAGTCTAAAACACTTAAATTAAACTAATGTACACAACAAAACAACAAATCATAATATTAATAAAGCACTCACGTTAATGGAAAGAATAACTGCGGTAGGACTTTTTATGGGTAGTATTTTATGGGCACTATTTTATGTGTAGAACTGCTGCATTCAATAATGCCCATAATTTGATGTGATGTCATCAAAATTATGTATAGTATTTAGATGTTGCTGCAATTAAGTTGCTGCAATTAAATGAAAAATAAAATACTGTTCAGGCCTTATATAAATATTATGGATAGTTTTTGTAGTTTTAAGTTTATAAAAAAACAAATAAAAAATAATTTGAATACACATAAGCCAATAGTTTGATTTATTTTTGCATTTGTTTGAGTTATATTTTGTAAACTGACAGAAGTAGTGGCTAGACTTATTAAAAGATTATGGATAGTTTTTTATGTAATATTTAAGAAAGAAAAAAAAAACTTGAATACACTTAAACAAATTGTTTGATTTATATGTATACTTATGTGATTAATATTTTTTATACTAACAGAATTAATGGCTTGTCATACAATAAGTAATTTTGGTATTTTTTTGTTTAAGATTTTATAAACAAAATTAAAAAATTAAACTTGAACACACATAAACTAATTGTTTGATTTATAGTTGTATTTATATTTATATTTTTTTTATATGTAATTTATATTTAGTAAACTCATAGAAGTAGAGGTTCGGCCTTATGTGTACTACTTTATGGGCACTTTATGTGTAGAATTGCTTCAATCAATTATGCCATAATTTGATGTGATTTCATTTAAATTATGGGTAGTATTTATATGTTGCTGCAATTAAATGAAAAATAAAATACTGTCCAGGCCTTATATAAATATTATAGATAGTTTTTGTAGTTTTAAATTTATAAACAAACAAATTTTTTTTATGAAGCCACTACTTCTGTTAGTTTACAAAATACAATTTAAATAAATATACAAAAAAATCAAACTATTGGTTTGTGTGTACTCAAGTTATTTTTTATTTGTTTGTTTATAAATTTAAAACTACAAAAACTATCCATAATACTTATATAAGGCCTGGACAGTATTTTAATTTTCATTTAATTGCAGCAACATATAAATACTACCCATAATTTAAATGAAATCACATCAAATTATGGCATAATTGATTGAAGCAATTCTACACATAAAATAGTGTCCATAAAATAGTACACATGAGACCAAACCACTACTTCTATAAGTTTACTAAATATAAAACACATATATACAACTATAACTAAAACAATTGATTTATGTGTGTTCAATTTTAATTTTGCTAATAAAATCTTAAACAAAAAAAATATTTAAAATGTTTAAAATATGGAAATCCATTACTTCTGTTAGTATAAAAAATATAAATTACATAAAAATACATATAAATCAAACAAATAGTTTAAGTGTAATCAAGTTTTTTTTTTCTTTATTAAATCTTAACTAAAAAATTATCCACAAAGTTTTTAAAAGTCTAGCCATTACTTCTGTTAGTTTACAAAATATAATTTAAATAAATGTACAAATAAATCAAACTATTGCTTTATATTAACTCATGTTATTTTTTATTTGCTTGTTTATAAATTTAAAACTACAAAACTATCCATAATGTTTATATAAGGCCTGGACAGTATTTTATTTTTCATTTAATTGCAGCAACTTAATTGCAGCAACATCTAAATACTATACATAATTTTGATGACATCACATCAAATTATGGGCATAATTGAATGCAGCAATTCTACCCATAAAATTGTGCTCATAGAATACTACCCATAAAAGGACCTACCCGAATAACTGATTCAAATTTACTGTTGATAATTAATGAACGAAATACACTCATTACATCTAATAATTACGTCACAATATAAATGAGGGTATTACAAGTGTTTAATTTGTATTGCAAAGTTTGTTAATTTAGTTTTTATGTTTGTAATCTATTTTGGACAAAAATAAAACATCAACCATTAGTTAGTGAACCAATAAAGTATAATAAAACTTAACAAGGGCGAAGACAATAAAAGTCACAGAAACTCGATGTAACATGTATATTACATATTAAATGCTTGTAAAGATTAAATCAAAGTTATATACAATTAGGAAGCAGATTTAGTTCAAATGTAAAAATCAATAATGAAAAAAATTAAAATTTTAGAAATCAAAACTTAAAAAAACCAAACTTGTTATTGAGGTTACAAAGTACTGACCGATAATTAAGTTGCAGCGACATACATAAAATCACAATGATTTAAATTACATATGTATTGTGTTTAATAATTATAAAAATATAAAATATATAGTTGTTTGATAAAGTAGCAGTCGAGTGTTTAAATTAAATATCCTATACAGATATTTTAAATGTTTAATAAGTTAACTGTGTTATTTATGAAAATTAAAATTTAAAATAACAAGGTGGTCATATGCTAAGTATAAACCTGCAGTAAAAAACCTACTAGCTCTCTTGGGCGTAGTAGGTAAAAAAGCACGGTTTATCTGTGATTTGAATACAGGCTTCTAATTAAACTTGGAACTTAACACATAAAGGTGTGAAGATTTATAGTAGGAGGGTAAAGTCAATATATGAGATGTCGGAGAATAGAAAGTGACTTGTGTGAAATAGATATATAAATAATAAATAAACAAAACTTTATAGAATTAAGGATATATAGTTATATTAATATATCCTTAATTCTGGATATATCTATATATAAGTAAAAATATAGTAAATACGTGTGTGTATGTGAGAGGTGAATAAAAAATATGGAAGGTGAGAAAGCGCCAAGGTGTTATTTGAAGAAGAACCGTCGGTTGTGTGCATAGTTGTTTGAAATAAAATATTGTTATATGCAGTTTTTTTTTTTTTTTTGCATGAAAAGGTCGCAATTTTTTTGCCACCGAAACCGGTTGCGAATAAAATATATAATTTGAATAAATCTATTTAAATAAGCTCTTTACATCCCATCAAATTGAGCATTCTTTGTTAGTTAAGGCAAATAACTATACAAAATTTTAAATAAAAAAACTATCTATAGCATTTTAATAAGCCTAGCCACTACTTCTGTTAGTTTACAAAATACAAATTACATAAATGTACTTATAAATCAAACAACTGGGTTATGTGTATTCAAGTTATTATATATATATAATTTTTAATTTTGACTACAATAACTATGCATGATATTTATATAAGGCCTAGACACTATTTTATTTTTCATTTAATTACAGCAACATCTAAATACTACCCATAATTTTAATTACAACATATCAAATTATGAGCAGATTTGATTGCAACAATTCTACCCATAAAATAGTAACCATAAAAAGTCCTACTAAATTTAAATCGAAAAGAAAAACACTTTTTACGTCACAAAAAAAATGTTTGTGCTTTTCTGTTCGATTACAGCAAAGTTACTTATTAAATCGAATCGGTAGGTCTTTTTATTGGTATCCTTTTATGGGTGTCCTAGTTGCAGCAGTTTATTTTTGCAAAATTTTGCAAAATTTTTCAATTCATATTTTTTATGACGTCATCAACACACTAGAATAATTTTTTTTTTCTCTAACTAAAGCAAACAATGTAGAAGCAATCTAAACAAATTCTAAATGTTTACACAGTAAATCTAAATAAAAAATATTTATCAGAAACTTGTTTATTGTATATTATATTGTTTCAAATGCTGTAAAAATGTTTAAAATATGTTTATTAGCTTAATTCAAAATGTTATATGTATAAAAGCTTATTTTTCACTTAATAAATGCTACTATAATTTTAAAAAGTTGTGGCCAGGCCTTTGAAATTATTACAGAAATAGAATTTGCAATGCTTTTTTTTAGATTTACATGATAAAAATTGTTGGAACACCTATGTTTTTACCTAATAAATGCTACTAAATTTTTGAAAATTTTTGGTCAGGCCTCTTAAATTTTTACAGAAGTCAAATTTGAAATACTTTTTTTAGATTTACATGATAAACATTGTTGAAACACCTATGTTTTTATTTAATAAATGCTACTATTATTTTAAAAGTTGTGGCCAGGCCTTTGAAATTTTTATATAAATTTAATTTAAAATATTGTTGTTTAGATTTACATGATAAAATTTGTTTAGATACCTATGTGTTAGCCAAGTTCAAAGTTTGTTGTTTAAGTATTAAATGCTATTACAATGTTCAAAAAGTTTTGGCTAGGCCTCTTAAAATGTATTATACTTTGTTTTAAGTATATAAAATTGTTACAACTTGTTAGTAAAAAAGTATTTTAAGTTAAATCAGAAAATAAAATTAAATTTCAGAGCTTTGACTGTATTTTTAATGTAAATTTTATTTGAAAACAACTTACCAAGCAAACAAAGTAAAGTTATTTTCATTGATTTGTTTCCTTAGTTTATTATTAGGCATTTTTGTTAATTTAATCTACATAATATGCCATTAATTAACATTATTAACGGAATTAATTAAGTTGTTTTTGATCAAATTATTTAATTAATTTTTTACTACTAGTTTTTGTAGAATTTTTCCGTTTGTTTAAATAATTGCAAAAAAAAGATCTTGAAGAAAGCACAGAATTCTTCTTATTATTAAAAGTTGTTTTCTTTTTTACATTTAAAGCTTCTGAGATATATTAATAAGAATAGTTTTTAAGTAAAATACAAGGATTTGCATTAACAATGATGATAATAAGACATTTAGATCAAATTCAAAAGAATACCAATAAAAATTTTTAAAGCTGTGTTTAGTATTTTTATGGGTATCCTTTTGAATTTTAACATCTAAAACATTTTAAGAAGTTTTAAAAGTTATACAAGTAAAATAAAATTTTAAAACAATATATAATGATCAAATTCAAAAAGACAACCATAAAAAGTTTTAAAGCTGTGTATAGTCTTTTTGTGGGTATTCTTTTGAATTTTAACACCTAAAACAGTATAAACAAGTTTTTAAAGTTATACAAGTAAAATAAAAGTGTAAAACAAGATATTTTGATCAAACTCAAAAGGATACCCACAAAAAGTTTTCAAGCTTAGTTTAGTCATGGGTATCCTTTAAAATTCAATTGCTAAAGCAGTCTAAACAAGTTTTCAAAGTCATTTTAATTAAATTTAAGTTTTAAGAAATTGAACAATTTTATGATAAAATATACGTAGAAAGACTTTTATTTTTTTTGTACAAAAAAATAATAAAAATACGTCACATCGATATAAAATTGTATAATTTTTTAAAAGGATACCCATAAAAAGACCTACCCCAATCAAATTCAAACTTTGTATACGTAATAAGTATGACGTAAGGACTGTAGTAAATTTAAAATTTACATCATGACTCTTAATGTTTCTGTTTTTTTTTTTTTTGACGTTAATAAAGATATTTTTTTTCGTTTTACATTGGGTAGGACTTTTTATGGGTAGTTTTTTTCGAACAATATTGGGTACTTTTCATGAGTATAATTGCAGCAATTTTGCAAAAAAAGGCTCTAATGTTTTGATGACGTCATACCATATTTTGGGTAGTTTTGATTTAAAAATTATACAAAAAAGTTGTAAAAATACGTCGCGCTGAAAAGTAAATTGAACAATTTTACATTTAAAAATTCTACAATAAATGGCTTCATTAAAAGTCGTACTGCTAGTTTTTGGAGCTTTATTTTTGTAAACACAAGAATAAGCGTCTACGTTTATAAAAAAAATACGCTTTCTAAGTGATTTTTAATTGTAAACAAATTCAACCACATGTATTAAAAAAAAAACTATTTTAAATATTAACTAAGTTTTAATGAAATGTAACCGCTATCTGCCCTGCGTTGTGATAATAGTTAATAAGTTTACAAAATAACTAGTTGTAAACACTGACAAGTTTAAATTTATTAAAGCACTATGACGTTTGCTTAACGACGAATTTTTAATACAAAATGCTATTCTTGTTGTAGCAACGTGCAGTTTATTGATGAACTCTGGTTGATGACATCTCATTGAATTGGAACTTTGAGTGGATTGCAGTTGAGTGTTTAAACTTTTGTAAATTTGTTACTTTAAAAGAAGTGCCAAATTAAAGATTAAACTTTGTTGCTTATTAAAGAAATTATTGAATTATTCTTTAGCTTTATCAACTTTTTGCATAATTTTACTTGAGTTAATACGTATTTTTTAAAATCACATTTGTTGTTAAATATTGTTAATTAAACTGTGCTGTGTAATTCATAACCGGTTGTTTTTCAATTTAAGCTACTATTTAAGTGATTACTATACCATTAGAATGATTAAGACTAAGAAGGGCTTAAGACAAAAAATAAGTTAACGGGTCTTGCAGATACTGAGCCATCAGTATCTGCTGACTTCAATGGCGACTCTGACTTGATATCGAACTCACAATCTACCAGCAATATTCAAGCGACCATAAACAGCGCTCATGAAACAGAAGTAAGCGCGCAGACTAGGGAAAATAATGAAATTGTAGATTTTAATGCTTTAGATGAAGTTGACTTAGACGTTGAGGATTTAGCTCACTTATTAGAGCAAGCTAAGGTTTTAGAGAAAAAAAAATAAACTAAAAAATGAACTAAAAGCAATTTATAGGAGATTAGATACAAATAAGACCATAAATGACAGCGGCCTCACCCTTAACAATCACACCTCGCACGCTTTAGGCGAAATGTCAACACAAATAAGTTTCAAGAAAAAAACTCTTGAAAATTGTAAGCTTTTTCAAAAAATTGATGCCGTACGCGATCCGGCTGTGGAGTTACGTTTTTTTGCAGACCGGTATACGGCTTATGGTATAACATCTGAAATGGAGAAGTTTGAAATTCTCCAGAGAATTTGGCCCCGTTCAGATATAATTGACTTCGTTAAAACACATGACGAAGACAGAACGTATAGCAGTCTTGTTAACTTTTTACAAGGCAAAGGTAGCAAATTGCCTCGTATATTAGGTGCAAGCCCATCATGGCCAGAGCCAGTTCAATTCCAGGACTTGTTTTTAGCAGCTAAGCAATGGGCAAAGTCTAAAGAGGAAGACAGAATTAAATACTTTATGCACAGACATGCCCCTAATAATTTAAAAAACAAAATTAAGGAATGTTTTGGGCTTGAATATAATGAGTTTATTAGGCGCACGGAGTTTATATGCGATATTGAAGAACAGAGGGTCTTTGAAAATGCTAAAAACTTTTCATACGAACCTCAGCGATTTAAGCACAATAAGAGATACTCTTACAAACAAAAATGGCATGAGAACATCCCACAAAAAAGGGAACATTTCCGCAGCTATGAACACAGTCGTAGTCAGGGGTATTTCGGGGAAGGGTATAACAAGCGCACGAATTACGAACAAAACGCGCTTTGTCACAAACATGCAAAGTTTGGAGATAGGGCAGACTATTGTGCTGCAGTTGCAACTTGCCATATGTCCCCGTTACGGCAACAACACGATCAAAAAAACGATTTCCCATCTTCAAAACAATGAGAGGACATGAGGATGGGAACAGAGTTCCTCTTAATAAGCCTGTAGAAGCCGTACCAATTCGTCCCTCTGCCAAACCATGGCAGCCTAAAAAGCCATCACCTGAAACAAACTCTCACTCTCAATTGCGTAATGATCTCACGACAAAACCAACTGTAAAAACTAATTGGTCGTTTGCTATTTCAAATAAATCGTCTATAAATCCGAAAACTTTGCCTCAAAGTCTATTATTTGCAAAGGACAATGTTACAAACGTTCTTTTCTTAATTGACTCTGGATGTGAAGTTTCTATATTACCTAAGAATCTAACAAATGGCATAAACCACTACTTTAAGCCGTTCAGTAGAACTATAAAGGGTATTGGCGACAATGAAATCCACCCCATAGGGAGTGCTTGCGTTGACCTTAAGCTAGGTAATTTAAAAACCATTAAACATAACTTTTGGGTTACTCAAGAGTATAGGAGTTATGGCATTTTAGGTATGGACATTTTAATGTCAAACAAACTGATAATATGCCCTTTCACGTTAGAATTGACGCATCAATTGTCTAACAAAACGACTAAACTGTTTAGGGCCGCTGACTTGCCTGCGTCGGTAGTTGTGTCAATTAATACGGGGGAAGTTAGGGATAGTAATAACATAACTACGTTAGAGACCAAGTGTGAAACACTACTGTTGAATTACCCTGAGCTTACAAAAACTCCTGATTATACTGCTCCAAGAAAACACAACCACTTTCTAGAAATTATAGTTGACAATTATAAACCGCGAATGATTAAGGCGCGAAGATGTAATTTAACTTGTCAACAAAAGGTAGATAAAAATTATTCAGACCTAATTGCGAGAGGTGCTGTTGTAAAGGGGGATGCCAACATGTGTGCATCACCAATCACGGTAGTGCCCAAAAAAGATGGTGATTTGCGTATTTGTGTTGATTATACAGTTTTGAATGCCCACACACGCCCATTTTCATACCCGCTACCGCGCATAGATACGCTCTCGGAAAGAATTCCGGGAGGTACCCGTTTTTTCAGCACGTTAGATCTTAAAGAAGCTTACTATAGCTTAACTCTTCATCCAAACTCACGAAAATATGCTGATATCATAACTAATTCCGGGGTATTCGTCCCTAAGGTGACTTCTTTCGGGTTGCGGAATGCGCCAACACGTTTTCAGCAGTTTATGGACAGTATCTTGTCCTCTTGTGGGGCTTTCACTTTTGTATATTTAGATGATATTCTTGTGTTTTCAGATTCCGCGGACAGTCACATATCACATTTAAAACAGGTTTTAGAAACATTATCGACAAACGGTTTATTTTTAAATAAAGCAAAATGTTCTTTTGCTAGAACTAAGGTAGATTTTTTAGGTCATACAGTAGGTGTTGACGGGGTTGATGTTATGGAATCTAAGGTAGAAGCTATAAAAAAATTACCCCTACCAAACACGCGCAAAGAGTTAAAAAGGGTAATTGGTATGATTAATTACTATCATCGATTCATAACAAACTTGGCCGAAGTAATGGCACCGCTTAATGAAATTTCGGGGGGATCTAAGGCAAGCAATAGGGCAATTATTAAACTTACTGATGGTCAAATCAAAGCTTATCATGACACAATAGCTCTGTTAGTTAAAGCAGCAACAATAAGCTATGAAGACCACACAAAACCCCTAGTTCTCTTCACGGACGCTTCCGACAGCCACGTTGGCGCAGTTCTGGAACAAGAAGGGAGAAATGGGGGAATGCAACCGCTTGCGTTTTTTTCAAAGAAGCTCCCTCCATTTAAGCAAGTACGTTCTACTTTTTATAAGGAACTTCGCGGGGTGTATTTGTCTCTTAAGCACTTTCAAAGCAGAATATTAGGGAGATCCTTAATAATACGTACTGATAGTAAATCAGTAGAAAGGGCCATTAAAAACGAAATGGGTAATCATTCTCCAGCGGAACAACGTTGGATATGCGCAATCAAGGAATTTAATCCAATAGTTAGGCATATAGATGGCCATGATAATGTAGTAGCAGATAGTTTAAGCCGACCCCCACAGTCGACAATGCATGTTCGTGCGTATAACCAGGATTCTGACTTTGTTTATACGTCTGAGTCAGAGGCTGAAGACAGCGAGTCTGATTACGGTGATTTAGACGGTGAAGAGGAAATTTTAGGTAGTCCGTTAAATGAAGTGATTGGGGAAAATACGACTAGCTTTAATATGATAAATAGGGAAGTTATTGCGGTCTTGCAATGTAATGAACCGGGGCTAGTAGATACCGCACGTAATATGAAGAAAACGGTCGAATATTTACAACCAGAAAATTTAGCGGTAGTGGTAGACGAAAATAATAAGCGCATCATTCTGCCCGAATCTATGCGCCTAACAGCATTTAATGTGGCCCATGATAGGTTGCACCTGGGTATTGATAAAACAATCGAGTCTATTGCAAAAGACTATTACTGGCCTACATTGATAAAAGATGTGACTCATTGGGTCAAAAGCTGTGTGGTATGTCAAGCGACCAAAGTAACAAGATATAATCGTCCAAAAATTGGTTTTTTTCCAAACAATACGGAACGATTCCAGTTCGTTCACATAGATCTTGTCGGTCCTTTAAATGAGTCATCTTGTAATAATAAGTATATTTTAACTGCCAAAGACCGAGCCACAGGGTTTCTTGTAACTATGCCGATCACAGATAAGAAAGCTTTGACTGTCAGGAATGCTTTTTTTCAATGCTGGGTAGGTCCATTCGGGGTCCCTCAAGTAGTTGTTTCCGATAACGGTCGTGAATTTGTTAACACCGCGTTAACCGAAGCGTTCGAGCAGTTAGGAATAGATCATCGTTTGGTATCCCCATACAGCCCTCAATCTAACGGTTTCATTGAGAGGCAACATAAGACTATCAATGTTGCACTTCGCGCGTTATCTGATAAGACAAATTGGGCTTTGCATTTGCCTCTGATAACGACAGCTTTAAACAATACCTTCGTTGAAGGTTCACCTTATACCCCAGCTCAATATGCTCTCAGGACGGCCCAGAATCTCTCGGGGAGAGTAATGTTCGACAAAATTGAGGGTACTGACATTATCACCACACCCAACACTCTAGAAACTAAAGTATTTTTGAACATGATGGCTAAAATTGGTAGGCAATTTAAGCGCCACAATAATAAATCATACTATGAACCAGGGATTTTCGAATGCGAATGTGTTTGGCTTAGGAGACAAAATAAGCGGAAACTTAGCACACTCTACCATGGTCCATATAAAGTGCTTTCTTGTTCAGAGCAAAGTATGATTATTCAAAAGAATTCTGGGTTGGTAAAGGTTTCTATAAGGAACGTGAAAGCGTATGTTCCCAGAGTTACAACTTGTGAGGAAACTAGAACATACAATTTAAGGGAACGAAAAGTCCCCATAAGTTATGCCGAAGCATCTAGCTCGGATGAATTCTAAGCGTTCATTCGGCGTAAGTATCTTTTTTTTTTACTGTTTTGAGCGTTTATGTGTATATAAGGGTAGTGAATGGAAAACAACTGGTTATATTTTTCTTTTCTTTCTATTTATTTCTTTGGTAACTAGTTATTTAATGATTTATTAGTAGTTGATTTTTTTTTTAGTTGTTGCAATTAAAATATTATTTTTGGTTAAAATACCTTTACAAATTTAATACAAGTTTTTCTCTCTTTTTTAATTAATTTTTCTATTTTTTTTTAATATCTTCAAAAGTGGTTAATTTTTAATTTGGTACTAAAAAAAACTGACAAGTCATGGATTCGTGACATTTTTGAAATCACCAGCAGTGTCTAGAGAAGTGTGACGAGTTGCAGGCGGGCAACCTGTTTCAGCTGCAAGAGAAAAGAAGCAGTTTAATGAGTTACGTCAGTAGTTGTTTAGCAAACCAGTATGTGTGATTTTTCTTTCCTGTCTACTCATGACCCTGAGGCTTATCATTGGAGCCTGGCCAAGAATGCCAAAAAAGGGTAAAAAGAAAGGAAAATGTAACCGCTATCTGCCCTGCGTTGTGATAATAGTTAATAAGTTTACAAAATAACTAGTTGTAAACACTGACAAGTTTAAATTTATTAAAGCACTATGACGTTTGCTTAACGACGAATTTTTAATACAAAATGCTATTCTTGTTGTAGCAACGTGCAGTTTATTGATGAACTCTGGTTGATGACATCTCATTGAATTGGAACTTTGAGTGGATTGCAGTTGAGTGTTTAAACTTTTGTAAATTTGTTACTTTAAAAGAAGTGCCAAATTATAGATTAAACTTTGTTGCTTATTAAAGAAATTATTGAATTATTCTTTAGCTTTATCAACTTTTTGCATAATTTTACTTGAGTTAATACGTATTTTTAAAAATCACATTTGTTATTAAATATTGTTAATTAAACTGTGCTGTGTAATTCATAACCGGTTGTTTTTAATTTAAGCTACTATTTAAGTGATTACTATACCATTAGAATGATTAAGACTAAGAAGGGCTTAAGACAAAAAAATAAGTTCACGGGTCTTGCAGATACTGAGCCATCAGTATCTGCTGACTTCAGAAATGTAAAGACAATTATAAAGTGGGTCGTTTTTAATTTATGTGTAATTTTCTTTGAGTCATGTGTACTTTATAAACTTATTTACTAAGTTATAATTACAGAAGAATACTTATTAAGCTGTAATTACTAGTAATTTTGAAATTATAACTTGAAATTTATTTAACATGATACAATAAAACTTCTTCTATGTTATAATTTTCATATTAAAACATAATTGACCAGTTAATATAATGATTAAAGCCGGTAGTGTGATGTGTATAGATAAACTAAAATAAGGCATAACTAACCAATTTAGTTTTATATTAAATTTAAAGAGACTACACGCATTTTGTTTAAAAACAAAAACCTATTAAAGTTTTGAGTTATTGTAAGCTGTTTATCATAAATATTTAAATAATACTTTAAAAAAGCAATAAGGGTTCTAAAATATATTAATAACAAATTTTATTACTTGCTCTCATTTTTAGCTAAAGCTTAAGTTAAAACTGTAAAATTATTCAATTATAGATATAACATTTTATTATACTATAAACTTTAAATCAAATTTAGAATTAACTTTAGTTGTATACAAAACTATATATTTCCTTAAATTATATTAAATAAATAAAGAAACAAAACATTTTCGCATTAAAAAAAAAATCATAATTTAAAATTATGTAATTTTTTAACACACACAACAATTAAAAAAAAGGGTATATTTACCTAAATGTTTAAGATTCATGCTTTAGTATAAAACACAAAAAATTCACTAGTTATCTTAAGTATTCAAAATAGCCCAAACATATTTTGAAAAAAAAAATGTTTTTTAGGCAGAAAAGAAAACATCTATCTATTATACTTTTTAAACTAAAACTTTTTAATACAAAACCAAATAATTTCTTCCATTAAATGTGTTAAAAAATAAAGAAAAAGTAAAAACAGGTTTATAAATCTAAAAAATACACTTTTTAGTATAACAAAAAAAAAATGAAATAACATTAGTCCTAGGCAGGGACGTAGCTAGCTCAAAAAAGTTACGAATCTACAAAAATTAAAACATCTGACATGACGGCAGATAACGTCCTAGCGGGAACACAGCAACTTAGACTACCTCTAATGTTATTGAATTTAATCTGAAACTCTGCAGTTATGTTAATACATCAAAAATGGAATGTTAAAGTACGAGTGATAACTGTATACAAGGCAATTTATTTTGCTCCACACCCTTTATGACTCTTTATATCATGCCACTTATACAACCCAAAAAACACTTATTAAAATTAAGTATAAAAAAATCAAATTATACAGTAATCTTCCTTTATTCTACCAACATATGTTTCTGTGTGTCAACGAATTAACACACTTCAACTGGGTTCTGTAAAAAAATAATTACTGTAATGAGAGAATAGAAGTATAGAATAGAATATGTTTATACATGTTTTCATTAAAATAAGATATTTTCTACAGATAATAGTTATTAATAGGTAAAATACTTAATATTAAATCCGACTGTTATTTTTTTACAGAACCCAGTTGAAGTGTGTTGATTCGTTGACACATAGAAACATATGTTGGTAGAATAAAGGAAGATTACTGTATAATTTGTTTTTATTTATATTCCAGTGAAGTTACCTCACTAGGATCTTTTGTTAACAAACGATTAAAACTATATTTTGAACAGGTATAAAAAAATCACAATTTAATTCAAAAACATTAAAAAATTAAACATTTAACGTAGTCAATAGTAACATTAAGTTATGCAAATTTTTGTAACATAAAATTGTATGATTTTGATTTTTGAAGCTACAGCTTCCAAAAGCATCAATTTTGCATTGTAGCTTTTTGACAAAACAAAGCTTTAACGCGCTAAATGTTACAATTTGGATATATTTAATTCGTTCATTTTTTTTACGACACTAAAAATGCTAAAGAGTACAAAATTATCTCTCAGGAGTGCATAACTAAGTTTAAATGAATACTTTAAGCTAAGAAAGCAGAGTCTTATTAAGCTGAAATAAAAGCAAGTTTTTTCGCATATAAGTATACGTTTCTGTAGATTTGCAGAAACGTACCAAGCCACGTACCTGGTCCTAGGTAATCCTGTTTAAAATAAGCAATTTTCGGTTATTAATATTAATATTGCTTGATATTTAAAGAAAAAACTAATTCACTGATAGTTATAGATCATATAAAAACTAGTGATGTACCGGATCCGGACGTTTTTTTCAAATTAGAATCCGGCCGGAACCGGACCCGAACTTTTTTTTTTCAAATTAGAGTCCGGCCGGAACCGGATCCGGACTTTTTTTTTCAAATTAGAATCCGGCTGGAACCGGATCCGGACATTAGACAAAAATGGCAATATCCGGCCGGACCCGGATAGTGAGTCCGGTACATCACTAGTATAAACTAGCCTGAGTCAGAATGAGGTTTTTAAAAACTGAAAAAAGAGAACTTTAATCTAATAATAAGTAGAACAGCTATCCACAAGGTTTACAAATTTAGGTGTTATTTACAATTAAAAATCTGAAATCAAGTTCTTGAACAAAATACACTAGAAAATTACAAAATATTGAAAACTGGATCAGCTCAAACCCATTCAAAATCTAAAAGAAAACTAGCCTGAGTTTTTATAAAAAACTAAACTAGCCTGAGGCAGTCCAAGATTTTCTAAAATTCTCAAAAATTTTCAAACTAGCAGGGTTGTAACTGTTTACGTCATTAAAACTATCTAGAATGAGTATAAACAAGCCTGAGTCAGAATGAGGCTTTTAAAAACTGAAAAAATTACTTTAATCTAATAATCAGTAGAACAGCTAGCAAAGGTTGACAATATAGTAGTAAAGTTGTGGACTGATTGAAGTGGTACACTTAACTTATTAGTACTAACCATCAAAATTAAATCCTACCTTATTTAATAAATATCTAACAAATACTAAATTCTAACTAAGACTACTTTCTATAATCAGACACGACAGTTTTGAGTGATGAATCTTTTATATAAAACACAACAAGAAATACTAGCATATACAAAATTACTAATTACTTTGGTAACACTTTAAAAACCGAAAGCTATTTAAATCTATATCAAAAGACTTAAAACAAAAAACTAAAAATTAAATAAAACTTTTATTAAACAGGAAACTATAAAATTTTTAATAAACTATTAAACTATAAACCTGGCTTAAATATTTAAAAAATTAAACACCAGTTGAAATATTCATTTTTAAAACAAAACACTACTTACAATAAGCATTCACAAAAAAGTTCAAGATATTTTTTTGCTTCAAGCTGCACACCAAACTAACTAACTGCTTACATATAAACTGCCTGTCATGTTCTGATGTTTTGTTGCATCAGTATTTAATTTGAAACATTTCGTCATATGATTATCATTGGCTCGTACATTCAACCGTATTAACTCTACATATTCTCTGAGCTCAACTTTCAACAATAAATAATGCAAGTATTTATTCAAAAATTTTTCAATTTTACAACATATGTAAAGAGTTGCATATCTGAAATGTTTATTTCATAGTTTAAATGTAAACAAATGTAAATTAGTCACGTGTACAAAATGAGCCAATCACGGTAGGTGTTTAATTCTAACTGACGAAAATAGCTCTCATTAATTTACACAGGGTTTGTTTTTGAAAAAAATACTTTTCAGTATGCTCTTTTTTACTAAGTAGATCCGGGTCCGGCCGGATCTCTGTTAGGATCCGGCCGGACCCGGATCCGGACTTTTTTTTTCAAATTAGAGTCCGGCCGGAACCGGATCCGGACTTTTTTCTAAATTAGAATCCGGCCGGAAGCGGATCCGGACTTTTTTTTCAAATTAGAATCCGGCCGGATCCGGATATCAGACAAAAATGGCAATATCCGGCCGGACCCGGATAGTGAGTCCGGTACATCACTAATAAAAAACACAATTCTGATTTTATTAAATAATCAGTTAAGTATGTTACCATGATTATATAGTCAAAAATAAAAATCGACTAACTCAGATAAAAATTTTCTATTACAATTGAACTAAAACAGCACTTAACAAAAACAAAGTTAAATCAAACAAATAAAGAAACTAAAACGAAATACTGAAACAACTTGTGCACTACTAATTTATAAAGGCAAATATAGTACTTTGATTCAATCACAATAAAAGTATATGAAAAAGAGTTCAGAGAATTTTATTTAAGTTAAGTTCCTGAGTTTGTTTAGGACCACTTAACACATGACAAAGTGTACACTTTGACACATATGAATTGTCAAGAACAAAGATGCAGTTGTACAAATAAGAGAAAAGTACATACACTCTACAATAGACTCAGTATTTACTTAAACAATGTAAGTGTGAGCACCACAAATGTGGATGAGAGTTGACCACAATGCACGCAGTTGACACTTGATATGTATATTAATACATTCTATACACATGTAAATGGTTTAGAACAGGGGTCGGCAAACTGCGGCCCGCGGGCCAATTGCGGCCCGCGAAGGGTAAATCTGCGGCCCGCGAGCATGTTATTTTTTTAAATGGAATGCGGCCCGCGATAGAAATTTTTGTGGCCCGCGAGCATGTAAATGTGGCCCGCTGACCAAAATTATATTTCTAGTTAAATTTTTTCGGTAATTCGACTTAATTTGATTAGTTTGATTTTAAGTCTCTCTATAACATTTAAAAATAATTTCAAGAAATTACTGCTTTAGTTTAAAAATGTAAAAAAGACAGATTAGGGTTCTAACAGGATATGTTTCTCAGTTTCATAATTACTTCTTTTTTACAGCAGTAAGTAATTATCTGAAAAAAGAGTGTCAAGAGTGCTTGGATTTAATAAGTTGGTTATATAATACCTATTTATTAAATAAACTAAATGCAAATATTTCCATTTTGTACAAAAGTAATGCACAGTAATTAACTAAAGTGTTATTTCTTTATAGTTTAGATATTCTTTTTCAATATTTTTTATACCTCAGTTTCTTTTATAACTTTTTTATTTGTAAATGTTATATTAATGTTATATTATAACATTTAAAATAACATAGTAATAAGAAATAAGGTTCATTTGATTTTTGTTTTGACACATTTTAATTTTTTATAAGTTTTCTATGCACACCAACTTCAAAAAATGCTCATACTTTAAACCAATTTTTGTTTAATAATTTAGTTAGTTTAAGTTTAGTTTATGCATACTTTTCTAGCATTTTTATTTATACATGTCATATCTAAATTTGTACAGACACATTTAAAACAATATATATGACATAAGTTAATATAATTTTTGTTAGGTATACATTTCATTTTTCAAACATTGTTTTTTTCAAGCTAAGTTAATTTTTATGCTTTGCATATCAATACACACAATTGCTGTTTTTTTTTGAGTTACCTATTTAATATAAACTAGATATAGGGATTGTAAATTTATAAAGTTTGTACATTGTTAATCAAAATAGTTCAAATTCAAGCAAATAAACAACTAAACATTGCCACACATCACTATTTAAAGACTTCAAATCTCAGGCCAACTAAGCCATTTTTTAGTTTTTGGCTAGAATTGCTTTTTGTGTACAAAAATATCTGGAATAATTTTGTTGACTCAGGCTGGCTTTTTTGCTTAAAAGAGTGGCAAATTAAACTTATGATGTATGTTTTGCTCAATCCACAGTGTTAGTTTGAGATTTAATATATGTTAAATTTTAAGTCTTGCAGCTGATATAATTCAAAATATTATTTATATTATTGTGTACATTAATAAATGAACAATCAGTGTTGCCAAAAAAGTTGAATCTTGGAAAAGCTTTGAATTGGTGAATTTACGGTAAAAATATATAGAAAAAAACTTGAATTTGAGAATTTTTGAAAAAACCTGGAATTTCAAACAATTTTTACATTAAAAGTAATGAAATTTCAATTTGACTCAAAAAAAATTATTAAATAAATGTTTTTTTACTAGAAAATATATTATAGTAGCTTAACAGTATTTTTTAATATTGATAAATGTTATAGGACATTTTTTTGAACTTTAATTAAACTTTATACCAAAAAAAAAAAAGGAAGTGTACTTTCAAAAACTCCGTATTGGTACATTGCACCTTTACTTGAAAAATTTCACCGATTGTTGTGCTTCGCGTTTGAACTAAACCAAGAAATTCTACTAAAATGTCAAAGTTAGTAAAAATATCTCTAATAAAAAATCTCAGATGAGCAAAAGTTTTTCTATCAGTGCTCTCATGTTAACAGTTTGATTAAAGTCCTAATTGGATTTATGCGACTTTGTAACCTTAATGCATTTCCTAAACACGACTTCATGTTGTCATTGAAGAAATAAACAAAAGTTTTTCATTACCGCCAACATCAATTCTTTATTTAGTTTTCAATTATAAACGGTATCTCATTTTAGGTAACAAATTTTGCTACTTAATAACTTGCCTTAACAATTTTTTCTGATTATTCTGTAGTTACTGAAGATAATAATGTGCTTAGTCGAAAATGACTTTGGTGATTTTTTTTATTGTTTTTCGCAATAACTCCTAACTAACTCTTTTTTTATTCTTGTAGCTCGTCTTATATTTTACAATAAGTATTTTTAAATGCAATATTCTTATTGCAAATAAAGAATTGCTGTCATGATTAATAAAAAAAAATCTACTTTGCTAATGACTCAATAAAATTTTATACTTTTGTTAAACTTGTTTAAGAAACTTAATTGTTCATTCCAGCTGACCTATATATTTTTGGCATGTAATTTATGTACTCTTAATAACCTTTGTTATTTCTTTATGTAGTGAACTTTATATTAACTGGGTTGCTAAACAAACAGGCTATTTTAAAAGCTTGAAAACTCAGGTGTGTGTGAAAATTTTATTTCAAACACTTTAAAGAAATCTTCCAATTCTCAAAATAGTTTTTATGACTGTTGTGTAGTTTACTAATTGCATTTTTTTTTTGTTTTTTTACACTTTGTGTACTTTTTGATAATGATGATATTTTAACTAGGTATTTAAGCTTGATAAACAACTATTTATTAGCTTTTTAAAATTTTAATAAATTTAAGCTGGTTTGATGCATCCCAGACATTTTTGCTTTTTAAGTGGAAACCATGTAAAAGTCTAATTACTAATAAAATATTTAATTATTAAAGTATTTTACAATAAATTATGTTAAATCGTTTGTTTTAGCTTTCTGGAATACAAACAGGTATTAATTTTATTATGTTAACTAATTACTAAATTTCTTAATGAGTGTAAATTATTAAACTCGCAAAAACTTTTTTTGAAGTAAATATTCTTAGAAACATGAAAAAGTGTTGATGATATAACAAATGTATAAAAGTAACCCATAAATTGTTTTTCAAGTTAGGTTTTTATAGAGAGTTAGGTTGTAAGTAAAATTAAAAAAGTATTAAGTTTAACTTATTAAATGCTTATGAAAGTACATACTTTATTAACAATATTAGTACATATTTATTAAAGTATATTAATCAATGTGAATCATAATCAGTATTTAAATAGGCATTCTATGAATAGCTAAAAATCATTTTAAATAATAAGGTGAATAAAAGTAAAAATTTTCTCTAGTGTGACTAAAACTAAAACCATAAGATTATTGAAATGTCACTAAAACTAAAACTGCGGCCCGCGAAGACTTTGGAAACTTGAAATTTGGCCCGCGACCACCAACTGCCTGCCGACCCATGGTCTAGAACAGGGGTCGGCAAACTGCGGCCCGCGGGCCAATTGCGGCCCGCGAAGGGTAAATCTGCGGCCCGCGAGCATGTTATTTTTTTGAATGGAATGCGGCCCGCGAAAGAAAATTTTGTGGCCCGCGAGCATGTAAATGTGGCCCGCTGACCAAAATTATATTTCTAGTTAAATTTTTTCGGTTATTCGACTTAATTTGATTAGTTTGATTTTAAGTCTCTCTATAACATTTTAAAATAATTTCAAGAAGTTACTGCTTTAGTTTAAAAATGTAAAAAAGGCAGATTAGCCTTCTAACAGGATATGTTTCTCAGTTTCATAATTACTTCGTTTTTACAACAGTAAGTAATTATCTGAAAAAAGAGTGTCAAGAGTGCTTGGATTTAATAAGTTGGTTATATAATACCTATTTATTAAATAAACTAAATGCAAATATTTTCCATTTTGTACAAAAATAATGCACAGTAATTAACTAAACTGTCATTTCTTTATAGCTTAGATATTCGTTTTCAATATTTTTTATACCTCAGTTTTTTTTGTAATTTTTTTATCTGTAAATGTTATATTTTAGTGTGAAAACATTTGAAACAACATAGTAATAAGAAATAAGGTTTATTTAATTTTTGTTTTGATACATTTTAATTTTTTATAAGTTTTCTATGCACACTAACTTAAAAAAATGCTCATATTTTAAACCACTTTTTATTTAATACTTTAGTTAGTTTAAGTTTAGTTAATGCATACTTTTCTAACATTTTTATTTATACATGTCATATCTAAATTTGTATAGACACATTTAAAACAATATATAAGACATAAGTTAAAATAATTTTTGTTAGGCATACATTCCATTTTTCAAACATTGTTTTTTTCAAGCTAAGTTAATTTTTATGCCTTGCATATCAATACACACAATTGCTGTTTTTTGGAGCTACCTATTTAATATAAACTAGATATAGGGATTGTAAATTTATAAAGTTTGTACATTGTTAATCAAAATAGTTGAAATTCAAGCAAATAAATAACTAAACATTGCCACACACTAAGACTATCACTATTTGAAGACTTCAAATCTCAGGCCAATTAAGCCATTATTTAAGTTTTTGGCTAGAATTTCTTTTTGTATACAAAAATATCAGGAATGTTTTTGTTGACTCAGGTTGGCTTTTTTGCTTGAAAGAGTGGCAAATTAAACTTATGATGTATGTTTTACTCAATCCACAGTGTTAGTTTGAGTTTTAATATATGTTAAATTTTAAGTCTTGCAGCTGATATAATTCAAATTTATATTATTGTGTACATTAAAGAATGAACAATCAGTGTTGCCAAAAAAGTTGAATCCCAGAAAAGCTTTGAATTTGTGAATTTACGGTTAAAAATTCTAGAAAAAAAACTTAAATTTGAGATTTTTTGAAAAAACCTGGAATTTCAAACAATTTATACATTTAAAGTAATAAAATTTCGATTTGACTCAAAAAAAATTACCAAATAAATGTTTTTTTATTAAAAAATATATTATAGTAGCCTAAAAGTATTTTTTAATATTGATAAATGTTTTAAGACATTTTTTTTAAAATATAATTAAACTTTATACTAAAAATAAAAGAAGGAATTGTACTTCTAAACACTCCGTATTGGTCCATTGCACCTTTACTTGAAAAATTTCACCGGTTGTTGTGTTTTGCGTTGGGACTAAACCAAGCAATTCTACTAAAATGTCAAAGTAAGTAAACAAATCTCTAATAAAAATTCTCATATGAGCAATAGTTTTTCTATCACTGCTCTCATGTTAACAGTTTGATTACAGTTATAATTTGATTTATGCGACTTTATAACCTTAATGCATTTCCTAAACACGACTTCATGTTGTCATTGAAGAAATAAACAAAAGTTTTTCATTACCGCCAACATCAATTCTTTATAAAAGTTTTCAATTATAAACGATATCTCATTTTAGGTAATAAATTTTGCTACTTTATTACTTGTCTTAACAATTTTTTCTGATTATTCTGTAGTTACTGAAGATAATAATGTGCTTTGTCGGAAATGACTTTGGTAATTTTTTTTTATTGTTTCTCGCAATAACTCCTAAATAACGCTTTTTTTATTCTTGTAGCTCGTCTTCTATTTTACAATTAATATTTTTAAATGCAATATTCTTATTGCAAATAAAGAATAGCTATCATGCTTAATAAAAAAACAATTCTACTTTGTTAATGACTCAATAAAATTTTATACTTTTGTTAAACTTGTTTAAGTTAAATTATCCATTCCAGCTGAGTTATATATTTTTGGCATGTAATTTATTTACTGTTAATAACTTTTGTTATTTCTTTATGTAGTGAACTTTATATTAACTGGGTTGCTACACAAACAGGCTATTTTAATAGCTTAAAAACTCAGGTGTGTGTGAAGCTTTTATTTCAAACACTTTAAAGAAGTCTTCCAATTCTCAGAATAGTTTTTATGACTGATGTGTAGTTTACTAATTGCATTTTTTTCTTGTTTTCTTACACTTTGTGTACTTTTTGATAATGATGATATATTAACTAGTTATTTAAGCTTGATTAACAACTATTTATTAGCTTTTTCAAGTTTTAATAAATTTAAGCTGGTTTGATACATATCAGGCATTTTTGCTTTTTAAGTGGCAACCATGTAAAAGTCTAATTACTAATAAAATATTTTATTAAAGTATTTGAGAATTAATTATGTTAAATCATTTGTTTTAGCTTTCTGGAATACAAACGGGTATTAATTTTATTATGTTAACTAATTACTAAATTTCTTAACGAGTGTAAATTATTTAACTCGCAAAAACTTTTTTCGAAGTTAATATTCTTAGAAATATGAAAAAATGTTGATGATATAACAAATGTATAAAAGTAACCCATAAATTGTCTTTCAAGTTAGGTTTTTATAGAGAGTTAGGTTGTAAGTAAAATTTAAAAAAATATTAAGTTTAACTTATTAAGTGCTTATGAAAGTACATATTTTATTAACAATTTTAGTACATTTTATTAAAGTATATTAGTCAATTTAAATCATAATCTAATGAAAATTAATTTGAATAGGCATTCTATGTATAGCTAAAAGTCATTTAAAATAATAAGGTAAATAAAAGTAAAACTTTTCTCTAGTGTGACTAAAACTAAAACCATAAGATTATTCAAATGTCACTAAAACTAAAACTTCGGCCCGCAAAGACTTTAAAAACTTGAAATTTGGCCCGCGACCACCAACTGCCTGCCGACCCCTGGTCTAGAAGATATTAGAGCCAAATTACTAAAAACAGTTTTTAATTGTAAAGCTCTTGGAAATGAAGTAAGTATAACAATTCAACGGTCTTCAAAACTTTTGATACTAACAAGTATTGGCAGCCAAACTATTTTGCTATTTTGTTGTATAAAATTACTTTTTATCAAAAAGCTGTATTTGCAAAAAAGGTTTATTTTACAAAAACATGTACTGCTGAGCCATTATAAAATCTATTTGAAGAACTCAAAGAATATGATTCGATTAAATTGTTTGGTATACAATAAAAACTTCTTAAAAGTAAAAAAATTAAGTATACAATTTATGATCCAAATTTAAATACTAAGACAATTAAAAATGTGAAGTATAAAATTAATAATAAGCATAAGGACTTCAAAGAGAAAAATATAGCAAATGATCTAGAGAATTGCTTGAAGAAAATAGGTGATGGATTCATTCAGTCATTCAAAATTTTTAATGATCCTATACTTACTAACGTCCATAAAAACTTACCTTCATTCATTCTTTTCACAGAGGATCAGTTTGTTTACATGGTCACATTTTCTGCTCAACTAAGTTCAGTTTTAAGTGTAGACAGAACTTTTAATCTAGAAACGTATTTCTTGACAGCTATTACTTTCAAAAACAAAAAAGTAAATTTCAGAAATAATAGTTCTAATCCAGTATTTTTAGGTCCTTGTTTTCTACACAAACAAGCCAGAGAAGAAGATTATAAGTTTTCTTTCTCTTGTGTAAAGTCAAAAATTTTAAATAATTTTCCTACATTCAATTTTTCAACTTTGTCACAGATGGTGAACAAGCACTTGTAAATTCAATTTACAAAAGTTTTCCTGTCAACACAAAGCTTAGGTGTCATATACATATTAATAGAAACATCTATTCTTTAAATAAAAACTCTATCAGGGTGGTCAATGTTATTTATTTAAAGAATTTAAAAGATCTCTGTTTGAGTACCAAGGTACACAACCAATGTGTTGTAAGAAAATTAGATCCCACTCTCCACAATCATCATAAAATCTGAATGCTTTTTTACTATCTGGAAAGTAATATTTGTCCATATTTAATACAAATTGCATATTACTTTTTATAATCTTTGGTACAGCATCTAAACTTTGTCACACTTTTCTAAAACATTTAAAATATCCTTATGCCTTTTAATTTCAGTATAAGGTTTGACATATATACCGTCTATATTATTGACAATATCTTTGTTATCTATATTATTTTTTAAATAAGATTGTTGAACACAACAAGATTTTTTTTTTTTCTTTCAGTAGGCTTAAAAAAGTGTTTTGTGATAAGAAAACTACCACCTTTTTAATTTTAGTATTAAAATTATTTACAAAATCATCTGAACTATCACTGGAATAAGTTGTTTGAGGCTTGTTTTGTTTATTATTCTTAACTGTTTTAAACTAATTCTCACTTAAAATTGAATCAACATTGACACTAGCATTTGAAAAATCATCATTGTCTTTATCATTGCTGTCAACAATTATAATTCTCCTTTGACTTATTTTAAAATTACAGTTTTGCTTAACTTTACTTATCAAACTAACAAAATGGTTTTGCTGTCAATGTTTATTAGTATCAAAAGTTATGGAAGACAATTGAATTACTATAATTACTTCATTTCCATTAACTTTACAATTAAAAATTGTGTTAAACAATTTGGCTGTAGTATTTTCTTGATCATTTACATATAGGTAGAATGTATTGAAATGTATATTAAGTGCCATTGCACTGCACGCAATGTGGGCAACTCCCATCCACGTTTGTGTTGTTCCCACTTGAATTGTTAAAGAAAATACGGAGTCAAATGTAAAGTGTATGTACTTTTCTCTTATTTGTACAACTGCATCTTTATTTTTAAACATCCAAACAAATACTTTTAATCGAATTTCTCTATGATGTACTTCAACGCCATACAGGGACTGGGAAATATCTTTAAACATCAATCCCCAGCCCCTGAGTTTCAGATTGGTATGCAGTCTGTGGTTAATCTCAAATGTAGTTTGACTGCGACATCATCAACTTCATGAGGTCATTCAAAATTTACATTTTCTCAATATGGGTCAAGTGGGCCTAAACCAAACTTAGGAACTTCTTTTTTTAAATCTCTGTAAACTTTTTCTTCAACTAAGTGTTTCCACTTTTGAATGATATTAAATGCTTCTTTTGCCATTTTAGTAACTTAACACTATAAACATACCTGTTTGTAAAACATGAAATTTAGTTAAAAATAATATAAAAAAAACTTAGGGCTTGGGGAGGGTGGGGTTAGTCTTTTTTGTATAACTTGATCTTACTTTGTTGAATTTCAACTAAGCTTTGAGTTGCTTTTTACAGAAATTTTTTATCAAAGAAGGTTTGTGACAAATATCCTGTTTAAGTCTGAGAATACAATAGGTTCCTTATGGTAGGGTAAACTAAAACAAATAAAAATCTTTTTCCTCCTACGTTTTTGAGATCAATACCACAAACAGGTTTTTTGAAATTTTTTTCCATGTTTTCAGAGTTTTTAAGGCAACAAGTATATTGATCTATTTATAGCATAAACTAATAAATTTAAGGTAAATAACTATCTTAAATAGTATAATAACACTAAAAAGATACTGTAAAAACACTTAAAATGTGTTTTTAGTAGTGATGTACCGGACTCACTATCCGGGTCCGGGTCCGGCCGGATATTACCATTTTTGTCTGATATCCGGATCCGGCCGGATTCTAATTTGAAAAAAAAGTCCGGATCCGGTTCCGGCCGGATTCTAATTTGAAAAAAAAGTCCGGGTCCGGTTCCGGCCGGATTCCAATTTGAAAAAAAAGTCCGGATCCGGGTCCGGCCGGATCCTAACAGAAATCCGGCCGGACCCGGACCTAGTTAATAAAAAAGAGCATATTGAAAAGTATTTTTTCAAAAACAAACCCTGTGTAAATTAATAAGAGTCATTTTCGTCAGTTAAAATTAAACACCTACCGTGATTGGCTCATTTTGTACACGTGACTAATTTACATTTGTTAACATTTAAACTAAGAAATAAGCATTTCATGAAATGCAACTTTTTACATATGTTGTAAAATTGAAAACTTTGGAATGAATACTTGCATTATTTATTGTTTAAAGTTGAGCTCAGAGAATATTTAGAGTTAATACGGTTGAATGTACGAGCCAATGAGAATCATATGACGAAATGTTTCAGACTAAATACTGATTCAACAAAACATCAGAACATGACAGGCAGTTTATATGTAAGCAGTTAGTTAGTTTGGTGTGTAGCTTGAAGCAACAAAATATCTTGAACGTTTTTGTGAATGCTTATTGTAAGTAGTGTTTTGTTTTAAAAGTGAATATTTCAACAGGTGTTTAATTGTTTAAATATTTAAGCCAGGTTTATAGTTTAATAGTTTATTAAAAATTTTACAGTTTGTTGTTTACTAAAAGTCTTATTTAATTTTTAGTTTTTTGTTTTAGGTCTTTTGATATAGATTTAAATAGCTTCCAGTTTTTAAAGTGTTACCAAAGTAATTAATAATTTTGTATATGTTAGTATTTCTTGTTGTGTTTTATATAAAAGATTCATCACTCAAAACTGTGTGTCTGATTATAGAAAGTAGTCTCAGTTAGAATTTAGTATTTGTTAGATGTTAATTAAATAAGGTAGGATTTAATTATGATGGGTAGTACTAATAAGTTAAGTGTACCACAATCAGTCCACAACTTTACTACCAAATTGTCAACCTTTGCTAGCTGTTCTACTGATTATTAGATCAAATTAATTTTTTCAGTTTTTAAAAACCTCATTCTGACTCAGGCTTGTTTATACTCACTCTAGCTAGTTTTATTGACTTAAACAGTGGTAACCCTGCTAGTTTGAAATTTTTTGGGAATTTTAATAAATCTTAGACTGCCTCAGGCTAGTTTAGTCTTTTATAAAAACTCAGGCTAGTTTTCTTTTAGATTTTGAATGAGTTTGAGCTGATCCAGTTTTCAATATTTTGTAATTTTCTAGTGTATTTTGTTCAAGAACTTGATTTCAGATTTTTAATTGTAAATAACACCTAAATTTGTAAACCTTGTGGCTAGCTGTTCTACTTAATATTAGATTAAAGTTCTTTTTTTCAGTTTTTAAAAACCTCATTCTGACTCAGGCTAGTTTATTCTAGTGATGTACCGGACTCACAATCCGGGTCCGGGTCCGGCCGGATATTGCCATTTTTGTCTGATATCCGGATCCGGCCGGATTCTAATTTGAAAAAAAAGTCCGGATCCGGTTCCGGCCGGATTCTAATTTGAAAAAAAAGTCCGGGTCCGGTTCCGGCCGGATTCTAATTTGAAAAAAAAGTCCGGATCCGGTTCCGGCCGGATTCTAATTTGAAAACAAAGTCCGGATCCGGGTCCGGCCGGACCCGAAATTATGGGTCCGGTACATCACTAGTTTTTAGTTAAATAAATTTATTGATACAAATAAAAATTCATATATATGATAGACTTATCATATCTAATCAAAATTTTATTATTTTACATGCAGAAATAGTTTATAATCAGATATTTTTTGGTGATTTTTGTTTCAAATACCACATTTTTCCTTTTTTTTTTTTCTAATTTCACAAACTCAAGGTTTTTCCAGTTTTTGTTTAAACTTTCAAGTTCATGGATTACAGGTGTTTTAGCAACCCTGCTTAAACTTTAAGGAAATATATCTTCCAATATTTAAAAAAAATAAAGAAAACAAAATAAAAGATGACAATACAAACCTACTGTACTCTCCTACTATCAAGTTATATCTCAAAAATTTGTTTTAGTATTGAAAATCTGTATAAGGCTACTTGTAGTTTACTTAAAAATCTGTAAAATAACATCAAGTTGTAGCAAAAATGATCTACACTCTTCCTGTAACTACACTAAGTTTTTTTTGAAATTTCCTTCATTTTTTTATAAATTTAACACATTTTTTTAATTACAAGTCTTATTTACTTTTCTAGAAAAAAAAAGTGATCAGAATTTTAAGTTATACTAGGATTTTATACAACGTTCAAAGATTCCAAGAAACATCTAGGTTTGATGACCACCCTTTTAGCTTGATTTCAAACTAAAAAAATGCTAGGTTTTATTGAATTACATAACTTATGTATGACTAGTTTTAATTTTTTCTATGACTTAAGGTCATCAAAAATAAACTATAAAGGAAAAATAAAAAAAATAGCTTTAATTGTTTTTGAGTTTGAAATTGTAACTTACAGAAAAAATATCAGAGTTAAAAGTTATATTTCTATAACTTTAATAACAAAGGGAAATGTTTTGTACTACTTTATTATTTTTATTCAGGTATAATCATTTTCATATTTATAAAAATAAACAAAGTGAATTTATCATAGGCCTAGACAGCAACTTTGTTTGTTTACAAAGTTTGAGCTTTAAAACTACCCAAAGTAAAGTTAATGACGTCATCAAAATATTGGGTAATTTTTTTTTTGAAAAATTGCTGGGGCTGAATATTCTACACATGTGTCGCTGATTGGCTGATCTATTTTCATAGAGATAAAACTATCCAACCGTAAATTTTGATGCTATTTTTCTTATTTTGGTGCCATAAGTTGTTACAAGTTAGCAAAAGACTCAGTTTAAAATTCAAAAGTATGTTCTCAAATATTAAACCTTACTAGTTTTAGAAATTTGTATACAATTTAACTGTAATACATCTGTAGGATGAGAAAAAATTATTAAATAATTATTTAACTTAAGATTATTTATTTTTACTGCTAATATAAGATTATGAGTGGTGGGGTTCATTATTTTGGTTTAAAAATTCACAGTAATTACCTAGGATGAAGTTGCACCAATGTCAAGCTGAAATTATATTGAATTTAATGTCTTTCTAACCATTATTTTAGGCTAAAAATCAATGTTTTATGCTAACTATGTTTAGCCTGAAATATACTTTGTTTTAAACAAGATTTAAATAAAGAGTGAGAATAAAATTTATTTATGACAAACTAAAGTAATTGATTGATTATGTTTTACAATATCATAATCAATATAAAAAGTTGAAAAGATTTAATTGCTTTATATTGTTTAATAAAAGCAACTATATATTTAAGTTTTATTAATTTATGATATATAACTCAATTTATGTACTTATAAATATAGTTTTTTAGCCAAAAATTATTGTTAAGAATACATCAAGTACAATATAATTTCAGTTAGATATTGGTGCAACATCATACTAAATAATTATCAAATTCACATTGGCTTTTATGCAATAAAATATATATAGGATTGCCACATACTAATGAGCTCAGAGAAATTTCAAATAATAGAAAATCTCAGGGAAAGTTACGAAGTTTTTAATTTTCTTAAACTCTGGGAAACTCAAAGCAGTTTTAAGATTTTTAAGAAAACCTCAGGAGAATTTTTTAAATAGTTTATTAAAAGTATTTAAGGATTTGAAAAAAACTCCGGGAAGGTTAAGGTTACTCACAGAAGATTTTATGACTCAAAGGATGGCAAACAAGTATATATTAGGATTTAATTTATATTATTTCTTGAAGTATTAGCTTGTAATATTTACAGTTATAGTTAGTTTTAATTAAGTTCAGGTTAAATGTATAAAATAAAGTTCACAGGGTAACTTAGGCCTCTGAATGTTTTTATAACTTTGTATTTGGATCTAAAACATTGTTTGAACAACAGACATCTAATTTGCCACAAGAACTTTTTTAAGGGTATAGGGGGTTAAAAGACAATCACTTCCATGTTTTTGTTTATTTATATAACTATGATTCTTTCATTAAATAAGCATAAGGAAATTACAGTTGAGGCCAGGGGGTTACATCCATGTAAGATACTCACTAATTTTTTAAAACAAATATATTTAAATTTTTTCAAGTTTTATATTTAAAGGGTATCTTTAAGAAGTACGCATCTGTGTGGGGTACGCAAAAATTTTTCAAAATATTTATCTATTACATTCAAGTGTATCTTTAAGAAGTATGCATTCGTGTAAGGTAAGAATAAACTAGGGGCATAGGGGAGTTACACTTTTTTTTGAAATAAATATTAGTTAAAGGTCAGTTATTCATTAAGAAAAAGTGTAACCCAATGTAAAAATAAATTTAGGGGCATAGGGGGGTTAAAACACTTTTTTTGTAATGTGATCTTGTTTTGTATAGTTTTTAATAAGCTACAAGTTGCTTTTTACAGACTTTAAAAATTCAAAATAACTTTTGAGAAAAAGCCATTCAAATTCGGAGGCAACAATAGGCTCCATATGGGAGGCACAACTAAAACAGCAAATAACTAGAATTCACTAAAGATATAACTCCAGCATTTTTGAAATTACTATCACAAATTTTAAGAAAAGTTCCTTGTAATATTTAAAAATACTGGTGCAAGGAATTATTAAAATTATTAAAAAATTATATATATAAAGAATAAAACTTTTTTTTTTTTGTTATAAAATTTTTATTTTGAAATGACTTTTATAAACATTGCAAGGAACATTTCCTAAAAATTTGAGGTAGTTATCTCAAAAAAACTAGTAAAAGATATATTCTTAGTGATTTCTAATTATTTGCCATTTTAGTTCTGCCTCCCATAAAGAACCTATTGTTGCCTCCGACTTTGACCGGCTATATCTCAAAGATTGTTTTGAATTTTTAAAATCTGTAAATAGCATCTTGTGGCTCAGTAAAAACTATATAAAATAAGATCACATTCTAAAAAAAGTGTTTTAACCCCCTATGCTCTTAAACTTATACTTATTATACACGGATGCGTATTTCTTAACGATACTCTTTGAATGTAATAGATGAATAATAATTGGCTTTTTCTTAATTTTTTATAATTATACGTGCTTACTTACATAATTATATAGTAAATAAAAATATGGAAGTGGTGGGCTTTGAACCCTAACACAGGTGTTTCTGAGCAAAAATGCAGGCCTTAACCACTCGTCCATGTTACCTGTGGTACAGCTGCACATTTTGCGTTTATTAATGTAAAAATTTTAACAATTTTTCAAAAGTTTTTGCATTGAAATATATTCATAAATACTAATTTAATAAAAATATGATAACATAATTAACAATGTACCTATTTTGTTAACATAACAAAACAACTAAATTAATTTTTAAATTAATTTAATCATTATATTTAATCAAGTATAATACTTGGTATTTAAAATAATTCAAAACAACAAAACAAAAATTATACGTAATACACAAAACAAGTTAATACATAAAACACACAAGATAATTGACTTACTTAAATTAAATAAAAGTAATAGTTACTCTAATTCAAACTGTTATGCCTAAGTATAAGCTTAAAATTCTAACCTACAATTAATAACCTTTTTTGAATCCTACGCTTACCCCTTACACTCATTTTTTTTCTAAACTAAATGGATCTCATAAAATTTACTCCTTTATTAAACTAACTCTTAATTATTTTTAGAGTTTTGTTTTTCAATAATTTGAAAACTTTTTCAACTATACTTTTGTGTTTATTTTCGCCAAAAAAAAAACTATTTTAAGTTTATATTAAAAACTTGCTTGAATATTTTTTTTACTATTTTTTGTTTTTATGTGATAAAAATCTCGAATCAAGATGTTTTGTAAGCGTTTTATGTTATTTTTTATTTAAAATTTTGTTTTTTCTGAGTGTTTTCAATGAAAACGGCTTAAATACAAATGAAATATATTGTTTTAAAGAACAAAGAATTAATAAAATTCATTACTAAACGGGTTATCAACCAATGAGAATTTGAAATAAAGTTTTTGGTTGTACGAACCTTGATTTAATTTCTTTGGTAAACCTGTTTTGAACATATATTTAATATTCTGTCATTTATGTATTAAAGGGTTATAAGTAGAAATCAAAATGTTTTTAAAGTGTAATCTTGTTATTTAAAACGTTAAATTTTATAAATACTTAATTTTTCTATAAACTTCTCATCAAACCATCTTTTAATAATATTTTGATATTTACATACAAAAGTTGATCTATATATGACGTTTAAACGACGTTTTATTGTTTATTTTGTATACAAAATGTACTAAATACCATTTTTTTTATTAAAACTGATTAAGTTATAACGTTTTTAGGTTTTCTTTTTTTTTCTGAGTTTTAACATAAAAATTTAATCACTATTGATTATTTTATATTTTTTTACCCAAAAGTACGTTTCTTTTAATGGTTTATTTTAAAATTTACGTAAATTTGGGATTTTATATGTATATAATTATTAAAAAAATCATTAATACTTGTGGTTTATAAAAACACTAATTAAATTATTAAAAACTAACTGTTTTATGTTATATTACTTAAATTAGTTATTTTTCAAGTTAACTTAATACATCAAAGTTTAAAATATTAGAGTTGTTTTAGATTTTTTATTAACAATATGTCTGCTTTTTTTATGTTATCGCATCATTTTGTCCCTGGTTTCATAATAATTAAAAAAATTAAAACTTTTTTATTCTTTTTAGCGCTACAAATTTTAAACAAATCAGCGACGCATTGGTGGAATATTCAGCAGAAATTGCTGCAATCAAAAGTACCCAATATTTAAAACTACCCATAAAAAGTCCTACCGTTACTAGAATCCTAACGTCATACTTGTTACGTTTATAAAATTTGAATTTGGTCGTGTGATGTATTTATATTTTTATATGGTACTAAAAACTGTACTTTTTAATTTTTGCACTGTGAGTAAAATATGAAACTTTGCACTTTTTGGTTTGCGCTTTGAGTGAACTTATGAAAATTTGCACTTTTTTGCACTTCCAAAAATCGGACATCTCTCCTCCTATCTTTTTAAAAAAAAAACTTAAAATTATCATATAATATCCTTTACAGCATTAGATAAAAATTGTAAACAGTAGGCAAGTCACTTAAACTAAAAAGAAAAATTACAAATGTTTTATTGCTTATTATCCATTGTTTTTACTTGACAACATGTTTTAAACAGTTACCAAAAATCAATGACCGTTTTGTTAGAACTTGTAAATACAATTTTTTAGGTATTTTGTCATTTATATTGAATTTGTAATAATGTTACAATCATTTTAAAGTTGTGGCAAATTTTACTAAACTTTCTAATGACAGTTCTAGTTGCAGGTCAAAAAAGGAGCCTTTTTAATGTACTTAAAAAAACATAACTAAAACTATTTTTTGAACAAAAAAAAAGCTATAGATTATCCTTTAAAGATAAGACTAAAATGTTGTTTTTATTTTTTGAAAACAAAACTATATTAAATTAGTCGACACAAAATTTTGAATGCGGCCCGCAGTTTGCCGACCGCTTGTTTCAGCGCAAGGAGGAGGCTTTAAAGTGTTAAGGAGTTTATAGCGACAAAACACTCGAACTCGACTGCTTTATATACATGCAGTTCTTTTTTTAGAAACCCACACCTATTATAGTTAATAAACAAAAAAAAAAATTAGAATGTAGTTGAACTTCAAAACCTTTTAACTCAAAACAGACAAAAGGCTGCTTTAGTGCTCAGTTTGCATAACAACTATCAGTATTTTGACAATTCTAATCTGGATCCAGGTCAGGTTGTGGATCTGGCCAAATATTAATTTATAAAAGGATCTGGATCAAGTAGGTCATAAAAGAGCCTTTTTTAATTTTAATAATTTGATTCCAGCATGCAATATCTATATATTGTTTTTTTATCTATTCAAAATTTTTCAGTTAAAAATATTAGCTTTTATAGATAACGCACTGTCCCGAAAACTCAAGCAAACTTAATCAAAGAAACTTAAGTTTTTTATTTTAAAGCAATGCCTTTTTAAAAGTGGTTTTTTATAGCTTTTCTGAACTATGAGTGTAGTAAAAAATCAAATAACTGCTTTTGTTTTAATTAATGTATGAAAATTTTTATTGAAAACAAATGAAGAAATAATTAAACTAAACGTTTTTTAAGAAGTAATTTGTTGTTAAATTTTCAGCTTTTTTAGAAAAAAGTCATGAAAAAAAAGAATAAAACTTAGTAAACAAAAAAATATTCTACAAAGTTTTCGTATATAAACGTATTATAAAAAGAATCAAAATTATTTTATGTAAAAACAAAGAAATTATATAAACTAAATGGACATCATAGTTTTCAGAATTGTAATAAAACAAAGTTCTGAATACCGAACAAAACTATGTAAATTTTAATTTTATGCTCGAGTAATTGTGTAATGTTTTGTCCTAGAAAATTGGCAACTATTCTACTTGGAAATTTCATAAGAATAACAATATAAGCGAGGGAAAAGGAAGTGTTACATTTATCCATTAAAAGAGAAAAAGATTTTGAAAAAATAAAAAAACCAAACTATAAAACTGTTGCTATGGTAATACAAGCCATTTAGTCATTGGGCTTATGGTTTAAATGTAAGTTCATGATTCATTTATTTTCTTTTTATAATAGAAAATATAAACTTGAAACAAGACGGTAAAAAGACTTTAAAGAAGTACATTTTTCAAATATATAATTGTTATTTTCTGTTTAACTAATACAAGAAACTAAATAATTGCTTTAAATTAAAAAAGTCTGAGATCTAATATTTATTAAGGTATTTACAAAGTTTCAAACAAAACTACTAAGTTTTTGATTTTGAATACTAACTTTATTTTTTAAAGTTTTTTAACTAAAGCAACTATTTTGTTATATGTTAAAGATTTAACAAATAAGTTTGTGGGCTCTAGTATTGGTTTGGCTGCAGTTCTACTAAGGTTTAGGAAGTTTTTCATTCATAATATTATGCATAATATTTCAAATAATTTGAAAATACCAGTAAAAGAGAATGCAAAAATTAAATAAGTAACCAACTTATTCAATTTTATTAATAATGTAAAAAAATTGCCTTACATTGTGAAGTTAACATGAATACCGAATTATTTTAAATGTAAGAAAATAAAAATAAAGTACTAATCAAAATTTCTAGTTAAGTTGTGTTAATAAAACAAAAACTTTTTCAACGATATGTTAATAAGTTATGTAGTCAAGCAGTTCCAGTTAAAATAATTTAGCTAATAAAATAATTAAATCGAAAAAAAAAAAGTTGAAAACAAACTAATAGCAGACGTGAACAATTATTTTACAACTTTATAAATAAACTAAACCGTAAATTACAGTTGTTCTAATGTTGTAAAAATAAAAACAATACGTGGTTTGGTCAAAAGTTTCAAAAATTGAAAATGAAATCTTTGAGTTATAAAATCATTCAAAAATAGTGTTTTAAATTTTTTTTTGATTTGTTGATTTTCAATGATAAGTTTCTGTTATTAAATTGTGCAATTTTCGTAGTTATAAGATTTTTATATATATATTTTTTTTCTACAAAAAACTTTAAAAACTACGTAATTTTTGATGTAGTTATTTATAAGTTATAAAACAACTTTACTTGATATCAAAAATTTAAAATGCAGACATGCATTTTTAGTAGATTATTTTGAAATAAAACAATAACTGATCGCTTTTTTATTACGATTATTTAAGTTTTTTTTTAGGGTCGCACAGGAAATAGAAAACCAGTCTAAACACGCTTCTGACTTCTGAGTCCTGGTTGGTACCTATCAAGTAACGAGAAAATGTGTGTGAATATTTGTAAACATATAATATAAACCAATGAATAGTAGTAAAATTATATTACTTTTTGGATGTTTTACTGCCTAGTCGTGTTGTTTAAAACAAAAATCGATTATTTTATTTACTTTATTGGAACCGAAGTCAAATTTATTTTTTCTAAATCAAGCTGCGGTTAAACTCAGGTAATAGCAAAAAAGACCGGACTCGATCCCTTAAAGATCAGTGTGTTTTGCATATTTGGTAAGTCTGCAATTTTTTTAAAAGCTTTTACTTTTTGATATTTATTTATTTATACCCTTATCCCTAACCATCCTAACTCAAACATATTTAAAATTAATCAGAAGATAAAGTTTTAATAATTGAAATTAGAAACTATATGAAAAAATAAACTTTTACTGATTTATCAAATATGCTAATCAGACTGATTTTTAAGTATATCACTTTAATTGAGGTTTGTTTTTTTAAAACAGAAAAGACTTGAACTCTATCAGCTGAAAATCTAAGGTGCTTCTGATTGGCTAATATTTTACATATTTTACACTAGATTTAAATTATATATATTTATTGATTTTCTTTAAATATATTTAGTTATCATCGTTTAGGGACAAGGGTATAGATTAAAAATTCTGGGTAAAAATTCTTAGGCTTAGGGGTTTAGCTTAAAACTAAAAGTCCATTTTCGTTTGAAAACATAAACAATATCAGATGACTTCGTGTAGTAATAAATAACTATAAATTTGATTTTAAACTTAAAACTAATATATTGTTCATTTTAACTAATTGTTTACTTTGGTATTCTGATGATCAAAAGTTCATTTATATATTTCTGTTATTTCAAAACTATAATTTTTATTGTACAATTTTTTTGATCATATTAAAGAATGAAACAAACATAGAAAGAAAATAAATGTGAAAGCTCACAACTAAGGTCAATGGATTGGTGTGGAGAAAGACCTTTTGGTCATGAGTTGCATGCACCATTTGCTTGTAACTAATATTTTGAGCTAACTTTAAAACAATAATGAAAAAGTAAAAACAAAAACTCAAAAAGTAGTTATATATATATGTATATATACATTGAAAAAAAGGCGCTCCACACTGTCTCCTCCCCTAGATTTTGATATTTATGATAATTTACATTTAAACTTATTTTGTTGCCCTCTCTACAAAAGCAATCACAAAAAATGCATGAAATATCTAAAAATTAAATAAAATTAAATATAAAATTAAAATTTAATATAAAATATTTATTTGGTAGTTATGAAGTGCAAGTAACACAAGGGAATGACAAAGTTTTTGCTGTTTAATAGAACTGCAAAAAAGAGTGAATTCAGTGTTAAGGTAAATGGTTTTATGATTGACCAGAGTGAAAATATTAAATACTAAGGTGTGGTATTAGATGACAAGATGAAATAGAAGGCACATTTAAAGTGCCTTAGATCAAAATTATTGAAAAAAAAATATATATAGTAAACACAAAATTTTATTCAAAAACTTTCACAAGTTATCAAATTCAGTGAGTTTTCTGCTGAAAGTTGTGAAAAAACTATAAACCAAAATGTCTATTCTTTCTTATTTTAGTAAAACTTCCAATAAAAACTAGTTTGTTAGGAGTGATATGTATCCATTAAATTGACTTTAAACTTGGTCAAAGTTTTTTGTTTTTCTTTATGTCTGTTTTTTTTTCTAGTTAATTTATTTAATTTTTATTTAAAGAGATAGGTTAACATTATTTTTTGTTTTTCATGCTAGATTTAATTTATGTTTCCTCTTAAACAAAATTTAAACTTTTTTTGAAATTGAAATTTAAAGTTAATGCAATGCATAATTTTTTTAATATATGCAGCACTTATACTATTATATGAAAAATATTATTTTTTTTACTTATCCCAAATTTTAGTTATACGGACATGTTTACAGAATCTTGCCCAATGTGTCCTGATTAATGAATAAGCACTGTACTTTAAAAATGGTGTATTACAGTTTGTTCTATTCCCATATCCAGTGTTGTGTATCTGATTTGGGTGGTCCTGCTAGTAAGTTGTCATTTGAAGCCAATTGTTAGCATGCAAAAAATAAGTATAATTAGTATGTTTGTTGCTTGCCTCCAACAAATTTCTTGTTTGTTTAAAACTGGTATTCTGAAATTTAATGAGGTGTTTAATTTGCAACTTTGTAAGTTTATGCTGAATAATTTATTTAAGGTTAATCACACTTCTTTACTCCAGTAATTATGATTCATACACACAATACTAGACATTTAAAAATTTATAGTTTGTAATTGAAAGACCAATAAAAGGGCTTGGCTTAAACTCTTTCAGGTATTTGGGTCCTAAGTTGTGGTCTAGTGTTCCAATACTTTTAAAAACCTAAAAAAAATTGTAATTTAGATACAGTTTCTAAAAGTTTTTGTTGAGCCAGTATACTAAATAAGTCTAAAATGCTTTAATGTGTAAATTGTGTTACATGCAGATTAATTTATTGTTTTTAGTTGGTATTTGTCACCTGTTTTATTTAATAGTGTCAGTTTTGTGTGTGTTTATTCTATTTTATAGTTAATTAGTTTTGGTCTGTTTGTAAGGAAAAATAACTTGAATGGGTATGCATGATTGTTTATTTGCTGTTTTCTGGTTTGTTATATTTTGTTTGTTAGCTGTACATATATATTTATTATGAATAACTTTTTTTTTCTTACTTTATACTTTATTTTGTTCTGCCTATACAAGTTTCAGATATTTTGATTTATTTAAATATTTTTTTGATTTTTTTTTACTGAATAACATTACAGTAAAATAGTTGTTTATTAATTAAAGGTTAATGTATTCATTATAATACTAGTTAATGTGTTTTTTCAACAACTGATTATGATTCACTCTGATGAAAGTAATCACATGGTAGGGTTGTTGATGTGATTTTTTTTGTTTTAGCGCTGTGAACACTTGCTTTGGGATTTGAGCTTTATGATTTTCCCACACTTTTTGGTTGTTAGTGTTGGGATTTTTGCCTTGTGAGTGTTTTCCAAATGGCATGTCACCAAGGTTTTTTTATTGTTAAAAAAAATAAGTTTAAGTTCATTTCAATTTTGGATATTTTTAAGTTAGATATTAATGGTACAGGTAAATTTCTCATATTGTAACACTCACTTTTCCCTACAAAAGGTATATGGTTGCAAGGGGTATAGTTTGAGATTGATGTTGTTTTATCATTAAAAAAAGTTAGTTTGCCAAGTTATTTATTTAAGAAAAAGTGTCAAACCAAGGTCTTTTTTCTTTATTAAAATTAATGATCTATTTAATTAGTGTTTTTGGTTTTGTACTTATTGTTACTTTTGTTATAAGTGTGTCCAAAAAATATATTTTTATTTTAAATGATTGTTTTCAATTTTTTTTTTCTTAAAGCAAAGTTTTTATTTTCATTCTTATCACAACAAGTTATTATGCATAAGTAAGTTAATTTTTGTTAACTTTTCTTTTAATAATTTAATTTTATGTACGTTTTTAATTATGTTAGTTTTGCAGTTTGTTGTTTTTGTTAACAACTGAACTTAAATTTAATTTTAGATCTGAGCAGTATCAATAGAACTCATAATTACTATAACACATATAATTTTTTAGCTATTGAGTAAGTTAAAATATATGAGCTTTACAAAGGCAACAAAATATGGTTTATTGATTGATAAAGACAACTCTAAACCTAAAGAAACTGAAGTCTTAATAAGCCAATAAATTTGATACAAATGTTTGTATGTACATTAGCTCTTTAAATTTATTAAAATAGAACAAAGTTTTTAAGTCACAAAACAAGAAAACTAATATTGAGTGCATAAGATAAACGCAGGATTTTTTTTTGAAATCTTGAAAAACCTGGACTTAAATAAAACTAGGAAAATACCCTATGAAAACCTTAATATAATGCTTATAAAACTTGGAAACCTGGATTTTTAAACAACTTTGCAGGTAAATAATGAACTTAAGAATAGATAAGAAAAGAAATACACAAAAAATTGTTTATCATTTTAAATTTATTTTTTTATAAAACACATTTCAAGTAGCTTCGTACCTTTTCAATTATTTGAATACATCTTTAGACTCACATTTAATTTTCTACTAAAACTAAACAAGGAAACTTGTACTTTTTAAAAACTTGAAAAAATTAAAACCTAGAAGAAATTTCAAAAAAAAACTAGTGGACACCCTGTTGAAAACTTTAAGGCCCTAGGGAGGTAAATAACTTCAGCTTGATCTTAATTTGTATAGTTTAAGCTAAGCCAGTGGTTTTCACAGTAATTGTAGTCTCTGCAAACTTAACTGAAAAAAAAACTTTTACCCCAAACACAAAACTTCTTTTTATGCTTTTAATATCAAACTACAGAATATCTAGTGTAAGTTTTCAATTTGCTTTAAAACTTACTTGAGACTTATTATTTTAATGCTTCTTACAGGGTTGCCATATACTCCAAAGTACTCAGAATATTTTGAAATTTTAGAAACCTCAGGATAATTCAGGATGTTTTAGATTTTTTATAAAAATCTCAGGATAATTTTTTTTCTTGATCTAAAATGAGATTTAGTTGATTCAGTTTAAATATTATGTTATTTTTTTAACCAATTTTGTTCAAGATTTTTTATTGCTTATTTAAGATTTTTTTAGCCTTGTGGCTAGTACTTCACTATTCTTAGAAATAACATTGTAGTTGTTGTTTTGAATCTGAAATTAATGTTTACCATGATTTTAGTTTATATCAAACTGTTTAGTAAAAATTAAACATTTAAGTAAATAAATATGCATTCAAGGTAGTGCATTATGTTGTAAGATTAAAGTAAGTCAATAAATTTTCAAAAAAAAGTTCACTACCATGGTTATATAAAATTATTCACAAATTTTGCTTTTTAATCTCAATAGTTTTCAACTTTAAATGTTGAGTGTTTAAAATTAGTATTTCTCATCAGTTTAGCAAACATCTAATGCAGAAGCATACACAGACAACCTTCTTTTTAATTATAAAGAAGTTAAATGAACATAAGGTAGAGGTAGTTTGTACAAGAGACAAATTTTTTCATTAGGATTTGGATAACTCAATATGACTCAAGGCAGTTTAAGGTCACTAAAAGCAGTTTTTGGTCACTTAGAACAGTTTTTTTGACTCAAAGAGTGGCAACCCTGTTCTCACCACAAATACTGGAATATCTAGTGTAAGTTTCAGATTGAACTTTGTTCACCCCTACATGAGTTTCTTACCTTCTAAACTTTTCATACGCCCAAAAATTGAATTATCTCTAGTGATAGGCTTTAATTTACTGATTATATATTGCCAGCATGTTTGCCAGCAATTCATAAAATTTTTATGCTTTTTTACAATGTTTAAGAACTTTAAGGGTATATTCAGGGTTTTCCAACCAAAGTAAACTCAGGAGATATTATTTAAAAAAATCTACACAAAACTAAAGGATAAAATTGAAAAAATTATAAAAACTATAGAGTTTATTATTTATTTCTGCCTAGAAAAAGACCTAAAATTATTTTATTAGTTTGACAGCTTTTTGCTGTTTTTTAGTTAAGTTAGTTAAGTTGTTGTCTGTTTTAATGAATAATGTTATAATAAATTGTTGTTTTTAGGAAGGTTTTGAAGTTGAACGGAAAATAAGATTTTTTAATTTTAAGCATAATAGAAAGATGCTATAAGAAATTGTTTTTGAGCTGAAAGGTTTTTAATAACTGAAATTTGGTTGTTTTATAACAGACTAAAATAAATTTTTCGAATAAAAATATATGTAACTTAAGTTTTAGAAAATAGGTTTAGAATGTATAAGTAATATGATAACAAACAAAAAAGTTTACTATTCACACTAATAACACTTTGCTGTTTAATTATTTTCTAGACTGTATTAAATTAAAGCTCTTTAATGCTCTAAAAACTTAGTTTAAAGTAGATGGTTAGATATTATTCATTTTAGGTTGGATATTTAAGGTTTAATTTAGTTTTCTATCCTTTCAAATAGTTCATCATTCATGTAATTACATATCATTATATTTAATTCTGTTTTTACTTTGTAGGTTAGTTTGAATTTGCTTAAAATGGTCAAACTTTTGGGAATTGCAATTTTCTATAAAGATGGTACTGTGACACCTTTAAAGTCAGCATCTGATTTGCAATCTTTTAATTTTTTTTACCGAAAAAAGTAAGTTTTAAATTATAATTTTGTTACTATTCAATGAATCAAGATTAGCTTACCATGACAAATTTTAGCTGGTTTACTGTTCAATATTTATTTATAGCAAGTTTTTATTATTAAATGATTTAAGAGCATAGGAGAGGTAAATCACCCTTTTCACAATTTAGTCTTATTTTATTTAGTTTTAACTAGGCTACAAGATGCTTTTTTTTACATATTTTAAAAACTCAACATATTTTTTGAGATATAGCCGGTCAAAGTCGGAGACTACAATAGGTTTCATACTGGGGGCGCAAACTAAAACGGCAAATAACTAGAAATCACTAAAAATCTAGAAATAACTAGAAATATCCTCCTACAATTTTCGAGATAACTACCTCAAAATGTCAGGAAATGTTCCTTGCAATATTTAGATAATTCTGTTGGAACAAAAATAAAAATAAAATAAAAAGTTTTTTTTCAACCTTTTATAAAATTTTGATTTTTAATTTTTTAAAAGTTGTATTCCGACATAATTTTCTAAATAATGCAAGGAACATTTCCTGAAATTTGAGGTAGTTATCTCAAAAAACATAGGAGATAAATTTTTAGTGAAATAGTATTTTTTTTGCCGTTTAAGTTTGCGCCTCCAATATAGAACCTATTGTAGTCTCGACTTTGACCTGCTATATCTCAAAAGTTATTTGAGCTTTCAAAATCTGTAAAAAGCATCTTGTAGCTTAATTAAAACTCTATAAAATAAGATCAATTTGTGAAAAAAGTGATTTACCCCCAATATGCCCTTAAACAAATACTCTTACTAAATTACAATTTTGTTTTATAAATTGAGAAGATGTATTATGTTACAAACTAAAAATAGAACCAAACTAACTATGCATTTATTCAAGTTGATTTTTTACCTCAAAGACTTTCTTGTGCTCACTTATATATATTATATGCACACTGGTCCAAAGAGATAAAAGGATTTATAAAAAAGAGAGGTTAGGTTTTTGTTAAGATAATTGAAAACTGAAAATGCTAAAAAATTTATTTAGGCTTTAAAAAAACTCAGATTAACTCAGGCTCACTTTTTTTGAAAAACTCAGACTGACATTTTGACTGTAGTTTGAACATTATTTATAAAACCCAGACTTTTTTTTTAAGAATTTAGATATTTTATATTTATTTATTTAAGTTGTTATTAAGTTATTATTTTTATAATTGAGTTACATAAGTTTTTACTGTAAATATTTTCATCTTTTTGGCTAGTACTATTTTAAAAAGTTTTTATAAACTCAGGCTAGTTTTAAGTCACCTAGGTTTACTTTTTTGCTTCAAGGACTGGCAACTGTGTCATTAGTTATAAAACTTCAAATTTTGAATAGAGTTTAAAAGTCTATTTAGTTAACAAACCATTTTTTAACTTCATTTATTTTTAGTACTTTTTATAAAATAAGTAGGTAGTAATAATAAATAAACAGAAGTGTTTTAGATATAAAAGTGATAGCATATAATCTTACTTTGTAAATGATTTCTCAACATGAAATAGTAATTAAATTGTTTTGGAAGATGTTGTAGCATGCTTTAGCTTATAATAAATTTTAAGTTAGTAAATTGTTATTTATTAAGAAACTTTACTAATTTAAATTTTAGAAACTTCATTATTTTTGCTCTTTATACTTATACTATTACTAGTACTTTATTTGCGTTATCAAAAAAAACATTAAATATATAAAGCCTTGACAAAATCATAAATAAAAACAATTTGAATAAATAGAATAATTAAATTTAAATTTTAAGAAAGTACTTTTTGGTATAGTTTTTTTTTAATATCTTCTGTTTTATAATTTTTTAATAATATGTCTATGAAGCTGTGAAATAAAAAATAAAAACTTAGCTCTAAAACTCAACATGAAAGTAGATACTTACCAGGTTTTTAATTTTTTAGAAAAAGTAAATATGACAAAGTTTTTCATTGTAAATAAGTTCCGCCATACTTTTCAAAGTACTTGCTTAGTCTGAAAATTAAATGATATTTGCTTAGTTCGGTATACTAACAATTCCCACCTGCACACAATTCCCACTAAATTGTTTTTTAAATTTTCCATCTATATGTGTTTTATTATAATTTAAATTATAATACTTAAATTTGTTTTAAGTTTATTTTTTATTATCACTGTTACCCCTAACCCTTACCCTTGGTCGGTAAGCGGTTCTAGGATCTGATTGGGTTGGAATTGTGCGTAGTTGGAAAATGATTGTGGGTTTGAACTGAGGGGTTCTGATTTTTGTTTGTTGAATGACAAAAAAATTATGATCAAAAGGTTTAGTCTAGGGACCTGATGTACAAAATAAACCTTTTAATTATTGAGTCATATAACACAGATACAGTTTAATGTCTTATCCAGGACACAAACACTCACACTACTTTAAGTTTTAATTGTTTGAAAAAAAACTGAACCTATGATACTTCTTATTTTGACTGTTATGCTGGATACATTTGTTATATATTATATGTTAAAATATTAATACATTTATCAATTTTTCTACTTTTATTTTATGTTGAGTATACCATTAATTATTGGATGCTGTAGTTTTTACATTATTATATTATGTTTTTTAGTATTGGAGAATTCTTAACGTTTGCTACAAAAGTTGCTGTAGAAAGAACACAACCTGGTCAACGTCAGTCTGTAAAACAAGAGGAACAAGTTTGTCATGTTTATGTCAGAGGAGATGGATTAGCAGGTGTGATTACGTCTGATAAGGAGTACCCATCTAGAGTAGCTTTTACAGTTCTAAGCAAAGTATGTTTTTTTATTTGTAGTAAGTACTTTATAGTAAGTAAATATATATTTTTTCCTTCTTAGTTAAAAAAACACTTTTTAGGTTCTTGAAGACTTTGGGTCAAAAGTACCAAAAGAAAAATGGCAAAACTCTTCCATGACGTAAGTGTTCAATTTTGAGAAGCTAATTTTGTTTTGAATTTTTGAGCTAGCTTAGATGCGTTTTTAAATATGGGGTAATTTAAGTAAACTTTAGTTCTAGTCCTGCACTTGCATCAAATAGAATATATCTACATAAAAATATAAACATGTTGTATTCCTCACACACAATTAACGCCATAGGGGGGTTAACCATGTTTTTTACAAGTTGATCCTATTTTAAAGAGTTTTTTCTAAGCTTCAAGATACTTTTTGTTGTTTTTAAAAAATCAAATTATTTCTTAAGATTCGACCAGTTAAAGTTGGGCCGCATAATAGGTTTCCTATGGGAAGGGAAAACTAAAACAGCAAAAAAAGACTATTTCGTTTAAAATCTATCTCCTCTTACATTTTTCAAGCAATTTTCTTTAAACTTTCTCAGTCTAATCTTTATACAATAACAAAAAAACGTTACTCTGAAATTAAAAATAAATTGTAAGAATATATTTTTTTTTGAAAAAATAACACTTTTTTTTTTATTTTTTGCAATAAAATTTTTATTTTTTTAAATTACTAAAATTCTAAAGAAACGTTTTTTTCCTTTTATAATAAGGAACGTTTCCTGAAAATTTGAAGAAGATTGCTTGAAAAATGAAGGAGAAGATAGATTTTTAGTGAATTTTAATATTTCCGAGAAAATTGACCCCAAAAAATTTGCGGTCTATACGTTTATATAGGCAAATTTTCACAAAAAATTAAATATCTCAAAAGTTAAATGATATTTTTGAATTCTATAAAAACTGGCTTGTAGTTTGTACTTAAAGCTTTCATATAAAGGCCAAAGTTAATTTTTGTAAAAAAAAATGTTGGACACCCCTTATGGCCTTAATACATATACATTAGTATTATACTTATAATTGCTTGGTCTACTGTTAACTTAATTTTGATCGAAACAAATAAAAGAATAAATCTGTTCAGAGAAAAAAGTAGTAGGTTATAGTTTCTAGAATCTATGACTGTATTTCAGTAAAATTTTAGCAGTGTTTATAACTCAATGTTGTAAAAAAATGTTTTTGTATTAGTTTAGACCAGGGTTTCCCAAACTCAATTACGAAATCGCCCCTTTTCAGAAGTTTGAAAAAAATTTTCCCCTATGATTTTAGTAGTTTTCCTCTTGAGTACGCACTTTTGAGCCAAAAATATGTGTTTGAAATGTAATTTAGACTGGTACTTCTTAGGCACGCACTTTTGGGCTGTGTTCAAAGTAATTTACAGGGCTTGAGAAAATAGTTTGCAGTTATTTTATTATAAGCCTGGTAAAGTGTTTTAAAATGCTTAATTATTAGAAAGCCTTATGTATTCTGTAATCTAATTCTGTTGAAATATGAATTGTTTTGAAATTAATGAACCCTTTAGGTTAGTAACTTTTTTCGTCAACATGTCATATTTACTAAAAAATCCTTTATCGTGTGGACTAAAAAAAAAATGTACTTGCGGGCTGCATTGTTTAAAAAACTAACATATAAGAAATTAAAAAAACTCTAGCAAAATTGTAATAAAATGATCTAGTATTATTGTGATCTAGGAAGTGCTATTGTGAACTGAAAACCAAATTGAAAGCATATTTCAAAATATTAAGAATCAAAAAATTAAATTTTATTTGTTTTGCACAGGTATTTTTCAAGTTACTTAGCGGGCCGAAATTTGACTGGATTTTGACCGTACATTACCTATCTGAAATCTTAACTGAAACCTGACATTATAATAATCTCTGTTATAATGAATTTCGGACATTTAGTAGTTAATGCTAAGTAACTTATTTAAGCCGCACAATATACTTAAATTATTGTGATTATCAAATACTTATAGTATTAACTAATTTGCATATACACTATCTGGAAACGGGTCAAAATTGCACAAAGACAAAATTGCACAAGGTTATTTAATTGCACGAGAGTACTAAATTGCACGAGTACACAAAATTGCCTGAACATACTTTTGCACGTGATAAATTTGCACAAGGGCGCAAAATTGCACGAGGGAATAAAATTGCAGGAAGACAATTTTGCACCAAGGGTCAATTTTGCATGACAGTAAAAAAAAACAGAAAAAAAAAGCTACCAACCAAGGGTTAGGGTTTAGGGGTAACAGTGATAAAAAAAAAATACTGACCGAGGGTAAGGGTTAGGGGTAACAGTAACAAAAAAAAAGAAAAAGAATTCAACTCCTGCAAAAGTGCCCCTTTGTGCAAAAATATCTTCGTGCAATTTTGTCCCCTCGTGCAAATTTGACAGCTACCAACACTACATATACTTAAAATATTTGATTATCATGTGAGTACATAATAATCAAAAGTTACTTTTTTTAATTTAGTAGTGCAAGCTCAAAAAGAAAATATTGATTTCAAAACGTAACTTACAAAATATACCTTAGTTAAGGGCATAGGGGGGTAATCACTTTTTTGGTTTTTGATCTTATTTTATATAGTTTTTACTAAGCTACAAGATGCTTTTTACAGATTTAAAAATTTCAAAATAATTTTTGAGATATAGCCGGTCAAAGTCGGAGCCAACAATAGAATCCTTACGGGAGGCGCAAACTAAAACGGCAAATAACTAGAAGTTACTAAAAATCTATCTCTCCTACTTTTTTTGAGATAACTACCTCAAACTCTCAGGAAATGTTCCTTGATATATTTAGAAAATTCTGTTGCAAGAATTTTCTAAATATATCAAGGAACATTTCCTGAGAGTTTGAGGAAGTTATCTCAAAAAACGTAAGAGAAGATAGATTTTTAGTGAAAAAGTCTATTTTTGCTGTTTTAGTTTGCGCCTCCCATTAGGAACCTATTGTTGCCTCCGACTTTGTGCGGCTATATCTCAAAAACTATTATGAAATTTTTAAATCTGTAAAAAGCATTTTGTAGCTAAGTAAAAACTATATAAAATAAGATCAAAAACCAAAAAGGGTGTTTATCCCCCCCTCCCCCTATGCCCTTAATAACAACAACTTTTTTATGCTATTGAAAAATTGACTCTAATATAATTTTATTTTTTAGTCTAACTAAATGACTTTTCAAAAAACAATTGGAAGTATCATGATGTGATAGTTTATAATAATATGATAGATTTTTACAAACAATTTATGATCCCAAATGGCATATATGTCAGGTTATGAAATGGTGAGAGGGATTCCATTTATCTATGACCTATGTAGTTGTTAAATGAGAAAAGATATGAAAAAAAAATATGTAATTTACTTGAAAATAGTAGTTCTAAGGACCGGTACCGCTCAATTTCGGAAACCCTGGTTTAGACCTTTAAAAGGCTGTTTAGTGCGTTATAATTAGTTACAGCTCTTATTTAGTATATTTTGATTAAATAAATAATTAAGACAATACTTTTTTTTTGTATTTTTTAAAAGATTTCAGCTTATTTTTAGCTACATAGTTTATACTCTTAAAATAAAACAATTATATTGAAATGTTTAAACCGTAGATATGCATGTTTATAAAAGATAATTAGTTTTCGAATCTTATAGCTTCTAATATTTAGCTCTTATTCTTAGAGTTCTGATATTCTCATATATTACTAAATTAGTTACTTAACTTTTACCTTAATTTAACAATTTAATTTGAATAGAAATTTTTTGTTTTTTTTCTCAATAGTTTAACTAGTTGCTTAAGGGCATAGGGGGGGGGGTTAGCACCCTTTTTTGGTTTTTGGTCTTATTTATATAGTTTTTACTAAGGTACAAAATTATTTTTACATATTTAAAAAATTCAAATTTTTTTTTGACATATAGGCGGTCAAAGTCAGAGGCAACAATAGGATTTTTATGGGAGGAGCAAACTAAAACGGCAAATAACTAGAAATCACTAAAAATCTATCTCCTCCTACGTTTTTTGAGATAACTACCTCAAATTTTCAGGAACTGTTCCTTGCAATATTTAAAAAATTCTGTCGGAACAGAATTTAAAAAAATTAAAAAATAAAAATGTTTTTTTTGTTTATTTTTATATTAAATATTTATTTTTTAATTTTTCAAAAATTCCTCCCGACAGAATATTTTAAATATATCAAGGAACATTTCCTAAAAATTTGAGGTAATTATCTCAAAAACGTTGGAGAAAATAGATTTTTAGTGAAAAGTCTATTTTTGCTGTTTTAGTTTGCGCCTCCCATTAGGAACCTATTGTTGCCTCCGACTTTGACCGGCTATATCTCAAATATTATTTTGATTTTTTTAATTCTGTAAAAAGCATTTTGTAGCTTAGTAAAAACTATATAAAATAAGATCAAAAACCAAAAAGGGTGTTTATCCCTCCCCCCCCCCCCCCCTATGCCCTTAATTTATCACCCAACTTCCTCGACTTTCAAGTTTATTTTTTTAGAAATTTTTAGTAAGTTTAAGCACTGACCGGCTCTTTAAACAAAATTTAGTTTACCAAATAAATATTTTAAGTATAAAAAGTATAAGATAAGTATATCAACAAATTTTGGCATGTTTGTTTTAGCTTTTAATTTCCACTAATAAATAAAAATAGCAAATATGCCATTATTAACAAAAAAAAGTTGTATTTGAACTGAGTAAGATATTTTTTTAGTGTTTAAAATTAAGATAATATTGTTTGTTTTTTCCTGACTTGGTATTATTCTAGTTTTTACATATTACTATACAGTATTTTATACAGAACTATTAATTATGATGAACTAGAAGGAGTGTTGCAAAAATATCAAGACCCAAAGGAAGCTGATGCAATGAGTAAAGTTCAATCAGAGTTAGATGACACAAAAATAATTTTGGTATGATCTGTTAGGTGTAGTTTTTAAAAATAGTTTGCAAAAACTTATTATCTGTAAATTTCTTTTTAAATTCGTGTTGAAAATAAGTTTTCAAGTGAATTGTGCAAAAATGCTATGCTGCTTAATTTTTTGTATCAACTACTATTATTTTGTAATTGAAGTATTAAAAAATTAATCTTATAAAAAAAATAACACGTGTTAACTATAAAACAGCTTTAAAAAAATTAAAACTCAGTAGAGTTACAGGAAAATAAATATGACTGTTAACTGTTATTGGAAATGATATGAAATTTAACAAGTAGGTTAAAAGAATAACTGTTGATATAGTCTAAAAATATTTATTACGTATAAGAAATTTAACTAAAATACTTTTTTAAGTTGTTCATAATACTTGAATAAGTCTTGAAGCACAGCTATAAAAAAAAAAGAGACATTAAACATTCAAATTTGCCTCGGTCTTTAAAAAATATTTTAGTTCTTTGGTACCACTTTTTTTTATTTTAAAGCTTCAATAAATTGAAATATTATTAGGCATAAATTAATTTTTTGAAATAAATATTGCATATTGATAGTTGCTAGAATAGTAAAAGTTTTAAAGTTAAAAAATATATTTATTACAAAATCAGGCAGTTAATCAGTCTCGTTGCTGAACGGATTATTAAACTCCAATTCTTATTCAAATACAATTTTCAATTACAATTCAATTTGAATAGAAATCAAAGTTTGATAATTTGTTCAGCGGTTAATTTGATTGACTGCCTAAATTTAGAATAAATATATGATTGATATATTTATCTTTAGTTTGAATTGATTCCTGTTTTTAAATCTGCTTCAACCATACATCTACAGTTTAAATGTTGCTACAAAAAGTAAGTTTTATAAAACACAATTTTACAGTTGCACTGTAGTAAATCCGTAGTGTTACAAAGGATAGGGGAAACGTTTTAACAGTCTAGATCAGGATTTCCCAATTTGTTTTTTCTATAACACACCCTTCGAAGAAATTGATAAGAAATCTCTTCCTCCGATATTTTTCAAATATCTACTGTGTACTCTATTTTTACATTTAACTGTAAAATGGTGTATACAAATAAGAACTGCATAACACCACTGCTAAAACTCTTAGAAAACAAAACTTTACAGCAAGGGTTTTCCAAACTCATTTTCATAAACGCTTCTTTTTCAGAAAATAAAAATGAACTCCCCACACATTACAGACCCAAGAGCATCTAATGTAACTTTCTAATCCCCCGTAAATTGCACCTAAGATCTTTTTTCTCTCTTTAATACAAACCCCAGAATATCTAGAAAATCCAGAAATTTCTCACAACAAGTATCTAAGTACCTACGTATGGCGTTGAACCTTTTTTTAATGCGAAAACACGTGACTTGTTAGTATAGTTTAAGTTTTTAAGATAAGTTTAGTTCGTCAATGTTGAATTAAGCTCCGCTAATTAAAATAAAAACTGAATATAATTTTAGCATGAAACGATGGAGTCTTTGATGCAACGTGGTGAAAAAATAGACGATCTTGTTGCTAAATCAGATCAACTTTCAGACCAATCTAAAATGTTTTATAAACAAGTAAGTCAATCGTTGTTGTATTTACTTAAATGTTAAATTAATTAAATATAAGCTGTGTCTTTTTAATAAACTGTTACCAAATTATGTCATATTATAACATAAGTCTTCAATCACGTATTATTTCTAGGCTAAGAAAATGAACTCGTGGTGCTGCACAATTCAATAAAACAAACTTGGTGTTTTTCGTGTCTAATTGTGTATGTTTGTTTTTAACAATTGATTTTTAAGCTTACAACTTTTTTAATGTTCCCAGCAATAATGATAACATCTTTTGTATTTATAGAGCCATGTGTTTAAAGATTTATTTTTCTTCAATAACTTATTTCCATTTTTTAATGATGAAATTTAAAGATAATAGTTTAAAAAAAAAGTTTTTGATGTTTGACCATTACTTATATATATTGCCAAATTTTATCACTTTCTTATATTAATAATTTCTGAATATAGGCAAATCTACAACAGTATTTTTAGTTAAAAACAATTAAAGAAAAAATAGTTGCATACAATTTAAATATTACGTTTCTCTTTCTTAATTACAAGTATTTTACTCAAATAGGGTTACTGCAAAACTTCTATGACATTAGTGGTAGTTTTGTTTTTTCATGATCAGAATTTTAAGTAATAAACTTTAAATTTGAAAAATATAGTTATGTTAAGTAGTAAACGCAAGTCTTAAGAAGCTAAATTAATGAAAAAATGTTTAAGCTTGAATAAAGTTATTTAATATAAGATTGTATAAATTTTAGTTATATAGTTAAGTTTTATATTAATATATAGTAACTGATGTACATTAATACTTAAAAAAATAGTTTCTGAACAAAAAAGTAAATAATTTTAAAACTTAATAAATATCGAAATAGTATTAATTAAGTAATACTTTTACTATTTGTACAACATAAGCTAGAAATTTTTGATAGATGATAATTTAGTAATAAATTAACCATGTTTTTGTGTTTTTAAGAGAAACTTGTTTTATTAAGTTTTAGATCTGGGGATAAATTTCGATTAAACTTAAAGAGATAACCATTCCAAGTATTTTTATTAGAACTTTTAGGTACGGGTTAAACAATTTTTTGCTTAATGTTTCAGTATGAAAGTTTCTCATATTTTTGTAATAATTTTTTCAATGACTTAATTATATGATTTATATGAAATAGAAATTATATTTTTGCTCTTTCATTGCAAGTTCATATGAAGTTCATACAAAAGTGAAAAAAATGCAGAACAGAGAGCATATACGTATTTATATGTCTTATTTTCTCTGCTCAATAAATTTTATATATGAAGAGCATAAATGGTAGTCAACAGCATGAAATGTGCTTTTCAGCATAAATACCATTTTGCAACTTATCACCCATCTCTTCATTAGTTAAATAGTACAGAGCTGTATAAATGTTGCTTATTTAAATTATTGGTCGGCAGAAATTTAATGCTCGAAGGCCAAATTTTGAAAATAACATTATTCTCGGGCTGCAGCTGTTTGTTAAATAAAAAAAAAATCTTAAATTGTGCACAATAATAGTTTTTAGGAAGTTATTTTACGGTTTAATGTTTATAGGAAAAAGAAGTACAAGTGTGTAAAATGTTGTACATTTTTATTGTCCTACTTTTTATTATGAAGTTATAACGAACCTTTCATTACATTTACTGTTTCGTTTTATTAAATCATATCAAAAGAGTTGAAGTTAAAGAATTCAAATGTTTTATGTGATGTCACAATTAGTATCGAGCATAGAAAATGAGAAAAAGAAACGTGAAGTAAATTTGAGACAAAGAGTTTAAAACTTGGCTCGCAGACGCGAGTCGGATTATTGAGGGGGGAGACGCGGAGAGAACGCACACAACGACGTCTTGACAATAGGATTGCGAAGCGTATGAAGAACAATCGAGAAGGGCTTTCTTGTTTTTGATTGTGGATAGAGAACTTTTTTTTCTATCCATGTCAACAAAATGTTTAGTAGTTAATATATGTGCCTCCTGGGCTCTCTTTAGAAGTCATTGGTAGCACTTATAGTATAATTTCTTTTATTTCACAATGTGTTTATTAATCTTGTATATATATATAAATCACGTGCACTAATAACTAGTTTGATAACATAACTTTTGTAGTAAGAACTAGTATATTAAATTAAGCCGGCGTTCCATCTGAACGTCTGTAAAACTTTAAACAACTGTTATTAATAATCTTTTATAAAAGCAGCTTTATTAAATAACAAAACCCAACCAAACAATGACGTTATTGGTAACGGTCATAAAGTAACAATATTTAAGTCACCATTGATTACCTAGTTTAATTTTTGATACGAATTTTAAGAATTGCGTACATTAAATATCCCAAAACAATTTATTTAAAAAACAAGATGTAATGTTTTCGATATGATTTTTGGCTTTTACGAATTAGATTGTTATGCATATAACGATGAAAAAATCAAATGATCAAGTTTAAAATGACTAAAAGTTATATATAGTTAAGTTTAAATCAAGTTTTTAAAAATATATTGAGTTTAAAATGATTGAAAGTAAGAAAAGTAAAAAAATTTAAGTATCTAGTTTGAAACGATCAGCTCTTCATACTTGTTCAGGATTTTAAGGAACAAAGACGAAATAATTCTAAAAAAACACATTTAGCTAGTGATCTACCGGATCCACAAATGTCGGATTTAGATCTTTTTCTCAAATTTAGATTTGACCGGATCCGGATATTTTTTCCAAACTAAGACCCGATCGGATTCAAATATTTTTTTATAAATTAAGATCCGGGCGGATCTGGATCTAAAAAGGCAATACCAGGCTGGGTTCGGATATTTGATCTAAAACTTTAAAAACACAGTTAAGTAAAAACATAATTTCAAACGATTTGCTTCATTAAAAAAAATCATTTCTTTATAAAAATTTGTACAAAATTCTTAATATTAGTTAAAAAGAACAAAGTTTTGTTTTATATTTGAAGATAAATTTTTACTTAGATTTTAACTGCGGTGTAAATTTTTAGTAACTTTCTTATTTCAGACTATTTGAAACTAACTCATAAAAAAAAAAGCATTTAAATTAAAAGAAGTCTCGGAAGATACCATTATAGCTAAGGTTTTAACTTTATTGTGCCGTGATGCAAGCTCAATTTAGCATAAAGTTTTGATCATACAATTTTGGCCATCAGACCACAAGCTCTCGATAGACTGAGACTTCCGAGAGCTTGTATGTATTATTCGAAAAACAGATTGTGATCGAATAATAAGATAATTAAATTTTTATAGTTTATTGAATGACAAAAAAAGACGCTAAAAATATTTGGACCTAGATGCACGAAGAACCTTTTGGTTATTGAGTCGCACACCGCGGATACTTTTTAACGTCTTGTCCGGGACAGGTTTTTGAAAAGTAAAAACTTGAATATTTTTTTGTCTTCTTAAATTGATTTTTTTACAAAAAAAGTAAATGTTCTCTGTTTTCTTACAAAAACTTTTAAAAATAGTCTCGTGTCTGAAATTCAAAACTTCTAAAAATTTTTTTTGTAGATTCTCTTTATATGTACTATAGCCTAAAAAAAAGAGGCCTCCTTTAGTTTCTCGAGTTATATGAGTCACATTGGTAAAGAAAAGCAAAGTTAAATAACGGTCTGTTTGAAGTCAGCAGATACTGATGGCTCAGTATCTGCAAGACCCGTTAACTTATTTTTTTGTCTTAAGCCCTTCTTAGTCTTAATCATTCTAATGGTATAATAATCACTTAAATAGTAGCTTAAATTAAAAACAACCGGTTATAAATTACACAGCACAGTTTAATTAACAATATTTTATAACAAATGTGATTTAAAAAATACGTATTAACTCAAGTAAAATTATACAAAAAGTTGATAAAGCTAAAGAATAATTCAATAATTTCTTTAATAAGCAACAAAGTTTAATCTATAATTTGGTACTTCTTTTAAAGCAACAAATTTACAAAAGTTTAAACACTCAACTGCAATCCACTCAGAGTTCCAATTCAATGAGATGTCATCAGCCAGAGTTCATCAATAAACTGACCGTTGCTACAACAAGAATAGCATTTTGTATTAAAAATTCGTCGTTAAGCAAACGTCATAGTGCTTTAATAAATTTAAACTTGTCAGTGTTTACAACTAGTTATTTTGTAAACTTATTAACTATTATCACAACGCAGGGCAGATATCGATTACATTTTCCTTTTTTTTTACCCTTTTTTGGCATTCTTGGCCAGGCTCCAATGATAAGCCTCAGGGTCATGAGTAGACAGGAAAGAAAAATCACACATACTGGTTTGCTAAACAACTACTGACGTAACTCATTAAACTGCTTCTTTTCTCTTGCAGCTGAAACAGGTTGCCCGCCTGCAACTCGTCACACTTCTCTAGACACTGCTGGTGATTTCAAAAATGTCACGAATCCATGACATGTCAGCTTTTTTTTTAGTACCAAATTAAAAAATTTAACCAATTTTGAAGATTTAAAAAAAAAGAAAAAAAAAATTAAAAAGGAGAGAAAAACTTGTATTAAATTCATACAGGTATTTTAACCAAAAATAATATTTTAATTGCAACAACTAAAAAAAATCAACTACTAATAAATCATTAAATAAACTAGTTACCAAAGAAATAAATAGAAAGAAAATAAAATTATAACCAGTTGTTTTCCATTCACTACCCCTAAATATACATAAACGCTTAAAAACAGTAAAAAAAAAAGATACTTACGCCGAATGAACGCTTAGAATTCATCTGAGCTAGATGCTTCGGCATAACTTATGGGGACTTTTCGTTCCCTTAAATTGTATGTTCTAGTTTCCTCACAAGTTGTAACTCTGGGAACATACGCTTTCACGTTCCTTATAGAAACCTTTACCAACCCAGAATTCTTTTGAATAATCATACTTTGCTCTGAACAAGAAAGCACTTTATATGGACCATGGTAAAGTGTGCTAAGTTTCCGCTTGTTTTGTCTCCTAAGCCAAACCCATTCGCATTCGAAAATCCCTGGTTCATAGTATGATTTATTATTGTGGCGCTTAAATTGCCTACCAATTTTAGCCATCATATTCAAAAATACTTTAGTTTCTAGAGTGTTGGGTGTGGTGATAACGTCAGTACCCTCAATTTTGTCGAACATTACTCTCCCCGAGAGATTCTGGGCCGTCCCTAGAGCATATTGAGCTGGGGTATAAGTTGAACCTTCAACGAAGGTATTGTTTAAAGCTGTCGTTATCAGAGGCAAATGCAAAGCCCAGTTTGTCTTATCAGATAACGCGCGAAGTGCAACATTGATAGTCTTATGTTGCCTCTCAATGAAACCGTTAGATTGAGGGCTGTATGGGGATACCAAACGATGATCTAATCCTAACTGCTCGAACGCTTCGGTTAACACGGTGTTAACAAATTCACGACCGTTATCAGAAACAACTACTTGAGGGACCCCGAATGGACCAACCCAGCATTGAAAAAAAGCATTCCTGACAGTCAAAGCTTTCTTATCTGTGATCTGCATAGTTACAAGAAACCCTGTGGCTCGGTCTTTGGCAGTTAAAATATACTTATTATTACAAGATGACTCATTTAAAGGACCGACAAGATCTATGTGAACGAACTGGAATCGTTCCGTATTGTCTGGAAAAAAAACCAATTTTTGGACGATAATATCTTGTTACTTTGGTCGCTTGACATACCACACAGCTTTTGACCCAATGAGTCACATCTTTTATCAATGTAGGCCAGTAATAGTCTTTTGCAATAGACTCGATTGTTTTATCAATTCCCAGGTGCAACCTTTCATGGGCCACATTAAATGCTGTTAGGCGCATAGATTCGGGCAGAATGATTCGCTTATTATTTTCGTCTACCACTACCGCTAAATTTTCTGGTTGTAAATATTCGACCGTTTTCTTCATATTACGTGCGGTATCTACTAGCCCCGGTTCATTACATTGCAAGACCGCAATAACTTCCCTATTTATCATATTAAAGCTAGTCGTATTTTCCCCGATCACTTCATTTAACGGACTACCTAAAATTTCCTCTTCACCGTCTAAATCACCGTAATCAGACTCGCTGTCTTCAGCCTCTGACTCAGACGTATAAACAAAGTCAGAATCCTGGTTATACGCACGAACATGCATTGCCGACTGTGGGGGTCGGCTTAAACTATCTGCTACTACATTATCATGGCCATCTATATGCCTTACTATTGGATTAAATTCCTTGATTGCGCATATCCAACGTTGTTCCGCTGGAGAATGATTACCCATTTCGTTTTTAATGGCCCTTTCTACTGATTTACTATCAGTACGTATTATTAAGGATCTCCCCAATATTCTGCTTTGAAAGTGCTTAAGAGACAAATACACCCCGCGAAGTTCCTTATAAAAAGTAGAACGTACTTGCTTAAATGGAGGGAGCTTTTTTGAAAAAAATGCAAGCGGTTGCATTCCCCCATTTCTCCCTTCTTGTTCCATAACTGCGCCAACGTGGCTGTCGGAAGCGTCCGTGAAGAGAACTAGGGGTTTTGTGTGGTCTTCATAGCTTATTGTTGCTGCTTTAACTAACAGAGCTATTGTGTCATGATAAGCTTTGATTTGGCTATCAGTAAGTTTAATAATTGCCCTATTGCTTGCCTTAGATCCCCCCGAAATTTCATTAAGCGGTGCCATTACTTCGGCCAAGTTTGGTATGAATCGATGATAGTAATTAATCATACCAATTACCCATCTTAACTCTTTGCGCGTGTTTGGTAAGGGTAATTTTTTTATAGCTTCTACCTTAGATTCCATAACATCAACCCCGTCAACACCTACTGTATGACCTAAAAAATCTACCTTAGTTCTAGCAAAAGAACATTTTGCTTTATTTAAAAATAAACCGTTTATCGATAATGTTTCTAAAACCTGTTTTAAATGTGATATGTGACTGTCCGCGGAATCTGAAAACACAAGAATATCATCTAAATATACAAAAGTGAAAGCCCCACAAGAGGACAAGATACTTTCCATAAACTGCTGAAAACGTGTTGGCGCATTCCGCAACCCGAAAGAAGTCACCTTAGGGACGAATACCCCGGAATTAGTTATGATAGCAGCATATTTTCGTGAGTTTGGATGAAGAGGTAAGCTATAGTAAGCTTCTTTAAGATCTAACGTGCTGAAAAAACGGGTACCTCCCGGAATTCTTTCTGAGAGCGTATCTATGCGCGGTAGCGGGTATGAAAATGGGCGTGTGTGGGCATTCAAAACTGTATAATCAACACAAATACGCAAATCACCATCTTTTTTGGGCACTACCGTGATTGGTGATGCACACATGTCGGCATCCTCCTTTACAACAGCACCTCTCGCAATTAGGTCTGAATAATTTTTATCTACCTTTTGTTGACAAGTTAAATTACATCTTCGCGCCTTAATCATTCGCGGTTTATAATTGTCAACTATAATTTCTAGAAAGTGGTTGTGTTTTCTAGGAGCAGTATAATCAGGAGTTTTTGTAAGCTCTGGGTAATTCAACAGTAGTGCTTCACACTTGATCTCTAACGTAGCTATGTTATTACTATCCTTAACTTCCCCCGTATTAATTGACACAACTACCGACGCAGGCAAGTCAGCGGCCCTAAACAGTTTAGTCGTTTTGTTAGACAATTGATGCGTCAATTCTAACGTGAAAGGGCATATTATCAGTTTGTTTGACATTAAAATGTCCATACCTAAAATGCCATAACTCCTATACTCTTGAGTAACCCAAAAATTATGTTTAATGGTTTTTAAATTACCTAGCTTAAGGTCAACGCAAGCACTCCCTATGGGGTGGATTTCATTGTCGCCAATACCCTTTATAGTTCTACTGAACGGCTTAAAGTAGTGGTTTATGCCATTTGTTAGATTCTTAGGCAATATAGAAACTTCACATCCAGAGTCAATTAAGAAAAGAACGTTTGTAACATTGTCCTTTGCAAATAATAGACTTTGAGGCAAGGTTTTCGGATTTATAGACGATTTATTTGAAATAGCAAACGACCAATTAGTTTTTACAGTTGGTTTTGTCGTGATATCATTACGCAATTGAGAGTGAAAGTTTGTTTCAGGTAATGGCTTTTTAGGCTGCCATGGTTTGGCAGAGGGACGAATTGGTACGGCTTCTACAGGCTTATTAAGAGGAACTCTGTTCCCATCCTCATGTCCTCTCATTGTTTTGAAGATGGGAAATCGTTTTTTTGATCGTGTTGTTGCCGTAACGGGGACATAGGGCAAGTTGCAACTGCAGCACAATAGTCTGCCCTATCTCCAAACTTTGCATGTTTGTGACAAAGCGCGTTTTGTTCGTAATTCGTGTGCTTGTTATACCCTTCCCCGAAATACCCCTGACTACGACTGTGTTCATAGCTGCGGAAATGTTCCCTTTTTTGTTGGATGTTCTCATGCCATTTTTGTTTGTAAGAGTATCTTATATTGTGCTTAAATCGCTGAGGCTCGTATGAAAAGTTTTTAGCATTTTCAAAGACCCTCTGTTCTTCAATATCGCATATAAATTCCGTGCGCCTAATAAACTCATTATATTCAAGCCCAAAACATTCCTTAATTTTGTTATTTAAATTATTAGGGGCATGTCTGTGCATAAAGTATTTAATTCTGTCTTCCTCTTTAGACTTTGCCCATTGCTTAGCTGCCAAAAACAAGTCCTGGAATTGAACTGGCTCTGGCCATGATGAACTTGCACCTAATATACGAGGCAATTTGCTACCTTTGCCTTGTAAAAAGTTAACAAGACTGCTATACGTTCTGTCTTCGTCATGTGTTTCAACGAAGTCAATTATATCTGAACGGGGCCAAATTCTCTGGAGAATTTCAAACTTCTCCATTTCAGATGTTATACCATAAGCCGTACACCGGTCTGCAAAAAAACGTAACTCCACAGCCGGATCGCGTACGGCATCAATTTTTTGAAAAAGCTTACAATTTTCAAGAGTTTTTTTCTTGAAACTTGTTTGTGTTGTCATTTCGCCTAAAGCGTGCGAGGTGTGATTGTTAAGGGTGAGGCCGCTGTCATTTATGGTCTTATTGGTATCTAATCTTCTATAAATTGCTTTTAGTTCATTTTTTAGTTTATTTTTTTTCTCTAAAACCTTAGCTTGCTCTAATAAGTGAGCTAAATCCTCAACGTCTAAGTCAACTTCATCTAAAGCATTAAAATCTACAATTTCATTATTTTCCCTAGTCTGCGCGCTTACTTCTGTTTCATGAGCGCTGTTTATGGTCGCTTGAATATTGCTGGGAGATTGTGAGTTCGATATCAAGTCAGAGTCGCCATTGAAGTCAGCAGATACTGATGGCTCAGTATCTGCAAGACCCGTTAACTTATTTTTTTGTCTTAAGCCCTTTTTAGTCTTAATCATTCTAATGGTATAGTAATCACTTAAATAGTAGCTTAAATTAAAAACAACCGGTTATAAATTACACAGCACAGTTTAATTAACAATATTTTATAACAGTAAGAATATTTTAGTTTTAAGTGTCTCAAATCTTCCCTTGGTTGTGTGAAGTTCTTTGTGATTTTTTTGCCTTTATCGATCGTTTTAAATAAAAATAGTTGTAGAGATGCTGGAAAAAACAGAAAAATGGAAAGATCGGTTCAGACCACCATCAAAAAGAACGAAGGAAAGTAACAAAAACATAAGCATTTGGACGACAATCTTTCCAAACTTGCTTAAATTAACAGAAAGAGAAAAACAACTGAATCAAAACGTGATGATAACATACAAACGACCGCAGACTATTGCAACTTTACTAACTAACTACAAGAAATTAGCTCATGAAGTTAATAATGAAGAAGGAATTTCATCCCCTTGTGGTAAATGTTTGCTTTGCAAAGATACAATGGTAAAAAAAACAAGCTTAGTAAAGTTAAAAAACAGAAAAACGATAAAATTGAAAAAAAACTTAAATTGCAAAAATTTTGGGATATATGCGGCGAAATGTAGTGAATGCGAAGAGTTCTATGTCGGCCAGACAATCACGTCCTTTTCGCAAAGATGGTGCTCTCACAGACACATCTGGAAGAGTACAACCACAGATGATGTTAGTGATAGAGCAGCACTTAAAATACATTACGCCAAAAAACACAAAACATCAAAAAAAGATTTAAAAGAAGCTTTTTCAATTATCTTTGTAGACACCACTAAAAATTATTCAGACTTAGATTTTTTAGAAAGTAAATGAATCAATAAACTCGAAGCAACAATAAATATAAACAAAACTATATTACCACTTTACAGATAATTGACTAGGTTACTATTATTTAACATGTTTTAATATTTATAAAGTTTTTTGATTATACATTTCTAAATAGCTTAACAAGTTAAGGTTACACGCCTTACTACTTTTATCGACTTATTTATTATGATTATTTACTCTATTTATTTTTGATTTTTTAACTTCAACCAACAATAAGCTCGATTACTATTTTAATTACTATTTTTATTTTTTTATTTTGATTTTACATTCTAGAATATTATAAAACACTAAATCAAACACATCAAAGTTTAACAATGTAATTTCTTTTAGTTCTTTGTCTTTGATTTTTTTTTTTTTTTTTTTCATATTTATTTATTTTCAATTAGTTTTTGCGAGTTTAAACTAGAGATACTAATAAGATTTACTATTTGAAAAACTTTTGAAAGACAGACTTTTAAAACATAGTTTACCTTAAAACTTGGTTTATAGTTACGTAATAATATCCTTTTTTGAACTTTTATATGCAAGAAAATTTTGAATTAATCAGTTCTAATTGTCTACTGAAGAAGATTTTGAAAGTACTTTAGGCAATATAACGTTTACTAATAAATTTGTAGATTTTTTTGATAAATAAAAATAACTTTTTTATTTAAAACAATATTTTATAACAAATGTGATTTAAAAAATACGTATTAACTCAAGTAAAATTATACAAAAAGTTGATAAAGCTAAAGAATAATTCAATAATTTCTTTAATAAGCAACAAAGTTTAATCTATAATTTGGTACTTCTTTTAAAGCAACAAATTTACAAAAGTTTAAACACTCAACTGCAATCCACACAAAGTTCCAATTCAATGAGATGTCATCAGCCAGAGTTCATCAATAAACTGACCGTTGCTACAACAAGAATAGCATTTTGTATTAAAAATTCGTCGTTAAGCAAACGTCATAGTGCTTTAATAAATTTAAACTTGTCAGTGTTTACAACTAGTTATTTTGTAAACTTATTAACTATTATCACAACGCAGGGCAGATATCGATTACATGTTTTTGACATGCTAGTATTCAACAAGACCTTTTTATACTTAAAAAGTTATACTTCTTTAAAACTAATTCTTACGAACAACTTTAACACATTCGTTGTAAAATGATTGTTTGCTGTCGGTATTAAACTAAATTATGATACAAAAGACTGAAGACTAAAAAGAAATAATGTAAAAGTAGTTTTCAATATCAAAAATTAATTAAGTTTATTAATTTCAGCTCAATCCAAACTTTGTTATAGAATAAATAGACAACATACAGTCTGCAGGTAAAATTTGGCTTGCAGCTACATCTTTAGAAACAAAATAAAATTTCTACAAAAAATTGTATAAAAAAAATGGTAATAATTTCTTTTTTTCTGGTGAAACTAAAATCCAATATTAAAAAAAAACATAACTTAATAAGAGTTTATAAGATTTACGAAAAACTGGCCAGTTTAACAAAAACCTTAATAGAAATACCATTAGAACTAATACCACATGCTGCCAAGTTTTAATTAGCAGTTTAGCCAATTTTAGACTTTAACACTATTACTTAACCTAAATAAATAACTTAAAATTTTTAAGCTTATGGTTTCTACAAATCGCTGAAAATTACTTTTGTTGTATTAAAGATAATAAGCCAGCTTACAAATAGGTTAAAGTATAGTTATTAATATATTCTTTCAACAAAATCATTAAAATATTGAAATTGCTGATTTTTATGAATAATCGAAATTTCATAACAAAAGTGATACTATTTTATACAGTAACTTTACGTCTATAAAGTTGTCTGGTTTCATTTTTTTAGTTTACTCATAATATTTAAATTTTAGATATGAAAAGTTTAAAACTTTGTACATTATAAGTAATACACGATAGATTATTGTCTCACTTAACACCAAAGTTTCGTTCATTAGTTATCAAAATTTTAGCTGCGTAAATTTAGAATTTTAGTTTGTGATCCATCCGCATGTTTTTTTACGAAGTAAGATCCGACCTGATCCGGATACTGAGTTCGGTAGATCACTAGTTTAAGACAAATTATAAATTTTGTTCTTAGAACAACCGGAAGTATAAAAATGTAACCAGTTAGCGATTATAATTAGTTTTAGATTTACATGTATAATTAATTAAACGTTTGAAATAACATACTGTGAATGTTAAAAAATTGATTTTAATTGAATAATAGACTGTGCTTTTTTCTTGTTTTTATTAAAAAGTTACAACAGAAACAAAAGTAAACGATTTTAAGGAATATAAAGATTAAAATGCTAATATTTACTATAGCTATGTACTTAAAAGAATATGTATAACTTGTATGAATCACTTTATAAATTTAAGTTGAGTAAATAGTTTAAGCGAAGTATATTTTATAGCTATGATTAGTGTTTTTAAAAATGTTGAATTTTTTAAGGCTTTGATAATTTACAGTTAGTTTTACAATATACGTCACTAGTACGCTTAAAAATACAACAAAAATGGTTTATTTGAAAAAGAACACATGATATATATTTTTTTTTAAACTTTAGGCGAGTGGTTCCCAACCTTTTTGATGCCCCGCACCCCTAAAATCTCTTAATTTGATCTCGCACCCCTAACACTATATACTTAATTATTTATTAATAATTTTATTATAATTTCATTGATTTCATGAATTAATAATTTGTACTTTAATTATTATGATAAGGTACTATATTAAGAAAAATAAAACACTTGGAAATTTAAAAACACAACAAACTATATTCGAACAAGTTTTATCTATTTTTTATAAGGTAGAAAACATCAGAACTCACTCTTCCCTTCGCAACGATAAACGTTTTATGAAGGTCAAGCAAGTGAGTTCATCACTTGTAATTCTACCTGCTCATTTTTAAACAAACTAAAAAAATTAATTACTTTTTAATTAAACGAAAAAAACACTAATCTATCTTTATAAAAAACTTTTTTTTTTCAAGTAACATTAACAAAAAACTAAACTAATATTACATATGTAATAAAAAGTCCTAAATGACACCTCATTATCCTCACAAGGTATTTAACAAACTATTAAAATACTATTTATGCAATATTGTTTTGAAAAGATTAAGGACTCAATTTTAAATCTTATCTAAAGTTAATGACTTTTTTGTTCCTGTTTATTGTACAAAACTTTCTGAAAACGTGGCATTTTGTTGCTGATGGCAATTCGCATGTCTGCCTGTGCATTCAAACGGTTTCTTGATTTAGTTTTTATAGACAAAAGAGTACTAATTCCAGACTCACACAAGTAAGTCGTTGCGAATGGAATGAGAGTACTTAGTGCTTTTTCACTAAGTTTTGGAAACATATTCATTGAACAACACCAATATTGCTTAAGAGTTTTGCTTTCAAACTGCATTTTGATAAAACGGTTCATGCATAATTCAATAAGTTCATCTTTTAACGATTCATCGTCGGACATGTGATTTAAATTAAAAGAATATGGATTTATTATCCATTCTTCAGAAATTTCCAGTTCTCCTACTTTAAAATATCCGTCAAAAGACTTGGATAGTATTTCCAAATGGTTCATAATTTCTTCACCACACTTGGAACGAAACACTCGTCTTCATCAGTCACTTCTTCGAGTAATGGAAAGTTTGATAAATTTCCTCTTTCAACTCGTCGACACCAGAGATTTAACTTTTTTTTAAAAGCGTTTATTACTTCACGACATTTTATAACATTTTCATTTCTCCCTTGCATGGAAACACTCATGTCATTCAACTGGCTGAAAATGTCGCTTAAGTAAGCTAGTATTTGAATAAACTCTTTTGACTCCATTTCTTTGAATTGGTCATAGTTACGTTCCTTAAGAAAAACTTTTACTTCTTTCCTCAATTCAAAAAAGCGCGTTAAAGCTCTTCCACGTGATAGCCAGCGGACCTCCGTATGGAAAAGTAAAACTGAATGTTCACTACCATAGTCTTGACACAAGGACTTAAAAAGACGGTGATTAAGAGCACGACCTCTTATCCAGTTGATTGTCCTCACACAAATATCAAGGACATTTTTAGATTTCGAGGGCAATGTTTTTGATGCCAAGGCATGTCGATGAAGAAAACAGTGAGTACCCAGCAAATGCGGAATATCCTGTTTTAACAAAGCAAAAAAACCAGATTTATTTCCCAACATAGCAGGGGCACCGTCAGTACATACAGAACCAATAACTTGCATGTCTAAGTCATGTTTCGCAAAAAAATTCTTGACACATTGAAAGATGTCTTTTGCTTTTGTAGTTCTCTTGAAATCTTCACAAAATAAGAAATCTTCTTTTATCGAACCATCATGCACATATCTCACTAGTACAATCAATTGACTGCAATTTTCAACATCGGTTGATTCGTCCAACTGGAGAGAGATTTTTAAAGAACTAGCTTTGATTTCAGCTATGACTTGATCCAAAACATCCGAACTTAAATCTTTAATTCGACTTTGAATAATATTATTAGATAGCGGCACTAACTCAAGCTTTTTTGAAGCTTCTTTTCCAAGAACATCTTCTGTCATTTGTAACACACATGGCTTTATCAACTCTTCAGCAATTGTATGAGGCTTTTTGGATTTAGCTACGTTATACGCCACATGGTAAGAAGCCAATAAAAGAGGTTTGCCAGCAGATACAAAACCGAACTTTGGAAGTGTTCCTCGTGATTCATAGCGGATCCTTTTAGATTTTAATGACTCAAAGTCTTGACCTGAAATATCTGCTCCACCATGTCGTTTGTTAAAATGTTCTTGCAATTTAGATGGCTTCAAATTTGAGTTCGAAAATACAATGTTACATAACATGCATTGCGGTTTTTGCAGGCCTTCAACTGTTTCAGTGCAAGTAAAACCAAACTGAACATAACTTTCATTCCACTTCCTTATCTTAGACATGATTGAGTACTAATTAAATAAACTGTACTGTAAAAAAATAAAAAAGTCGATTACTATGACATTTTTTGTCATAAAATTTATACTAAAACAATACTTCAGCCTATGACTTCGTCTAGAAAAGTAATAAATATTAGGCTTAAACTTAACTTTTTATACATTTTGTTATGAATATATGTACTTCTTAAAATATAAAAATAAGCTGTTCTAAGTTAAGCTTATGTAATGTATTATTTTCAAAACTATTTGCAGCTAGGAGGTTTCAAAATAAAAAAAGGTTTGAGTTAAAACTTTTAAAATTTAAAAGATTTTAGTCTTAAATTGTCAAAAGATAGGTATAAAAGCAAATACAAAAAAAGTTTGTATGCTTACAACATAAATAGAAAAAAGTAGATTGAAAAAGGTAAACGGTTTAAGTTCAAAAAAGGTATGAATAGAAATAAAGTTGATGCATTGAATACTTTTGCTGTTCTATAAAGATTGGTTTCAGTAAAGCTAAAGACATGTTTTCTAAAATGGTATAACATACAGTAGTAGCTGTAAACTTTACAATTTATTGATGTTAAATCTTTGAGCACCACTTTCTGCACAACTAATCTTTATAAAAGATTACATTATAAATGTAATAGACTTAAAAGAACCTGTTCTTAACAGCTAATAAAAAACTTGCTGAAGATACTAATTGTTATCTAAGTATTTCAATTAAAAGAGATGCTAGCTCATTAACTGTTTTAAACAATTAATGGGCAGTTAAGAAAATAAAATATTTAAAGATGATTAAAGTTCACAGGTGTAACACTCTAAGAAAGCTTTACTGAAATGTTAATTCTAAACTAACAGCTATCAAATGAAATTAGTTAAAATAATTTACTTCTAGAAATCCGCTCTTGCTGTATGACGTATTAATAAAATTAATTTATTCAGAAAATGAGCGCCAACTTTTTTTTATAACAAAATGTACTTTTTAACTTTATAAACTTTATCAAAGAGTGAAAATCTCCTTATTTGTCATACAAAAAATAAAAGCCATCTCGCACCCCCTGGAATGCTGTCTCGCACCCCCAAGGGGTGCGAGCACCCCTGGTTGGGAACCCCTGCTTTAGGCTTTAACGTAATCAAATAATTTAAGTGTGTCAATTTATATGTGTCAACTCTTTAACTGCATTTTTTTTCTACAGAAACACTTTACAACATATACTGCCTTTTGTTAAAGTGTTTACTTTTATTGAAAAGAGAAATTTCTATGGGAGGCTGAAGTTTCGCAGATATTCAAAACCAGATATTCGCATTTTTGAACACTTATTCGCTATAAACAAGTTTTCGTAAAAAAATAAATGGAGCTTACAATTCTTACTTAATTTAGACAAAAACCATCTTAAACGATTCTTCTTGCTTTGTAGGTATCACATTTTTCATTAAGATTGAATAAAAACATCAAAAATGTTTTTTTTTGACCTCAAAATTTAACTAATTTTTTCTTGTTTATTCTATAAAAAACAACTAACTTTCGTAGAAAATTAATAGAGCTTACAACTCTTATTCAATTTAGACAAAAAACATCTTAAACGATTATTCTTGCTTTGTAGATATCACATTTTTGATTTAGATTATAAAAACATCAAAAAAAAAAGTTTCATTGATCTCAAAGATCAACTAATTTATTCTTGTTTATTCTATAAAAAACAACTAAGTTTTGTTTTATATAGAATAAACAAGAAAAAATTAGTTAAATTTTGAGGTCAACAAAAATTTTTTTTTTGAAGTGTTTATTTAATCTAAACTAAAAAATTGATATCTACAAAGCAAGAAGAATCTTTTAAGATGTTTTTTGTCTAAGTTGAATAAGAATTGTAAGCTCCTTTAATTTTTACGATACTTAGTTGTTTTATATAGAATAAAAAAAAAAAAATTAGTTGAACTTTGAGATCAATAAAAATATTTTTTTTGATGATTTTATTCAATCTAAACCGAAAATGTGATATATTAAAAGCAACAAAAATCATTTAAGATATTTTTTGTCTAAGTTTGATAAGAATTGTAATCTCCATCAGTTTTTTACGAAACTTAGTTGTTTTATATAGAATAAACAAGAAAAAATTAGTTAAATTCTGACGTCAAAAAAAAAATTTTTTTTGCTGTTTTTATTTAACCTAGACTAAAATTATGATATCTACAAAGCAAGAAGAATAGTTTAAGATGTTTTTTGTTTAAATTGAATAAGTATTGTAAGCTCCATTATTTTTTTACGCAAACTTGTTTATAGCGAACAAGTGTTCAAAAATGCGAATATCTGATTATGAATATCTGCAAACTTCAGCTTACTAATTTCCTTAGCCAAATTAAGTATTTTCCATAAAACAAACTTAGTATATTGCTACTAATAAAAATTATAAAGAGAACTGAGTTAATTTTAACTTTTTTTTTTTTTAATTTCATGACTTTTAAAAGTATTATTTACTTTAAGTTTATTGATATTTTGTTCGCAGTATATTTTTATTCATTTATTAATTTAGATTAAAATAACTTTATTTAACTTTAAAAGTCACTATTAAAATGATAAGTAATAAAAAGATAAGTTACAAAAACTGAGTTTAAATAGAAAAACATATACTTGTTTCGGAGTCCGTGAGTGGTAAGAGAGGACTTTTTAACAAGTAAAAATTTTTCGGTTTTTTACAAATAAGCTAAGTCTTTAAAGTTTAAAAGATGACTAAAAGTATACAAGACCTAAGAACTATAAATCTAAATTATTCATTAAAAACCAACCAATAAGTAGTAGTAATAACGAATTTAAAATATTCTACTATACGTAATATCTAATTTTGTTCTGTGCATATTTGTTTTCTTTTTATTGATTAAATCACTAGGCTGAAGAAGAGTTTAGACGCTGAAATAGTTGTTCCAAGCAAAAGTTTTTTTTTGTGTATTTTAACTTATAAATAAGTAAATAAATGTTAATAAGGTAGATTACTTATGTTGTTTTCAAAAAGATTCCGTAAACATGATATACTTAAAGAAAAACTAGTCTGTATATATGAAAAAAAAAACAGAAGTATTAGCTTTGACAATATGTAGTTAAAGAAGTTTATGTTTCAGATTAAAACACCAAGTACCCTTTACATTTATTTTTATGTTTGTTTTACATAGCTTTTACAAAATATTTTTAAAGCTCTTGTAGAAAAATCTTTTACAAAAATATCAAAAAAAAAAATCTGTAATACTCTTTTTAAATTACGTCTCTTAATTTTTTTGCTTTACCAATACACATTAGAATGAGTAACTAACACAAGATAAATTTTTTTCTCATTATCCAAATAATATAGAACAATCAACTTAGAAAAACACTATAACTGTTGTTTATACTCTAAAACATTATTTAAAAACATATAAAAAGATTTAAACAAAAATTGCTATATTTACTGTGATACGTAGTTTAAAGTACCATAAAAAACAAGACTGTGCTATCGTGTAAGTTTTCAAACAATACAATTTTATCATTTTGTTTTAAATTTGGTTACTTATCTAAAACTTTTAAAACTATTATATTTTTATATGTAAGAAAAGCGAGCTTTTAAAATGATTTTTTTTTTGTTTGAAATATATAAAACATTTATTTAAAAAAGACTTCAAAAAAAGGATTTCATAAAATAATAAACTTGTTAAATAAGTTTGATGCACGATATTTTTCAAAAATTTATCTAAGGTTCAACCGTTTTGAAAACGTTGTGCAATTATTTTTTGAAACTAAGTTAATTATAAGGTAATAATATTAAACAGTGTTTTCTTTAACCTAAAAAAAAATTATATTCGACTGTTTTATTCAAACTATTTAGTTATAATTGCTGCAAATTTATATTCTATAAACATAACTCAAAAAGATAGATGTTATTAAAAATATAAACGATCATTAAAAAGAAAGGTTTAATGAAAAGTTTAAATTAAGTTTATTTTACAAAAATAAAAAATGGTTAGAACCATCAAAAAATCACTGTCTCAGTCTTTTACAAGCTATTCGAAAAGATCTTTCGTTTATTAAAAATAAACATTGTCAATTCTGTAGAAAACAAAAAAGTATACTAGCAACTAGAGAAATTAAAATACCGTAAATTAGATATTATTAGTTAAAAATGTAAATAAAACGAAAATAAAAAAATAAAAACTACTATTTTACAAAAATACTGAATTTTATACTTTTATTTCAAAACTAAAATATAAAACTTAAATATAAATGAAATTTTATTATTCTAAACAACATATTTTATTTTCACAGTTTATTATAATCAAATCTATGTTTCACTCTTAAACAAAACAAGGATGATCTCTTATATCTTAATATAGGACTGAAACATAGCTTTGGTTATAATAAACTGTGAAAATAAAGTATAACTAATCTCGTCAAAACTACTTAAGCTGAAGACTTTAAATTGTTTAATCTAAAGAAAGTTACAACATTCTGAAAAAATTATAAAAAACAATTTTACGACCAAATAGATAAACTATTTTACGTTTTTTTATAGAAGTCAATTCAGTTCTTACTGGCTATTTTTCGCCGCCGTTGACTTTCGTTAAAGTTTTTATGTGAATTTTTATCAGATTTTGACGTCTTCAGCATCTTAAGAGTCTTAGCAATTTGAGTTTTCAAGTTTTTGTCGGCTGCAACATTAAGTAGCGGATGCATGAAAAAAGTCATCATCATGGCAACAAACGAAGCGATTTCGACAGACTCGTGAAAATTTCGAATTACTTTAAATACGTCTGCTTGGAAAATCATCAAGCGTAGGGCAAAAACTGGCAAAAAGAGAGAACTGTATAAGATGAATGTCAATGTCAATGTCGCCAAAGCTTTCTTATTAACTTTTTGCGTCTTTTTGGCGGCAAAAAGTGATTTTTTACTACAACCATCGCTAGTGCTATTTTTATTATGGCACTCTGCTTTTTTTGTGGCTCTTTGCCCATCTGAGGAAATGGAGTAAAGTGTAGATGTTGAAGAAAATTTGCGATAAATCTGCGTAAGTGTGTCACTGTTTCTTTTTAAACGCTGTAAACTAGAAACACTTATTGTTCGCTTTCTGCTGTGAACTCCCAAGTTTGAGTTTTCAATGGAAAGAGAAAGTTTTCTTCTTGGACAAGCAAGTCTGTAAGAGTCTGTTCTGTTTACTAGAAGTGACCTACGAGCACTTTGACTAAAGTTAATTTTTTCTTCAGATTCAACTGAAAAAAGTATAAAGATTATGTGTTTTATTAAGCTACCATAAAATTGATGTTTTGAGACATTATATATTTAATTTAATGTTTGTAAACACTTAACTAGTTTAAACTTAAAAAACCTTTTTTATCGACAGAGTTTTTATTAAAGTATGAAACAACATCGGAATTAGAACAGTTTAGCATCGTAGAACTTGTTGTTGTTTGATCATTCCATTTGACAACTGTGGAAAACGTTCCAAGGTTTGCACTTGTAGATCTCTTTGTCTTATTTGCTATATTCATCATGGCTGTCCAAAATAAAAATTGTAATTTGTTTAAATTGTTGAAATCAAACAAAAAGGTTTTAAGTATTTAGTTGAAGACGTCCTTTACTTTAATCAAATAAATCAGCGTTATAAAGTTAAAGCATTAAAAAATATAAACAAGCTTTAAAAAATTGTTTAATAATTTATAGATAAACAAATATGTACAACAAGCTTGAAGCATAATCGTTACAACACTAATAAATGGTTTTAATCTGTTTAATTTACTTTTACAACCGACCAAAACAATCTATTTTGAAAATTGTAAAATCGATTTGACTTAAAGATGCACAATTGTTTATTAAAGTAGTTTCATGATAGTAAGGAAAAAACACAATGTAGTTTTTGTTTGTTCCTTTAAAAAAAATGATGTTAAACATTTATAAAAAAAATTAGATCCCAAAAATAATTCACAATTTAAAAATTTGATAAGTTATATCAAAAAATATGTTAAAACTTGTTTTAACTTAACACAATTAGAACTATTGCGTTTAAAAAACAATTTTATAAAACTAATTTATTATAAGTTTGCATAGAATTACTGATTTAATTTTTAAACAGGTCCTATTCTAGGTTTTGTAGTACTTTTTTTTAACTTTGTATGTACTTATTTCCCTATAAAAGTATGAATTAGCTAAATTTAATGACATCAAAGTTTTACGAATTTTTAGTAAATAAAAAGTCTTACCTTTATTAAAATAAACATCTACCTTAAAACTTATTAAAACTTAGTTAAGTATTAAGTAGTCTAGGTTACATACACTTAAAAAAAAATAAGTAAAAGAACCGCACACTGGCTATCTAAATCAGCTAGTGTTTTAGTTTCTACAATTATTAGATAATCATTAATATGTATAGAAAGTTATGTGTTTAAAAGAATAAATTTTCATTTAAGTAGCAGTTGAGCTACATAATTAGGATTATATTTTAAAGGTACGTTAGAAAATTTGGTTTAAGTAAAAAGTTTATTTGATATTTAAAACATTTTTTTTATCAAAGTTTATAACTTTATAGAGAGGGATATCTTTAAAGACAAAATTCCTACTTGTAGTTTAAAATGAATCTTTGTACTTCTTTTTAAGTATATTATAGTTGAATATAATTATAACCAAAATGTTTTTTTTCTTTATTTAAAAAAATAAATATACGTGTGTTACCATAAATGGATTTTTAGCAGTAGTCTACTGCTATTCTAGCATTGTAAATTAAAGGTTTTAGAAGTAACAACTAGAAACAAGTTTTACAAATTGAACAAAATATAAATTTTCTTTTGTAAAACTCTTCATAAATTATCTAATTGTAGCTGCTTACAAAAACTTGTAGGTCTAAAATTCTACATTATTTAATTACAAACTTTAATTTTTTAATATCAAATTTAGATTATTTAAAAAATGTATTAAATACCTTTCCAACTACTACTTACGCCATAAGAAAGTAAGCTAAAGTTTAAAAGGTTTGAAAAATTATGCATTACATAATAATACATAATAAAGCATATACCTTATAACAAATACAACATATTAAAAAAAATCTTCAGACTGTTTTAAGAATCAAGTCAAATAAAAAAAGGCTCTTAAGGTATTTATTAAGCGAAGTAAAAACTAAATAATGAAAATTAACTTTTATCGTTTTTTTAATTTTAAGTTTTTTCGTTTTTGAAACATCATTATTGTCAAAAATTATAAATATATTTTTGCAACGACATAAAACGCTTTTACCTCCTAAACTTAAAAAACGGACATACTTTTTAATAAATGAAAAGAAAAATATTATCAAAAACTATCAGTTGATAAGTTAATATCTAATCTACTAACCAATACAACAAAGCAACACAACAACCCAAATAATGCAATAATCAGCAGTGTCTGCAATCATTAGCAAGCTTATTGGCTCATCTGAAAACTTTATAATTGAACCATTGTGGTGGTGCATGGTACATATGCAAACTGGCACTGATGGCATTTTGTCATAACCGCTGTTGTAAGCTTTTGTAAGTACGCACGGAAGAAAGGCAAAAGCTACTGAAGACAATAAATTGATGAGCCACCCAAAAATTGATGAGTTTCGTTTTTTTATTCTGTTGCATGTGATAGGTTTTGAAAGAACTATTAATCTGTAAGTAATAATAGAAATATTTAATTTAAGAATACCTATATGTGCATACAAACTGTTATTGTATAAAACACAAACCATACATTGCTTTTGACCAAAGCATTACGATATTAATAAGGGTTTATAAACAAACATTTAGTACTACAAACTTAACTCTGAACGACTTTTAAAAGCATTGATAATTTCAAAAGTTTTAGGTTAAAAACACTTTTTTTTTATGTGATCAAATATTTTCTTTCTGACGTGTCTAATCTTGACCAAACTTAGCAACTAAGCTATTATTGTTTAATATTTTTATAACAATAAACTTATGTTAAATAGTCATACACTCTTTAAATAGTTATAGAAAAAAAGTTGACCAAAAAAAATTATTATCTTCAAAAAATATTATGAAAAAAATGATTGAAAAAACTCATTAAATAATAATAAAAAAGTTTGCAAATAGCTATAGTTGCTAACTTTAAACTTGATAATTAATCAAACATTTTCAAATAAAAAAGTTTATAAAGTTAAAATCGTTACTTAATTTAAGTCTTAATTTGTCAAACAATTAAAGTCGAGCAATTACTATTTATTGTATAGAAGAGTTGTGTTTGAAGAGAGTGGGTGTCACTTTTGCACGAGGTGACACTTTTGCACGAGGACACTTTTGCACGGCGACTCTTTTGCACGAGCGTCACTTTATCACGAGGGCACACCTTTGCACGGCGTCTTTTTTGCACATAACACTTTTGCAAAAAATATTCTAATTTTTGTTTTATTAACTTTAATTATTTTTTTTGGTATCAATATTACTCCTAATCCATACCTTCGGTCGGTGAAAATTTAATTTAATTATTTTTTGTTTTTTATTTTTATTTTTTATAATTTTCTTTATTTTCTTGTTATTTTGATTAATAATTTTTATTAGGTTTATATATTTTTTCTGTTACTGTACGCTTAACCCTTACCCTCGGTGGATTATTTATTTCTTTTCCTTTTTGGTTTTTTTATAAGTTTAGTTAATTTTATTTTTTCTAGTTTTTATTTTTTGTATTTTTTCTTTTTACTATCACTGTTACCACTAACCCTTACCCTCGGTCGGTAACTTTTTTATTCTATTGACTTATCTTTTTAATTTTTTTTCTTATTATTTTTGGATTTTTTCAAAATTTTTATTTGTTGTGTATTTTTAATCTTGAGCAAAAATGACCCTTCGTGCAAAAGTGACTTTAGATGCAAAAGTGTCACCTCGTGCTAAAGTCACGCTCGTGCAAAAGAGTCGCCGTGCAAAAGTGTCCCCTCGTGCAAAAGTGACCCTTTATGCAAAAGTGTCTTCGTGCAAAAGTGACCCGTTCCCGTTTTAAGAATTATGTTAGTTAAAAACTATTCCTCAAATTCTTAGTTGTGTATTTTAAATATTAAAATTCATAGTTCTTTAAATCTGTAAAATTAAACAAATGTTCCTTAGTTATAAAGAACTGCAAACAGCTTTTCATTAACTGTTTTATAAAATTAGATATAGTCAATAATGTACTAGTTCTACCAGTTTTCACACAAATTCATTTCAGTAATCTCTTGCATCATTACGCACTCGTGACGTTACGCACTTTCGTTTAGTTACGCATTTTAGAATTCTAAAAAATTCAAAAATAAAATTTTTAATTTTTTTAATATCGCACCGCACAAATTAGGTTTATTGCATACTTTTAATTTAAAATTTGTTTTTACCTCTCTATATCTTTAGACTTTGTAAACTTATGTTCCTTGACTAATTGATAAACATTCAGTTATACCTCATTATATCAGAAATTTTGTTAACAATAACAGATTAAATTAAAATTCTGAAAAAAATATGACTGTGTTAAATAATAAAAGTATGATGAAATAATGAGAATTTAAAAAAATAATAAATAATACAGCACTCTTGCCCTATATATGAATAAACATCTAAAAAATAAATCTAATGAAACTTCCTAGCAAAAAGTAGCAGTGATACTTAATAAATATAACATTAACATCTTATACCTTAATATAAATAAAATATTCAATTCTTCAAATTCTTATAGCACGAAATTTTATTCCTACTCAAAAAATCCATTAATATATCTTTAATACACTGAAAACAAGTTTATCCTTATTTGGGCAATGGTCAAATTATAAAAAGTTGTAGTAACATAAACAATTTTTATTAAACAAATTTCTTGTATTTTTATATATTTTTGTTAAAAAGAAGAAATCCATTACAGCACCAAATGCATATTTTTGTAAAAGGCTCTAGAAACAAATATTAATATAGACACCACACCATTTATTAATTTTAAACAAATGCTTAATTATAAATTGAATTTGCTAAGTAGAATATAATATAAATGTTAAGTATCAAATAAGTCACATATAAATAAAGATAAAATCTAATTATTATTTTAATTAGTAAAATCTTTCTGCAAGTATTATTATTTTATATGAAATTTAATCTATATTTTTAATGTATGCACAGTTTTATCTTTAGTTTTCAAGTTTATAAATAAAGTAAACGAATTGTTAAAAATGGTAAAGTCCCCAGTCTGCTTTTAACTAAAAGCAATATCAAAAAACAGCCATTATAGTAAGTATATTTGGTACCTCTCGTATCTTTACGCATTTTTTTCTGTGGTCACAATGTGCGTAAATAAGCGAGAGGTTACTGTACGTTTAAAAAAATATTTTTGCTTAGAGAAGTTTTAAGGAAGTAAACATTTTTAAACATAAAAATGCACAGTTTATTTAAAGATATTTTAAGATATATGATCTACAAATTACAGATGATATTCTTGAAAAAGTATAAACGTGTTTAATTTTACTTTTAATAAAAAAAAAATTGTATATATAAAGTTTGTTTTAAGTTTGTCAATCTAATAACTATTGATGTAGAAGAAAAATTACAAATAAAAAATTGACTGTGTTCTGGGACTGATTTAAGAATTTTTTATAAATCTTGTCTAGATGATTCAGACTATAAATCTCCAGAAGAAACATATGTCAAAAGAAACTGTATATTACATTAAACTAAAAGAGCTAAACACATTTTTGCAACGAACTTTTAAAACAAATTTAATTCTACAATCAAGTTTCAAAAAAGGAATAGACCGAGACCTACTTCTAATTCAACAAAAAAGAAACTTAAAGACTAAACTACAACAATTACAAATTGAAACCAAGAACTATGAAACACAAATCAACAAAGAAAACAAACTACCAGAAGGTACAGCATGTAAACTAAGTTATGCACATTTACAAAACAAACATAAGAAACAATAGATTAAAAAAATAATTAACAAGAAAAAACTTAAAATCATTAATCTCAATAGAAAAACTAAACAAGCTGCTAAAAACAAAAAAAGTTATGAAAGATGTAATCGTTAAAAAATAAAGAAATTAACTTTAAATAAAAGTATTTTAGAACAAGCAAACTCAACAGTTGTTAACAAATCTAACATTGTTTTAAACAATGATCATAAAGTTCTACTATCACATTGTTTAAATTTTGTACCTACTCCTAAGACTTAGGGCCTGAGTGGAATAATGACCTAAAAGATAATGAATGGTTAAAACTTATGAAACATATTAGAACGATTTAGTGGCAAAATGTCTTCAACAATAATGATAACGAAACAACCTTAAAACAGAAAATTAATTTACCAACAAAATTATAAATACAAAAGTACAATCGACTTTTAAATTTCCTAGTTGACGATAAATTTAAAACTTATTGTAGTATGGCTAAAAGTAAACTAAGAAATTTAGAAGAACAAGTATATAAACAATGTTTCAAAAGAAATAATTTGAATCTAAAACTTAGAACTGCTTTATATGATTTAAATACAAAAGTGAAAAATAAAGAAATACTTATTTGTAAATCAGACAAAGACGAAAAGCTGATTGTTTTAAACCATGATGATTATAAACTTATAATGAATCGCGAACTGAAAACCTTTTAAAAAATAGACGCATTAAACTCAAATAACATTGAAAAACATTTTGAAAATATTCGTAATAAAGTTAAAGACTAAATGATTAGTTTACACAAACTCAATTGCATAGATGACAATATCCTAAAACACATAGTCGGAATAACAATTAAAAACGGAATCTACACCAAAATCAAAGGTACACTAGCAAAAAATTTTCAATCTAATGATCCAGCCTACCCTCTATTTAAAACAAACAAACTAAAAAATTTCAAATAGGTAAAACAAGAGTGCTTGACAATGTCAAGTTGACATACCCGTATGCCTAGTACAGTCTGCAGGTAAAATAACCATCACCAAAGTAACCAAAGCTTTTAGAACTATTTGTTGAACCGATTTTAAGTAATATTTGTAAATATGAAGTTTGAATGAATATTGCAAGGGAGGGTAGTAAAACATATTTAGAAGAATTAGCTAATTTGAAAAATAATTTAAGCAACACGAAAAATAACAATGAAACCCTTTACTTAGCAGCTGCAGACGTTGAAGGTTTGTACCCTAACTTGTGTCGATAACGAGTAAAAGCAGATATTTTTAATGCTCTTCAAAAGTGCACAAAATACATCATATAAACCAGAAAAGTTCTGATCGACCTCACAATTTTCTGACTTGAAAATATTGTAGCTAAAAACGGCAATTTTTTCTACAAATAATCGAAAGGAATTATAACTGGTGACAACAACTCAGTGTCAATTGCAAATATTGCACTTCACCACGTTATAATGCCGGTTGCAACTACAATAAAAACAATAAAACTCTTCAAATGCTACATTGACGATATTGTCTTTTTATCTGAGATATTAGATGTTACAGATACAGTGCTTCCTCGCTAATCCGGTCCTCGCTAATCCGGTTCCTCGCTAATCCGGCCGGTTTTAGTCGAAAAGTCGACTTATTTACTTTAGAGGTTTTAGCGTTTAATTTCATTTTACTTCGAAAAAGTATTCAATTTACGTTTTATAAGTATGCAAGCAATATATTGCTACGTCATAATAAAGTATCATTTGTATAATAATTTGTAATTATTTTTTTTCATACTTATCCCGCTCAGTTGTAACAAATTTGTTTATTATTCATTTGCAATTTTTCTGTCTTTGCTAAGCAAGTTACACTTTAGTATACTACAATCACCATATCTGGTTAAAAAATGGATAAGACAGCAAAGAAGCGAAAACGCGTTTAACTAACAATTGAAAACAAGTTAAAAGTTTGCGAAATGGCAAACAATAATGTGCCTAAAGCTGTTATAATGAGCCAGTTTACATTAGTAAGTCAACTTTAAATGACATTTTGAGAGGCGAAGAAAAGTTCTAAAAGTTTAAAGCCGAAAAGGAGGAGCTGGGACTAATTGGAGCTGCTAAAACGGCAAAAAAAGTAGATGGAGGCGTAGATAATTTGTAAAAATAGCGATATTTTGTTCTTATCCGGCCAAAGGCAAATCCGGCCGTATTTTCAAAAAATTCTTGCCCAACTTGGCCGGATTAGCGAGGAAGCCCTGTAATGTTAAAAGACGATTGAAATGTCCGTTTGAAGAACACAATCTAAAACTAGTTTTTAGAGAAATATTTACAAAAAATGATGGTGACGAACTGGAGTTTTTGGATGTCAACCACGTCATTGACAAGACAGAAAAAGGCGGCTTTTATGTAAAAAACTACATAAAACCATCAGCAAAAAATTGTGTATTTGTAAATGGAAAATCACACCTTCCACGCTCCATTTACAAATCACTTGTATTCGGAGAGTCAACAAGACTAAGGAGATTGTGCGAACGTGACAGTGATTATCTAGAGCTATAAAGGCTTTAAAATATAAATGTTTAAAGTCTTGCATCTGTAAAGCTTTAGTTGACGATATGATTAAAATAAAAGCAGAATGGAAAAATCGGTTTGGATTTCCAATGAAGAAGGCAAAAGAAGTTAACGAGAATATAAGTGTTTGGACGACAAACTTTCCAAAACTTTTAAAACCCACAAAGAAAGAAAGAGAGTTGAACCCGAATGTTTTAGTGGCATATAAACGTCCACAAACATTTGCGTCACTATTAACCAACTATAAGATCCAAGCCTATGAAAATAGTGCTGCAGTTGGTGGATATCAACATTGTGGAAAATGTTTACTATGCGACCGAGGGGGAGTAGGCGGAATGGTGAGAAAAAACAACTTAATAAAATCAAAAAGTGATAAAAATATTGAATTGAAAAAGAATTTGAATTGCAAAAATTTTTAAATTTATGCGGTTAAGTGCAATGTCTGTGATGATCACTATGTGGGACAGACAATTACGTCTTTTTCCCAAAAATGGTGCTCTCACAAACATAACTGGAAGAACATGACCACCAGCGAGACAAATGATCGAGCTGCACTCAAATTTCACGATGCCAACAAACATCCAACATCGAGCAAAACATTTGAAGATATATATTCAACCACTTTTACAGACTCAACAAGCAACCATACGAAATTGAATTATTTAGAGAGCAAATGGGTCAACTTATTACAATAAAGTATAAACATAAATAAAACAATACTGCCTTTTTATAGATAATGGCAAATTTATATAACCGATAATTTTACAACAACCAATTTTTTATTAAGATAGTTATATTAAAAATAATTTTTGTTTCAGAAAAGTTTTTAATCGTTTGTTTATTTGATAAAGTTTTTACTTTAAAAACAATACTTTAGGAAAATTAATTTGTTGTTAAAACAATTTAATTGAAATTTTTATTTAATTTTTTAAAAACTTAGGTTTTGTTTCAAAAAAAATATTTTTACTCATCGATATTACTGTTTCTTTAAGATGAGAAGTTTTTAAGATACAGTTTCTTATTAATATAGATTTTTATAATTACTTTAAGTATTGTTTGGGTAAAATATTTTATGTTTATTTCATCAATAACAGATTTCATTAGAGGAGTTTTTATAAATAACAGAGTTCTAATTGCCTACTGAAGAAGAATTCGAAAGTACTTTAGGCAATATAACGAATACTAATAAACTTGTAAATTTTTTTGTTAAATAAAAAAAACTTTTACTTAAAACGACTTACTAAGATAGTTTTTAATTTTAGGTTTTTATCGGAAAAGTGTTTGTTTTTATATTCATTTCATTTAAATTAACTTTTACATACAAAAATATCATTATAATGTAAAAAATCTTCTAGCCTTTACAAATTTAGTTTTCTACATAGTTTTGAATTACTACGTCATACTATACTTTTTCACTATCATTTACTTAGTTGCATAAATGTGTTTCAGTTCCATTAGTTTATCATAAGTTTACTAAAGACGGACTTTTGACTGAAAATGTTTTGAACTTAACTAATATGCAATAAATTTGTAGATTTTTCAAACTATTTTTTGATGCTTTCTTAAACAATCTAATAAGTAATTTACCTGTAAAACATAGACTAATTTGGTTTTCACTTTGTTTAGAATTCTGAATTTGAAAATTCTTTGAAATATATTTTATTTGAATTTAGAAAAACTTCAAAAGTACTTTTGAAGTGCTTAAACAAAAAGTTACTTGTAAATAAATTAAATTGATATTTTTGTTAATGTTTGTCGGTGTTTAAGATTGTTTGCAGCAGGGTTCCAATTTGTTAGCTGCAAACTTCCATAGTTTGAGTTTATGTAATATCTATAAACTATCTGTTGTAAATTCTATAAAACATTTAACTAAGATCGTAAATTATCTAATCTTTACAAACTAAGTACAAAAGTCTATAAATTTTAGAACTGCAACATTTAAAGTAATACAAAATAACTCAGCTTAAAAAAAGACCTGCAAATCTATTATGATTCGCAAATGAAAACTATGGTTCGAAGTATTTAGAATTTATTGAAGTCTCAAAGTACAGCAAGTCGTACGTTTTACTGAAAACTAAGTTAGGGTTACAATTTTAATACGGAAAACAAATGATTTTAGTTTTTTTAAATGGTATATCTACGAATTGACTTTTGTTAATGTAATAAAGCTACATTTAATTCTTAGTAAAACTGTTTACAGACTATAAAATTTTTTTAAAAATTGTCGTTTAGAAAAATCTATTGACTGTGCCCTAGACAGATTTAAGCGTTATATTTAATATATAACTCTTGTCTACAAACAGTTGAAATATTTATTAGGTTATGTAAGACATTTGTTTATTTTAGCTGTGCTAAGTACAGAAAAATTAAGAATACTTCAGTTAACTTATTTTTATAATAGAGAGTTAATCCTAAAAAGCCTAATTTTTAGTTATAAAGCGCTAAATTATTTATAAAATTAGTTTTTTATAACATATATCAACTCAATTTTTTGTTTATAGATATAACTATGTTTTTGATCATTAAAGATTAAAAAGCATATTTTTTTAAAAAGTAGGATTTTTCTTGAAGTATAGAATATTTAGAATAGTTTAAAAACAAGTAAAATATAGGCATTCTTTTATCTCGAGTACACGTAAAAATAAAAGTAAAAATATTATAAAAAACTAATTCAAATATGAACAGAATAATTTTATTTAAAATAGATGTTCTTAGATTATTTTTTTCTTAATTCTTTTTGTTTGAGACGTATAAAATTTTATCGATATAACTTTATGAGAATATAAAACAAAAATACATTTTTAAAAACTTACAAAGTTTAAAATTATTTTAAAAATACTATCAAAAGCAGTTTTGTTCATTAAGTAAGCTATACAAAAGGGTGATTTAATAATTTATAAACTTAAAAAAAAGAATTTAACAAAATAACAACGATGAATAGAAAGTTTAAGGTTTAAAATAGTTAAATAACTAATAAATATTATTATGCAATGCTAAAGATAAACTTTTAACTAACTGAAAATTACTTGCTCAAACACTTGAAATTAGTTTGATAGGTACTTTAAGTAAAAAAAAACTTCTTTGCCGCATTAGCTATCAAGTTTAACTTATATTAGTATTGATTTGATTGACACAGACTGCGATAATAAAAAGTCAGTAGTACTTAATTGATATTTTTCATTTATTTTATAAGTCCAATTGTAATAAGAAAAGTGTTTTGAGTACAGGATAAAGAAACCAACTGGAGTATCATACTTGTCACTGACATTCGAAAAAAAGTAATCTATTTTCTACCTAATTGTAATTTAAATTGAACAACAAAAGGTACGTTTAAACTGTTTTAATTCATTACAAAAAAAAATCAGAAAAAAGTTCTTTAAGTATAAAGAAATAAAACGATCATTTTAACCATTTTGTAACCAAAAAATTACTGTAAATTTGTAAGTATACAACTAAGTCAAAAATTATATGACTTATAGTAACTTTATAAATTTCTTAATTTTAATTTTTGCGTCCTTATTGTTGTTTTGTTTATTACTAAATTTAATTTTCACTTCTTTGACAACATAAACCTTTACTTTTATTATTTAATAAGTGACTGCTTTAAAATAAGACGAGCTTTTATCCGTTTGTTTTGTTTTAATACCAAGTAGCTTTTAATTAATATTTAATGTGATACTTTGATTTTAATTTATTTTTTGATTTAAATAGAGTTAAAAATTTTTAAATAAAATGTTCATACAGCCTTAATAAAAGTTTACGCTTTTGTAATAACAATGCTGTTATTACATTACAGAACTGTACTTATTCAGCTGAAATAGAAGAAACAATACTGAACATAGACTTTTCAAAGTAGCATTGTTGCTATTGTCTTTTACTACAAACTTATAATATTTTAAAAATCACATATATTTATATCATGTAAAGTTAAATGTTTAGAAAACTGAGTAATCATAATAATATTTTAAGAAGCAATAAAAAGATTTAAGTATAAACGAAATTCTTAGTTTGATGTTGTAAACACTATTTTGAATATTTTTTTTACAATTTGAAAACAAAAGTATAGTTTTTCCTGAACTTTCTATTAAGTAAAAGTTAAAAAAAGACTTACAAAGCACACACTGACCTTTCAAATTGAAGCAAACAGAAGCCTTGAGTGGAAATTCGGTGGTGGAAGGCCAGGACTACCCCGAATATCTGACACGAAAGTTGACCTCGCTGCGTTTCATCCGATATTACATGCGGGAACATGTGCACTACAAAAGTAAAGGGCAGAAGAACCAGACCCAAGCTGAGATTAATATAGCAAAGTACGTTAAGTGAGGAGTAGTTTGCTTTGTTGCGGCATCGTCCAATCGTTAACAGGAACAGTGAATTGAAAGAAATAGTCAAGCAAAAGGAAATCAAAATAAAGATTGACAAAAAAATGCTAGCTGCTTCGATGTCTATAATTTCAAGGTGGCTAAGACTTGAGGAATTGGTATTTGTGTACTTTTTTGTTACGTTTAATTCACTCATATCTTTATCTATTAAATGATTCGATTAGGACTAAAAACATACGAAGTTGCATGAATATAAAAATAATATTTAAGTTTTCTATAAGTAAGGTCTAGTTCAAAGTTTTCTATAGGTGAAAATCATAACGTATACACAAACTATCACAATAATCTTTATTTATTCTTAATAGTATAAGAAATATCTTTATAAATATACATTTTTTATAAAAAAAGTTATCAAGTTGTTAACACTTTTTTACTCGAAAATATTTTTAAGGTTTAAAAAATTTTAGTAATTTTGCTTAAGAAACTAATTTTTTTAAAGTGTGTACTTAATTAAACGTAAAATTGTTTAGAGCTAGCCATTATAAATTAAAATTCAACTTTGTTTTAATAAAATAGATTTCAAGATATTCTTGTATATATAAATTTAAACTAAAAACTGAATTATAGATCGTATTTTATGAAGTGTATATATATGTACGTATATTTATTTATACAAACTAATACTTTATACATTTTTTGATCAAAATAAAATAAAATGTAATTTGAATGTAGTAGAAAATCAAAAAATTACTACTAAAAACTAATCATACTTTGTAATCTTTTAAAAACTAGCTATGTTAAAGTTTTTTTTTTTTCAAAACGAAAACAAATGTTTAGATAAAAAACTAAAATATGTTTTTTGAAAAAAATTATGTAAGATGAATAAACAACATAAAAATCTAAGTAATAAGATAATATAGTTTTTATGTACTTTTAAACAATTTCACTAAAAAACAAACTATATTAACAAACACCTACATATATTTAAACTTTCATAAGTTTAAATAGCTTGCGTATTTAGTGAATTTAGATTATACTAAATCAATTACTAAGACTCAACCACAATATTGCAGTATATAAACATGTAAAACAAAAATCGATCAAAGCCGCAGACAAATTCTGTGTGAAGTGATATAAACAACAAAAACAAAAACAGCGCTCATTCTTGTAATGTTGAGAGACAAAAAATAAAAAGCTACTATTTTTTAACTTTTCTTTAACTGTATACGACAGTAAAAAATTTTGCTGTACACTTATGGTTCAACTCATAATTGGTTTAGTTTAACATATGCTGTCTACAAAGGTAAACTAATTAAAATCAAGAACACACTTTGTTACTGAATTGACTTATAAAAACGATTAAAATAATAAAGTTTTATATAGCTCTTTTAAAAGCTATAAGTATTAAGTTCAAAAATAAGTAATATACAAATTTATTTTACAGTTTATTATTAAATGAAAGTAAAGTTTTATAACATAAAAATCCAGTTAAATTAAAAATTTATCGCAGTTTTAAACTTAAAACACAACCATGTTGATTTTACTGTTTTAGTTTTCTATGTTGAACCTAAACTATTTTAAAGAATCTTGAACAAAAAATAGAAGTTTAAAAGTCTAGAGAATTTAAGAATATTAATAAGGAAGCAACAAATTTTCTAAAGAAATTTACGCAATTAATAATTTTTACTAATTCTACGGAATCTAGTTTTAAATACAAAAATAACATAAAGATTTGATGTTATAAGAACGGTTAAAAATTTAGTTTTGTAGAAATATATTGTTAATAAAACTATACAAAAAAATAACTTTTATTAAGGCATTTTTAGTTCTCTATGTTGAACCTAAACTATTATAAAGAATCTTGAACAAAAAGTAGAAGTTTAAAAGTCTACAGAGTTTAAGAATATTAATAAAGAAGCAATAGAACTTACTAAAAAAATTTACGCAATTAATCATTTTTATTAGTTCTACGGAATCTAGTTTTAAATGCAAAAATAACATAAAAAGTTAATGTTATAACAACGATTAAAAATTTAGTTTTATAGAAATATATGGTTAATAAAACTATATAAAAAGCTCTTTTAGTAAGGCGTTAATTACTAAATATTTTTTTACCTATTATCAAAGAAGAAGAATTTTTTTTTTAATTTTTTGACAACAAGCATTAAACCTTTTATCAGAAGAAAATACTTTAAAAATAGTATCTAATTTTGTTATAACATTCAAAGTAGTTTCAGTTAGTTTTAAAAAAGTTTGTTTGATCATTTTATGTAAAGCTAGTTTGTTGAGTTATATTGTGTTTCATTAAAGGTTTTTTTAATTAAAACTTAAAATAAAACTAACTAAAATATTAGCAAATCAGAAAAGCCTTAGATTTGCAGCTGACATTTATAAAATAATTTAAAAACTAGTATTATGGTTACTTTAATGTATTTTGTCATAATTAATTTCAACATCCAAAAAAATATGGATTCTAGTTATGTAGTAAAAATATTGATTTGTTTGAAAGTCGCCTACTAAAATAAACGATCTTAATTAAACAGTTGCTAAATGCTTGACCAAGAAAAGTATACAAAAAAATAATATGTAAACGGCAAAGATGTATTTAGCTGATTTGTCTGTAAAACAAAATAATTTTTTTATTTGACATGTTTATGCAAAAACTAAGAATAGAGATAGTTTTTCTAACACGAACAGCAACTGGACAAAAGTGAGCAAAACATGCTAAAATAGTAAGACTTAACAAAGTTTTATGCATGTTAGTAAAGATTTATACATACAACATATGTTAGTAGAGAAACTAAACAAAGTATTTTGTGGACCGGACTTGATAGAAAAAGTCTTTTAAGGTCACTTCTAATTAAATAAGTAATACTAAAAAGATAAAACAGAACTAATTTAAAGCAAAGTTGAAATGTAATTTATTCAATTGTAACCATTTCGTTTATACAGTCAAAATATTTAAAAAGAATTGAATAGATATTTGTTACAAAAAAGAAATATTTTAGTTATATTGAATAAGCTGTTTTAAAGCTAATAAGTAAACGTCGCAGGTAAAATATTTTTTGTTTGCAGGCCGAATCTGACCTGTTGGTCATGGTTTGCCAACATTCCTTATGTAAATATATATTAAAGTTTTCAAAAAGTACTTCTTACGAATTATTTCTTGCTTAATAACATGTAAATGATATATCTAAACTTTTTACCTAACTCACTTATTAGCTTTACTACGGTTCTACACACTACTTTAACTACAGTACACTACCGCTTAAGTACGCAAATTGAACCCGACCAAAAAATGCGTACTTAGCACGGGTAGTGCGTACTTTTTAAAGACAAAGTATAATATAAACTTTAGTTGTTTGTTTTCTTTCTTAAAACTAGCCACCAAATAATTAAGCCAAATAAACAAGTCTTTTTATTTTAAATAACATTTAATACATAATTCTAATCTGCAAAACTTTTTATTAGATTTGAAAAACATTAATTTGTCTATAAAAAGTTTCTACATAATTAATACATACTATTAATATAGAAAGTCAATGTCAGTCAATGGTATAAAAAAGAATATTAAGCCATATTTTGTTTTGTTAGAAGTAAAGTACCAAACTACATTGTGTTTACCAAACATTTTGAAAACATCAATGTTTGTACATTTAAATTAAGTTATGACTTAACTATGTTGTATTTGTAGGTTTTTTAGCTTTGTCATCTAGATTTATTAATTTAATAGCATTATAGCTCAAATATCATTATTCTTTTCACTTTTCTGCAACCACTACATAAGTATTTAGTTTATTAACATTTAGCAACAGGACTGTCACAATTGGCCACTTAGACTACTCAGGATTACTCACCCTAATTTAAAATTTGTGAAAGTCTTAGGCTAACTCAGCAGGTTGGCCATTCTACCTTTCTTGATAAGTGCGTACTTAAGGCGTGAGGCGTACCAAAAAAAGTGCGTACTTAAGCGGTAGTCTACTGTACTTCAAAGTTTAGCAACGGTTGAATTTTTTAGTTTTTAGTATAGTTGTAGTATGGTTTTGTATTATAACCAAAAAAAGTCAAATAAATAGGGTCAAGCTTATGTCTAAACTATAAAGATTTAAGATAATAAGAATATATGAAGCTAAAACTTTAGATATATTTCTTGGTAGCTGTCTAAATTGCACGAGCGTACAAAATTGCACGAGTGCACAAAATTGCACGAAGATACTTTTGCAAGAGGGGATAAAATTACACGAAGACACTATTGCACAAGCAGACAATTTTGCACGGAGAAAATATTGCACGGGTTGAATTTTTTAAAAATTTTGTTTTAAATGTTTTTATTAATTCATTAATTCATTAATTTTTTTTTCGTTTTTTTTTTTTCTTTTATTTCTATCACTGTTACCCCTAACCCTTACCCTCGGTCGGTAATTTTTTTTTGTTATTATTTTTAATAATTTTTTTTTTACTTTCACTGTTACCCCTAACCCTCAATCGGTAGCTTTTTTTTCTTATTTTTATTATTATTATTAGTTATTTTTTTTATAATAGTCTTTTCTAGTTATTTTTAATTTTTATTTTTACTATCATTGTTACCCCTAACCCTTACCCTCGGTCATTAACTTTTTTTTATATTAAATTATTTTTAGTTTTTTTTTTTCTGTTTTTCTTTCATTTTTTCTGTATTTTTTTATTCTCGTGCAAAAATGTAACTCGTGCAAAATTATCCCTTGGTGAAAATCGTCTTCGTGCAATTTTGTGCACTTGTGCACTTTTTTTCTCGTGCAATTTTGTCTTCGTGCAATTTAGATTCGTTCCCATATCTCTTATGTAGGTTATAATGAAAACTCTTTTTAAAGATTAAATTACATGAAGGTTGCAATAGCTCAAAACTATTTACAACTTCTTATATTTTTATATTTAGATATATAAATGGAAACTATAAAAGTTTTTTTCAACTAGATCAGGTGAGAGTCTTTGAAATCTCGCTTTGAAAAAGTTAGAAACTTTTATACTTTTTGTATTAAATTTATGCAACTACCATTTCAAAAAGTATGTTGACGTTAAGTATAGCATACATATACTTATTAATAATACAAAGATTTTATAATACTAATAATAATTTTACATTTAAAAGTTTTACATACCTTCGACCAACAAACAAGTTTTACAGTAGTTCTATGCTGTTACTGTTCATCTATAAAAAAAATTCTTTCACAACTAGTGCACGTTTTACAAGAACCTTTGGTTTGTATTTCTTACAATCAGCTTTTATTTGTTCTGTCTCTATCTTAAATGTGTATAAGCAGTCTGATTTAAACTTGTTCAAATTAGCTGACAACTAGAACAAATAAATAATTTATTTTTTACAAAAAAACTTTTTGTGTTTTTTATAACAGCATCTATAATTATTTCAGTCAAAATAAAAATTATAAATGAAAAGTACTCAATATACCTTATAAAAAAATTAAGTAAACATAAAAGCTTTAAGTTTTTTTTATAAATCTGGATAAAAAGTTATAGAATTACTTTAAGTAAGAGTAACTAACCAACTTATAGATATAGAAATAAATTATCATAAAATATAAGTATTTCCTGTACAAGATATTAAACCGATCCAAGTAGTGTAAGACTCGATAACCGAAAGGTTTTTTCGTATACTAGGTTTTTTAACAAATGTTTTTCAGCACTCTGGAACAATTTTTTTGTCGTTTGATAAACTATTTTTATTTCATATTTAGGAAGCTTACACTAGATCATTGACTCTTGAAGTTTAAAGTATTTTTTACATAAGATGCTAAAGAAAAAGTTGTGTGTAAACTATTTTTTATATTTTGAAAAAACACTCATTTTGTTATGTGTCATTTTTTTCTAAATTTGAAAGCAAAAAACAGTTGGAGTTGGTATTAATACAACTGAAATCCTCTTATATTTTACAATTATTATAATTTACAAAGAATCCTTTGTTTAATGTAAAGTAAAAAATTTATATACGTGTTTAAGTTTTATATTTTTTTATAGTTTATAAATATTGCACATGTAACAAATTTGCCCTTTGTTAAAAAAATATTTTTAGTTTTCAGCCATTTTCGTTATGTGTTGGCGGTTAATGTTTTTACTGTTTATAAAGTTGTTGTTAATGTAAGCTGTTTTTTATATAGTGCCAACTTTGCATTTGAGATTTTCTTCATTGGTGTTTTTAAATCATTACAATATTAAACTATTTAAAAATTTAAAACTGAATTTTTAAGTTTATTAATTTTAAATTAAAGTTGTAAAATAAAGTTTTTAAGACTATTTAGCTATTCTATATTCCCTTGTATTTAATATTTAATTTAATGAATATGGAGCAAGAAAATGTAGGTCAGGCCCACAGCACCAAACGCCCTAAGCGTTTGGCTGTTAAAAAAGTTAACAATAAAAATAAGAGGAGCTTTAGCTCCCTATCAAAAAGTATTTTGTTAACACAGGCCAGGGTTACACACATATATTATTTTTCTTATATATATACATTTAACTTCAACGCAATTATATTTTTGCATGTATGTAGAAATTAAAATTCTTATTCAAAAATAGATACAATAATCGAATAGTAAACACGTATTAGTTTTAGCAATTGTTGAACTAAAAATCTAAACTTTTACAGCAGTATACCTTAAGAATAAAAAAAAACAGGTTTAAGGATGTTTAAATGAGATTAATAGACAGTATTAACTAAATATAATAAATAAGTTTATCTACCAAAATACTCAGTTTACATAAAAGGAAAAAAACATAAAAAACAAGTTTCAAAGATTTTAAAAAGGGTATACAATATTGAGTGTGTTTTTAACATTAACTTTATAAACTCTAGTCAGGAGCTAAAAATTATAAATAAAAGCAAGGCACTGCGCAAACTTTAAATAAAACATTTTATTTGGAATAAATATTTAAAAACTAACATATCAAATTTATACAATTTATTCTTTTTAAATTTAACTATTAAACAAAGTTTCACTCCATGAGATCATTAATATTTAAGTTACTTAAAAACATTTAGTTTAAGTACTGATGATCTCGTTGAGAAAAACTTTGTTTACTGATCAAAATTCCAAGGAAAAATTGTATTGATTCCTTTCTTCAGTAGAGATAGCTGTTTATTGTTTTTAAAAACATCAAAACGTATAATACTAAGTTTATGTAAAATTTATAGTTAAATATTGAAATCAGCCAAATAAATAAAGCTAGTAAACATTAAAAAAATATTTTTTAAATTGTCTACTTGAAGGATTGTGTTTAAAAAATAAATAAACCATGATTTTATTATATTTAAACACTGAAACCAAACTCTTTATTTCATTTTACATCACTTAAATTTTATATTTTTTGTAGTCTACCTTAAATCTAAAAAATATATTTTTAATTAAATTAGATTGTCTTATTTTATATGATGTTCAGAGAATGTTGGTGATACGTTTTATTAAAGAGTTCATGATCTTTATATAAAAGATGCCTACATAGTAGTGTGACAGAAATTCTATTTTAATTCGTAACTTGAATTTAATTTTTAAAATTTTCATATTTTTTAATGGTTTTATAACATGGCTTGCAGTTTTATAATATAATCTTAATACATACAATGATAGCCGTTAAGGGTTTCTAAAACTCATTTTCGTAATTGCTCTCTTTAATAGAAAATTAAAAAAAAGCAGGTCTTTATAAATATATCGCCCCTATATTAGTTGAAAGTCCATTTACTTTTACGTTCCCTTATTAGTTTTTGCACCCATATAGCCCACTTGGGAGACTCTACAATATTAAAAAGTTTAGTTAAGATCAGGGGTCGTAAAAATACGACTCGTCGGCCAAATGTAAAGCAGAAATCTGCGGCAAGCTAAAAACATCGGATACTAAAGTTCTTATTTAAAATAGCTACAATTAGGCTTTTAATTTAGAGATTAATAGTTACTGATACTTTTTGCTAAATGTTGTATCATATTTTTATTTTTAAAAGTGTATTTTTTTTAACTACTATATCTAGTTTTAATAACTGTGGTCCACAGAATACTTATTATATTTATTGCAGCCCACGAGCTAATGTTTCTAGGGTTCTAAAATTTTTAGCTTAGCTTATTATCTTGTTTGAAGTATCTTAATAATTCAAAGCACTTTTTTAAACGTCATGTTAAGGATTCAAGTTGAATACCTATTTTGTTACGAGTTTAAATATTGTAAGAACCTAATAGTATCATATTTTTTTTTTTTAATTAATTTTATTTAATCTATCAGTTCAGGAGGCAAACCTTTAAGTTGAATATAGTCATATGAATGAAAAAAAAAAACAAAAAGTTACCAACATCCATATAGAACTTTAGCAGTTTTGTACTTTATTATTGAATATTATATTAAGTATTTTCTAAAACATTATTTACAATCATTGAATTTGTTAAAAACAGTTTCTAAAAGTTAATGCACCCAAAAACACTTTTTTTTTAAAGAAACGGAAGCTTTAACAGTTAATAATTCTATAAAAATTCATCATAAAACTTAAAGCTTCAAAATTATTATTTAACGTAAGTAAAACTAAAGTGGAAAACAAAGTTTGTGCAAAATAAGTTTTTTTGATCACACTGTTTCTAATTGTTAGTTTGTGTTTTACAGTGTTTGTTTTGTGTTAAAAGAGCTAAATACAACAAAAATTAAGATTTATCAATTGATGACCTATTAAGAGTACATATTTTAAAGTATTAATGTGTATTTTTTTTAAACAAAAATATTTTTAAATTTCATAACATTTATATAGTAAAAATATTAGCTGCATTTGAAACCATCGAAACCAGCAAACTTTAAAACTAAATTTATTTTCAAGTTGTTCCATTTTCTAATTTTTTCTTGAATCTTTTAAATGAATCATTTTCCATCAAACTCATTACACTGTTTTCTGCTTCAGAAAAGATTTCTGGTTCAAATCTTTTATTTAGTTTTATTTCAATCCTTTCTCTTACTTCATGATTAATATTGATCTAGTTGAAAAAAGATAAGTAATAGATGATTTCAGGAAAAACTTATTGAACATTTTTACTCTATAAAATTTTTTTTTGACGAAACTTTCTTAAATATAGTTTTAATTGTATAACTTTTTACTTTTTTCACACAATAAAAATCATTTTAAAATAAAAGATATATGTACTTAGTTTTACTACTATAATTTAAAAAAGTGTTATAAATTAGTACAAGTATTGTAAATTTCCAACTAATTTAGTATTAATTGATATACATTTGATTGTTGTTAGTATTTTTTTTTCAGATTACGACGCTTTTGTGCCTAAATTATCAAGATAGGTTGAAACATTAGGTAAGCCAACTTTAGTTTTATTTATTTATTTCGTGTCATTTTCCGTAACAGAAACTTATTAAAACTATATGCTGAAGATCAAATGATAAAATTTGAACAAAACTTAATTTTAATGTCCTTTTTTAGGAAAGGTTTTTAACATTTAAAATATTGACTTAGTTTTAAATACCATATTAAAAGCTAGGTCATATTCAATTGAAAAGTTTAAAGTTATGTTTTGCGTGATTTATATTGTTTTCATTTTCTTATACACCTTACAAATTATCCTTCTATTCTGTTTTTTTTTATGCTAATGTAATTCATTGTCAGTTATCTAGCTATAATAGTTTCTGTAATTTTTTTTAAACCGATTAGATGATTTAAAATAAACTGTTGCATGTAGACATATACCTCAAGCTCAGAGCCAGTTTTAATATAGCTATGATAAATTTCTTTTGCTTTTTCTATTGTTAATTCTCGTTTAAATTCTTGAACGGAAAACCAAAACTCTAAGTTTTCCTGGCTATGTTCTGATCTTAGAAATTCTCGGAACATCATTGTTGCACCTGCGTGTACATTTAAAGTTGTTTGTTTTCAATTAGGAAAATAATAAAAAAATATTATTTTTCTTACAATCATCTTTAGAATTTTTAGTTTTAATTGAAATAATAAATAAAACAATATTACTAAAAACACGCTATTTATAAAAATTTATAGATAGCGTGTTTTTAGTATTATTGTTGTCGTTTTTTGTCGTGTTTTGTAATGTATTTTTTATTTTTATTTAATTTAGTTTTAAGTAAAATTTCTACTATTCTGAATGTTTTTGTTTTAACAATTTGGTCTTATAAATAACTCCAAACCAGCAAAGTATAACTTAACTCCAATTTAAACCTTTTAAACAGACTTTTATACTTTATGACGTAGTTATTTTTAGCTAGACATTTCACAATCATTGTATATAACTAAATTTACACTATATTATTATCAGTTTTTAGCAAGAATATTCTGATGACGCGCTAAATAAAATTAATAAATAAACCTTTTAAAATGAGTGACGTATGTTTAATTTTTTTAGTTAAAACCAGTACAAAAACTAAACTATTTAAAATATATTTAAAATTAAAATATTGCTTATACGTACACTACATAACATATATTTAGTAAGTAAAAAGTTAAGACAGTTAATAATATTTGTGAAGTATTGGTAAGTTTTTATTCATTGTTCTATCATGAATATGATTTTTTATCTTTTTTTAACTTTAACTAAGCTTTGTCAATTTACTATTTTAAACTAACTAAAATAAAATCATATTTATGTGCATAAAATTAAACACCCTAAAAGTTTTAATTTTAAAAATCTCATTTAACAATTTAGAAAAAGTTTTCTGTCTCAATACAATCTAACAAGCAAATAAGAAATAGTTCTGAAAACTAAAAAAAAGAAAAGTCTTAAAAAATGTTTCTTAAATTTTTTACAACTAAATATTTTTTGTAATGATTGCAGATTCTTTATAAAACTTAAAAACAATTTTGGTAGTTTGTGTCTTTGTTGTAAAATAATACCAAAAAGACTTAAATTTAGAATATTTTGTTAATTATTCTATATTAAATATTAAAATATTAATTTTTGAATTAGTATTCTTTTTATAGTTTAGATTAGAATATCAACTACTGGTGAAAAATCTATAATGACCTATAGAAATATAGATTTTCCCCTAGCAAATCAAAAAACGGTTGATAAAATCACAAACCAGAGTTAGCGTATGTCAATCTACTAATAACGCATATCGTCAATAGGGTTTAGTCGCTTATACAATATATTTAAAGATTGTTACTAGAATAAAAAGTAAAAATTTTGAAAGTAAAGTTGAACAGAAAATTATAGAGTATTATTTAAATAATTTAAACTAAAAATATTCTGTTATATTTTACACAATAAACTAAAAGTGTTTAACTTTTTAAAATAAAAAAATGAATTTTAGCGTATATTTTTGGCTCTTTTTTAATAAGGAAACACTAATAAAAGTATTAAAAATAAAATACAGTTTAAAGTTACGTTACATATGTGTGTTGAGCAAAACTTTTTCTAGTATTGTTTTAAAAGTTCGCAACTCTTAACATATTAAAAAAAAACAAAATATTAAGGATGTTGGTACCAATAAATTTCATTCGATTTTTATTATACGTAACTTTTCAAAATTACACAATTAAAATAAACTATTGAATGTACAAAAAATAAAAACAAAGTGCTTTATTGTACTCAACTTGAAATGGAATTTTAAATTTAAAATGACTAAAGTTTTCCATATGTTTTCATTATCGAACAAACGATAAATTTAAAATATTTTTTAATGGTAGGTTATACATACATAAATTTTTTGTCTAGAAATTGTTCTTATAATAAAAATAGAAAAAATCTTGAGGTAAATAATGCAACTTTTTTTTTTTTAATTCTTGAAGTAAGTGATTTTAAAACGTTTTTTTATTTTTATTATAAACTTTTAGCCAAAACATAAGTTATTAGTTTAGTAGTATAGTAATTCTCGTTTTTTTAAACTTATAATTTTTCTTAAATTAAAAATATAAAAAAAAACATAGCTTACTTGAGGACTTAAGCACATCGTTAAGTGAATTTAGTATGGAAACATCAACACTCTTCCTAGTACTAAAACAACGTTATATTAGAAAAATAGTCTAAGTTTTGCTAAAAATGATAAAAAAATACAATTGTATATTGTATTTTTAGCTTGATTTCACACAGTTTAAAATATTTTTTTTCTATTTTTAACAGCAATAAAAAAATTTAGAAACAGTTTTTATGTTTTTTTAATTGTATTTAGTTACTACTTGTACTAATTTTTTAAGTTAAATTTTAAAGTGTATAGACATATACCTATAAGTATCTAAGTAAGATTAAAAAAAAATATAATGTAGTTTTATTTAGTTTTAAATAAAAAATTCTTGTATAACGTATTTTATGTCAAAACAGTACTTTGTTATATAAAATTAATAAATTCATAATTTGTAAATTCATAAAACACAGTTTAATCTATATTTTAAAATCTTAAATATATTTTTTTGTGTTGTAGCGTTTCTAAATAAATTTACTTAATAAATATATATAAAGTACGGAATTGTATTTTTAGACTAGCACTTAGAAATTATTAAAGATTATCTAAATAAATTTATTTAGAAACAGCTACTACAACTATAAATTTTAATTTTTATAACAGCAAAGCTTACCGTTTTCTTATAAGACGCTTTTTTAAAGAAGTTCGAAACACAAGTTGAAAAGTATTATTTAACATGTTGTACTTTGCACTTTCTTTTTTAGCTTTAGAATCTGAATTAAGACTCATACGAGAAAACTTATACCTAGTTTTTTCTTTAGTTTTTTCTAAATCAATTTCACTCAGACTGAAACAACTTTTTGTTTTCTGAAATTAAACATGTCATACAGTGTGCATTTTATATTAAAAAGTAGTAATGTTTTAATGAATTTATTGAAATTGTTGTGTAAATGATTAATTTTTATTAATAGTTTTGCATGGTTGTCATAGGTTTGTATGATTCACTTTAAATTTACAAACTTAAATGCTGAAAACACAAAGTACGTAGTAAAATTTATTATTTCTCATACCATAAAAAAGAGATAAAAAGATTAAGTTAAAAGATATGTTAACTTTATTCTAGTATTGTTTTTGAACTCGGTGTTTTTAAACAAGTATATAACGTTTTTGTAATTTGGTAATAAAGTTTATTTAAGTTTGTTGTTTTGTTAGTTATTTTTGACTTATTAATTTTTAAAGTAACCTGTGCTAAGTAAGAAAAGATAAAAATAAAATTAAATCCTGTTATAAACTTTTGCAGAACAACTTTTATGTCGTAAACTGAAAACAGCTTTTAATCAAAGAGAAAGGTTATCCGAAAAATAAAATCGAATACTTGTTTAAATAAATAATTTTCTTACTCACTCTAAGCGTTGTTTTTTGTTTTTTATCACTCTTCTTTTTTAAAGAAATTCTTTTAAATCCTTTATATTGACAGCTGCAGCTCATTTTATTTGAAAGAAAATTTTTATTTTGGAATAACGTTCAGTGGTTTTTACAATAAAACTAAAAAAAAAGCTAATTACTTTATTTATTAACTCCCTATGTTTTGTAATTATTAGAAGTATAAACTATCTAAATATTTTTTAACTTTCTAACATTTCTGAATTTACTGTTCGCTTTAACTGTTGTAATTTTAACTTTTAATAGTCTAATAAACACACAAAAAAAAATAGTATGATAATATAAAGAACAGCGTACTGAATTTTTAGCAAAAAAAAACACTAGTTAATGTTTTAGAAAAATTTAAGCTAATAATAAAGTGATAAACATTTAAAAAAACTATTGAGAGTTCAAAAAGTAAAGTTTTTAGTTAAGTAAACAACTTTTTGTCGTTAAAGAAAAAAGTATTAAAAAAAAAACTCTTAAAAATATAAACAAATAATCTTTAGTTGGTTTATAAACTGTTTTTAAAGAATTATAAAACTACCATATACTTAATTTAAGTTTCTAAGTTAAAGTTTGTCTGCCCTAATGTGTTTTGTAAAGTTAGTTTCAAGCACACTTGAGTTTTTCACTACAACTCACTTGAATTAGCCACATCCAGCAAGCATCTTTTCGTTTTCTTTTTCTCTATTCTTAACAATTGTAAACTCGATTTTAACATCGTTTATTTGAAAGTTAATTTGTTTTTTTTTCGTCTTTTCTATCGTAGGACTGTTAAGTGGAAATTTAAATTGAAAAATGTTTTAATTAGTCTTTAAAAGCTTGCTAAATTTATTATTAAATTTAGTTTTAATTTCAAAATATTTGAAAAAAAGTAAAAGTATTTAGAGTATTATAATTAATTTTAAAATTACCTTAAATCTTTCCAGCACAGTATACTTTTCTTTATTGGATTTCTTTTTTTCTTGATCGTAGTTAATTATTTAGGTATTTAGTGTTATAATTGTAATAGGTTTTATCAACATGCTTTAAATCAGTTTAAAAAAAGTTTTAATCTTTAATATATTTTTTAAATAGCATAGTTTGAAGTAAAGTATTAATATTTAAAAAAAAGTTATTTTAATATTAAATTTTGCAATCACAATACATATTTTTAAGTATTGAGATAAACATCATTTTATTTTTAAATTTAAAATTTTAAAAACTCTGTTAAAAAAAGCTTAAGTCCCATAAAGCTTTTTAGAATTTATTATTTATAACACGAAAGGTAAAAACAAATTATAATATGTAGTTTTTACCAAAAGTGTTTTATATAATTAGCTAGTAACACGTAACTTGAAAAAGTCTTACACAAAAGGATTTTATTTCTAAAATATCAAACAAATTTTTAAAACATAAAAATGGTAAATAAATTATCAAAATTATCGTTTGATTATTTCACTTATCATAAGTTCTTAAAAGTTACAAGACACAATTTCTTTGAAATATTAAATACTTTTTTTATTTTAAAACTTAGTTAAATATTAAAAAAAAGGCTAGTTTCTGAAACTTAATTAACTTCCTTATCAAAAAATTTAATAACTCACTACAAAATTAATTAAATAGCCCACAAATATGAGTAAAAACAAATAAGCTATTAAAATTATAAAACTATTAACCACAAAATGTATCAACTAAAACAAAAAGGGCCGTTTAAGTATAATAATAGTTACTCTTTGATCTTTTATCAGGACTTAGTTGAATACAGTTACCTTCCGCTTGAGTACCACTTTGATGACAGTGTGAAGTTGCATACTAAAAGCGTATTCTCAAAAAATGTTGATCAGAATTTCATAAATTAAAGCTTAACTAACTACATACGTTTAAAGTCTCTTACGTTTTAAGGTAATCATAAAAAATTTGAAACATAAAATAAACCTTCATCATAAACTTTATTTTTATTTATATTATTAAACTTTTAAAGAGTTGAATTAAAAGTCCTGGCCATGACATTTAACTGTATCTTGGTGTATGACTCGACAACTGAAAGTTTTTTTCGTACACCAGGTCCTTGGACCAAATTTTTGAGCGCTTTTTTTTTCGTTCAATAAACATTATCTTTATAGTTTTTATAACTTATATAAAGTTTTGTAATTTATTTTATTCCAAGCTCCAAGGTAATAACCTGGAGATAGACATGCGATTTGGAGTTATTGTAGTTTTCATAAACATGTACTAGTTTTTGCTGTTGAAGGATGTAATTCATTATATAAGATATAAAATGAAACAGCTTTTAAAAGAAAAAGTATTTCATTTAGATTCAAGTCTCGTAATTAGTAATACTTAAATAAACAACAAACTATATGAACTAAAAAACTTAAGTATTTTAAACAATGATATACATTTTCACAAATATTAGAAAACTACAAACCTCAATTTGCGCAAAAATAAGGGTTTATTAAAAAACTTGTTCTTAACAAACCTTTACCTTATTCAAGGTATATTGTAATATTTAAAGTAGATATAAAACTCCACAAGGAGTCATTTTTTAACGGATGTAGTGTTTGTTCTAGTCGTCACTTTTACGCGGCTGACTTTTTTTTGAAACGAGCATGAAACTAAGTTAAAGAAAAAAAAAAAGAATTGTAAACTATACCAAAGATTGCTAATGTAATCAAAAAAAGTAATATGAAATTAAATTAAAAATATATTTCATAGAATCTAATTAAAGCTCATTTAAAAGTATAATTAAAACTATACTGAACTTAAGTTAAATTTCAAACGAAAGTGAAATTTAATTTAAGAAATACACACGAATCAAAAAATATTTATTTTAATTTTATTAAATATATTTAACACCAACTTTTTAATTTTTGTTTTAATATTTATCATTTGTTTACTACCAGGTCGAAATATCTACACTGAGTCATTAGCAATAAATTTTTACAAGAGACTGTATTGAAATTTTTCAAGACAACTTGACTTCTGATACTAAAAGAAACTACTTTTTCCTAATGCTTGGTTTGGATTATATTAAAAAATCTAAACCTCAGTTCAGTGTAGTATTTGAAAACGATTTGCATCTTAAAATCATTATATGTTTTTTTTTTTTAAAACTTAGAGATTTTCGAAATGTATTCAACTACTTATCAAAAGTAAAAAAAAAAAAGCTGTTTGGAAGAACGAATAAAATTTTAACTGATTATGACGTAATTAAACAACCTTATAGAAAGCAAGCGTTTTAAACTAAAGTTAAAATGAAAATATTGTAATATATATAAGCTATCTTTCCATTTGCTGCCGTTAAAGTGTTTAGTTTCATTATTTCTTGTTCCATTAGCATTGATTCTAAGACTGTGTTTTTTAACTTTCGAGTATGCTGTTTTATAATCTATTTTAATTTTGTCAATAACAACTAAAACTTAAACAAGTTTTCCGAACAGCTTTACTTTAACATTTATTTTTGATAAGGAGTTGAGCACATTTCTCAAATTACAATAATATAAAGTTTTAATTTTTAAATAACATTATTAAAGTGAAAATGTAGTGGTTTTAAGTTGTAAATAGTTTTTTAATACAAAAAAAATCCTTCAGATAGAAGAGCTAATGTTAGTATTACTTTTAATTTCAAATACTATTACTTGTTATAAACATAAATAAAAAATAAAATAAAAAGTTTATATAGTTCGATAAAATACCTTTGATAATTGTTTTTTTTCTCACATGTCTTCAAAGTAAATCTACTTCAAGATAAAACTGATATTTGTTTAAATACAAACAAAGTAAGATACAAAAATGCAATAAAATACAAATCGAGACAAACACATTATACACTCTATGGCGTCACTTTTGCACTTATTTTGGTAGTAACTTTAAAAACTCTAATAAAAACACTAATTAAGCGAATAAAAATGAAAAAAATAAACAAAATTACAAGTTGAGTATATAAAGCTTTATGTGTCTTAAATGTTATTAACCAGCTCTTTTTAGTTATATTCTTTAAGAATTTTATAAACATACATTTCATGTATTTATTTTTTAGTACGTTAATCAGCAATTTTCTAAAACTATCTTTTTTATTTTCAAAGTACATAGCTTTTTGTTTTTGACCGTTTATAGTAAACGTAAAATATTTAAAACCAATTTCTAATAAACCTTAGAAAAAGTATTTAGTGCTAAGAATGAAAATAACTTTTATAAATCAAGTCTTTTACGTACTTTCATAAATTGAGTTGTAAATACTCGAAACATTTTAGATAAATCTTTCAAACTTTGATATAAGTATTTACATAAACTTTAAGTAAAAAATCTACTTGGCTTAATAACTTGACCTTAAATAAACAGTTATTTAAAGTTCATAGCTAGGCCTATAATCTTTTATATCTTTTCATGGGTATCAGTTTGCGTTCATTTGTCTTGAAAGCTAAAAACAGTTGTATATTTTCTTATTTGCTTAAACATTATAAATGTATTGGAGTGAAATGATTTTTAGTAGTCAAAAACAAGACTAAATAAAGTAGTTGTTTATTAAACAAAATTATAGCCATAAAAATCCTACCAAAAAGATAAACACTTTATGGGTGATTTTCTACAGTACTGCTGCAATTAAGTTGCCTATAAACTGACAGAACTAATAACATAGAATTACCTAAAACAAAACAAATTAGTCAACAAAAGTTGATGATAAACAAGCTTTGTAAGCAATTTTAAACTGCGTATGTATAGTATATGTTTTTGAAAAATAAAAAATGAGTCCTAAATTACTAATACTTTCTACAAAATTTCTAGCCTACATAAAACCGAAAGATGAAAATTTATCAGTGGTTTTCCTACGATGGTGTATAATGGCGGGTATCATGTTCAACTAACAAACAAAAAATCACCGATCGTATTTTTTGGAAGAAAATAAATTTTGTTTCGAAGTTAGAAATGATTTGTTTAGCAAGTTACTTAGTTTAGTAAATAAGTTTAACATTATATTATAATTTTTTGTTGTGCAATGTTAGACTCAGGCATCAAAACCTGAGCCAATTAAACAGGACAGAAAAATTAAACTAAAGTACATTTATATTCAACAAAAAATAGACATAAACAAAATATTAGTTACAGTTAAAATTATAAAAAACTCATTTATAAGTTTAAACTTATTTGCCTTGATATAAAAGTTGATAACTCAGTACATACAAATACATTTGTACAAAATTAATAAAAGTTAATTAATAGTCTGTTAAGGGGGAGGCGTAGGGAAATAAAATATTTAGTATTACAAAAAGAATAATGATGAAATCAGTAGTTAATTTATATGAGATAAATATTATAAAAGTTTTATTTTTTTTATTGTTTTTAGGCGAAAGTTACTGAAATTTATAGTATTCAAACTAAATCTTTTTAATTTTTTGCGAAAATTTTCTACCCTCTCACACGATACCACATCCTGTGGTAACTTGTTCCACATAGTCTTTGCTCTATGAAAAATGAACCTTGCCACTTAGTGTTGTTAAAATTATGTTTGCATTTTATGTTTCTATTATTTCCTCTTAACTGATATTTATTATTGAAAAAAATGAAAAATTTACTAAAAAAAAACCTTATATTTCTATATATCATTTTCCTTATATATTCATTAAAAATAAAAAATAATTCTATAAAGTGTTGATAAATCAAATTTATACATACTAACGACTTTTATATTACAAATGAACATTTATACGTTTTATTGAAAAAAAGAACAACAGCAAGCACATTGTACAAAAAAAATAACTTTTTTGTTTATATATTAAAAAAGTAAAATTGTACTGTAAAAAACTTATTAGAGGTCGGCAACATACGGCCCGTCATATTTTTTGTCTGAAGTTCTTGAGTTCTTGTAAAAAAAAAAAAATACGGGCTTTTTATTAAAAATATTTTGAATTATGTTCTTAGTCCAATTTAATCTTATGTTAGTAATTATTGATTGATTCATACGTTGTAGTTTTGATTTTTTAAATTACTTCTATAGTAACACTTTTCAAAAGTACGCCACCCAATAAGATTTTTTAAACAAGTCAGGCTTGGGAAAGAATTTCGGTGAACCTGGTCCGCTAATTAGAAAAACTAAGCTTGAAAAGTTGCTCATCTCTTATTTATACTTGTTTTTTACTTGATCAAAATATTTATATTGTAAATAAAATGCACTCTACCGTATTCCTTTAATTGAGTATTCAATATTCATTTAACACTATTTCCTAGTAATCAAAACTGTAGTTGTTTTGTAAAATATGAAACAAAACTTAAATAGTATAATATTTTAGTTTTTATCAAAAAATGAAGTTCTACTTCAAAAATATTCAAGATTTGTTAAATCCTATGACAGGGGTTGTCCTTGTTAGGTCTCATAAGGCAGGCGTAGTATACTATGCCTGCCTCATGAGGCCAAATAAGGACGAAACCGGTCGTAGGTTGGCTGGAATGCTGTTGTTGATAGTCATGTAGTGAAATTCATTGTTTGTTATAATAACTTTTTGGAAATAAAATTTTTCTTGAAAAACATTCTACTACGATTATTATGATAGTTTTGTTATTTTAAGATTATTTTATGCACAACTATAGAATTAAATACAAACTAATTATTAAGAAGCAAAAAAAAATAATTAGTTAGATTTCATTGAAAACAAGCTTATTAACTTTAAAAGTTTTTACAAAAGTCATTTAAATAATATTTCTCTTCAAACTTCAGGGTTCTCCCAAGAAACAGTTTTTAGTCTTAAGTTTATTTTACTTTTCAACTGGATGATTAAAACAACAAACTTCCCATTTTCGAAAAATACCTGAATTTTTTAAAACATTTGATCGTCTATACATCTTAAGTTGCTTTAAATTACTGGTTCAAATATCAAAAATTTTATTTTGTAACCTTTTCGATATTTTTTGTCATTCAACTAATCAGTTATAATCAGCTGTTGTTCAAATATAGTTATAAATTTAATAACAAAATATTTTGTATTGTGTAAAAACAATGTGTATGTTTTCAAAATCACACTATGAAGGTTGGCAGCATGCAAAGGTGCTGATGAAACTCAATTTTATAATTTTGAACGTTCTTCTTGTTCTCTTGAAGGCTCTTGTAAAGAAGTTTTTGCTCTTAGACTTTTTGTCATCTTTTGGACTATCACAGCTGAGAGGTGTCACTTTGTTTGAGTTTTTTTTAAATTTAAATAGTTTTTTTGGAGCGTAGTTACTTTTGTTTAATGAATCTTTCTTTAACTTTTGAGTATCCGATGTTAGCTGTACTGATTCTGTGCTGTCAAAATTACTATAAACAGAAATTAATTTGGAGCTTTCAACATCACAAAGGGTTGTTTCTACATCAGAGTCTTTATCATTATCAGTTTTTAGATTCTGTTCTGTTTTTGCGACTATCTTTCTTCTGCTTTTAACAAGATTTTCATCTTTTGAAACTTTACTTGCCTGAAACTTACTTATCTCAGTGCAAGGTGTAGTGATATTAGGTTCTGATTTGCAGCTGTTAGTAAGTTTCACAACATCACCAACTGTATTTTCACTTTTTACACTTGATTCTTTTGAATACAAACTATTGTTAGTGTAAACTTTTAGTATACAACTTTTTGAAGGTTTTAAAAGACTACTTGCCGTATTGCCACTTGATCTGCAGTGGTCAGCTACATTTGAGTCTTTTTTGGTTTGGTTTTTACAACTTTCTAGGATGCTTGGAGCTTTAATGGTCTCTATTTTAACATTGGCGTTAGATGCAGGAATTTTTACAGCCGTTTTGTTATGGCTGTCTCTTTTGTATGAACATATTTCTTTGACGTTTTTTTCAGAGCTTTCTTTTATTCTTTCTAATAAGTCATCAATTATTTTTTTCGATAACTTGTCAAATAATTCATCTTCAAAGTAGTTCAACTTATAGTTTTTTACTTCTTCTGATTGGTTAGAAGCTGATTTAATATCTGACAAGGCTTCCGCTAGGTTATTTTTATTTTCTTCTTCAGGTTTTGCGACATACCTTTCAGCTGCTGTCTCACTACCTTTTGATTTACAACATTCAACTTTTTTGAAAAAACTACTGTCCACTACTACTTTGCACTTTGGCAAGTTACTTAATAAATGTTTAATTTGAGAATCTTCGTTCTTAACTTTCGTATCATTATGTAGATTACTTACTTCACATACAGTGTCTTCTTTATCAATAAATAACTTCTCCTTTTTAACTACAACTTTGTTGTTATAATCTTTAGCTTTATTAGACAAAGTTGTCTCAGAACTGCTTTTTACCGAGTCGTAAACGTTTTCTTCATACTTTTTTGGTATTTCAAGCGAACCTTTGTTTTCTATCTGTTTACTTTGATCAACAAGTAGGTCCTTGACTGCATTGACTTTTGATAAATCTTCAGAATTTTCCGCACCAACATTTTTTGTTATACAGCAATGTTTCAGCTCAAAACCTTTATTTATCTTTCTGAAGAACACTTTTTTACAATCCGGTAAACCATTCTTCCTACAACCTTGACTTTTTTTACTCACAAAGAAGCTAGCGTCTACAACTTTACATTCCGGCAAACCTCGAACGACATCTTTATTTTCTGTGACTTCGTCCCAAATTTTAGCTTCGCTTTCTGAAACAAAAGCTTCATTGCTATTTATTTTCATACTCTCCGGTAATGCTTTGAAGTCAGCTGTATTTTTTGAGACTTGGTTACTTAATATATCACTATAATTGTGGAAATAGTTTCTTCCCAATTCTTCAACATTTTCTTCTACTACTGTGGGGGGAATTTTCAAACTTTTCATAGTTTCTTTTAAGTCAACGTCTTTATTGAAAAGGTAGTAAAGCTTGTGGCCCTTCAGGCTTCTTCTGTCGGGAGAGACAAAAACTGGTGGCTCCTTTTTTTGCTTCTTTTTGTAGTTTAGGTTGAAGGAATTGATTAAATCGGCGTCGTTGAACAGTGTATTTACTTTTAAATTTCCTTTTATTTTGTGTTTAGTGTTTCTTGCACTTGGTCTGAAAAGTCTGTTGGGTTTAAGCACATTTGTGTTCATTTTCATCAAGTTGTTTTCTATTTCTTTATTTTTATCTTCTTCTATTTCTTTTAAAACGGAATCTATAATTTTATTTAAATCCATTTTGATTTTAATCAAATCCGTGTATTTGATATTATATAAATTTTATAAAATATTTTTTATTGCCATCTACATAAAACTGACGTAATAATTAGTTTTAATGCTTTAGAAAACGAATAAAAAACTAAATAACTTCTTTTCGGTACTAACTTTAAATAAAAATTGGAGATAGAAATTCATTTTGCAATTTATTTATTATGAACTTAAATTTTTTTTATCTATGCTTATCAAAAGCTCATGTAGATAATTAAACATATTTGTGTAAAACAGTAAACTTAATAAAATTGTAACATTATGCATCATAATAGGTAAATAAAATTATATGTACAATGCGATGCTATTATAAAGTTATTTAACAAAATTTAATGTATAAAGCTAGAGTACTAGAAATTGAAAGCATTAATAGCAATTTTGATAAGAGGAAACAGACTTTTTTAAACTTTCTTTAAAAATAAAACTAAACAACAAAAACGAAACTTAGTAGCGAATTTACAATAACTTAAACAAATTAGAATTATAAACAATTTTTTGTTTGCATAAACTTGGCTTATTAGTTTTTATAAATAAAGATTCTAAAACACTTAAATTATACATATTACGTCCTTTACAAACAATAGAAAACATATTATCGTTATAGTTTTTGAGCATTTTAAGCTATTTAACAAATGTTTTCTAATGCCGATTGACTTTTTATTGGCTTGTTTGTTTCATAGGTCATCCAGTTTCTTAAGGCGTTGGTAACATGCTGGTCCCTTCTCTTGTGGAATCGTTGCGAAGTGTTTATATTGGGAGAACTTCGCAACGATTCCACATATATTTGACTGAACATTTTTCATAAATTTGATAACAGCTTTGATATGTTACTTAAGGTTTAAAACAAATTAAAATCCAATATTATTCGTAAAAGGCACTGTTTTAAAATATACGTACTATATATATATATATATATTGTTTATTGAACGACAAAAAAAAGCGCTTTAAATTTTTGGTCTTTTGACTTGTTGTACGAAAAAACTCATCGATTATCTAGTCGCACATTACGGATACCTTTTAATGTCTTGTCCAGGACAAGACCCTTTATGCTCGAACCTACAATTATATTTATTAAATAAGAAAATATAGGTTATAAACTTTTTTTAAAAAATTAAGAAGTAGAATGTTGTACAAAGCAGGGGTAAGAAAACTGCGGTCTTCGAGCCGGATCCATCCTACGACTTTTTTTAGTAAAAGTACATTTCAAAACAAATTTATTTTTAAATACTTTAAAATAAACTGACAAGATACTTGTATTTTTATTTTTTTAGACTGTAGAGCTAATTAAAACGTTTTTTTGTGGTTGAAAACTTTTTATTTTTAGAATATTTTTTTAAAACACAACTGCCTGCGACAAACGTTTTCTTTCAAGCTGTTGAAACAGCTGCCGACCCATGGTATAAAGCAGGGGTCGGCAGGCAGTTGGTGCTCGCGGGCCAAATTTCAAAATCTTCGCGGGCCACAGTTTTAGTGACATTTAGATAATCTATTAGTTTTACTCACACTAATAAAAACTTATATTTTTATTCAGCTTATTGTTTTAAATGACTTTTAGCTACACATAGAATGCTTTTTTAAATTATAAGTACTTAATGAAGTAATATTTACGTTTACTAATACACTTAAGTCTTGACAAACTACGTGCTGTCTTAACAATTTTAACTTAATATTTTTTTTTATTTTACTTAAAACCTTAATCTCTATAAAAACCTCTATAAGTCACTTTTATAATTTTTTTATTTTTTAAACTACCTTTCATATTTCTTTAAGTATTAACTGTTGAAAATAATTTTTGCGATTTAAATAATTTTCACATTTAAAAAAAATCAGTAACTAGTTTACTAAATAAAACTAATACCTATTTATATTGTAAAACAAACTAAAACCTTTTTTTAAATACTTGATGCATGAATAATTTAATAAATATCTTATTAGTAATTAATTAGTCTTTTTAGGGTGCCATTTTAAAAGCAAAATGTCCGAGTTTTACATCAAAATAGCCTAAGTTTATTAAAAATTAAAATAGCCAAAAACTTGCTTTAAAAAAACTAAAGCTTAAATACCTAAGTTATCATCATAATATGTAAAAATACTAGTGAAAAAATTACAATTAATAAACTACACTACAGTTATAAAAAGTATTCTGAGAATTTGAAGACTTATTCAAAGTATTTAAAATAAAGATTTTACACACACCTCAGTTTTTTAAAATGTCTTAAACAGGTTTTACCTAGTGTGATGTTTTCAAACTTTTAAACTAGCCTGTTTGTTTGGCAACCCTGTTTTAAATAAAGTTCACAAAGTAAAGAAATAACGAAGTTTATTAACAATAAAATTAATATTTACACAAAAAAGATATTATTGTTAGTCAGCTTGAATTAACAGTTAAGTTTTAAAAGTATAAAAGTTTATTAAACCATCAATGAAGAAGATAAAAACTTGTTTTTATCGAGCATTATAGCGATTGTCTATTGCTTATTTACAATAAAAATATTGCATTTAAAAAAGAGTAAATGTGAAATATAAGACGAGCTATAAGAATTACAAAACTTTAGTTAGGAGTTATTGCGAGAAACAAAAAACAAATTGCTCAAGTCAGTTTAAACAAACCACATGGTTATATTCAAGAACGATTAGAAACATTTTTCAAGGCAAGTTATAAAGTAGCAAAAGTAATTGCTCAAAAGAAGACACCATTTAGAAAAGATTTTTTTTAAAGAACTTTTGTTGGCTATAGTAAAAGTTTTTTGTTTATTTCTTTAATGACAACAAAAAGTCTTGCTCAAGAAACTTCTGAAAAATTATAAAGCCGCAGAGACCAAATTAGGACTTTAATCGATCTGTTAAGATGAAAGCACTGATACAACAAATACTGCTCATCTGAGAATATTTATTTGAGTTGTTTTTACTAACTTAAGTATTATTTTTAAAAGTGGTTTGAAAATGAGCTTCTGTACATTGGTGTGCATAGGCATTAACTTAAAAATCACAGAAAACTTGTAAAAAATCAAAATGTGTCAAAATAAAAATAAAATAAACTTTATTTTTTTTATAAAGTTATTTTAAATGCTTTTGTGTACTGTCAAATATAAGTTATACTGACCAAACATTTACAAGAGAAACTTAGGTATGAACTACACGTTAAAAACATACCTAAATTTTTAAGAAATTACATTTTATTTTATTACTGTGCATTAAAATAGTGAGTATGATAGTTTCTGTATAAGGTTTTAAATTCAATAAAACAACATTGTACTGCGAAACTATATAATTCTGATTACTTACAAGACATGTTACTGATAAAAAACTAAAATAGTTGGTCTTATACTTAAAACTACAATTACTACTTAATTTGAAAAAAAATGTTTTGTCCTGTATCGTTAAAACATAACATGTATCAAACCAAATATATTTGTGCTTTATTTAACCCCTAGAAAGAATGTAAACAGTTACAGGGTTGCCAAAGGTTTTTAAGAACTTTTTTCCAGTTTTTCTTAATTTCTTCCAGGTTTTTGAAAGTACAAGTTTTTGGGTCTATTTATAGTATAAAATTAAGTTCAAGGTAATAAACTGTATAAAATGTATAGCAACAATAAACAGATACTTTTAAGCTACATAAACGTGCTTTTAAAAAAAATAAAAATTGGTGAGAACAAAATAATTTATATGATAGATTTTGTGTGTAAAATCGAAGTTTCATTACTTTAAATGTTCTCAATTTAAACTTATTTTCTTGATATAAAGGAGATAACTTAGTACATAAAAACACATTTGTACAAAATTAATAAAAGTAAATTGATAATCTGTTAGAGGGGAGGCGTGGGAAATAAAAATAATTTATATTACAAATAGGAAATTAATAAAATTTGCTAATTTATTTAAAATGGGATAGATATTATTATAACTTTGTTTATTTTTTTTTTGTCAAGTGAAATATTATAATGAAGGGACTCAAAGCTCTTTGATAAAGAAAAGAATACTTAGAATTAAAACTTTCTTTAACTCTGAAAAAGGTTTAGCATTTTTAATTATTACTTTAAAATTAAAAGTAGCTTACTTGAGGTATATTTGTATTAGCTGTTTAGTGTAATTTCATAATAGTAAGTTAAACAAAAAAATTATAAAATATTTAGACATATTCAAAATTTCAATTTTATCGTTTGTTAATAAAGTTTTTAGGGCAGCAAATTCGCTGGAATATACAATAATAAAATTTGCACAGTACATTTATTTGACTGCTTGATTAAACATGTTGTGTATAAGGTGCGTATTAAGTATAGTTACAATGATTACAATATCAGTAATAAATATTATAATAAAAATAAGATTTATACTGGGTCGACGGCATGCCATTTTAAAGATAGGTAAACTGGTCATAATTATAATTTTAGTAATGTTAGTAAAAATAATAGCACTAAATTGTAAGATTTTGCTGGGCAGTATTTTGACAGGTATGGTACTATAGCATAAATTGAATGGAGGATACGCCAACAGTAACACCGGTAGTGCGAGTAAGATTCGCCAAATGTGCAAAAAGCATTCAAACTCAGATTTTTCATAACCGTTCTTACTTATTCATCATACATTTTGTTTATCACTAAAGGGTTTTATCTTTTCTTGTGAACCTATTTCGATTCAAATAACATTCTGGCTTTTTTCCTACGATAATTTAAAAAACAAATGTCCTTGTAGGTAAAAAATTTTAACTTAGTGAGGTCACCTCAGTTCAGCTTGAAATATTATTTAGAAAATCAAGATTTATTTTCTAACCATCATTCAACTTATCTTCTTAATTTATGACTTATGTGTTGTGGATTAATATTTAACGATCCCGATTTACTTATAATGTTACTTATACGCGAAACTAGTTATTATCTGACTCCTAGCGCGTTATAAATATATCGGTGATGTTATTCAAGCGTTTAGAAATGACTTAGCTAAGCTATTTAGCTAAGTCGGCTTAATGAATTACGAACTAAACTTAGACTAACTTTTAAGCTTAGTTTAATTAAATAGTTATATTGTTAGAATGCTTAACTAATTGTATATAAAGAAATCGAATCTAGAAACACAAATTGTATTAAAATGAATATAAACTGCGATACATGATAACAAAATATACAAATAAACTACTTCAATTCACAAGTTCATAAAAAAAAGTCGCCTTCGTACAAGAAGTACGAGGCGAACACAACCTTTTTAGAACGATATGTTATTATTACAAGCTAAAAACAAAAACTGGCCAAAAACTAGCGCTTTTTTTCAATTTAAGTGGTTTGAAACTTTGAGAGAAAAGGGAGAAAAAGAACACCGCTTTCGACTTTTAGCAAAACAGTGCTAACACTGTTACAAATATATAGTGTTTTTAGTAGGGAGGTATAGTTATATACAGTAAAACTATGTAGTTACACGAAACATCTTTTGCTTAATTAATATTATTTTCAGCAACTATATACATTTTATTGATTATATTTCGAATTTTGTAGTGAATGACTTGTGACCAGGATTGAAGGGATTTCTATATTCTTTAAAATAATTAATAATTTGTGTCTTTTTTATAGAGCCTGTTACTTAAAATTAAAAAAAATCAGTTTAAGTAAGGTTGCTTTTATTTGAGGGTTTTATTTAAAAGTCATTTATTTATACAAAGAATAAAAAATAGAACTTTAACAATTTAAAAAAAGGTAATATTAAAGTAGATGCCTACATAATTTTAACTATACATTTTTATGTTTATATTTAACTAGTTATTCAATTTATGTTTATGTTATGACATACATGTTATGTACTCTTTACTTTAGAGATCACAATAAAAATTCTCGATATAATAAAAAGAAAATAACCAACTTAAAATTTTAAATTTAATTGTTAAAAAATGTTTCACTCATTTGGATTAGCTTAAACGAAATCCTTAATTGAATAATAATATTTTGTTCAAATAGAGTTCTATTGTCTGAGACTTTGGGCTGTGAATGATTTAGCTGTGTCAATTGTTTCAATTTTACTCAAAAACGGTCGCTTCAGTACTTTATACTTAAGCCCGCTTAGTAAGATCACAACAGTGGTTTCTTGCGACTATGCCTGCCAGAAGAGTCCTAATTAGGACGAAACCGGTCGTAGGTTGTCTCGGATGCTGTTGTTGTTGGTCGTGTGAAGTTTACTATTTATCATTGATGGCGCGAACATCTCAACTTTGTTGATGATGGCCGAAATAGATATTTTTTAAATAAGTAATTTATAATATATAATAATTTTTTACAAGTTTGTATTTATTTACGTTACAAGCAATTCAAGTCTTTAGGAGTTCAATTATAAAAATATCCAGATTCGGATCCGGCCGGATCTTAGTTTGAAAAAGATACCCGGATCCGGGCGAATCTTAACTTAAAAATAAAACTACCCGTATCCGGCCGGATCTTAGTAAAAAAAAACTATTCTGATCTAGTAATATTTAGTATATATAGCATTTCGTAGTATAACTTTAATTTAAATTTAGTCAATAATTAACACTTATTAATTTACTCCTTTTTACCATTTATAACAGTCGCAGTATTTATCAATTACTAAAATGTATTGTATGTATCTCAAATTAACTATAAATCTATATTAATGAGGCTTATTTCAAGTATACACATATTCACTTACTTCATCTTATGTGTTACTTTTGCAGTACTTATTATCTTATACTCTACTTTGAAGGATTCCGTGGAACTAAACGAACTTGACACAGAAAAACATATGTTAGTTCAATAAATTAAAAGTGCTTGGCAAATGTTTTTATCAAAAAATATATTAAGTAATATATTTTATTGTAGCTCTCTTAGTAGTAATAACGAATTTGTTATTTCGTTTATCCTTTTAAAAACTTTTTTAAAGGTTATTCAATAAAAAAAAACTCGCTTTTTACTAACTTTAAATTTTTTTTTTACAAACTTTTGTAAGTATAATTATAGTTTAAAATTATATTTGGCACGAAAATAATAAATACACAAAAATTTTGAGTAGTTTTACGTAAAATTCTATATGTAAGTTTTGAATAAACACTCTACATTTTAAAATGTGTGTTGCTTTTCTAGTATAGTTTAGTAAAAAATATTTTTTAGCTTATTTTGAAACAGACATTTTTGGTATATAGTAAAAGCCAAAGATGCAGATAAGAATAAATTTTACTTTAATTATACTTTATAAAGTTGATACTGAGTTTTATACAGATTTCTATTAACTTTTCAGTAATTTTACCAGCTTTTACCAAATATGTCGCGTTTAAGTTAAATTTTTCTACAAAATTATATCAAAAAAACAACTTAATTTATGAAATAGTCAAGAAGTTTTCAGACAGTAAATAAAATTAGAGTTATGGATTTAACTTTATTTATAAAAACAAATTGTACAGTAATCTTTCTTTATTGTACCAAGATTAACTGAGTTATTCTTGTAATAATGAGTTATTATTTTCATAAAAAAACCCAGTTGAAGTGTGTTTTTTCGTTAACACACAGAAATATATGTTGGTACAATAAAGGAAGATTACTGTGAAATTTGTTTTTATTTATATTCCAGTGAACTTGTTTCACTAGAATCTTTTGTTAGCATAACTTAAATCTGTATTTTGAACAGTAACTTTACTTATATAAATAAATATTAATTTTGCGCCAAAATGTATTACTTCAAAGAAAGACTTAACAAAGAAAAAAAATAAGTTAATATATTGTATTAATCAGTGTTTGTTTTGGGAGCCGATCATTTCTAACCCGCTATCATTTCTAACCCGATCACTTCTAACCCGATCATTTCTAACCCGATCACTTCTTACCCGATCACTTCTAACCCGATCATTTCTAACTCAATAACTTCTAACCCGATCACTTCTAACCCGATCATTTCTAACCCGATCACTTCTAACCCGATCACTTCTAACCCGATCACTTCTAACCCAATCATTTCTAACCCGATCACTTCTAACCCGATCATTTCTAACAAAATCACTTCTAACCCGATCATTTCTAACCCGATCACTTCTAACCCGATCACTTCTAACCTGATCGTTTCTAGCCTGATCGATTCTAGCCCGAACGTTTCTAACCTATTTAACTTGTTAATTTACGCTTATTTTCTTTTCAGGTTTTTATGCAAAAACAAACAATTCTTAATAAAGTAATTCAACTAATTAAAAAAAGCTTAATTTTCAGTTTTTTATAAACATAATAATTTAATGTGTTACGTAAAAAATGTTTTTTGTATAACTTTTTTATTTTAGTATTAGCTTAACGTAATATTAATTTACATTTTTTACCTCATTTTTTGAGCTGTATAAACATCTAATAACTTATATTTACAATTAATATATAATGATTGCAAAATAACCTTAAGTTTTTGTGTTTATGGAAATCTGTGAAACAATAACTTTTAAAAGATATCATGAAAAATAATAAAGTAGTTTTTACTATTAATTGTGTAAAATTATTTCTGCAATTTTAAATTTTTTTAACTTTTACATTTTTATTAAAAATGTAAATTTATTTTGCTTTATATACAACATATTTTAAGGAAATATGAAAAAATATAAGTAATAAGTTTCCGACACTTAACTTTTATTTTAAAGTTTATTATATGATATTTCTTATCTAATCTTTTGATATAAATTACCATGGGCTAAAATAAAGAAAATCTAGTCTAAGTTCTAGTCAATGACAGGGTCTTTTTATAAAAAAAAATTAACGTTTACCTGTACTTTTTACTTTGTATTAAACAATATACACTTTCATTTTAAGAACTTAAAATTTAATGATGATAATTCTAAATGAAATTACCATACTAATTACGATTACTAAATTTTATTAACTGTATTATTATAAGTTTCATATATACTCATACTAATACTCTTAACGAATGGTATTTCGTATAAATTTTCCCTAAAATTAAATGCAACTTGCCAATCTGGTTTCCATACTTAAAATTTATACTAACCATATAGAATCTCTTCAAGAAAAAGTTAAGAATAGTCTTTAACCGTTGCATTGCTCATTATATTTCTTACATTGACGACTATCAAAACTTAATATTCAATCTTTAGAATACAGAAGACTTATACTTTTCCTAATGCTTATAAAACTACAGTTAATTTATAATAATTTTTTGAATCCTAATAAAATAATTAATTACCACGAGTATAAATCGAAAAATTCATGCAGTCATAAGTGCTTAAATTCATGTACTTAAATTCTAATAATGCTTATTTTAATTTTTCGATTATGCTTTGGCAAAACTACAAAAAAAAAAAAAAAAAACAATGAAATACCAAACTCTAAAAGTTAGGATGTGTATATCCAGTAGATATATAAACAAGAAGAAATTTTATTCATAAATTTTTCTAGGCTGTTTTAATTCTGACATTAAAGTATATTCTAAATTAATTTTATAAAAGTAATCCTGAACCTTACTTTATGTAAAAGTGCGTAACTCAGACTATTTTGCTGAGCTAAAATCATAGAAAAAATTTACTAAATTGTGTCAGTATGTATTGCTGAATTTTGCAGAGAAGGTTGTTTGTTGAAAAGAAGTTGGAAGTAAATTCTAAAATGAAAGATTGTGCAGCTGTGTTTTGTTTTGTTGGAATAAGTCTAATGCTAAGTGTTGACTTTTTATCCTGTTAATCTATAAAAATTAGATAGAACTGTAGTTTTTGATTATAAGGTATATAAATGTTTGTCTCTTCGTTATGTGCTATTTAGTTTAAGCGGTTCAGATTTTTATGTGTAGGTCTAGCGTAGAAAAAAAAAACTTCGAATAGCAATAAACATCAAAAATTAAATTTTCTAAAACTATTTACTTTTACTTTAAACAAAATAAACTAAATTTCGATGAAAAATAACTTTGTCGAGATTATTTTCTTTTTAAAACAAATACTTACTTAAATACAATAATAAATAAAAATATTAATACAGATCGAATTAATAATTTTCAGGTTAGAAATGAACGAGTTAGAAATGATCGGGTTAGAAGTGATCGGGTTAGATATGATCGGGTTAGAAATGATAGGGTTAAATCGGGTTAGAAGTGATCGGGTTAGAAATGATCGGGTTAGAAGTGATCAGGTTAGAAATGATCGGGTTAGAAGTGATCGGGTTAGAAGTGATCGGGTTAGAAATGATCGGGTTAGAAGTGATCGGGTTAAAAATGATCGGGTTAGAAATGATCGGGTTAGAAATGATCGGGTTAGAAGTTATTGGGTTAGAAGTGATCGGGTTAGAACTGATCAGGTTAGAAGTGATCGGGTTAGAAATGATCGGGTTAGAAATGATAGCGAGTTAGAAATAATAGTAAACCGTTTGTTTTATACTAAATATAATAATAATGTCAAAAGTATGGATTAAAAAAAAAAACATTTAAATCCGCATTAAAGATTGTGAAACCTGATAAAAAAATATTATTTTAAGCAAATGCAAGTATACTTTTATCAGAATTTTTTTCAAATTTAAGTGTTAAATGCTAGTTTTATTTATTTCCATATTTTAATTTTCAACAGCTTTATTTGTTCATTTAAATTCTTGTATTTATCCTATAGCTCTTTTTCTTTTTAAAAATGTTCCGTTATAAAAACAGTGTAATACATTGTTGTTACTGTATAACACAATAATTGATTATACTTAATACTTTTTAAAAAATAACTGTCAATTGGATACAACGCGTAGAGTTCAATTTAGGTGCTTTCTTATGATGGCGTAATAATACAAAAGTTTGTATCTACCTACTGATTGAATTCTTACTTTAAATTCTTCAAAACGCCTTTAAACATGATTCTGCATTAAAATTTATAAAAGAAAATTTGTGATTTCTAGTGAAAACATTTTAAACAATAAGTTTATTTTTAATTTGTTTGCAACTTCTTGAAGAAATAGAGATCCGCTATCTAATTTTTTTTTAATTATTAAAACTTTATGCATGGTGTTTTTTTGGTATTCCAATGTTTTTAAACATTTTAGTGTTGAAAATCAAAAAAAATCTGTCAAAAAGTATTTCAATAAAAAAAAAAAACTTTTATTAAAATATATATAGTACTCTGTGTTATTGGTATCTTATGGTATTTCTTTTATATAGTTATAATTGTAACTATATAAGACTTCTAACAACAATTTTTATGGATAAAAATAAAAGTTGTACCTTATAAAATTTTAATTAATTAATTATACTTTATTATGCAATAACTATTTTATTAAATATTTCTCGTATCATTAAAAAAATATAAGTTTCATTGTTTAAAAGCTAAACAATTACACTTATTTTAAATATAATAAATTATACTTGGTCCTTTTAACTTAGTTTCCTTATATTTAGTAAATTGAAGATTAATACAATACACAGTTTGCTAAGAAGGGAGGGGGTGCTCACGTGGCGATTGGCTAAATAAAAATAATTTTTGGTGAATAAAATAAACCAGGTGTTAGACATGTTTGAACAAAACTAGATAATTTGTTTTAAAATCTTTTTTTGTTCCTTTTTTGCTTCAATTATAAAAGAAGTAATGTAAGCTCAAATGCAACGAGTTTTTGCTTTCTTCTGCTAAAAAACTACTAGAAATTCTTCAAATACTTGTCGAAAAGTTACTTACAAAAAGTAGACAAAAACACTTATATATAATTAAACTTTTACCTATTTTTTAAATATGGTATTGGATTTATAAAAAATAAGATTACTTCTAAATGAACTTAAAATTTTAGATATTTTTAAAAAATTGCATTGAAAACGTAAACACTTGTCAAAATATTGCTTACAAAAACATTTTAAAAAATTGTCCCTGAAACAAAAACTGCTGTCGATAGTTTTTGTAGTTATTCTATTATATGTGCTCTATTCTGAAAAAATAAGTGAGGTTTGTATAGGAACTTTGAGTTATTTGACCATCAATACTTCCTAAAAACACCCCTGACATAAAATAATACATTAAATACATTCAAACAACTTATGTTATTTTTTAATGGGGCGTCGGTTGGGGTGGGACATTTGAGCTGAAGTTCCAACTAAAAAATGTTTATAACTTATTATAATACTATAAAACTTAATTTTTTTTTTACATAATTCTTTTTTTTGCAAATGACTTGTTGTAACTGTGGTAGTTTTATATTACTAAATTAGTTCTAGAAATATGAAGTTAAGAAGTTTTTTAGATACTTGAAAATTTTCTGCAACCTCTAAAAAAGTACCACTTATCGCCATTGCGTATAAGTTAAACAACATAAAAAAATAGACGTAAACAAGCATCTTTAAGTAGTTCTTGCAAGCTTTAATTTTGACTTAAATAAATATTTTTTTGGGAAATTTTTGAACAGAAAATAAACAAAACTTGGCACCGTTTCAACGTGCATCACATTTAAAATATAAAAACAGAAAAATAAACAAAAAAGTTTTTAAAAAGAACAAACACAATTCAATTTATTAATGTATAGCAAGACATTAAAAAAATCATTTACTGCTTGCCAGCCCACTGTGTAATACAAAAAAATTAGCTAGAATAACCATCATAGAGTTTAAGTAATGAAATAAACTATGTTAAATATACACCTTTTAAAAGTATGTTTTATAGCATACAGATACACTACGCATCTTTTTTAAAATGGTTGTATGTTAAGTTATTTGACACTATAATTTAACAAACTATTAGAAAAAAAAGTAGTAGTAGCATAAGTATAAAAAAATCAATTGTTAATTCATTTAACACACTATAAAATAATTATAACTAAATTGTTTTACTCTAATGAATACAAACATAACACAGTTTAAAAAAATGCATTGACATTAAAACAATATCTAAAACAATAACTAAAAGATATCAAAATAAATTGAGTCAGTTTAAAAAAAAAAAACAACTTAGCTAGATTATTATGAGTGAGTGTAAAGTTTACAAAATGCAAAATTTTTAATCAAAATTATGGTAGTTTAAAGTTTACTTGAAAAAAGAATGTTAAAAAGATCCATTTTATTGAGAATACTGTTGTCCAGATTTAACAGAGAGGTTAAAATTGTATAAAAAAAATTCCAATTTTTTTTAGTTACTTGAGAAATTACTTTATTTTTTTTTAATTTTGATTACAACTAATTATAGTTAGCTCTTTTTATAATATTGTACAACAGTATTTTAATCAAATAACCATTAAAAATATATTGCAACACAATAATTAACAATAATTTTTGTCAAGATAACGAAAAAACTAAACGGTAATTGGCTTATTATAAATATTTTTTAAGATGTAGCCAAAAGATAAATGCAAAAAAAAAAACTTTACTTAAATTAAAAAAGAGTTAAATAAAATTTTCAAACTTTGTTTTGTGGAAAGAAAGTATGGAATAAGTTAAAAACAGTAACTAACTATTATAAAGTTACAGTTGAACGACTAACGTAATAATTGTACGTGTTTGAAACCTGATTCATGACAAAAAATAGGGACCATACTAATGCTAAAAGACATAACCACCATAAAAAACCATCTCCTGCATTTTTAGCCATAAAGTTTGAGTACAAAGAAGTTATCATGGTTGTGTAAGCTAATATAAATCCTACTAAACCCAATGTTGCATGATATACTTTCAACTGGATAAGTTTCCAATTCCACCTTTTTGCCATAGTTGGATATAATAAAAAAATTCCACAAACTGCTTGTAATGTGATATACATGATAGTTATTAGACCTAAAGTACCATGCCATGTTTTAAAATGTGGTTTTTGATTATAGTTTTTATTAACTATTATGACTAAAAACCCTGTCCAAGCAAAAACTAAAGACAGTGATTGAAAAATCCAGTGAGCTTTCACTTTATTTTTTCTTGAAGCAACTGCTAATAAACTACTTTCAGGTGAGAAAATTAAAATAGCTTCGATCATAAACAACCCAAACCCCAAGGACATAGTTACAGGGTGCCAAGAAAACAAAGAGCTTCCAGGAGCAGAGACATACCAAATTAACACAATAAATATTCCAGAAAGTATATGAGTAGTTAGTCCACTAAGGAGCCGAAGGCAAGAAAGTACTCTTTCACTTTTATCTTTAACTTTGTAGTTCCTCATACTATATTGATTTTTACCACTCGTGTATCAATACTGGTATCAAATTGTATTCAAAAAATAGATTAACAGTTTTTATTGTCTAAAACAGAAGTTACTAGTTTAACTTTTGGTTAGTAACATTAGTATAATAAAACTTTTAAACTTAAGGTTTATAAAACATTTTTATTCAAAAATATTTCATGAATTAAACATAGGTAGTAGTAAAAGTATTTATTAGCAATTATTTTATTTTTGAAAAATATTATCTGAACATAACATTTCTTATATGAATATAACCGTTTGTACTTTTACTACAGTGATGCATTTTAGAAATGATCTATAAGGTCTGATTTTTTATTTTGAAATTAACAACCTAGTTGATTTATTTTTTTTCTAAACTTTTAAAAATAAATTAGACTTTAATATTTTGTTTGCTTATTACCGTCAGTTAGCCTGAAAACTTTTATATTCAACAGATTAAAATTACCAAAAAAGAAAATAGTTTGTTATTACTGATTTTGAATTAAACAAATTTTTAATGTTAGCAAATGCTATTTTTTATCTTTCACACTAATGAGAAATCTTACAAGAAACGAAGTAAAATAATCAAAAAATTAAATATATAGTGTTGAAAGACTATAAGTAGTATTTGCTGATATTAACAATCTTTTAATTCAAGATAAATTTTGTTAAGACTAGTATTATGAATATATAAGAGTAAAAAACATAGCATTTACTTAGTAATTGTAAATTATTGTAATTCTACCTCATACAATTTGATTTATTTAAATTATTTAATTATGTTTAAAATTTAATGTACCTCAGGCCATATTGAAATGTCGCATAGTAGCTTTGGTATTTCTAATAATTTATCAACTTATTCTGTAACTTACACTACAGATAAGTTAAGAATTGAGATTATAGAAACTGTATTTTTTTTTTAGAAACTGGTGTAATTTAGAAAAAAAAAAGTTTTGTAGTTTTGTATTTTATGAAAAATTCTCAAAATAATGCTAAACTAAGAATATTTAGCTTTAAGTATTGTTTAAATTAATTAAATATTTAAAAACTCCACATAATTTCTTAAAATTAATTATTTAAAACCATAAAGGGGTCCACTTTGTTTTTTATAAGTTGATATTATTTTGTAAAATTCTAATGCAGCTATTATTTAAATAATATACAATAGGGATCAAAACTGGTGAACAAAATAAGTTTCTTATAGAAAACACAAAAAAAGTACTTATTTATTCTTAACCAATACTAATCAAATTTATATAGCACACCCTTTTTGATTTAATATAATTGAAGGAGTTTTAAGCTAATAATTTATTTTATTTTACAAATTATGACTTTTAGAAATTTTGGACTGATATATGTTTTTTTTAATTATGTATCTTATTTTTTCTAAACTTTTCAAGGAATATATCCTAAAAAATTTAAATTTTTAGCACATAAAAAAAAATTAGACATATTTCTATTAAAATGAAAAAGTTCAATAATATTGAAAAAAAATTGTAGTCATCAACTTTTTATTACAAACTTTTTATAAAATTGCATATATTTTAAAAGTAAATTTAAACTCATATATCACATATAAATTGACTTATACATTGTAAGCTTTCAGAGCCAATGTTTGTAAATAATCTTTATCCCCTTCTCTATGGTCTTAAAAAGCCTGAGTAAAACAAAACAATATAAATAAAGTACATTTTTAAGTTGGAAATATTATTAAAGAATTAAACTAGACAGTTTTATAAAAAAAAAATTAATGGAAATTTAAAAAGTATAAAAAAAAACACTAACAAGCTAAAAAAATAAGATGCAAAACCTTATACTAAATTGAAAGCTACTATAATTATAAGCAAAATATCTTATACATAAAATCGAAATTTTTCTTTACAAATAAAGTTTTACCATACTGAATGCTACTATAAATTTAAGCATGAAACACAAATAATATGTTCAAATGCTAATTAAATCTAACAATTAGGCTTAAGCTTCTCAAACAACAACTTATGAACTTAAAAAGCCATCACAATTTTGAAAGTTATTACATTATAAGCTAAAACAATTTAAAAATAAAGATTACTTCCATAAGTTAACTCATACCTAAGCACTTAAAAACTTATGAAAACTTAAGTTTTTAGATAATACTTAATATACTTTAAAGAACTTGTTATTTTGAAAGGTACTATAACTATCAGCAAAAAATTTGCCTTAAGCAAAAAATATTTTAATAAAGCTACATGCAAAATATATGAAAAAACACAAGTTTGGTACACAACAAAAAACTTGACACACAAAATTGCCTTCTAATATACTGTAAATTGTGTTTTTAAATTTAAATTTTTAATTAGCTGATGTCATAATGACATAACTATTTATTGGCATAAATTAACTGAAATTTGCAATTACAGCAAGTTTTAATTTTAAAATTTCATATTCTAAAGTTAGTTTTTTATTCATAACATAGACGTTTACACCTAATAATTTGAAAAATACAGACTTAGAAACTTTAAAAACACTGTTAATTGTAATTATAATAATAACTATTCTCTTAAGTTTTTAAAGAAAAGTTTTTCTAAATGTAGATACATTAAAATCAGGTTATTTTTTACTCAAGTTATGTCTTGAATTGACTATCTCCATCTTGTCAAGACTACATGCGCTACATTACATACGTTATACAACTTCTTTACTCTCACAGTGTGGCAAAGAATGCTCCAATAAGTTTTAAGTTTGAAATTTTTTTTTAAGTTATACTTTTATTAATCAGTGTAAACTTGTTTATAGATTTATAGACCTTAACCTAGGGTGACCATTGGTTTTTCAAAAAATTTTTCCAGATTTTCGGCTTTTGCAAGTACAAGGTTTTTTTAGGTTCCAACTAAAGTTTTAGTCAAAATTCTAGGGAAATCCATAAAAAAATAGCAAAATCTAGAGAAAATTATCAAAAAAAACTTATCTGGTAGATGGTGTTAGAGAAAAACTTTATTAAGCTACTGTTTGTATTCTCCTTTAACTTAATTCTAATATCAAAGTATATATGATACCACTGTAATTTTTTATCAGAGTTAACAATTTCATTTTATACTATAGAGTTTGATGTTTCATAGTCTTTATGTCTATTTTATATAGTTCATACTTTGGACAGTAATTAAACAAATCTGACAATAATGTCTACCTGAGTTTTTTGTAACTGCATATTATATTTTTTATCAAGAGAAAAGTATACTAACTGCTACCTTGAATTTTCATTGAAAAAATATTTTTGCATATAAAGCAAAGCCAAATTGCAAATGTATGAAACTTTTTTAGATTTCATTTGATTATTTTTAGCTATCAAACTATTGTGAAAAATAGTTTTAACAGGGGTCCATTAAAATTTCAAAAAAAAATTATAGAGAAATCAATAAAATATAGCAAATTTATAGGGAAATTATCAAAAAAAAAACAATGAATTTTATACGTTAATAACATGTTTTTAAAATACAAAAATTAAATATGTCATTATCAGTTTATAAGCACATTCTTAATAAGAAATTTACGAAAGTTAAGGGCTTTAGAGCTTTAACTTTAGTTAAATAAGCAAACTATATATAGATAAACTGTATTCAATATAAAAAGGAAACATTTTATCCACTAGGTGGCACATCAGAGTCACAGTTTTATCTGAGATTGAAAAGATTTTGATTATTTTTTTTTAAATTATATTTTAATGTATATCTTCACCACGCATTGTTGCTGTTTTGGCTTTCAAGTTTTAATCACCAAGCAAAAAACTGAATTTCTATGGATTTTCATATACTTTTCAATTTTTTCTAGGGATTTTTCATAATATTACAAGTTTATAAGAAAAAGAAAACCTTGTTTTAAATAGTTTGAGAGATCCTTGATAAATTAAAAGAAGAGTTACCCTCTAATGTTCTTAATTTCTAACAAACTTTTGCTACCTAAAAACCTTTAGTAGAAAACAAACTATTCAGAAGGGGAGATGAAGTTGCAGATGATTAAAATAATTTTGTATAATTAAATTTCTACCTTTTTTTGATAAGCCATCTGATGTTTTTTTGAGTTAAATTACTTAAAATGAGCTTGTTTACCTATATTGGATAACCACCCTGTAAATCTACACTATAGGCAAACAAATTCATTATCATCAATTTTTTTATCTAAGTTTTTAAACTAACCTCATCTAGCCACAAATCATTATAACATGTTTAATAATGTATTATAGCCACACTGATATTTAACTGGTTATACTTTTTTTTTCAACTTCCAAGTTTTCAAATTTTAGTCAAATTGAAAAAAAATCATTAATAGAGTTATAAATTATAATCACTATCTATGTTTATCTTAAAAAACTACTAATTTGGAGATATTAACAACTGTTATCTAACTTTACTCTTGCAGTTATAAAATAATTATAGAATTTATTTTTGTTTAAAGAATAAAAATTAAAATATTAAAAAAGTGGTGTTTAACTAAGAATTACTTAACTTTTCTAAAACAAAACTTTTTATTTAACCTTTAAACTAATTAAAACAAAATTAAATAATAAGTTGTTTAGACTTTAAACATGTATTAAGCTTTAAACAAAAAGAGTATTATTAATTTTCTAAGATAAGGAAGTATTTACTGAGTAAAAAATTACCAAGTTTTACATTTTAAATACTTTGAATTTTATTCTTTATTCCCTTTACAAAAAAGTAAGTTAAAATTTTCAAAAACCTAAATAGAAATACTGTATAATTTGCTGCTAATTTTTTGAAGTTTTAAAACTCTACTTTATTACAGCTAATATAATAAATCTTAAAAATAAACAAAATTTAAAAAAAAGAAAAAAGCTTATGCTATCACAAAAGTTTAATACTAAGCAAATAAAAGTAAATTATAAGGAAATCTAAACATTTTTCAGAAAATTTCAAAATTCTAGAGGAATACAGGTAAGTGGGAACTATTTTTCTTGTCACTATATTGTATAAAATTAAATCATAGGTAAAAAAAAAAATTACTATAAAATAACTGAAAAATACTGTTATGATATGTTTAATAATTTGTGAAATTTTATTTAATTTATAATTTGCTTCAAGTTTATATAAAAGTTATATCTTATCTAATCTTTTTTTATTTATTTAATCAATAAAATTGTTATTTAATTTTTTTTTTTTTTTAAGGTAGAAAAACATCAGAAAATACCCACTCTCCCCTCTGCAATATTTGAGGTTTTTCCAGAATTCTGTATTTTTTTCTACAAAAATACAGATTTTTTTAAAGTATCAAATACCAAGATTATTAGAGATTATTTTTCCTAAGTTTACAAACTCCAGCTTATTTAAGGTTTTCACCTTATTAAAGATTAAATGGCCACCCTTTAAAACATAACCAACTACTTTATAAACCATATGTAAATCCATCAAGTAGTACATGAGCAAAATACAAACAGAATACTGATAAGTACTAGAAAATTGAAAAGTTTAAGCACAAATACTTAAAAAATTAAAAAACTTTTATTTACTGTATAATTGTAAGTTATAATATACTTTTATTGTGTGAAAATTTCATTTCAGAAAATATACTTTAAACATGAATGAATAAACAGTTGTGAAATACTTTTACTATCGTATGTGGGACGCTCCCTAACGTCTAGAAATACTTAATTTTTGAGTATGTGTCGACCAGAGATGTTATTTGGCAACAACTTCGTGGGAGTAAACTAGTTTTCAAAACGAAGTCGTTTTAAATTTGTATTGTTAAGTCTATTGGTTCAAAAACTTATGATTTTTTCTGTTCATTTATAAAACTAAACCCATGTCAGTTTAAATGCAGAAACCCTTTGCAAATAACAACAGCTAGGTTTACTAAAATGTATAAGTATACTTTACATAACTTAAGTTTTACAACTAACTAAGTATTATTTCACTTTCTATTTTTCATTCGGATAAGAACTAAAAAATTTTTAGAAATTTTGCATAATCTTTATTTAAATACTAATACTACCATTTTCAATTGAAAGCTTTATGCAAGTAAGTGGACTGTGGAGTTGAGAACTTGTTTTTATAAACAGACTTTTAAAAGTTATAAATAATTTTTGAAATCATCAAGAAATATTTATTTAAATTTAGTTTCAGCTGTTTCAACCTAGAACACAGCATAAAAGTGAAAATTCTTTGTATTTATGGTTTACTTCTTATACGGCATTTGGTTGTTTAAATTCTTATATTCAACATTTTTAAATTAAGCAAAAAAAAAACAAGTAAATTTACTAAAAAAAAAAAAATCGTGACTTGGCAGTTTTTTAATTAAAAAATATTTATTATTATTATTATTTAGCTGTAGCATAGGCTCAACGCTCAAGTAAACTAGTCTTAACAAACCCTTGGTATGTAGCATTGTTGAAAACAAAAATTCAAAGTGGGACCGGAACTGGGAATAGCCTAAAATAAAATTCTTCTACTTTTATTCGAAAATTTGTAGGTAGAAAGACATGCTTTTAGTGCTCCAAACTGGACTAAAAAATCCATTTGTAACAAAATCTATCCTAATTGGCGTAAAGCAGTTAGAAGAGTTTTTGATTAGTTTAAATCTTGATGTCTTAAAAAATTAAAAATTAATGGTTTAAATTAAAACTATTAAAAAACTTTTTAAGCAAAAGAATATTTTATTGCTATTTTAATTGCTTGAAAAAGGTATTTTGAAGTATCATTTTATTAATTTATTTAGTATTTTTATGAAAGTTTATTAATTTAATTTTGTTAGATTTAAATTTAAAATAAATTAAATAAGTTTTTTCTGCATGTTTTTTTATCGACATATTAATAAACTTTTTAAAACTAAGGAATATTTGTGCGCATGGAAAAAAATTTTGATATATTTTTAAAATCCTCAGATTTATTAGATTAAAAGAAAACTAACAATTTTTTTCCTAGTATACGGTTTCTATTAAGAGAGAAGCATTATAAAAAGAATTAGCCGATGTATTTTTTGAAAACACCCTAAATAACCTACTTTTAAAATATCAATTAAACAAGTATAGTTTTATTATCATTTTAAGTTTTTTATTTAGTATCTACTAAACATCCACAAGCAGTTAAAACGAATTTGATTAAAATATAAGTTCAATTTTCCAAAGTTTTGTTTTAAAAACATAGACACTTACAATATAAAAAATAGCACAGAGAAAAACCATTTTATAAGAGCTATTACTTAAAGTCCGATAATGTTTGTTCTATAAGGAATTTTTTATTTAGTTTGGCTTGTACAATAGATATAACCATAAATTACATTAAAATCAATTGTTTGTTTAGATTTAAAAGTATTATTTTAAAGAAAAAATATCCCCTATTTCTAGTTTTACGCGATTTGGGCCCACTGTGTAATTCAGGGTTTCCCAAAGTGGGCGATATCGCCCCCCTGGGGGCGATTTTAGTAAGTCGGGGGGCGAAAATTTGTAAGGGGGCGAAAGGGTGGGCGATAACTAGTAAGGGGGCGAAAAGGGGGCGATTTTAAAATTTTGGGCTGTCATAAAATTTTTACTTTATATCTTGATATTTTACTAATTTTAGCTTGCTATTTAAATATTTGACCCTGAGGTAAAACTTAAACAAAAAAGTTTATTTTGTTTATGTAAAATATAGAAAAAAATGAAGTGCTTATGACTCCTACTTTTAAGTAAATTTCATATTTTCATTCATATATTTTCTTATATAACAATTACATAGATCATCGACGATCAAAATCCCTCTCACCATTTTAAAACCTGACATATATGTTATTTGGGTCATAAATGGTTTGTAAAAATCTATGTTATCTATTATTAACTATCACATCATGATATATTCAATTTGTTTTTGATAAGTCACTAAGTTAGAATAAGAAATAAAACTAAATAGGGTTGCCAATTTACCTAGAAACCTAAAAAAACCTAGAATTTGACAATTTAGGCAACAAAACATCTGGAATTTTTAACAATTTTAACATATTAAGTAGTAAAATTTCGATTTGACACTAAATTGCTATTACTTAGATAAAAACACAGATCCCTTCGAGGCAGATCTTTTTGAAGTAAACGACTTATAGAAAACCTTCTTAGACTTATTAACAGACCTTGAATTTAAAGTAAATTTTTCTAATAAATGATACAAAAACTTTTGGACTTAACAAAAACTAAGGAAAAAGTATCAAATTATTTGAGAGGAATTTAGATTATTGTTTATAGCTTTTCCGTCTAGCTATGTTGTTGAGAAAGTTTTCAGTTCAGTTATCAACATCTTGAGCAAAAGATCTAATCTAGATATTTGTAAACGAGGTGACTTGAGGCTTTTTTTTACTAATTGAGAGTCAGATTAGAAAAACATGCAAGCATTTATGAACCTCATCCTTCACATTATATTAGACTTCAGTAGCAGACAGTATTTTATGAAAGTTTTTTCTACTTTGTCTGATCTTTTAAAATATTTTTTACTTAACCTGGTTTGTATCGTATTTGAGTAATCTTTTCATAATAACACTTATCAAGTTATTTATTCTACAACAAGTTTGCATAATGCCTAATAAACATTAATTACGGTAGACTCACCCTTGAGTTCGCACTTTGTACCCAAAAAAAGTGCAAATTTATATTTTCTTAAATTTAACTTAAATAAAGTCTATTACTAAATAAGTATTAATAAAAAAAGTAAAATATAATTTTAGATAGCTTATATAGATCTATTTTTTTAATGAATGTTTGTTTTATGTTTTAGTGGATTTAATGCTTATTCATAACATTATTGCATATAATATATTGAAGTTTGTCATTTTGTAAAAAAAAAAGGTATTAATTCTTAAGTTTGTACTTTTTAATTTTGTTCAAAGTGCGAAATCAAGCGGAAGTCTACTGTATTTGTAAATGATTTATGTTTTAAAGTTGTTAGTAGTTTTATTTTGACCTGGTTAATTTTGTAGTTTATATTTGTCGTTTTAGTTACACTTAAAGTTTTTTATAGCATAGTGATTAAAACATTTGTTTGAAAGACATTTATTTGACAGATTTCTGTTATTACTTGTTTAATCTGTATAAATTAAAAAAAAAACTTGATAACCATTTAAGTTTTTATTTCAAAAAAGATTTTTTTGGTTTTAAAAGAGTATAGATTTGAGGTCTCTATTTGAAATGACTTCAAGTTTTTCATGTAAAAGGTTCTTAAACTCAATTTTATTTTCTAACTTGATTTATTATTATTAAAAATCTATATCTTAAGGAATTTTAAACTATTAATTCAACTGTTTTTTTTGTTTTATCTTAATTCAAAATATATTAGCAATTAGAATGTGTTGTTTATTTTAATAGTTCAGCACTAGCTTTTGATTTTTCACTATTTTCCTTTGTTAAATTATTATAGGCTAACAGCTATGAAACTTTTTTTAAGTAGAATTAAATAAGCCATCAAAAAGACTGCTGCAGTTACAAAAAAAAATTTTAACCTAATAATTTTTTTTTTTTTTGATTACTTTCTGTTCACAGAATTAATTGTAAAACATTTGATTTTTTTGAATTTAAGTTAAGAAAAAAAAAAGTTAGAATTAAGGTTTATATTCCTAAATGTTATTCCAAGTCAAATACTATTTCATGGTGTTCTACTACAAATCTTATAGTTTTTAACTTTACAACTAACTTGCTTATAATATATCTTAGCATAAAAATTAATAATTTTACTGCATTAACTGAAGCTGTTGATGAAACCACTTTTCAAGTGAGATAATCAATCAGTCGGTCAAACTTCCTCAAAGTAGATCAGAAATTATGTTTGTTATTATTTTATTATGTGTAAAATTCACTGTTCATTCTTTTATAGTTTTTTAATCTCTGGAATAGTAATTTTAGAATATTCCTTTTTACAAAATAATTTAAGTATTTTTTGCGGCTTAAATAAGTTACTTAGTATTCACTTCTAAATGTCCGAATTTCGTTATATGAGAGATTATTATAATGCCTGGTTTCAGTTTAGTTTTCAGATAAGTAACTTACGGTTCAGATCCAGTCAAATTTCGAACTGCTAAGTAACTAGAAAACTACTTGTGCAAAATAGATAAATTTAATTTTTTGATGATTAATATTTTAAAAAACGCTTTCAATTTGATTTTCAGTTCACAATAGTATTTCCTAGATCACAATAATACTAAATCATTTTATACTAATTTTGTTCGAGTTTTTTAATATTCTTATATGTTATTTTTTTAAATTAGGCAGCCCGCAATTACAATTTTTTAATGAGTTGAAACTAAAAAAGATTTTTTAGTAAATATGAACTGCTGACTACAAAAGTTGTCCACCACTGACCTAAAAGTTTCATTAGTTTCAAGACAATTCATATTTAAACAAGATTGATTACATATTACACGAGGCTTTTTAATAATTAAGTATTTTAAATACACTTTACTTGGCTTTATAGAGAATAACTGTAAATTAATTTCTCAAGCCGTGTAAACTACTTTGAATACAGCCCAAAAGTGCGTTCTTAAGTAGTACCACACTAAATTACATTTCGAACACAACTTTTTTGGCTAAAAAGTTTGTACTCAAGAGAAAAACTTCTTTGTAAAATCGTGGGGGGCGATTTTTTTTCAAATTTCTGAAAAGGGGGCGATTAAGTAAATGAGTTTGGGAAACCCTGGTGTAATTGCTTTATACACACTTAATAAAACGAATAACTTTCATTACACAAGCGTAATTTATTTTTTAAACAAGAAAAAAGTTTTTACGCTTTTAGACTCAATTGACATACTATTAGCAAATCTGGCTTTAGTATGAAAATAATCTATTTTGACTATTTCAACAACTCTGCAGAGTCTGTGAAGGAATAATATATATTAAAAAAAAAACATTAAAGTTAGTGTATTTTTTTATTATGTATATTTACTATGCATCTACAATAAATTTAAATTAAACTAACTTGATAAAATATTTAAATCTAAGTTTTATATCTTGATTTCAAAAAATATAATTATAATAATTTAGAGATAAAGCAAGTTGTTAATAAAAAACTATACTGTTGTTGTTAAATAAAACCTTAATTTTAAATGATTTAACCTACTTTATATTATAGATAAAGTTTAACAGCTAGTTTTTTATTTACGAAGTAAGATTACATTACTAGCATTTTCACATAACTTTGCATAATTTTGTTGATATACATCAATCTTTCATAGATTCTGTAGAGCTTTTTATGTTTTATATCCTGGGCAAGACGTTTAAAGGTATCCGTGGTGTGCGACTGGATAACCGAAAGGTTCTTCGTTCACCAGGTCCAAGGACCAAGTATGTAGAGCGCTTTTTTTTGTCGTTCATAAACTATACTATACTATGAGCAGCGAAACGCAGTAAAAATTTAAGTTTTTGCGTATAATTTTATTTCCCAAAAGTCTATGCTTATTTTGAACTTTAGGATTTAGCGTTTTGTTACGTTTTATCTTGTATTTCGATTATATATATTTGTTTATGTTTTTAAATTCCCTTGCTTATCTGCTCTAACTCGTACGTCAGTAGTATTTAACTTTAAGTTGTGTTTTAATACTTCTTTAACAGCATATACTAAAAAAATTATGAGCTAACTAATGATTTTTCTAACTTAGTAAATATTTTGAAAATTCCCCAAAGAAGTATATAGATGAAAAAACAAGAATATGTTAGTTTTATACAACCTAAGCTTAAAAAAAAAGAGGTATCAATAAAAAAATAAGCCTTTGTAATTCATAAATATAAAAATAAACAAACTACTACAGTATTTTGTTAAGCGTTTTAATATATTTGAACTGTTTTCCATCAGAAATGTACTGCAGAGTACAGACTACTTAATACAAAGGATTAGTTTTTTTAACTAAAGACCATAAAAATTTTGAAAACTAGTGAGTCATTGATGAGAGTAATACAACTAAAATAGTAATCAACGCAAAAACAATTATTAAACTGAGTAAAATACAAACGATAAAAAAGGTTATCTGTTTTAATAACTAAAAGCACTTTATAGCTTTTATTTTTATTAACTTGAGTTTACTTTAAAAATATTATGATAGCTTTTAGTCTAACTAGGTCAATTTTTTTACTACAGTGGTTAGTTGCTAACGTTAAATCTAGACAGCTTATAGTCATTAGCACAATCAAAGTTCTTAATAAAAAGCTGTGTTATGAATCATGTTTTTGTAGCATTGGTACTACTTTAATCTTACTGTCTATAAATTTTTATAAACATTTAGGTATATGCTATTTATCCTTGTTTTGAGGTGTCTGGAGGTCTGCTCAATGTAAGTTCTTTCACAATTAAATCTGTATATGAAACAGCTTTTATCTAAAGGGGATATTTGATCCTTGAGCTTAAAAACTTAGAGTTGGGTCTAAAATATAAACAACTCTGAGTTTTATCTGGTTGAACATTAATTGTGTAAAATGTTTTATGTTATTTTTAAATAACTATGAAAAGCTACCATGCAAAAATGGTAATTTAAGAACCTCAGGAAATTTCTCCGGTCAAAACAACTTAGGTTTCTCAGAGTTGTCATCATGCAACATCAAAATTTAATTTATATAAATAATTTTTTATTTAAATTAAAAATTTTCATGGTATATTTAATTTAATTGTTTATGAAATTGATTTAAAGAATTTAATTTAAGAAACATCTAAAAAAGTTAAAAAAATAAAAGGTATAATAATAATAGTAATAAAACATTAATTTTTTACAGAGTACATTCTATAAAAAACTTACAAGCACAGCGTCGAAACGAAGTAAAGTAAATAAAATAAATCAAAATAAGTAAGAAAAATTTTTTGACTATCATTTATTTTCTGCTTAGGTTTCTTAAAGCTTCCTTTCTTTCTCTCAGTCTTATTTATTTAGATGATCGTAATTTGTCGCAGTCAAAAGCAAACTTTTTATAACTCATCAGTGCTGATATCATGCTCTTCAGGTCACAATTTCAGACGTCCTTAAAACATAGTTTTGGACGACCGCGGTTGTGTTTGCAAACGATGAGACCACCCTACAATTTTGTTATTTACTCGTTACCCATCTTTAGAACATGATCAAGCCAGCGAAGCCTACGCTGACTAAGGGTAAATTATAACTTTTCTTGTTGCCATCCAATTCTAAGGATACGGATGAGGTTTTGTAGGTAAAAGGTGTTGATTTTTTTTTCTCATGCACGCTAGACAGTGTCAACGTTTCGCTAATGTATACCAAAGTACTTCACAGAAAGGCACAATAAATGTTAACCTTTATACAAGCATGAATATTGCGGTCTATTAGAAGTACAAATTACTATGAAGTGCATACCTTTCAAAATAACAAAAAGCAATAAACTAGATGGTTAATTAAACCAAAACTCTTATTATTCTACAAAAAATTTTAATTTAAAAATTCTAAGCATGTAATGCAGGAGTCGATAAACTGCGGCCCATCAGTCAATTGTAGCAAACACTTCTGACCTGCGACGTGCTTTTTAATCAAAACCAACTATTGTAGAAGAAGTAGGTTCAAGTTTATTTTATTACTCAATTGTTCTTTTATGTTATTTAATTTCCTTTTTGGTTTTTAAATGAATTTTTGATCACGAAATTGGTCAAAACTTATAACATAATTGTTTTATATTTTATTTTATTTGATATCGTCAACTTTGAAAAAATACCGTGCTTTAAAGTTACTTGTGTTAAAATTTTTATCTATTTAAATAGGTTATTAAATTTTTGTGCAAGCTAAAGTACAAACTTGTAGATTTTAATTTACTTGTATAAATTTGTAAAAAATATTTCAAAGGTAGTATGTAAAAATAAATATAACCTTATTACTAATGCTGAAGTTATTTACATAATATTGATTTTGATTTTTTGATTTAAATTGATTCAAAGATGCACAAACATTGTTTTAGAAACTCAAAAATAATCTGAATAAAGTATGTTTTTAAACTTTTATTAAACCAAAACTATAGTTGTAGTGTAAGTTTCAAAAAACATAGTATAAAGTATAACGTATAAAGTTTATATTATTGTTCAAAAAATAAAGTTTTTTTTTTTCAGAAATAGTGATCACAAAGTCTTGTATTTTATAAACGTAGCAATTTAAACCATTTTATTAAATTCCATCAAAAATTGAGTTCATACCATTAAACGTGACGTCATCTAAAGGGTTGATTCATTCAAACAATATTACCATAAACTTTGTAAACAAACCTTGTAAAAAAAATTCTAAAAAATTACTTTAATAGAAACTTATTTGATTTATATTTACGTTGTTTTGAAAAGATATTTCAAAAATGTTTATTGTGTAACTAGTTTTGTCTTATATATCGATTAGTTTTATAACCTTCAAAGAATAACTATGTACAATTTCTTGCTCTAAATTCAATAAACCTCTAAAGAATGTAATAGAAACTACATACTAAAACAAAATTATTAATCATTGAAATATTAAAGAAGAATACTTAATATTGCTCTGTAAAGAACTTTTAAAGGGAACTTTTTTTAAAGTTTAAGTCACATTTTTTATGAATTTAATGCAAAGGTTAACAAACTGCAGCCTTCTAGTTAAATGTTATCCCAGCAGGCAAACATTCCTGGCCATCAAAGTGATTTTGAACTAGAAAATAACTGTAGCAAAAGAATCAAGTTAAATCAATTTTATAGTAAAAGTTCACAAATATGCTCTCGTTTCGATTTGAGTTTTTTTGAATTTTCTTTTAGTACTCAATTGCTCTTTTATGTACATTACATATGTTGTTATTTATTATAACAAAAGTACAATAAGAAAGCAAAATAAAAGTTTCAAAAGTATCACGTGATTTATCTTAAATTGCAGATTTCACTTTACCTTTTTTTTTTTTTCAATTAGTCGAAAAAATTGATTAAGCATTAAAAATATTGGTTATTTTTGAATTAATTTTTTGCTCACAACTGCTTATTTTTAAGAAGTAGTTACAACCCAAAACTAACTGTAATTTTAGTTATACCCATCTATTAATTTAGTTAGAACATAATATTTAATACTATGAAAGCATGTTGCAAAAGTTTTTACGAAAAACTACTGCTTTAATTTTGATAACTTTTTCTCTATAGGGAAACTTTTGTTAATTTTGAAGACCTATTATGACACAAAATTTGAAAACAATAAAGACTACAGACTTATGAAAAAAATTAAAATTAAATACTACCAAATTCCAGTTTATAATTTTTAAACTATACCTAAAATGCTTAATGTGTTCTATTATGAATTAATTTCTAGGTATATGTTTAGCATGAAAATAAACTTATAGATACAGTCACCTTTTGCGAATTTACGCATTCGTTTAATTACGCACTCATTTGGTTACGCACTCTCGTTTAGTTAAGCATTTTAGAATTCTTAAACAACCCAAAAAAATATTTAATATTGTAAATTTGTTGCATAATGTTGTGTTGCAAAAGTGAGGAAGTTTTTAACTTATGAACACAGGTTTATAGTTAAAACACTTACTATAGTAAGTTTTATCAACGCATTTAATAAAAATAATAATGTTCTTTTTCTAACTAACTTAATTCTATTTTGTAATTTTATATAAACTTTTTTTTTCTTAGCGCAAAAATAATTTACTATGTGTTAGTTAACATAAAATAGAATCTTTCATCTTAATTTAAGTGCGTAAATAGTATGTTTCATTGCTTTTTATTTTATCTCATATCAAATTAATTTTTAATTTATCGTTTTCGAATAACATACTACATAATTGTATGAAGTATTTTAAACTAAAGTAAGTCGTGACCACATACTGCAATCAACAAGCAAAAGATATAAAATAAAGTCAAAAGATATTTACAACTGTACGAAGTAGAATTTGATAATAAAATAGAAGAAAACAGCCAGCAAAGTAGAAATACTTGCTACCTCTCGTTTACTTAAGCAGTTTTGTTGTGGACACAATTTGCCTAGATTCGCGAGAGGTGACTTTACAAGTAGTTTAGCCAAAATATACTTTGACTTGACAAATTAATTCTTAAGCTTAGTTTTATATATCTTTTAAACTCAAAATACATGAGTTATTCACTTGTTTTATTCTTTTGTTTTAAGTTTTTAGCTTTATTTGTGACTTTATTTCATAATTCTATTAACTTTGTATTACGTTGCGTTTATCAAAATTTAAAAATGTTTAAACCATTTGTGTCAGACTTGTTTAATCTTATTGCAGACAAAAAATAGCTACATTAGTTTTTATAAAAAACAGTTTATTATATTAGACTCACGACTAAATTTTGGTGCTATGAACCTTATAATTTATATATGCTAACTTGAAAAAATGTTTCAAAGGTGGTGTGTATAAGAAAGGAGCTTTCAAAGTATGTTTGTTACTTAAAGCGCAAGAACATTGATTTTAGAGCAACTTGGGAGGTGATTAAAAAGAGCAAAGCCTATAGTCGATGGTAACAACCCTGTGCTTAAAAGAAGTTGTGTATGCGTTGAAAAAAGAAGCCTAATAAAGAGAAGCGAATTGGTATCGCCTTGCCGACATATAAAAAAACAGCTCTAAATGTCGAATAAATATTAATTGTAATTTATTAGTTCTTTTGTAGTTTCTAGTTGTAAAAAAAATCATAATTACGTCATAGCATTTTTTTGTATAATATGTTTACTACTGTAATCTAAAATCGGGACGGGTCAAATATACACGAACGGTCACTTTTGCACGAAGAGTAAATTTTGCATAAGTGACAATTTGGCACAAGAATTAAATAATAATGATAATAAAAATAAGTAATAAAATACCGACCAAGGGCTAGGGGTAGCAGTGATACTGAAAAAACGAATAAAATAAAAAAGTTTCAACTCGTGCGAATATGTACCTTCGTGAATTTTTGACACCTACCTCTACAATCGAGTCATTTCGAATTTAAAATGCTTAGGATTATAACAATAAGCTATATGAAACAATTGTACTGTACTTTTTATTTTTTGAATTTTACACTTTGAAAAAATTATATATGTATACATTCTATAGTATATATAACAGGACTAAAATGTAAGACTACAAAATTCAAGACTAAAAATAATATATTGTCATGTTTCCCGAAAAATGCGAACATTTTTCGTTAAACATTAGAATAAATGATATGGAAAAGTTATGCATTATATGTATAACGTATGCAGAAACTTTATATTCTGTCAAAAAAACGTCTTTTGGTAAACCATTCTCGCAATATCTTTTAACTACTTACTTTTCATTAATTTAGGTTAATAAAAATTATATATTGCTACAGTATTTTTTAAAAGCCTAATATCTTCTCTTCCTTGTTTTTTGAAGTTCTATAACTAAGAGCTAAGAATGCTCTTGTACTTAAAAAATCAAACAATAATTCAACTTGCATACATGTTAAAAATAACTTACTAAATTTAAAAAAACGAACTGTTTTGTTGTAATTAAGTAATAAAAACGAGTTACTTCGTTTAAATTTTTTGAACTAAAACAAAAAAACTATTTTTTTTTAAACCATAAAAAATATATTGTATAAAAGTTAAGTGCTAAGATGCAGCTGCTAGTTTTTAATCTTTTTTATTACATTTATAGTGCAAATAAGCACACAAAACATTATCATTTAATTTTATAAGTAAAAGTTTATGTTGTAATAAAACTGAAGCAAATAGAGTGCTTATGTTAAAAATTTAAAACTGTAACTTGCATAGGACACAAATGCTACGACTTTAAAGCTTTACAAGATTAAAAATAAGTTTTATGTAAAATTTAAGAAATTCTTCATTATCAAAAACCGTTAAAAAATATTAGTTACAATTTTTCGCATAACTTAAAAACAAAATGTAATTATCTAATATGTTTAATAGCTTAGTTTATCTATTAGTACTAACGTAATACTAAATACTGCATTAAAAATACTTAATGACTTATAACTACAAAAGAATAGCTTTAAACTTCACAAAAAATATTGATTTTATAGTACATTAACTAAACTGGCATGATTCAGCATTTAAACTTCGTTAACGTTTACTTTACAACACTTTGATACAGTAAATGGAAGTACATTATCAAAATTTGAATAAAATGTAAGGGTAGAATAGCTAAAAAGACGTATGTGTCTATTCAAACTTAAGCACCAGTCACTCAGTGGCGTCACAATGATTTAAGTTTTAAGCTTAAAATTAGCTTTTAGCAAGGTGCCAACTGATTAGCATCATCTTCTAAGCCTGTGTACCCGCTTTCGTCACCACATTGAAAGCTCACTGTTCCTGAACTTCCATTGGCTATCAACTGGTTGACGTACTGATCATTGTTTTTAAGTAGCTCAGCCTGCTCGAGTCGTACTAAATCGTCAACTGTCATTCGTTCCAATTCATTCGTTTTCGATTCAGATTGGTGTAAATCGTTTCCACTGGTCTGTTGAGTTGAATGGTGCCGCCTTCGTTTGTGAAAAATGAGTGGCTTGCTGAATGGCAGCAGAATATTGGAACCTGGGAAGCTGAACTTATGTGATTTTACGAGACCACTGTTGGTGCTTGATACATTGCTGGTATCGTGACCGTTTGTGTCATCAGATGATGCTGATGTGGACTCGATAAACGGCGAAACTGGAGCTCCATTTAACGCATCACCGGTTGCACGTGTCAATGAAGTATCCTGAGGTAATAAAGAATAATTATTACTGTTTGTACTTATTTGTACAGTATACAAAACCAACAGAAATTCTTAAGCAAAATTTATAAGGTTGCAATAGTATGCAAAAAAAAATTAAGTTACATTTTTTGTTTGTGAATGATATGCTGAAGTTACTATTTGTAAACTAAAAATATATGTGTTGTTGAAAAAGACAATTACTACTACAAATAAAAGTTTTAGTTTATCTTAATGTAAAATATATATCAGCTTGTTTAATTTATATTATATTTAAAAAAACTTAAAAGTACTAAAAGAAGCAAATGAAAATTACTTACGGTAGGTTTAGGACGGTGGGTATCGACAGCTGCAACATCTAGAGGAAAATATTCTCTTTTACAGCCATAAGCGGTGGGTGTGAGCTTAACAACAGTATGAAGCGGACACTTGAGGTATGGCAAGTTTCCTGTTGTTTATACAAAAATAACAAAACTGTAACAACTTTTCAAAGTCAATGGTCATAGAAAGGCAGACACCAATCAATGGTTAGTGATTAAACAAATAAATCAAAGTAAATTTAGTAAACATTATTTTTTTTCAAACATTAAACACTTAACCTACTGAGTTTTAGTAGTTTTAAACTTAGAATGCTCTTTGATAGATTTAACTGTTGATGTTTTAAAACATTTATTTTACACTTTTAACAAAATAAAGTAAAACAATTGTTTTTTAAGCTGTTTTGATTTCTTACAAAAAATTAATTAAAAAAAAAATTGTTTAACTGCTATTTAAATTTTGGAAAGCATGGATTTTATTTAAACATTTATAACTTCAAAATAACATGTTTAAACTTTTGTACCCGTTTTTTAAGTTAAAGCTTGATTTATAAAAAACAAATAATTAAAGGTTTGTATACTAAATTTTATCAGATGTTAAAAAGATTTATTCAATCAATTCGTTTTTTAACCTTTTTTTTCGTCGAAGTAATATGCAAGGACACATCGCATAACTGCTTGATGGCAAACAACTAAAACATTTTCTGATCTTTCCAGCTCCTAAACAAAACAGCTTATTCAAAAACAAAACCACAAACAAAAAAAAAAACCTTAAAGTACAACAATGAACTGAAGCAAAACGGAAGTCGACAAATACTTGCTAAAAAATAAGTTTCATTCAAATTACGTAAACATCAGAGAAAATATTTTATAGAGCAAAACGTACTTTAAAGTTTATTAAGGCTAATGAAATATATACATAAAAAATAACTAACCATCATAACTGGTTCCAAGCGAGTGACTAAATCGTGGTACGACTGCAAAATATTAACAAATAAAAAATAACTAAACTGATTTATTTTGCTTAAACTTTACAAACCTCTCCCATCGGATACCTATAAAAATATTTGTCTTGGTCACGAAGTGCAAACTCCTCTGGGAAGTTTTCCTGTATTTCAGCATACGTCATAGTTTCGCAAACTCCCTTTATGTTAGTTTTTGTTTAATTTAGGCTTTAAAAAAATGTAATTTGTTTTGTCAATTTGTTTTTATACATTTCCAAAAAAGTCAATGTTAAACTTTCGATAGTTTTATTAAAGGATTGTAACACAGTGTTTTAATTTTATTCAACTCAGTAAGTAAAAATCGTTAAAAATAATGTTAGTAATAATAATTTTAACTTTAATAAGTAGTATTCAGAAGATAAAAAGTAATTAAAAGTATTATTCAAGAATTTAAGCACTTGAGCTAATTTTAAAGGATAGAAAAATATTTTATCTTTTAATTAATAAAAGTGTCTTTGAGTTAAATAAATCTTTTTAAAATAACATAACTTTACTTTTATATAAACGTTTAGATATTATAGTGAAAAAATCTTACAGCATTGATTTCATTTAATGCTTTCCAACTTTCTTTAGAGGCCTCAATGTGTGCAGCTGTTTGAGCAGTTCTTTTTAATTCACTTGTCCATACTTTTAGGTCAGTTATACTTTGAGACTTTATAAATTCAGCCAATTTTTCTGAGAACTATATAAATGGTCAAGGTTATTAAAAAACTGAAAAAATTTAGTATTTAAAAGCACATAATCATACTTTAAGCTTATACTAGTAGAACAATTTTGTCTAAAAAGTAGATATCTAAAATATGAGATAGTTTATAAATATTTGCAGGAGTACTAAACTTTGTTGTTTAAAAAATCAGTTTATACTAGTATTTAAACATTATTTAAAATATAGAACTTTAGATGTATACGACATATTACATATATCAAAACAGTACATATCAAAATACTTTCGATTTTGTAGTAAAATTGTGTTTAATAACTAAAATTTACTAGGCTACAGAATTTATTTGTTAAATGTTCATCATCTATGTTTTCAAAAACTTTAAGAAAAATACAATGTATAAAAATTTGCATGATTCAAAACAGCTAGCGTAAAAAATATTAGATACATTTATTACTTATTAGTAAAATAACATTGAAAAGAGAAATTCAAATGAATAATCGACAAATTTTATAAAAATATGAGTCAAACTTTGTTTATACATGACTAATAAAATATAAAAATTAAATCTATAATTTTTTTTTAATACTGAGTATACAGAAACAAGGTTGTGATCAAACGAACTTCGAAACCACGCGGAGACAAGTTGCTGTCGCCACCAATTCTTTGCTTGACGTTCATTTCGCTTTCACCATGCCTGCACAAGTAAATGCTGCGCGGCGTAATGTGAATGTTCATCAAATAGTAAACTATTCTGCTCTGTATGTGGTCGGCCACGTGGTTCACTTGGAACTGGCGTCCAACGTCAATTATTTTGATGTATGACAACTCGCTAAAGATAAAATTAGTGTCACACCGTGCTACTTGATATATAGTTTCAACTAACGATGTTGTCATAAGAAAAATAGAAGACTTTGCAAAGCAGTATCTACTTAACTTATATCTAAACTAAGTTTTAGTGAGTCTTGTAATATACTTAAGTCAAGAATACTAAACAAGCATAACAAAACAATGTACTTTTTTCTTGCTTAGTTTCTTAATATAAACCGACATCTTCTGAACAAAAGAACGATTTATAGCAGTATTAAAAATATTTTATTTTACATCTCGTTTGTAAGTAGGTTTGATGTCAATGTTAAAAATACTTTTTAAAGTTTTTTAAATGTAATATCATAGTTAAAATATTATTTTCAGCAAATAAATTCATTTCTGAAACAAACCAGTCAATTTTTGAGTCAATCGTCTGGTAAGCACTTTCATAATGAACAATTCTTTCCTTAAAATCAGCCATTGCAATCTCAGGGTCTTTATAACAATAATCTGGTCCGTTCACTTTTACTTCAGCAACATTTTGTTCAACAACTTGGGGGTCATCGCAAATTGATTCAATAAAAAATACCTGTAGCAATAGTTTTACTAATAAAGAAATCTTATAAACAAGAGAAAAAAAAATACCCATAAGACATAAGTAATCAAAAATTTTCAATAAGAGCTGTTTAATTATTTTAACTTTAAAAAATATATAAATCAACTAATTTAAATAAAAAAACAAACTCTAAAGCAATGTTCCTCGGCAAAAGTCAATATTCTGTTTCTACGCTTCCTCGTTGTATTTGTGGCATCATAAACCTTTAAAAAATATTTTATTATCAGTTTCTACTAATATTTTTAAAAGCAATGCAACTTACAGCAACCATTCCAACACCATTCAACCAATTAGCAACATCTTTTAGTGCGTCGGTTGCACATTGTCTATTTTTTGTATATAAATTAACATTTGTAAAATACTTAAAATTAAAAACTACTTAAAGTTAGTCTAAGAGTAAAGCTAAAAACCGAAAAATAAAACAACTAAAAAAAAAAATTTAAGTTTGAAATTTATTCTAAACAAACTTACGATCTAATTTTCATTGCTTCTTCGTTGTCTGGTCTAAAAAAGTCTGCAGATGTATTATTGATTGCTTCACGACGGTATTGGCCAACGTTGAAAACTGAAAATAAATAAAAGTTTTTCACAACTAAACTTATACAATCAGGTAACACAATGTAATAGATTCATAGCTATTAGAGTTTTAACTGATTTAATAATAATTTTAAATATAAAGTTAGTAACTCTTTATCTAAAAGATTTTATAAAGAAAATAAGTTTATTCAAATAAAGTACATAAAGTATTCAGTTAAAATAATCTAAATCAACTAAAATCATTTTAAAAAATATCTAGACATATTTTATACGTTATTACTTTTAAAGGTATATTCTACAAAGAATCATAAAATTTTATTTTAGATTATACTTACTGCAATTTCTAATATATTTGATGTACAAGATAGTAAATTTATGTTAATAGTTTGTATACAAAAACGAATTCTCTTAATTAAATATGAACAACCAATACTTTTATATTTTTAAACTTTTAAGTTTAAACAAGTTAAACAATAGTTTGCTAGAAAATAACTTAACTAAAACTTTTATAAAAACTTTATGTTTAATTAATTATTTTGTTTATGTGTTTAGTTTCATTTTCTAACTTTAACAACCTTTTGTGTTAACACCCATCCAGTTTAAATATCTTGTAAGCTTTTTTGAAATATAAGTTTTGCCTCTTGCTGGTAATCCAACCATAACGATTATTGTTGGTGCATTGCTCAACTTCGGACCACATCCTACAAAAAAATAAGTATAATTTAATAATAAAATATTTAAGTTACAGTTCTTTATCATTAAAACTATTACATTTAAATTTAACCTTTAAACCTAATGTAAATACAGATACCATAGTTGAAACCTAACCTGAGTAAGTAGGTAGTCTTTGTTTATTTGAGTTGCGCATAATTTTAATTTTTAATTAAAATGAATGATAAAGATGTATGATATCTTTAAAAAGTAAAAGATTATAGTTTTTTTTAATATATAAACTAATTTAAATAAATTTAAAATACGTGCTAAGGAAACAATACAACTATAAACATAACAAAAAGAGTACTTAAAATTTTATATTATTTTTTATTTTTTAAACGACTAAGCCAGTATACAAACTCAGTATTAGCTTATTAAAACATATTTTTGATATAAAGTACTAATAACATCAAAAGTAAACATATTAAAATTTAATTGTTAAAGTTTTAAATTTTAAATATAAAAATTTAGAGATCATTGAAATACTGCAAATAATAGTTAAAATTTACGCGAATAATTTGAATATAAGTCTAAAGCAACTTAGTTACAAACAACATATATTTACTTCTTTTTAAAATAGATAGACTTCTTTAAAAAGATGGACTTAATAAACTGTGAGTTAGTTTTATTTATAATATCACGCTTAAACTAGTAATACAAACCGTTATAAGCACAGAATATATAGTTTTGTTTTGTACAAGTTCATTTTACTAACATATTTTTTATCAAACCTATCAGATTATCTTAACTTCATTAAAAAATTAGAACCTTTTTTTAATTTAAAGTCGGGATATACATCAGAATCAAAAAATACTGTACAAAAAACAGCAAATACAACTGTATAAATAAAACTATTTTATTTTTATTTTTTAAGTTAATATTTTAAACACACAACTTCATAGAATCCAAATTTATTAATATTTAAAAAAGACTTAAACTGAATTTTTAGAAGTTGGTATATTATTTTAGTATTTCATAAATTCAAAGTGTTAAAGTTTGTTCATAAGCTATTTAAAGCATATTTTCTATTGATTTAAGGAAAAAAATTCTAAATATAAAAAAACATGATAAATTTCCAAAATCTTAAAAATTTCAGAACAAACTGAACAAAATAAATTTTCAATAAGTTTATACCAGAAACTTTTTACAGAAAAAAATGTTTTCTAAAAATTTGTTATAAATTAATAGTCTGCTAAATATATACTACTTAAGCTTTCTAATTAAAAAACAATAAAATATTCAAGAAAGTCTCGCTACCTGTCTTCACTATACTAATCAAAACAATGTACAAATTATAAGACTAACAAAAGTTTTAACAAAATATCTAGTAACTCAGATTAAAAACATATAAAAAACATACATTTTTAAAATTCAAACAATTAATAATCTTAATTAATTTTAAAATATTAAAACAACATAATACATTTGTAAATTAACTTTCATGTTACAAATAAACAGAAACAAATAATAAAATATAAAATTATAGTCAGTCATGTGATTTATAAGTACTATATGAAACTTGAAAACTCAACAAAATGTACTTGTAACGAAAAAAATAGTACCAAACAAACATTGACAGGAGAAATTCTTAACGCCAAACCAAAAAAGTTATAGTTGAACACACACTATACCATCCTATGCACAAGCCCTTTATATCATAAACAGTGTAGTGCAAAAGAGAAGGATAATAAAAATTAAAAACAGCTTTAAAGCACGCTGTTACCATGCAAAGAACCACAAGCGAAAAGCGTGACACAAATACGAGAGATACGTCGAATAAAAATAATTACCATATGATATCAGCAACTACAATTTACATTTCCACGGTTGATCATATCTTTTTTTACATGGCTGTTTAAATAGAAACTGTAGGTACAAAGTGTAAATAATTTTCTAATAAAAATAAAGCTTAAATAAAAATTGTCTAAAGTTAATTAGTAGTAGACATACAAAACTATTTAAACAAGAAATCATAACGGAAGACCAATACCATAATAATATAATTCTAAATTCGATAGAAGTAACTAAGTAAGATTGATTTATCATCACGATTTACACTCTATTAAAAGAATTATCGTAATAAGATATTTTAAGACAATATCACATTAAAAAAATACCTTAGTTTCCATCATAAATTGGTATACTTATTAAAGTATTTCTACGAAATTAATTTATGGTTAAACAAACGCAGACAAAAATAATATCTAAAAGCTTTGTTAGACTAACATCAAAAAGAAACATTTTGATTTTTAGTAACAAGTTAAAATGAATGATAAAGATGTATGATATCTTTAAAAAGTTTTTCAATATTTTCTTTGCTAGGTTCTAATAATTGAACCATCGTTGAAAATAAATAACTTTTTATAAATTTTAAAAACTAATTCAAAAAAAAATACTATGGATCTAAACAAGCCCAAAGTCTACTTCATAAAAATATTATTAAATAACGATATATTTTAAGTATGTGTCTTTTAGTTTGAGGCCACTAATAACTAAAGTTTTGAATATTTTTATAACCATCTTTTAAATTTCAATTAAAAAGTATATGTAATTAGTGAAAGTATTTATATTATAACCTAAAAATTGGTAATTTAGTTGCTGACTTTGGCAAACCCTACTTTATAACTTACTTTGAAGTATAAGAAGAACAAATAATACTAAAATTTACTCAAACTTAAAAACAACTAAAAATTCGATATGAAATTGTTTTATTCTATTTCAGTAAAATCATATTTAAAAATTTTTTTTAAGAAAAAAAACTTAAAATACTCTTATAATAATAAATTATAATTTTTTTATTAAGGACTACGAAACAGAGTAATACTACTTACAAAAGAGTTATAGCACACCTTGAACTAACGATTAAATTCAAATAAATACCTTAAACTTTAACAAACTACAAATCTGGTAAACAAATGAGCTCTTATTAAATACGACCAATAAAAGTTTTGGTAACCCTATATTCGATTGTTAAAAGAGATTTTTGTTTTAATGAAAAATTAAACTATCTTTGAGAATTGTTTTAAGAGACAACTTTGTAAGTGATTGACTAAATAATATAATAAAAGAATTGTATTGAAATACTATGTATTGAAATACTAAATTAAGATAGTATATGTTTTACATTTGATCACAACTCTAAAGAGCGCATAAAATTATTGATTGTTTATCTAAAAAAAATTTTTTTATTACAAAATTTGCTAGCTAAACAGATAAATTTATTTTACTGTAAAGTATTTAAGTTTTTTTGTGTTTATATAAAGATATTATAAACATTAAAGCATTATATTATGATCCGTCAAAAAACGTTTATATAATTCTAATCTCGGCATTTATAAATAAATCGAAAAATAAACAGTTTAGCTTTAGTTGTTATACTAAAGACAAAACATAAATATGTATTTGAATCATAAAACAGAAAACCTTTTCTGACTGATTAGTACTTTAAGACAATTTTTGTTAAAAAATATCAAGAACATTATTTACAAACGTTTAAAACAAAACTTCTTTTTTACAAAGATCTCAGTAAAAAATTATTACTTAGTTAGACAGCCTGTAACGACTTATAATAAAAACTTATGAAACCTAAATAAAAACTGTTCAAAAATATATAAAACTTGTAAATAGTTTTTTGACTTAGGTATTCATAAATTTAGTATTTTAAAACATATAACTAATTTTTAGAAATATAATCCTCATTTAATTCAAACCTTATGTACATTTATTACAGACTCAGAAAAAATTAACAAAAATTTACCAGTGTTAAGAAAGTATAACGTTATTTGCTTTGCATAAAAAATAAAATAAACAAAGAATAAAAACACTGTATGTGCATGTACAACAGTTTTGCTTGAAGTTTATGAAATTTGAAAGCAACAACCATTAAACACTTAAGTTTTAATTAGATAAGCCAGCACAAAAAATTCAGGAAATTACAAGTTCAATATGGTAAAAATATATACAATTAAATTTTAATAAAAAAAATTACAAACACTTGTTGATTTTAACAAATCTATAAACTTTGACATAAATTTAATAAACATTGTTTTTTAATAGTTAAATTGATTTTTTTTGTAAATTTTCAGTTGTAATGTAGTTATCAGGATTAAAAATTACAAATGAAAGACCTGAATAATAACTATTAACTTTTTTTTACTTAAAACAGCTAAAAAAACTTTATAATTTATTTGAATCGTATGACTAGGTGCCCAGAACTAAAACGTTGTAACACAAAAAATCTTTAGTAGAAACTTATTTATAATTATATAATACAACATTGCACAATAAACAATATAATAACTATAACAATTGTTTTAATACCTGTGTTTAGGTTTGGCTTAGAATTTGTATTTAGAAATACTTTAGACCATAAAGAAAAAAAAAGTGTTTCTTTATGAACTATTCTTACAACTTTAACTATATAATTCAAAAAAAAAACGGAGATTTCTTTCCAAACCGTTGATTGAGCAAAAAAAATTTACAATTTACTTCGTGAGTGTTTAATAGTTAAAAATCCTTACTAGTTATACTGAATATTATTTGCGAAGCTTAATGAAAGTAAATTGTACTATATTTTTTAAGTGAAACAGAAATAATGATTGTTAAGTAACTTTATGTTTAAAAACTTTAGGTATATTTAACTTTAATTTAGTTTTGTTGTAAAAACTGTGCTATTAAGCCAACTAGCGGAAGTTTTTTGATCAGAAAAGCATTTTCGTTATCTTAAAAAAAAATTATGATAGATGCAAAATGTTAAAGATAATTATTATAACTTTCTGTTATATAGCACTATGATTAGTTTTATAACTTACAGAATGTAGATTTCAAAAGTAAGTCAAATTATGTAGCCAGGTTTTTTAAAATCTAAATTATAAATTTTAAAAGCATTGCTGAAAGTTTTTATTTAATGTAAGTTTTTCAGTGCGATAAAAATACATATAGTAAACAATACAGACATCCATAGCCTAAATATAACAACATAAGGCTTGAGATATAAAAAATTGCAAGTATTTTATTAAACTATACTTAAATTGCAAAGCTATATAAACACAACAACAACTTTATAACAGAATTAAAATTTGATCTTAAAGCTATGAAAAATATGGTACTTTTATATTTTAATACCTTTAAGTTTTTTTTTTTGTGGTTATAAAACAATATTTTATTTAAAATGAATATTTATCTGACCAAAGTATTAAATAAAATATTGGTCAGAGAAACTCGTCAACCAAAGAAATGAACATGCTATAAACTCGTTTTGTTTTTCTGGTTGCTTTGCTTAAGTAATTAAATATATATACATAACATTACAATTCACATAAGAATTTAAAAATCGAATTCTAAAACAATGATAAATAATAAAATAATACAAATACAAACTGAAAGAAATTAAATATTTTTTTAAATCTCGTTTTTTACTCAGTTGTACTAGTACAAATAAAATAAAAAGTATTTTATAACACAAATATATTTCGACAATTTCATCAGTGTATGTACGTACAATTGCATTAGTACTTAAAAATTTTTGTACTTTTATAGACATTTAAAAAATAATAATTAATTATTTATGTTTACAAATATAAATTTGTGTTTTCTTGTTGGTTTCAAACGAATAATTTTGATGAAAAAAGAAAGGTATTTATATGTAGTGCTTCAAACTTTAATTATTTAGATTCATTTTTAAACTTTTAGTACACTTTTTATATGTTATATAATTAGGATACACAACTTCTTTAGTTGGTGGATTCAGTATAGTAGCGTTTTGTTCATAACAGGCGAGATTTATTTGTCATAGACTTCTTTGGGACGCTTTACTTTTGTAAAACTTCTAATTTTATAAGTAAGTTATATCCAGATAAAGCTCTTTTATTAGAATCCAAAAAAAAAGTTTAATTTTACACCAAGAGTCTACTAGAAAACACACTGTTTAAAGTATTAGGCAATGTTTAAAATAATTAACTGTGTAAACCAAAATGGAAAAAATACTTAACTTATAGGATAACTATTAATAAGAAAAACTTAATCATGATCATAAATTTATTCAAAACCTTATAGTTTTTTTTTTATTCATTTGAAAGTGAGACCCGGATCCGGTAGGACACTGCCTTTTTTCAGTAACATCAGTATCTTTTTTTTTATGATTCGGATCGATCCTGAACAATTCCTATTCTTGAAAATGGTCCTGGTTCCGGCAGGATCTTAATTTCATAAAAGAACTTGATCAAAATCCAGCTGAATCTTAATTTTGTGGTTCTGGTAGATCACTAGTTTACATTTAAGTATAAAACATAAGTTCTAGTAACAATAAATCTAAGCCTTTATGAGTAAGTAGCCTATCAAGATGGTTACTAGGCAGACAATGAGTGCAAATAGCTGAAAAGACTTCAGGTACTAGTAAACCTACTTGGACAAAAGATCTAGGCTAAACTTAGTATCTGACCAACACAGCTTGTTATCGAAGCACTATCAGAACACCATAATGCAAAAGATAAGAACTACAATCTGTTAGCAAAGATAAACATGCTAGCAGAGGAGTATAATAATTTTTTCAAATCTTATTCGATTAAGATCTGCATATGGCGAAGTTAGTAAAACAAAACATTTTTTAGATTAAAAACTTATCTTGTTGTTTAAACTTTTTGTCCCAGTTTTTAGTATTTATTCATTAAAGAGCTCTAATGTCCATTATTTATTAATAAGTCTTTTAGCACATTATTTCAGCCTAAAAAACTTCAGGTGGGCACACTTTTTTAGTGCTGTGATATATGGGTCTAAAAAGTATCCTCTTTTAAAGTAGTTAAAATTAGTTTTGTAACATTTAGATAATTTTGCTGTATTTTTTAATTTAATTCTGTTTTCTTCTTATCGTTCACTATTTTTTTACACTTGATTTAAACATAACGATCACTAATGATGATACTTAAAAGCTATATATATTGAAACCCTTTATGTACAATTGAAATTGTTAACACACTGATGAAAAATTTCAAAATATGTTTGTAGTATAAAATCAGTTTATTATCATTTAAAACTTTCAATCGCTTAAAACTCAATCTTTAACATTTAAAACTTAGTGATTTTAAACTTGATTCATTCACACTTGATCATTTCAAACTTTTACTTTGGAAACTTAATTACATTTAACTCTTTGATTTTAATTAGTTTTTTATATAATGAAGATTTATTTGTATAAAATTCTATTGAGATTTAGTTTTTTATATAAGCTTAAAATAAAAAAATAAGTTAAAATTAATAATTATAATTTATTTATCTTTTATCACTTTTAAACATTACAACTTTATTTTCAATTTAATGATAATTAAAAGTAAAGCAAACTAAGTTAAGTTACTACTACGAATATGTAAAAGAACACAGGTCAGAGTCACTTTTGCACAACAGTACACTTTGAGTAGTTATTTTTACACAAGTAGTCACTTTTGCACAGATTGGTATTTTTTCACATTCCCACTTTTGCAAAAATGGTCACTTTTGCACAAGTTACAGTTATACACAGATATTGTTTTTTCAAGGAGTAACTTTTGCACAAAGCATAATTTTTGCATGGGTTGCTCATATAAAAGTGACTCTGTGCAAAATTGACTGCTTATGAAAAAGTGACTTTGTACAAAAAAGACCTTTCCTCAGATAATACATGTAGAGTTATACATGTTGAGTAGTGGAAACATTTAAAATTGTCTGTTATGTAAATTTAAATTTTCAAAACTTTCTAGTTATTAAATAATATAATTTTTATTTATAAAATTTAACTTTTATAATTCCATACTTTCAACAAAAATAATTTAGATAAGAAATGGAAAAAAGTTTATCTAAATACATTATAGTTGTTTAAATAGACATTAGTTAACAGATTATCAAAAACAACACAATGTTTCACTCATATAGTGATTTATAACAGATCTTCAGCTTTTAATCAAATCTGAAAAGTGTAGAAACAAATAAATAGAAGATATTGCAAAACTGAAAGATTTGGTTTTAAATTACAACTATCATTATCAACACTTGAATAGAATATATAAAACACTATTATATGGTTTGAAATAAAAATTGAATCTTAATCTCTTTTAATACGAAGTAAGAACCAAGGTTAGGCAAGCCAATCAGACTTTTTTGTTAAAAATTACTAGACTAGTTAAAGAAAAATTTAAATAAGATTTTTATCATAAATTAAACGTTCAAAAGATTATATAGAAAACAACTTGTACTAGAAAATGAGTATTTTGATTCCTTTCATATTTAAAATAGTAAAAATAACCTCAGATTATGATTTTCAAGCAATTTCTAAAGAATTCAATTTGTTTTAAGTAATTTAAAGCTTTTAAAAAGCAATACAAATTAATAACAAGATTCAATTTAAAATTAAAACAAAAGAAAATTTAACTACAAGTAAGTATTTTGCTAGTACCATAAAAACTATATCATAACTTGGTTATAAACTAAAAACTTACGAAGCTTCTTTTATGATATATAGTTGTGAAAACTTGCACATAAACAACATTGTTTGTAATATATTGCTCTTTTGTTTTTAAAGATCGTTCACCACTACTTTAAACTGTATTACTTTTTACTTTTAGCTTTTGAGTAAATTTGAAATTTTATTCGAATCTGGATTGAGGGAATGGAAATTTTAATGTATTTTAATTTTTTTTTACTTATTTACAGACAAGTCTTCGAACTTTAAATAAAAACAAGTTTTTTAAACATAACTAAATGACTTTATTAACTTTTACATACTAAAGTTAAGTTCTTTTGTGGAGTATTGCATATATTAGTTGACAGTGGTATTTTAATGTAGTATGAATTTCTAATAAAAATTATAGTTTTATATATCAACATATCATTAGAACTGTTTTTACCTAGCTAATGGGGCAACTGAAAAATAAAATTAAGTACAATTTATGACTTAATTATAAAACTAATTAACCACTAAAATAATTTTTTTAAGATGTTTGAAAATTAACAGCTTAAAATTTCCCAATTAAAGCAGAATTAATCTACTATTGTGATTTCTTAATGTTAATTGTTTAATTAATATTTATTTTTGTTATAACTTGGGTTTTAACATTAATGGATATAATAAATAGCTTTATACAACTCTTTCTAAACTAAACTAACCTTTTTTTACAGCAGTCCTTTCCATTTGGTATAGTTGGTAGTTTTTTTTTACTTGAAATCTTTTTTTAAGCAAAAATTTTATACCTCTAAAAATACATAGAAATTATATTTAAATAAATCAACAACAGTAAAGTTAAAACTTAAACACTAGTTTTATAATCTTATTAGAAGTTGTATCATGATGTAAAATGTTGTGTAAAATTAAGAAATTATGGAAAAAATATCAAAATAAAAATGCATTTTTCTACAATACTACTGAAAAATAATAAAGCTTTTAAAAAACATTTTCAACATAAAAATAGTAAAAATTACTTAATTTCTTTTAATTTTCAATTTTTATTGTACACAAATGTTCATATGATAAAAAAATAATAAAAAAGTAAGAAGTTTAAATCAATATAAAAAATATACGATAAAATAACTCAGATGTTACACTTCAAACTAAACAAAGAAAAAAATTAAATTAGTTAAGGACATTAAACATTAAAATAACTATTAGTTGAAAAATAAAATTTCAATAAAACAAACATTATATATATATTATCTAAAAAACATTATTATTACGTTTTTTTTTTTAATTTATTTTTTAAACTTTTATATTTAATAAATCAATAAATAAATCAATAAAACATAAAAGTATTTAATTTCCAATTTCAAAACTTATAAACAAAATATCAAAAAATAATACTTAAAGTAACTGTTGGTGGAAAATCTAAATTTCAATAAAACAAACACTATATATATTTATCTAAAAAGCATTACTTTTACTTTTAAAAATGTTTTTTTTATTCTAATAAAAGATTAAGTAAATAAAAATTAAGTATTTAATTTCCAATTTAAAAACTCATAAACAAAATGTTTTTTTTTTTTTGAGAAAATATATTTATTTTACTTATGCAAATTATTATTAACTCTATTATGTAACTTCAGAATACTTTGAGTAAAAGTAATCTATTAAACTGATTTACTTTAAACACAGTTTATAGATTTTTACTCTGATTTTACTCTGTTTATAAGTTAGTATAATAAGTTTTTTAAGAACTAAAATTATATACTATTAAACAAACAGTTTTTTTAAAGTTGTGACACATAGTCATTTGTAAAAAAAAAATATTTCATAAAAGACAAAAAAAAATTATGTTTAATCTTAGGTGTTTACAATAATGTAAATAAAAATTGAATAATTTGTACGGTCCAAACTATGAAGCTAATTAAACTTATCAAAATGTTGCAGCAATGTCTAACTTTTACCATAAAATTAAACAAGAAAATTGCTTAAAGCTTAAGAATTAAGTTGAACCTGTTATTATAGCTTATTTTATAAGTTTATAAAACTATTTGTAAAATGAATAATTTTTAAAGTTATAATTTTGTGTCTATTTTACTAATGTCTTAAAATAAGCAACCCTGTCATCTAATTTGGAAAAAAAGTAGTCAATATATTTTTATATTATGTAAATAGATGTAATACAGGTGCAAATTATTTTCTCATCAAAAGAAAGTTATTTAACAACTCAATTTTATTTAATTTTTTACCAAGAAAAACTTTCACTTAAAATGTTTACTGAAGTCTAAATCTAAAAATTTTCAGAATAATAACAAAATATAAACTTACATTTGAACAAAATAAATAATTTTACTACCAGTTAGTATTTAATCATTTAGTAATAATAAACTTTAAAAGAAGGAAAAACATTATTATGCACTACTAGTATATAGATAGACTACGATTCAAAAAATAAAATTGTCGTAAAAAGTTTTTTTGTACTTCTACATAATTTTCAACTAAAAATTTGTATAAACCAATGTTTTAAATTATTTTAACTATGTGATAAAAAAAAAATTGGACTTTGGAATTGATGCTAATGGAGTAGTAGAAACCAAAGCTAAACCTCAGATTGGTTTAAATGAATTTATTTTCATCTAGTGTTTTGGATTAAAGACTTTTTACAATGATTTTATGTTTATTAGTATTTTTTTTTATACGTCATAATAGACCAACATTTAAATGATTTATTTACAATGCTATTTTTCAAAACAGTAATAAACAATTTGTTTTAGAGCTTAAATATAATATCATAAACAGTGAAGTATAAAAAAGTTCGAATAATAAAACTAAATCATGAATAAAATTTTTGTTGTATAGTTAATTTTTAACAATAAATTAAACTCAATTGGGTTTTTACAACACCTTAAATAATAAAAAAACAACTATAATTTAATTTAACTTAACTTTTTTTTTTAATTGTATTTAATTTAAACAAAAAATGTTTTTAAATGGTTTCAAATAACAGAAAAAATATATTTTTTAACAATTAATTACAATTTTTTTTAATTAATCTTGTACAGTGCTTTTGCCCAAAGCACTTAAGGCTTAGTCATACTTTGAACAACGTAATTACATAAATTGCTTAACATACGAAGAAATTACAAGTTCATATTTAAATCGATGAAGATTTTAAAAGTTTTTTTTTCACAAAGTAGATTAAATTTTATTTGAAAAAGAGTTTTGTATACAAATATTATTATCTAACATAAATTCATACAAAACAAACACTTAATATGTATAAAATTAGTTCTAAAAATTATTTTTGTTTTAAAATTGAACAATTAAACTTCTCAACTTTAAAAAAAATTGTCTGATAAATGTGCAAAACTTCATTTATTAATAAGTTTATTGTATAATAATACTTTGCAATAGGGGTCGTCAATTACAAAATAGTTTTCTAAATGCACTTTTAATAATTAAATACAAAATATAACAAATAAAATACAAATAATAAATTATTGAAGTAATACAAACCAAAACTTGGTTAAATTAAATTATACAAACTTAAATTTTAAAGATGTTAGATTTTAGTTATATTGACTAAGAGCTAGAAAAATAAACATAAAGTTTTACATTAAATATCATAGAAAATATAAACTGTTTGTTAGTTATTAACGGTAAAAAAGCAAGATGTTTTAATTAATGTAGTAAAACAGAACACACAAAATACACTCTAAATCTAACAAATTGAAGTTTTATTTTAACAAACCTACTTTAAATAAAATCTTCCTTTATTTTCATAGTTTAGATTTATTAAAGTATATGCATATTCTTACTCAACTTAGTAACTTATAATAGATAATTAAACTTTTACTAATTAAATTGGTTATTATTTTTATTCAAAATATAAATTTAAAGTTTGTTAATACAAGATCCTAGCGAAACAAGTTCACTGGAATATACAATAATAACAAATTATACAGCATCCTTCTTTTATTACACTGACATATATTTCTATGTGTTAAACGAGTTAACACACTTAAACTGAACTCTGTAAAAAAAAATATTGTAAGGAAAGAATAGAAGCTAAAGTAGGTATATACATGTGTCCATTAACAAAAAAATAATTGCAACAAATTTTTATAGGTTAATGGTTAATAATAGATAAAATACTTCATGTTAAATATGACTGTTATAAAACTGTATAATATTTGTAATCATTAAGTCTAAACTAAATAAATTAAAGTAAAAATACAATATAAAATAACAAATCATAATATAAACTACTTACATGAAAATGAAGGAAGTACTAATTGTAAATATTTAATGGTTACTTATCATTAAAAAATATATCTAATAATTACGTCACAATATGTATGAACATTAGGACAAGCTAGTCAATTTATACTACATAGTTGGATAATTTATTCTTTATATTTGAAAAAAGTAGTAGAGCGCTTAAAATTAAAAAGGTAGCATGTAATCTTTTGTGAATAAAAAGAAAAAACAAACAAACATTAATTATTGAATTAATAAATTAAACAATAGTAAAGGAAATAAAAGCCACAGAAACTTGGTATAATATATATTTTATTTATTGAAAGTTTATAATGGTTAAATCTGAATTATAACAAAATTAAAGCTAGATACAATTAGAAAGCAGATTTAATTCAAATTAAAAAATATAAAAACAAAGCACAAAAATCTAACTTTTTATTAAGCTTTCAAAACCCTGACCAATAATTAAGTTACAGCGCCATTCATAAAACCACCAAGACTTAAACTACATATATATTATATAATAAGTAGAATAATTAATTAGTTAGAATTTTAGAAGAGAGCAGTCGGGTATCTAAATCAAAGATCTTAAACAGATGTTTAAATATATTTAGTAATTAAACTATGTCATAAATTTCAGTTTGTGTTTAATATGAAAGTTTAAATGTAAAACATAAAACAACAAGGTGGTTGTATGCTAGGTATAAACCTGCAGTAAAAAGACCTCTAGCCGTTCTATTGGGCGTAGTAGATAAAAAAGCACGGCTTATCTGTGATTTGAAAACAGGTTTCTAATTAATCTTGGAACTTAACACATATAAAAATATAAATAATTGTAATCGAAGAATAAAATGAATGTATAAAATGTCAGAGAACAGAAAGTGACATGTGTGAAATAAATATATATGAAATAAATAAAAAAAAACTATGTTTTTATTTATGATATTTAATTAGATTAATATATATTAAGTGAGTGTGTGTTTATGTAAAGGTAGATTTAAAATGAAAGGTGGGAAAGCTTCAAGGTGTTATTTGAAGAAGAACCGTCAGTGGTGTACACAGTTGTTTGAAATACCACCTCCTGTCGAACTGATGTCCATAATATATATATATATATAAGGTGTGTGTTAAATGTAATCTTAGTGATGATAATAATAAAATTAATAACAGTAATGGTAATAATCAGGAAAAATTGTATATTAGTTTGACAGGAGGTCATTTAAAGATAGGTACACTGGGCATAAGTATACTTTTAAGCATGTAATTAAAAATAATAGTACAAGATTGTCAGATTTCGTTTGGCAGTATTTTGACAGGTATGGTACCAAACCAGAAATGGAATAGAGCATCCTTTATCAGGCCAACAATAACATAAGTAGTGCGAGCAAAATCTGCCAAATATGCAACCTTGAACGAATGTCAATTGTAGCAGTAGATACTAAATAAAAAATGTGATATTTCAAACAACTGTGTACACAACCGACGGTTCTTCTTTAAATAACACCTTGACACTTTCCCACCTTTCATTTTAAATTTACCTTTACATAAACACACACTCACTTAATATATATTTATATAGTTATATATCATTAGTAATAACATAGTTTTATTCATGTCACTTTTTATTCTCCGACATTTTATATATTCATTTTACTCTTTGACAACAATTCTTCATATTTTTTGTACATGTTAAGTTCCAAGATTAATTGGAAACCTGTACTCAAATCACAGACAAGCCGTGCTTTTTTACCTACTACGCTCAGTAAAACGGCTATAGATCTTTTTACTGCAGGTTTATACTTAGCATACAACCACCTTGTTGTTTTATGTTTTACATTTTAACTTTCATATTAAACACAAACCTTTAATTTATAACATAGTCTAATTACTAAATATTTAAAATATCTGTATAAGATCTTTGATGATTTAGATACCTGACTGCTCCTTTCTAAAATTATAACTAATTAATTATTTTACTTATTGTACAATATATATGTAGTTTAAGTCATGGTGGTTTTATGTATGACGCTGTAACTTAATTATTGGTCAGGGCTTTGAAAGCTTAATATAAGAATTGATTTTTGTGTTTTGTTTTTATATTTTTAGTCTACATTCAATCTGATTTCTAATTGTATCTAGCTTTAATTTTGATATGATTCAGATTTAATCATTATAAACATTCAATAAATAAAATATATATTATACCAAGTTTCTGTGGCTTTTATTTCCTTTACTATTGTTTAATTTATTAATTCAATAATTAATGTTTGTTTGTTTTTTCTTTTTATTCACAATAGATTACATGCTACCTTTTTAATTTTAAGCGCTCTACTACTTTTTTCAAACATAAAGAATAAATTATCCAACTATGTAGTATAAATTGACTAGCTTGTCCTAATGTTCATACATATTGTGACGTAATTATTAGATATATTTTTCAATGATAAGTAACCATTAAATATTTACAATTAGTACTTCCTTCATTTTCATGTAAGTAGTTTATATTATGATTTGTTATTTTATATTGTATTTTTACTTTAATTTATTTAGTTTAGACTTAATGATTACAAATATTATACAGTTTTATAACAGTCATATTTAACATGGAGTATTTTATCTATTATTAACTATTAACCTATAAAAATTTGTTGCAATTATTTTTTTGTTAATGGACACATGTATATACCTACTTTAGCTTCTATTCTTTCCTTACAGTATTTTTTTTACAGAGTTCAGTTTAAGTGTGTTAACTCGTTTAACACACAGAAACATATGTCAGTGTAAAAAAAGAAGGATACTTTATAATTTGTAATTGTTATTATTTTTATTAATTTTATCATCTTATTAATTATTTAAACTTTTTTTATAAAGACAATGATATAAAATTTGCTCTTACATACATAAAACTTTTACTGTATTTCACCTTGCTTTAATAAACCTCTATGACAAAAAATTATTAAAATATATTAAACTTAATCATAAATCATGAGAGTTTTATATTTATATTGTGTTTCACCTTGCTATAATGAACGTCTATGACAAAAATTTATTAAAAAACATTAAAGTTAATCATAAATCATGAGAGTTTTATATTTATGACTAAAGTTATATTTGTTCTGTCAAGTAAATTATTTTTTTGGTTCGATAACAAATTTGTTTTCTCCCTTCCAAATCAATTATTAACATAACAAGTCTAACAACTAACTTAAACAATTTAAGTAGTAGTGCTTTTTATTAAAAATGTCATAACAGGCTACACTATTAAAATATGAAAAAATATTTCTATAATGATCAGAAGAAGGTGTTTATTTTTGTGTGGATAACATTTGTTGTTATTATGATAACTTTCTTGATTCCTGTATTTAGTTATAAAACAGTGTTTTACTCTTTTAATAACCAATATTAATGAGAACCTCAGTAGTAATAAATATCTTAAAATCAAAACAAACATTTATGGAGACATTAAACTTAGCTTAAGTTTACAAACTATACTTGAAAACATAACGAAAAACTAATGAAAACTGGTAAAAGATCTAAATGTAATAAAACTATTAAAGAAATTAGTTTTCAAATTATATTAAAGGTAAGTGAAACTTTTTAATATGAAATATTGACTAATGATTTATTTCATCTACTAAATAAAATTGTCAATGTTGGTTTTGTACCTAAAATAATGTTAATTTAAACTTGTATTAAAATTATATATAATACATTTTAAAAACTGTGGCAAAATCTGGTAATGCTAGTAAAAAGTTTAAATATACTTTCAATAATCATACTACAAATAAAATTTAGTATTGAATTATTGAATAAATTTACTAAATAAGATATGAAAATAAAGAAAACACTAAAAAATACTTCTTAGCTACCAAGTTACATCCGAATTCTGACTTTACATTGAGAAAAGTATTAAAATTAAACTTACAAATTATATTTTAGAAAATATAAACAAAAACATTGATGCTAATAAAGTCACTGGTAAAAAGCTTAGATCTGCTTTAGGACAGAGCTATAATGATCAAGCAAGTTATTTTGATAATATTCAAAAAAGAGCCTTACTACATTAACAACATTTTTCAAAAAACAAATGCCAAAAAAATTAACTTAAATTGTTTGGTAAAATCGATAAATATATATATATATATATATTAGTATATACCAGTTTTTGTCTGATCATACGCTTGCTTTTTATTTTGTGAAGCTTTTTTATTTTGAAACTCCAACTTTGATTTTACCAATATTTTGACATACTCGTTTTCTCAGTTTTTTTTTTGGAGGAGGAGGGGGTTACTTTAGTAAATTACAAAAAAAATATACCTGTTTTTTTTTTCAAATAAAAGTACAATTAATTACAATAAGCATGAAAGTAGAGATTAATAGTTCTAGTGATAGCATGATTACATATATTTTTTAGCAGATTGGTCACAACTTGATAATATAAGTTATCTCAAACAAAGAGTCTTTCATAAGGTTTAATCTGTTTACAACTAAAAATTAAAAACTAAGCTTCTACTTTCAAGACTATGGTTGTTCTTCCAATCAAAAAACATCAGTAAACAAATAAATTTTTCATAATAATATCATTTATTATTAAAAAAAGTTCATCAAACAAATATTTCAATTTAAAAAAAACTTTGCTAAAAATTATTTTTTTTCAGTTTTAGTGACAATTTTAGCATACAATCATAAACTAAATTACTAATAAATATATATAGAAGCTTTACAAAGAAAATTCAAACAACTTCAATATTTTTGAAATTAATATTTAATAGCCTGTATATTCAAGTTCCGCTAAAATAATTAACCAAAGTTTGTAACATCAAAAGAAAACTTTCAATTACAGTTACCCTTTAAAACTAACTCTAATTCTACTCAAGGTGGGTAGAATTTTTTTTTCTTATGATCAACAACAGTATAAACAACTTGTTTCATTATTAGTACACTAGACCTAACAGAGGTAGCTTGACTAAATTTACAGTGCTTCAATTTTCTTTATAATATTTGTTGTTATAACTTTACTAGTAGTTTCAATTATCTAAAAGTATCAGCAAAATATTTAAAAAAATCAACTGTAAGTGTTAGTTTAAGAAAAATTATACGCTACATATTTGCCAAACTACGTCCCTGCTACACCTTAAATTGCATTTTACTCAAGAATAATCTTTTAATAACAAACTAATGTTCTGTGGCTATCATCACTTAATAAGAGAATAATGTTTGTACTGAAAAAAGTTGATGGTTATTTTATAAAAAACTATAATAAATATTAAGTACTATTTTTAAGTATAAGTTTAAGAAAGTTTACAATAAATTTAATGATTAAAGATTAGTATGGCCACCCAATTAGCATTAATAAAATCTCTAAAAATAATTATTTTAAAAACCTTTGATTTTTAATTTTAGATTGGTTGATCAATGACGTTTGCATAACTTTAGTGCAAAACTAAGCAAACATTACTTTTTAAAGATTTTGGAGTTAGGAAATTGGCCTTCTTTACTGCAAAACTTCAATCTTATGGTTTTTTTATTGTTGTGGTTGATGTTAAAACTTAATGTCTCTTTTGTTTCTCTTCCAAGTATTGATGCTTTAAAGACTTCTCATCTCAGAGATGGGGCTAAAAACACTACCTGCTTTTGATGGTAATTTCAGAGAATGAATTAAGGCCACAAGATGCCAAAATATTTTTAATACAGAAGTTGATATTGGCTCTTACATGAAAACTTTAGGTGAAAACTACAAGCCAGTTTTTATAAGGTATAAAAATTTATTTATAGATATAATAATCAAAATAAAAGATTTCTATACAATCTTTGGACCCAAATTTTCTTAATAAAATTTCTTAAAAGTTTTAAATTTCACTAGAAATCTGTCGTCTCAATTTTTTGAGCTAGAGACCTAAACTTTTTAGGAAATTTCCCTTTTTTTTTTAATAAAAAGTTAAATGAAATTTTTTTTCCAGAGTAATAGAATTTAAAACAGCTATAAACAGGGTTGCCACTCCTTTTTTCAAATTTTTTCAGGATTTCCAAATTTCTTCCATGTTTTTAAAAGTACACATTTTTGGGTCTATTTTTAGTTCCAAAATAAATTTAAAGGTAAGAAACTGTGTTAAGTAGTTATAAAAACATTGAAAAGATACTGTTAAGCTACTTTAAATACTTTTCTTATAAAAAAAATTTTTGATAATGACAAAATTTTTTCATTTATATGATAGATTTTTTGAGTTTTACCAAAATTTTACTACTGAAAATATGAAAATTGTTAAAATTCCAGGGTTTTTAGTGATTTTGTTCAAATTCCAGGTATTTCCAGGTTTTTTTTGCCTATATTCTCAAATTCTAGGTTTTTACAGGTTTCCAGGTAAAGTGGCAACCCTGTATATAATTAGATAAGTATAGAAAAATGATACCTTAACCAAACAATAATTTTATCAAGGTATCCTTTTTTTTTGGAAAAAATTGCTTTAGTTACAAAAGACTAACATAGTCTTTATATACAACCATGAATCAATCAAGTTTGTAGATGTAGCTTGAAATTAAAAGTATTTAAATTTCCAGAAATTCTAATTGTATTTTAAAACTAGGAACGAAATTGTTTTATAACTGTTTGGACTGGCATAAAATTTTCAAAAACTTCTAGTTATTTTGATATTTTTTAAATTCACAGGGTGGTCACTGTTTTTTTTTTCAGGTTTTTTAAAGAACAAGTTTTTTTGTCTTTTTCAGAAGCAAACTGTATTTAAAGTAAAAAATAGTAATAAAAAATAATTAAAATTTACTGTAGCTACTTTAAATGTGTGTATAATAAAAAAAAATCTGAATAATGTATATATTTTTGCTGTAAATGATATTTACTTTCTATTTAACCTAAATTTAAGGGCATAGGGGAGAAGGCAGTTTTTTTACTTGTTGGTCTTATCTTAAATATCTAATAGTTCCTTTATACTGTTTTTTTTATAATAAAAGCTATTTTTATTTTTTGAGATAAAAAGGGACAAAGTAAGAGAGTTTAATAGAATCCTTACAAAAGAGTGAAGTTAAAAAGTCTAAAAGAAAACTTAATTCATAAAAGATATATCTTTTTCTACAGCTTTTAAGAATCTTCAAGGTTTCCACTAAAATTTCAAAAAAAATTATAGGGAAATCCATAAAATATAGCAAATTTTTAGAGAAATTATCAACAAAAAAAATCATTTTAGACATTACCAACATATTTTGAAGGTAAATAAAGTAAAATATGTCATTAATTGTTTATAAGCATTCTTAATAAGAAAATTACAAAAGTTCGAGGGTTTTTGAGCTTTAATTTTAATTTTATAAGCAAACTTTAGATACATTGTGTTTAAACAAAATATATATCCGCTAGGTGGCTGTATAGAGTCACCGTTTTGTACTGAGATTGTAAAAATGTTGGTTTTGAATAAATTATTTAATTTTTTAACCTATTTTTTCACCACACAATGTTGCTGTTTTGACTTTCAAATTTCAATCATCAAGCAAAACAAACGTAATTTATAGGGATCTCTAGGAATTTTCACATATTTTTCAATTTTTTATAGGGATTTATAGGGATTTTTCAGAATATTGCAAATTTGTTGAGATTTATAGGAAATTATAGGGATTTATAGGGAAGAAGGAACACTGAATCTTTCTAAAACTTTCTTAGTTTAATCTTAACTTACTAATTAACAATCCTATTGTAGGAATTTTAAAAATATGGAGTAAAAATATTTCATTACTAAAAAAAATCATTTTTTTTTTGGTCAAAATTTTTTGTTTATCACATTATAAAGTTGTTACAATAGGATTTTTTTTACGTATAATGCAAGGAGAAAACTTTAGGTGAATAGCTTAAAAAATGAAGATGTCAGATTTGTTTGCAGTATTTTGACAGGTAAGGTACCAAACTAGAAATGGAATAGAGCATTATTCACCAAGCCAACAACAACAATTGGTGGTGCAAGTAAGATCTGCTAAATATGCAACCTTGATTGAATGGCAATTGTAGGAGAAGATAGTGAACACTTACAAAACTTAAGATGTGATATTTCAAACAACTGTGTACACAACCGTCAGTTCTTCTTCAAATAATATATTCTTTCACATAAACACACACAGTCACTTTATATATACTATTATAATTGTATATATTAATTAGTTATCACACAGAAACATGTGTTAGTTTAATAAAAAAAGAGTAATGCTAAATTTTGTTATTATTACATATTCCAGTGAACTTGTTTTGCTAGGAACTTTATTAGCAAATAAATAACTTAAAATTTTTAATAGTCTAAACTTTTATATTAAATTTTATAAAGACTATGTATTTTTATATAATTTTTTTCAAAAAACAACATTAAAATCAAGAAAACTTTAACAAGTAAAAGTAACTATTTTGTTTAATATTTGTGTCTATATGTCAAATAGACTTCTAGACCACTGAGCACATTATATTTTTTGAAATTTTGTAACAGGAAAATATTTATAGTTAAAGTAATGTTTAAAGAATAAAAATTTAAAATAATCAAAAGAGTGTATAAATTCATATAGCTGACTTTAAGCGAATAAAATGCTAAATTAAAATTGAAAAGGATCAAACAAATAGTTAGCTCTTTTAAATTGATAACTTTAAGTATAACATATAAGTTGTTAATTACCTGAAAAATTACTACTAGTATTAACTTCTTAAAACAGACATATACCTCCCAATAGTTAATATCAATTAAGATTAGATCTTTTGTAACTCCGGAATTAATACTATTTAATTTTAAGTCTTGAAAGACTTGTAGTATTTAATTTGTATTTATCTTCTCTCATTTACATAGTTAAAAGAGAACAACTAAACAAAGTTTTTAAAAACTACTTCACTTTTGTTTAGTGTTATATTTAAAGTAAACAAATATTTTTTTTAGCAAAGATATACAAAAAACTTATGTACAAGTATAAATTATTTTAACTAAATGGAAGTAACTAAATAATTTCAAGTGAATATATCCAGAGTTTTGCTGCAATAAAAATTCGGATAAGTCATAATAGGTTCTTTTACCAATAGTGTAAATGCATAGTAAATTAGGTAAAACTGGTTTTTTAATAAATAAATCAAACTTGACAAACAACATTATATATGCTATGTCATTTGCCAATTAAAAGGTGTGTCTAATTTCATGTTTCTTTTTAAAAAAAAATCAGTAAAAACTTATAATGCACTGTTAAAAAACCAAAAATAAAGTTGTTTAAAATGTTTTTGGATTTTTTTTGTTTTTGCTCTATACAATTTTTTAATGATTTAAGTTTGTTATACTCTAAATTTTTAAGATTAATAAAATTAAAACGGCTATTTTAGTTGTTTTAGAAACATTTAAGTATTGTTAACCTTAAAAAACTTTTTAAGAAAAGAATAGTCGAAAAATAAAAACTTGAAATTTATCTTTTTAAAATAGATAGTTAAACCTATTTTTCGAAAAAAAAGTTTGGAAATATAATCAAAAATATCAAAATCTATGCTAAATTTCAATTTTTCAAAACGTATCTTCGAAAACATAGTTTATGTAGTAAAATATTTAGTTTCATAAAAAATAACATTCACGTTCGTTGTCAGATTTAACTTATGAAGCTTTGAACTGATTTAAATCTACCAACTTTGTTTGGAGATTATTTAGGACCAGGCAAGCCTGTAAAATCCTTGCTTACTTTAACTGCCTTGTAAATGATTTTAGGTAAGTTAAGACTAGAGAAAGACTATTTGTTAAGGAAAAGTCACACTAGAATAAGACCTAAACATTGAGGTAATAGAAGCTCTTTTTTTTTACACATTTTTATGTAAACCTTCTGGTATATTTTTTTTGGGTAGGTGTTACTTTTGCACGAGTGGACAATTTTGAACGTCGATTTTTTTACTTTTACACGAGCGTTACTTTAGCACGAGAGGACAGTTTTGCACGGCGTCACTTTTGCACTAAGAGTCATTTTTGCACGAAGACACTTTTGCACTGGTTAATTTATTTTTTTTGCTATCACTATTACCACTAAGCTAGTTGGTAACAAGTTACCAGTTTGTTACCAGAGTTACAGCTTGTTAGTACTAACCCTTATTTTTATGAGGGACTTTATGTTAAAATAATGATAATTTTAGTAAAACTTACGTGGGTCATGTCTTACATAAAAACAGTAAAAAAAAATGTTTACCAATTAAAATAGTCTTAATTAAGTGTATTAAAATAAGTAATTTTATTTTTTTGCTACAGTGATCCTTAGAAAATTAAAAGTTTATGAAATTTACAATCGGGAATATTTGTACATATTATTAAAATATTTTAAATTTGGAAAAAAAAAACAATAACCCTTGAGAACACAGCCAACTAAGAATATTATTTAAAGAAAAAATAATCCAAAAAAAAACATTTTTTCTAAGGGGCCCAACTCAAAAATTCAAACCCCAATTAAAAGCAAAGGAGCGTTTTCTGAATTAAAAAAAATCGTAGTTAGCTTTAAAGATTAAGAAAATAGTTGGATCTAAAGTTTGGACATTTTTTAAAAATTGCAAAAATGCTATTCGAGCTAAATTAACGCTCGTCAAAAGAATTTAATTAGTTTTTGTCATAAACCATGCAAAATAATCTTAGTCAACTAACTTGTATTTTTAGTTTGTGTATTGATTTTTTTCGAATAGTTATGATTTTATGACTATCTAAATAACGAGGGTTACTTTGGCCCGAATAGTTTTTTTTGTTATATTTAAAAAGTATACAAACTTTAGGTCCAATTTTTTCCTTATCTTTAAAACTAACTTGTTTTTTTTTTTATTCTAGAGAACGCTTCTTTGCCTTTAATCTAAAAAAATCCATTGGATTGGTGTTTGAATTTAGTAGTGGGGCCCCTTTAAAATTTTAACTTTTTTTTCTAATTTTTTACTTATTTTAGCTTTTCTCCAATAACAAAATAAGATTTTTTTAATTAATTTAAGCAGAATTAGCAAATTATTTTGAAGCTTTTTGTTTTTTTTTTAAATTAATACCTTTATCTCTAACGAACTTTACACAAAAATATAAAAATTTAATTAGAAAATAAATTTTAACGAATTGAAATTAAAGCTTTTTTTTCTGCTGACTAATCCTTTATTCAGCTTAGACTCACCTTTAAGATCAACCTGGAAATTATACATTTTAGTCTACAGTTAATTATATTCATAACCCTCGACGTTTATTTCTAAATTTACAATTATACCTTGGAAAAAAAAACTTTTTTTTTGTCGAATGATTATGTATTTTATCTGTCTTAAAAAAAAACACTTTGTACTAATTTTGCTGTTAATAAATATAAAGCTTAAAAAAAAATTTTGTTAATTTTTTTTTTTCAAAAAGCATGTATTTTTCAAAATTATTTTGAAAACGATTTTAATGTCAATTACATGCGCCTTTATTACCGCTAAAAAAGGACATTTAAGAAGAAAAAAAGTTAAACAAACAGCTAAAATATTGTTGAAGAAGAAAACTTTAAATAGTCTAGCTAGACCAAGACTTCCCAAACTTTTTTTTCAAAAGGCCCCCTAAAAAGAAATTAAAAAGGCTATGGCCCCCTTCAACAAGGTAAAACTCAAAAAACAACCATTAAAAACGTCTCATACTTTTTTTTTATTTGCTTTTCATCATCAACTCTAGAAAACCTAGTGTAAGTTTCAAATCATGGCCCCTGTGAGGCTGCTTTACAGCTCGTGTTCCCTCTGTACCCCCCCATTGCTTCTCATGACCCCTTAAATTTTTTTGTCATGGTCACCTTTTGAAACCCTGAGCTAGACTGTAGCTGTAACATACTTGCTAAAACGAATTGCTTTAAAGAACCAAATTTGAAAATTAGTTTAAAAAAACACGCTTCAGTACTCAATTAGCATTTTGACAACTCTGATTTAGAAACTTAATTGCTTGTTAGTTTATATTATTCTGATAAATAAAAAAAAATTAAAGTGTAAAAAATCAATTTGAAAATAGCTAAAAATCATTCAAGCACATTTGTTACTAACTGAAGTACTTAAATAAATGCCGAAAGTTACTAAAGTTTGTGAATAAGCAATTTTTTTTTGATTTAATAAGTTCCAAAAAGAAAAATAGATTAGTTCATTAAATATTTTACCATTGAACTTAAGAAAACATCGGAGAAATTCTATCAAAAACTAAAGCCTGGACTCCTATGAACCATGAGACAAGCTTTAGTTTTTATAAAAAATTTATCTCACCATTTCAATCATCAGACCACAAGCTTTCGGTAGACTAAGAATCGGGTTTTGTTTTAACTGAAAATCTTCATAGTTCAGGAATTTGAAAATACTTATTTGTTCAAAATTAACGGCTATACTCTCTGTAACATTAATAACAAAGTTCTAAAAATAATACTACTACTTCTACCTCTATAATGACGAAAACATCATAGTTTTGTTTAACATAGCTTAAGTATTGCTACTAGCTATTTCATAATTCTAAGTGTTTCAGTTGTTTATAGTTATACTTTCTTTTCTATGAGTATAAATTATGTATTAAGATATAAACACAACTTAAAATCATGGTTTTATTAAGAGATGAAAGTAAAAAATTGGCAAATCGTTAAATTTGTATCATTACAATTTTATAGTAACTTTTAAATTTAACGCACGATTTTAGAATTCATGTTTCTGTTTGTTTATTGCAGGTTAACATAAAAATTTTAACAGTTTTCTGTACCGTACACATAAGTATCTTAAAACGATATATGCTAAAATGGCTAGAGTAGACACAATTTTTTTTTAATTAATTCTTAAATTAAAGCTTAATCAATTTTCTTACGGTTCAAGTAGTATAAGAGTTTTTTTCTCGAAGGTTTTAGAATTAAACTGAGTCAATAAATATATACAATTTACACGTCACGAAATTTTAACTGTTATTTTTAAAGTATCAAAGACTGTGGTTTACCTGTCATGTTAAACTGTTATACATAGAAAGATATTCAAGAAGTTTTAGTGGCCAAAAATATAGATTGTAACGCAAAATGCTTAATCATACTTCTACTTTTACCGCAAGTGTAAAAAATAGAGTTTTAAGTTTTTTTTTTCTGTTACAGGTAACATTAATGTGAACAGTTGAACTTTTAAAAAGAAAATAATAAAAACAACTAATTATTGTTTAAAAATAAAAAACCATTTCATCAGATTTCTTCTTAAAATAATTTATATCCCTATCTTATCCAAATGTTTAATAAATATGTATGTGCTTACAGTAACAAGATAAGTATTGCGACACTGTATATTGCCGATATCATTTCAATTAATTACAATAATTTTTATAAAGTTCAAGTTTGTATTAATTAAAAAATAAAACTAAATTCGTAATACGAATATTCAATAGAATACTTATGTGTTAATCAAATTTAGTTTAAAAAAAATTAAAATTTAAGTTCCATGATAAAAATTTCTGTTAAAGTTAGCAACAATAATTAGGTTGAAGGTAAGAACAATAAAACAAATTTATTTTATTGTTGAACTGTTACTTATAAAGTATAGTTAACTGCAATTTGCGTACAATTAAAATATTAACTGTTTATTATTTTTACACTTATTTTTTGCACACTCAATCACCTAGTAGTTATGTTAATTTTTTTATACCTTTTTATTAAGCCATCGACAGATCGTAATAAAATATTAATTTTTGTGAACAAGACTAATTTGTAAAATTGCTTAGAAGTTTTGTTATCTATATAAGTTCTAAGACTGAAATAATTAACCACTTTTTTTTTAGAGAACCAAAAGTTTCTTATCAAAAAATACGGACTCTGATAATATTGACCGAACTTTAAAAATTAAATTGAAGCTAAAATTGGCTAAAATTCTTTATAAAACTTACGTATAAATTGTTTAGACTCTTTCTATAATTTAAACATAGCAATATATAGATTTACTGAAGACTTATTTTAAAACCATTATTTATAAAAATAATTCACTTTGAGTAAGTACTATATTCTCAACTAATTTTATTAATTTGGAAGTGTAATTTAAATTTTATTTACAAAATTACAGCAAACAAGTTAAATTGGCACAATTCAAAAATATATAGATTTTAATGTAAAAAAATTAAAAAGTAGTCTCTGAGTTACAAAGGTAAAATAATAATACAAGATACTTAACAATCGGAGAAATCATTAATTTCTAATAAAATGATTGCTAGTTTAACTTTTTTATTAATAACTAAAGATCAAAGTTCATAAATAAAGTCAAAAGGTAGAGCACTGAACTAAATTTAAAATACTGCAAAAGTTCACACGATTAGTTTATATATATTAAAGTTCATACAATAATGCTCTTTTAAAGCTTTGCAATTTTTTTCCATGGTCCTGGCCATTTTTCATCTAAATAATCAGCAAGTAAGAAAAGTCTATCGCTTCCAAACATTGGTACGGTCTTACCATTAGGAAGATGAACAAGGTAAAATGGTAACCCGAAACAGCCGTATTCAATTGCATGCTGAGTGTTTTGCTTTAACAAATCTTTTACAGAAGGGGACTTAATTGATTCGATAAGTCCCTCAACTAACTCGTTTGGAATTTTTGCATCTACACATGCTTGTTTCAAGCTTGTTTCTTCTACTACATCCAAATGTTTCCACCAAAACCTCGAGTACAACTCATCAGCAAGTGGTTGCAAGTACGATGGATGCTTGTTAGCAACTGAAGTCAACAAACGCTGAGCGCTAACCGTTCCTTTAACAAACATCACTTCGTGCGCATTTTTCGGCATTTTGTACTCAACATCGAAATACTCGCTAATTCTCTTCAGATCCTTTCCCATGTACTTACCTTTGGCAGGCACAGTAGCCGGTGGTTTGTTGCCTGTCTGACCCATTATGCCAGCTAAGAAAACGGGTTTAAGTTTTAAGTCCATAGATTTCCATATTTTTTGGTATTTTGTAAGTGTTGCATAGGTAACGTAGCTATAAGGTGAAATAATATCAAAAAACAAGTCAACAACAATTTTTTTCTTTTGTGACATTTTTGAAGAACTATTAATAATACACACTGTTAGGTAAGTTATTTTTTAACAGAAACTGTACACTCAGTATCTTTGTTAGAAAATATTTTTTAATAAATAGAAGAACTTCACTATAATTAGTTGAACAATTTTAAGTTTTACGTATTTAGCCTGCATAAGTAACAAACCAATTAGATTTTTTTTGTAAAATTTAGATAATAAAACTCAGCAATCTGCATACAATGTAAAAATATAAATGAATCTAAACTTATGAGGTAATTTCGGAAAAAATATTTAAATATCTTAGATTTATTGTGATTCTGTTTTAAAAATTAAGTTCGTACTTTTAAAGTACAAAAAAATAAACTGTACACTTTTGATATCTAATAAACACTTAATAAATAATAAAAATTATAATTAAAATATAAAATAGGTTGCAGTCACAAAAGTAATAGTTTTGTTATAAGCAAAAAAAACTATTATACAGAACTTTGTTTTAGTTCTAACTAAAATAAAGTTCTGTATTTATTTTTTACCTTTTAGGTATGTACAGACACTTCGTTAAAACTTAAAATAACATATTGAAACTATCAGAGGTAAGCAAATTTAATTACATATATTTCTTTATAGTCAAAAACAACTTTCTATGAAAAATATAATCCCCAACTTTCTTATTCTAAATTTATGGCAGTAGGTGAAATTTCTACATTATAAAATGGAATTAAAAGCCTTGTTTAAAAATTACGAAATAATAAAATTAAGAAACCAGTCACTACTTTGTCTTGCTTGATACTTCATAAACTTTTTACAAAGAGGGTACTTAATATGCAAATAAATAAATATTTTCTTAATAAAAATCAAATTAGTTTTGTTTCTAATTCGTTTAAAATTTAATTGTTTTTACCAACTAGGATTTTTTTTAGAAAAGAACGTGTTTAACTTGTGATAGTCTAAAATACTTATTAGACTTTTTGTATATACTTGTTTTTAAAATGCAAACTGTTTTCATTATTGAAATATAAGGAGAAGCTTATTTAATTTCAATCTAATTAATCAATTAAAATATGTAAGTTACTTTAAAATTGATTTTATGAACATAAATTTTTTATTGAAATTCATGAAGAATAATGCACAGTTGTTTATTTAGGTAGTTTTAAATAATTATTAACGTATTTAAATATAGCTAAATTTACTTTAATAATTTCGAGTTATTGAGCTTTTGGTATGAAACGAAATACAGTAATTGTAAAGCTAATAATCTTTAATCTATTTTTAACAACCAATCAAATTTTAATGAAAATAGGTTAACGAATAATTTTGTTAAAAAAATACGTTTAAGCAGCAAAACTTATAAAACACTTATATAGCAGAGAAGCGATTAGAAATTGTTATTGTTGTAAAAAAAAAAAAAAGTTTTAACTTTTTTAATAATCAATCAAGTGCTGATCTTTGATATTTAAGTTCAGAAAATTCAATGGAATTAATCACCATTGCATGTAGCAAAAACCAAATGTCATCCTCCTTAAATTGTGTACTGAATTCTAACCATTTCTTTAACCAGTATACATTAGCTTCATGAGAAAGTGTAGAAGAGTTTAACCCTCTCATATAATTAGCATCAATAACTTGTTCCTGTGTTAACTTAGACAAATCCATTTTCTGTAGTTTTCTGTCTAATTCCATAATTATCTGAATTTTTGATTTAAGTTTTTTTGTGAGGGAATTTAATGTACCTATACTACTTACTTCAAAAACTTTACAGAATGCTTGAATAAGTATAAGATTTGAGTTTTCAAGACTAAAAGGAAAGTTCTGACATATTGTTCTGAGTAAAATTAAATCGCTATATTTGACAACTCCTTTCAGTTGAAGTTTAGACAATATTTCTTTAACTATTTGTCTTTCAGACAAAGATAAAAATTGCTTACTTTTGTGGTACTCCATATGGTGGATGACAACCTTATGATGTTCAAATCGATCAAAATGATTTAGTTTGTAAAACAGTTGTTTTTGTGAAAATGACCAAAAACTTCTAGGAAATAGTTTTCGTGGAAAAATTAGTATTGGTACCCACATGAGCCAAAAACCCATTGGAATAACAGCAATAATTAATATTGATACACTTTTTGGTATATCTCTTCTAAAACTGTTTGCTGCCATTAACTCATTATAGTTAAAAGTTTTTAGTTTTTGAGGTGTTTTTCCGCTTTTCTGAACTGCATAAAAAGTTTTCATATTATAATACTCTGTTGATACACCTATTTTTATTCTTCCAAGAATTTTTCTTATAGAAAAAGGCACAAGCTCATTGTAAATTTTAAGCGTTTCAGATTTCAGTTTGTTATAACTTTCATTATTAAATTTTCTAATTTTTAAATCATATATATCTTTTTGATGTCTCAATAAAGGAGGTTTAAGTTGGTGTGTTCTATTATCAGCAAGACTCTCAAACGATTGCTTTTTTGTGTTTAAGTGTTGAAAACTTGTAAGTAGAATTTTCTCATAAAAATATTTTTTTGGAACTTGTGATGTAGAATGGCTACAATAGTTTAAGCTCCTCAGTGAATACATTTCCAAGATTAAGCAAAACTTCAAAAAGTGTATTTTAAGTTTAATAACCTTAGAAAAAATACCTGAAAAATTTAAATAACTTAACCATATTAATTAATGAGCTAACTACTATTATATCATCACTTATGATATTTGCTAAAAACTCAAACAACAAAATAAAGAAAAAATTTTATGTGGTATTATAAGTGTTTTTACTATGCTCTTTATAATGCAAAATATATTTCATTAGTTTAAAAGATAAATAGACAGAGTGAGTTGAATTAAATAAATATTTGTAGTACAGTAACCTCTCGCATCTTTACACTCTCGTGACGTTACGCACTCTCGTTTAGTTACGCATTTTAGAATTCTAAAATTTTCAAAAAATAAAAATCTCATTTTCTTTTTAATATTGCACAAATTAGGTTTATTGTATATTTTTTATTTGAAATATTTTTAAAAATTTTAGTTCACCTCTCTATATCTTAAGACTTTGTTAACTTATTTTCCTTGACTAATTGATAAGCATTTAATTATTCTTAAGTATATCAGAAATTTTGTTAACAATAATAGATTAAATAAAATTTCTAAACATAAAAAAAATTTATTAAACATTTTTCTTATATTTTACATATTTTTGTTCTAAATAAGAAACCCATTACAGCACCAAATGCATATTTTTGTAAAGGGCTGTATAAACAAATTTTAATATAGACACCACACCATTTCTTAAATGTAAACAAATGCTTAATTATAAATTGAATTTGCTAAGTAGAATTATATAAATGTTAAGTATTAAATAAGTCACATATAAATAAAGATTAAGATAAAATCTACTTTCTATCAAAAATAAGTAAAACTTTTCTACAAGTTTTGTTATATTATTAAATTTAAATCTTTTTTTTGATATATGTATAGTTTTATGTTTGGTTTTTATATTTAGAAGTAAAGTAAACAAATTGTTAAATGTGGGAAGTCCCCAGTCTGATTTTAACTAGAAGCAATATCAAAAAACAGCCATTTTAGTAAGTATATTTAGAACCACTCGTATCTTTACGATCTCTCGTATCTTTACACAACTTTTCTGTGGACACAATGTGCGTAAATAAGCGAGAGGTTACTGTACAGTAAAAATTAATAACAATATAAAAACTCGGAGCACAGTCGCCAGAACTTGAATGTGGTTAGTCTAGTAGTTGTTAAGGCCATGGGGGGTAAACCATCTTTTTTACAAGTTGATCTTATTTTAAAGAGTTTTTTCTATGCTTGAAGATGCTTTTTATCGTTTTAAAAAATTCAAATTATTTTTTGAGATATGACTAGTCAAAGTCGGGCCGCATAATAGGTTTCCTATGGAAAGGGAAAACTAAAACAGCGAAAAAAGACCATTTTATTTAAAAAACATCTCCTCCTACATTTTTCAAGCAATCTTTTTCAAACTTTCACAGTCTAATCTTTATACAACAACAAAAAATGTTACTTTGGAGTTTTTAAAAAAATTGTAAAAATATTATTTTAAAAAAAAAAAACACTTTTTTTTTTTAATTTTTTTGATTATTTTTTTATTTTTTTACATTATTAAAATTCTAAAGTAGAGTTTTTTTTTCTTTTAATATAAGGAACATTTCCTGAAAATTTGAAGAAGATTGCTTGAAAAATGAAGAAGATAGATTCTTAGTAAATTTTTAAATTTCCGAGAAAATTGACCAAAATTTGTGGTACATACGTTTGTATCAGAAATTTTTTACAAAAAATAAATATCTCAAAAGTTAAATGATATTTTTAAATTCTATAAAAACAGGCTTGTAGTTTGTATTTAAAGCTTTCATATAAAAGCCAAAGTTAATTTTTGTAAAAAAAAAATTGGACCCCCCCCCCCCCCTATGGCCTTAATTTCATAGTTTTTCATCTTAGAACGTCAAACACCTAGTCTGGATTATGACGCTGAAAAATTAGAAGTTTTAATACAGTTATATCTAGATTCAAGAGCTATATTTATAACATTTATGCTTTTAAAAAGAGCTAGGTTAAAATGTCAAAGCAAATTTAATATGATTTAGTTTGATAAGTATGCTTTGCACTTTGCAGCAACAGCATTGCCACTCTTTTAATTAAAAAAATTGTTATAGTGACCAAAAACTGTTCTTGAGTGACCTTAACTGTCCTGAGTCATCATGAGTTTTTTAAATCCTTTAAAAAATAAGTCAAAAGTTTTTAAAATAAATAAAAAACTTATCTCTTCAACAGAATTAGTTATAAAATAACAAATATTGAAATTAAATCTCACTCAAAATCTATAAAAAATAGCCTAAAAATTTTATAACACTTTTTGGAGTTAGCCTGAGTTAAAAAAAAAATCAAAATAATTACTGTTTTCCTAGATTTTCAACTTTTTAAAATATTCTGAGTTATCCTTAGTTTAGTGCATGGCAACCTTTTAGTAAGAATGCTTATGTTGTTATGTCAAGTGAATTATGTTTGCCAATAAATGTTTGTTTATCTTAAATAAAAACTTCAGGTTTAATTAAATTTAGTAGATATTTGAAAATTATTTTTTTATATGCAAATATTTAATTTAAAGAACTATGTTTATTAATTATTCAGAACTCTTAAATTCTGGCAACCTTGCTTTAAAGATATTTTCTTAATATGCTTTAAGAGTATATTTATAATTTATATATATATATGATGACGGTTTAGTTTAGTATGTCAATTTGGTTTTAATGGTCTAATCTAGATTGTAGCAAATCATATTTTATTATCATAAATGTTTTTGTATTATTTTTATTAAATTTTTGATTTAATGGATATGTTGAAAAAAGTTGTAATACTTGAATCATTAGCTAAAATCACTGATTAATAGTGTGGCCAGATGGTGTAGGGGTCCAAATAGCATTTACAATCCCTTGAGTTCTTAAAATTTCAAGACCAAAACCCAGTCGCCAACAAATGTAAAAAAAACTATTATTACAGCCTATGATATTTTGACTTATTCTTTTCTTTATTAATATATTATAGACTTATTTTACTATGTAAATTTTTTATATAAATTCATTGGTAAAGGAAGGTTATTGTAAGTATTTATAAATACCATTTGCAATTAAGAATATATAAAATTTAGGTTACTCATTTTCTTTTCAATTTTAATACCACAGTATAAACTACACAAAGTTTCATTCAAGTTATGAATACACTTGTAAAATATTTAGTTAGTAGAATTAGTAAAATATTACTAATATACTTAAAATTATAATTTTAAAATGTAGTAAAATAAAAAACAGCATAATAATAATATGCCTACTCATTCAATCACACTGTCATTAAGATGAAAAAATAATATAAACTTTGGATCAACAAAAAAATTAAATACAAATTTTGACCACTCCAGCTCTGCTCACACCCAGTCACTGAGACCACCAAAGCCCAAAAAAAAGTATAAATACTTTGTGTAGCTCAAGACAGTTGAAGTAATAAGTTTTGTGTAAATTTATTCCAAATATTTTTCATTGAGATGTACAAAAGGGTTTATTTCTTTTTTTTTTACATACATGAAAATATTTTATTTAATGCATTTACCCATAAAATGTTTGTCTTAGTTGATTTAAATGTTAATCATTAATTTTGCAGATGAAATTACACATGACTTACCTGATTTGCTCAACCTTCATAAAATATTTAAAATAGGTGAATGAAGAGTAAGGCTGTGCTTGTTTGTTACTTTTAAATACATGGCTTTCTTATTTGTGTTTCTATTTTAAATGATATTTAAAACAATCAATACACATAATTGTGCCTGCCTAATAAGTATTTTCCAAATAGTTTAACAAGGCTTACTTTGAAGTTAATTATACTGTGTAGTATGTACTAACATATCAGGCAGAGTTACTATAACTTGCCATAAGTAAGTGTAAGTAAATTTAACGGCTATAGTTGTTTAGATTCTTTAATTATAATTTTCATAACTTTAGACTTAATAAATTGAATAAAAAAAATAATAAACAGCACAATTTAAGATAGCATGATTTATGACGACCCTATTAATCACTAAAATTCCTACTTTGTCTCGCAAATGGCAATAATGCTTTTCTATGGTTGTTTCCAGTGTACTAAAGTTGACATATTTCTACCAGTAAGTGATTACACAATTACTTAAACAATACAATTTATTTAAATTAAAACAAACAAAAGTTTAATCTGTGTTCAGAGCTCCTTTTTATAATTTTTGCAACTTTACTATGTAGTGTTGTACCTGTACGTTCACTACGTACCTCTTTAGTAAAAGTAAATTGTAATAAGAGTATGATAGTACAAATACCTGAATCATAATTTTAATGTTGTTTTGTATGATTATATTTATAACTGTTTTAAACCGCAACATTAAAACTTTTGTAGTATGACCTTGTCATTTCAACTAAGCTAATAAATTTTAGTTTTAAAAAATTCATCTTTACTATTTAAAGTTACTTTGTTGTTCGTTTAAGGTTTATAGACATTTATAAGCTTTTTAAATATCCTAAATATGTAATTTTAATACTTAATTTTTTTTTAATACTTCGTTAATAAACACAAAATTTTCTAAAGAACTAACACAGCCGTTACACAGGTATAATTAGAAACAATAACTCTACGTAAATTCAACGTTTTGAAATCTAATTAAGTTCTTATTCGAACAAATAAATTTAAATTCCAAATTTGAACAAATAAAAACTTTGCTAGTTAATTTTTACAAACATAAAAGAACTTTTGTTGATTATGTCTAATAAATCAAACCATGACTGTCGCTAAAATACATAAAACGTCGTTATCTTACTAACTTTTGTTGTGATTTTTTGTGGTGAAGACAGTTAATATAGTAAAAACAGATCAGCTAATCAGCGACACACTTGTAAAATATTCAGTCCTTTTTCTATGGGTCCGATTGTAATTCAAAGGTGTTTTCCCTAATATTTGCTGAGTCATTAAAAAAAAAATTATACCCTTATCCCTAACCCACCTTACCCAAACATAGTAAAAATTTATCAAAAAATAAATTTTTAATAATTAAAAATAAATAATTATGAAAAAAAAAAAAAAGCTGACTCAGCAAGTATTAGGGAAAACCCCTTTAGATTACAACAAGACTCCTTTTCTATAGGCTCATTACCGACCGATAAACCCAAAATCGAAAAAAAACGTTATTCGTTTTAACTGTATTATTTAGCTATTAAATTCTGTAAAAAATATACTTAAAGAACAAATAAACTGTTGTTTAATGAAACTTTTAAGTCAAGAAAAATGTTTTAAATTGTTCCTTATTTTAAAATGGTTGTCGTATCAAATAAACTGTTTATAAACTTTTAAAAATTTGCTTTGTATAGTTCTTAAAGTAAGCTGTTATAAGTCCATTTAAGTTAAATATTATTCTCAATTACGTAGCTAGAATATTTTTAGGGTTAAACGTAATTATTTTTTAAAATTAAACCTTTACAAATGTAATAGTCAGGTACAAAGATGTTCATATTACAGTCTATAAGCTATGCTGTAAGTTTAGCGCAAACATTGTTTAGTAATCTATTATTACATTGTAGTCAATTAGTTTCCATTTTCAGCTTAAAAACTTGCACGGTTGTTTTACAACTTGCACAGATCTATTTAGATAATGGAAGTAAAGCAAACATTAGGTGAACCTGAACATTTTTTTTTTCATAATTTTTGAGATATAACCTTTTTTAAATAAAACCTATAAAATATTTTTTTTATTTAACAACCCGAAAAAGCATGTAATGTCGATTGACCGTATACCTTTTATTTCGTTAATAAATATCTACCTAGACCTAGAACGAAAAAAATCAATGACAATTAAACAGACTTGTTAGTTAATACAACACGTGCAAAGATGGTCAAATCTCGCCAAGTTAATCATCTTTAAAATTTTCAGTAAAATTTATATACAATATAAAAAGTATTATCCTTTGATTACCTTTATATATGTAGCTTGTTTAACTATAAAAAAGTGCTCAAAAATTTTGGTCCAAGTACCTGGTGTACCAAAAAATCTTTCGGTTATCGAGTCGTACACCATTTGGATGCCCTTTAACGTCTTTAATTGTTTTGAGTACAACTAAATTAAAACTTATGCTGATATGTTTATAATTTTGTATTTACTTAATTTAAAAGAGTTAAAAAAGCGTAAGCATAAACGAAATTACAACGAAAAAAAAACTTTATAAAAATAAAAAATATTTGTAGTTAAACTTATTGCAATTACGAGCAAAAGATCGTTGAAAATATTTTTTATAAATTAAATAATTGTATAAAAATAATTATAAAAAAATAAATATATCAACTTAAGGACTAGTACAAGTCGTAATTAAAATATTCTGGATATTATATAACCTTCAGTGAAAGTTTTAAAGAAGATTACCTAGACGAGATTTGATAACTCTCAGACTTTTAACATTAATAAACAAATATGTTTAAGTGATTATATCGAAAAATTATTATTTTACACTAAATAAAACAAAAGTGTTCTAAATTAGTTGATGTTTGTTTTAATTTCATTATCTAAACCAGGGTTTCTCAAAGTAGGGGCCATGAGGTCATAATTTGAAACTTACACTAGATATTCTTGAAGAGAGAAAAAAAAAAAGCTGAGTAACCTTGTTGGAGGGTGCCATAGCTTTTTTAACTCTATTAAAGGGGGCTCTTGAAAAAAATTTGGGAAATCCTTATCTAAACAATTCTATGCAAGTTGTGCAAATTTTAAAGCTTTTAGTGGAAAATACAGTCTATAAAATGGTATAGATAAGTCGACAACTAATCAACGCTTGCATAAAATGATGTTCTAGTTACCTAAATGACAAGAATAAATATCTTAAATGTAGTAAAAACAGTTTGCTTTAAAAATTCAATAAGGCAAATTTTTAGAAATAGTTAGATAATCTAGTAAAATATATTAAATTAGATTAAAAAATGTTTGATTTAAGCAGGTTTATATGAAAAAAAAAATTTAAACAGGAAAACAATTTGAAATTACAACAAGTCAAATTACAATTTGTTTTAGTTCAAGCTAGACTAACTTAAAATTTTGGTTAAGATGTAGTAAACTATATTTTGATATAAGAACAATTTTGTTAGCATTAATTTGGTTTTAAAATAAATACTGATTAAAATAATTCTACAAAACAAAAAAAATTAAGTGATCGGTTTAGAAATGATCGGGTTAAATATGATCAGGTTAGAAATGATAGGTTTAGAAATGATTTAGTTAGAAGTGATCGGGTTAGAAATGATCGCGCATTAGAAATGATAGTAAACCGTAAAAAATATATATTGAGGTTAGTCAAAAAAACATTTTAGTTTGATTATGTTAAACAAAAAAGTATTTAAAGTTGTAAAATAATTTAAACGTTTAAAAATATTTTAAGGCTTATTTTTGTTAGATTTTCAAAACTTTCTTCATTCTTTACACTATCGAACTTATAAAAAGAAAAACAATATAATATTTTTTAAAAGTGTAAAAATTTAGGAAGTTATAGATTTTAACATATATAAACTCGTTTAACATGATGTATTTATAATATTTCGTATTTAAATTACTAGCATATAACTTGTTTACATTTAATTCAAAAAAATTAAAAACAATTTTAAGTCCTTATTTCATTAAATCAAAACCATTTACAACTGTAAAGTGTAACTAAAAGCAGTATTTAAAAGTGTTATAGTACTTTTTTATTTTTAAATTATACCAAAATTATAAAAAACAATATTAAAAGTCTATAGAAAATGCATAGAAACTCTGTAAAAACTTTTACTAGTTAAATTAAGTAGTAGTTAGAGCGGAAAAATTAACGAACATGATGTTTAAAATAAATGTTAGAGAAGTATACGATTTCCTTCTAACCTAAATCAAAATATCTTTATTTAAGTATGTCATTTTAGCCATATCTTGTACAGACTAAATTATTCTTAAAGTATAGCAGTCATATTTGTAGCATCTTTAAAACTTACAACTAAAATTTCATTATTTATGAGCTAATTCATCAATATTAAAAATATTATCATTCAATTTACAGGATATCACATTCGTATCACTAACAACCTCTATATTACCAAAAACTTAAATTGTGGCAATTCTGCTTTTGAGAAAAATATTTCATCTAAATATATGTTTCTACTTTTAGATTTTTAAGTTAAACATTTCTAGTCTAAGACACTGTTAGTTTCAAGATTTACAACAGGTTAATGCTCGTTTTTTGATTAGTTTAAACTGTTTAAATAGTATTTAAAAAAATATCAGCAGAGCCATAATGTTTTTTTATAAGATTAAAACTTAAACATTGAAATAATATAATCGATAAAAACAACAGTGCCTAATAGTTTGTAATTATTTCTGGGAATTGTTCACTTTTGCTCGGAATGTCACTTATTCACAGGGACACTTTTGCACGAGTCGCTTCTTTTGTACGACGTCTTTATTGCACGGAGTGTCACTTTAGCACGAAGCGTCACTTTTTTACAGCGAAAGCTTTGCAGGTGCGTCAATTTTACCCGAATCGTATTTTTGCACGAGCGTCACTTTTGCAAAAGATTAGGGCTGTGGTTATGTCTAGGGTCAGAGTTAGGATCAGAGTTAGAATTAGGGTAAGGGCTAGGGTTAGTATTAGATTTAGAGTTCGAGTTGGGGTCAGAGTCAAAACTAGGGTCAAGTTCAATGTTAGGGTCAGGGTTAGGGTGAATAAGTGCAAAGTGACACCGTGCAAAAGTATCTGCTCGCGCTTTAATGATGACTCATGCAAAAGTGATTACGGTGCAAAAGAGATGCCGTGCAAAAGTGACACATCGTGCAAAAGTATCCCTTTGTGCAATAGTGAAACCGAACGACCATTTCTTTCTTTTTAATTCTAACATTAGACTTCTTTTATTTTTAACTTGCATTCGTAAATTTCTACCTTGGTACAATTTCAATTCTACTTTTGTATATGTTTTGTTTATATTTGAACTAATTTTTTTTAAACAGTTATTTTGTTGCATAAATATTATTATTTTTTACTTAATCAACTGTATATAAATTAACTTAAAACTAGAAAGAGAATAAAGTTAAAACTTATACTGATCAGTCAAGTAATAATTTAACTGTTATACCTGAGTAGTAAAGTAGCTTATTTTAAAATAGGTAAATTAAACCGAAGTATTTTTCGCCAAACTAATCAGTTGTAAACATGGTGACGTGATAAGTATAGCTGTAACAAATCAAAGAAGTTCTTAAATAACACAGAAACATCCAAATAAATATACTTAAACTACATAAATAAATAAAAAAGAAACAAAAAGTTTTAAAATTGAATACTTTTTTAATACCAATGTAAGTTTTTGTTTTAATACAGCTGTATTTATCTGGATATAAAACCTTTATGAGCATGGTAAAAGTAATTCAGTTTAATTTGCTGTATTGTTTACCTAATATAATGCATTGTGAAATGTTACTTAAGAATATTAAAATGGATATACAAGAAAGTCAACTTAAAAAATACTTAAAAAAATAACTTTACTAAAACAAAATTAGATAGTAAATACAGAGTATTTCGTTAAACTTAGTCAGATTTATCAGCAGCTTTAAATTACTAAACACTGCATTCAACTATTATCGCTATTTATTAGAGTTGAGATATACTTAACTAATTTCGCATCTTACAAGCTTTTCTATTGTCTCTAAAAGATTTTAGCAGAAAAACTTTATTTAAAAGAAAAAAATCTTCTTAAAAAAGTATGAAACTTTTAGATGAAAAATGAATTTAATTAAGACTTTATTTATAAACTATTTTATCCTAATAGTTTTCAGTAGAATTAAACTACTTAAAAAATTTTACCTAAAAAAGTGTACTCTAAAAACCAATTATTAAACAGTTTGTTTTTTTAAGGTTCTTTAACTCTTAAAAAATCGTTAAATAAAATCGATATTTTGTTTACAAGTTCCCTAAATTAATTAATTTAAGGCTTTGGTTGTTGTTATAAACAACGTAATATAGTTTCATTGTTAGGTTTTAAAATATAAATTAGACGTAAAAAAGTGAGGTGAGTTTTTAATAAGCCCCGAAGGTATTTATTACGCATGTGCTGTGTTTAAATTCTACTCTCAAATTTTTGACTGTGTTAAACATGGATTGCTTTGAAAAATGAAGTTTTTAAAAGTTTATTTTTTTAATTTTTTTTTGTTTTGTATATTTTTATTGACAACAAATGGGAGACGACAATGGCGAAGACCAAAACCAACAACTAACCGACCTAAAAGTATTTATTTTATTAGTTTGTTTTTCTGGTAAACAACGAAAAGTAATAACAAGCAGGTTATATTTTTTAAATAACAAAACTTTAATTTTTAATTTTTAGCTACTACCCTTGGAGGTAAATTTAACCCAAAAAACCCATACTTTAGACAAAAAACTCAACCGAAAACACCAAAGTAAGTAGTTATAATTATATATTTACCTTGTTACAATTATAAGGGCAGTAAAGCTTTATTTTTAAATAGTATTACGAAATAATTATACATAAAGATCATAATTAGATTATTAAGTGTTTAATTTTTTTTTTAACTAAGACCTGAAAAACAGACCTCGTGTTGTTAGAATAACGACTCCTCCAAGAAATCGTTTTAGAAATCCTTTTATGTCAAATATGGTGATTCCAATCTTGACACAACAAAAAGGAGCTCCCCTTGAAGACCCAGCATGTTCGTAAACTTTTATTATTTTTAAATATAGTAGCATTTATAGATATTTTATACGTGTTTTATAAATAATTAAGCTAGTTTAACAAAAAAATGGAGTTGCATTTTTTTTATGTTAATACATTTAATTTTTCTTTACAGTTTTATTTTGTCGGTAATTTAAAATAAATATAATAATTTCTAGGGGTTCACTGTATTAGAAGTGTAAGAGTCTCAGACACATGGACCGAGATATTTAGTGATGGTTATCCAGATCAAACTTCAATGCAACAGCAATGCACATGGATGTTAGATATATACAACTTTTTTTATTAAAAAAAAACAATATTACTTGTTGTAACATTTATTCTTTTCAGATTAAGTTCATTTTAGTTTACATTGATTATAAAACCCTTTTATACGGAAAATTTTATAACTAAGGTTTCAAAATGCTAGAAAATCTATATGTATACTATAGATGCCAAAAAATTCTTTAAAAACGTTTAAATAAAACTTGTTTACTTATACTTTTCTGTTTTTTTTTTTCAAATTAGCTTAAAAATAAAATAATATTTTTTGTTGTAAAAAATTGATATTTATTTAAAAAACACAGTTTTAAATAGATATATACAATACTATTAAACATTTTTTATGTGGTTTTAAGGTTTTACTGTGATCAAGGTAGCAAAATACGGTTGTCGTTCAACGACGTAGATCTGCAAGGAATGAACGTAGGAGGAGGATGCAAGTCACAATTTGTTGAAGTTATTGAAATGTACTATTCTGCTTCTCAGGGAAAGTATTGCGGTGAAAGAATTCCTGGTGATTATGTCAGTAAAGGTTACTTTTTTTTCGTGACTCTATTTCTTTTTTTTCTGAGATTCTTTGAAACGTATTCTTTACAGTTTAAAACACCATAAAATCGGACTATTTTTTTAATGTCTAAACTTCTAAACTTTTGTTTTTGACTTTTATTATTAGTCAGTGTTAATTATTTTATTCATCATTAGGAACAAAGTTACGATTAGATATTCAAAGGGATACAACAGTTTATCCTTACAGAGGATTTTCTGCTGCTGTTAGAGCAGAACCAGCCACAACGAAAAGCGGAACTTATAGTTAAGTTTTTAAGTTTAACCGTAAAACGTTTGTTTTCTTTCAAAATATTAGCAAAATGGTTTTGCTACTGGTCTTACTTTACAAAATGAAGTATTTTTAATGATAAAAATCTGCAGAGTACAGTACATTAAGAAGAATGGCAACAATTGCTAACACAGTTACTGTATCAACTAGAAGGTAAAAAGTAAAAATGATTACACATGGTTTATCGTAACTTTGATTTTATTTTATTTTACAAAAAAAAGTTTTGACTTACAATTAAAAAAGAATAATATATGAAAAAACTATGTATTAAGTTAAAAGACTTATGTATGTTAAATCCTTAGTGCTACAAATACTTTTAAACAACAGTTCGACTACAGCTACTAAGCGTTCATTAAGAAGGCCTACTACTACTAAAATACCACTGATGCAAAAGTCAACTCAAAAAAATAGTGTTGAAAAAGTAGAAAAAAAAGATAATGAAAATTTTGAATTTTACGGACCAAATAACCAGCCTCAACTTTATATACCGAATTCAAAAAGTTTATTATTTTTAAGCTAATAAAAATTCGAAAGAAGTTTATAAAAAAGTTCAGATATTTAATACTTTTAAATTAAATACAACGAAAATAAGTTAATGCTTAAAATTTATACAGCTATAGCTATCTTACTATAAGTATTAACAGTTAAATTTTTCATAAAAGCTTTCTTTATCCATGATAATAAACTAATATAAATTTTGATCGAATAAAGTTTGTTTACGTTTAAATAACTAATATTTTAGTCAGGTGTTAATAGTATATTACTTTTGTTTATTATTAAATTAATTAAACTTATGAAACAGATTATGTTATATTTTGCTTTGATAATATAACAGTTGTACATAATATAATAAAGTAAGATATGATAAGACGCAATAACAAAGTCAATTTTTACTACAGAAGCAGCTAAGCTTAAATTTAAAACAAAATGCTTAAAATAATTTTATTTACTATATTTTAAAAAAATATACCAAACATATCAAAAATCAAATAAATAGGAATAAGAAAATTTTATAAATTTTAATATATATTTTTTTTAGAACTTAAACTGTTATTAAAAGGTCTATTTACATGTTAGACTTTTTTTAAACAGTAAAGTTATCTAATAATATATTATAAAGGTAGGAAAATGCTTTCTTCAACTACGATAACGTTACTAGCAGTAGGTGTCATCATATTTTTATTTGCAATTGGAGGACTTTCCTACTATTTCAAGAGGTGATTAGATTAAAAGACTAAGTATAATCAATACAAATATTACTAAATTTTTATAAAGCTACAAGCAAAAAAGGTTAAATTTTTTGATTAGAGCTATTAAGAATGAAGTTTTCTAAAGAAATATAAATTTAAACACTGTTTACGAAGTTAATCTTTCAGAAAAGTTCTTTAAATAGACTAAAATGAATTCACACGCTCTCTAAGGATTCTAAAATTTATTGTTTAAGGTTAATTTTTAAATAACAAGTTATTTATATTGTATTATCAACCGTTTAGTAATATTAGTTCTATCGCAGCTATTGATAGTTTTTATCCAGAATTGTTTTAACCAGTATATTTTATTTAGTTACCCGATATTACTTTGTTTAAGTTAATATATGCATCAACAATAATAATATAATATCATAAGCATTGTTTAGATTTGAATTACTAAAAGTGAATAACTTAATAAGTAAATGATATAACTCTTGTTAGCAAAATTTAATGAAATTGCTAAATGCAACAGTTTGTTATGGGATATGTACCAAAAGCTCTTTTTTCCGGAACAACATCGCAAAAAACAAAGAAGAAAAAAAAGAAAAATGAGGAATATTGAACGCAGAAAGAAACTAAATAGTATGACTGATGGTGATGACATAAGTATGACATCATCGATGTATAGTAGAAGAAAAAGTGTCACTTTTCAAGGTACATTTAACGATACTAAAGCACTTTCAGATCATTACAAATCAGTTTAGAAAATTAATCTTTTTTAAAGTTAGTTGAAACAAATGTTTATATCCAAAATGCGAAGGTTTATAAGCTTATTAAAAAAGTAAATAAATCAAAAAAAGTACTTTAAACTTTAATTTTCTAAGACGTCTAGAAATTTTACTATTGAATAACTTGTCAGCTAAAACTAATTTTATTGCATCTAAATTAAAAGCATGTTAAATATGGTGGTGAACTGACAAGGTACTTATTTTTAAACATTTTGTTCAGAACAATTTAAACATTTTTAAATGCTAACTGTAAAATACTTTAGACAGTAAAATCAATCAAAATTTTTTTGTAAATATTCGTTAAGTTAAAAAGTGTAGTTTCTTGTTACTTTTTAAATTTAGTTCGATAATACTATAACACAAAAAAATTTAAAGGCATAAATTTTATGTATTAAAAGATTCAAAATTCCTTGGTACTAACTCTCCTGTGATATATTGTGTTAATTTAAAAACTGACTTATTTCGTTTTAAAACTAACTGTAAATTTAAAATAAACAAGGGTGATTCATATAAATTGAAATTAAAAGTAAGTTATTAAATGTTTAAAATCACTTTATTGGAAACAATTGAGTTCCTGCTTGTTTAAGTTTGCTTTACAACTTTATTGTCTCAATACGAGTGCTATGGTTAATTATAGTACTATATTTAGTTTTACTTATTTTTAAGACTCAGCATTATTAATTGGAATTTTTTAGATAAGATCCTTATTTAATTTATTTTTTAAAAGTTGTTTCAAAATAAATATTTTAAACTTTTTTTAAGGTTTATTCAAAGTTAAATTTTCTAAAATCAAAAACATTTCTATAAGAGCTAAAACCACTTTTAGTCATTGTTTTAGGAGCTGCTTACTTTACTTACTCTAACTTTATTATACTGAATAGACTTTATTTTTTCATTTTGTACAAAATTAGGTGCAACAAAATTTTTTATATAGTTCAATGAGTTTAAGGTTTAAAGAGTTTCAGCAAAACAGAGTGCGTAAAAACAGAACTTTTTTATAAATAGTCAAAATAGTTCTTAATTTATTAAAAAAGTAAACACATTTTAAAAATAAAAGACCCCAAACTTTAAAACTTAAATTTATGAAAATATTTAGATGAATGGACTGATGACGGATATGTTGAGCAAGATGGACAACTTTCAGAATTTGGCGGCTCAAGAGTTAGTTTAAGAGACTATGATAACGAAGAAATAAGTGAAAAAGTTGCGCAAGAGATTGAAGAATTTAGGTAAACCTACTTTTATTAAAATAAAAAATGTTACATTTAAAACAATATGGCAAATAATTAATTGAAATCATATTTTTAGTTTTTGTTTTTACTAATAACACTTTAATAGAAATTTCTAAATATAAAAAATGCAGTGTACATTTCTACTCAAACATGTTATAAAAATATAACGAATATTACATAACTTAATTTATGGCGAAACTAAACTCCAACATTTTTGAAAGCGAGCACCCAAAGAAAGAATTTAAAGAAGAGCCGATTTATGAGTTATCAAACGACGATGAAATGTCCTCTACCAGCAAAGAATGGGAAACTTCTTCTTTTACCTCAACTACTTCAGGGATTTCTACGCATTCAAAGGACTCCGTAAGAACTACATCTAGGCACCCTGATCACAGAAGTTTTAGAAAAATAAAATTAAAAGAAAAATTAGAAAAAACCTCGACAAACAACGACATGCAACATACGGAAATACCTTCAGTTTCTTCGAATGTTGATAAAGTTACACCACCAGAGTCTTCAACTCCGTCCTTTGATATCAACTCCACTCCTTATACACTAGAACAGCAACAACTTGATGCGGCAGAGTTGCTAAAAAATTTACTCCAACAAAATCCAAACCTAATTAAACAAGAAACTGAAAAGCTGGAAAAGAAGAAGTCTCAGAATGAAGTTGTTAGTGAATTTTCGGAATCTGAATACAATAAAAAAATAAAATCAGAGAACGAAAAGGCTACCGATAGCTAACTAAATACTTTATTAGAAAAACTTTTTAAATAACTTTTAAAGTTTTTGTGTCTAAAAATAAAATTTTAGAATACTTGCAAAGCGAAAAGACAACTTATTGTTAAATTTGTGTAAAATAGTTTGCAGTTGACTATTATTGTTTATTGAGCGATAAAAAAAAGCGCTCAAAAAGTTTGGTCTAAGGACCTGGTGTACAAAGGAACCTTTCGGTTTTCGAGTCGTACACCACATGCATGCTTATAAAGTTTCTTACGAGCTATTACACATAATTTTTTTTATCGTTTAAATTTTAGTAAAAAAACAATCAATTAAACGAAATGAGATTAAACGATTAAACGAATAAGACTAGTTGTATTTTAAACTTTTATTTATCTTTAATTTAACAAAAGTTAAGCAAACTAAAAAACAATAAAATAGTAAGTGATATATACAAAATAGGAATACATATAAATTTCTTATTGTAAATAGTTTTAGTAATCTTATATTTAGCATTGAATACATTAAATAAATATTCTTACATAATTATTTTGTACTTTAAAACTTCAAAAATTGACTTTATTCATTTTAAATTAGTGTACTAATAGAAATACTTTAAAGCTTGTTTTTAACTCACAAAGTTTTTAGTAATTTTTTATCTGACTTTTTCCTCTTACTAAATAAAAAATAAGATCTAAAGTTGATGGAAACGAATGAACTTTTGTTTAAGTAAAGCTTACAGTCAATAGATAATTTAAATTCAAAGTATGTTTAGTCTATTCTTACAGATCTTTTGTTCAATTTTTTTACTTTTATAAGTCATAAGTTTAAATCAAAATGCATTGCATATTTTTTGAACGCTATTTTTCTACGATTTAGTCATATTTGCTCGGCAATTCTTTTAAATTATAACAGTATAATTTTGAATAAATATAGTTACGTAAAAAATTTTTTTGAGAATTAACGAAGCTTGCCTGTATTATTATAGTTTGAAATCAAACATCAATGAATTAAAAGATCGATTTATAAGTGTTTTTTTTATTTTTTTTAAATGTAACATACAGTTTTTTCAAAAGCTTAGATTCGTGTTTAGATAATCATGTATTGTAATGTCATATGTTTTGTTTATTAATTTGTTTTATAACTTTTTATAATAACAAAACATACATTCAAAATATAAAATCTTAAAACTAATTTTTCTAAATTGTATTTTCTGTTAATTTTCTAAATGAAACATGTTGGTAGAATATAAAAGAGAAAACTTTAAAAATACTTAAATTTAAAATTAAAATTATCCCCCAATTTTACATTGAAAAATGTTTGATGTAATCTGAAAAAGTATAAGTACTTTATATGACTAAAAGATATGTAAAGTAGATGATTGTAAGTTTGTATTATGTCATTAAAAATACAGACATACATAAATTAATTCGATAAAATAAGAATCAAAATTTACAATATCTATTGTTTTATTATTAATATAGTTTTCAAGTAATTAGCTAAAGGGGTAGCTGTCTAAATTGCACGAGCGTACAAAATTGCACGAGTGCAAACAATTGCACGAAGATATTTTCGCACGAGGAGATAAAATTACACAAAGATAAAATTGCACGAAGATACTTTTGCACGAAGACACTTTTGCACGAAGACAATTTTGCACGGATAATTTTTTTTTTTACTTTCACTGTTACCCCTAATCCTTACCCTCGGTCAGTAAGTTTTTTTTTTTTAAATCTTTTACACTATCACTGTTACCCCTAACCCTTACCCTCGGTCGGTAGCTTTTTTTTCAATTATTTTTTTTTTTTTTTTTAAATTTTTATTAGTTAAGTTTTTATTTTTATTTATACTATCACTGTAACCCCTAACCCTTACCTTCGGTCAGTAACTTTTTAAATTATTTATTAAATTTTCCTAGTTTTTTTTTCTGTTTGTTTTATTTTTATTTGTTTTCAGTAATTTTTTACTCTCGTGCAAAAATGTAACTCGTAAAAAATTGACCCTTGGTGCAAATTTGGCTTCGTGCAATTTTGTGCACTCGTGCTATTTTGTTCTCGTACAATTTAGTAACCTCGTGCAATTTTGTCTTCGTGCAATTTAGACCTGTTCCCAGCTAAGGTTTTCATGCTAAGGATAATTTGAAGCCTAATATTTAAACCAAGACGTTGAACGAAATCTAAAAACAGTTCGTTTGTAATGCAGCTTATACTTTTACTATTCATACGTGTTTTAATTAAAAAAAAACTGCTGAAAAGCTATAAAAAATAAAGTTTATCTAGCTTGGTTATTAAAAAAAATTAAGTTTCAAAGAGTATCTAATTTTTCTAATACAGGGGTCGGCAAACTGCGGCCCGCGGGCCAAATGCGGCCCTTTAACTCAAAATCTGCGGCTCGCGAGCTCCTTTTCAGCAAAAAATATACATTTCAAAAACAATAAAAATTGTATTTTTTGTAAAAAAAACTTACATCAGGCTCTTAATTCAATAAATACTCTTTATTAATGGTCTAATATCACTTAATTTGTTATATTTTTGATGTTAAATAATATTTTTCTACTGATTACTAGAATATTTTTTAGATAAGTGCGGCCCTCAAAGATTTTTTTCTAAATAATGCGGCCCGCGAGCAAATTTTTTTAAGAAAATTGGCCCGCGAGTCACATATGGCTGCCGACTTCTGCTCTAATAGTATGTTAGCAGTTACTTAGTTTTTTAAATTTCTTCAGCAAAAAAACAGGTTTAACCAGCTCATTTGATTGTTCTACTTAAACTTAACCTGACAATAAAAAAGTGCATATATTGTTTGAGTATACTGTAAACTTTAGCATGCTTAATATTTAGATTTAAAGTAAAGTATCAAAATCTAAATTTAAATGGTAATATACAACCAAAATGATAGTTAATCTTAAATACTGTAAAATTAGATAACACTTTTATAGTCAAGCTTAATTAAATAACATAATAATTTAACTATTAAGAGAAGGGTTGTTTGATAGTATTTTTAGCTAAATAAAAACTACTCTGAGCTTTTCAGATAGGAAACAGTTTTATTTTTTTATTGAAAACTACCAAGCTACTAAGAATTGTGTGCACGACCGTTCAATTTCTGAAAATTAAAATTTTAATTTTACACATTATTATTAATTTTCTCTTTAAATTTATTTTTAATAAATCAAATTACCATTATAATTTAATTAATATTATCAACATAAGCATTTTTATTTTAGTAAGTTTAAACAGTTTTTTGAGATATGGCAAAAATTTTTTTAAACTCATTGAAATATAGTAATGATTAGTTAATAATAAATAAATATTTTTTAATGAACGATAAAAAAAGCTCTCGAACAGTTTAGTCTAACATCTTTGTGTACGGAAGAACCTTTAGGTTATCGAGTCATACAATTATAAATTTTATGTTTTATAAACATTTTTTCAGGTATTTTGATACCATTATAACCTTATTATAGGTCTACATAAGCATATTTTAAATATTGATATTTTTTGATATGTGCCTGTTAAACATATTTTTTTAGTTATTTGAATTTTAATCTAACCCTATGAATTAGTTTTTTCTCTTTTTAAATCAAAATTATTTGGAACTGCCCTATCTATATCTCAACTAGAATTTATTTTTTACATAATACATATAACTGTTTTAAACTTGATTCTAATCAGCGTAATGTTTATTTGCATAAATATAAATTTTTATACAGAAAAATGGGTAGTTATGGAGCCTTTCTTATAGTGCATATTTAACTATAATGGAAAAGTTAAAGAAATCAATAGCTTATATAGTGTTTGAATTTAAGTCTAATTTACACAAAAATGATTTATTTTTGTGGATTGTATAGCAAATCAAATAATCATTATGTTTTTACAGTTTTGATAACACAAGAAAATATTTATAATTTTTTTATAATCTTACTTCTAATACATTTTTTCAAATCAGGAAAGAAAAAAAAAGAGTAAATTTATCATAGCTGTAGACCGCAATTTTGTTTTGTTTACAAAGTTTAAGCTCCAAAAATTACCCAAAGTAAGTTAATGACGTCATCAAAATATTGGGTACTTTTTTTGAAAAACCGCTGCAAAATTACACTTACAAAAATACTGAAATAAAGATGCACTATAAAAGATACTTTAAAAAAGTCTTACCACAGTAAAATCGAGTATAAAAAAACGAAATAATATATAGGTTGAGTTAGTTATTTCACTGTACTTCTTCTTGATGTTAACATTAATTAAAAAAACTATAAAAGTAAAAACACTTTGTATCTACTGCTTAGTTTTGTTTTAATCTTTATGACTTGTTGTGTACTAACTTTATACTTTTACTGTGTTAGATTCAACTATGTTCAAACTGATGAAATACAAGCAATTATTTCATAGTTTTTCATATTAAGTAATATCGTTGTTAAAACAAAAAAAAAAAATGAACATTTTATTTCAAGACTTGGTTTTTGTGTGTGTAACCTATTTTCTTTCATGCTGATAACATAGCACCATTAGATGCAATCATAAGCAAGCTTTTAAACTCATAGTTTTTCAAACTTAAGCCTTTCTCATCACGCATGCATCCGTTTTATTAAAATAATTTTGTCGACTACGTTTAATTTTGTCAACACCAACTATTTTTACAGCGCTTGTCGCATATTCTAATAATATAACCAGACCAGTATGGCTTTACATACTTTTATGACCAGTAAGTTTTTGGGCTTCTTTGTCTGTTTCTTTTTCTTTTCGATAAATAGTATGGAAAATACGAAGGAACACTGATGGAATACCTACTCTTGTTTTAAATTTAGTAAGTTAGCTTTTAAAGGTTGATAAAAAGGCCAAGATCTAAGTATGCTGGTGAGAATTTACTTAAAAATTTATGCAGATCTGCAACAGATCAATTTACAAGTGCAGCATCTTCAACAAAAGTACTATTTATTCTAAACTATTCATAAGTTTAAAGCTCCAACATACTATAATAGAAGTGAGTATTGTTTAAGTATATAAAAACATTTTTTGCCATATGTTTTTAGGTAAAAAAGTATAAAGTAGCACAATCGCAAAATAAAGCCTCAAAAGTCTATTGTTGTCTAATTTATAAACATTTGTAATATAAAACTTAATAAACTTATATTTGGAAAATAATACCTAAAAATGATAAACATATAAATAAAATAATTGTAATGTTAAATAAGGCTGATTATATTGAAAAAATTATGGTAATTTTAAATGACAGTTCAAAGTTTTTAAAACGCGGACAAATCGATAAATTTGATCATACAAGTAAAATTGAAAAGAGCATTCAGAGAAAACTGATAAGTTGGTTTTCAAAAGGTCTAATATCAAAAGAGGTGTATGAACCAACCAGACCTTTTGGCTCACAGCGTCCTAAGTTGTATGAACTCCAAAAACACACATAAAATAAATTCCACTTAGACCCATCTTATCTATGACTAAATCACCACAGTCAAATTTATCTACCTTTTTAATTTCCGCATTAGAACCAGTATTAGAAAAATTCACAGTTCACACAGTACCTGTTTATATTTAGTTTTGTTGATAAACTTAAAATCTTAAATCTTTCCCAACCAAACAACTTTATGGTCTCAACTGCCATTAGAATTTTGTTTACAAAAATTCATTTTTATGAAGTGTTAAACATTCAATTAACAGTCGGATTTAAGATTACGTATTTTATCTATTATTAACTACTAACCTATAAAAACCTATAGCAATTATTTCATTTTTAATTTTTAATGGACACATGTATACACCTACTTTAGCTTCTATTCTTTCCTTACAGTATTTATTTTTATACAGAGCTCCTTTGAAGTATGTTAATCCGTTAACACACAGAACCAAGTGTTAGTGTAATAAAGAAAGGACACTGTATAACTTGTTATTATTATATATTCAAGTAAACTTGTTTCGCTAGGATCTTTTGTTATTAAAAGCTTAAATATATATTTTTGAATATTTAGATATACCATATAAAACCGAAAATGTGATACAATAAGCAATAATAAAGCATAAGTAAAGAGTAGTTAAAAATAAAAACCTAATTTTAAGCTTTTAACAACAAAAATTACTTCTTAAAACGTTTTAAAAGAAAGTTTTGAGCTACCTAGCGGGCCGCGGATTTAAGCTTTAAATGTCAAATTTGACTCGCGGGCTCAGTTTTCCTAGTATAAGTTATCTAAATCTATTAAAGTAGCAATAGTAGAGTTTGGCTGGATTATAATTAAAACTACGACATTTTAAGTTCTTATAGAAACTTTTAAAGTAGGTCTATCTTAAAATAAACTTAAAAAATGTACCAGAAGATCTAAATAGTAAAAATTTTGAGGCCAAAAATAAAATAAAAACGTTATTCTTAACAGATTAATCATAAATGCTAAAAATAGCTATGTTTTTTAAGTGTCTTGAACAAAGCATACTTTTAGGTTTAAAACAAATAACTTGATTAATAAACAAATAAAATGTTGTTGCTAACTAGTACTTCACTTTATTTTTAAGTCTTTACTTGTTTCAAGTAATATTACGAGTTAATTGCACTTCCGCACGAAAAGCAGAAACAAGACAGCAAAGGAGAGGTAAGAATATGGTCGTACCAATCAATGAAGTTAGCGTGTACGGGAGATCGAGTAGAGAATTGTGTACAGACGATCAAGGTAGAGAACAGATGAAGGGACCAAAGTCCATGAACGAGGTGGAGCGAGTACTAAGAATGGAGAAAATTACTACTCATTTATTTCTGAATCAAAATTTGTTTCTTTAAATAATTTTGTATGTTGTCAACTGATTTTTTAGAACTTTCAAAGTAAAGAAATATTTTGTAACAACTAAGCAGATAAAAGTTGACGACAGTCGGCGGTCGTTTTTCATTCATTTTTCTATGTTGGAAGTTATTTAGTGTTTTTTACAAGTTTTGAACAAATTAAAAACAATATTTTTCCAAGACCTAACCTAAAACTCTAAAAAGATAAAAGTAGAAAAGATAATGTAATGCCTTTGCATCGATTAGCGGTGGAAAGTGGCCTTCTTTCTCTTCTCTCAAATTTTGCCTTTATAAGCTCGAGCTACGCTTAAGCAAGGCTCTTTAGTTGCTTTTGATTTTTGACACATGAGTTAACTATAAGCCATTGTTTGCATTTATTTTAGTATTGTTTTTACCATAAAAATTATGTGTATACCATCAATACTAGCGTAATTATGGGGATTGTTTTCAATCATAACTTTTAAGTCAAAGTATTTTATTTCGTGTTATGTTTCTAGTACAGTTTATTGTATTTTTCGTACTTTAATTCATTGTGAACACATTTTCATACATTAGACTCGATTTTATTATACAAATAGTCTAAGTTTAAGGATCTGACTGCTTATAACCCTATTTCAATAAACGGCAGCTTAGGTTCAATCAACACTTATAATCTATTAGAATGATAGTATAAGTTTAGTTTACATTTTATAAATTGACTTTATTAATTAGCTAAGTCATTCTACAGATCAGCTTAAGAAACTATCTAAGGATATTGTTTTAATAGGGCGTTATAGTCAGTAATCGCCAGGCCCGCGTATATAAACTTAGTAATAATATCAGCAGATTGGTTTAGGCTTATGCAAAAATTAACTTCCAATCGACAATAAACTAGCAAAAATTCATAAAACTTCAGTGAGTGATTAAAATTTTGAACAGAAAATTAAAAAAAAATAAAAATAAGATAAAAATTTAGGTAAAAACGAAATGCAAATTAATATAGGGTGAAATAAAAACTTATTAAACTTAAAAAACAATTTTATTGTATGTCTACAATGCGATACAAACTCGCTTGTTTCGTTTAGCCAGGTCTTATCTTTAAGCGCATACACAACGGCTGTTGCTTCTTTGAGACACAGCCTACGTATCGCACTATTGCCGTCAGCTATAGGCTGTGCTCTTTTTATAACTTCCCAGGATACTTTAAAGTCAATACCGCTGCACTTTAAGTCACAAAATACTTTAAAAGCTCAGTGTCATTTTCATATATGCTGCCTTTAAAAGATTTTTATGATTGGCATACCTGAATCTGAATTGAGTCGAGCACAAGCCGATGTAGAACTTCGTCTCAACGCCAAAGTTAACTGTGGCCCAGTAAACGATGCTCTCCGAACGGCAATTGCCCCCTTTCAAAGAATATTTACAGCTACCAGCGCAACCACATTGACTCTAAATTCCTGATTTTTGGTATAAATTTTTTGGTTGTGTCCCTTAATGATATTTTCTAAATTTGCCGTACAGGAATAACTTATTTTCATTTATGTTAGTTGAATTTTTTTTTTGCGGATTTTGTTTATTGAAGTGTTTTTTGACAAGATTTATAATTTTTTTTCCAATATTAGTTTTTACTGAATTGCTAAAAGGGGGGTTGTACCAGATTACAGGTCTTTTTCTTTTATGTTTTTGATTAGTTTTAGGTTGTTGCTCAGGTTTTTCAGACTTAAGTTTATTATGTTTCCATAATAGACTACATATCGGGCTAATATGCAATAGCTCGGTATGTAGACTGTGTCTCAAAGAAGCAACAGCCGTTGTATATGCACTGAAAGATAAGACTTGCCTAAACAAAAGAAGCGAGTTTGTATCGTCTTGTAGACATATAAAAAACCGCTTTTGAAGTTTAATAAGTTTTATTTTCACCTTATATTAATTTAAATTTCAATTTTTACTTAACTTTTTATCTTATTCTTATCTTATATAATTTTTATTCAAATTTGTAGTCACTCACTGAAGTTTTATGAACTTTTGGCAGTTTGTTGTCGATTGGGAAGTTAATTTTTGCATAAGCCGTTCTGCATGATTTTTAACAGTTTTATAATTACGTAATAATGTATTAATGCAGAGAGTTTATTTATGCTTAAATTTTGAAATTTTTATTTGAATATTTTCCTTGTACTTTATTTTGAACTTTAATTGCAGTTGAGGAGTGCGTAGGCACGAAACTTGAGTTCTGCAAATTTTTACGTCTTTTAATAATTTTTTTATTATATATATATATGTATATATATAGAAATAACATGCACAAAATAAACTTTTGCTTGGTACAGCTGTTTCTGCGTTTAATACGCGTCCTCAGCCAAGTTTTATTCAATGAAAAGCAAACTTGTTGAGAGAGCCTCTCTCACCATCAACAGACTTCAAAAAAACAAGTATGTATATATATATATATATATATACCACAGATATATTTGTGTCAAAACTTTATTCCGACTAATGGCGTTTCACTGCTCTCAAATAAATTTAAGAACAGATCTACGGAGTCTATAAAATATTAACACACATTAGAAAAAAAGCTTGTATGATTATGTGTAGTGTTTATGTGAGTAGTAACTATAAACGAACTTTATGGTTTAAAAACAAAGTTTGGAATAAAAACATAAAAATATAAAATTGTCTACAAAAAATACAAATTTAATAAAAGCACACTAACCTCAAAAAGCTCTAAGAATAGGCAAGCTTTTAAAAATAAAAATTAAATTAAGTTGTGCAGAAATGTTACGTCATAATAAATTTAACAAATAATTTAATAATTTATGCATCTTAAAAACATGAAGTATTAAATTTGTAAGTGTTTGTGATTGTAAATGTATATGTTGTGAAATAAATAAGTGCATAAGTAGACAGAGTTATTTAAAGTAGAATCGTCGGTTGTGGGGACAAATATTCGATAAATCTTGCCGCTTGTTCAGAAGTAGGTCTTTATCTTCTGCTGCAATTACTGCTCTTTCTGTATTGCAAGTTGGGCAAATTCTACTTACTCCGTTGGATGCATGTTTGACCTTTGAAACAATACTCCACTCCATGTTTGGCCTTTTACCGTACCTGTGAAAAAAGCTCCAGACATAATCCGATAAACGCGTGCTTTGTTTTTTATTTATATTTTTAAAAGTGTGTTTATGGTTAGCATATCTATCCTTGAAACTACCTGCCGTACTTCCGATATAAATTTTATCAGGGCCCCTACTTTCAACTTTAACTTTATAAATTACATTATTAATTAAACAATTACCATTTAATGGTATTTATTTTTATTTATTTTACTGCAATTACATGTTTTAGGCATATTACTTAACTTATCACTATTAGGCTTAGTTAGTTTTGAATATCTATTTATAGTTTTATTGATATGCATTTTACTTATACTTTTAGCGCTATTATCACTTACTTGTTTTAAGTTTTCTTTTATCATTTTAGCAATACTTCAGTTATACGTTAATTGTTATAATCTACACTATTATTAGTACTATAGATATGAATATTTTCATTATTATTAATTTTAAAATTATCATTACAGCTTATATCTTTCATGTTTAAAGTTTTAATATGTTTTATATTATTGTTACTATAATTAAAATTACCACTATTAGGATTATCATCATTACTACTGTTATTATCACTACTATCAAAATTTTTATTTTTATTATTACTGTTATTATTATGTGACTAGTATAATTAAGATATTACATATATCTACGTTATTACTAACTTTATTACTAGAATTATTATTTGTAATAGCTTTGATATGTCTTTGATATAGCTTTTTAAAGTTTGAAATTACTGTTTTGTTTTGCGATTGTATTAAAGTTTTAACATTACTCATGCAACTATAAGAAATTTTAACTGTCTTTCTATTAAAAATTTTATTATAAAAGTAGCTATCGGGGAAGTGTTTATCGACTAGCTTTACCTAATTTTATATTAACTGAAGAGCAATATGAATGATTATACCACATTATATTGGGTTACGCGGTTTTTTGCGTTTTTTATCTACATCTAATTTTTCATAATTTAATTTACATTTAAAACCTCGATTTTTTAATTCAGTTTCGTACGGTGCTTTTATTTCGTTAAATATCTTTTTATTCGAACAGGGGGTACTTAAACGTTTTTGTGTCATTACTGGGAGGAATTTTTAAAATGATTAGGTAGGGTGGTTAGAATTAATATTAATAAAGTTTAATAAAGAATTCGGTTTACGGTACGGACGGTAAGTATTTTTGATAAATTTAAAGTAAAATCTAAAAAATTCATTATTTGCGCTCGTATTTCTAAAGTTATTTTAAAACCGATATCAGACATCAATCTAAACGTTGATTTTTTAATCTTTTCGTAAACAAGTGGTTTTGAAAGATCAATGACACCGAGTCCATCATCTCTATACAATCCACAATTATCAAAAATACTTTTGAGTTTATCTAGAATGTATAACCCAACAAGATCGCATACCTCCACTCCATAAAAACTACCCATTGGTATATCAAAAAAACTATCGGTATCATTTTTCTTTCATACATCATCACCCGAAAAAAGTAAAGAGTCACACGAATGGAATATAATGTCTATATCTAATTTATTAAAATTAGAAAATTGGGATGCATAATCTAGTGCGTTAATTAAGTGCACTTTTGTAATAGACGGATAAAATTCGACGATATCAAAACCGATAGTTTTAAAGAAAACAATTTGTTTAAAAATTCTGTTAATAATTTTGTCTGAAACCAAATAACTATTCTAATATTACATAACAACTGATTTTGTATAATTATATTGCTGTATTTACAAGTTTGCTTTTTTTTGAATAAAATACTTGGCTGAAGAGATATACAAAATATACAGGAACAGTTGTTCCAAGCAAAAGTTTATTTTGTGCCGTTTAACTTTATATATATATTTATCTATATATAAAATTAAAATGCACAACATAAATTTATGCTTTGAACAACTGTTTATGTATATTTTTGTGCAGTTGTTTATTTTTGGTGCAACTGTTTATTTTGGTGCAACTGTATTTTTTGAAACAAAGATATATACATATATATTTACTGATTTTTACACCGAAATTGTAGTTTATGCTTTTTGTTAAAAATAGATTTAAATTAAAACTTAAATTAGAAAAACAAAGAATATAGTAAGACTTTATACTTAACGCGTTATATTTCTTAACAAACAAACAGTTATCAATGCATTTTACTTCAGGTACCTGCAAGTACTTGGAGGATCTCTTTATATTTTACTACATATTTTATTTGAGGAGATAACCTGGGTTCTGTATTATAACTTTAAAGTTTAGAAACTTTATATAAAGTATTTCAACCACCAGTTGTCTACAAAAATAGCTTCCATTGCAACGATAATAACATAATATATATGAAGCTATTTGAAAAATACATAATGCAGTTAATTTTTAGAAAAACATGTTGCATAAATCTTTAATATTATTTAATAGCTAAATAATGGTTGCTGTACAAAACTAAGAATACACTAATAATATTAACTTGGAATTTTTGAAAATTTTATAATTATAAAATATTTTTGATAATTATTTTTCAATTAATTTTTTATGATTAAGTTTACAGGGTTGCCACACACTCAGGGAACTCAGGGAATTTTCTAGTTTAACAAAATCTCAGGGAAACTCAGAGCAGTTTTGGTTTTTTCTAAAAATCTCAGGAAAAATTTTATTTAGATCTATAATGAGATTTAGTTAACCTAGGTTCAATATTTTATTCAAAGAAGTAAATTTTGTTTATTTTCAAAAGCTTATTTAGAAATTTTTTAATAGATAATAAAATATTAAATGACTTGAAAAAAACTCAGGAAAACTCACCGAAGATTTTTTGACTCAAAGAGTGGCAACCCTGAGTTTAGCTTTTATTTTCTATCTGTCTGAAGCTAATTTATACTTTTGGTTTCAAATGTAATTAATAAAGAGTTATTAATGTTTAACATAAGTCTAAAATAAATATTTATTGTTATAGCTTATATTTATAGTTTAATTACCACTGATAACAATACTTATTTTCTTTGTATTTGATAATGTTTTTTAACTATTGTACTGTTTGGGTTCAACAAATCCAGATTACTTAAAATGTAATAATGACCTATTTAAACACTGCTACAAATGCAACACAAAACCTGGTCAAAAAGAACCTGATTTTGTGTGCTTAAATTTATTATTTTATTTTTTTTATTAACAAATATATTTAAGTGGTAATTTTTTTTATAAAGGTAACACTAAAATAAAATAAAATTGAAAACAAAATTGTATTAAACCAGTTGAAATAAAATTTTGAATGCCCCCTGAAGACCACAGTTTGCTAGCCCTTGACCTGTTACAAAACTATCTGTACTTTACAGAATGATTTTTTTATATATTTTAATACATACTATAAATTAATTTTTTTTTATTGTCAGCAAGCTTTCTTACAATAGTGACATTTTTTTCAAGATCTTTTGTTTTTGAAATAATGGATAAAATTTTTTTTTATGTTGATAAATCTAAGAAGAACAAAGCCTCAACTAGAATTGGAGATACAAAGTTTACAATTAATTCAATTTATTTATTTACAACTTAAGTTTAGTCATACTTTTTGGAATATAATGATTTTTGTTGTAAATTTCGAAATTATTAAAAAAATAAACTGATAACATCTTAGCTATTTTATTATTGTACTGATACTGTTTATAAATAACAACAGCTTATCTTTTGTTTTTAGATTAATGCTTACTTTAGTTTGAGTAAGAAAGGTCTACAATTGTGTTGACCTTTTAAATACTTATAATATAATTTTGAAATTACTTTTTTATTAGTAAAGTATTATCAATTAATATTATAATTTTAATAAAACAAGTTTTAGAAGTTTTTGTTTTAATAGTTTTTCTGTTATATTTTAGTAACTTTAATGCTTTTCATTTATTTTAAAACCTTTAGCTTTGGTTATAAACATATAGAATGATTGTGATTACAAAAAAAAGTTTTTTCTTATTTTTTATTCACAGAAAAATAAAACTTCAGCAAAAGTCATCCGAGCAAATGTTTGGAATTTTATGTGTCTTAAAACATTTTCAGGCTTTTTCAACAACAAGTTTTGATCATATCACTTCAATCATTAGACTAAAGCTTTCTTTAGACTAAGATCCTGGTTTCTTTTTGAAACTTGCCAGTTAGTTGTTCCATATGAAAGCTTTAAAGCAAAAGCTGATATGACCAGTAACATCAAGTTACTTAAATGCAATGATACATAAAAACACATGTAGTGTTCTTTTTGATTATATTACAAACCAACAAGCTATCATACTAGTGTAAATGTTTTTTTTGTTTCATGGCAATTAGCCAACTTGAAATCACTAATTATCTCAGCTAACAATAACTTCATGGTAAAAGATATTAATTGTTTGTAGATTAAAGATAGCCAGTATATATTTTATGAATAACTGAGGAATTTTCATCAGATTAAAACCTGGGTTGTAGTTAAATGAAAGTTTTGGTCTAATGATTAAAGTGATCTGATAAAATATCCAATAAAAGATAAATGAGACTGAGCTTTCAAATTATGTTTGCAGCTTAAGGGCTAAAATACTAACTACAAAATAACTGGTTGTAAAAGGAGCCAGCCTACAGCTGATGGTAACAACCTGGTGTATAGGCTGTACTAAAAAGAAGCTACCACTGTAATGTATGCTCTAAATAAAAAAAGATGTCTAAAAAATAACCATTTCTTGTTGTAAGCATATTAAAAATTCACTATCAAAGTTTGATAAATTTTAAAGTTACCTATTGAAATATTATTGATTTTTTATATTATTCTGGAGCTAAGTTGAAATTTAGCATAAACATTTTCTACACTTGATTGAAAATTGTGCCACCTTTTTTAGTTTTATGTAATTTTTACATACTGTACGTAACTTTTTAACTCGAATGTCTGAGATTGCTTTGCATAAAATGTGTTTACTATTTTTAAATTTTAACACTTTGAAACAAACTTTCTTATGTTTTTAATTATATATTCTAACTGTATCATTTATTTTTATAAGTCAAAAACTCTAAAGGTCAAATTGTATCATAATAAATGATTTGGTTGTTTTGTTTATTTCAACTTTAACTTATCTAAAAACTAAGTTATAAATAAATTTAGATTCCTAAACTGGTTTTAGTTAGAAACAGCTGATGATCCATAGTTACAAATATATACATATATATATTTACCCTTACCGTTAATAACATATTCTGTGAATAATAAATTTAATTTGTTTGTTCTATAGCTACTTATGTTTATAAAACTTTTCCAGTAATTAAAAATATTTTTCTTTCCCCAACTTTAGTGTACATATTGGTATTCATTTTTGATATAGTATATTATTTTATTTTTAAAACAAGATATCTTAACTAATTAGAATAATTTCCGGTAGTTTTCTTATAAATTTTATTAGTTTGTTACATTTTTTTTGCAGTATAGCAAATTGTTCTAAACTTTGCTATAATTTATTGGTATAATATAATATTCATTTTTAATTTATATCCATTAAGTTAATTTTAAAAGGAGTTTACCTGTAAGTAGACTTTACAAAACCATACATAAAACCATCAATAGCACTGCCGTTGTTTAAACTATAAGATTTTGAAATCTGTTATAAATCTTGAAATGTTCTCTTAAATCAAGTGATGATCACCTGCAACTACCAAACCTTAAAAGTCTACAATTTGATAAAAAATTATAGTTAAAATTGGATTTAATTAACAAAATTTTTAAGTTTGATCATTTAACAGATACTATTTTTATTAATTTAAAGTATTGTTGTTGCTTTGAAAGTAGATACTTTGACTTAATCATTAACATAACATATAAATATTTGTTTCCTTAAGCTATAGGTAATATAGGTTCTAAATGTATAAAATAATTATATTCTTTTTATTATATCATATAATTCTTTTATTATACCGACATATGTTGCTGTGTGTTAATGGATTAACACACTTCAACTGGGTTATGAATGAAAGAAAGAACAGTTCTTTCTTTAATTCTTAATCCAGTTGAATAAAATTAATCCCTTTACACACAGGAACATATGTCGATATAATAAAAGAAGTACTGTATAATTTGATTTTTTTATATACTTTAGTGAACTTGTTTCACTAGGATTTTGTATTCACCAACACTTAAACTTATATTTTGAATAGTTGAAATAACTGTATAAATTATCTTTTATTGAATCACTCGTTTTGTTTTCAATTTTTCCAATACTTTTACCTGATTAGCTTTAATTTTTTTTTTTCAATAAACCTTCATATGTATGTGATGTAGCAATCTTCCAGATCCACAAAATTAAAATCCTACTAGAACCAGATATTAAAAAAAAAAAATAAGATCCCTTAGCAACCTGATTAAATCCTTTAAAAAAATTAAGATCTGGTTGGAACCCTATCCAGATCTATTTTCAAAGTTAGTATCTAGCCATATCTGGATCCATTTATTAAAATAAGGATCAAACCAATCTTGATATTAGTGATAAATGGCCTGAACCAGTATAGTGGCTCCAGTAAATCTATAATTTTTAGATACTTTAATATGCTTTCTGTTTTAAATTTACTATAATAGTCAAAAAAATGCAAACTAAAAAAATAAATATATATTAAAGGTATCATTCTCAATCATACATTAACCCATCATTTGCTGTAACTGATGATGTCCTTGACCCACATTTATCAATCTCTAAGTACTTTAGTCAATTTTCAGTGAATATATGTAAAGACAAACATAGCAGAAATCTTTTAATTTTGGATGTGGTTTCATTGGTTGTAAACTACTTACAGGTATTAAGTTTTATATAAGTTTATGAGATTTTTTTTTTGCAGCTTTGTTCAAAGTTTTGAAAATTTTATTTAAAATTTTTATTTTCTAACAAAAAGTGTATTTTATATTTAAAAAGATTAAATAAATATTTAACATGAAAATTTTTGTCTTTAACAGTTAAATTATTCTCATCATTGTATTAGCAATTATAAAAGTATATAGTGTATAATTTTTAGTAAAAATGTACAATTATTACCTAGATATCAGCTTTGATTTTATCATTAAGCCTAAGGTGGCCATGGCCTGACACTTACACAAAAGCTTTGTCTTTTTTGTTCTTTATTGATTTGGACTTTTGGGAATTTTCAAAAAGAGTTTCTAGTTCATATGTTGCAGCTAGAGATAATTATGTTGATAGCTCACTTATACCTTTTAGTTTTATGTAAGTTAAAACTTGTTTTAGATTTTAAGTTTAAACAAACATTCAGCTAACTTAGACATTTTTTTTTCTATTATATTTAGGGCTGATATTGTTGTGTGGTTCATAGCCTTATCTGCTGGAATACTATTTACTTTTGCTATTTTTAAAACTGTAAAAGTTTTTAAAAATACTACAACAAAGGTTCAAATGATTAAAAAGTCTCTGATATTTTTCATTCAGGTAATGTTTTTTTGATTTTAGATAAAAATTAAATTTGACTAAATTTTCTTTGTAAAACAATATTATTATTTTCATTGTTTGTCTTGAAATATTATTAAAGTTTTTATTAGATAAAACTTTAATGTTTAATAATATCTACTGAGATTGTGTTACAGTCTTTTATCTTGTGTATTAGTACAAAGTCTTAATATTCACAAGATGTATTTACAGCTAGTTGGTTGCTATGTATACTTCCTTAGTGAACTTTAATCTAAATAAACTTGAAAATTAGTGATATATAACACTTTTCTTAAATGTAAACACATACTAATTTTACCTGTAATTTATCTATATTCAAAATATTAACAGTTTTACTAAATCTTACATAGCCAACAAAAGCTAATAATAGTTTTTATTTATTGGATTTTTTTAGTTATAATATTTACTAACAACGTATTTTTAATTTATAGCTACTTGGTTTGCCTGCAGGTGTTCAATTTGCCAAGCTATTTTGGTGCTTGCCTTATCCTGAAAATAATGTTTTAGATGTTGATAACAGGATTAACTGTTGGAGTGCTGGTCATGTGATTCTTGTTCTTGTTGCTTTATTATTCATTTTCATTCTTTTTTTTTATTTTCCTTTTATGTTTTGGAAGTGCATTAATAGCCAGGTATGCTTTTTAAGTGTATTTATGTATTTTTAAATGTAAAAAATTGTAAATACCTTGAGCTTTAAAGACATTTTTTATTATGTTTTGATTATAACTTTTAATTTTTTTAAACATAGTTTTAGAATTTTGTACTAAAGTTTTAATACCATCAGAATTTCGACTACATTAGACTTCTCTGAAAAAATAAAAAATAAAATAGTACTTGATTTATCTAAAGTTTACTTTTTTTTGCCTAATGCTTGACAATTCTTAATTATGTACATAGTTTATTATTTGTCTAAAAGAGTAAACTAGTATTAGACTTAGAGTTTAAAAGCAAAACAATTATAGTTCTCAACTAGAACAAATTAAAAAGACAGTGTATAATAATGTTTTTTAAATTATTTAATATAATACTGAGCTTCAAAAAAAAGCATAATTAATTACAAGTTTCTATTTTATATGTTTTAATTTTTTTTCGATTTTAGCTAGATTCTTTAGTTTAATAACTTACTAAACTTTTATTTTGAAGCTTTTCAATGAAATATTTGAGGCACTTTAAGTTTTATTTGTTTTTCAGCTGTAGTGGGCAAAAAGTTAAGTAAGGTACTTACACCTTTGTACAGGAATTAAGTATATTCTTTTAATTTAGTTAAACTTTTGTACCTACAGATTGTAACAAAGGACGAGTCTAAGCATGAAGTTTACTTGAGGCTGAAGTATTTTGAAAACATTACTGGTATAGATGACTCTTGGGTTAACAAAAATTTTGTTTACTTTGCATCATTTAATCGATTTTGGGCTTTCTTTCGACCTCTAAATCATGTGCTCAATTTTTATATTTTGTTTTGCTATGGAGTTCTATTTAATGCTAGGTAGTTTTGTACATTTTTTATAAGATTTTTTTTTCTTTAATAAGTAAAGAAAAAATATTTTTTGATATTTTTATCTGAAACTTTCTTCAAATTTTGTTATTAAAAGTATGATTATAAACTTTCAGGACCATTTTATAGTTTTATTAACTAATTTACATACTTTCTGTTAATTCTTAGCTTAATGTATGAGATTTAAACGTTTTATTTTTTAGTGTGGTGTTTAAGATTTTTTGATACTGTTGTAGTTTTTAGGTGTTAGTATTATTTTTAGTTTAAGTATTTAAAGCTTATTTTTAATTTAAATGCAAATGCTTTAACTATTTTAAACTTTAATAAACAATCAAGTCACTTATTAACTTTGGTTTTATAGATTATGGCAATCAAGTCTCATATTTGCTATGTTTGTCGTTTTATTAATTATCTTTTCTTTCCGACCACCTTATAGGGTTAGTTTTATTTAAAATTGTATTTAAAGTTGAAGTTAAATTTTATTTAGTCTAAAAAAATACAACAGTTTTTTATGAATTGAATATACCTTTTAGTAATTTAAGTTTTCTATTAAAAGTGGAGTTAATATTTTGGGTGTTCTTCAGATAACGAGTTTGAATTTCATGATAATTTGGAACTACTTTTGCTTGTGCAGTATGCTTATGATTGGAATTATGCAAAATATTGACGGAATTCAGTCTACATTTCTTGTTGATACTTATATCCAGGTATACCATCGTATAAGTTTTTATACTTATTTTACAAAAATATTATATTGTGTTTAAAGTATTGCTTTTTGTATAGTTTAAACTTCAAAACAATTTTTAATATCGTAAACGTGCAAATAGACCTTTATTTATAAACGAGCTTTTAAATAGTTTGAATATATGTTTGATTGAATTAAACTGCCATATTTCTCTTTTGAATTGTACTATTTTTGGAGACTAAATTAATGATTTTAACGCAGTTTATTTTTGTTCATTGGATACAACTTTTCTTTACAACTTAATTACAGTCAAACCAAAACAAAAAAATTCCGGTCTAAAATTTTTATATAAAACGTGAAGAATAAAAATGTTTACTTACTAAATTTGTGGTTGAATACAAAAATTTAATCAAGGTGGAACTGATACTGATTAACGTGGCTTGGACAATAGGTACTTTGACATGTCTCATATATATTTATTTGCGATGGAACAAGACTATTTTTCCTAGAGCTGAGTTTTTCCCACTCCTTTTCAAACAAGACTATAATTTTATAGACCACGACAGTAAAAGGTTTTTTAGTAAAGCTGTAATTTTATAATAATGTTTGTAGTTCTAAGCACTACTTTTCAGAATATGTAGAGTAGTGTTTGTTTGTTACCTATCGAACTTTCAAACAACTCTAGTAAGTGAATTTTGTTTGTAACAGGTCTTATGTATAGGTTTTCAGAAAAAAAACACAACACAGTTCAATTAATAAATTTAAGTTTTTAATACTGTTGTTATTCAAACACTGTTCTATTATAATTTTAGAATAATTTAAAAGTTGCTTAAAAAATGGTATAATTAATATTAAAAACCATGTTTCAACTTAACAACAGTGTAAAGTTGTAACAAATTAAAAAAGAAACATAAATAATGGTAAGGTTTTAACAAGAGTTTTTTTTGTTTAAAAGAAATTTTTGTTATATAAACTACCTTTAATTTATTAGCATTTAGTAATTTATTTGATACTACTATTTACACCATGAATTCACATATTATTTTATTAAATTGTTCACTAGGCAGCTAAACAAACTTGCCCTCCCTAATGAAACTTGTAAAGAAAGAAAAATGTTATACAGTTATCATTTCGGAGATTGCTTAACTCAAAAAAAAAATTAATGAAATTGTAAATACAATACATTTAAGTCAAAGTAGCTATTAAGATTTGCTTCCTTAGTTTTAGGACCGATAGGTACATGATAGTCATTTGAATTCCAATGTGTTTAGGCCGATCAACTATTCTTTTTAGAATAGCTTACAATATTAGAAGTTATGTATACACCTCAACTTAAGGATTTCGTTTCTATAGTAATTTTTCTGTACCTGCTTGTAGTTCACTAGTAACATAATACAAACCTATTATATAACCCTTTTAATAAAACTATACTTTATGGGTAGGTGTCTAATATCATCGAAGCTTTAGTTTTGCAAATTTTTGCTTTTGCATGTAGCACAATATTTTTGTACTGCATCACTTTTGCACATTTCCTCTACATAATTATATCAGAAGTATGAACAACTCTACAAGATACTCGGAAATATACTTGAAAAGTCCTGTCTTTTATTGAGAAGTAACTCTTAATATTCTACTGCAATTGCTGTTTTTTCTTAAGTGTTTATTTGACAATATCCGCCCATACATTAGATCAGTGGTTTTTAAAGTGTGCATAGATTTTTTTTTACAGTACACAGAAAACTTAAAAAGTGAAAGCATATTTTTTAATTAACGTTTTTTTATCTTTTAATATGGGAAAGAGCTAGTTGTAACGTAAAATAACAGTTTTTAAACCGTTATTTATATACTAAGGCATTCAAAACATAAAAAATAGTATTGTTTAGTAAAAATGACATATTTTTTATAGTCTAGTGTGCACATAATTTATTTCCAGATAATTTAGTGTGCTCAGCTTTTGAAAAGGTTGAAGACCACTGCATTAGATAATTCTATTTTAAGTACCACCCTATTTATAAACTTTCAAAAGTTTACTTTTGTTTTACAGTTTTTTAAACAATGATAAATAATAAATAAATGATAAATAAAGTTATATAAAAGATGCTAATATTTTTGCATCTTTTTGATCCCATCCAGGCATCATTTTGCAAATCTACTTGAAAGCTTGTATTCAAGCAAAAAAAATAAAACATTAATTTGGTCAGCTATAAATAATGATAACAAATTTATCTTATTTTGCGCTATTTAATTTACCTGTGATTACTATGTTCTAGATTTTATTTTGTATTTTAGTTTTAATTCACTCTGTGTTATCGTACTTCATTTCACGTTCAGTTCAGTGATTGCTCATGAAGTTTTTTTTATTTGTATATATATATTTGAATAAACCTAAATGTAGAGTAATAAACCCGTCTAAAACAAATATTGGCCAAGTGGCTAAGAAAGTTTTAGATAGGTTAATTAATATAATGTGGAATGTTATGAAATTAAACCAATGGAAAAATACACTATCCGTTATTAACTGGTTCAATAATATTGAAAACAAACAAAAGCATAGTTTCATTAAAGCATTGTCAAAGACTTCTACCCTAATATTTCTAGAAATACGCTGCTAGAAGCACTAGCATTTGCTAAAAACTATTGCGCAATTAGTAAGGACGATATCGACACAGCAGTTCACTGCTGCAAATCAGTCATTATTTACAACAATTGTGCGTGGTCGAAAAAGGTATGGGTAATGGTTTTGATATACCGCAGGGAAGTTTTCATGGTGCAGAAGTATGCGAACTAGTAGGGTTACTTATACTGTATGAAATTGAGAAAGAAAATATCTTTGAGCAGAACAAGTTTGGAATTTATAGAGACGATGGCTTAGCGATCGTAGAACGTAAGTCAGGTCCAGTTATTTAGCGGCTTTCAAAAAGACTCAGAAAGGTGTTCAACAGATTCGACTTACAAATAACTATAGATTCCAATCTAGTAAGAACTAATTTTTTAAATGTAGAGCTAGACCTTCGCAATGACACTTATGCACCGTACAAAAAACCAAATTTCCAAACGGCATATGTCAATTTCAAATCAAACCTCCCTCGATATGTTGTCAACCAAGTACCTAAATCCATCAACAAAAGGTTGACAACTATATCTAAGAATGAGAGCTGCTTTAACAGAGCGAAACAGCACTACCAGGAAGCGTTAGTTAAAGGAGGTCACAATCACGATTTGAAACATAACACTGGTAACGAGAAAAAGACCAAAAGGAAAAGAGAAATATCCTATATTCCACCATTTTGTTTGTCGGCAGGTAAACGGTTCCTGGAAATCGTTAGCTGAAACTTTGGCCCAACGCACCCGTACCATAAAATTTTTAATAGAAAACTGTTGAAAATTTTGTACTCGTGCATGCCAAACATGAAGAGCCAGATAATGTCTCATGATCGCAAAATGTTAGAAGATAAGGCAGAAGACCGAAAGCTATGCAACTGCAGAGATAAATGCATAGTGGATGGCAATTGTTTGTTAACAAATGTTATCTATAGAGTGACGATAATCACATCAGAGAAAAGAAAGCAGTATGTTGGCTCATCAGGTTTATCGTTTAAAAGTAGGTACACACGGCATAAATATTCTTTTAACAACAGTAAATACAGACTAAATACTACGCTTTCGAAATATATCTGGGATTTGAAGGATAGAAATAAATATTTTAGCATTTAGTTGGAAATTTTAGCATGAACAAAAAACAAACTCAATTTAAAACATGGCTGCTTTCTCTGCAATATCGGAAAACACGTGATCTCAAAATTAAACTCAAATCTAGCTTTAAATAAACGAAATGAACTTTTTAGTAATTGTAAACATTTTTCAAGCTTTTATTTTAGTGATTTTGAACATTTATGCAAACTTAGTGTGTCTTATATCTTTTAATGATAATTTAGTGACGTAACAATCCCTAATGTTTTTTCTCAGTTTCATGTACACTTTGACTTATGTTTTAAGATAAAATCACAATAAACTAACTGAAGATCTGTTCTGTTTAGCAGAATAGTGAAACAATTTTATTTGAAAACTTAGTATTTTATTAATATATATATATATAACACATAATAATGTTATATGTTAATGTTCAAACTTAAACACCTTCTACTCTAAAACTTAAACTCTTAAAACTCTTAAACTCTGACCTTGAAAAGAAGTTCTACATCGGCTTATGCTCCACTCAATTCAGATTTCGGTATGCCAACCATAAAAAATCTTTTAAAGGTGGTGTATACGAAAATGAAACTGAGCTTTCGAAGTATGTTTGCGGCCTTAAGCGCAAAAACATTGATTTTAAATTAACTTGGGAGGTGATAAAAAGAGCACAGCCAATAGCAGATGGTAACAACCCTGTTTGTAGGCTGTGCTTAAAAGAATCAACAGCCGTTATGTATGCGTTAAAAAAGGAAGGTTGTTTAAATAAGAGGAGCGAATTTATATCGTCTTGTCGACATATGAAAAAGCTTCTCTTAAAATACAACAAATTTTGAAGCATTTTATAGTCAATTAACTGTTGTTTTCGTTATTTTAGTTGTTTGATTAGTTAGATGGTAGATCGATTTTCGTACTGAATATTTGTAATGTACAATATTACGTCATACTGTTTTTTGTTATTTTGCATAACTTTTGTATCTTTGTTTAGTACAGTGCTTTTTATTTTGAATTTAACTGGCTGATGATTAAAGCTTTATGAAAAATTAAAGCATTATGAAACATAAGTACCAGATTTTTTAAAATCGCCATTTGAATAAATTATGTATATATATATGTATATATATATATATATATATATATATAGTTAATAGTTAATTGATCATATATAATTAATCCGGCAAAAACTTTTATTGGTAAACCTGCAAAAACAAATTTAGATAAGATCAACAATTTTATAAGATCAAAAAGTAATTTAATACAATGGAAAAATACTTATGAGGTATTGAACTGGTTAAATAACTTAAGCAACAAATCAACTTCAAGGTTTATCAAATTTGATAAAGTTAGCTTTTATCCAGCCATCTCAGCAACAATTTTGGAAAACTCCTTCAATTTTGCTGCAGGCCTAACTGAAATCACGGAAAAGGAAAAAGGGCTAATCAGACATTGTGTAAATCAGTACTGTTCCACAAAGGTGAACCATGGTCGAAAAAGCATAACAAGAACAGCTTTGATGTACCAATGGGAAGCTTTCATAGCGCAGAAATTTACGAACTGGTTGGCCTATATATTTTAGATATATTGAAGAAGGAAAAGATCTTTAGAGATGGTAACTTTGGCATATATCGTGACGATGGTTTAGCAGTGGTGTACATTCTACCTGGACCAGATATGGAGAGTAAAGTCAAACATCTAAGAAAAGTTTTTAAAAACATTGGTTAAATATGGATAATTGGTATTGAAGCCAATCTGTTTGTAACAGACTTCTTAGGTGTAACTTAGATTTTCAAAATGAATGCCATAAGCCGTATAGAAAACCAAATGCGCATACGGTTTATGTGAATAGCAAATCAAACCATCCAGAGCATGTGTTAAAACACATACCGGTCGCAGTGAATAACCGCCCCCAAAAGATTTCTGGCAGTCAAAGCATTTTCAAGGAAACAAACCAAGCTATAAGATATAAGAGAAAGTGGGTACTATCACGAGTTAGCCTATAGCCACAAAAACGAGAAGGGTAAGAACAAGAAAAGAAGGAGAAAAAGTATTTTATATTTCAATGCTCCATTCTGCAAAAGTGTGGCAACACGGGTTGGGAAGCGCTTCCTAGAGATTGTGGACAAAAATTGTAAAGTTTTTAACAGGAAGACACTAAAAGTGTCTTATTCCTGCATGCCAAACATGAAACAACTTATAATGACACACAATCGAAAGATGTTAGACCAGGGTTTCCCAAACTCATTTACTAAATCGCCCCCTTTTCAGTAATTTGAAAAAAAAATGCCCCCCACGATTTTACAAAGTAGTTTTTCTTTTTAGTACAAACTTTTGAGATTAAAAAAATTTGTGTTCGAAATGTAATTTAGTCTAGTACTTCTTATGCACGCACTTTTGTGTTCAAAGTAGTTTACAGGGCTTTAGAAAATAATTTACAGTTATTTTCTTAGAAGCCCAGTAAAGTGTATTAAAATACTTAAATATTAAAAAGCCTTGTGTAATCTGTAATCAATCCTGTTTAAATATGAACTGTTTTGAAACTAATGAAACTTTTAGGTCAGTGGTGGACAACTTTTGTAGTGAGCAACTCATATTTACTAAAAAATCTTTTCTAGTTTCAACTCGTTAAAAAATGTAATTGCGGGCTGCATGATTTAAAAAAATAACAAAAAAAAAATTAAAAAACTCGAGCAAAATTGTAATAAAATTATTTAGTATTATTGTGATCTAGGAAATACTATTGTGAACTGAAAACGAAATGAAAGTGTATTTCAAAATAGTAAGTATCAAAATACTAAATTTTATTTATTTTGCACAAGTAGTTTTCAATTTACTTAGCGGGTCGAAATTCGACTGGATCTGCGACTGGATCTGAGCAGTACGTTACCTATCTGAAATCTTAAATAAAACCTGACATTATAATAATATCTCATATAACGAATTTTGGACATTTAGAAGTTAATACTAAGTAATTTATTTAAGCCGCACAAAATACTTAAATTACTTTATAAATAGGCATATTCTAAAATAACTATACCAGAGATTAAAAAACCATAAAAAAAATAAACAGTTTATTTTACACATAATAAAATAAAAATTGAAAAATAATTTCTGATCTAGTTTGAGGAAGTTTGACCGACTGGTTGATTATCTTACATGAAAAGTGGTTTCATCAAGTTAATGCAGTAAATTTATTAATTTCATTGCCAAGATATATTGTAAGCAAGTTAGTTGTAAAGTAAAAACTTTAATTTAAAACTTTTTAAACTATTTGTTTCGTAGTAGAATACCATGAAATAGTATTTGACTGGGAAAATCTTTAGGGAACTAAACCTTAATTCTAACTTTTTTATTTATTTATTTAAATTCAAAAAAAAATTTCAATGTTTGACAGTTAATTCTGTGAACAGAAAGTAATCAATTAAAAAAAACTTTTAACTAGGTTAAAATTTTGTTTTGTAATTGTAGCAGTCTTTTTGATGGCTTATTTTATTCTGTTTAAAAAGTTTTTTTTCTAACTATTAGCCTATGATAGTTTAACAGAGGAAAATAGTGAAAAACTAAAAGCTAGTGTTGAAATATTTAAATAAACTAAGTATATTCTAACTGTAAACGTATATTCGTAATATATATTGAATTAAGATAAAATAAAAAATAGTTGTATTAACAGTTTAAAACTCCTTATATGATAAAAAAAAAATTAACAATAGTAAATCAAGTTTGAAAATAAAATTGAGTTTAAGAAACTTAAAAATGAAAACGTAGAAGTCATTTCAAATAAAGGCCTCAAATTTATACTCTTTTAAAACCAAAAAATTATTTTTAGAAATAAAAACTTTAATGGTTATTAAAATTTTACAATCAGGTAATAGTTATATAGTGATATAAGTTGTATACAGATTAAACAAGTAATAACAAAAACCTGTCAAATAAAGGTCTTTCAAACAAATATTTTAATTTTATCTCTATGCTATAAAAACTTTTAGTGTTATGTAAAACGACGAATATGAACTACAAAATTAACCAGGTCAAAATAAAACTATTAACAACTTTAAAACATAAACCATTTAATAAATATAGTAGACTTCTGCTTGAGTTCGGACTTTAAAAAAATCAAAAAGTGCAAACTCAAAAAATTATTACCACATTTTTTTTACAAAATGACAAATTTCAATGTGTTATATGCAATAATGTTACGAAAAAACATGAAATCCACTAAAACATAAAACAAACTTTAATTAAAAAAAAGATCTATATAAGCTATTAGATATTATATATAATTTGTTTTATTAATATTTAGTTATTAATAGGATTTACTTTAGTTAAATTTAAGAAAATATAAATTTGCAATTTTTTTGGGTAAAAAGTTCGAACTCAAGAGGAAGTTTACCGTAATTAATATTTATTAGGCATTATGCAAACCTGTTTTAGAATAAATAGCTTAATACAGTTGTTATTATAAAAAGACTACTTAAATACAATACAAACCAGGTTAAATAAGAAATATTTTAAAAGATCAAATAAAATTAAAAAACTTTCATAAAATAATGTCTGCTACTAAAGTATAATATAATGTGAAGGATGAGGTTCATGACTGCTTGCAAGTTTTTCTAATTTGATTCTTAATCAGTAAAATAGAGTCTTAAGTCACCTCCTTTATAAATATCTAGATAAGGTTTTTTGCTCAAGATGTTGATAACTGAACTGAAAGCTTTCTCAATAATATAGCTAGAAGGAAAAGCTACAAACAACAATCTATATTCCTCTCAAATGATTGGATACTTTTGCCTTAGTTTTTGTTGAGTCCAAAAGCTTTCATATCGTTCTTTGGAAGAATTTACTTTAAGTTCAAGGTCAGTTTGTAAGTCTGAGAAGGTTTCCTGTTAGTCGTTTACTTCAAAAGTATCTGCCTCGAAGGAATCCATATTTTTATCTATTTGATAGCTTTTTTGTGTCAAATCTAAATTTTACTACTTAATATGTTAAATTTGTTAAAAATTCCAGATTTTTCCAGGTTTGTTTTTGGCTAAATTATCAAATTCCAGGTTTTTCCAGGTTTCTAGGTAAATTGGCAACCCTGTATAGTTTTATTTCTTAGTCTAACTTAGTGACTTTTCAAAAAACAACTGGAAATATCATGAGGTTATAGTTAAAAATAAATAACATACGTTTTTACCATTTATGATCCCAAATAACATATATGTCAGGTTATAAAACAGTGAGAGGGATTCCAATCGTCTATGATCTATGTAATTTTTAAATAAGGAAATATATGAATGAAAATATAGTATTTACTTGAAAGTAGGAGTCATAAGCACTTGATTTTTTTTTTCTATTTTTTACATAAATAAAATTATCTTTTTTGTTTAAGTTTTACCTCAGAGTCAAATAATTAATAGCAAGCTAAAATTAGTAAAATAGCAAGAAAAAAAGTAAAAATCTTATGACAGCCCAAAATTTTAAAATCGCCCCCTTTTCGCCCCCTTACTAGTTATCGCCCACCCTTTCGCCCCCTTACTAATTATCGCCCCCCGAATCACTAAAATCGCCCACTTTGGGAAACCCTGTGTTAGACACACAGGACAAAGAGAGGCAAATGTGTGACTGCAAAAAACAAGAATGCCCGGTAAATGGATGTTGCCTAATGGAAAATATTGTATATAAAGCGACTGTCATAACTGAAAACCAGATCAAGTTTTATGTTGGCTCTACTGGACTATTGTTTAAGAATCGCTACACAAAACGCAAGTACATCTTTAAACATGAAAAACATAGAAATGCTACAACTTTATCACCGTTTATAACAGCTAACTCTTACCTTGAAAAGAAGTTCTACTTCGGCTTATGCTCAACTCAGTTCAGGTTTCGTTATGTTAACCATAAAAATCTTTTAAAGGTGGTGTATACGAAAATGAGACTGAGCTTTCAAAGTGTACTAATATATATATAATTTATTAGTACAATGCGATTTAAAAAACTCTAAAACATATATTTCATAAAGACAAAAAAGATTGTCTTCAATCTTCAGCCAGTTCAAACTTAAAATAAAAAGCACTTTGGTAATCAGAGATGCAAAATTTATACAAAAAAACAAAAAACAATATGACGTAAGAGTAGAATATCGTACATTACAAATATTCGGTGCAAATATTGAAATAGCTGAATATTAAGTACAATAGTTTTTGTTTTTATGAAAGATATGTTCTAGAATTTTTTAAATTGCATTGTACTAATAAATTATTTAAAATCCCTTTAGTGGGCTCTATAGTAAGTGATTAAGTTTAAACAATCACCTTTATTTATATATATATATATATATATATATATATATATATATATAAAGGTTTATTCAAAGATGCAAAACTCGAAGAACTCAAGTTTCGTGATTACTCACTCATCAGCTTCAAAACAAGTTTAAAATAAAGCACAAAACAAAATCACTAATGAAGGTAAAAAAATTTTTGCATAAATAGATTATGACGTAATTTTGAAACTATCAAAAATCGTGCAAAACGGCTTGTGCAATAACTAATCTACCAACAGACAATAAACTAGCGAAAATTCATATAACTTCAGTGAGTAACTACATATTAGTTATATGAATTTTCGCTAGTTTATTGTCTGTTGGTAGATTAGTTATTGCACAAGCCGTTTTGCACGATTTTTGATAGTTTCAAAATTACGTCATAATCTATTTATGCAAAAAATTTTTTACCTTTATTAGTGATTTTGTCTTGTGCTTTATTTTAAACTTGTTTTGAAGCTGATGAGTGAGTAATCACGAAACTTGAGTTTTTCGAGTTTTGCATCTTTGAATAAACCTTTTTATTAACAAAGCCCTCAAGGTGGGCTCAGTGTGAAAAATTTAATTTATTAAGTTAAATAACTTAATTTTATATATATATATATATATATATATAAAATAAGGTTAATGTTTAAACTTAAACACTTTCAACTGAGCCCACTTGAAGGGCTTTTAAATAATTTATTCAAATGGCGATTTTAAAAATTCTGGAACATATGTTTCACAAAGCTTTAATTTTTCATAAAGCTTTGATCATCAGCCAGTTAAATTCAAAATAAAGCACTGTACTAAACAAAGATACAAAAGTTATGCAAAAAAACAAAAAACAGTATGACGTAATATTGTACATTACAAATATTCAGTACAATTTTATAGTCAATTAACTGTTGTTTTCGTTAATTTTAGTTGTTTGATTAGTTAGAAGGTAGATCGATTTTTGTACTGAATATTTGTAATGTACAATATTACGTCATACTGTTTTTTGTTTTTTTGCATAAATTTTGTATCTTTGTTTAGTACAGTGCTTTATTTTGAATTTAACTGGCTGATGATCAAAGCTTTATGAAAAATTAAAGCTTTGTGAAACATAAGTACCAGAATTTTTATAATCGCCATTTGAATAAATTATATATATATCGAATTAAGTTATTTAACTTGATAAATCAAATTTTTCACACTGAGCCCACCTTAAGGGCTTTATTAATAAAAAGGTTTATTTCAAGATGTAAAACTCAAAGGAATCGAGTTTCGTGCTTATGCACTCATCAGCTTCAAAACAAGTTTAAAATAAGTCATAATCTATTTATGCTAAATTTTTTAACTTTCGTTTGTGTGTTTTGTTTGGTGCTTTATTTTAAATTTGTTTTGAAGCTGATGAGTGCATAAGCACGAAACTCGAGTCCTTTGAGTTTTACATCTCGAAATAAACCTTTATATATATATATAGATATACTGAAAATTTCAAAATTCCTTGATAAGCTTATGGAAAAAGATAAGCTAATTAAAGTAAAATAATTTCTACAGGGTTTTACAGGTTGATAGTTAATAATAGGTAAAAGACTTAAAGCTAAATCCGACTGTTATAAAACTATATAATATTTGTAATTATTAAGTCTAAACTAAGTAAAGTAAACTAAAATACACAAAAAATCATAATATAAACAAACCACTTACTTTAATGGATAGAAATACTGATTCAAATTTATTTTATTGTTGTCAACGATTCAACAAAATACATCCAACAATTACGTCACAACATATATGAAGATTAAGACAGCTATTTTTTTACAGAACCCAGTTAAAGTATGTTGATTCGTTAACACACAAAAACATATGTTGGTACAATAAAGGAAGACTACTGTATAATTTGTTTTTATTTATATTCCAGTGAACTTGTTTCACTAGGATCTTTTGTTAACAAGCTATTAAATCTATATTTTGAACAGTTAAAAGTTAAATATTGATAAAAGGTTTAATTATGGCTTGAAGTTTTTAAAAACAGTTTATGTAATCAGTATTTTATAATATGATTTTTAATTTTATAATTAACTTTAAGATTTATACTAGTAACAATCTATACCTTAAGTAAGGTTGATAAAGGTAACATCGGCTAAAGGATACAGGGGCTAAGCCTATACTTTCGTTTACCGTGAGACAAGCTCAAGTTGACATAAAAGGTTGCTTGATGGTAGAACATGTTAAACCGTATGTAGTTTCTGTTGCAGCTGACTGATGAGTTTCAATAAGAACGAAATCCGGGTCTCAGTCTACCGAAAGCTTGTAGTCTGATGATCGAATTGGTATGATCAAACCTTAATGTTAACTTGCGCTTGTCTCACGGCAAACGAAAGTCAAGGATTAACTCCTGTAGACTTTCGCCATTGTTGTATTTTATCGTATTCAATACGAGCGTACCAGCTGTCTTGCCTAGTGGACAATGTATTAAACATTGCACAGTAAAAGACAATGCTGGCGTCACTAATCAACACCAGCAAACGGTTGCTTCATGGTAAAACATCATAAATTTTATGTATTTTTTGTAATTATTATAAACTTAAATATTTTAAAGGTTTGTTTTCTGTGCAATTCAATCCAGAGAACTTGTTACAAACTGCATGCAGATTGCTCCACTTGTTGTTCCCACACACCAACTTTCCTACTACATCCATCTCACTGACCTTCTCATTTTACAAGCAGAGTTAGTAATAAAAACTTTTTAAATCTGTAACATTTTATTAAGTGGAATAGAGTTTAAAGATTATTAAGGATCTTGTTTTGAAAATTTAAAAGTTTTATTTTATTTAGAGTATTGGGTCATACACATCAAAATTTATCATTTTTTTAGTAAACTTATTTACTATTTGAACTTTACAGAACTGTAGTTGTATAACTATAATACATAAAGTATTAGCTCATTGTATCGTATTTCATAACTATCATTATCTTTAAAAAATGTTTATTAATTAAAACTAAATGATTTTAATAGATTAAATAAGGAGTTATTCTTCATGTAATGTATACAGTTTCGAATTAGTTTTCATACAAGAAATACAATTAAGATTGGGAGGTACTTTGCAGAACAAAAAAAACACAAAAAAAAACGTGTAAACTTTTTAGCTTAGAGAAATATGAAATTAAAAAAGACTTATCACTTAAAAAAAGACAACAACTCTGCATACATAATCAAACTACTTGTTAAAAAAAAATCTATTGCCGAAAATACTTGTACATTTGCATTTTAATTATTTGACCAATTAATTTAATTAAATACGTTATAATGTGTATGTTTGTAAAATATGTAAAATATCAATCAATAAACTTAACTTTAGTTTGTTTAGACAGTTTTTGCAAAAAGCACTGAAACAATTTCAACAATTAAAAAAAAAATTATATATATGGGGTGTTTAGAAAAACTCGAGCTTTAAATTTTCAGCCATATAAAATTTTACAAGAAGGAAATATCACATCCAAAACAAAATAACGTTCGAAAACTTCACTAGAAGTAAAAAATGTTCGCTAAAGTTCTATTGTCGGAAGGAATTTTGTTTTATTTAAATAACACTTGCAACTTAACTAAAATATATTTTTGATTTTAAAAAATTCTTAAAACTTAAATCTTTTTATATCTTATCTCTGATTCTTTTTTAAAAGTTTTGAATATTGATATAAAGGTTTAAAATAAATTAATTATGACGTGGTTGTACAAATTTATAAAACACATGCTAATAAAACAACAATTAATAACAATAATTGAGTTATATTTTCAATTCCATTTCCTTTTCCTTTTCATTTCCAGAAACTTGCGTATTTAGTTTTGGTTTTTCTTTTTCGATGAGCATTGATTCGAAACTATAATGCTCACCTCGGGCACCCCTTTTAAGGACTTTTAAATTATTATCGATATTAGGACTTCAATATGGAAAATATACTCTCGTTAAGTTGCAAGTGGTATTTAAAGTTCGCCAAAGTAAAATTAATAAAAAAATAATAGTAGTACAAACTTTAATTTAGTTAGTTAAAGAGTTTTACGTTATAGTTATGTATAGTTTATAAATTAAAACATTTAATTTTAACAACTCAAGCAAAATATTTGTAGCGTAAGAATTATATATTTACAAATATATTATATTTAAGTGCACAACTTAACCCATTGAGATCAACCTTAAGGAGTTTACTTGATGAAATGATAGAGGCTTATAACACTTTTGCACCCAAATCAATTTTTACTGATTCTAACAAACGGCAAGTCCACACAACTGCATCCAATTTAGCTTTAGTGAGTAATTTGTATGTCGTTGAAAATAATTATTGTTTTATTCACAACTTTTCTTGTAAATATAACAACTTCTTCCATTGCTAAAATTTTACTAAAACTATGTCTATCAACTTTGTGACTCAAAAGTTTTATTTTTATACAATGTTTCTCCCTATAATTTTATTTTAATAAGTTATATTATAACTGTGGATCCCTCTAAGGTAGAAACACTCTATTATGAATCAGTTTTGAATCATTAAAATTTTATTTTTTATTTTGCAGAAAAATTAAATTGAAGCTTTAATTGTTTTGCTTAAAACTAAAAGTGTATAAAACTTTGTCTCACGATTAATAATGTGTTCTTTTACATCAAAAGTAAAATATAGTACAGTCGAAACTGTTTGTTGTAGTTTTTAGGAAAACTAAAACTTACCCATTCAAACTAAAGACCTGACCTAATTTTTTTATTAAAAAGATGCTGCCTGATTTCACAACAAGACTGCACCAGCGCGACATGGATATGATCCTTGTCACTCCTGTGAAGCGTAGAATGCTGCTCAAAATGTTTGTGGTTTCATGCTTCATGCGCGCCACACAAAGCGCCCATGTCAGGAGAAGGAAGCAAGCCAGTGACGTGGTGTGGAAGCAGGCGGGACGGGTCTCGTACGTGGACGAAGGATTTTACGATGAATGCAGGGACAACAGGAGTAAGTTTTAATTTTGATTAAAAGCTAAACGTATATATTTTTCACATTTGAATATTTTGTAAATAAAATAGTATCATTAAATATGTATTTTTAAAACTAGTTACAAGCTTCTTATTTAAATATTTTATTTATTTTGTTATCATTTGCAGGTATTCAATTTGTAAAAAAAAAATTATGAGGATTATAATTACCATTTGTTAAAACCATTTCTTATCGAAGTTAAAAGTTTGTAAACTGAATAAATAATTTAATTTTAAATGTAGGGTTTTTGGAGCGTAGAGGTCTACTTTCCAGTCGCAAGTTTGTTTTAGTTTTGATTTAACATTTTTTGTTTACTTAACTAAGCATATGTTTAGTTTTTACAATTTTGTAATGTTTAAATGTGTATTAAAGATTCTTGAAGCTTATTTTTTATAAAAATACACGTGTTTTTTTGGTTACCTTACTTATAATTTTGGAAAACTATGCTGTGATTCAAACTTACGCTCATTGAAATTCCTAATAGACTGCAGAGTTTCTGCTTTAACCTATTTAAGATTAAAACTTTGTTGAGTTGTTAATTTTGAGCTGTGTTCGAATTGCGAACTCAAGCGGCAGACTTCTATACATAATATAAAGTTTTATTATAAATTAGTTTCAAAATATCTGGTAGAAACAATTTGTGATCAAATAAGAGTTTATGAAATATGATGACATAAATTAAAAAAATAATTAATTACTAGCAAGTGATGTATACTTAAAAAATAAAAAAGAGAAAGACAAGTTAAACTATACATAATTGAAGAAGATTACACAAACAAATGTAAGAATCTAGTTGTAAAGTAACTCAACTTATGTTTTTTTTTTCTCAGACATAAAAACTGTAAATAATAACAGATTGAAATTACCTTTTAATTATTTGCAGGCCTCAAAGCATATACGAGTCTACAAACTGTTGAAAAATTCAAGTTAACTTTTATAGCTTTATAAATTAAGCACACTGTTATTTCTCTTGTACACCCAATATTATCAATCACTATTAACTGCTTTATTTTGCCTCAGAGTTTTATTTTGCTTAATCTTCGCTCATCTTTTAATTTCATCAGATAGTACGTTTTGTTTACTTAATCAAGCTTAGTATTGACATTTTTATTACTGTGACGTTAGTACATTCGTGCCAATAAGATGGTTCCTTGTTATAGTAATTATGCATTTATTTATTTTTATAATTATCACCTCTTTAAGTTTATACACATTTTATTCTAAAGATTAGTGTTTATAAACATCAAAATCGTTTGAATTAATATGACACAAATGATAGTATTTAGAAATTCTTTATGCCTGACGATTTATAATCTAAAATACAGCTTTTATAATTTTTTTTTTAACCTAAAAATTATATATTTAAATGGTTTTTGCGCTTTCGGTTTTTATTATGCTAATATGCTCGAATAAACGAAAAATCAGCTTTTAAACATACTATTAATTACTATTAAACTGACTTTTATTTTAAATATTTTAAGTAAATACGTAACAAGTACTAACTAAAAAGTTAATAATTGGAACTGTTTAATATAGTGATATAATAAATTGTTATCTACTGGATCCAAGATCCGAAACCGGCTATCTTTTGCTTGGAACCGGATCCGATCGGATCCTAACTAAAAAAAAAGATCCGTAAACAGATCGGATCCCGGCCGGATCCTAGCTGAAATTTGGCCGGGTCCGAGCCAGTTAGTTTGGAAAGACTTTGTTTTCCGCGATCAGCTTCTTTCAGTTTTATATACTTAGGTTATTGTGATTTTAATATAATATATAGAAAATTAGTCAAGCGAAACAGACTAATTAAACTTTAGTTAATCAATCTTTTTTTGTAAAAATACAGGTACATACAGCAGTTCATCAAAAAGTTATTAAGTTTTCATCTTTATTATAACCATTATTTAATTTACTTTTGATACAAGTTTGGAAAAGTTTTGGAGAAGAAAATATTTTTTTAGTTCCATTATGACAAATTTAGGGAGATATGATTTGGTTCTTCTTATAAATAAATAAATAAAACATTAGAAACAGGGTTTACACACGGACAGGATAATTCAGGATAGTTTTGTAAATTTAAGAACTTTTAAAATTTCAGAAAATATATATTCTAGATTTTAATTTAAGTAAGATTTAGTCGAATTTAATTTCTTATAACTCAATTTTTTATAACCATGCTGTTTGATAAAAACTTAAGTTTTAAAAAATAAGAAAAACATTTCAAAGTATTTGATAAAACTCAAGATGACTTAGTAAAGTTCCATTGTCAAAAAGATTTGCAACCCTGTAGAAATATAAGATTATTCATATTATTTTTAAATAATCAATTTCTAACAGTTAGATAGTTTATTTCTCCTTAATAAAAAATGTCAATTGCATGGAAATTGTCAACGTAAGTGAGGAAGACCCTTGTTATGCAATTTGCAGTCTTTGCAATAAAGGTAATGCTAATTCGTACAGCACTTCTTCTTTACTAAAGCATTTGAAATCAAATCATTTGAGGCTAGAAAATCGTCATCCAATAAAGCAGTCAGCGATAGTTCGTCTCTAAATTCAAAACAAAAAAAAAATAACAGCAATGAAACAAACTAGTATTGAGAGTTATCGCCCTGTGAAACAATGGAAAATAAACAATGAAAAGCAGTAAAAATTCATTAAAAAAAATTAATGCTATGGACAACCAACCATTTTGATTTACTAGCGAACAAGGTTCCATAGACTTGTTGGCTGCTGTAGAGTCAGGTTAATCGATTCAGAGCACTAAGTACTTCACTTATACAATGCTTCCTTAGACTTATGAAAGTTCGAAGATAAAAATACAAACTGAGTTATCAGAAGCTTCGTTTTGTCATTTACAAGTGATATATGGGCAAATTCGAAGAAAAAAAACGTCATATCTTTCTTTAACAGTACATTAGTTAAATGAAAGCTTTAAGTACAAACACCGAGCTTTGCACTGCAAGGAAATAGAAAGTTCTCACACTGGATTTAATATTTGTGAAAACATAATGCTTGAAAGTTGGGGTATTAATGTAAATCGCATTCTCGTTTTTCTGCGCGACAATGCATTTAACGTGAAGGCTGGTATGTTGATGTTAGAATCCTCTTTAGCAACCTGTTTCATTCACACGCTTAAGCTGATAATTAAAGATTCACTGTTTTTAGAAAGTAAAATAAGTGTGTTAATAGCCAAGGCCCGTCAAACTATTGGCCACTTTAGCCAATTTTCTACAGCGTGAAGAAACTAAAAGAAATAAATCTAGGTCACTTGAGGTTCATCAGTGTAATTGCAAAAAGCCTTGTTACTTGTGCAAGATGTTGAAACTCAACCTACCTAACGCTGAAAAAATTAGAAAAACTAAAAACAAATGTCCGGAACTACGTGGCTAACAACAAATTTAAACTCGAAAATAGTCTTACAGTTGATGAATGGAAACATGTTAGCTTCCTTAATGAACTGCTTGAACACTTTACATAGTAACGCAGAAAGAAGTAAAAACAATACATTACTGTCAAGTGTAATCCCGCATGCAGTAGAACTAAAAAAAGTTTTTTCAATCATAAAGCTAATAGTCCACCAGGTCTAGATCAAAGTAGTTCTACAACCTTGGCAGAAAATATAGAAGAGGCTTTCGAAGAATGTTTTATACTACTAATAACAGTACACGAATAATCCTCCATGATAACGACTTGTTATTAATCACAACAGCTGTTGATTCACGGTATTGACTTGATTTTTTCTCTGCTAATCTCAAACAGCAGATTGTAAGGCTACTGAAATCACAAGTAAAAAATCATAGTTGTCATGAGACTGGTCAAAGTGGTCAAGTTCCTCTAGTACCGCCTAATAAACCAAAAGCTAAAATACCTACAAATGATGTTCCTAAAGAAATTTTGTCGTTCTATTTTATATTTGAAACGTAAAGAAGTGTAAATACTCACGAAAGTTAGCAACAAGATTCAGTTGATTAGGAAATTAAGACAGAAATTAAGGCTTTTTTGGCTAAATAAAATTTATCTACTGAAGAAGTTAAAGAAGCTGAAGTCTTGTCTTTGTGGAACTTAAACAAGAAAATATACACTGGTTTTGCCAGGTTTGCAAGAAGGTATCTTTTGGCACCACCATCTTCTGTTTATTCTGAAAGGTTGTTTTTAGAAGCTGGTAACTTGTACGAACAACAGCGGAATCGGTTGCTTCCAAAAAACCGGCCAAAAACTTTTATTTCTTCATCACAAATTGAAAAAACAAGACTAGGTTTCTTTGTAGCTTAATGGCGTTGATATGAGTAAATGTTATTTACTAAATTACTTACTTTCTATATGTAAACAGTTATCAAAGAAAAATCGTAAGTAAAAGTTTATGTAAAGCCAAAAAAGTTCGTTATTTTTTTAAAGCATTTTAACATTTAATTTTCTTTTACTTCATTCAAAATTAGTCGTACAAGTACCTTGAAGTTGAACATTTAAACTGAGATTTCGTATAAGTAGATTTTTGTTTTTTTTTACAACGTTCTTTTTCCTAGTTTTCAAATAAAACATTTTGACAATAACATTGTATCTTTTTTGAATAAAATATTTGTTTTAAACAATTTTTACTAATTAATGGTATTATAATAAAACAATTTTATAAGTTTGTTCTCTATTGAAACTGCACAATCTTAATACATTTAGAGTCTGGAACCGGCCGGATTTTAAATTAGAAAAAAGGTCCGGAACCAGCCGGATCTTAAATAGTGGATCCGGTAGATCACTAATTATAAACTTGTTGAGTGATATCTCTAGTTTAGTTTATGACTAGATTAATACAATTTGATAAAATTATTTGAAAGGTTAAATGTAAACAATAAATAATTTTAAACAAAATAGTTATTGATTAAATCAAATCAATAACCATTTAAAAAAAATTCAACCATTAAAATATACTTTCTTATAATCAAAAGTTTTTCAAATGTTTAACACCTTTTAATGTGTTAATGTTTAATAACTTTTATACCATATGTAATAGTTAATGTACAATTGTTGTATCAAAGAAGTAAGGCATCTTTTTTGGTATGTAAATGCAGGTAAATTATAAAGTTATTTTTAGTTGGTAATGAAAATTTTAGAAATGTAAGTAGGGAACATAAGTTAAAACAAAAGTTTTTTATGGATACAGTCTTTAAATAATGCCAAGTAGAACATCTAAACAGTTTTTTTAGCTATTTAAGTTAGTACAACTAACTATCAATCGGACTCCAGCTTATAAAAATCAACTAAGTTTTATGATTTGAGTTATAAATTAGAAAACAACTATTTATTTTAAATAAAACATTGTAGTAAAATGCGTCAATTTTTATTAGAGTTTAACTTATTATTTAAGTATTTAATGAAACTTAATACTCAAGCTTGTTTTTATCAGTTATTAAACTAAAAATATAAAAAAAAAAGAGCATTTTTTGTAATACTTTAAGTGGCTAAGAAATTTTACAAATGCGGTGTCAAAGAAAACTTTTCTATCATTACAAATTTAATCTACAGGCACTGAGTTATTTTTTGTAAATATTTATTTAGCTGAGTAATAAAAATACTTCTTTCATGTGAAACATATTTGTTATTACACAATACAATTTTTAAATATGCATTGAGTAACACAATTTACACTAACAGCATAAAACTATTGATAATGGCAACATCTCCCATTAACAAATTTATTTATTCTAATGACATGAAACTTTTAGTATGATTTTTTAAAAACAATATCCCTCGGAAATTGAGATTATTTATGTTAATTTAAAGGCATAGTTGCCAGATTGTTATGAGAAAAACATCAAACAATTACTTAAGAGAACATTTAAAATGACGTAAAAAATTAAACGAAAAAAAAGAAGATTATAAAAATGCACTAATTAACTTAAAGATTAAATGCAGTAGATTAAGTTTTAATTTAAAATTAATAAATAATACGTTTTATGAATTAGATGAAGTATGTAATAAAGATCCTAAAACAAATAACAAAAAACAATCAGAACAAAGTGAAAAAGTAACTTGGGAAACCAGCTTTAAACAATTTATAAACTTTAACAGAAATGAACAAAGTAACAATACAGAATTATTAAGACTAACTTATAAGAGACCAAAAACACTGAGAAATATATTAATAAACAAAAATAACTTTACAAAAAAAGAAACCAACGAAACTGCTTTATGTGGAAATTTTGTAAATTATATTAAAAGTATGTCAAGTAATAATAAAACAATAAAAAATATAAAAATTTAACGACATTTAAATAGCAAAAATTATGCAACATATGCAAAAATTTATACATTAGACAAACTATGAACAGCTTTATTAAGAGGTGGAATGCCCACAGAAACATATGGAAAACAATCAAACTAAAATAAACCATGAAATAAAAGACCAATTTGCTCTAATTATACATTAGAAAAAATTGCACAAGTAAAGTATACCAGAACATATTGAAAATGCATACACAGTCCAGTTTTTAGAAAGCCCTATAAGAACTAATTTAGACTATACAGAACAATGGTGGATAGAAAAAACTGAAGCAAAAATTAATTTAAACAGTGTTTTTAAGGAATAGTTTTAATAAAAAATTCAAAATGTCATTAAAATTTATTTTTTCTTCATCAAGTACAATATTAGGGGATTTTTCTTTATTGTTTGTTGTTTATAAAAATAGTTTTTTCTTAGTTACAGTAAACAAAAATAATTTTTTAAAGTTTTGTTATCTCAGTTTCTCAAATTAAAAAAATATATCTAACTTAACTGACTAATCTCAAATACAAGTGTTCTAAAAATCTAGAAGTAAAAGTATAAAGTTTAGTATTTTAATAAAATAGTAATTTTTTGTTTTAGTTTTATTTTAAAATTTTCATTGAAAAAATCTAATTTACAGTATCTAAATTTCTCTAGTTGCTAGTATATTTTTTGTTTTCTACAGAATTGAAAATGTTTGTTTTTTGATAAACGAAAGATCTCTTCTAAGTGTGTGTACAAGACTGAGGCTGATTTTTTTGATGGTTCTTGCCATTTTTTATTTTTTTAAACTGTATTAACTATAAAAATAAAAGATTTATTCTTTTAAAAGACCGAAGTTTTCAAACTTAAAATATATGACTTCTATTAAATTGTGCTGTGTCGTAGCCTAATTTACTGGTTGTGTTGTTTAGTTTCAACTATATATTTTTTTAGACTGACTTGAAGTTTGTAATATCTTAAACATTTACTTATATCCTATAACTCAGACATTGTTTTAACCTGATAAGATGAAAAATAACAAAAATTTAATCAAAATTCCAAAAATTGATGAACTTTTAATGTAAATTATATTAAAAAAATATAATTTTGGTTAAAATTATATTAAACATGCTTTTAAAGTCAATATGTTGTTCACTAAGTGGTATTCAAACTTTGAATTGTTTTAACAATGAATTAAAAAAAAGTGTTTTGTTGCTATTTGCCCAAGACATCCGAAGAAAGATATAAAAAAACAATACTACCGGCCTATTTCAATTGTATTTTTTACAAATTGTTTTGATGTATAAAATATTTTTTTTGATTAAAATGTTAGTGTGCGTATACTCTAGTTAACCTATTAACATTATTTAAAAAAAGGTACAATACATCAAACTTGTTGTCATTAAATTAGTATGCCTAGGTAAATAGTAGAGAGCAGGTGTTTTTTACTAGTAAAAATTAGTGAGTATTTAAAATATTTTCAACATAATTGTACCCTAAAATTGTACTTTTTTTGCTTCACCATATTTTTTCTTAAATTTTTGCTACTAAGAAAAAAAAAGAATTAAAAAGTTTATAAACTGAATAAGTAGTTTAAAATTTAGTTGTTTTTAATATACATATTTAATTCTTAAGATAAAACGAAGTAAAATTAAATTCCAAAGGTGCATAGGATTTCAAAAAGTCTCAGTAATTTTTTATTAAGCAAGTTAAGTATCTTATGTATAAAATGAAATATTAAATTAATCTTATCAATTTTACATATGTTTTTTATTCGAACGACAAAAAAATACGCTCAAAATATTTTATCCAAGGACCTGTTGCACGAAAAACCTTTCGGTTATCGAGTCATAGACCACGGATACCTTTTAACGTCTTGTCCAGGACATTCATATTTACTATTTGTAAAACTCTTAGCTAACATATACTAGATACATAGTTTATTGAACGACAAAAAACGCTCAAAATATTTGGTCCTAGGACCTGTTGCACGAAGAACCTTTCGGTTATCGAGTCGTACACCACGGATAATTTCTAAATTCTTGTCCAGGATTATTAAATAATATAAAACTAAAAGTTTTGAGATTGTTTTATTTTTGTTTAAGACATAAACTTTTTACTGCTTTGTTTTTGTAGCCCTGTAGTAAAGGTTGTAATATGTAGTTATTTTGTTTGTCTCTACTTATTTTTATTAATAATACTAATAAACTAATAAATTACTAACTCCTCTTTATCACAGTTGTTTAATTACACCAACTTAAAATTTATTAAGTTTTACTTTTTAAACAAGCTATTGTTTAGATACGAAAGGTAAGTCATTATAAATCTTAAACGGTATATAGATAGATTAACTTGTGTGACAAAAAAAAAATGTTCAAATTTTTAAAGTTTACAATAAGAAATCGTTTTTTTTTTCAGAATTTAAAAAAATGTTAACGATTTTGTTTTGGCTGTGTTTTGAGCGAATATAACTACAAATTTTTGTTAAAACCTCGGAACAAACTGATATAATCTCATAAATATAAATTATTATAACTATGGGCGTTTTTAGTTAAAATTTTTTTAATGTTTTTTTTATGCGGTTATAAAAAAAACTTCTGTTGTTCAAATGTTTTTTTTTTTTAAAGGAGTAAGTAAACTAAAAGTAATTGTTAAAGTTATACCTTAGTCTGATTTTTTAAAGTTTTCCTTTTTAGTTGTTTAAAAGGTCTAGTTTATTTTAGTATGTTTTAAAATATACATTGACTGTCAAAAAGCAGATTTTTAAAATTCTTCTATTTCTTAACAAGTTGACGTAGTTTTTAAAGCCTTTTTAGTTTAATAAAGTTTTATTTTTATTATTTGTATAAATATTTAATAGTATATTTATACATTCAAAACATATACAGAACTTGAAGTTTTTTGTATAGTTAGTAGTGAACATTTATTCTTTTTTATTGTTTTTGAGTTTAATAAAAAAATATTAGTATATTAACTCTTAAGTTAGACAATATCCTTTTACAATTACAAAATCTACTAACAGTTGGTAGTGAGAATAAAGAGAGGCACATAGATATTTAATGATTTTTTAAAAACTGTAGCGCTACTTCTACTATTTTTTTTTATTTGTGCGTTTTTAACAATTTGAACGTAGTTTTTAAGTAACATAGAGCTAAGTTAACTATATAAGTTCGATTAAGATTTTAAAAACTATTATTATTTTAAAACTGTTTATCTAAAGAAAGCAAATACGATCGTTTCTTTTTTTGTAAATAAAAATTTTAAACAAATATGTTTTCACAAAAAACATAACATAAACTAATTGGAGAAGTATGCAGATAGTTTTTTCAATTCCTTTTTATTGGTTATTTATTAAATAGTAATTAAAAGTTGTTTTTTGTGTCAAACTTTTTAAAACAATGGTAAAACAAATAGTATCAAGATTCAATACATTGGGTTAAAGCTTTATGGTAGTTAAATTGGTTAAGTTAGCAAAAAACTTATCAAAATAGAATTATATTTAAAAAGCTGTCATAAAAAACCTTTATTTAGATAAATGTTATTTTCAATAGTGGTAACAAAAGAATATGCTTACTAAAGTTTTTGAACACAATTTGTTACAGATACAATTTTTATTAAATCTTAAAAAGTATATATATATATATATATATATTATTGGTTATTTATTAGATAGTAATTAAAAGTTTTTTTTTTTGTGTCAAACTTTTTAAAACAATGGTAAAACAAATAGTATATATATGTATATATATATATATATATATATATATATATGTTTCTCGGATCAGTGAAATTCTGCTTAAAAAAAAAAACAAAGTTAGCAGTTGAGCTATGACGGCATCAACCTCAAATTGCAGCGGACACTCGAGGGCTAACAGTTGGGCCTGATTATGACGTCATGAACATCCATCTGTAGCGGACACTCGAGAGCGTACATGACGGTGTCTGCCACCTGTTCGGCCTTCAGCCAACCTCGTTCATCTGTCACCTTCTTCACGTTCTCCTCGGTTTTCAACAAGCTTTTAAAAGAAAGAGTTCGGTTTAAACAAAGTATGATAAGAATTTTGAAAAACCTAAGTAATAAGAGTTGAGTAAAAAACAAAATATTATTCTTATAAAAAGTTTTGAAGTTTCGAAAAATCTAGTTATTTTTTGATAGAAATTGTTCATTAAAAACTTTATAATCTGCTAAGAATTTGTAAACTTTGAAAAAATATAAGTTCTTTTTTATAACTTAACGTATTAACAAATCAGTAGTTTGCGAGAAAAATTAATTGTGTTAGTTTGATCAACACTTAAAAAAATGTAAAAACATTTCAAAACAATTTATCAAAAAAATTAAATTACATAAGATTTACAAAAACCTAAAATATTTTTTCATATTATACTGTACCAATAAATCAGTACTTTGTAAGAAAAGGAGTCTTTATCGCGTCGGGAGAGATCGAAGTTACCCTGATCTTGCTCTTCTTCGCCCGTAGCTCCTGCCTCAAACCCTCTGCTAAACACGTGACCGCGAACTTGGTTGACGAGTAAAACACGGCCAGGTTTAGAACGTTGTGACCCGCCACGCTGTTCAGCATGACAACGTGGCCGTCACTGACACCCGATTGTTCCATTAGCTTGCAGGCTTCTTGCGTGCACATGCTTAGACCCAAGACGTTCACTTCGTACATGGTTCGCCACTCCTGTGTGAATGTTTTAGTGGTTTCAAATGTTTTATTTAGACTAAACAGTCTATGGTACATAGTACGCCACTCCTGTGTGTGCAAACTTGCTCAATACTTTTCCCATTTTTGCTTAGCTCGAATATCTAATTGGATTTAAAGTTGTTTATTTACTTTAAAAGTAACATAGCTTTGCGTGTTTTATGAATATAAGTGATTTTTTTATATTTTGATCAGTCCAAATGTTTGATTTTAGATTGATTTGTGCGCTTTTTAAATTAACATAGCCACTCATGTAATTGTGTTGCTCAATACTTTGCTCAGTGTTATTTGGCTTAAAAGGTAGTTTCTATCTTTAAATAGTTTATGAATTTTAAAAACCAACACAGTTTAGCGTACTTATTTACAAAAACTAAAACCTCATCAAATTAAAACTGCTTCTACTTGTTACCTTGAAATCACCAGACAGCAGTGGGGCCGCGTGCGCAATTCCCGCGTTGTTCACGCAAATATGGACTTTTCCGAACTTCTCCTTGACGAAAGCGAATAGCGCGCGAACCTGGTCTTCTTTTGTGATGTCACACTTGAACGCGTGCATCTTCCCAGGTCCCTGCTCGTTTATCCGGTCAGCCGTGCTTTTCAACCTCTCCTCGGTTCTCGCACATCCAATTACCTATAAATTTACTTATTTAATTTTTCAAGTTTGTTTTAAGCACGCAATATTCGTTTTTTGTCTTTATTTTTTTAATTTTTTTTTAAACCGGGTTTCAACTAAACGGCTCATCAGTTACGAAAAGTATTATTAAATATAAGTAAAAGAAGTTTTTTTTTGTTTAAGTTGATTTAAAGTTTATTCTGAAAACTAAATATTGCGTACTTTTTAATAGTACAGAACTCTATTGTTTCTACTTTCAATCTGAAAGCTTAACAAATTGACATTATCTAAAATTAATTACTTGAACACCAGCTTTTACAAGTCTCAATGTAATTTGTTCACCAACTCCAATACTGGCCCCAGTTACAACTGCTATCTTGCCTTTCAAATCAGTCATTTTTTGTAGTTTATTAATTTAAAAAAATGTTCTACTTTGTTTTCAAAGGTTTAGAATTAAAAAAAAACAACTAAACGTTTATTTATAAATTTCTATTTCCTAAAACCTTCTGGTAATTGTTTACTTTGAAAAATTTCGCAAAGTATAAAATTTATTTTCTAGTTTTTATATTCTGTAGATGTAAACATAAAGTATGTTTTTATTTTTTCTGTAGCTTTTGAAATGAATTTAGAGTTCATTGAATTTTTTTATTAATAACACAATAAATTAAACAAAAATTAAATGTATTAAAAAATTATACTTTTTTCATAAAAAAAATCATTTAAGTTTTATAAACTTATAATTGAACTTCATGCTAATTAAGACCTTGCCTAAAATAAAAACTTTATCTTTTTATCGTTTGTTTTGTTTGTTAGAGTTGAAAACTCTGAATTCTAAAAATTATTTCTTTACCTCATATTAGGTTTTAAAAGCATGTTGTGTACGACTCAATAACTGAAAGGTTTTTAGACCAAATTTTTGAGCGATTTTCTCTTATCGGCGATAAACAATACATATGCAATTTTTTTAATGAATCTTTTTTTTACTAATTTTTAGCCTTGTGTATATAAAATATTTTGTACCATAAAAATTTGTTTAGTCTCTCAGAATGAACAACTTTCATAAATACTTTTCTAAGCAAAAAATGAAATTATTTAAAATATGTATAGTTAAAAAAATCATACAAAACTATAAAAATGATTTACTTTAACAACTAAAACTACAGAATATTTGAAAAACACATTTAAAACAACTATTTGTAACAACAAAACTTTAGTCAAGTGTTATTAGCATTTGGAAAGTAGCAATTAACTAAACAAAGACCGAATTTTGTTAATAAATAATTGAATTTATGTCAATATTTACAAATGAAAATTGTTTATTTTATTACTCTATTAGCATACAGGCATATAATAGTATCTAATATATTATACTAAAAAATACTGATAAATAGTATTTTTGTGCATTTATTAGTCAAACGATAAATAGATACTGGTTTTAAAAATTAAATGATGGTAATATTATTTTAATTGTTTTTAATCTTCTGATAATAAAAAAAGAGAAACTTGAAAACATACGTGATTTAATGTTACAAAGATATATAGACTTTTAAGAGAAATTTACCCAAAATTATTATTTGTAAGTTTAAATAATACTTTATAAAAAAGGTTTATAACACTAAAGAACTGCTAGAAAAAAATTTGTTTTTTTCTTTAAAAAAATTCTATCTTAAATATTAAAAAAACTTTATGATAGACAATTTTAACTATCAAAATAGCTGATAGCTAAATCTTTTAAAAGTAAGTTTGTAAGATTTATTAGTTCATAATAATTTCAGACAAAAAGCTAACAATTTGACTATACGTTTTTTGCTGACTAAACTACCATTGTAATTTCGTTTATTTTGTTTTTAGTGTATTTTTCGTAACCTTAGTTGAAAAAAGAGCTGTTATTGTTTTATGTTTAAAAATATTTTATGGAGGCTACCTTCAACTAGATTCTAGTACATACATTTAATTTTTTTTCAATTTAGAATACCTTATGTTCCTTTATTTCTGTTTAAAAATTTTAGTTTACAAAAGTTGCAATACTAAAAGTAAAACGAAACTAAGTTAGTACACATTTGGCTATAATAATTTATTATTAGCACGCTATTGTTAACGTTTAAGTAAATATATTTCTGAAATAACGCATAACTTTTACTTCTTACGCTGTTTTATATTATATGCACTAATTAACAAAACATGTGTTTTTTAGTTTTTAAAAAGATGTATACTTATGGTATTTACAGCTATACTTTATTCAACTTTTATAAACAAATTATAGACATCCAAAATAGACTTATTTGCACTGTAAATTATATAATATGTTTTATTTTGATACATTTTTAATAAAAAATTTTTAGTATAAAAAATGCCATTTTTAAATCATCAATGAAAAATACTACCTAAATTTCCGATTTTAAAATTAAAAAGGATTAATACTTTATACATTATAATTTAAATATTATCTTAAGTCTCATATTCAATATTTGGTGATAATTAAAGGTCTTTGAATTTTTTTTACATCACTCTTGACTTTATACCATAACTATTTTGAACAAAATAAACTATTTCAACTACAATGAATAGTCTTTAGTATTGCTTAATTTACAAAACGTAGTGTAAAATATAAAGTATATGTCACTCAAAGGCTATGAGAATTTAAGGTAACAATACAACATTTTATGAAGTCATTGTGAAAATAACTAGTTTTGACTTCACTAGATATTCTGGAGCAGGGGCGTGTCTAGACTTTTTTTAGTAGGGTTGCACAATTTTTTTTTGTTTAATATTAGAGTATTTTGTGTACATAGTAGCTCTAACAATATACTTTAGAAAACTACATAACTGTCTACTACATAACTTTCAAAAATTTCTCAGTTATGTTAAAAGATTAAACTTAAAACAATTAAATAGTACCAGTAATAGTAACAGAATGCAAAATTTTGATAAGTAATCCATTTTTTTAATTTTTAGTAAATATTTTAAATATAAACCTAAGTCCTGTTTTTCTGACAATGTGAAAACTTTACCTTACATTGTGAGGCTAACATAAATAACGAAATATTTCATACATAAGGAATTAAAAACAAAGTACTAGTCAAAGTTAGTAATTAACTTGTCTTAATAGTTTTAAAAATATTCAATAATATTAACAAAATACTTAGTCAAACAGTTTTAATTAGTTTGATTTAGCTTAAAATAAAATTTAAATCAAAAAAAGATTGTATATTTTAAAACAAGCTAATAGCAGACGTGAACAACTACTTTACAACTTAATGAAAAAAGTAAACTGTTTTTATAGTTTTATAAATTCATGGTTTTTCTAATGTTATGAAAAATAGAACAGTAAAAGATGTGTTCGAAAGTTTCTTAAGTTAAAAATTAAACCCCTTCAAAATGTAAAATCATTTATTAATAGTTTTTCAAAACACTTTTGATTAGATAGTTTTGAATGAAAAGTTTCTGTTATCAAATTGTGCAACTTTAAAAATTATATATTTTTCTATAGTTTATACATTTTTTAAACCAGGGGTTGACAGGCTGGAGGTACTCGCGGACCAAATTCTAAATTTAAATTACTTCGAAGGTCGCAGTTTAAGTTTTTAACACACGTGTAAAATTAATAAGCTTAAGTTTTAAATATTTTTATAAAAAAGTCAGTACGAGTTTTAAATACACATATAGGGGTTATTAAAAAAAATTAAAATATTGTCTTAATGAACTCTCTATCTGTATATAAAGTATTATTGTTATGCTTAGCAAGTTAATTACTTAACTATCACCTAGCACCAAAACAAACATGCTTAAAAGTTAACTTAAGGCCACTCCTTTTTTTCAAGTCTTCTTTTCATTCTTTTTAATAAATCTTTTTATAATTTGAATTAATCCTTTCTTTTTTACTTAAAATATAGATTTCAGTGTGTCAGATTAACAAGCTCACGGGCTTCAGAATCACCTTTCGCAGGCCGCATATTCACTCTTTGAGGGCTGCAGTTGGCCCACGTGCAACGTGTTGCCGACCTTGAACTTAACTTTACTTGATATGAATTTTAGCAAAATATTTTAAAATAAAACCATTTCAGTCGCTTTTTTATTACGTTTATTTCAGATTTTAAGGGTCGCACAGGAAACCATTCTAAATACGCCATTGGTAATGTATAAAGAAACGCTAGCGGCGCACTAAGTTACATTTTTGGGTGTACAAATTTTTTTCTGAAGTTTAGTGTGCGCTAACTTTGATCAGGCTGACGACCACTGACCTGACTTTAAATTATGACAAAAACACTTTATAATGTTAAAGTATGTAATTTAAAAAAATATTTTTAGAAATGTACATAATATCTGAATACAAATAAGTAAACAAGTTTTGTATAAAGCATAAAAGTCTAAACAAATAAATAAAAAGATATACAAAAAAAATTAAAAGTAGGAGATACATTAACTAAACTTTATATCAATTTAGACAATATTACTGAAGTAAAATATCATAAATTTTAAATTCATCAAATAAAAATTGCTTGAGTATAAAAAATAAATTTAAAACTAGTATACATACTTTAATAATTTGATAAGAAATTTCGTTATTTAGACTTTCCGTAAATAGGTATAGTACAGTCAGTAACTACTTGCGGATCTATTCTTTTCTTTATCTTCCAAACAATTATACCTTATTTTATAATATTAATTTTTTACTATTAATCTATAATACTTTTTTAAGCAGATTTTTATAAAATTTTGAAATGTTTTAAATTTACTTTTATAATTTTTAAATTAGATAACAAATAAGTTGCAAAAATTAAAAAAAATTGATTAGTTGGCGATAAAAAATTTGATCTAAACTCAATCAATCAAAAAAAAAATTTACATGATATGTCTATTTTCTAAATATCCTAACTCGAATATACAAACGCATGGCATGTTATTTATTTTCAAGTTTTGTGTTAAAAATTGTATATAATCTTTTACATATTAAATACTAAACTTGTTTTTCAAAAATTGGTTTGATAGTTACATACAGTTTGAGTTAGTGTTGTACTCAGAAATGTTTTAGCTAGTTATAGAACGAAGAGTCAGTGTTAAAGTTAGGGTCAGCGTTAAGGCTAGGGTTAGAATCAGGGTTAGGGTCAGGGTTACAGTTATGATAGGTTTATGTTTAGAGTCAGGATGAATACGTGCAAAAGGATTCTGTGCAAAAGTTTCCCTTAGTGCAAAATAGACACCTACCCAATTTTTGCATACCAATAAAGTTTATAGATTTCTATAATGAAATTGTCACACAAGTACTCAAGCATGAAATTTTTAGTTAAAACAGGCAAATATATGATCATTAACCAAAGTTCTGATAATAGCGTACTGAATTTTTTGATTAACTGTATTTATAATCGTTTTTTCAAGTTAGTATACAATAAACTTATTTTTAGTTTTTTGAACTCAATATACAACTAGATTCAAACTATAATTTTTATTTCAATTAAATTTTAAAACTATGTTATGTTTTATAATAAAGTTATACTTTATAAAACTGTAATAATTTAAGTTTTGATAAGATAAAACTTTTCTTGACACTTCAATATCTTACTTCAAAAATTCACATAACTCATTTTTTTTAACAATAGATAGTTCGTGTTTAACTATTCAGTTGTTTACTAATTAATAAAGATAAAGTTTCAATCTAGCTAATATCGTCAAAAGACAATAAGTATAAAAGTAATAATGATGAACAAAGGGTAATTAACAATACATAAGTACTTTTAATTACAATAAAACTAAAATTCAATGAATAAAAGATACGTAAGAACTTAAAAATGCTAATGAAAACAAAAAAACAGTATAATCAAAATACTTTGTTTACACAACTTAGGTTTTTTTTATTAAAATACATAAAGCCTCAAATTTAATTAAATCAAAAATGCTATAACAGCTTTTAAATTTTTTTAATTTTTTCAAGTTACAATTACTTGCACAGTCAGGGTTATTAATTAGGTGTTCTGCAATAGCAGATCTTTTTGAAGCATTTATGAATTATTTAGATTTATTTTCCTTATTACTCATTTTTCGAAATTCATCAATAATTTTTAGAGTATGTATGTTCTTTTATAATTTTACCAAACTGCCTTGAAGCCATACCAACATAAATATCTTCACAAAAGCAGTTAAACTGGTAAACTACCATACTTTTTTATATTCTGATATCGGATTTTTGCCCCTAGGTCTAATCAATAGTATAAATAATGAAATAACTCTCAGTTTTGCTGAATGATAAGGTTTTACTTATTAATTGGTTGACTTTTTTCTCTATAGTTCTTAAGTTCTCATTGACATAAGGTAATAATAAAGTAATCGAACATTTGTCCGGTCCTGCTGGCATTATTTTGTTTTTAATTTTAAGGTGTAAATTAATAAATTTATTTACAAGTTCTTGTGGATAGCCAATTTTATTTAGTATCAGTTTTATCTGATTTATTTTATCAGTAAATAATTCTCTTGAACAGAATTTATATGCTTGATGGCAGAGAGTTCTTATCAAGTTTGTCTTTCTTTTCATACTTAAAAATAAATGAAAGTTTAAATAGTTCCCAGTAAAAGTTTTCTTTTTATTAACATATGTCAAAAATTGGTTCTTGTGTAATTTAACTAAAACGTCAAGAAAAGCCAAATCATCGTGATTTTCATTTTCTGGTGTAAATGTTTTAATGAATGTGTTTTGCAAAACACACTTAAGAGTTCATCTTTTGAAAAGTTGTAAAGTGTACAAGTTTAATTGCTCCTGCGAAAGAAGCTATATCGGTCAGAATTCGAGGCATTTAAAAACCAGGATAAAAGAATATTTACCTGTTTGTGTGTTGAAACTCATTGAAAAATAACCTGAAATTAAGACAACGGCAAACAAAAAAGCAGCAAAAAGATCTTCAGTTGCAGAACATCTGATAGTAATAGAGATTGTGCTAGGAAATACGACATATCAATATTTAAAATAACCCATCATTGCAACAGTGTATTTGATCTCGTGAAGTTGGAGGCTATCTTTATATGTTCAGAGAAACTAGAATTGTGCAAACAAAAGAAGTTTGGTTAAAAAGTGTCTTTATTGAGTTAAATTATGTATTTTGCTCTCGTTAGTCGTATTTGAGTTTAATTAAACAGTACTTTACGTTTATACTGATTATTTATTGCGTTAGTTACTTTGTTAGTTTTAACTTTTTGTGTTTTTAGTAAAAAAACGTATCGTAATTTTATATTTTGTTCTACTGTTAGGTTCTGACGAAAAGTAGTGAAATACGTATTAAACAATCACATAAAAGTTTGGGATAGTAGTTTATATCTGTAATAAATTTAAATGAAAACGTTTGATATTTTATAATACTTAATTTTTTTATTAACAATTGCAGATATATATTTTTTAGATTAATTTTTTGAACTGTGTTGTAATTTTCAAATTGAATAAGTTTACAGTTGTTTTAGTTTTGCATTTTTAAACAAATTAAAAACCATTTTGTCGTACACATTCGTTCACATAAGTTCTGATCAGGTGATATGCCATAACTTTCCATTCCATTGATACAATAAATAAGTTTTACAATAAAAGGATAGCAAAAATTATAGTTATGTTAATTAGCATAAAAACCATAAGGTAGCTACAGTTGTGACTTGAAAGTATTCACACTGTTTTCTTAAAAAAATTACTTCTAATAATATGGAAAAAAATGCATAAAGCTAGCTACAAATTATGTCCAACAAAAAAAAATATGGTAGAAAAAACACCAGACTTATTTTTCCTTCTACAACAAAAAACTTTTTTAAAGGTCAAGCAAGAAATTATTTATTTACCACAATATTAAATTAAGGTTTTATTAAAGTAATACAGTTGATTAACAGTTAGATTTTAATAATTCAATAAAAATTTTTACAATCTATAAATACTTATTATTCTTTCTGTTGAACTATTACTTTTTGGACGCATAAATCAATTTTGTTATTTAATGTAAAATTACATATAATATAACACACTCACTTTTCCCAGGAAAACATTTACTATGCAAATGTAGAGTTTGAGACTGATGTTTGTTTACCTTAAAATGATGTTTATTTTTAATGTTGCTTTTGATCTTCTGATGTTAAACCCAAAAAGTTTTTAAGAATCCCTACACCATCCGGAAACACATTAAGAAATATCATGGGTACTACTATAATTCTTTTCTAAAGTTTTTGTTTTAACTGTTTATTTTACTCTTTATTTTCTTTAAATATAGGATGGGACCCACCTTGTTTTTTACTAAATGGTCACCACATACTCAGGGTAACCAAGGCTAGTTCTAAATTTTATAAAAAATTGTGTGTACTCAGTCTAACTAAGATATTTTTCCTTAATATCAGACTGTTTTTTTTAATATAGTTATGTTTTTTATCTTAAAGATTAATTTATTTTTTTCTTATATTTATTTTCATAAGTATAATTATGTTCTTTACCAGCACAATTAAGTTAAATGTTTCTTAGTTTTTTGTTTATACTACTAAAAGATAAAATTTTGTAAACTCAGTTAAACTCAGACTAACTTTTGTTCACTCAGGCAGGATTTCTTGCAGCAAATACATATAGTGGAAATTTTTTTAAAATTGGAATTTTAAATTAGCAATCACACTCATTTTACAACTTATCAAAATTCAAATTAACTTTTAGGATATTCTTAATTTAAGGTGGTGAGCTATTTAGGTTATTTATGAAAGGTGAAAATATATATATTTGCCCTACAATTCATCAACAAATACAATATAAAAGGAAAAATTAAAAAATAGAACAAAAACCTGCATTCATTACAATCAAAGACCACAAAAAAGATTTTCCAAATTAAGTAAACTGTAGAGTTTTGAACCCCTCCAAATCCCTTTTCAACAAATTCACAAAAGCTAAACTAGACACAATAAATAAAAGAACAATAATAGGCTCAAAACTAAATCAATGGAAAAACACTGAAAGCGTTATAAACTACTTCAATAAACTAAAAATAACCCCTAAAACCCGATTCATAAAATTCTATATCACTAAATTTTACCCATCCATAACAAAAATAACTTTAATTAACAGATTAAAATTTGCTGAAAAATTCACACCAATCACAGACACCGACCAAAAATTAATATTACATATTGCAAGTCTACAATCTTTCATGAAAATAAAACATGGGAAAAAATAAACACCTCTGACCTCTTTAACAGTAGCACGGGATCTTACAATGAAGCCGAAGTGTGCAACATGGTAAGACTCTTCATGGTAAGCGAAATTAAAAAACTAATATATTTAATGTTGAAGAATTTGGTATCTTTAGAGAGGATGGCCTTCGGTCATCCAATCTAAATCGCCAAGAACCACAGAAAACACAACAAAAGAATTACACAAAATTTTTAACAAATGGGGTTTTAAAATAACAGTAGATGCAGGCCTAATTCAAACGGACTTTTTAGATATCAAATTATACTTACCTAACAGAACATACATCCCATTTAGAAAACCAAATTCGGAGATCCTTTTTGTGAGCAATCGATCAAACCACCCTAATCAAATATTAAAACAATTACCTATAACTACAATTAGAAAAACTCAAAAGTTAATTTAAATTTCATATTCAATAAAAAATGAGATTAATGTTTTCATCAAAGTCAGGGTTGCCATTCACTTAAGATACTAAGGATATCTCAGGATGTTTTGAAGTTTTTGAAAATCTCCAGATAACTCGGGATATTTTGAAATTTGTTTTATAAACTCAGGCTGATTAGGATAGTTTTGTTTTTTTATGAAAAACTCTAATAGTTTAAGGTTTTTTTAATAATCTCTGGACATATTTTTTCAAATTTTGAAGATTTAGTTAATTTAGTTTTAATATTTGTTATTTTATAGCCAATTTTGTTAAAGAACTTGATTTTTTTTATTTAAAAAAAAAAAGTTTTTAAAGATTTGTAAAAAACCCAGAATAACTCAAGAAAGTTTTTTTTGAGTTCAAAGAGTGAAAACAAGAATTAACAATGGTTTTTAAAGAATTCTTGACAAGCCATACTTAAACTCACCTACCTTGTAAATGAAACATACAATCTAATAATAAAAAAGCAATAAAACTTTTATAAAAGTTTGTGCATGGTTAAGTTTTCATTTCTATCTTTTAAAAGTATTTTGAAATTGTGTTTTTAAGTTTTAAGTGGTGTTTGTTAGAAATATTAAACGATTATAAATCATTCATTTTTATTTGCAGTTGTACAGACTTAATTCTGTCTTCCCTTTAATATTTTTGTTATTAAATACTATATGGCTCTTAATGCTTCACATGCACAAGTATGAAGTTTTTAACAGTTATCTAATAAACATTTAGTTGTGAGAAGTGTTCCACTATAAATTTAGTTACTAAGTTCTAGGAAATGTCTGCCAATTATTGTCTTGACTGATAAATAGTATAGTTTGGTGGAGTTTAGAAGGTTTTTCCTAATCTATATGGTGTCTTTAACCAGTTTATACATGTATGTTTTATGTGGTGCATATACTAAAGCATGTGACCTCCTTTAGCTAACCCTTCCTGGCATTAAAGGAGTGTGAATCCATATATGATTGTCAATAGTTATGTATGTGGTTTACTAATTGATTGACAACATATTGAGAGTGATTTGATTTTAAATTGACATGTGTAGCTTAAAAATTTGGTTTTTTATGTGGTGCATATGTGTTGTTGTGGAGATCTAGCTTTTACATCTAAAAAAAGGCAAGTTTACAAAATTGGACTCTAAGATGATTTTTAAGTCAAATTTGCTAAAAACGTTTTGATTCTTTTTGAGAGCCACTTAACTATTTGACCTGACTTACTTTATATGATCACTAAGCCAATTTAACTATATAGTTTTAATTTGTTCTGCTCAAAGAAGTATTTCTTCAGTACTTTGTACAGTATATTAGCAACCTAACCAATTCAAATGATTCTGCATCATCAAAGGTAAAAATTGTCACTCATTTCCTCCTTCTTCCATGCACAATTGTTATGAGTAAGGGCTGATTTACAGCAGTATACTACCATATGAGCCTTGTGTTTGCTAATGTTTCTAGAGATTTTAGCCCATTTTGGTGCTTTTAGCAGAGCAAATAAATCTAGAGAATTATTTGAATTTTTAAAATCTGTAATAAGCATCTTGTAGCTTAGTAAAAACTGTTTAAAGTAAGATCAAAATCCAAAAAAGGGTGTTTACCCCCCTATGCCCTTATGCAAGTATGTTGGGTAGAAATCACTACCAACAAATTTAATGAGTATATTCTTTTATTTGTGTTTAATTTTCTTAAACCAGTTTATAACAAATTAAGTATTTTTTTAATAATTCAATTTCAGAATACTAACATTCCTCATTTTGTAAATCAACTTATCTAAAATTGTCATACCTATTTGGCCAGCATTTTTTAAAGATGGCTAAATTACTTAATATTTAGATTTTTCCAAAAGTGCAGGTTTGTGATCCTTTAATATTATAAAACTTCTTGTAGTAATCTTTAAATTTTGTACCTATGCCAAGAATAAAAAGCTAGATAATACCTCCCAGCAAGAAATGTTGGTGGATTTTGTAGAGAAATCAAAGCTATGCAACTGCAGACTAAAATGTATGGTTTATGGCTATTGTTTACTAACATATGTAATCTATTAAGTAAATATGGTGACATCAGAGAACATTAAGGGCATAGGAGAGGTAAACACCCTTTTTAGTTTTTGATCTTATTTTATATAGTTTTTACTAAGCTACATAATGCTTTTTACAGACTTAAAAAATTCAAAACAATTTTTGAAATGTAGCCGGTCGAATTTGGAGGCAACAATAGGTTCCTTATGGGAGGCGCAAGCTAAAACAGCAAAAATAGACTATTTCACTAAAAAATTAACTTCTCCTACGTTTTTTGAAATGACTACCTCAAATTTTCAGGAAATGTTCCTTGATATATTTAAAAAATTCTGTTGCAAAGAATTTTTTAAAAATTAAAAAATAAAACTTTATATAAAAAATAACAAAAAAACAGTTTTATTTAGTTTTTTTGTTATAAGATTTTTATTTTTTAATTTTTTTAAATTCTGTTCCGACATATTTTTTTAAAATATTGCAAGGAACATTTCCTGAAAATTTGAGGTACTTATCTCGAAAAACGTAGGAGGAGATAGATTTTTAATGATTTCTAGTTATTTGCTGTTTTAGTTTGCTCCTCCCATAAAGAACCTTTTGTTGCCTCCGACTTTGACCGGCTATATCTCAAAAATTATTTGAATTTTTAAAATCTGTAATAAGCATCTTGTAGCTTAGTAAAAACTGTTTAAAGTAAGATCAAAATCCAAAAAAGGGTGTTTACCCCCCTATGCCCTTATGCAAATATGTTGGGTCATTGAATCTATAACTATGCAAGACATAAATGTTTTTTCAATAACAGCTAATCATCAATTTAAAAAGCCACACTTAAAATATTTATAAGATATTAACGATAGTTAGAAAGACTTTTAAATTAGCTGAAAAGTTTATAATTATTAACAACCACAAGATGTTTACAGCCCTTAGTGAAATACTTATATTGCTCTTATAATCAAGCAAAAGCAAGCAATTTCACTACTATAGCAGACTCCTATGACATTAAAAAAGTTTTAACTAAGTTTATATATACTTTTAAATGTGGTTATACAACAAAAAATTACTTACAAAAATACTTTATACCAAACTAAGTTTTTGGTACATAATTGATACACACAAAATTGTAACATTTATTTCAATATAGTTAACGTTTACTGATATAAACATTAAAAATAGTATTTTTATGAGTAGTTATGAATTTTTAAGTATTTAGTTTTTAACATATTTAAACGAAGTTACTATTTTTAGGTTGAAACTAAAATAGATTTATAGATATTTAATAATTAAATAACAAAAAACAACATTTTAAAAACAATAAAAAAAACATATTATTTTTTGTAAACAAAAATTTTACACTAGCAATGGACCCCGTTAAAGACAAAACAAACAATGAATCATCTTATGTTGCTGATAAAGTTGATTATGAAAAAGCATATAACCAAGATGGTGTGTTTATTCACCTCTATTCCTCTGAAATAGAGGAAGACAGGTTTATTGCAGGAGTTCTTTCTGTTTTTGAAGAAAATAGTGTTTGGTATATAAGATGGGCTCCTTTAAACACTTGTGATGAAATACAAAATAAAAAGGAAGATTGTAAAAATGATACAGAGTTAAATTGTAGTAAAGAAGAAGTTAAAGGTAAAGGTTTCAATTACTTTGAATATAGCTTTAAATTTCCAGTAACAGAGCTAAAACGCTTAAAGAAATCTAGTAAAAAACATACTGGATGGAAGTATATTTTATTTCAATTAAAAGACGGTCAGCAACTACCCCACGTTAATTTTCATAATTATGGTTATGATGAATTTGAAGAAGTTTTAGAACATCATGTTTTCTTGGTTAATTCCCATCAGGGTGGAGGATGGTTTGATGTGTCTCAAAAAAATCAAAAAGCCCTAACTAAAACTTTTAAAGAGTTAAATATTTTTTCTGAAGGAAGTAATAAAAATAAAACAAAAGAGAACGCACTTTTTCACAGCCCAATTTTCGGTACTGCTTACAATGGAATAAGTAAAATGACTTCAATACTTACTGATTTTCTTAATCCTGTTGAAAACCCTCCATATCAAAGACCTGCCGAAGAACAGGGTCAAATCTTGAAACATTTTCCTCATCATAAGAATGACAATTTTACAGCAAGATTTCAAAGAGGCAAGGAGAGAATTCAGATTTCAAATAGTGATGATGATAACACAAATGGTTTTGAACATATAACATGCTGTGAAATTCCAGACAGAAAAGAAACAGAAGAAATGTTTCGACTTTCACCTTTATCTGATGATGAGTGGATTAGATTTAAAGATAAAGAAGGAAGAATTAATAAACCAGATGAGGTAAGTCAGAGAATTTTTCTCGGGTCAATTGAGGGCAGTTTAAGGAAAGAAGTTTGGAAATACCAGCTTGGTTTGTATGATTGGTCAAAAACTAAGGAAGAAAATGAAAAATACCAAAAATTGAAAGAAGAAGAGTATAATTGTATGAAATCACAATGGAAAATGTTCACAAAAGATCAATTAAACAGGTTTACTGATTTAAGTTCAAGATTTTCTTTAATTGAAAAAGATGTTACAAGAACAGACCGAAAACGTGAATTTTTTGAAGAGCTTGACTCTTGGGGCTTACAAAAGCTTCAAGAAATACTTAATACATACTGCATGTATGACTTTGATCTAGGTTATGTTCAAGGTATGAGTGATCTGCTTGCTGTAATACTTGAGGTTTTAAAAAATGAATCTGATGCCTTTTGGTGTTTCGTTGGATACATGCAAGTAATGCATGATAACTTTGTCATGAGTCAGAAAGGGATGACTAAACAGCTAAGAGATCTTCAAATTTTAGTTGAGTTCTATGACCCTCAGCTTTGGGATCATCTCAACAATAAAGACTCATCTGAGATGTTTTTCTGTTTTAGATGGATTTTGATTAGATTCAAGAGAGAATTTGACTATGAAAATATACAAAAGCTTTGGGAAGTTTTTTGGACTCAGTATCCCTGCAAAAATTTTCACCTTGTCTACTGCTTAGCATTGTTAGATTCACAAAGATCCTATCTACTAAAAGAAGAGTGTGGTTTTAATGAAATACTCAAACACATTAATGAAATGGCAGAACATATCGATTTAGAAGAAAGTTTAAAAACAGCTCAAGCTATCTATCAACAATTTGCAACAATATCTGGAGACTTACCACAGAATGTGAAGAAAATATTGAACTTATGATTTATACAAAACTTTACATTTTTTTCACTACTTTAAATTAAAGTATTTTTCAAAAGCAACTTCTACTTTTATTAACCATATTTTTGTATAAGTAGTAGAATGTCTCTTAACTATTTTTAACGTTAATTTCTTAATTATAAATAGTTTTTAGTATAATTTTAGTATAATTTAAAATATAAAATCGTCTAATATTTTTTTATCATGTTTTTATAAATAAGTCTAAATTTCAGTAAGTAAGGCAGTTTTAAAAATCTCAATTACTATGTTGATATATTGTTAGTGGTTTTAATGGTAAATTTAAATTATAATATAGTTCAATTCTAAAAAGCCAATTTTTAAATATGATCAAATATTAAACATTTATTTTTTTTAGTTTCATAAAGCATGGCTTTAAATGTTCTCTACTTGAATTATTTTTGTTAAGAAAATAATCGATTTTTATCCCAAAAAAAAAATAAATAAAAGATAAGATGTAACGTTAAAAGGCGTTAAATCCTGGAGATCCTGATAAGCTAAGCTTATCAGAATATATACCACAGATGTTCTTGTGTTAAAACTTTATTTCAAGTAACGGCGTTTCATCCAATACTCTTTTTCTATAAGAAGTAAATTTAAAAAAAGTATTAAGAAATGTTAATAACTAAAATCACCTAAAACTTATTCATTCCCCTTATTTGATACTTTTTTAGATTATCTGTTTTCTGGTGTACTTTATATGTTTAGTTATTGAATTAAAATAATTTATCCCTTATACTTTTTGTGTTATTGATAAATAAAATTGCATAAATTTAATTTTGTTCAAAAATTTTTTTGTCTGCTGTTAGACTCTTATCTTTATCATAGAGTTGTCAAGTTTTCCTTCAAATCCCACTCTTATTCAAATGTTTTCTAAAAGTTGTGTTAGAATTTACATTCATTTTGTAATTTAAAAGAATTTCAGCTTGCTAATTAAAATAAGTATTATTAATAAATTGGTGAGTTTTAGTGAAATAACAAATTAAAGTTATTTAAAAAGATAGTGTTTACATAACTTTTTGCAAGCTCTAAAGTAAATTTTAATTTTCGTTCAACTAATTCTTAAACCCAAAAATGCATTTTTTGAAGGCACTGCTGTTTATAATTTTTTTTTTTTGAAAATTTAAATTTTTACGTATATAAAATAAAACCGTAATAGCTTTTTTACTATAATCTTTCAATACTATTAAGTTATAGTTATTAGTTTCTCGTAGAGTATAATCATGTATGCTTTTATTTAAAAAACGTTCCTAAATGTGTTTTAATAAGTAGCTTTAAGTTATTTTGTGGAATACTTTGGGGTTACATGAGAATTCAAATTCGGACAAATCAAATTACGACAATTTAAATTATTAAAAAAATATTTTAAAATCTTTATCTCAATAACTAAATTATATTTGAAAAAAAAGCACATGTGTAGACCTTGTTATAAACAAGCCACTTTTTTTCTTTTTTGCAAAGTCATAAATATTTTTCAAGGTATTTTAAATTACTATAAATAACTACGTTTTTTACTTTATTTAAGCCATATCTCAAAAAATATTTAATATTTTGTAAAAAGGAAAAATGAGTGGTAGTCATTAATATGTATTACATATGTATTTTTTATATACCATTTGCAACTTAATATGAATAAGTTATTTATTTTGCTTTTTGAAAAATCAAGATCTTTATAACTAGATTCCTGTTTAAAATTAAACGTTTCCACTCTTGACTAACTTAATTCGCAATTTTTTGAATTTTTTTTATCTCTTACATTGGAGAAACATCACGGCAAATATTCCGACGAATTACAGACCACTGCGGAACAGATAAAAACAGCGCAATATTTGAACATCTTTTTAATTGCACATCCTGTCAAAACTCTGACATTGTTCAAAATTTTAAAATTTTAAAACGATGTAAGAAAAGCGAACTTTACAGCCTGGAATCAATATTGATTGAGGAAGAGCGACCTAACTTAAATACGCAAGTAGCATTAAATGGTAAAACAAAATTATTAACAATCTATTAATAAACATACCTTTAGTTTTAATTACTGAATCTCTAATTTTTGTATTTATTTTAATTTATTCATACGTCATAATTTAAAGTTATTTTTTAAGCTACTCACTTAACAAACATTTTTTCAAATTTCAATTAAAATTTATCACTTGACAAAGAAATCTTGTATGATTTTGAAAAGCTTTGTGTAATAAAATATAAAAAACAAAATGAATAACTTATTCATATTAAGTTGCAAATGGTATATAAATACGTTCAAAAACCTTCCTATAATAGTACTTATATGTATTTTTTATATTTGACAAATATACATAACTTTTTTATTTGTGGTCATTTCAATGTTTTTTAAAGAATTTGAATTGTCGAAACTTGAATTGTTCGAATTTAAATAGTCGTGCACCCATACTTTGGCTATCTTAGTGCCTAACTTTTTTCTATCAAAAGATATATGTACAAGATAATTATTTATTATTCAAAAATTGAAAAAAAAAATCAATTTTTATTAAAGTTTTGAGACGAAAAACTAAGATTTACAACTCAAATAGTGGTAATAATTGGCATTGACAGTCATTAACGATCAAGTATTAAATCAAGATCTTTATAACTAGATTCCTGTTTAAAATTAAACGTTTCCACTCTTGACTAACTTAATTCGCAATTTTTTAAGTAGTTTGTGCTTTTTAAAGTTACTCTTTTTTTAATTTCAAACTACTTTGTATCAATTTGCTTTACGTCCTTATACTCTTTTAAGCGATTTTATGTTTTATTACTTTAGGCAGGATTGCAAAAAAGAACCTTGAATCCTCAAAAAGCCTTGAGTTTGATAATTTCAAAAAAAAAACTGTAACACCCTGGAATTTCGACTAAAATTTACTAATAACTTTTTATTTTAAACAATTTTTACATGTTAAATATATAACTTTGATTAGATACGAAAAATCTATTATGTACAATAAATTGTTATATCAATTAATGTTTTATCTTTATGAAACACATTTAAAGCAACAATGTAATATTTTTTAACATTTTACGCTATTTAAGATAGATTTTTTACCTAAAATGTAAATTTATTTTAAAAATGGGCAAAAAAAAACTTGTACTTTCGAAAATCTATAAAAAGTTCGAGAAAAAGAAGATTTTTTTTTAATCCTTCGGCAGCCGCGTAAGATATGCTCTAAAACTCAAAAATAGGTTATATCAAAAGATTATAAAAAACAATTTTTTTAGGATACCTAACAAATTTACTTAAATTAAACAAAACACTATCATAATATGATCAATGTAAATCAAACTTAAGTTTTTTTTTTTTTTTCATTACTTATTTAGCCCCAGGCTCGAATCTACCTGTAGGTAGACAGTGTGTTGTCCTCGCAAATTCTATTACAAAGTTGACTAAACTAAAAAAACAAACCTGAAAATTTATCTATTTTAAATTAATATTCTATGAGATACTCGTAGGGATTAGCAACGTAGACCTCGAAGATTTCACCTGGTCCGCTAAGTAGAAACCTCTTGCGTCGACGTATTTTCTAGCTTGAAAGCAACTTGTGAAAAACAAGCAATAATGCGCATTTTTAAAATAAACATATTATTAATTTGACTTTCCGTATACAGTAAAACTTAAAAATGGTTATTCAAAAATTATACTTTTCCACGGAAGGTAGTTTTTGCACAAGACTAAAAAATGAAATTACCAAACAAGAGCTAGGATGAGGTTACAATGATAGTTAAAGAAAAATAATGAGAATAAAAAAAAGAACAAATTAAAAAAAACAAGCTACCGATCAAGGGTTAAGGTAACAAGGCCAGTAAAAATGAGAAAATAGACTAATTAAAAACAGTATGAAGAAAAAAAAGGGCAGACCAAGGGTTAAGGGTGACAATAAAAAAAAGAAAAATTTTCAACCCGTAAAAGTGTTAAAGTAACCCTTCGTGCAAAAGTGTTCCTTTGAACAATTTGACACCTACCTCTAAAATAATTTATAACAAAAAACTAGACTTTGTAAAAACTAACTTTTATAGAATAATTACTTGCTATGTTATATAAACTAAAATATAATGTTAAATAAAATAAGGTAAAGTCTGTAACCCTTGAGTCCTGTCTAAAGGGATTACTTTTAGTAGAATTAAATACACAAATTATGTAAGTTCATTTTTAACTTATTTTAACAAGCGGTATTTAGTTGAGTTATAAAAGTTTTTAGGTATTAAGATTTAGAAAAAGAGAGTTCGCACAAGATATTGCTAAAGTTTATTAGTATAATAAAAACAGTATTTGTTGAGCTTATTGTATACATTACTGTATATTTACTAATTTTTAACTTATAAACATAATTTTCTTAAACTTCAAGTTTATGATTTTGATTTGTAATAAATGTTTTTAATCTAGTTAACGTGTTTAAATTTATAAATGTACCCTTGATCTTGGCAGAATGTTAAAAAAGTTTTACTTAAGTTTTTGAGGCAGTTCTTTTTATGTTGCAACGTTTTTATATTTATATGTTATACAGCTTCAAATTATCAAGCTATTTTTACTGTAACTTTCTTTTAAATGATACAATTGTACTTTTGAATCATTAAATCAAAAATAAAAGTAGCATTTGGTACAAGTTAGTTAAGTTTAAGAAATGCAAGAACATTTCTAATATCCTTTATGCTTAAAATGTAAGTAATAAAATCACTTTTACTAGAAGTTGTAGATGACTTTAAGTTGAACTATAAAAATACGTTATATACATTTGAGTGAACTTCTGTATCGTATGTTGTTTATGTTAGCAAAAAGCTGGAAAACAGTTTAACACTCTGTTTTCTAAGCAAACTTTCTCTAACTATTATCTAACATTTATAAACAATTGCTTGTGTTTTTTTTCGCGTTGAACAATGAAAAAATTTTGCATAGTAAAGAATTATATAAATTTTAATCATAACTATCAAAATGTATTACATTACTAAGTCCCTTAATATTCTTCTAAATTATAGATAGTTCTGTATAAGATTTTGATAAATAAATTAATTCATGATTTTTATCACATTGTGTTAGTATATGTAATTTCAAAAACAAAAAAAACAATATTGTAAAGTATGTGAACTAAATTATTAAAATAAATTTATAATATCATTAGAAGTAATTAAATATACAACGAAAGTTAAAACTAGAGTTAAATTGTTTAAATACTATTTTTTGAAATATAGTAGTGCTGTACAAACGATAAAAAAATTAAGTTTTATTGCCTAAAAATGGCAAATTTTAATATTCAATACACAGTTTGGCAAACTGCAGCCTGCTAAAAAAATTCTGGCCCGACATACTAATGAAAAAAAAGCAAGGTTAAGTATTTTGATAAAATTTTTTAAACAATATTTTTTCCGGCTGATATTAAACCTTGCTGTCCATTTTACGTTTATTTGAGTATACATTTGTACTACAATTGATTTTTTGTACTGCATTTTTCAATACTGTTGCCCGCAGAAAACTTTTACAGTAATTATTGCACGTTCATCTCAAAAAGCTCCCGACCTCTACTCGAATACACTAGAAAAAAATCTTTAAAATATACAGGGCTTAATATAAAACAATGTTACTTGTTTTTCTACTACTATGAATATAAAACTACAAAAGGTATGTTTTGGTTATAATATTTTCCTGGACAAGACGTTAAAAGGCATCCAAGAGGTGTTCGACTCGATAACCGAAAGGTTCTTCGTGCACCAGGTTCAATGACCAAATATTTTTAGCGTCTTTTTTTTCTTTCAGTATATAATTTAACTAATATTTTTAAATTCCTAAAATTTTAAACATCGCTTAAAATACTTTAAAATATGCTACTTACTTTCAAAAAGTTGTGAATTTAATAGCTTAGAGTTGTGTTGATTATTTTTTATTTTTTTGATAACTAATAAATTATTTTTGTTTATTAAAAATCCGTTACTCTCAAAAGTTGAAACAATTCGTTCTAACTATTTATTAGAAATATTTATAATAACAAATCTAAATTATGGTTACCAATGATTATGTTTTATTCGAAATTTCACTCAGAAAAACAAAAATTAGAGTTTTGTGGTCTTTTTTTAGTTAACGGACTCGATTTCATATACAACATTGTTAGCAAAAAATTCATTAAAAATAAAACAAAAATTTAAGCATAAAATTCATAATGAATTGTTCAGAAAATTACGTTGTTGTTATTAAGTAATTATATCAAAACAATTTAGTAAAATATATTAAAATAACTTTACTACTTAGGTTTTTTGTTTACGTGTTAAAAAAACAATCTGAAGGTATTATCTGTCAGAACCATAGTAAACAAAAACAATGTAAACAGTTCAAACGTTAAACTACATTATGATTAGTCCATAAAAATATTTGAAATAAATAAATAAACAGAAGCAAGTTATAATTTCAGAGTGCCGAGTAACTGCTAAGTTGATGGCAAATGATAATCAAAAACCGTCATATACCAAGCAACAGTAGTATCAAAAATAATGAAATGCATTATGTCTGCTTTACTAGTAGAAGTTTTAAAAAGAGATTTTACAAAGAAATACCCTCAATCAACCTCCATAATTAAGTTTATTTAAAATACAAGTGTTGCACTGAATTTGCGAACTGTATTTAGAAACTGCACACTGAAAGCAAACAATATTGCAAACAGTGAATGAAGACCTGCTCTGGACATGACATAAAACTGTTCTGGTGTACGACTCGATAACCAAAAGGTTTTTTCATATACCAGTTTCTTAGACCAATCTTTTTAAGCGTATTTGTTGTCGTTCAATAAACAATATGAAATAAGCTAACAAAATTTACACCTAAGAAGTTCCTTTAAAAACCATCTAAATTTGTTCTCATTAAGTGTTATGATATGACTTTAAGTTACAAAAACAGATAAAACGAATAATTACTGAACAGAAAATTTTTTTTTTTTACTAAACTTTGACACAATTTGCAAACTTCCTTTTCTGTGCCTTTTAAATTTGTTTTACATTAGGGAAACCCAGAAAATTTTATCTAAAATTTTAACCTCTAAGAGTTTCTCTTACGTTTAATATGAAATTAATGCTCAGTGATTTAACACTTTTTAACTTTTTTTTTCATGAGTAAACTAACCTTTAAAATTAAGATAACCTATTTAGCCACTGTTTAATTTTTTGATTTATCTAAAAAAAATGTTCAGAAAATTAAGTAAAACTTAAACATTTTTATCCAAAGTGCTAGTTTAAAACTAGTTACTACACTTTGTTATACTAATTGTTATACTTTAAAATAAATCTTATGTTTCTTTCTAAATATTTTCATAATATTCTACAAAGTTTGATTGAGTTTGCAATATATCATCCATTTTCGCTTTTTATTATTTATTATTTTTAACATTTTTTTTACACATAATACATTGCACCGAAACTTAGTAATAAGTTTTAATAAACCTTACTTGTGGAACCATAGTTTGCCGAACTACGATTTTAAGCAATTATTATATAAAATTAGTCGATAATAAACAGTAGTCTAAAACAAAGATTTACTGTATACCACAAAATTTAGTTTAGAAGCGTTTAAACAATCTAGTGATTGTTTAAATAATAATAAAAAAACTTGATATTATAGATAAAATTGATTAAATTAAATTAAAAACTAATTTTTTCAAACAAGTTTTAAAAATACAGAATTTATCAAGATTTAAAGCGAGAAAGATTTACTAAGCATAGTAAAACTTATAAACACTTTTTTAAATCATGTCTGTTTACTATAGATAAACTTTTAATAAGTAACTTATAACAAAAATTAGATTTTTTGTATTCAAAAACTTAATTTTTTTTTTTAAAGCGTTAAATAAAGAGTTAAAATACTCAAGATTAACTTTTACAGAGCTTAGATTATATTCAATACATTTTACAACCGTTTTATTTAAAGTTTTATAAAATTAATTGTTAATTAACATTAAAAACAAAGCATTTATAATAAGTTATAATTTTTTTAAAATTATGTTTACAAAACTAAAAAAGTTGTTTTTATAAGATACTAACAACTTTTTTCAATTGCTAAAACATATCGATCATATAAACATTAATTTATGTCACCGAACTAAAAAATAATCGTTTCAGAATACAAAAGTAGTTTAGCTTCTATTTGAAGTTATTGAACGAATTTTGTTCATAACGACTTGCTTCCAGTCTTGTTGCTTAGTCAGTACTTCACAGCTGTTTGTGTTAATTTTTGTTTTGTAAATTTAGTTTATAAACTAATGATACTGAGTTTATTTGATATTTATATAAAATTATGCTGATTTTTTACTAACCGTTGAGGTAGCTTTTGTAACTTTTTTATTTTGTTTGATTCAGCCATAGGCACTCGAGCTAAAGGAATGATTTCTGGAAACTTTTCTGCAGCAGCAGTAGACACACACATAGTTTCACCTCCACCTTCTAAAATGCTTGAACTAAAAAAAGTTTATTACTGTGCCTGATATTTATCAAAAGCAAATAGCAATTTAAACTTAATAATAGTATAAATAGTTTTTGTTTTAGGTTTTCTTTGGGTATAAAACAACATGAGTAGCTATTTTCTCTGCAACTGTAATAATTTAACTCATGGCGTTTAATCGTCTTTAAATTTATCTGCTCTTTAAAGAAGTGTAGTTTGCGATTAACAAAAAGACGCTTACTTAATAAAGTTTAAGTAAAGTAAGTTCTTTATTGAATTGCAACAAGTAAACCATGATTTGAAAATACTTAATTAAAAAAACTACTTTTTATAAACATTTATGTTAAATAAGTCCGTTTTACATAATAAAAAAACTAGTAATGATCTCTTATCTAATATTTTAACATAAAACGTTGTTATTTGAAAGTGGGATAAAAGTAGTCATGACTATGATTAACTAAATCGAAACAAACTTATTATGACTTAAAAGTTAAATTAAAATTTATGTTTTATAGTTTTTTAAATGTACTGAATAACATTAAAACTTGGTTAAGGAATTTATAAATACGTCTAAAAGTGTTAATTTTAATAACTAAAAGCGGGTAAAACTATTAAATTTTTAGAGCTACATAAAAATTAAAGAAAATTTTTAAATATAAGAAAAACTATAATACTAAAAAACATACGTTTAAATTTTTTTTATTAAATAACAGAAAATCTTTAAAAGAAAAACTTAAACAAAAAACTAGTACCCTTCGGTAAAGTTGTAGAAGTAAGCTAGCGCACAAGCTGTATGTGGATCTATCAAATACTTATTTTCATTCCAACATTTTTCAATAGAACTTTTGATCATTTCGTCAGTTGCAACTGCAGTTTGGATTAACGAAGAAACCTGATTAGCAATTTTTAACTTTGTATAATACAAGTTGACTTATTTTCAAATCAGAAACGATATAATCTCTAAGTTTAGCTTATTTAGTTATAAAAGATAGTTAAACGATAGTTTTAACACACATTTTTATTTTACTCAATATAACATACTCGATTTATTAATTTGCAACCATTTTGGCTTAGATAAAATAACGTCTCTATTAACAAATTTCTCATTAACAACCACGTGTGACCACAACTTGATCTCAGTTAACATTAAAACTGAATGTCAAAAAATACTTAATTCTAAAGTAGTTTCATAAAACTTTAAAAAGGCTAATTTTAAAAATATTAACAAATACTTGTTAAACATTGATTGGAATTCATTATTTAATAAATCAAAAAATCTCCGAAACTTTTATGACCAATTTAGCGACTTAATTCAAACTCTAATTAAACTCTTTATTCCACCTTATCCTAAAAATAACAAATGTAAAAAATATCGATCTAACGTTAAAATTATTAAAAGAAAAACTTATTCTTTACAAAAAAGTGAGAAAAAGAAATCATTCTCAAAAGATTATAAAATTAAGTCAAAAGAATATGAATTAGCTGTTAAAAAATACAATTGAGAATTGGAAAAATACCTCTGCACTAACCCAAATTATAAAAAGTTTTATAGCTACGTTAAATCTAAAATTGAATTAAATATTTCATTGCCTCCCCTATTTGATCAGCATAAAAACAAAACAGTAACTTCAGATTTTGAAAGAGCCACACTTTTCAATAAAACTTTTCAAAATGCATTTAAACAAGATCAAAATCATCAAAGTTTTAAACAACCTAAAAAAAATGCAGCAAAATGAATTTTTATATAAATTATAATGACATTAACACGTCGACTAAGCACCTTAAACATAAAATCATCAGAACGCCAGAAAAAATTTCACCTTATTTTATTAAGCATGCTATTCCATCATTAGTTTTTCCCCTATTATTAATTTTCAATTGCTCCCTAGCATTATCAGAAATACCTAAACAATAGAAAACATCTTATGTAATTCCAGTATATAAAAAAGTTTTCAAACACGACCCATTAAATTATTGGCCAATATCCTTAACCAGTACGTTTTCCCGATTTTTGAACACATTATTTCTCAAAATATATTTAATCACCTCTTCGAATTTAATTTATTAAAACCAAAACAATTTGGCTTTGTTCCCCACCGATCATCAGGAATTTAACTATTGACATGTTTACATACTTGGTTAATAACTTACTTGAACAATGAATCAGTCACAGTGGTCTATACTGACATCAAAAAACCTTTTGACTCTGTGTCACACATTAGATTATTAAAAATTATGACTCAATATGGTTTTGATGATAACTAAGTGAATTGATTAAACGAATTTTGAAATAGTAGGATACAAAGTGTACTCATTAACAACACATCATCAGATCCTCAAAAATTCACAGTGGAGTACCACAAAGTGGAGTCATTGGTCCTCTTCTTTTTTTAATTTACATCAACGATATTACTTTAAATATTCACATTCAAAGCGAAATAAGTCTATTTGCAGATGACGCAAAAGTATTTAGAAAGTCAGAAACTTCTTTACAATTAACATTAGATAATATTTTCGAATGGCTAAAAACAAGAAAACTTGTTTTAAATCCAAAAAATAATGCCAAGCTCTAACCACCAATAAAAATAAACCCTATTAACCTTTTAATTTATAAAACTAAAATACCAGCAGTAAATTTTTTTAAAGACTTAGGAATATATATATATCTGAAAGTCTCAAATGGAACGAACATGTAAATTATTTATATAAAATTGCTCAAAATTTATCTTATCAAGTACTTAAAAGTTTTAAGACTAGTTCTGCTAGTATTCTTACTAAACTATTTAAAATCTACGTTCGTCCTAAACTCGAATACAATACCCCTATATGATCCCCCTATTTAAAAAAAGACATTATTAGGATTGAGTCTTTGCAGAGAAATTTTACCCGTTTTGTTTGTAATAGATGCAACATTTCAAATACCTCATACAAAGTTAGATTAGTAAAGCTGAGATTGGAGTCTCTAGAGTATAGAAGTAGCAGTTTGATTTGATAACTTTTTTTTTAATTGTTTAAGGTAAATATAAAGAATTTTTCAATCATTTTTTTATTATTGTCAGACCAATTATAATTTTAGAGGAAATGATAAAAAAATAAAATGTAAACATAATTTTAATAACAGTCAAAATCAAAATTCTTTTTTCTGCAGAACAATAAATATTTGTAATAAGTTACCGAAGAATGTGGTTTCGTGTGGGAGTGTGGAACATTTTCGATTAAAACTAAAAAAAAAGATTTAAATAATATAAACACGAGTAAAATACAATGATTATCGATTAAGAATTCGTTATAATGATGGTTTAAAATAATTTTTATTTACTTACTTTAAAGTATTGGTATCACTAAAAGTAATTTTTCTTCCCTACGCCTTTCCCCTACAGATTATAAGTTGTTATACATAATTTTTGTAAATGTGTAATCTTTTATAGTCAATGCATAAGTTTGTATATGAGAATTTATTTCATTTTGTATTTTGTGCATACTAAGTTATAATTGATCATACAGGACTATTTGTTTATAATTTTTTACTGTGTCATGTTTAGTTTTCAATTTTCATTGATGTAATTTGTTTGTTTCTTTTTTCGTGTGTATTTTTTAAGCGGCTCAGGTTTTAATGCCCAGGTCCATCTTCGCACAATAAACTCCAATATTAATAAAATAAAAATGTAGAAGACAACACAATCTTTGTTGATTTTTTTTAAATTTATGATATATACATAAAAAAAAATGTAAGTTTCAAAATAACATCAGTAAGTTAGAAAAGTAAAAATGTAATATGATTCAAAAAGATAAGTTTAGTTTTTTTTTTTTTCATATTACTACACTATTAGATGAAAAAATATAAAAAATTCTGAAGCATCAATAATTTTTTAGCTTTAAACTACTGGAACTTATGAAAAAGCTTTTATAAAAGTTTTCACTAAAATATTCAACTAAAATGCTAAAAGTAAATACAGGTAAAAACAAGTTTAATATTACAAGGTAATGTAATTTTAAACAAAACGCTATTTTTACATACTGTAAACACATACTTAAATTATTTTGAAAATAATCAAAACTGTTTTTAAAATTTACAACAAAAAAGGACTAAATCATACTTTTGAAGGTAGTTACTTATTTTACTTTAAGTTGTTTAAGATTGAACTTATATTTTTCATCAATTATTTTAAAACGTTTTGTTATTATATCATCTTTTAGCAAACATTAGAATAAATCATAAATGTAATGCAGTAAAATTGATTAGAAAAAAGAAAGCTTTACAAAACTTACTTTTTTGTGTAAATCTTGATGTAATTTTACACTATCGTCCCTGGCATAATATTTGGGCATAATTTCTCCTAACAAATTGTCATCTGACATCATCCATAAGATACGTTCAAAATTTACCAGAAACTGTTTTAAGTAAGTTTTAGACTATAAATTTATTATGACTTTTTGTATAAAAATTAACAAAAATTAACTGATAAATAACAACTAAGAGAAATGATTTTAAAATTTAGTCTTAGTGAAGTGTATTTATGTTTACGAAAATACTTGAATCACAACTTTAAAGATTTAAAGATTTTTATGTTTTCCATCACATTAAGTTTTTAGCTATTCAAATTTTTCTGTAGACTTTTTTTTTCAAAATACGTTTATTTTATTGAAATATAATTTTTATGAAACCATTAATCGACAATTATTCAATGCTACTGTCAAAATATAGCTGTGTTAGACGAACTGGAAAGTAGAATTATTAAAGTACTAGAAGTAAAACAAATATCTGTTTCAATTACTTTTAATAAACGGAAACCAAACTTAAATTAAAAAAATCTGAAGATTTCGTTATAAAGCAACTACCGAACATTTTTTATTGAAAAGTCCCATAATTTGTTTTGTATTACAAAAAGTAATAGTTAAATATTGTATTGGAGTGATCATAGATTACATTTATAAGTAATTACATGCACTTGTAATACTAACTTTATTTAGCTTCTATATTAACAGGTAATGTTTATTAAACCGGACAAAAAAGTAAAAAAACCTTTATGAAACTAATAAAGATATGAACTTAATAGTATAATAAGTGGTGCACGACTCAATAACCAAAAGGTTTTTTCGTACACCAGGTCCTTAGACCAAACTTTTTGGGCACTTTTCTATCGTTCAATAAACAATACATAAAAAAATCATAATTAACTTATATTAACTAGAACATAAAATTATAACTAAATGACTAAATTAAAGTAAATATGATAATAGTTTTAGAGTTAAATCGATGTACTTGTTAGTTTTAAGAAAATCTGAGAAAATTAAAAGAAAAAACAACACTATGTATTTATTAACAATAAGTTTTAAAGAAATCAATTCGACCATCAGACTATAGCCCTCGGTATCTTGATATCCGGTTTTCGATCTTGTTGAAATTCGTTAGTTATTTGTAACTCATGAAAGCTGTAGTCGTTAATATACAAACACACATGATGTATTACCACAAAGCTACTATTTTCTGACATGATAAGTGACGTTAGGATGTCTAATTGTCGTAAAACGTAAAATAAATTATCTACTGGTAAGGCAGCTGGCACGCTCGTTTGTGAAAAAATAAAAATGAATAAATCGGCGATGTAATATTTACAACATTTAGAAGTTTCAAACAAAATCGTAAAATAAAACAACATTGACAGAAGTCTTTAGAACTGAAGCCCCAGCTTTCATGTGCCTTGAAACAAGCGCAGAACTTGTTACAGAAATCATTGATCGGAGTGATGTGATCGCAATAAAAAAGAAAGGGGGTAGCTGTCAACTTGCACGAGGGGATAAAATTGCACGAAGGCACAAAATTGCATGAAGATACTTTTGCACGGAGACATTTTTGCACGGGTTGAATTTTCAAATGTTTTTTTAAATTTTTTTTTATTAGATTTAATTTTTTTTTTAATTTTAGCGTTTTTAATACTATCACTGTTATCCCTAATCCTTACCCTCAATTGATAACTTTTTTTTTAGCTGTTTTTTTTATCAATTAATATTTTATAATTATATATATATATATTTTACTATTATTGTTACCCCAAACCTAATCCTCGGTCAGTAGCTTTTTTTTTTTAATTAATGTATTTTATATTTTTATTCAATTTTTTTTTTATAGCAATTTTTATTTGTCATTTTTATTTTTACTATCACTATTACCCTTAACCTTGCCCTCGGTCAAAAACATTTTTTTATTTTTGTTTTTTTTTATCAATCTATCCATTATTATTTTTTCTTTTTCTTTCTAATATATATTTTTTTTACTCTCGTACAAAATTGACCTTTGGTGCAAATTTGTCTTCGTTTAATTTTATCCCTTTGTGCAATTTAGTCTTCTTGCAATTTTGACCCGTTCCCAAAAAAAAAGAGCTTTTTTCAATGTTTAGTTTTGTTCTAATGACTTTATCTGTTAATTTCTATTAGACTGTCGTACTAAATTAACACACATATAAATGTATGTTAAATTCTTAAACAAAATTGATAAACTTATTTTGATAATTAGTTAATGAGTGTTTGATAAACCTTATTCGTAAAATAAAAATAGTATGAGATTTATTAGAATAGAGAAAAAAACCATATTATATACATATACTAATTGATCACATACATTATACACGTATATTAATTGATCACAATCATGAAACTTACTTATAAATTACCAGTTACTTTACGTTGCAACAACTAAACAAAAAAAATTAAACTCTATGTAAATACAAATTACAATTCAAAAAAAAATTCATAAGAAGATTTAAGAATATTTGAATTTAACTGGATACTAATGTACTATTAAATTAGGGTAGCTATGAAATTTGCACCAGCGTAAAAAATTGCACAAGGGGACAAAATTGCACGAAGATACTATTGCAAGAGCAGACAATTTTGCACGGAGAAAATTTTGCACAGGTTAATTTATTATTTTATTTTTTTATTTTCTATTTAAATTTTTTACACTATTACTGTTACCCCTAACCCCGGTCGGTAGCTTTCTTTTCTTTTATTTAATTTTTATTGTTTTTTTTTACTACTTTTATTTTATTTTTTTTTACTAAAACTTTATTTTTCTGTTTTATTTTTTCTCTATTTTTTTTTTACTCTCGTGCAAAAATTTAACACGTGCAAAGTTGACCATTGGTGCAAAATTGTCTTCGTGCTATTTTTTCCTCTGGTGCAATATTGGCTTCGTGCAATTTTGTTCTCGTGCAATTTAGTCTTCGTGCAATTTAGACCCGTTCCCATTAAACTAAACTAAAGTAACATTTTCAATACTAAATTGTAACTTTCAAAAAGTAAAAACTTGGTTTAAGTTTTTACATACAAAGAGTTTTTGTACTTAGTTATTTTATAGTAATAAAGTGAACACAAAAGCTAATATATAATAGATACCAGCAAAGAGGTTTAGTAATTATCAACAATAATTTACATTTTATTCTTTAAAAAACTTAAAACGTACTGTCATGTTCATGGCAGGAGCCAATGTTGCGATTTGTCTTTGTTTACTCCAATCGTTTCTTGACACTATTTTGTGCAAAGTATCATTTGAATTAGTTACACAAACAGGTCTTAATGGAACTCCCATTTTCACTGCTAGAACGCAAGCTAAAAGATAGACGTATCAAGAATAAATAAAAAACTATAACTGTTATATTTTACTACAATTAACACTGCAATTATTAGTTATTATTTTCTAAAAAACTCCTTGCTATTACTTTAAGCCTATATAACTAATATATGTTTACACAATAACTTAGGGTTAGATAATAATTCATATTACAAAATTTTAAAACTTATAGTTTTTTCATAGAATCTATTTTTTTGTTATTATTTAAAACTAAAAAGAAAAAACTTACCAGAAGATTAAATGATAGTATATATGATTGTAAAACAAATCATAAAACTGTTTTAAAATAAGAAAAATTAAAAACTGCTAAGACAGCTATATTTTAATTAGGGTCATATGGGAGTAAATCACTTTTTCCATAACTTGATCTTATTTTGTAGAGTTGTAACTAAGCTACAAGTTGCTTTTTACAAATTTTAAATTCATAATTAAATTAAGATATAGCCCGTTAAAGTTGGAAAGTACAAAAGGTTTCTTGTTAGAGGAAAAAAAACTAAAACTGTAAATAAATAGAAATCAAAAAATAATATCATCTTCTATGTTTTTCTAGTAATTTAATAACATATTATAAGTAGCTTTAAAACCCTACAAAAAATTTTCACATATAATTTATTTTTTGTTTCATATTTTTTCTATAAATCTTTACTCTTATCCCTAACTAACCTTACCTAAACATACGAAAAATTAATAAAATATTTTCTTTTAATTGAAAATAACATGAAAAATTGAAATAGAAAATAAAGTTTGCTTTAATACATGCAATTCATTTGCAGGTTTTTGAAGCAGCCCAAAACGTTTTCCTCGAAACATGTGTAATTTTTTAAACATAAATTAAGTTTTGTTTTTATTTTACTTATAAATATATTTTAGTTAGTTTTAAGTAAACTTAGCTTGAGCTAAATGTCGTTAAATTTTTTTCTAGTGTTATTGTGTTTATATTTCAAACTTTCATTTAATTAACACTTTTTTAATTTTTAATCACGTCAAATTTAATTGCGTTGCAATTTTAGTCTGATTATATATTTATATTATTAATTGTTTTATTTTCATAAAGTTTGTATTTATTGCACTAGAAATTTAGGTTAGTTATAATTTTTTTTAAATATTTTTTAAAGTTTTCCTAGACTTTTTTACCTTAGTTTCACAAAATTCAACCGTATAAAAGTGAAAAAGTGACACCCGTTAAAAAGTATTAAGGCCATAAGGGGGGGGGGAGGTGTGTCCAACAGTTTTTTTTTTACATAAATTAACTTTAGCCTTTATATGAAAGCTTTAAGTACAAACTACAAGCCAGTTTTTAAAGGATTCAAAAATATAATTCAACTTTTGAGATATTTTGTATTTTGTAAAAAGTTTCTGATACAAACGTATGAACTGCAAATTTTTCGGGTCAATTTTCTCGGAAGTTTTAAAATTCACTAAAAATCTATCTTCTTCTTTATTTTTTAAGCAATCTTCTTTAAATATTTAGGAAATGTTCCTTCTACTATATATAAAACAAAACGTTACTTATGAATTAAAAAAATTCAAAAAAATAAAAATTTTATGACAAAAAAAAGAAATTTTTATTTAAAATTTTTTAAAGTCCAAAGTAACTTTTTTTTAATGTATAAAGATTACACTGTAAAAGTTTGAAGAAGATTGCTTGAAAAATGTAGGAGGAGATTAAAAAAAAAAATATTAAATTCTATTTATTAATTTAATTTAATTTAAAAAAATAATAGTAAAATTTCCCTAGACTTTTTTATCTTAGTTTTACAAAAGTCCTTCGTATAAAAATTACACTCGTTCAAAAGTATTAACTCCTATAAAAGTAACACCTTTGCAAAAATGATACTACGTGCAAAAGTGGCTTTTTGACTCGTTTTCCAAAAACAAAAGCAAATGATGATGGCCGAAATAGATATTGGCCAAAAACACAAGATAACTAAAAGTATTAAAAATATACCAAAAAGTCTAATTAGTAGAAACTATAAGTAAGATAACTGAAAAAAATACATTAACTTAAAGTATCAGAAATTAAAATGTTTGAAATTTAGTTGTTGTGTACCCATCAAATATTTGTTTAGACAGAGAACATTAACATTGGACTAGTAAGCTTAGTTTTTATTAAAAAAGTAATAAGAAAATACTTAACTGTATAAATTATAAGTCGATAATAACTATCAAAATAGTTGATAAAATCATTACTCGTGTTAAATATTTGAATATATCTTAATGCTTTATTAGCTTTAGTTTCAAATAGATACAAACAAATAAGATTAGCTTTTTTGTTTATAAAAATATTAATTAAAAGTTGTGACAAAGAAATATGTTGCTAAAGTTGTCAAAAAAAAGTTAGCTATTACAAATAAAACTTTTGTTGATATTTTCCAATAACGCATATTAAACTGTTCTAAATTATAAATTATAAAAACAAATCACAAATACTTATCAAGTTTAGAAACACTAATAACCTGACAAGTTACCACATGCACCGTTAGGTATGATATTATTAACCATGTTTCCGATTTTCGTTGTCGTTTGTAAATAACCATAAATATGATGTGCCACCTAATATTAAACTAACTTAGTTTTAAATATTTACAGCAAACATTGAAAAGAATTTTAGAATAAAGTAGTTTTAAATTTTTTAATTAAAACAGTAGCTTAAAAAGAAGCTAGTTTTTTTTCCATAAACACTATATTAAATCTTACTTGTACCATGATTCGGCACCAATTCAAAGAATTAAGTGTGGCTATAGAATGTTCTTCAACAAACTTAGAGTCTTCAATCATCTGCTGAAAAAATACTTCCATCTCTTCAAGTTCTCCTTCAACTGTTTTTTTTAATTTTACTTGTATTTCAAAAAGAGTGTATTAGATTAACTATACGGAACTGATAATTATGGTCACTTCATTAAGCTTTAAAACTAAGCAAGTTTTTAACAGTTTACTATCATTTCTAACCAGCAATAATTTTAACCCGATCATATCTAACCAAATCATTTCTAACCTGATCACTTCTAACATGATTATTTCTAAGACGATTGTTTCTGAGCCGATAATATTTAACTTGATCATATCTAACCTGATCATTTCTAACCCGATCAGTAAAAATTCATTGCTTTTTAGATTTATTTTAAACTTTATTAATTTAAAAACTAACTAGTCTAAAAAGTTATTCTTGTATTAAAATATAGTTTACTTTTTCTAAACTTAAGGTTTGTATAGTTTAAAATTGTAAATTTACAATGTGTATCTCTTTAAAATAGTATTTAAAAACTCAAATATTTCCTCCTGAATTACATATCTTTTTTTTAGGTAATAAAACATCAGAGTACACACTCTCCCCTTTGCAACGATAAACGTTTTCTGAAAGTCAAGTGAGTGAGTTTTAGTTAATCATATATTATTTCACTTGCCCTTTCTTTAAATTTATCAACAAAAATTCACCTGTTAATAAAAAAATAAAACTAAATTTATCTGTAAAAAAAAGTAGAACTTATAACTAACCAAAATAAAAATAAAAAACTAATCCTAACCCTTTATTGAAAAAACCCCTTTGACACGTCGTTTGGCAAACACTCACAAGGTTAAAATCTCAACATTAAAAATAAAATCATTTTATTTCAACTTATTTTAATTTCAAATCAATTTCGTTATTATGAACTTTTTCTTCATATCGATCTGCTAAAACTAAATTTTTTGTTTGATTAAATAAAGTATACTAGATTATTTCAATTCTTTTTAAATTCTGCAGTGTTGAATTCTTAAAGTAAGCTGTTATAACTATATTTAAGTTATATACTATTGTCATTTACGTAACTAGAATATATTTTTAATGCAAGTAAATTTAAAAGATTAAACTGTTACAAATGTAATATTCAGATACAAAGATCTTTATACCACAGTCTATAAGCTATGCTGTAAGTCTAGCGCAAGCTTTATATAGCTGTTGACTAACTTATTACTATATCAATAGCCGGTAAATTTTAACTTTAAGCTTAAAAACTTGCACAAATTTTTCTACGACCTGCACAGACTTTTTTTCTGACAGAAGTAGATATGATCAGGTCAGGGTTAGAAGCAGGGGCGGAACGCTGGAGCTGTAGCTCCACTTAAAAAAACAAAAAATTATGCTTTTATTTTTTTTTAGAGTTTAAGCCTTTAAACACGCTGCTTTAAATGGCCCCTGCTTCAACTGTACAACCCCAAACTACGTCAAAGTAACTTTATTTTAAAACTGAGGAATTGAGCTTTAAAGTTATATATATTTATTTATGTTAGCTTAAAAAGTAAGAAAGTTATGTTATCATGAAGTTGTACAAAAAGTACAGCCAATTGTGTACATGAACGTCGTTAATTTCCCTGCTAAATTAGTTTTTTTAAAGTTTTTATATTTGATGTTCAAAATTTTCTTAAAATTAGAGTTGCAAGCTCAATTCCGTGTCAGCTGCATCTTAAATGTTTACAAGTTTTCAATACAAAAAATGTTTAAAAGTTGAATTCTGGAGCTGCATGAACTTTCAGCTTCATGTAAATTTAATCATGATCGTTGTTTAAAATTTACTACAATGCGAGAACAATAAGACAAGGTGAACTCGAGCAGAAGAAACTCGAGGAGGGAGTACTCAAGCACTGGTAATTCAAGCAGTGGCAACTCGAGCAGGAAATACTCGAGTAGGGAAAACTCGAGCAGGAGCAATTCAAGCAGGGAATACTCGATCAGGGACAACTCGAGCAGGAGCAATTCAAGCAAGAAAAACTCGAGCATGGGCAACCTCGTTTTTTTAAGTTACTTGCATGTTTTTTTTTAATTATTAGTTAGACAAGTTATAAAATTAAGTTAGTAAATTTATAATTTTGCAAATACAGAAACTTACATGGACATATATAAAAATAAAAATAGCTATAGTTGTTAGGAAAGGGTGGTAATATACAAAGGTATAAGTATGTGTTTTTTTTTTATTTTATTTATTATTTAATTAAACAAACATGTTCAACTTTTTTTTATAAAAATTTAGCTATTTCTTCACATTACCTTTAAAGTTTTAATCTAAATGTTTCAAACAAGGGGATTTTTTAAATTTGACAATGTCAATCTGCAGCACCGCTAACAAAAAGACCACGCGTTACCACTGGTCAGAGGTAATCGGGTAAGAAATGATCGGGCTAAAAATAATTGGGGTAGCAATGATTGGGTTAAAAATGATCGCAGGTTTAAAATGATCAGCTCCCATTTTCAACTGTATTAGAAATAGAAAACAAATAAATTCAGATAAAGATTAAGAATATCACTGGATTTAAACATGTTGTCAGCTGTAACTACTAATAGATATTTAAAGTTCGAAGTTGTGTGGGTGTTGTTAGATAGTCACGAGTGTATTTAAACTTAATACTGTACTCTATCAATTATATTTTGACTTATTTTTTATTTGTTAAATAAAACATTACTCTTCGTAGTATTCTAACGCTTAAAACTACTTTGTTTTCTATAAGAAAAATATTTCCAAAGCTTTGTAGTATTTATAAAATGTTTTAAATATATTCACCAACAAACAAAAGTACCTATTAGAAATTAAATTTACCTATATAACTAAAAACCAAGCTTTATTTCGAGTGTCTCAAAGTAACTATCAAAAAAAAGTTATTAAAATCTAGTCAATAAGCATTGTGATACTTTTATAAAAACTAGCTAAATAAAAAAAGAAGTTTGAGTATCAATTGGATCTGAATAACTCCGTTGAAAGGTGTTAACTCGCTTGACAAACAAAAACATATTTCAGTTCATTAAAGAAAAAGTAATGTGAAATTATGTTTTTATTATATATTCCCGCAAACTTGCTTTGCTAGGATCCTTTATTAACACATAATTAGATTAAATTTTAAATTTTTAAATAAAAAAATATAAGTTATTCAATTTAAATAAACAAGATAAACAATTTGTGAATACTTGTCGGCGTTTTTATATATCTAGCAGTTTAAAAAAAGGGGTTTATTCAATTTTTATTTTTATGAGCATAATCTTATCAAAAGAAGTGAATTAAGTATAAGTTTTAGGTTTGCTTAACTTAAAGAAGCCTTGTTTATGCCGGATTTGTTTTAAATTCGAATTTAGAATTGCTCACAAACATGAAGCCAAATGATATTTGAACTAGGCAGTTGAGTAGAAAAACTAAAATAACAATATAAATGTAACCTGCAAAAACATGTGCTGTTGGATCTTGCACAGTTGTCATCATTAATTTCTGAACTTCACTTATCATGTTGTGAGGATACATGACAACCGTTGAAACATTGGCTGCCGATTGCATTGAATACAAAGCGCTGCTTCCTGTATCACCACTAGTTACTGCAAAGTAGAAGTTTGTTGAGCAAGTCATGTAAAAACTCGTAATTTTTTTTTTAACTTCTCTTTACTACATTTAAATTTCTTGCAATAAATTAACAAATTAGTCTATGTCTTTGTGCCACTCTAGTGGTAATTGTCTCTTTTTTACTTTCTTCTTTTCTCTCAAGCGAGTATAAATTCAACAATCGCGCGTAATTTTGACTTTTTAGTTTCTGCTTCGTTGCAGCGGACTGAAGTCAGTGCAGCTCTTTGCTGCACTTAAGTTTTAATGGTTTCAATCTTTTTGTCGAGTTTATTTCGATTTTAGAACACTTTTTGAGTTTGGTTTAAACGTTTAGTTTTTAGTTTCTTTGATTCGAGTATTGTCGTCTTTTAAAAGAATTGATAATTTGATTTATTAGTGTAATGTTGTGCAGTATTTTATCATCTTTTCGTTTCGCAAATTCATTGTAAATATAATCATTATCACAGATTCGAACTAAGTTTAAATTAGTATAAGTAACTGATTTATTAAACCTTTAGTAAATAGTAAGTAAGTCATATTAGTTTATTTAAGTCAACTTTAATTTAAGCGTTATCTTGGGGGCATCTACTATACAAGTTAGAGCGCACGTTGCGTTTTAAACAAGGCCAATAATAGTGTATAAGTAGAACCCTGTGATAGCGACATCTTCTTTATTTTACTTTTCATAAAAAATTAAAGTTTAACATTATTATTATAAATAATAGTAATACTTAAGGTTGGAAAAAGATATTTATGAGATATACTTTATTTACTAGGTTTACTAATTAAAAATGTTGTTTGTAGCATACCTTTTATTTTAATAATGCTCTATCTTAATATTAGGATATTTAGAGCTAAAATATGTTTGAACAAACAATTTTTAAATTTAAAAGTTATCAAAACAAAAAAATGTGCACCAGGTCCTAGGACAAAGTATTTTGAGCGTCTTTTTTTTGTCATTCAATAAACTGTTATAAATAATTCATCTAATTGTTTTTATGCAGACTTTACAAAAATTTGAATCGTAAAGTTATTAATTAAGGAGTTTTTTTTAAGTTTTCTAATTTTTGTAAAAAAAAACTTAGCTACCAGTTGTTTTAGCTTGTTTTCTAAATTCAAAGTAAAACTTCAGATATAAGTATTCAAAGATAGAGAGTTCAAGAGGTTTTTTTCATAGGATGCGCAAAGTAAAAAGGCGAAAATATACTATTTAACTAAAAATTTATATCCTTTTCTGTTTTTGATCAACTGTTTCAAACTTTCATTTTCTAATAATTTCAAACAAAATATAGTAAACAACTTTTTTTTTCTTAAATTATAAAAAAATTTAAAGCCAAAGAAAAAAACTTTTTTTTACAATACATATATATTTTAAACTTTGAAAAATCTGATTTTTTTTCAAGTTGTTCGTAACATTAAGGAAAAAAACTCTTTAAAATAGAAGTGGGAGGAAATTTTCAGTGAGTTTTTCAAAATTCCGACAAAGTCGGCCTTGATTTTTTTTTCTTACGGTTGAACTAGATGCTTAAAATTTTTTTATTATATTTTAGAAGTTAATTAAAATTTTTAAATCTATAAAAAGTATATTTCAGTATATACTCTAATCATTTAAGTAAAAGCTAATATTTTTGTAAAAATAAAAGTTGGATCCCCTTATGGAATGTATGTTTATTGAACAATAAAAGTGCTCAAAAAGTTTAGTCATACAACCTGGGTCTAGGAAAAAAGTTTTAAGTTTAAATTAAACTTTTAACTTATATATTCCTACATCGCAGGTAAGTTTTAATGTATTGTCTCGCTAGGACATTGATTATATAAACTACAAAGTTTAAATTTAAGTTGTACTTAAAGATTAATTAAAATGAGTTTTCTACAAGTTAAAAGAATCTTAACAAGTTCTAACAGTTAGTTTTGCTAAAACACAAAAGTATAGAAATATAAAAACGTTTGTTATTAAACTTAAAAAGACTAAGTTAAACGAACAAACGTTAAAAAATAGATTTTAGAAAAAAAAAAAGTTAAGTAATTTTTAGTTTTATATTTGCTGACTTTTTGCAAAAAAAAAGTAGAAATCTTTAGACTAGGCACATACTTATAACACAAGTCATTTTTGAGTTTTTCTTCTCTAGAAAATAGCTGATCAGTTGTGCAGTCACACTCATAGCTAGGTCCTTGAAAGCCATAGTCTCACCGTGCCATAGCTCCAAAATATTAAGTCCTCCATCTAACTTTTTAACTTGAACTACATCTTCAATATCGAAATTTTTGAAAGCTTCTTCGACGATTTCTTTAAAAATATTTTTTTTATAAGAACTTCATTTTTTTTCGGTGCATAAAGTAAGTAAAACAATAAAAACAACACATTGTATAACTTAATATTTAATTAAAAAAACTTTTAGTTAAGATTCGTTAGTTAAATATCCAGATAGATAATACAAACCTAAAGTATATTGAAAACCAGAGGTGGGCAAACTGCAGTGCACGGGCTAAAAAAAGCCCAAAAACCAAAAATTTGCGGCCTACTGTGTACTTTCCAGGTTTAACATACCTCTTTAAAAAAACAAAATGCTGTATGAATTTACAATTATGCACTTGAGTTAATACTTATTAGTTTCTAGTGCTTTTTTGTTGCTTCTTTTATCGAAATTTGATTTAATATGTTTTTTTTTAATTGATAACTACAACTATTTTTAACAGCTGCGGCCTACGGAAGACTTTATTATATGCAGTGCGGCCTGCATTTTTTTTAAAGAAAATTACCCCGTTTAACAATCGACCGACGTTTATAATAGTGTTACTTATACGCGACTCTGGTTATTATCTGACTCCTAGCGCGTTATAATAGTATCGGTGATGTTATTTAAATTTTTAGAAATGACTTAGCTAGGTTATTTAGCTAAGTCGACTTAATGAATTGCGAACTTAAACTTAGACTATAATTTAATGCTTAGCCTAATTAAATAGTTAGATTGTTAGAATGCTTAACTGATTATATATAAAGAAATCGAGTCTAGAAATAAGCTATATTATAATGAATATAAACTGCGATAACACATTAACAAAACATAGCAAACTATAAAAATAACTACTTCAATTCACAAGTTCATAAAACAAACAGTCGCCTTCGTACGAAAAGTACGAGGCGAGCACAACCTTTTTTTCACGATATGATATTATTACAAAGCTAAATCTAGACTGGCCATAAACTACTCGCGCTTTACTAAACTAAAGCATTTTTAACTTTGAGAAAAAAGGAAGAAAAGAACAGCGCTAGTTGTTACACCCGCTACTTTTTGAAGGCTGCCGGCTGACCTCTTAGAAAATGTTGTAACAGAACTTAAGTTTAGAAAATAATATAATTGTAGAAGTTTGTTTGAATAACTCGATGCTTTAATTTTCAAATTACCTAAAAGTTTAAAAAACAGTACTATTATGTATCTATTTGTAGATACTGAACTTTTCAAAAATTAAATGACCTTAAAAAGAACTATCGGTACTATAAGAAAATTACAATAAGACCAAACACACCTCGTAATATGTATAAAAATATTACTATAAAACGCAATTAGATATAAAAATTTAACAAAAAGAAGAATTGGTAATGTTTCTGAGAGGTTCACTGAAAAAATATATGATAAAGTAAGCCAGATTTTTCGCCCTGTAACTATTATTAACGAGTCAGTACACTAATAAACCCTTATTATAAAGTATAACTTATAATTTTAATTAACATTCAAACATAAGTTTAATTGCCACTGTGGTGAGAATGACTTTGGAAAGTTGTCTAAAGGGCTTCATTTAAGGATTGATCAGCATGTGCCAAAAATTCTTAAAAATAAATTAAAGGTATATCCTAAAAACATAAAATTTTTATTTTGCAACATTTTAAATTAAAAGTTTTATTCATTTAACACCCTACATATCGATTGAGTATATATGTAAATTTAGTTCATTTATCTAAACTAAGATTTGTGATAATATATGTTGGCGGGTATACTTACAGTTCCCACCCGCACAATACCAACTCATTTTTTTAAAAATCAATTTTTAACTTTTTATGCTTTTTTTTACTATTTTTCTAAACTTTTACTATCACTGTTACCCCTAACCCTTACCATTGGTCGAAAAGCGGTTCTCCGATTTGATCGGGTGAAAGTTGTGCGGGTGGGAATTGATTACGGGTTGGAACTGAGCGCTTCCCATGTTGGCGATATCGAAACTAAATGACAGAATAAAGGATTGATATCTAACAAAAAGAACAATTGTTGTTTTAATTTTCTGCCAATTGGGCGATTATGATAATGAGTTTTGAAAACTCTGATGTAAAGTAGGAAAATATCGCTCAGTTTTTCTTCAAAGTTTAATCCTTAATTTTTTGAGTGAAGAAACTTAAGCTCTTCAACTTCTTTTACAAAGTTTCACGCTTAAACTTTAAAAACAACTTCTACTACTTCTCAGCTAAAAATATTCTATATTGTTTGTATAGTTTTATTATTATCAGAACATTATTTTAATTAACTTTTAAGTTTAACTTATTGGCGTTCTTTTTTTTTCCAAAACTAAATCTCAAATTTTGGATGGTGGTGTATTAAAAAACAGACTTGTAAAAAATAATATTTTGGTAACTTATTTTATAATTAGCCAGATTTAAAGCTTTTAATTATTTTATAGGACTATAATGAACTTTAAGCTACACTACTCTGAATAGTTTTAAATAAGCCTAGTTTTAGATTTTGAATTTTCAAATTTTTTTTTTTAACTTTTACATGTTTAATTTTAACATTGTAAAATTGTAATTACAGTAGACTACCGCTTAAGTACGCAAATTGAACCCGACCAAGAAGTGCGTACTTAGCACGGGTAGTGCGTACTTTTTGCAACATAGTATAATATGAAATTTAGTTGTTTGTTTTCTTTCTTACAACTAGCTACCAAATAATTAAGCCAAATAAACAAGTCTTTTTATTTTAAATAAAATTTAATACATAATTCTAATCTGCAAAATTTTTTAATAGATTTTAAAATAATTTGTTTTTTCTAAAAAAAGTTTCTACATAGTTACATAATACATACATTTAATATAGAAAGTCATTGTCAATCAATGATATAAAAAAAATATTAAGCCATATTTTCCATATTTTGTTTTGTTAGAGGCAAAGTACCAAACTACATTGTGTTTACCAAACATTTTCTAAACATCAATGTGTGTACATTTAAATTAAATTACGACTTAACTATGTTGTATTTGTAGGTTTTTTTAACTTTGTCATCTTGATTTATTTATTTTATAGCATTACAGCTCAAATATCATTATTCTTTTCACTTTTCTGCAACCACAACATAAGTATTTAGTTTATTAACATTTAATAACAGGACTTTCACTACTATTCAGGTTATTATTCATTATTCAGGTTATTTGTTTATTTAAATTTGGTATAAATATATAAAAAATTTATATAAAATATGTAAAAAATTTATGATTGTTTTTGTCTTTCTGAATAAGTGCGTACTTAAGGCGGGGTGCGTACCAAAAAAAGTGCGTACTTAAGCGGTAGTCTACTGTATCTTTTAATTAAAACTACCGTTTTGCTTTTCTAGGTCTATTTCAGTTTCATCTATGAACAAGTTGAGTACCTTTTTGACTACTTCAGTATAAGATAAACCTTTCCACAGTAAAAGGTCTTCAGAAGAAACTATTTATAATAAAAGTTTATCATCAACTTAAAATGCTAATACTATCATGATAATATTTAAACAAAACAGGAAAAAAAAAACTATATTCACAGTTGACTATGAAAAATAAAAATAAATAAAACAACTAGTTTTTAGTAACTTAAATATCAGACTTTATTTTATAATTTTTAATGAATAAAAGAACACTCAAATTTTTTCTTTCCAATATATTTCGTCAAGTTCTCTTCAGGGAAACTATTGAAACAATACAATAAAACACAACAAGTATATATACAAAAATTTTACAAATTAATTAACTGATCAGTTAAGTAAACGTAAATGTAATCAACAAAAATGTAATCAACAAAAACTTTAAAAATCAACACAAAATGGTCTTAACTAGATAAGGCAAAGGTGTAGTCAAATTCTTTCTTTTTACATAAATTTGGTTTGTTTAAATGTGTTAAAGTGGCTTTAAGTCTAATTATTTCCAATGTATTTGAACATTGTCGCATTACAATGAAATATACGAATTGATACACTTGGGAACATGTTTCTTTATTCTAGTTGTGACGTGTCGAGAAGTTTGACCAATGTAGCTGCTGTCACAGCAGCATTTAAACTTGTAAACTACAAGACTTTTTTCTTGAGGTGTCATTAGGTCTTTTCCCGAACGTTGAAGTATTGGTTTTGACATGAATAGAACCCTAGAATTCACCGCATAATTAAAGACAAAAAAGACGAAAAGAGTGTTGCAGTCAAAAATGCAATAAAAAAATCTGCGATAGCAGAACACCTTGTGAATAATCCAAGTTGTGAAAAAAAGTTTGCATTATCTAATTTCAGTGTAATGCGACAATGTTCAAATACATTGGAATTAATTAGACTTGAAGCCACTTTAATACATTTAAACAAACCAAATTTATGTAAAAAGAAAGAATTTGACTACACCTTAGCCTTATTTAGTTAAGACCATTTTGTGTTGATTTTTAAAGTTTTGTTTGATTACATTTTTATTGATTACTTTTACGTTTACTTAACTGATCAGTTAATTAATTTGTAAAATTTTTGTATATATACTTGTTGTGTTTTATTGTATTGTTTCAATAGTTTCCCTGAAGAGAATTTGACGAAATATATTGGAAGGAAAAAAATTGAGTGTTCTTTTTTCATTAAAAACTAGCTTTTATGTTTCTACTATCTTAATATATCGATAAGACAATAAAAAAACCGTTACTTTTTGTTGTATTTACCTCTTTATAACATAAAATGACAAAACAAACGTCATTAAATATACATGTATTTACAAAATAAACTTTCTGTAGAGTAAAATAATTTCTGTGCACACTAATGTGCCTAGATGCAAACCGTGAAAACATCTACTATAGAGTACTAATTAAGATGTTTGTTTTTATAATTTGATAAATACTCAAAATTAGAGTATTGTATTTAGGTATTTGATAAATTTACTTCGTTCGACTTACAGAAAATACGTTTTATAATATTATACAAATTTAGGTAGGATGTTAAACATAAAAGTAGTTAAAAAAATTCTAACAAGTTTATATTTTATATTTTTAAGTATCTATTATAGAGATACATTTATGTAAATAAAAACTGTTAAAACTTTTTGGAATAGTTTCAGGCATGGTCATTCCACCGTCATCACAGTATGATGTGAAAAGAGATTTTTCAAAGCTGATTGGTTGAGACTTTCCCCGCGTGCTCACTACTTTCATATTTACTATGCTGGGAATAATATTTTCTAATTATTAAAAAAATATATATATACTAGAGGCCAAACTAAATTAAATAAAAACGAAAAAAGCATTGCGAATGAGTTTGCCCGTAAAAACTGTTTAATTTAAAAAAACATCAATATATACTACAACCGTTGATGTACTAGATCCGGCTTTTTTGCTTAGATCAAGATCTGAAATCAAACAATTAACAATAGTATGATTCAAGCTTTTCTTATGAAATAAATAAACTAATAAAAAAAGTTTCTGTAATGAAAAAAACTAAGTAAACAAAAAAAATCTTGTTTTGTGCAGCTTTAAGTAAATCATCAAACATAAACAAGTCAACAAAATTGTATACTTTTACAAAAATTAATTGACCCATGTTGTTAAAGCTTTAACAATTTAAAATTTTTTCTCCTAACGCAGCATCCTAAAAATTGTGCTACACCTGAATATTGTTGATTGAACGACAAAAAGCGCTCAAAAAATTTTGCCCAAGGACTTAGTGTACGTAAAAACCTTCCGGTTATCAAGTCATACACCAAGGATACAGTTTAATGTCTTGTCGAAGACAGTTTTCTAAGACAAATGTCCAGGAATAAATGAATATAAAAATAAATTATTAAAAATGTATTTGATTCAGAAACGTTACACATGATAGTATATATTTTTCTTATTGATTTTATAAATGTAGATATTGAACTAACAAATGTAAACATAAGATAAAAAAAGAGCACAAGCATATTTGGAACACCTTGAAAACAACAGTCAGTTTTTCTGAATTCTAAAGTAACTATGATCAATAAAAATTTATAACTAAAGAGAACCTACTTAAATAATGAAACCCTGCACTAATTTGCATAAGATTTTACATATAAAATGCTAGTTTACTTGTTTTTAATGACTTCAAGTTTACTTTAGAATTCAAATAATGTTAAATTACAGTAATCTAAATGAAGAAAATAAATCTACTTCGAACAATGTTTTCTTATTTTAAATTAATGCTTTTGAAATTTAAGATTTACTTAAGAATTTCCACACGCTTTCGAGCACAATATTTTCTAGTTTTTAGATCTTATAATTCATAATAAACTGATTATACTACTTCAAGTATTTGATAATTGAATAAACAAAGTTATATTTTAAGAATTTATTTAAAGTTGGCAAATGAATAAAAAATGTTACTTTACCTTGTAAAGATATTTTAATACTACCAATGTTAATCTCATTAACTTTAGTCATAGTATAATTTCAAAGTTTATCGAATAATTTGACACTTAAACTTAAAATTCAATTAAATAATTTACTAAAGATACCTTATTGTAAGAAAAAATAAAGTTTTTAATTAAAAAAAAACGTGAATCATCATAATAGACATTAAAAATAGTTTATAGGTAAAATGACATTACAAGTTTTTAGTTAAAACTATAAGAATAAGAGCTTAAAATTAGAAAAAAAAATTAAACTTTCACTGATATATTTTCATTTTCATTTATACAATGAATATTTTAACTGGAATAAGTATGATTAATAATTTTGTCAATACTTAAATATGTTAATATTATAATAAACAAATGTTGTTTAAAAATATTAAACACTTATTTTATTTTATAAAGTGTTTTATAAAAATTACTGTATACTTTTTAACAAATAAGTGAAGCTTTTTCTACAAAATATAGCCTATAGCCACTCTTTTTTTTTATTGTTACTAAAACTACAACAATGTTAAAGGATAAATTCAAATTTATTCTTTTAGCTTGCACCTTATAGGCATAGATACTTCTTAATTAAATCGATAAAAAGATGTTTATTGTTTGATTCATAGTCATTCTTTATTTAATGTTCTTTAACAAAATTTATTGAATTGAAAAACAAAATGCCAAAAATTGTTAGCTAGAAAATAATAAAAGTAATAAACAATAACAAAATTAAAATCATTAGTGTAGTTTTCATTATTTTGAAATGATTAAAACATTTGCATCAAGCACCTACGAGGTTTTGAATTTAAAGAAAAAAAATGATGCAGTAGATCACAATTATTGCTCCTATTGCTTTATAATTCTAAATTTCGGTTAGCTTAAGTTTCTGACTATTCAGTAGATCATTAAATTAAGTGTTACGGCTTTATACTTTTAAATTTATCGAAGTAATTGTCTTTTAGTAAAAAGTTTAGTATAGAAAAAAACTAATCATGTATTTTATCTTTTTAAGAAGTAATTTGTAAAAAATCAATTTTATTAAATAATAATTATCGATCATTAAATTGCTAAACTATTAATTATACATACATTTTTGATATAACAATTATACATAAATGTATGCATTAAACTTACCTTAACATGTTTTGAAATTTTATTTAGACTGATCAGAAATTATATCAGCAAGTTATATCAGCAAGTTGGATTAACGACAGGACATCTGAGGAAAAGAATTAAACAGCATGTACCAAAAAGTGTAGAGAATTTTTGCTTTTCACACAAAAAAGATGATATACCAGTCAAGGTTTTAAACGCATCTAAACGTTCATTTACAGCAAAACATTTAGTTAATAATCCAACTTGTGCAAACAGTTATAATATAAAAAGATTTATAATTAATAAAACTTGTAGTAATGTTTTAGATTTGATTAAATTAGAACCCATTTGTATTTTGTTAAGGAAACCTGTTTTATGTAAGCAAAAATATTTTGACTATACTGTTTCTTTATTTTAATAATATTTTAAAAGAATTGTTTTTATTTTATTTAAGTTTAGTTTTACTGTAGACCAACTATAACGTAAATGGACTTATTTGATTTTAACTGTTACTAATTGCTTTTTTCTTTTATTAATCTCTTGATTACTTGATCACTTGGTTACTATATAAATTTGTAAAATCTTACTACTTGTTAGCTTTGTACTCTACTGAAGAGAATTGCTCGAAATATATTTAGTGTTTTTGAAATTTTGTATCTTGTGTAATTTATTGTATGAGGAGAAATTATTAACTAAAGAATTAGTTAGTTTTAAAGGGATAAGTATAATTTACTACGTGATACTTATTCACAAAAATATGTTAATATATCTCGAAAATAACTGTTACAGACTTAAACTTAGTAAATGATTGTACTTCTTTTTAACTAGTCACCCAGGTTAGTGATTTTAAAATTTACACATTGTGCATAGAACGCTTTACAAATTCTAAAAAAATATCATTAAATACAGTAAGCTTCCTCATGAATACGCACTTTGAACACAGCCATAAGTATTTACTCAACAAAGAGACCTAAGATCTACAAGTTTATATGGAAATCGCATTTTGAACACAAATTTTTTTGCTCAAAAATATTTGTTTACACGTTAATTTGTTTTAATTTCTATGTGTATCTTATGCATTTTAAAACTTTCTGTTTCTTTTAAATACTTTAATAAAATTTGATTGAAAAGTCTATTTAGTTATTTAAAGGTAAGTTTAGTTGAGTTTATTAAAATCCTTTTTGTTTGATATTTATAAGGGATTATTTTTTATTTATTATTTACAATTAAAACATATACTGCTGATCGAAAGTATACACTATAAAAATCACTTACAACTAGTTCTTTACTAGAATCTATTTTAATATTATTAAACTTGTAAACGTTAATTTGTAGAATATTTTTTTCAATGTATTAACAATATTTTCAAAATGAATCAAGTATAATTGGTTTTACCGTTTATTAATAATCAAATTACTACTATTTTTCAGATGAAAGAAAAAAATATTATTAAAAAAAAAGTATTTACTTTATTATAATCTTTACATCTGTACATTTTGTAAAATAATTCATCTAAAACTTCCATTTTTTCAAAGAAAGACATGTTATTCACTTTATTGGTTTAAATAAATTATTATACACTTTTGTGGACATTTTTTTTGAATTTTGAATCTATTTTACTTTAAACAAACTGTACTTGAACTCGCTAAAAAGACTTAACTAAAAATTATATTACATCGTTTATACTTATAAAACTAAAACAAACTAATCTGTCTTATTCTTTGCAGAAAATATAATAGCTGTTCTAAACGTTTTATAGAACATGAATTAATGATTTAAAATGTTAAAAGTTTAGTCGTTCTTAATTTGTTTTATAATTAAAATACCTAGTATTAACTACATATATATCTAAAACATACAAAAAAAAGCATATTCTAATGTATCAGTTAATTCCATAGTAAACATTATTCCACTGCAGTAAATACTGTTTTGCACTACTGTTTTCCTTTTTATTTGCAATACTGCATTGCCACTGCAGTAAATACAAAACAAACAAAACTTTTTTATTTTTATTTGCCAAGATAACAATTAAACAGGTACATTTTTATTTAGATAGTTTTAAGTTTCAAGTTATTTTTGTAGTAATTTTATTCTAAATTTTATCTGTAATTTAAAAAAAAAAGTCTATAACAACGAAAACCGATAACCACCTTTTTTAGACTTAATAAAAGGTTTAATATTTAATTGAAAAAATTTACAAAACTGTTTGATATATCGAAATTAATATTTTACTTAGGTTTCAGCTAGTATTGTAATTATTTCGTATAAGAAGGTTTGTTAAATGTTTTTACTAAACTTTAAACAATTTTATTCTGTCTATATTCTTTAAAAAGTTAATTTTTTTTTATGATAATAAATAAGTTCTGAATAAATTAAAGATAATCGTTTTGCTTTTTTTTTGTTTTACTTTTTTAATTTAAATACATAGAAAGTATATTTTACTATTGATTGTTAAAGTAAGTATTAAAAAAGTTAAATACTTATAAACTATTTTATTCTTATAAAAAAATGTTTAATGTGTATAGTTAAAATTGGAAATATAAAGACTTTAAAACATAACTGTTACAGAATATTTTCCAAAATGATATTTGAACTATTTGTTTTTTAAATTTAAGAAAATTAGAAAACGTTTTACTAAGGTTTTTAATACAACGGAGGCCGAAAACAATTTTTGGCAGTGTAAGTTATAAATAACTAAATCTGAAAAAAATTTATATTAAAAGACAGAACACAGATTTACTTTTAAATTAGTGATCTACCGAAACCAAAAATTTTGGATTTAGCCGAATCCGAATCCGAGTTTTATTTTCAAACTGGGATCCGGCCGAATTTGAGTCCGAATACTTTAGTAATTGAAGTCCTAAAGATTTAACCTGCTTGTAATGTTAATACAATACAAATTTATAAATATTAATTACTTTTTATGTTACTAATTATTTAGTAAATTAAGTTTGAACAATATTTTTAACGTGTTAACAGATAAATACATTTTTATTTAAGAATAATTTATTCTAAAAAAAAAAAAAAAAAAAAGCAAATGTCTTGCTGATAAAAAAATCAAGCTAGATGCCCACGAACTTAGTTTCAATATTTTGATATCCATGCTAGCAAGATTGACAATTAACTTGTATTTTTGTTATGCAAAATAAATAAATCATCGACTTTATTAAACACTTATAACAGAAAACAAATCACAAACAAAACTAAAACATTTACGTTTAACTGAAAAGTTAGTTATTATTGTGACCATAAACGAACTAGAACATAAACTTTTGCAAGTGTAAATATTTATAAAACAAAGTGCAATTGAAAATAACATAGAGCCGTAATATATTGAAATATATTGCCAACTATAGTAAAGGCCTAAGAAAGTTAAGGAATTGTATTAAAAAAATTAAATTTCACTTAGGATTACAATTTTACCATTACAAAAAAGAAAAAAAAACCTTAGCAACTGTTTATAAATATACAACGAACTACAATTGCAAAATATATCTTTTTTATACTACAAAAGACTATTCTTGTTTTTTCAAGTTGTGATAAAGAAATAAAGTTTTTCCCCGGTATTTGAAAGCAATCAATTACGCTTTCCCTCGTACAAATTACCATCTTAAATTTTTTATTTAAGTTATATTTTCTTGCAAAGCAGGCAAGGTGTGGGTATTTTGTCTAGTTCAGTTTCCATCAGTTTAAGACTTTATCCTCTTCAGTTTCTGCATTAAAATTTTCTGTAGCAAAAAAAAACTTTATTTTTGCTTCAATATCTTCATCAATAGAATTCTGCTGCTCGTCCTCCTGTGTAGCTGTGTTTGATTCTATTCTAAACAAAGAATAGTAATTTAAAATGTTCTTCGGATAAAAATTTACAAAGTGTTGTGGTTTTGGTTTCTCTGGTGGCAATATAGGAGAATAACCTTTTTTATCAGCCTCGGAAGAGATCTGCTTTTTAATATTTTTTTTGAGGTATGAAATGAAAGCGGAAAGTTGATATCGTGGATCAACAGCTGTTGTGGCTAGTAGTAATTTGTTGTCTTTCATGTTTAAGTTGTTGTTATTGGTATAGAATAGGAGTGAACAATGTACGGCCCGCAGATGAAAATGACCGGCTCGCGATAGAAGTGTTCGGCCCGCAAGGTCAATATTACAAAAAGTTTATAAAAGTTTGAACCATATTTTTACAAAACAGAAATGTAAGATTTTGACATAAAAAAATGTTTAAAAATAGCTTTTCAAATTAATGGCTACTCATAAAAAAAACATTTTGTCCTAATATTTTGTGTTGTTCTAACTTAGTTGAAACATATTTTTGTCAAATTACCCAATGCATATTGTTTGTTTTAATCTGATATTTTACATACCAACCTTTGTCAATTACCATGTCAATTCTTTTTTTAGACATTACATAAACATCTGACGTGTCTCAATCTATACCATAAATTTTTGTGAATTACAAGGATTCAGAAAACTGATCAGCTGTATCTATAAAATTAGATTCCGGCCAAATCCGAAACTTTTAATTAAATTAGAATTCGACCGGATCCGGATCTCGATTTAAAATTAGTATCCAATCAGATCCGGATAATGTTTTCAAACTAGAATCCGGCCGTATCCGGATTTTAAAAGGCATCATCTGGATACTGGATCTGGTAAATCACTAATTTGAAATACTCCGGCCTGCCAATGACAAAAAGTTTCCAGATCCTGCCCGACCAAAAACTTGCCCACCCTAGTAAAGAACCTTATTTCGCAAGCCTCTCCTATATTTTTGGCTAAAGCTTTACAAACATTTGATAGTTCTTCTGAATTTTCTTTAGTGTTAACAAACTTGGTCAGTGATCTTACATGCGGCATCATGCTTAAGAGCAATTTATTGTTTTTACTACTACTCCTTGGTTACAAAAAAGGTTTGAGCAGTAAAATAATGTGATTTACCATTTGCTATTCTTTAGCTGTAATAATCAAATCTTGATCGTTTTTATAAATAGCCACATAATACCGGACACCTGATTTTAGTTTTTCAGTCTCTCTAGCATAACATATGTTGAGTTCCACCTTGTATCCACATCTTGAACAAGAAGCAAGGCTTTTTGTTTTGTATGTGCTTTTTAAAGTTTCTTGCATTGTTTCGCAAAAAAAAAACGTGAACATGATCCAAGGTAATACTCCAATTACTAAGCATATCCTGAATGTAATTACAAGTTTTCTGGCCAGTGTGCTCACTCTCCATTTCCCGGCAATGCCAAACACGATGTTAGCACTCAAAATTTTCATTCAACCAATGTATGCTTAAGAAATTTAAAGATAAAAAACAATAAAAGGCCTCCAGTTATTGCTAAAGAGAATGATATAACTTCAATTATTTTAAGATTTTGTTTTTATAACAACCTTTCACTCCAAAAAATATATTATCAAATAAAATAAAAAGTTAATAAAAATTAATTAAGATTTTAATATTAACATATTTATTTTCTATACAACATTGTTTTGAAAATAAATCATCAAAATGTTTGAAGTTATAACATATATGTCAAAATAAAAATTATCAATCAAATATATAAAAAATATTCACATAAAAGTGTATAGCTAAAAATATGCAAGAATCTGCTTTAATTTTACATATTTAAGTTAGATTTTTGTTGTATAATTAATTGACTTTTATAGGAAAAAATCTCTAAAAAAACACAACCTTATTATAAATGAGATATTTTAATTTTAGTAACAGGTTCTCCAAAACAGACACAATAACATGATAATTTTTTTAGATATTAGAATAAAATTAAAATATAAAATATAAGTTTAACAATCTTTGTAACAAGTCATTTATGACACAATTAAATAAAGAATTAATAACATATTAATGGAGACTGAAAACCATATTAAACAAACAAAAGATACTTTATATAACTACATGGTCTTTGTGAACTAGACCTCTCTACTAAAAACTGTATAAATTTATCTATAAAATATATGTCATAAGTTTTCAAGATAACCTTAATAGAGATGATTAGAAAAAAAATCCTGGTAAGGCCTGAGCTATGCAGATAAGACTTCACTGAACTGAAGTGACCTTAGTAAAACCTTACTAAAATAAAATACATTAAATTACCAGCAAGTATATTTATTTTTTATATTCTCGAGCAAACATAAAAAAATAAAAATATGATGAATAAGTAAGAGCGGTTATCCAAAAAGCTGAGATTAAACGCCTTAACTATGTACTTAATTTTATTTAAGAGTCTAACAAAAATAATTTATCATAGTTTTTATACTGTGTGCAAAACTATAAATCAAAATTAAGAAGGCCTTTATAAGTATGAAAAATCAATGATTTATCAACTCCAGCGTGAAACCATTAATTAGTTTAACATTTTATTTAACTTTTGAAAAACATTTGAGTAAAATTCAAAAAGTTTAAAGTGGTTATTTTTAGTTGGAATTCGGCCGGTTCCGTGTCCGAGTCTTATTTTGAAATTTAGGATTCAGCCGTATCCGAATCTCATTTTAAAAATAGTATTTGGCCGAATCCGAGTCCGAATCTGGACTCGACAGATCACTACTTTTAAGAGTTAAAAGTCTTTTTCTTGTTGTAAACAAAGTTTAAAATTTAGTTAACAAAACAACATAGAATTTAAAATATGGCAATAAACTCATTGACAATTTCAACAAAATTTCAACTAAACAAATGATATTTTCAACTACAACCTTCAATTTGAAAAAATATTATAATATTATACATTGAACAATAATGTATACTTTGAAAAACATAAAGAGATCGATGCTGAAAAGTATGGTCAAAGCTCCTGATTTATATAAAAAAATTATAGAAAAAAATTTATATATCGGTCATTTAGTAACACACTACTTACTTACTTTAAAAGTTGTGTGCTATAAAATAAAACATCAATGTAGTTAAAATTGTATAATATAGATTTCTTTGAAAAACATATTAATAAAGTTTTATGTAATAAAAAAAAACTTTTTTAGACCTTTTTACAAGCAATATGATGCAATATTTTATTTAAGAAATTTATAATCATCAATTTTATAAAGTTGTTTTTTTTTTATTTACTTATAACATAAAATTCATAGCTTGCAGAAATAAAAAAATTACTATTATAATCCTGGTATTTAAAAATGAGTTTATTTTTTGAAACTGTAAATAGTGTAAGTTAATATTTTTTATTTTAAATATTTATACAAAATATTGAGTGCAAGAACCATGTAACAAACCTTACTTCATATTAAAGACTACAAACATTTTTATAACGTTGAAGATATCTTAAGTTATATTTTTCTAAATGCACAATTTATATTTAACTTTAGAGTATTTCATGAAAATTGTTAAGTTTAAGCTATTGAACATATAAACTGAAACTAAAAATAAATAAAAAAAAATCTCAAATTTATTTTCTAGGTATTTTCTATCTACTAAGAGTTTCGCAAGTATCTGAATAGTTTTGTTTATAAACTTTGTGTACAAGGTGCAACATTATTTTCCTAACATCCATAAGAAATAAAAAAAAAATTACAGATAAATATTTATAGTTGTAATTTATTAAAAGTCTTTTTTATTAAAAAAAAAATCTACAAAGTTATAAGTACTCGTTACATTGCATTAAGTACTTAAAAAAAATTCGTCTTCAGTAGGCAATTATATTATAACTGAATTAATACAAAATTTTCTTGCATATAAAAAGTTTTGAAAAAGAATACTATGACGTAACTATAAATCAAGTTTTAAAGTTTTCAAGTAAACTTTGTTTTAAAATGCCTGGCTTTGAAAATTTGAAAATTTTTTCAAATAGTAAATCTTATTAGTATCTCTAGTTTAAACTCGCAAAAACTAAATGAAAAAAAAATCAAATAAAATCAAATCAAAGACAAAGGACTAAATGAAATTAAATTTTTAAACTTTGATGCGTTTGATTCAATGTGTTATAATACTTTAAAATGTAATAAGAAAATAAAAGTACTAATAAAAATAGTAATCGAGTTTATTGTTGGTTAAAGTTAAAAAATCAAAAATAAATAGAGTAAATAATCATAATAAATAAGTCGATAAAAGTAGTAGTGCGTATTACCTTAACTTGTTAAGATATTTAGAAATGTATAATCAAAAACTTTATAAACATTAAAAGATGTTAAATAATAGTATTTTAGTCAATTATCTGTAAAGTGGTAATATAGTTTTGTTTATATTTATTGTTGCTTTGAGTTTATTGATCCATTTATTTTCCAAAAAATCTAAGTCTGAATAATTATTAGTGATGTATACAAAGATAATTGAAAAAGCTTCTTTTAAATCTTTTTTTGATGTTTTGTGTTTTTTGGCGTAATGTAGTTTAAGTGCTGTTTTATCACTAAGATTATCTGTGATTGTACTCTTCCAGATATGTCTGTGAGAGCACCATCTTTGCGAAAACGATGTGATTCTCTGGCCGACATAGAACTCTTCGCATTCACTATATTTCGCCACATATATCCCAAAATTTTTGCAATTTAAGTTTTTTTTTCAACTTTATCGTTTTTTTGTTTTTTAACTTTACTAAGCTTGTTCCTTTACCATTGTATCTTTGCAAAACAAACATTTACCACAAGGGTTATTTTATTTAAAACGATTTTGATAAAGACAAAAAAATCACGAAGAACAATTCACAACCAAGGGTAGATTTGAGATACTTAAAACTATAATATACTTACTGTAGTTGTAATTTATAAACTATATATTAGGGAAAATTTTAGTATGCTTATGTAAAAGTTAGGATCTCATAAGAAACATACACAATTTATTGTAATTTAGGTTTTTACAGACTTCATATTAGTTGTTAAAATTAAACGTTAGTTTAAGTTGGAAAGCACGTAAAGTTTATAAATTTTTCTTATAACAAGGCGAAAAAGGTTATAAATAACAACTATAGTTTTTTTTTACTTAAAATGGAACATTTTTAAACTGTGATCCTTAAATAAAACAGAGGAATAACAATTGTACTATAATTTTAAAAACAAAGTAATGAACAATTTAATTATTTTTTTAAGCTTTTTTACGTTTTGATTTTTATATAAGCTTTAGAAATAGATATATTAACCAAGTATTGACTAAATTAAATTAAATATATTTCATTAAGTTACTTAAGATAAAAAACAAAGATTCTAATAGAGTTAACAAAATTTGGAACAACGACGATTCAAACAACTTAAATTTCAGCAATTCAAAATCTGACATTTTTTATCATAAACATTATTTTAAACTGCGACAATTCAAGCTCCAAAAATTTAGATTTCTTTATCTCAGATTACGACAATTTTAATCTCAATAACTGAAATTTCAACAGTTCAAGTTCTATTTTAAAATGTTATGCACGTTATTATAAGGTATAACAACTGAAATTTCGACAACTTAATTAACAAAAGTTCAAATTCCGACAACTGAATCTATGACGACAATTCAAGTTTCTGACATATAAACTTTTTAATCCAATATTTTATTTAGTTTTGATTATGAATAGTTATCTACAGTCCTTATAGTTGTATTTAGTGACAAGTTTACTTTTTTATTTGTTAACATTGTTGCTAACGAGGATATATGCTACTTTTAAAATGTTAAAAGCTTGGTTTGTAACTCAATGTGCGCTTTAACTTATATAAGATATATCCCCAAGCTAACGCTTAAACTATATTTGAATACTAACCTAATATGACTTACTTACTTTTTACTAAAGGTTTAATACATACATAAATTACTTATAGTACTATTAAACATAATTTGAGTCTGTGGTGATTAAATGTATTTACAATAAATTGCGAAACGAAAAGATGATAAAATACTATACAACATCAAATACCAATTAATCGAATTATAAATTCTTTTAAAAAACTAAAATATTTATCAATCAATAATTTACAACAACTTAAAAAATTGATAGGCTTTGAAATGTTTTCATTATGATCATGCTTCGTTGCAGTACGTTCTTTTTTTCAATTTTAGTAAACTACTAGTAGTATTAATAGAATTTAATAAAAAATTATGTTATATTTTCTACTATTCTAAAATCTTAAATGCTTCTACTCTATTAATTTAATCTTAAACTAAACTTTAAGTCGATAAATAATTACTTAGTTCAAAATTAAAACCTTTGAACAAACTTGTTTTGTATTTAAAGTTTTTAACGTAAGTATTTTTTAAACATAACAAAACTTTTACACTATACAGTAACCTCCGCTTAAGTACTTACTTCTTGAGTACGCACTGCCGGTTGAATTACGCATTTTTTGCTAAAAAACGCTGTGTTAAAATGCTTATTTTTACGTTGAAATTAAAAAATAGTTACCTGAAAGTTGTGATAATAAGTATTATATTTTTTATTCAATTATAATCAAAACAAAAACTAAACGAATCAGATAAAAAAACTATGACCTCACAAAACTTATACATAATGTATTATTTAAAACAAACATATTACAGTTTAATTCAGGCAATAACAAACAGTACAATTGACATTTTCACACCCTATTATTAGATATAGGAATTAAAAGGATTCACGACTATTTAAGCTCGGATGATTAATATTCCTATCTTTTATACTTTTTAAAACCTGTTTATAAGGATATACCTCAAAAAGTGATAAACATTTGAAAAAATAAAACAGTTTTAATTTTGATAGTTGCCTACAAACACTTTTAATAGCAGAATTTTAAATATCTTTTGAGATATTGCTAAAATAAATTCAAAAGTATAGTGAACTCTAGTTGTTTTTAAAGCTTTTTTTAATTATTTAGTTTTTAATCTTTATTACTTTCACTAACTTATTAAAAGCTACACAATAACGCTTTTTATACTTTTTTCAAATATATAAACTAATTTTTGAGATATGGCGCGAGAAACTTTTTTTATTTGAAATGTCGGAATTTGAATTGTCATGGGACCGAACTTAAACAACTTTAAAAATTCCTATTAAAATTCAAGTAAACGAAAATAATAAACACTAGAATTGACATTTACCTGCATCATAATTAAAATACAAATATAAAAAACGTATAAGAAAGCTGTATTAAAATTTATACATTTAATGAATACAATGAATAATGCAATTAAAACTTATTTATAACTAGATGCACTTCGAAACATGTCTTTTTGGTGTATATAAGTTGTTTTTTAATTAAGTTAAAGTTTTTGATAGATGATTTTGACTTTACAAATGGTTTTAGTAGCAGTTACTTGCATTTCTACTGAAGACATCTCTACTTCTAAACTGAAAGACTTAGTGTAAACATTATCAAGAAAATTGTCAGCTTGTAAACTTTGACTATTGCAACTAACATCCATTGACTCATCTTCATCTGGTGTATTTTTATTTCCTTTATTTACTGCTTTCCTTCAAGTAAATAGATAATACAATCACCCAAGAGTCAAGACTTCAAATAACTTAAAAAAATATGTTTTGTTTTTACGTTGATTTTTTTGTTTAGATCTGGGGATTTTTGTGTATCAATTATATGTAAAATTTAGTTGCTTTTAATATTTTTGATTTTAGTTTAATGTAGGTAAATAATGACCACAGTTTCTTTTGTGCTGTGTTCAAAGAGCAAACTCAAGCGAAAGATTATTATACTAAAACTTTTATTATTTTATTAATAGTTTTTAGAAATTTTATTCTGAGGAGAGCTAACCGAAAATATTAGATACTTTTTTTAACCTTCAAAATGAGTAGAGTATAAAATTTGTAATATATTAGGAAATAGAGCGTAGGTATTTTATGTATCTTAAGTACAATAAAAAAAAAGAAACAAAATATATATGTTTAATTTCTATAATCAATTTATCATATACTTTATAAAAAAGTTAAAGTTTGCTTAAAATATTAACTATAAGTTTTAAAATACTAAACTTATTTAACATTAATGCAGTTGTAATTTTTTTTTGTTTACCTGCTAGATTTATATGAGAAAATAGCCACACAATTACTATAGTATCAACACTTAAGGTATATAAACAACTTTCTATATCTCGAACTCTTGCAACTCTGCCTTCGTTTAGTTTAAGTTGGCTTAAATCTTTTATAGTAATTGTAATTTAATAATATACTCCTACTTCTTTTATAAGAATTAAATTAAAACTAAAAAAATTGTACAACATCATAGACTGTCAACCATTTAGTCGTTAAAAAGAATTAGCATATTTCAATGAAACACAAAACATGTGAAGCTCAAATAGTTTCAAACATACTATAAACTGAAAAATAGTTGTTCTCAAAATAGCTGTAGTAGTTTAAACTCATAATAAAAATAAATGAAGGTTTTTTTAATTAAGCGAAATATAAAATTGAGTATTAAGATTACTTAAACTAAAAAAGTTTTAAGTTATATGAGGTTTTTTATTATCAATTAATTATAAAATACTTCATTTTTAGAGTTAATAAAACGATAACTTTATTGATTCAAAAGTTCTTGTAGAAATACAGTAATCAATATGTAATTTTTTTAAATCACGACATACTGTAGTATAGTTATTATAGAACAATTAATAGACGTTTTCGAAAAACTTAAGAAACAAAACATATTTACTTAAAGAAGTTTCACTATAATATGCTGGGATCTATTTAATACATAAATTCAATATAATAATGGCCATTTGCTAATTTTTAATTCTGAAGAACGAAAATAATAGAGAACTACTTTCTTAGTTATAAAAATAAAGTTTTTCTCTTTCTCTAGTACAACTAACATATAAAACTAAAAACTAGGGTGTTGTTCAAGAAAATCTTGAGTTCTTAACGTCATAAAACACCGATTCTTATAAAATCTTTATTCGATGATTTGTGTGATTGTTAAAATACTTTTGCTTAAATCGAAATAAAAACTTATTTAGTAAGTACATATCAATGGCGATTTGATGGCTAAAATAGCGGGACACACCAACATAAAATACCTTAAAATTAGTTTAGTCTTAGACTTAAATATTCTGTTTTAATATTTTTGAACTCTTACATTGAGTTACTTTAATTGCGTATTTAGTTATAAAAAACACCAAAACTTGAAATATTTACTGTTGTTCAGTTTTTTATTTCACGCGTAGCCCTTCCCCCTTCACTCTAGTGACAAGAAAATTTACACGGTGTTATAAATTTCATAGCTAAAATGTCTTATTTATGATCAAGATATTTGGGCGAAAATGAATAAAAAAACCATTGATGTCAGTAACTATAGAACTTTCCTTTCTGCAAAGTGTAATGAACTTATAATATAGTTTGAATTTTTTTAGGTTTGTTTTTGTATACTACTTTATTTAGATCTAAACTAATAAAGCTAAACTAACTATTAATAAGTAAGATGATTAAAAGTACACTAAATCTATACAAGTTATACTTTGTTGAATGAATATTTGATTTGAAATAAATTTGTAATACTTACTTTCACCGGATAGAAAACTAGCACACATCAAAGCTTGATTATTCTTTTTATTTAAATTTGTTATACTTCTTTTACCAAAAGATTTTATACTCAAAGTTTATTGAAAACTTGTAGTAAATAGACAATAAATACTAAGTTTGTTTGAAACTTTATGTGTAATTTTGTAGAAAATTTAATGGGTCTTAATAAAAAGAGAGCATTATTATTTATTTAGTGTTCAAACCACTTTATGTAATTATTACTTGTCTAACTGATCTAGTTTCAATAAATTTAAAAGAGCATGAGACAAATTGTTATTTAAATAACCTCAATTCATTTAATAAGCTACATGCTGTAGTCTAACAATGAAGTACTTACAAATCATTATAATAAATAGTGCTTAAGATTGAAAAGAATCTTAATGTAAAGGATTACTGACATCACAAGTTTTTTATCGTGTCTATAGATCAAAAATTTAATGAAAATATATAAGTAAATTTTCAATTCTCACTTTACTAATAAATATGTTCATTAATAAAGTTAATAGTTAGCTCAAGGACATTATGCTCCCTTCTTTTCTTGACATGCCAATAACTTAATTTTGTACTTTTTTTTAATTTAAATTCATACTTTTTATTCTTAAATCAATTAATCTTTACATAAGGATGGCACAAAAAAATCATCACTAAAGTTTAGACATCTTCCGAAGTTGTATTTATACTCATACAGATTTAAACAACATGTAGAACACTCTAATTATGAAAGAACTGAAAAAATATAAGTCTATAATTTAAACAATTTATGATTTATTGGAGCTCATAAATGGGCTTAAATTGAGCTCCTTTGGCGTTACAAGCCCACTTAAATCCTGCAGCTATCATTCATGATGACCATTTGGCTCTCCTCCCTTATAGTCAGTTTTGTTGTTGATATGGTTCCTGTTTTAAAGTCAGTAATACATTGGGCGTTGTGAGCACAGACCCTGTTTAAAAATCCCAAATGATAAAAAGTTAAGTCTTGTGAACACGAGACCACCGCGAGTCATGATTTAAGCTTTTTTTCAGCTTTATTCAGTAAGAAAATGTTACTTTATACACAGAAATTATTATTTTGAGGCGTGCAAAACAGCATAGTCCTGCTGTAAACACTAGTGGGCTATGAAGAACTTATTCAATTGATAAAGTGTTGTCCAGAACCTATTAAGTATCTAGACACATCGACAAGTGTCGATTGTTAACACTGCTCATTAGTACCCCCGGTTCAAACTAGTCCAGTTAAATAGTTTATTGAACGACAAAAAACGCTTAAAATATTTGGTCCTAGAACCTGGTGCACAAAGAACCTTTCGGTTACCGAGTCGTACACCACTGATACGTTTTAAACACTTGTCCAGGACAGGTCCAATGGTGCCATGTTTTTAAATGTCAACCAAAGCTGTGCTTTTTCGAGATTGTAATGACCTTTGCAGACAGCAAAATATTTGCTTGTCCAAAAGAATTTATTTTAGTTTTAATGTGACAACAGAAAATGTGTTTCATATGTAAACCAGTAATTTTTGATAAAATTTTATTGCAAAACTAGTGGCAAATGATCTTGTAACCTCAAATTTAAGTTTTGGTTTAGTCTGTATCCTGTGAGGATGCAGACAGAGATCAGTGACCAAAATTATTTTCAAGGTTGACTCCAAGCAAACGACTTTTCCAATGCACTGATTTGCTTTGGCTGCGGGTAAAAATAATTTCTGACTGCAGTAACACTGTAGGGTGTCTTTGATGATTTAGGTTGTCTAGAGTGTAGTTTTCGGTTAACAAGTTTATGATTAAAGTTGTGAAATGTCGAGTGGTTCTAAACTTGTTGATATATCTCTAGATAATTGTATTTCTACAAAGTTTATGACACCAAAACTGTTTTTGAAAAGTAACTTAGTTTTGCAGATACATTTCTGCCGAAAAAAAGCTTTAACTATAAAAATAATTTTTTAATAGTCAATGGCATTTCCAAGATAAAATTTTGTAGTAGTTTTAAAAAATAACATTTAACTAAAAAACTGAAAATATAAATAAATTGTTATTTATTACAACATTTATTCAATTGTAGATAATGAACGTTTTTTAAGTGTCACTCTGTACTTCACCAGTATTCTGTATTAAAGAAGGTGGTTGAACTGAAAAAAATAAGCCAATTTTTTTATCTAACTATATTTAGTTGTTAATTAGAATAGTTATATCTAACATTTATCTGCCGGGAAAAAAGTTTGAACATATTTATTTTTTGCTAGCTCCCTAAACCTCCTTTAGATAAATTTGCAATTAAATATAATTGTAATAAATTAAAATTATATGTAGTTAAGAAAAAACACTAATATCAATTTTTGGTTTTGTTACAACATTCTCAAAGCTAGCCCATTTAAAACAAATCAAAATTAATGCAAACTAGTAGTATAAAAGATTAAAAACCTTGTTCAAAAAAGCCATTTTGAAGCATTACAAGGTCAATTGGTCATATTTTTTTAGCTAAAACATTTCAATCGGTAAAAAACAAATAACAAAAAACTTTTTCGAGTTTAATTTAGTACAAATATTATTTAAAAGCTGTACAGTTTTTTGATCGAGCAAAACTTTGATTTCCATATCTAGCTTGACTTTAACTTAAAAATTGATCTTAATTGGTTGATGGTTTATCCGATGGACCACAAATTAGTATGCTAAATTTTGACCTATTTGTTTTAAATAAGTTATAATTTTTGTTTGCTTTTGAATTGAATAACAATTGAAACAATAACAATAGTAATTCTTTACTTGTAATTAAAAGAAACAAAAAGTACATATAAAGTTTAAAAAAAAATTATTTAATCGTTATATTTAATCAGACTTCTTAACTTGTGCTGTTTGTTGGATGGTTTCCTACTTTTTACACACTATTTCCACAAACAATTCTCTAAAACAAAACCATATTTATGTAAAACATAATCATATATAGTTTATTGAACAACAAAAACTACGCTCAAAATATTTGGTCTTAGGACCTAGTGCACGAAAAAACCTTTTGGTTATCGAGTCGCACATCACGGATACCTTTTAACGTCTTATCCAGGACATTGTAGCTTGAGGGAAGTTTAAAACTATCTTTTTCAATTAAAATGTTTAAGTTTTAGTTGTTTTTTTTTTTTCTTACTATTTTAAATAAAAAATAACAACAAATACATTGCATAATTATTTAGTAGAGAATTTTTCAAAACAAAGCTAGATAATGGATACGTCATTATGAGTTTAAATAAAAATTTGAACCAAGTACTGTTTAGATAAGAGTTTGGTAAAAATTAAATACACAAGACTTTTCAAGCATAAGTAAGTAAATAAAAAACTTAAGATGGTAAAAGGATATTACAATAAAGTATATAGATACAAGTTTCAAAACTATATAAACGTAAATAATAATAATAAAAGGCAATGAAAACGTTTTAAGTAAAATATAGTTATCAAAATTTACTTAATGTACTTATTTAAAAAGAATAAAGCTATAAAATTAAACAATTAAAGTTTCAGAACAATTACACTAAAATATACTTACGCAATTAAAAAAGGAAAAAACAGTATTTAAAGTAAACAAAATAAAAGTATTAAAAAATAAATTAATTAAAAAACTATAACAGTTTATACAAGTTAGTATTGTAAACTAACTTTTGTTTACAAAGCTTAGGCTTCTAGCTTTTTATAAAAAGAGATTCTAAAACACTTAAATGATATATGTTACGTCCTATAGTTAAAATTGTAAATTTGTTGCCATTATAATGTTTGGAGCATTCCGGGTAGTTAAGTAAGTGATCTCCAATTGCCGAAGGACTTTTGGTCGGTTTATTACCTCTATTAGCCATCCAGTTTCTGAGGGATTTTGATACATGTTGATCCCTTCTCAGATTTAATCTCTGAGAAGTTCTACCAATATATACACTGTTATAGTGTCACTTATATTGATATATAGCATTATTCTTTTTATGATCGGGAGAAAAGTATTTAAATATATCATTTAGAGGTTTTCTAGTTAAGTGACTAATTTGAAGATTAACTGCTCCAAATGTACTATTGATTGTGTATTTTGATTTATTTTCCAGGAACTTAGCTTCATTACCTCGAAAGGATTTTTTTTTTGTTTTAATATTTTAATTTAGTTTAATTTAAATAATATATTTTTTTAATTGCGTAAGTATTTTTTAGTGTAACTGTTCTGAAACTTTAATTTCTTAATACTATAGCTTTATTCCTTTTAAATAAGTACATTAACTAAATTCTTGAAGTTATATTTTGTTTCAAACGTTTTCATAGCCTTTTATCATTATTATTTACGTTTATATAGTTTTAAAATTTATATCTATATACTTTATTTTATATCTATTTACCATCTTAAGTTGCCTATTTACTTACTTATTGCTAACTAGTCTTGTATTTATAATTTTTACCAAACTCTTATCTAAATAGTATTTATTTCATACTTTTTTTTAAATCCATTATGGAGTATCCATTATCTAGCTTTAAAATATGTTAATAACATATTTTAAAGCTTACTTAAACACAACAGTAATTTATAAGTGAATTTTGTAAAATTTTCTACTAAAAACAGGGTTGCCAAAAAACCCGGAAACCTGAAATTTGACAAATTTCGAAATAAAACCTGGAATTTTGAAGAAAATTGCAAAAAAACAGGAATTTTTTAACAATTTTAACATTTTCAGTAGTAAAATTTCGATTTGACACAAAAAATCTATCATATAAATAAAAAAAAATTTTCATCATCAATTTATTTTTTAACACATTTAAAGTAGCTTTTACAGTATCTTTTCGATGTTTTTATATTATATAAAACAGTTTCATACCTTAAATTTAAACTAAAAATAGACCCAAAAATGTGTACTTTTAAAAACCTGGAAGAAATTTTGAAAACCTAAAGAAAATTTTCCCAAAACATTTGGCAACGCTGTAAATAAAAATGCAATGTATTTGTCGATATTTTTTATTTAAATTTTATACCTGAAATAGTTATCTTAATGTTTTGTTTACTAAACTATGTTGTTTATATTATCAAAAAAATACACCAGTTGTATATAAAAACAAAAGAAAGTGAAGACTACTTTTACAATATTTAGACTTAAAAAGAATTATCAAAAGAAACTTAAAAATAATTGGTGTTATTTGTATTAAGATTGAAATTTTTGTTTAAAATTATTTTTTTTAGCTTTACTTAATTTAATAATAACTCCTGGTTTGTTTTCATAAAAATAAAGGTCTTTAAGTGGTATAAACGATGAGTAACTAATTTTTTTTTCAATATTATTAAAATAAAAATAGTAATATACATGCAGTAGAATGAAAACAAACCCAATTCATTTTATTTAGTTCTAAGGTTTCTTGTGGTGTCAAATATGTATAAGTATATTGAAAAGATAGCTAAACAAAACGCATGGGAATATTAAATTAGGAAGATGAAGTAACAATAATCTAGAACTTGAGTGATAAATTTAATTTATACTTAAAATATTTTTTTGTTATTGAATGTATCATAAATATTATTGGTAGTTTTTGTAGATCAAGACTTTCTTATTCAAACAAACAATTAATGACTGTTTTTAGTCATATTTCAGTAGCTGTGACCAATAAAATAAGTCTACTTTGTCTTTGTATTACTGATTCTATGATTTCTATTTCTAAGTCTACATTTAATTTTTTTTTTCATAGTTTACTGTTGTTAATATGTTTTCGTTAACAGTATACTATATCTTTAATTTTAATTATAGTACTAACAATAGAACACAAAAGTTTTGCTTTTGTAAGTTTTGAGAAATATCATCACTAAATAAATAGTCTTAATGACACTAACACTATTAAAAATTCTATACTGTTTATAGAAAACAACGAGAACTTTTTAAACCAAGCACAAATAGTGAAAGGATTGCAATTTATATGACCTGTATTTTAGACATTGAGTTTATTTCTTGGCTTTGTTTCTAAACATATGAAATCAAAAATACCAAACTTTCTTAACAAGGCACCAGTAACACTACAAAAATGTTAACAAATTACGATTTATAATTATTAGAAGTATAAATAAAAGTCCGTGATGTCTGATGATATTTAATGTTGATGATATTGCATGCCTAAATGAAATTATCCAAAGATTTTTTTACAGAAAGTAATTTTTTTGTAATATTTAAAACTTAGTGTCTTATAAAACACGTTTTAAGTAGTATCACAAAATCTATTCTTTAATTTTATACTATCTAAAATATTTTTAACCTTTTTATTTAATACTAAAATTGAAAGAAAAACTTGTACCTTAATAAACCTGGATAAAAAACTTTTAAGAAACCTTGGCAACTCTACATAATATAAATATATTTAGTTAAATGTTTAAAAAACGAAACTAAATTAAACCTTATTGGTTAACAATTTTTTTTAGAAAGTTTTAAAGAAGTTTTGTTATATAGTAAATCACAATTGTTAAAAGTAATTGAGATAAAAATGCAAGAAAAGAACAACGATAAGTATGGATAATATGTTAAGGACAAAAATTTATAAAATTTACTCTATATATGTCAAGGTTGAATTTCACAATGTTATTTTACTTTGTAATGTTTTTTGAATTCAACTTTTGCTATTTAGGTTCGCTCACGGTGTGTAACGTTTGTTATTTTGCTAATGCTAGTTTGTATCATAAACTATTGATTTGTTTACATTCCCTCGTTTCTAGGTGAGAAAAAAGAAAAATCAATTTTATTCTTTTTTAATATTTCTATACTTATGAGTTATGACCATGCCGTTTGTCAATCCAACGAAATTACAAAAAATACTTTAACATGACGTTTATGCTAAAATAAAAACTAACTCATATTGAGTATTTATTCTCAGTTGGCATAGCAACTCCTTATAATTCTGGATACCCTGCATATGAGTATATTATTAACTGACACATACTTTTAAATTTAATCTCTGTAGATTATAGGACTTTACTTTGTACCATAGCTTACCTATTAGCTCAAAGCGCTTAGATACGTTTTGCTTTGTGAGAATTCTTAAAACAGTAAATTTTAAAGTATATAATTTTTTTTTCTAAGTAGATTTAAATTAGCTATTTGTAATGTTTTTTAATTAGATGTAGATTGTTATAAAAACCGTATCTTACAAGTGGAAGTTAAACTATGTAAATAAACAAGTATTAATAAATGGTCGAATATTTTTTAGAAGTCTTTCATCTAAAAAACCAACATCTAAATAAAAAAATGTTATTATCACAATAGTTTATTTTGAATAAATGATTTTTTAAATTAACAAATACTATTATCATCTTTAAATTAAATTGTATTTGTTTTGTTTTAAAAATGCTATTTAGGTATAACTAAACTTGTTGTAGATGACTTTATAAAAAATACGGTTTTAATATACTATTTATAGTTTTTTTTTTATTAAATATTTTAAACTTCCAAGTGATTAAATTTTAATTAGATACATTAACTTGTTTAATAATTCTGACTTTATAATGTGAAACTATTATAATAAAATTAACAAAATTTATAATACAAAGGGATTCCTTTTAAGTCTGTTTAAAAAAAAAACTTAGAAAAAAATGTTTAGATTAAATAGAATGTAAGCTGATAATATAACAGTAAAGTAATAAAAATATATAAATCATAGAAATAAAGATATTTTTTAATAATTTTTTTGACCAAATTGTTCTAAGATTAACTATAGAACTACTCAAAGTTAAGTTATGTCCGTTAATCATTAAAAACAGAAACATATTTGTTATAAACTATTAGTCATAGAAAAACTAGTAAAAGTGTTATGTTAATTTTTAGTATTTAATAAGTTTATAAAAACAATAAAATTATGATTTAAATGTAAGTAAAACTAAAAATACTAAAATACTTCTCAAATTTAAATTTCATTTCTCGTTAATCATTAAGAAATAAATGATAATTAGCAAACTTTGAAATTTATTAGTATTTAATAACCACAACTGGCTAAAATAAGCTTTTTCCTAAAAACGATAAGCAGCCAAATTTTATTTGCTTATTTCTTCACTTGTTTGGTTTTTTTCTTTAACCTAGCCTTTAAAAAAAACTTTCTTTACACTTTTTTCACTTGTTGATAGCATTTTTTACCAGGATTTTATAAAATTAAGAAAAATATTCAAAAGTGTTACAATTTGAAAAAAATTGTTAAAGGTTTTTTAACCAATTTCTTATGACATCTATTTAAAGAAGTTGCCAGATAAATTTAAATCGAAAAATTGCTGGAGAAAATAAATAGAACTCATTTTGACATATCTAGTATGATTTTTAATGCTAAGTTAAAATACCATGGGTTTCAGTCTATTAGGAGCTTTTGGTCAGACAATTGTGCTTAATGTGGTTAGGTTATATTTTTTTCATACACTTATTTTAATTTTACCAAAGCTAGACTAATGTCTTTATTTTAGGGACTGGTTAGTTTTGCACGAAGGGTCACTTTTGCATTAAGGGTAATTTTTGCATGAGATTAAAAAAATACCGACCAAGAATTAAGGGCAACAGAAATGGAGGAAAAAACAAATAAATAAACAAAATAAGAAAAAAAGTACCCACCAAGAGTAAAGGTTAAGGAAAACATTAAAAAAAAAAAGTTACTGACCAAGGGTAGCGTTGATAATAAAAAGAAATAAAATACAATAAAAATAGTTTCAACTGATGCAAAAAGGTCTTCGTGCAAAAGAATGACTACGTACATTTTTGACACCTACCTCTTAGCTTTAGTTCCAAAAACTATCTCAAATCTTTTTTTTTAAGTGTATACATAATTGAAACTAAGAAATTTTTTCTAGATTAAATTAAGGTATACAATAATTATTTTTAACTTTTTATTAAAAAGTGTATATATTGTGCGAAAGTGTTAACTACGTTTACTTTATTCCGGTTATGTAAAACCATAAAAAGGTTTAACAAAAGAATTTTTAGAATTTTAGTTTTGGTACTTTTGTAGAAAATGTAAACAAGCTAAAAAGTGTTATTATAAGCTGTAGTAAAACACTTCAGTGATATTGTAACAATCTATTTTTGCTAGTTTAAAATATTAAATGCTTTTAATCTAGCTAACAAAATAGACTAAATAAAAATGTTACAATTGTTTGTTACAATTTTACAATCAAGAATTTTACTGTTTAAATATACCTTTTTTTAATCTCATGTACTATGAATGATCTTTATGCATTCATTATGAATCTTAATAATAAGAAAGATATTTTAATTTTAGTCTTTGTATAAATTGAATTTCTAGATTTCATGATTGGATTGTTGGTGTGATTTTTTTGTTGTAGCGCCGGTGAACACTTACTTGGGGATTTGAGCTTCATGATTTTCCCACACTTTGTGGTTTTTAGTGTTGAGATTTTAGCCTTGTGAGTGTTCTCCAAATGGCGTGTCACCAAGGTTTTTTTTTATTTGTTTAAAAGATAGTTTTTTGTTTATTTTATTTATGGATAGTTAAAGTTAAATATTAATGGGGCAGGTAAAATTACATATGATGTAACACACTCACTTTTCCCCAGAAAACGTTTATTGTTGCAAGGGGTAGAGTTTGAGACTGATGTTTTTTTACTATAAAAAAAAAAGTATATATATTCTTAACTATTACTTTAGAAATTTTATGATAAGATTATATTAACTAAAATATAGTTTTAGATTAGTAAGTTAAGGATTATTTCATAATTTTTTTTGTAATATTAATTTGGTGTATAACTTTTTGACCAAAAGGTTTTTAATCTTATTGGGTCTATGACCATATTTATAATGAGCTTGTTTTTCTTTGTTACACTTATCAAGATAGATTGTTATTTTGAGTTCAATAAACTTGGTACTAAATCGTTTTTATTATTTAGGTTTCCAATATCAAATTTCATAAGTTCAAATATAAAAAAATTAAATCAAACTTATTTGTTACACATGTACAAAAAGCTTCTGATATTATTACTTCATTATTCCCCTCTAAGCTTCAACCATAGTTATGACTATAGAGGAAAGTATAGCACTTTTTTTTTAACGAGTTTAATTAAATAACGATATTTTTTAACCCTAGCATTTACATTCTATCACTTCTTGAAAGTTTTTGTCATGTACAGGGTTGCCACTTGGTCAGAAAAAGTCAGGAAATCAGGAAAAGTCAGGAAAAATTTGAAAAAATTACAAAAGTCAGGAAAAGTCAGGAAATTTGATAAAAAAAAAAGTCAGATTTTGTCAGTTTAAATTTACAAAATTTCTTGTTTTCCAAAGCCTTTAATTGGTAAAAATTAGTTAAAAGTCCTTTAAAGTCAGAAAAAAATTCCAAAATTTTCCTAGAAATTTACAAAAACATTTAATTTTATTTCCAATGCCTTCAGCTGGTATAAATTAGTAAAATATCCTTTATTAAACTGCAAAAATTTTCTATTAACATATTGAACAAGTACCCTACTTGAGCAAGCAGATTTTGTAAGCTTTTTAGTATTGATGATCTGTAGCAAGGACACTTTCATAGTGAAACTGTGATGTATACACATAAGTTTATCTAGCATAATTTTAGAATCAAAGAGTTTTTGTTTAAGTAAACAATTGAGTTCTTTATAACTAAGCAGTTAGTTTAGTATTTTATGTAACAAGTTAATGTGTATACTTTACCTCTTTATAATTTTTTCAAGTTTGTTTAAATTTATAAAATAAGTTATTAGAGAGGTATATGCCAAGATTAAGTTTACTTATTATTTGTATTTTTTGTAAAGTAATTCAAGTTTTTAAAGTAAATAAGAGTATATTTATTTGTTACAAATTTTATACTAATTTAGTATTAGATGAAGAGGTTGCAGTGCTAATAAAAAAACGGAGAAAATAAATTTTAGTACATACATTTAAAAAAACAGTATTTGATTAAGTTCTTTATTGTTTTAATGATTTAACTGTAAAATTTCGTTATTGTTTAAAGGTTTGAGTTGTGAAAGTTTGTTATTAATTCAAGGTTTTAATTGTAAAAGTTCCTTATATGTCGTTTGTTTATCTAGATACATTTATGCTAGGATTTGCTAAAAAATTGTTTCTTTTTTAAGACAAGCTGTGTTTATAAGGTAATAATACAAGTATTTTGCTGATAGAGCTGTTTATTACAAACATCAATCATACAGATGGTTTAAGTGATGTACTGGAAGTTTGATGATAGAATTCAGCAAAAAACTATTGTTTTTAACCTTTATTAAAATTAGATTGGAAGCTTTATATAGTTTAAAGTGTTAGATTATGTATTTTAGAATAAGTTTAATTTAAGAGTTTGATTTAGAAAAGTCAGGAAAATTTTGGTAAAAAGTCAGGAAAAAGTCAGGAAAAGTCAGGAAATTTTTCTCAGCTTGATGAGTGGCAACCATGCATGTAAGAGTACAAAATTTGGAGAGTTAATAAGTTGGTCGCTAATGGAAGGACCAAATCAAACAGCAAACAACTACAACTCTATTTAAAATATATCTGCTCCTACTGTTTTAAAGCATTTTTTTGACTTTTGCAAAAATGATTAATAATAAACATTAGTACCATATGAAAATTTTTGATTTAAATTAAACACATTTAAGTTTTTTAAAAGAAAAAATCTGACTAATACTTTTAGCCATAAATTCCTTATTTTTTATATATTTTTTGAATTTTTATGAATATGATTCTACTTTTTTTTAGCACAAGCATATATCATTAAAATTTAAAGTTAAGGGCATAGGGGGGGTAAACACCCTTTTTTGGTTTTTGATCTTATTTTATATAGTTTTTACTAAGTTACAAGATGCTTTTTACAGATTTTAAAAATTCAAAATAATTTTTGAGATATAGCCGGTCAAAGTCGGAGGCAACAACAGGTTTCTTATGGGAGGCGCAAACTAAAACAGCAAAAATAGACTATTTCACTAAAAATCTATCTTCTCCTACGTTTTTTGAGATAACTACCTCAAACTTTCAGGAAACGTTCCTTGATATATTTAGAAAATTCTGTCGGAAGGAATTTTTAAAAAATTGAAAAATAAAAATTTTATAAAAAAAATAAACAAAAAAAACAGTTTTTTTTTAGGTTTTTTATTATAAAATTTTTATTTTTTAATTTTTTAAATTCTGTTCCGACAGAATTTTCTAAATATTGCAAGGAACATTTCCTGAAAATTTGAGGTAGTTAGCTCAAAAAATGTAGGAGGAGATAGATTTTTAGTGATTTCTAGTTATTTGCCGTTTTAGTTTGCGCCTCCCATAAGGATCCTATTGTAGCCTCCGACTTTGACCGGCTATATCTAAAAATTTATTTTGAATTTTTAAAATCTGTAAAAAGCATCTTGTAGCTTAGTAAAAACTATATAAAATAAGATCAAAAACCAAAAAAGGGTGTTTACCCCCCCTATGCCCTTAATTTCCTCAGAACAGGATTTCCCAAAGTGGGCCAAGTGGTAGACAAGTGTAGACATATTAGAGTTGATAAGAAAGAGCAAAAATAAGGGTTGTAGGCGTTTTTGTTAATAGTTTTGAAACTTTTACAAGATAATATGAAAAAATATTAGGAAATTTAGGGAGCCATAAGCTTTAAAAGGGGTGTCACAAGGCCATAATTTGTTACTTACACTAGATATTCTGAAGTTGATGATGAAGAGCAAAAGAAAAAAAAAAGGTCTTAGGCGTTTTTAATGGTAGCTTTTTGACAAACCTTATTGGAGAGGGCCATAGCTTTTTTATTTTTTTTAAAGGGGCATTTTAAAATACAATTTGGGAAACCCTGCTTTAGAACAATTTTGTAATTCAAGAAAACTGGCAATTTATTTTCCATAGTTTGTATAGGAAATATTTTACCAAGCTGACTATATCTCAAAAATGATTAAACACTTTTTGTATTACAAGATGTATTTTATAGTACACTGCATTCTTTCTTATCTGGTACCTTGCTAGTACTGCCAGTTTTAGTGGTGAAGTAAATTTAATTATTTCATCAAAAATCAATGTTTTCACTTTAAAATTTTAAATACATATAAACTTTTGTTTAAAGTGTGATTTGTTTTTGATAAATTGATTTTAAACATTTTAAAAGTTTTATTTATTTTTTGTCTGCTTTAGTTGTAGAGTTTGCTGAATTAAATGTGAATAAATAAAATTAGCAGAAAATTTAAAGTTTTTATTTTATTTGCATTTCATAATATAAAAGAGGTATATTTTTTAAAGAAAAATGATGTTTTATTTTTATCCAGCCAAAGACTAATGCATTCATAATTACAAAAAAAGCTTGCCTAACATGGCTGGATTAGCAAAGAAGCACTGTACATATTTCGAGATTTCAAAAGTAGAATAAGATCATTCTCTACATTGATAAACATTTTTTAAAGGTCAAGCTAGTATTTGTATATTCCATGTGTGATTGTACCTGCCTATGTAACAGTTTACATTCAATTTCTATAAAAAAGTACTAAAAAACTGTTTGTGACACTTGTTTAGCAAATAATAACAAGTTATAATTTTCAAATTAAAAACTACAAACTAATGTAAAATCATAAAGCTATCCCCAAACAGTTATCTGCTAAGTGATAAAAAAAATCATTAACAATTTTGATACTTGATCATTATCACAAAAGTGAAGCCATAATAAGATGTTGTCAATTTAAGTAAACAAATATCAAATACTATTATTAATAACTATAACAATACTTATTATTTATGAAACTTTAATTTTTTCATGTAGTAAGTTTTTTTGAAATAGAAGGGAGTTTAATTTTTTTAAAAGCTTTTGCGCTAAACTTAGCTGACAAGTGTTTAGTATACTGTTTTTAGTAGTTAGTTATTATGTCTTTTTTATAAAAAAAACTCTGACTATCTGAAGTTAATACAGTTTTATAATAACAAAACTCCCAGACTGGTTTAATTTGAGGTATCGAAATGAGTCCTCTAACTTAGTTTATCATTTGAAACTATACTTAAGTATTTTCTACTAAAACTTTACTCATTTACAAAAAACTGTTTAAACTGCTTATTTTTTTTTGAAGTTAAACTGATTTTTTTTAGGAATGGTTTATAGAAAATTATATGTGCTCAACTATTTATCCACTTCACTCAGTTTTTTTTGAAATAATTATAATCATGATCACTATGTTAGTAATTCATGCAGGTATAATCAGCAAACAATCTCATATTAATTCCGTTGAAAAAGAACTGTTGTTGATATATACAAGATAACAATAATGAACCTAAAATAGAATTCTGCAGTTTACTAACATTCACAATTTTACGCTCAAAAACAAGACTGTTTATTACAATTGATTGGCTTTATTTTAAAAATAATATTTAAATATTTTTTTAGAAATTTCATCATTGAACCTTTTATATTATCATTTAAGTTTAAATAAAAGTATATTTGATTTACAGTATTATATTTTTTAGCTAAGTCCAAAAATACAGAAAAATCTATCAAATTTTTCTCATCAGTGTCTACTTACACACAAACAATTTGATAACAGTTAATTATTTTTTCCTAAAAAGATACTGATTCTTAGGCAGTAGTACATCATTCAGCAAATAAAAATAATTTAACCTCTCACAAACTAAAGGCGCAAACACTTTTGTAAGAAAGGGAAAAAAAAAGAGAAATTTGTCTATAGCAAGGTTTCCCAAAATCATTTTCATAATTTCACAAGATTTTAAAATTGGAATTACCTTAAAATACCTAAGTGACATGGGAAACAGGCCACACTTAACACATTTGTTAAGAAGTATAGACCAGGGTTTGCCAAACTCATAATAGTTAGTCATTTAAAATTAATGCCACTTACTTATAAATCACCCACTAAATTATTTATTTATTTATTATTGCACTTTGATAGCCAGAATAGCTTTCAAGGAAGCAATATTACCCAATTTGGGAAGCACTGATTTAGACAAATATAAGATAATACTGTTTTCATGTTTCAACTTAGCACTTTTTGTGTTAAATCATGCTAGTTCTTCTCCCAAAATAATGTAAATGCATTTTTTCTAAAAAAAAAAAAAATTGGTTAAACTATTTACTATTAGTAAAGACTAACAACTAAATTGGAAGAATGATATTTTCAAAATTAAGGAGAACATATGTTTTTTAATGAAATAGTTATACTTCTTCCATAGAAACCAACTGAACTCCCTCACTTTTGCTGTTATATCTCAAAAGTTTCCTTAAATTTTGTTAGTTTGTTAAAAGTGATATTTTTGATAGCTAAAAACTATAAAAAGTCTATGAAAAACATAAGTTTCTAAAAATTAAAATGAAACCACATATGATCCTAATCCATTCACATTAGGGTGCTTATAACAAATGTTATCTGGAAATTTTCAGCAAAATTTTTATTTTCTCTAGCAATTATTACAAAAACAGCTTGTAATAATTTTTGCTGAATGAAAATATATAAATAAAGTTCATTATTAATTTGAAAGTAATAATATTTTTAGAATTTTGTAAAATTATTCCTTTTTTTTCTTATTTGACTTGGTCATGTTTGAAATAACATTTTGGTTTGGTCATAATATATGTATCTTTTTTACCTTAGAATACTGTTCTACTGTCAACATAATTTTTAGCAGGGTTCAGAAAAAAATCCTTGTATCAATACAGGGTTGCCACTTTACCTGGAAACCTTGAAAAACCAGGAATTTGACAATTTAGGCAAAAAAACCTGGACAAAAACTGGAATTCGAGAAATTTTTAAAATAACCTGGAAAAACCTGGAAAAACCTGGAATTTAGAACAAAAATCACTAGAAAAACCTGGAATTTTAACAATTTTCACATGTTTAGTAGAAAAATTTTGATTTGACTTAAAAAATCTATCATATAAATCAAAAAATTTTGTCATCATCACAATTTTTTTTTATTAAAAACATATTTAAAGTAGCTTTACAGTATCTTTTCAATGTTTTTATACTATTTAACACAGTTTATATCCTTTAACTTAACTCTAAACTATAATTAGATCAAAAAATGTGTACTTTTAAAAACCTGGAAAATTTTTTTTAAAAACAAGTGCCAACCCTGATCAATAGTTCAAACATATTAATACACTTACTCATTATTTACTATAGATTTAGTTAACAATATTTTTTTATTTTAAACTAAAAATATTGATATCAAACTTGTGTAATAATATAAGTTTTGTAACCTAAAAAAAAGATAATATAGATAATTTAACAAGTGCATTTATTGAAAATTAAATTAAGCTTTTCTAACAGATAGAGAATTACAGATAAGAACAATAAGCTGCTTAAAACGTTACTACTTTATAAATACACTAATAATACAGAAGTTCATATAAGCAAAGTTTGCTATAATTATGATAGAAACAAAAGAAGACTCGTAAGTATTTTTACTTAAAAAATATTATTTGTTATTTTAACTTTATTCACCTTTTTAATTGGGTAGTTAAAAATAGTACTTTGTTTTGTAGTATGTAAAATAAAATGTTTAATAAGTAAAACTACCAAGTGGTTTATTTTTAATGGCATGTCTACTTGAAATGAAAACAGTTGCTTTTAAGTTTAACTGAGAAAATATGGCAATAAAAAGATATTTATTGTACTTTAATTTGAATAAAGTATTGAAAAAGACTAAATTATTTTTATCTATAATTCTGTTTGATGACGTAAAAAAGTTAAAAATATTTTTTTTTCAAGTTTATCTTGTTTTTATTCAAACTTTACTTTTAATTAATCCATTTGATATATTAAAAAATTCAATTTCAAATCAAAAAAAATATTCTTTCTAGCAACAAAAAAGATTTACTCATTGATGAGCTAAGGCCACCGCAACTTACCACTCAACTGTCAACTCAGTCTGATGCAAGTAAGAGACAGTCATCAGTAAGCTCTAACGAATCAGCATCTGATGATCACAGTTCAACAAAATCTGATCAGCATGTGCCAGACGATTCAGATGAAAGTGAAGAGAGAAAAATTAAGAAACGTAAAGGGGAGCACAATTACAGCAATCCATTTGCTGAAGAGTCTCTTGTTGAACGCCCAACAAGACCTTGCAACTTAAACTTAGGATTAATTTCTAGACGTGTTCGTACGACTTTACCTAAACTACTTACTTTTGGCCCAAACTCTAGCAGTAAGTTGATTTAAAATCAATGCTTTGTGTATTATCATTTTTTTTATTAAGTTTAAGAGTTTTTAAAATTATAACAAACAATTTTGTGTTTTTTTTTTGAATACAAATATTTTTATGTTTATTATTTAATGAATACTTGTTTTATTTGAAATATAATACTTTATGTGAATTAAGGTGTAAAGTTAATAACAAATTTGTTACAAAATTTAAAACTAGAAAAGTATTTTTTTATTTAGAATGAATTATAAACAGTTAAGGTTGTAGGGGGCAGTCCAAAATTTACTAATACTAACATTAGACCTTATTTAAAAGCTTTAAGTGTATACAACACAATTGCTACACTCTCATGCTACTCAGGTCACTTAGGCTAAATTTAAAACTTTTTAAAACTCAGACAGACTTAGGCTTGATTAAAGTTTTTACGAAACTTAAGCTTTTTGGATATTTCCCTAAATCTAAAGCAAATTTATAAATCTCCTAATTTTATTGATGTACTCTGGTAGTATTTTAGTTTTTTGCTGTTGGATTTTAAGTAAATTGCTTGATTTAAGCTTCATTGTAAATATATGATGCTATATGATACAGTTTACAAATTATAAAAAATTTGATTAACTTTTTAGGTTTAGTCAGTTTAGAATAAAAATTCGAATAAAAATGTATGTACAGTAACCTCTCGTATCTTTACGCACTTGTGACGTTACGCAATCTCGTTTAGTTACGCATTTTACAATTCTAAAAATTTCAAAAAATCAAATTTTAATTTTTTTCAATATATCACAAATTAGGTTTGCTGTATATTTTTAATTTAAAATATGTTTTAAATGCTAACTCACCTCTATATATCTTTAGACTTTGTAAACTTATGTTCCTTGACTATTTGATAAACATTTAGTTATACCTCATTATGTCAGAAATTTTGTTAACAATAAGAGATATAGTTAAAATTTTGAAAGAAATATGACTGTGTTAAATAATAAAGTATAATGAAATAATGAGAGTTTAAAACACAAATAAATTTTACAGTACGCTTGCACTATATATGAATAAACATCTAAAAATAAACCTAATGAAACTTCCTAGCAAAAAGTAGCAGTGATACTTAATAAATATAGAGCTTACAATTAACACAAATCTCAATTGTTTTTTTTAGTAAACATATCACTAATTTTCATTTGACGTTTTTTTTTTAGTTTAAGTTCTTCTTCTGTAACAATTGCTTTGCACAGCAAGCGTAGTAACATAAATAACTTTAATTTATTATTAAACATTTTATTATATTTTATATATTTTTGTTCAAAAGAAGAAATCCACTACAGCACCAAATGCATATTTTTGTAAAAGGCTTTAGAAACAAATTTTAATATAGACACCACACCATTTCTTAATTGTAAACAAATGCTTAGTTATAAATTAAATTTGCTAAGTAGAATAGAATATATACGTTAAGTATCAAATAAGTCGCATATAAATAAAGATAAAATCTACTTATTATTTAAATTAGTAAAAAAATTTTACAAGTTTTATTATATTATATAAATTTAAATATTTTTTTAATGTATGTATAGTTTTATCTTTTGTTTTCATATATATAAATAAAGTAAACAAATTTTTAAAACAAGAAAAGTCCCCAGTTTGCTTTTAACTAGAAGCAATAGCAAAAAACAGCCATTATAGTAAGTTTATTTGGTACATCTCGTATCTTTACGATCTCTCGTATCTTTACGCATTTTTCTGTGGACACAATGTGCGTAAATAAGCGAGAGGTTACTGTACATTAAGATTTTTTATGGTTGATTTTTTGAAAATTTTTAAAAATTATTAAAAATTATTTATTTGTTTTTAGAATGATTTACTTAAAATTTTCAGGAAATGTTACTTGCAGTATGTAAAACTATTTCTTTAATTTTTTTTTATATTCAAACTAAAATACATAAAAATTATTGACTAAAAATATAAAATTGTTATGAAGAAGTTTGAATTTTTTTTTTGAACTGTTTGTTTTTATAAAGATTAAACCTTTAAAGATAACTCAAACTTCAACTGTAGTACTACAATTTTAGCAAGAGCAATTTAATTTTTTAGTAAATAAGATTAGAGGTCTAAGCTTAAAATACTTAATGCAAGATTTGTAAAAATTCTTTACATAGTCTTAAGGACTTATGTTTTCTTAGACCTTAAAAGTAGTGTTGCTTGTTTTACTGTATACATCGCTAGGTTTATTTTAGTTTAATTTACTTAGTCAAAAACTGTAATAGAAGATATATTTAAACTAGAACAGTCTTTTGTTTTTCTATTTTAGTTGGGCCTTCCATAAGATACATTTTTATCCTGCCGACTTTATTTGCTCTTATCTTAAAAAGCCGCCGTGAATTTTAAAAAGTTGCAAAAAGCAATTGTTAACTTAATTATTAAAGTCAAAAACAAGACCAATTTAAACATTTATTGAGTTGACCCCAATGACCTTTACTTTTTTATGTTATCTATCTACTTATGCATGTACTCACTGAAAACTTTTAACTAATTTATTTCACGTGTTAACATAAATATAAGTATACAATATTTCATTTATTTTTTTCGTATAATAAAAACGCTTTATCAGTATTCTTTGCTGTTTTATTTTGAAAAAAAAACTAGTTTATATAGAAGATTTAAGTTTAAACATAACTTAAAAAAGTAAATTATAAAAAAAAGTACAATACATACTATTTATTAATATGTAAATAGAAAATTATTTTTATATACATATTATAAAACATTGCAAGTTAAGATCTGTTATTTAAATTTTATGTCATAAAAGACAAATTTTTCTTTGTAAGTATATTATCGATGTATATTGATTTGTTATAATTTAAAAAAGTGTTTGTCTTTTTATAAAATGAAAGAAATAGTAAACAAAATTTAATTTAAAAATTAACTTATCGGCAGTATTTTTTTTTGATATGTGAACAAATGTTAAAATAGGCAGCGCAAGCTCATGATTTATTCATTAGGAAAAAGATTAAAATTTATAGAGGAAATAATTGTACAAGAGCAAACAAAACACGCAGTCTACTCAACAGCCAATTTGCTCATTCATTTAGTTTTCCAATCTGCAGCTCATTCACAAATTCCAACTAGCGCTACTCACACTTTGCTCCTTCTTACTTTCTTGCCAATATTTTGCTCTTTTTTATCTTTGTGTTTTCTGCCAATGCCATGATGTCACTTCCTAGCTTTTTTCGTCATAAAGTGTTAGTTTAAATCGACCATCTTGCTACCAGGTCTTTAAAAAGCTTTAGAAAAAAATTGAAATTTATAAATTTTATAAATTGTAAGTTAGTTTAGTAAATCTGTTCCCAAATTATTTTTTGCTAGGTAACAAAAATAAAAGGTAAACTTACGTTTGTTTTTTTTTGAAAGAGAATGTTACTTTCTAGTATAATTCTTCTAAGCTTAATGTTAAAATAAGTAAACAGCTTTTAAGCGTGGGAGTGTAGTAGAGTATAAGTTTCAAAACTGTTTTATAAAAGAGTTAGTCTTTTTTTTAAATAACAGTAAGTGTTTAAATTTGATTTTGTTTGTAAATGATTATTTAACTTCAAAATATTTATTTGAGTCAAAAAATATTCATTTTTTACCGTTTATAAAACTATTGTTTATAGTGGTCATTGTGTTTCATAGTGACTCTTTTTTTTTGGTTACAATTTTGAAATGGTGATAAAATTTGTATTTAAATTGAGAAAAGCATTAAAATTGATATCACCATAAAGTTGTAAACTTTTTGAAGTAATAATAAAGAGTATGTTAAAGGATTATTAGAGCTTACTTTCATATTATTTAATAGCAGAGGCTATGTTGTTGCTTACGTTTTGCCGTTTATTTAAAACAAAATATATGATAAGTATTTGTCCAAAATTATTTGTTCAAAATAGAGTTATTAATAAGTTCATATTTTGTAATTAAGCTCGGATTTTTGGAGGAAATATGATAACAGCTATTTAATTATACAGTGATTTAGATATTAGCTTTTGTAAATTAAAAAGGTGTAAACAGAAGTCTTTAATTAATTTTTTAAGTACAAATTTATCAAATACGTTTTAAAAAAAGTCTATTTCTAACGATAAATACTTTTTGAACACAACTAACAAAACTTAGAAAATATGTATATTTAATAGTTTGTATGTTTTTTTTTTCCTTTTATATTCAAATTTTTGATTGTAGTTATAAATTGATGTCGAAGGTACATACTAAGAGTACTTGTTTTTGAACTTTTAATAAAAAAAAAGCTGATTAGATAGAAAATTATAAAGTTTAACAAAATTTATAACTGTGTAAGTGGCGAAAATAGAATAAAACAATGTATTTCAGAGTAATATGTTTAACTTTTATTCGCAGCTAACTAGGTTTTATTGTTTCTGTAAAAAAAATTGTAAACATTCATTATGTTTTATTCATATGATTTACTTTCACTGAAATACGAGCTATTCTAAATTATTTTTTCAAAAAATTCAATGTCAATGTTTTGATATTTTATGTGTTTAGTAAAAGGCAGTTATACTTTGTTTATCGCAAGTCTAAACATGTGTTTTAATTTTACACTTTTATTAAACTAATTTATAAACACTAAGTTTAATAGTTAGCATAACTTTAAAACATTTTATGGTTCATACAAAAGATAAACTTTACAAAAGGTAAGCCATTTAACAGGGATTTAAAACTTTTCTTAGTTCTAGATTTATGACAAAAGTATTAAGCAGACCTGACTTGTTGAAAAATATTTTTGTTGGCTCTGTAGTTTTGAAAAATTATGCAATTAAAATTAAAACATCCTTCAAAGAAAAAGTTATTATAAAAAGTTATTTAGTATGCAACAATGTACACTAAAAATCAAATTAAAACTGGTTTGATATACGCTAAGACTAAGTCAGGCTTTATGACTTTGAAATATTATTCTATTTAAAACTTGTGTTTTTTGTCCTAGATATTAACTTCTTTTTTTTAACTTGATATCTTTAGGTTTTACAAATTTAGTAACATTATTTCAATTAGTTTTTTGCTTTTACTACTGTTTAAAAATTTAAATAAACTCAGGCTGACTACTCAGATTAGTTTTTGGTCACTCGGGATGATTTTTTTTTGCTTCAAAGACTAAACAACCCTAATTTTTTTTTTTTAAAACATGTTGTTATAAAAAAGATCAAGTTTGTTTGTTTTGCATTATTTATTTTCGAGCTAAAAATATGTTGTTTTTATAAAAGAAGGTTTTAAAAAGATTCCTTAGAGAAAAGTTTATATTCTTTTGGAATCTACCATTGTATATTATAAACAGTTATGATTTGTAACTAAAACAGTAATTTCTAGAGTATGCAATTGTGCAATAAATATCTTTGAAAAAAAAAAAAAACAATTATTTGACCAATATAGCGATCTATTTAAAAATTGACATTTTATTATTAAGTTATTTCGGGTAATTACCTAGCATGATGTTGCACCAATATCAAACTGAAATTACATTATATTCGATGTCAATTTTAACCATAATTTTAGGCTAAAATTATATGTTTAGTCTAAAACGAGGTTTTGTTTTAAACAAGCTATATAAACACATAAATAGAATTAAATTTGCTTATTATAAATTAATAAAACTCAACATTTAATTGCTTTAATTTTACAGTACTGTAGTCGATATAAGATATTGTATAATATTATCGCTTTATATTGTGAAATGAAAGCAATTAAATATTTAGTTTTATTTTTTTATGGTTAAAAAGTTTTATTTTATTATTTATGTATTTACAAAATATCATTTTTAGCCTAATATTATTGTTAAAATAGACCTTGAATAAAATAAAATTTAGTTAATATAGGTGCGACATCATGCTAGGTAATTAATGTTATTTCTATTATCAAATTGCTTCTATTTTTAAAGTTAGTTAACTTGAAGAATATTGTTTAAAATTAATGAATATAGGTTATTATCAGTTAGCTTTTTATTCTTTTCAGTTTGTACTTTTCAAAAGTAACCTACTTAAACTTCAACTTTTATTTAATTTTTTCAGAAAAAAATTCGAAATTTGTTATACAGCTAAAAAATTCGTTATTTAAGATAAAAATTCACAAAACATTATTAAATTAAAAAAGAAAGAGAAATTTTTTTTTTGAAACATTTTCTTAGAACGACTTTTATTGATCCCTCTAATCTAAACAATTAAGTTTATTCTTATAACTTAAGTTCTATGTGTTTGGTTTCAAAGGTATAAATAAAAACTTTTAAAATGAGACAACATTGAACAAGTATAAATAAATTTTATTTTTAAAACATAATGTTTAACTTGTTTTTTATAGTAATGAAAAAATCAAAGAGATTATATTGATAACGTGATAAAATAAAAGAAGACTTTGTAGTAAATAAATGTTAAATAAAAATAAAGTTTAATTACAGTTATTTTCCTGTTAAGAAGTATAAAGCTAATACTTGTAACATACTTCAGGTATAAATAGGACTTTCGCTGATGACAAACATCAAAATCGAAGAAACAAAATACCTCCTTTGTCTTTTGATCCCTTAAGAGGTGTCACACCAAGTATGCAAAAAGCTGGGCTTCTTCAAAGGTTGATAATGTTTATAAGTTTGTTTTTGATTAGTTTAAACTTTATTATTTAATAGATACATATGTTCTAACTTTTGATATAAATTTTTCTGTTTAAACAGTTTTTTGAAAGCTTGGGTTATTAAATCTAAAATTTTGTTTTATAGAAGGGGAAGCAGTGTGCAGCTCACTCTATCATTTAAAGAGCAAGGTTCTTCATTGGATGGTCAGCCTACTCCTGCGTTAGTTATCTCTTTTATAATTAGATATTAAGAATTTATAATATAATCAAGCAATTAAGAGCATAGAGGATGAAGTAAAATACTTTTTTTGTTTTAATTTCTTCTTATTTTTTATCACAATAACTAAGCTACCGTGTCTGTTTTGTTATTTTTGAAATTAAATTGATTTTTGAAAAATTAGTGATCAAAGTTTAAGAGTTTCAAGCACTTTTTGTAAAAGGTGCAAACTAAAATGGTAAAAAAAGAAATTTTTATAAATGTTTATTTCTTACTGCAGTTTTTTAGCCATAGTTTGCAAACATTCTCAGTCTAATATTAAAAAAGTTAAATATCACTGTTTGGAAAAACTAGGTTTTTAATGTATCTATTCAAAAATATAAACTTAAGCGTTTGTTAACAAAAGATAGTAGCGAAACAAGTTCACTGGAATGTATAATAGTAACAAATTATACATTTCCTTCTTTTGTTACGCTGACATATGTTTCTGTGTATTACGAGTCAACACACTTCAACTGAGCTCTGTAAAAAAATAAATACTGTAAGGAAAGAATAGATCTAATTTAGGTATATACATGTGGCCATTAAAATTAAAAATAGTTAATATAGATTTTTATAGGTTAATAATAGATAAAATACTTAATGTTAAAACCGCATGTTATAAAACTATGTAACATTTGTAACAGTCTAAATTAATTAAATTAAAGTAAAAATACAAAATAAGATAACAAATCATAATAAAAATTACTTACATTTTTTTCAATGATTTGTAACCAGTAAGTATTTAGAATTAGTTCTTTCTTCATTTTCCTGTAAGTAGTTTGTACTATGATTTGGTATCTTATTTTTTATTTTTACTTTAATTTATTTAATTTAGACTTAATAATTACAAATGTTACATAGTTTTATAACAGTCGGTTTTAACATTAAATATTTTATGTATTATTAACCTTTAAAATTCTATAGTAACTATTTTTATATTTAATGGACACATTTATATACCTAAATTAGGTTCTATTCTTTCCTTACAGTATTTATTTTTTTACAGAGCTCAGTTAAAGTGTGTTGACTCGTCACACAGAAACATATGTCAGCGTAATAAAAGAAGGATAAAGTATAATTAATTTTTTAATATATAAATAATTAAACGTTTTAACGTTTTAGCCAATTTTTTAATTATTATTATTAAAACTATTATTACAAACTGTTTAATTGCTTAAATGAACATTTCCTAAAAATTTAAATTTGATAGCTCAAAAAAAAAAGAAGTCTTTGATTTTAAGAAATTTCAGAAAGAAAAAATTGCTAACACTCATTATTTAAGTTTTTATATTATAATAAACTAACATTTACCTAGAGTTTAAGTTTTCATTTAAGCGCCAAATGTAGTTTAAAAGTGCTGGACTCCTTATGCAATCAATTTTAATTGTGTGTTTACTACATAATATTTTTAACGTGTTTCAAAAGTTTTTCTCATAATAGTTAATTTTATTTAATTGAAAAACAAGGTTTTAAAACTAAAACAAATTAATATACAGTATGACTTGGAGTAAACTGACTACATCATCGTGTTTGCTGAGAGCAGCCGAGCTGCATAAAAAGGCTCTAGATAGACAAGCAATTTCTGAAGAATATGATGAAATACCTGAAAATCATGCAAGTAGAGAAGATATTAAGTTTGGGGGTTTCGGGATCAAGAATAGATACAAAAATATGATTCCTAGTAAGTAGTGTATGTTTTATACCAAAAGTATGCTAACATTTTTATTGTATTTATTAATATTAGTCTTACTTCTATTTTTCGATATAAAATTAAAATTATTTAGATTAGGTATGATTTAGTTTTTAACAAAATTATTTTTCTTAGATGAGAACAGTCGTGTTCTTTTGAAATCTAAAGAAAGTAAAGAAATAAAAGATGCACTTGAATCATTTATAAATGCTAACTACATTCGAAAGTGCGATATTATTGAAAACGATGAAAAACAAGATATGACTGAAGTTATAAATGTAGAAGACGCTGACTTTATTGCTACCCAGGTCGGCTATTTTTATTATATAGAAAGTTTTTGTCGTTTTTTTCTTCTATGAGCTTATTTTTTTTTATTTTTCAAACAATGTTATTTAAAGAGAACCCGTGCACAGTAGTATAAGAGTTTTTACCTTAGTACAAAGTTTGCTAAGCTTTATAAGAAATAAAAAAACACGATAGTTACTTTTTAGCACTGATAAAAAGTCAAAACTGTTTATACCTACGAAGTTTATTGAATTGTCGTAATAACAGTTGTTTTTAAAATTAGTTTGTACTAAAAATAAGTTTGTTCATAATTTACTGTACATACTGTATATAATAAGTTTTCAAGGTTGTAACTTACTTAGGCTTTTGAATTTTTAGAAAACTCGTTTAGTTAAATTATATTTCAGAAAAACTCAAGCAAGTTTTTTTTTGCAAATCTCAGGCTAAAAAATATAAGCTAAGCTTTGTTTCAACCTTTATGAAACCATGAAACAAACTGCGATATGTAGGATTAATACTTTTAATTACTTTACTTAGTTTTAATTTAACTTAAAATAAAATAAATAATACATTCCTTTTGTGTTTGCTAACAGTGATATATATTTTTTAAAATTTTGTAAGCTCAATCCCTAAACTTAGGTTGACACAGGCTAGCTTGTAAACCCTACAACTAGTTTTTGATAACTAAAACTAGTTTTAATTGCACTAGTTCAGAATCAAGACAACCCTGTTACTTTATGATTTTGACTCATCTAGTTGTTTTGTAAAATAGAAATCAAAAAATTGTTTAGAAATAGTGCACTGCATAGAAAAACTAAATTAAAACTATTTACGTAAATGTATGTGACTATATCTACATCAATCTATTGAAAATTTCTCATAAATGCCTTAATTAAAGGGTCCGCTGTGTAATACTCAAGAAGATTTTTGGAACATGGTTCTCGAAAACAATTCCAAGGTGATTGTTATGATTACAAAACTACAGGAAGAAAGAGAAGTTTGATTTTGTTTTTTATTATTTTATTAGTAGATAAAACTATATGCCAAAAGTTTTTATGTCAATCTTTAGTTTATCAATGTGAAACTTGATCAAAGCATTTTGATTAAACTACTTATCAGTTCATTTGATGGATAAACCGATAGTCCTGAAATAACAAAACATTATTTCAGAAATGTGCACCGTATTTTCCTTTGAATGTTGGTGATATAAAGACTTTTTCAAACATATCAGTTTCTTTGGTCGACATATCTTCTAATGAAACATTTGAAACAAGAAAGGTTGATAAGCGCTAGTTTTTTAGTAAATTTACTTCTGTTTGATTCTAGTTTCTTAGTGTTATATGTAATTTTTAAATTTTCAAATTTAATTTGATTGAAAAACAAACCTACTATCAAAATATTTCATTCAAAACATGTTTTCTAGCTTAAAGTAGAATACGGAAAAGAAGTGCATGAGGTAATTCACTACTTTTATTCCGGTTGGTTGGACCACCAGACTCCAGAAAAAAGTCGCGGAATATTAGAGCTTGTGAGACAAGTTTCTGTTGAAAGCGAGCCTCAAATTAACGGGCCAGTTATTGTTCATTGCAGGTTACTATTTTTTTTAAACTTTATTATTGAAAGTTCAAACTTGAAATCATGTTGTTAAACTAACCACAGTGCGGGAATTGGGCGTACTGGTTGCTTTATTGCTATTTCCTACGGCTGCAAGCAATTAGTGAAAAATTCATCTGTTGATATTCTCAAAATTGTTTCAAGAATGAGATTAGACAGGTAATATTTAATTTTTTTGTTTGTAAAATCGCTTGAACTTGTTTTTTCAAAAAAAAAAACTCGTTTTAAATCACTTTACAGAGGAGGGTTGGTTCAAACTGTCCAACAATATCATTTCATCCATGAAGCGCTTAGTAGGTATATGAGACAGTTGAGCGGTGAAAACGTTTTGACACCTGAATCTAACCACGACGCTTCTCCAGTCAAACGCTCTTTCCAGCCGAGTGTTGTAAACTTCCCCGCTCCATTCAAAGCATCACCCATGAGAAAGTGGAAGCGATCCTTTTCCGCCAGCAACCTTCCACTGTCCTCCAACTTCATTGACTTTTCCGATTCTCAGCCAACCACAGAGCATTTGGCAAAGCAGCAGGCGGAAAAGTCGGAAGAAAAGTCAGAGTCCCCAACCGTCGAAAAAACGCGCATTCAGTTGAAAAATGAACTGAACACCTGCCGCAATTCAAATGATAGAAACTCCACTGAACCGCTTCCATCGCCGTTTCTCGTACCCTTGTCACCGAGGCAGCTGGTATTTTCGGCAAGCAACAGCTCCCCTATCGACCACGGATACGTTCCGCCGCCTTCAGCAGGCCTTCCGAACATGGATAGGTCTCGGTTTGAGTTTCCGTCATAACAGCTGAGCTATTTCAGTTTGAAGCAAATATAGATATATGTATCTGATTTAATTACATTATTTAGCCTAACATGGAATGTGTGGTTTGAGAAAGTTAGCATAAATAAGTTGAATAATGTTTTTTCAAATTTCACTAAACTAGGAGTTTGTTGACATTGTTTTAGACATTTGTTACTTGAAGTTATTATTATTTTTTAGGGCATTCATTTTTTATTCAAAGTTGTTTGATAAGTTTAAGTTAATTCATTTACTAATAAAGTTCATTGAGATACTATATATTGTTTCTATTTGGAAACAGTACTTATTATACATGCTTCTCTTAAGAACAGTTTTGTTTTCTTCAATTTTTATTTTTATTAGCAAATCATTAAGATATTATTTCTACGGAGGTTGCAAAATTGTATACGGTACATTTATGAAAAGGATTGCTAAAATATTTAAACAAAGAATTCTACTATAGGTTATTAAAATTTTTGTTTTATAACTATATTTTTTAGTTAGTTACTAGCACTAAAAAATTTGGCAAACTGCAAAAGAACAACGAAATTGTGTTGTAACTTACGAAATTATCAGACCAAATATTTTGTTTTTAGCATAATCAATATGACAAACACTTTTCTATTTGGAAGAAAGTAACCTTGTTTGGCGTTTCATGCTGTCTTAGCTTTTTTCTTATGTGTTTCTCCTTAGGTTTTATTTGTCTTGTTTTAAGTTTCTTTCACTATTCAAAGATGCTATTAATTTTACAGCTAGCCTACTATTTTTTTTTGTTAATAAGTCTATAAGAAAAGTTTTTTTACACAAGTGCACTTAAAGTATTTGTTGACGATTTTTTAATGCTTATTGATAACTAAAAGGTATCTTTCGGTAAAGTTAAAATTAGTGTAAATCTAAATTAACTTTTAATATAGAATAATCTCATCATTGTAAATCTTTAAAATTGTGTTTTTTTTTCAGTTTTTAAGCCTTGAATTTGTTCAATTCACATTTTAGAAACCATGAAAAAGATGATATTAGGTTTAGTATAAGGAGTTAGCTGTAAAATATTTTTCATCGTTTTACTTTAAGTATAGCTTAAATGATACAAAACTATCTCATAAATTTTAATTCAATCATTGCTTTAAAGTGAAAAAGCTAGTTTACTTCTTAAACATCTAAACCAGCTTTTAACCGTAGTTTTTTGAACATTTTTACAGTTTTGGAATAAGTAAAAGTCATTAATCTAAAAATTAATCAAATTGTCGTAGAAAAAACTTAAAAAAAAAAGTTTATTGTCGATGCATAATCAAGTTAAAAGTTTGAAATAGTTTAGTTGTCTTAGCAAGAAGTTAAGTAAAATTTTGTAATTCATCGTAATAACATTTCACTTATGTCAAACGAAATCCATTTTGTTTTGCTTGACCTTTTTATTTTGAATATTTCGTTTTTATTAACAATAAATAATTGCTTCTTAGTTGTTTTTATTTTGATTATTTAAATAAATGAAATACTTAATACAAATTAACTATAAATGATTAGGTTTTATGTAAGTAATAATATCTAATTATTAAAGTTTAAATATGATTTGTTTTAAATAAAGCTTTAAGCTTCAATTTTAACACATTAACAAAGGGTAAAATTTTATATTAAGTAAAACTTAAGTTTGATAATTTTAAATGAACTTTTTTGTTAGAAAGTTAATAAATACCTTAAACATATGTTTCAAAATTTTGTATCTAGTCATTTATATATAGTTTTATTTTGCAAAATTTTGTATCTAGTCATTTATATATAGTTTTATTTTGATACAGAGAATTACAAAAACTTGCATACATTAAAATATTTTATATTTTTTCACCTTTGATAATTTTTAAGACGTTAATCAAGTGAATGGAATTTTAAATGTTTTTTGCGATTCATACAATACATGCTGTAAAGGTTATTGTGGAGTATATTTTTAAATTAAACTATTTACATTAGACAGTTTTAAAATTTAAAGTACATTTTATGCATTTGACATTTAATGACTAAGTTTAAGAATACTCATCAACCTTCTAAATACTCAACATCTTCTAAAAAATGTACTGCCTTCACTAAAGTTAGTACAGTTACCTCTCGCTTATTTACGCACATTGTGTCCACAAAAAAAATGCGTAAAGATACAAGAGATCGTAAAGATACGAGAGCTATCAAATATACTTACTTTAATGGCTGTTTTTTGATATTGCTTCTAGTTAAAAGCAGACTGGAGACTTTCTTACTTTTAACAAGTTGTTTACTTTATTTATAAATATGAAAACAAAAGGTAAAACTATACATATATTAAAAAACAGATTTATATAAAATAATAATACTTGTAGAAAAATTTTAGTAATTTCAATGATAAAAAGATTTTATCTTTATTTATACATGACTTATTTGATACTTAACATTTATAATCTATTCTACTTAGCAAATTTAATTTATAAGTAAGCATCTGTTTACAATTAAGAAATGGTGCGATGTCTATATTAAACTTTGTTTCTATAGCCTTTTACAAAAATATGCATTTGGTGCTGTAATGGATTTCTACTTTTGAACAAAATATATAAAGTATAGGAAAAATGTTTAATAAAAATTGTTTATGTTTCATTAGATTTCTTTTTTAGATGTTTATTCATATATAGGGCAAGAGTGCTGAATTATTTATTTATGTTTTAAACTCTCATTATTTCATTATTTAACACAGTCATATTTCTTTCAGAATTTTAATTTAATCTCTCATTGTTAAAAACATTTCTGATATACTGAGGTATAACTAAATGTTTTTCAATCAATCAAGGAACATAAGTTTACAAAGTCTAAAGATATAGAGAAGTGAATTAGCATTCAAAAACATATTTTAAATTAAAAATATACAATAAACCTAATTTGTGCAATATTTAAAAATTTAAAGTTTCTATTTTTTAAGTTTTTTAGAATTCTAAAATGCGTAACTAAACGAGAGTGCGTAACGTCACGAGTGCGTAAAGATGCAAGAGGTTACTGTATTTAAATTTTCTATGGATGTACGCTGTACTAAAGATATAACCCAGTGCATATTAGTCAACTAATTTGCTATCATTTCATTACAAAATCAAATATTTCCATGTTTTTAGATATGCTGTAAAAATTTCCTTAATTGAAGATAAGTCATAGTGTATGAAATTTTTACAAACCAAATTGTTCGAAAACTATTAAAAAAATTCTAAGATAAGTTATAGATAGTTAACTATTCACAGGGTGGTTACAAAAACTGGAATTTGACAAAAATCACTAAAAAACCTGTAATTTTAAACAATTTTTACAAGTTAAGTAGTAAGATTTCGATTTAAAACAAAAAATCTACCAAGTAGATAAAAAAAATTTGTCATCATCAAAAAATTTTTTATTAAAAAACAAATTTAAAATAGCTTTACAGTATCTTTTCAATGTTGTTATACTATTTAACACAGTTTTTTACCTTAAACTGAAAATAGACCTAAAAACGTGTACCTTCAAAAACCTGAAACAAATTTCTCAAAAACAAGTGGCCAACCTGTATTTACTATAGCTAATCAGGTCGGTTCTTTGATATTCTTTGAATAACACAGGCTAGTTTAATGACTGTTTTCTCTTGTTTTGTTATATTGTTGATTAGATAAAGTACTTAAATTAATCTAAGTTCATTCTGTTTGTACTTGTTTTTAAATAACTTACTTTTTAGTTCTAACTAAATAATTAATCTCTTTCAAAGGCTTTTTTTATATTACGATAGTTCTGTTTTGTACTTCAAAAAAAAAATTTTGTTAAAATTTTAAATAAGTTTGTTTAATAGCTAAGTATTTAAATGTTAGAATATTTGTTCATTATTTCTATTGTTTTTAAAGTCAGTTTTAGATACACTTACAGTAAAAATAATAAGGATCTTAGATAATTTTTTTATGTCAGAAATTTTTGCACGCAATGTGTTTTTTAGCTTGAAAACTGTTTGTGCAAAACAAGTAAAAGTAATCCAATTATAAAACCTTATATTAAAACATGTTAATAACTTGAATTTTGCTACACAGTAGTGTTTATAAAAAGTTAATGATACTTAATAATTAAAAGGTAATGTTGCTCTAAAATAATTTTTTTTACTTTATTTTGTATCATTACTTTTTTAAAATATGCAGCCCGCGAGGTATTTTTAATTAGTCCGAACCGCAAAAGAATGGTTTTTGTAGATCTGATACACCATCTAGGAAAGTCTTACATCTCTTTTTAAGTAGTTAAATATAATCTAAGTTTGCATTATTAACCTTAAACAAAGGAAAAATAGAGAAATCAGAGTCTTTAAAAATAGGCAGAAAAAATTTAAGACACTTTTGCAATACAGGCTATTAGAATGCCGCTATTGAGCCTGACTTTAATTTGTATAGAAGCGCTAAAAATCCGATATAATAGTTCATTTGAATTTTACGTTGTTAATTGATACTCATTTCTCTTTATTTTTTTACTTATATAGTGTTATCAAATCCTTGGTCACTTAAACTAAAAAACTCACAAAAAAATAAAATAACGCATAAAACTCATATTGTTTAAAATCAGAAAACATTAATTAATAAACTTAAAATTTATAAATTAACATTAAAAAAAAAACACATAAAAGTCATACTCTCAGTTCTAGTTTTCAGTTTGGCTTCCGACAGAATCATTCCACCACTTTAGCTTTGTCTCAATTTGTTGAAGGTGCTCAGTCCAATTTTAATAAATGAAACGCAGTTTGTGCAGTCTTTTTGGTTTAAAGTAAAGCATTTGATAGTGTAGATAGAAATATCTTATTAAGGAAATCAGAATGTTATGGTGTGAGAGGAAATATGCATCTACTAATCAGTTCATATCTAGATGGAAGGAAACAGTTCGTCAGCTTTGGAGGATATGAATCAACCTGTGAAAAAAAAAAATGAAGTTGGGGTACCACAAAGCTCAGTATTAGGACCGTTGTTATTCTTAATACACATAAATGACTTACAAAATAATAGTAGTCTTAAAGTCCTCAACTTTGCAGATAATAAAATGTTATACAAAACATTCACAAAAGACACATACCCAAATGACAGTAAAAATTTTGACACAGAACTAAAAAAGGTATCAGATTGTCTTATGGGAAACAAACTTGAACCAAACCTAAATAAAATCAGAAGCATGATTCTACATCAATCAAAAAATAGTCTTTGGAAAAATATAAAACTTAATGTTAGAATAAGTAAAACAGTTATAACAATCACAGAAAGCTATAAATATTTGGGAAAAATTTTAGCAAAAAATTTAAAATAGACAGAAAACATAGAAGCTATAAAAACAAAACTACAAAAAACATTAAGTGTATTATATAAAACAAGACACTTCTTAAAGGAAAAAGCGTTTTATTTAATCTTTATTTCTTCGTTTATGAGCAATGTTAGATATGACTTGTTGTGCTGGGGAAGAGCAAATAGAAAATGTATAAATTGTATCAATGTTCTCATAAACAGAGCACTTAGATGCTAACATTTTAAGAAATATGATTATAGTGTAAGAGAATTAAAAACTCAAAAAAATTAGATGTTAAAAGTCTGTATCTATATGAAATACGTCTGTTTATGTTTAGTTTAACAATAACTTGTTACAAGATAACTTTAAAAATTATTATAAAAGTGTAAAAAATGTCCATAGTTATCATACGAAGTCTTCAGAAACATTTTTTTCCTACGTAGATTCAACAGCAATTTAGGTCATAAATCGCTATCCTACCAAGAAAGTAAGTTATGAATTAAGCTACCATTATGTTTATAAAATAAAAGTCATTTTGGAATGTTCCAGGATGAACTTAAAAGTTATCTTTTAAATAGTAATTCTCAAGGTCATTAGTGATCATACCTACTCGTTTATTTACTTTTGTTTAAGGAGTAAATAGTATTTCTCACTAAATACCCAAGTTTTTATTTATTTTGTTCTATTTTTGTGAATTTTTTGTTCGAAAGTTGATTTTCTTGGTGACATTAACATTGGTTTAGTCTAGGTTTTAGCATTTTCTATCTAGTTATTTTTAAAGATTATTCTTTAAGATTACTATTTTGAATAAAGTTCAGAATACTTACAAACTTTTTTTTCTAATGCTTACAATTTTTTTAGCATGCAAATGTAAAAAAAATAGTTGTAGATTTACTTTAGCAGAAAATAAAGTATCTAAATAGTAAGCTAAGATAACTGTTTCAAGCAATGTTAAGTTGAAAAATCATATTTTTTTGAGGAAATCAAAGAAAAAAATATTTCTTTTTATGTTTGCAAATTTTGCTTGCTTTCTATTATTACAGTTTTAGACTTGGACAAGTATTCAAAAAAAAACTTTATATTTTAAAATAGAAGGAAATTAGTTGTTTTTAATATCATTATTGTTAAAATTAGTATTGTTTTTTTCTTATTAAAAGCATAAATTTTACAGTACTTATCTTCATATTGTCATTTATAAAAGTAAAGTTCAGTTATTGTAAAAATTATTCATTAAAAAAAAAATAATTTAGCTATTCAAATGTGAAATTGTTTTTACTGCTCAAGTTAAACCATTAAATAAAGTAAAAACTACCATTTTAGCACAAATAGTTATAGAATTTTTTTCGTAAAAATATTTCAACGTGTTACATTTTACTTTCTTTAAAGAATAGTAACCTATAATTCAAGTATTCACACGTTTGTTATTAGTATTGTTTATCTTCTTTTAAAAATTAATTTAAAGTTGTTTATATTTTCTAGTTCTTATGTTACTAAACAAGATTCATAGTTCATTATTAAACACAAAATTCAGTTAATTTTCTTTCATTTTTCTTATTTTTTAACTGATTGTTTTATTACTAAAGATTTAAATCTTTAAATGATAAAAAAAAAACTATGTGTAATAGCTCGTAACAAACTTTATAAGCATGTGGTGTAAGACTCGATAACCGAAAGGTTCCTTTGTACAGAAGGTCCTTAGACCGAACTTTTTGAGCGCTTTTTTTCATCGTTCAATAAAATTTTTTCTACTAAACATCAAAATTTGCAATTTAAATGCATTGATTAACCAAATTATTCAAAACCTAAAGCCCCAACTGCATTAATAATAAGCTTGCCAAGAAATATTTATCGAACACACTAAAAAAGATGCTAATTAATCTAATGCTATTTAATTAAACCAAACCAGATTAAAAACTAATTTATATAAATTAAACCAATAATTGATAAAAAGTATACAAAACAGTTTACTTATAAGCTTTACTGATAATTTTCTGATAAAATCAAAGGTTTTAAACTTTAATTGAAATTGTTGAACTTTTATGCAAGAAACTAATTCGTTTTTAAGTTTGTTTTACATTTTAACTGAATTAAAAAAAACATGCCAAACATCATTATTGAAATGATGTATGCATGTAATTTTTTTGTTATTACCTCTCAGCAAATATTTACTTTTACAATATTCAAAAATGGTTTGTAAATTAATTGTATTTTTACCGTTGATTAGTTTAAAAAAGTAATTAGGTCAAACTCAAGTCATTTGTATTTTAAATATCCAATATTAAGTTTTGTTAGTCAATCAAGGTACAACATATTAAGAATTATTGCAGCGGTTGAAGACTATTCTGATACACTTTCTTTGAATAGATTCTATATGGTTAATATAATTTTTTAAGTATCGAGCCCATATTGATGTGTTTTACTCCAACTTAGGACGAAAGTGTATTTTTAAGGATGTTTATATCCGTAAAATTAAAATTCTGAAAAAACTTGAAAAGATAAAGTTGATGCAATTTGGTTAAATTAAATAATATGGTACTTCAATTTAAATTTTAAGCAATAAAATCTCCAAGATCTTCAAACACTTTACTTGCATATAATATTATGTCCACTTTTTTTAAGTCAAAAGTAATTATAGAAGTATTTGTTGTTTATTTAGAACATAGAATATACTATAACTTAAGTTTAGTTTTCTTTCTTCTAGCCAATAGTAATTTTTACATTTTTTTTTTGTAAAGTTGTGTTTTTAAAAAATATAAAATGCAATTATTGACATTTGTCTGGTTGAACTTAAAAGAATAAAAATTAACTTCTGTTTCCAAAACTAGTATTTTTATGGTTTTTCTTTATTATTTTGTATTTTTGTTTTAAAAGCATACTAGAGTTTTTTTAAATTGATTTATATTGAAAGAATTAAAAAAAAAAACAAGCATGTACGTAATGGTTTTGTAAAAAGTTTATATGCGTATTTTATTTTTTATATAAATGTTTTAAGAAGTATTAAGTTTTAATTTTAAATTAATACTAACTTTGAAGCAATGATTAGGACTTTTTAATTATGTTCTAGTTGAAAAAATAACATTTTTTTTTGAAAAGTCATTAAAGTTTTTCCAAAGCTTTGCGAAGCACATTGTGGATATTCGGACCTTGTAGTAGACCAGGGTTCGGCAAACTGCGGCCCGCGGGCCAAATGCGGCCCTCAAAGTCAAAATCTGCGGCCCGCGAGCTCCTTTTTAGCCTAGAGTATACATTTTTTAAACAATAAAAATTAAAGATTTTGTAATAAGAAGTTAAAATTAGGCTCTTACTTCATAAAATACTCCTTTTTATGCTCTAATATTTCTTATTTTGTCATAATTTTAATCTTAAATAATATTTTTATGCTAATTACTAGAACCCTTTTTAAATAAATGCGGCCCTCGAAGGTGTTTTTCTAAATAGTGCGGCCCGCGAGCAATTTTTCGCGAGAAAATTGGCCCGCGAGTTACATAAGGCTGCCGACCCCTGTAGTAGACAAATAAGGAACATCAAAGTAATTATTTTAAAAAGTTATACTTTGAAAATTATTTATCCGAATGGTAATGAAATATTTTTATTGTATTTGAATAAATCTTAATCAAATTTTTTTATTTTAAATTTTAATAAATAGAAATAAGTTCTAAAATTTAGTATTAGCTTTGTTTTATTTAGATTAAAATCGATTTTAAATATATTTAAAAGTTTGTACAGTAGAACTTTAAGTATACTCTTAATTGACTTAATTTTTTTTTAGATTGATAAAATTAGAATTTAACCTTAAATTAATATATTTTTGAGTTTAGTTTTATTTTAGTTTCGCAAAATTCAACCGTGCAAAAAAGATGATTAATTTGGGTAGGAATTAGTTTAATGGGAATTACTCGGATGGGAATCAGCTCAGGTAGAAATTAATCGGTTTAAAATTGAAAGGTAGGAAACAGATTCGGTCGGGGATTCATGAGTTTATAGTAGGTTTGAACTTAGTTATGAAGTTATGTTTAGTAGCTTTGTAATGTTAGTATACATTTATGTTTGGTGTAATAAAATCGTTATTACAACCTGTTTACGAACTGCTTGTATTTAGTTTATAAACTAGTTTATGTATTACAAAATTAGGTTAGTTTAACAAACACGAGTCTACTAGAATCAAATAAGGACATAGTCTTTAGAGGATCTAGTAGCAGGATACTAGTAGAATATCAGTTTAAGTTTAAGGAATATCATTATAATAAGTTAGATCCTTTACCCATTAATCATACTAAACCATTAACCTGTTCAGAACTCTTTGATAGCAATAATATAATTGGTCTAACAGCGTTTTTATTTTACAAAATGTCTATAGTTTTTGTCTTGGGTAAGAATGACGATACATACTAAGGGCACTAACAATGAAGTTATGATAGTAAAAGTGTTCAACGAAAGTGTTACAATTGATTTTAGAAACATGATTTTTCTTCCTCTTATAAGGCACAGATAAAAGTTAAACCGAATAAAGTGTATCTTGTTAAGTTTAAGATTACCTGACTGAAGCTTTTTCTACAAATTAAGGTGGTCGATGTTGCAGGTTCTTAGACGATCGTTTAAAATAAATTTGTACATGTTTTAAATACTTCGCTTGGTATCTTTTAAGCAACACTATTTGTATTAACTAATAGCCTTTACATTTACATGATTTGCTCAGTGTAGCTGTGGTTTTATTAGTAAGTATTTTGTGCACTAAGAAATTTAAGCTTCAATTTTTTCTTATTCGAGGACTATAAAGCTAAGGAACTTGTACAACGAAAAAAAAAAGAAGTTTATGAATTAAAAGAAGGGTTTCCCACAGCGATCCATAACATAGCGTTAAGGAGTAATCAGCAGCAAAAGGCCAAAGATTGGGGGGGGCATGAGGCCAAAGTTTGAAACTTACACTAGATATTCTGAAGTTGACGGTAAAGATCAAAAAAAATCCTAGTTGTAGTATTTAAGGGAAGTTTTTTAAGAAATCTTGTCGTAGGGGGTCATAGCTTTTTTTTTTTAATGGGTCCTTATAAAGAAACTTTTAGGAAACCCTGATCTAAAGCTAGTGAAAATTAAGCAAAAATTTACAGGTGAACCATAAGTCCTTGAACTATTTTCAATTTAAAAATGTATTTGTCTTGGTAACTTCAGAAAAAAAATTTGAGGCTCAGATTATTTTAAACAAGTTTTATCAAGTACATTTTATAATGATGATATATTTTCTATACAATTTATGCTATATAATTTATTTTGATAATGACATATTTCGGCTGACGCTTATAGATTAAATATGTAAGCAACTAAATGTAAATAAATTGTGATTAAGCATATAGATTTAATTAGGTCATCATTGAACAAGTAACTGATTAAAATTAATAATCAAGTACAGGGGCGTCGCATAGGCTGGAGCATTGGAGCAGATGCTCCACCTAAAAAAAATTATTTTGTTTTAGAAGTATTAAAAACTTATTTTTCAAATAAACTTTTTTTTTGTAAACGATTTGTTGTAGTTGTATTACTTTTATCTTGCTAAATTAGTTTTAATAATAAGCCATTTATCATATAACGATAGACTAGTCAAACTTGGATTGAAGTCTCTAAAATCTAGAGTATAGAAAATGGGAATTTGGTAAGTTTATGCTTTATGAAATTATTAGTGGCAAATAAAAGGCTTTTTTCAGTCAGTTTTTTAGTTTTTCCCATATTAATATCAATTAAGAGGAAATGATAAAAAAAAATCTAAAAATAATTTTAAGATCAGTCAGTGGCAAGGCTCATTTTTTCAAAGAGCAAATGCTATGTGGAACAAATTACCACAGAATGTGGTATCGTGTGAGAAGGTGGAACATTTTCGCTTGAAACTAAAAAGATTTATATACCATTTGCAACTTAATATAAATAAATTATTCATTTTGTTTTATTATCTAATACACAAAGCTTTTCAAAACTATACGAGTTTCATTCTCAAGTGATAAATTTTAAACGAAATTTGAAAAAATTTTTGGTAAGTGAACAGCTTGAAAAATAACTTAAAATTATGACGTATAAATAAATTCATATAAATACAAAATTTAGAGATTGAATAATCTATTGATATTAAGTAGCAAATGGTATACAAATACGTTCAAAAACATTCCTATAATAGTACTTATAAAAAGATTTAATTTAAATAGTATAAATATCAGTAAAATTCAGTAACTTTTCACAAAAACAATACAGATGTATTATAGAATTGTAAATAAATAGTTTATTTTTATAGTATTTATTTCATCTAAATTAACTACCAATTTCTTCATTTTTCTATTTGTAATATTAATCAGTTTATTTCCCTACGCCTCCCCCTAAAAGACTCTTAATTTAATTTTATTAATTTCGTACAAATGTCTTTGTAAGTCTTAAAAACACTTATGTTTAACAAAAAATAAACATCAACAAAACATCAAACGTAATTAAAATTATAAAAACTCATTATTAAGTTTAAACTTATTTGATTGGTATAAAAGGCGATAACTTAAGACTTACAAAGACATTTGTACGAAATTAATAAAATTTAAAAAAAAACACTTATGTTTAACAAAAAATAAACATCAACAAAACATCAAACGTAATTAAAATTATAAAAACTCATTATTAAGTTTAAACTTATTTGATTGGTATAAAAGGCGATAACTTATTTAAATTTTTCTATTGTGTGTCCTTTTTAAGTGACTCAGGTTTAAATGCCTGAGTCCAACATTGCACAATAAAGAATATTAATAATATTAGTAATAATAACAATAATAATAATAATAATAATAATAATAATAATAATAATAATAATAATAATAATAATAATAATAATAATAATAATAATAATAATAATAATAATAATAATAATAATAATAATAATAATAATAATAATAATAATAATAATAATAATAATAATAATAATAATAATAATAATAATAATAATAATAATAACAATAATAATAGTAATAGTAATAGTAATAGTAATAGTAAGAATAATAATAATAATAATAATAATAATAATAATAATAATAATAATAATAATAATAATAATAATAATAATAATAATAATAATAATAATAATAATAAAAATAATAATAATAATAATAATAATAATAATAATAATAATAATAATAATAATAATAATAATAATAATAATAATAATAGTAATAGTAATAGTAATAATAATAATAATAATAATAATAATAATAATAATAATAATAATAATAATAATAATAATAATAATAATAATAACAATAACAATAACAATAACAATAACAATAACAATAATAATAATAATAATAATAATAATAATAATAATAATAATAATAATAATAATAATAATAATAATAATAATAATAATAATAATAATAATAATAATAATAATAATAATAACAATAACAATAACAATAATAATAATAATAATAATAATAATAATAATAATAATAATAATAATAATAATAATAATAATAATAATAATAATAATAATAATAATAATAATAATAATAATAATAATAATAATAATAATAATAATAATAATAATAATAAATAAATGTCAAATTAAAGAGTTTGTTAAATACTTGTAAATTTTCCGGGAACCGCTCAGTTCCAACCTGCGACCAATTCACACCGCGCATAATTCCCATTTGCAAAATTACCTCTCGATCAAGTCCAAGATCAATTTACCGGCCAAGGGTATGGGTTAATGGTAACAGTGATAGTAAAAGATTTTAAAAAATAGATATAGCAAAATAAAAAAATAAAAATATTAATTTAGGTGGAAATTGATTGCGGGTCGGAAATGTAAGTATACCAAATTTTCTACACAACCTAACAAAAGTACTACGCGTTGCTACTGACCAAGTACAACAAGAATTTGCAGCCGTTGATAAGTAGTGGGTTAAATTTCTTCGGTAAAACTGCTTAAGGGCAGCAATGTATAAAAAATAGTCTTTCGTGGGCCGTAGTTATTTAAAATAATTGTAGTAATCAATAAAAAAAATTTTTTGAGACAAAAACGTAAAAAATAAGCTAACAAGGGACCAAAAGTTAATACTTATTAAATTAATAGCCTAATTGCAAGTTTTTACAATAACAGTTTTTCAAACTACGTTTATGTGCTTAAAAAGTATATGACAGGACCTTTTTTTTTTGATGGCCGGAGTATGCCGGCCATTTAAGTACAAAAATTTTAAAATTAAAAACAAAAAAATTACTATTTTGTAACAAAAAGAATAATAAACACAAAAAATTTTAAGGCGTCTATTATTCATTATATATATAATTTATTATTATAGTTATTAAAATTTCATTGACTTGTTGTTGACATTCGGCTTAAATTAAAAAAAAAAATTTTAGATAGTTCTTAATTCAACTTAGATAAATTTTTAGAATTTTTTTTAGATAGATCTTAAATCCGTTTAAATTTTGACTGTTATGTTAACTTAACACAAATTAGATTTTGAAATCTTTAGCGACTTTGAGTTTTGTTGATATTTTGTTGACTTTTGGCTTATAATCACAGTTTTAGACAATTCTTAATTTCATTTAGATAAATTTCAACGTATAAATATTAAAAAAAAGCCCTGAATTCAGTTTTTTTCTTTGACTCATTATATTAATTTTTATTCAATTCGTTTTTAAAAAAAACTAGTACCAATTTTACCTAGATACACTCTGACATGCTTAAATTTTCGAATATGCAACATTTTAGATTTTGTTTTTGTTTATATTCTTCACGCATGAATAAGTTTTTAAATAACAATATAAATAATCAACATTGTTATATGCAGTTAAACATTTTATTTTTTGCTTGAAAAGGTCGCAATCACCGAAACCGATCGCGAATAAAATATACAATTTGCATAAATCTATTTAAGGCGTCTATTAGAAACAAAAAAAAGTAGTTTATAGATAGATATTATATTTATAAACTAATTGTTGTTTATATAACTTTGGTATAGTTTCTAAATAAATACGGCTTTTAAAAATCTTAAATTCTACAAACTACGTGCTTTTTCGGCTGGATTGAAAATTAGCTGTCCTTATAATGTTTCCAACGTTCGTGACTTCGATAAATGTTCGGCAATTGCAAATATCTAACTAGTGGGCTTGATATCTAACTTCTTAATGCTTTGGAATTGTGTAAATATCTTTTAAGATATAGTCTTTGTGATATTGTTCCGATATTAGACTGTTGCAGTAGTATTTTAAATGTTTACTTTTATTTTTTTAATTATCAAAAAAAAAGCTTTAGTAAAGTTTCATTGAGCGGAAAGAAAAATTCAAAGATTATAAAGCTCTTACATGTGACCGAACCCGTAACACTTAGTAACACTATTACCTTTGTTAATCCTTGTACAATATCTCTTGGTACCAAGGTCTTTAACTTGATTTTGATATGGTTTTGCTGATTGAATATTTTGATATGTAAAGTTTTAGATATATTGATAAAAAAAAATGGTTTTAATTAATTAGTTAAAAAGTAATCAAATTAAAGTTATTATATGTTTTGATTTTATAAAACTAATAAAAAAATCTCAACTTCAAAAGGACAAACTATATTTATTAATTTCTTTAAAAATTACCTCTTCTGTGCTAATTAAAAAAATCTAGAAAGATATATGATAGTCATGACTATCTAGATTTTTTAGATAAGCACTGAAGAGGTCTTTGACCGAAACTGAGTCTGCTTTAAAATATCTTTAAAGAATTTAATAAATTAAATTTATTTCATAAACTTAGATTTTATAAAACTTCAGATATCAATAATAAAATTAATAAATCTTTTAAGTATTCCACATCACTTCGTACTTCAATACTACTACATTTCGGTACTCCAATAAATCTCTTTTTCAAAATTTTTATAGTGTATGCTTCTATGAGAGTTCTATTGATCTAAAAATTCTTTTTTACAATAAGAAAACAATATGGCTTAAAGATATATTAACGCTCTTAACTAAATAGTTACCTTTTTTCTAGTCCTTTTTATTGCTTATCTTATCAATATTTTGGTTTAAATAATATTTTTGTATTGACTACTAATGCTTTTTCTTGAATATTTGTGTCCCGCCTAAGACTTTTTTCTATATAGTGCGGCCCGCGAGCAAAGAAAAAATGGCCTGTTCCTAAAAACACTGCTAAGTTTTTATATAGATAAAAAAAAACGTCTTTTTTGTTGAAAGAAAACAGTTTTTGAGTTTTATGGATATAACTTAACCTGTGTAAAAATTAATTTTGGAGTACAACGAAGTTCAGACTTAGGACCTATATAATTTATCAAAAAAATATTTTAAAACACAACACTAAACAAAAAAGATATTTTACAAAACAGTGTAAACCTCATTTTAGAGTCTAAAAAAGTGTTGGATTGGCTTGTAAGACTAAAAATAAAACTAAATATCAACAAAACTAGATGCATTTTCTTTCATCCAGTAAAATCAATCTTTTGAAAAAAAAGCAAATTTAGATATCAAGATAGATAAATTAAATGTTATGGTAAATACTTATAAGATTTTGGGTTCGTGTAGTAAAAGATAGTAATTTTACTATACAGAACATGAGAAATGTAAAAACTCTGTTATTAGTTACAAATGGTATTTTATGATAAACAGGGCATTTTTTAACGCTTTATTCAGTTTTTAATAGTCATATCAGACAGTGGAGTCACGTGGTATTTTTTTAGGGGAACGGAGAATTAAAAAAAGGGCCAAACTTAAAACTATTATTTTGAATTACTGAATTGGGTTCAATTCCTTTTTATATTACAGTTACATCAGTTCGTTAGTGTAACAATATATTTGTTTGCCAAATAAAAAAAAACAAAGTAATTATAAAACATATATAATGCATAAAACTACAACTTTTAGTATTCATAACTACTTCCTTTTCAAATAAAAACTGTCCTAGTCCTGCTTGAGTTGCTACTGCTCGAGTTGTACCTGCTCGAGTTCACTTTGTCACTACCGGTCTTATTGTTGTCGTGTTGTAGTGAATTTTCAACAACACAAGATTATGAAATTTAATTCGTATGGTGTTAAAGTTCATGCAGCTCTAGCATTTAGCTAATTTAAAAAATATTGTACTGAAAACTTGTGTAAAGCAGATGACACAGATTGAGCTTGCAGCTCCGACTTATCGAATATTTAATGCTCGAATGCAATAGTTTGAAAAATAAACAAGTTTACCAATTAAATTCAAAGAAAAAAGCAAAAAATTAAATTGTTCATAAATTTTCTTTTATCTTGTTCTTATTTTTGATTAGGTGAAACAACTGATCCAAATTTCTCCCCACGCGTCGCCTCTGATATGGTTTGTTGTTTTAAGGAAGAACAGCTAAAGCTAGATTTTAAAAAGAATAGATATAACAATAAGAAAAAAAACAACTTATAAATAAAAACTTTCAGTTAAAGTTGTTAAAACTTCGTTAGAAAAATAGTTACAAACCAGAAGTTGTTAAAAATTTTTAGTTCATTTTTAATAATACAATTTAACTTTTTTAACCTAAGTATCCAATTTAACTTGTCAAGCGCTATCGACCAAAACTTTAAAAAAGACTATTAATATGTATATGATACAAAAGGATAAAGGGGTTTATCAATACTCATTGATATCAGTAATACACTGGTATAACGCAAAAATAAACAATTGCTAGATTATAGTCTAAATTATATATATATATAAGTTTAATACAAGATGTAAAAACTTGCAGAACTTAGGTTTCGTGCCTACGCACTCCTCAACTGCAAAACAAGTTCAAAATTAAGCTCAAGACAAAACACTTAAATGAAAGATTAAAATTTAAGCATAAATACATTATGACGTAATTTTAAAACTGTTAAAAATCATGCAAAACGGCTTGTGCAAAAATTTATTTCCAAAACGACAATAAACTGGCAAAAGTTCATAAAACTTCAGTGAGTGACTACAAATTTGAACAGAAAATTGTATAAGATAAAAAGTTAGGTAAAAGTTAAGTTTAAGTTAAACTAATATAAGGTTAAATTAAAACTTATTAAACTTCAAAAGCGATTTTTTTATATGTCTACAAGACGATACAAACTCGCTTCTTTTGTTTAGGCTAGTCTTATCTTTCAGTGCATATACAACGGCTGATGCTTCTTTGAGACACAGCCTACATATCGGGATATTGCCGTCAGCTATAGGCTGTACTCTTTTTATAACTTCCCAGGATATTTCAAAGTCAAAGCCGCTGCGCTTTAAGCCACAGACATATTTTAAAAGCTCAGTATCATTTTAATAAGAACGGGTCAAAATTTCACGAGGTGACTAAATTGCACGAGAACAAAATAGCACGAGTGCACAAAATTGCACGAAGATACTTTTGCACGAGGGCACAAAATTTCACGAAGAAAATTTTGCACCAAGGGTCAATTTTGCACGAGAGTAAAAAAAAATTAACAAATAAAAAAAACAGAAAAAAAAACTAAAATATAAATTAAAAAAAAAAATAAAAGAAAAAAAAAGTTACAGATCGAGGGTTAGGGTTAGGGGTAACAGTGATAGTAAAATAAAAAAGACACTGTTAAAAATTATTAAAAAAAAAAAAAAAAAATTATTAAAAAAAAAGCTACCGACCGAGGGTAAGGGTTAGGGGTAACAGTGATAGTAAAAAAAATAATTAAACAATAAAAAAACATATAAGTAAAAAAATTAATAATATTAAGTTACCGACCGAGGGTAATGGTTAGGGGTAACAGTGATAGTAAAAAAAATCTAAAAAAAAAAAGAATCAAGATTAATAAAAACATAAACTAAATAATTTTAAAAAAATCAACCCGTGCAAAAATATCTCCGTGTAAAATTTTCTGCTCGTGAAAAAGTGTCTTTGTGCAAATGTATCTTCGTGCAATTTTGTGTACTCGTGCAATTTTGTCCCCTCGTGCAAATTTGACAGCTACCCTATCATCAGTTGCCGCCTATAAAAGATTTTTTATGATTTGCATACCTAAACCTGAGCTGAGTTGAGCACAAGCCGATGTAGAACCTCGCCTCAACGCCAGAGTTAACTGTGGCCCTGTAAACGATGTTCTCCGAACAGCAACTGCCCCCTTTCAAATTATATTTACAGCTACCAGCGCAACCGCATTAACTCCGAATTCATGAGTTTTTATTTAAATATTTTTGGTTGTTTGCCTTAATGATATTCTCTAAATTTTCCGTACACGAATAACTTATTTGCATATTATGTTTGTTGAAAATCTGTTTTTGTGGATTTTGTTTATTGAAGTGTTTTTTGACTAGATTTAAAGTTTTTCTTCCAATATTAGTTTTTACTGAATTGCTAAAAGGAGGGTTGTAACAGATTACATTTCTTTTTCTTTTACGTTTTTGATTAGTTTTAGGTTATTGCTTTATTTTAAAAATTTAAGTTTGTTATCGTAGCCGCATTTTTTATTATTGTTTCATATTCATCTTTTATCTTTAAAATATTTTTTTCGGTACTAGATCGTTTGTTTAAATAAGCGTTGATTAATTATGTTTGGAACTTGTTTTATGATATTTTTAGGATGGCTTAATTGTTTGTTAACTTAATAAGTTCAATTTAAAACTAGATGATGATTAAAGCATTTAGCTTTATGAAACATATGTACTAATATTTTTTAAATTGTATTTTTCTCATAAATTATTTAAAATTCCTTCAAGTGGGCTCCGTAGAAGGTGTTCAAGTTTGAATAACTATCTTATTTTATATGTGTATATATGTACATATCTGTTTAACACTTTTGATCGTAGTAAATTTAATACTAGAAACGGTAACTTAAAGGTTTTTTTAAATTTAATCATATATAAACTTCACATGATGTTTAAACAGTACTTTTTTTTCAAATATAATCTAAAAAATTCTTGCTTTAAGTTAAAATAAATGCCTCTCAAAATGTCAATTATCTATAAAGTATTTCTAACTTGTTAAACTTGAAAAAATTAGAACATAAAAGCATAATTTTTGGTGTACCAATTTTTAAAGTTTGTTTAAGTTTTTTTTTTGAAAGCATATTAACTTACTTACAAAATTATTTTCTTTTGTGTTTTTTATTTGGAATAATTGTAACTTTACTTTAACCGCTTTGTGTCGTAAAACAATAAAAGTAATTCAAAAATTTAGTAGACTTTGTAATTTAAACGTTTTTAAAGAATATCTTATATGCAGCTGTTATTTATAACAACATAAATACCTTTAAACTATAATAAAGTTATTTTTTATTTTTGAATTCTAAAATTATTAAAAAGAAACAAAATAAAATTTAGTTTACTAATCAGAAGGAAAAATAGTTTTAAATGAAAACAAGTGTTTCTAGATAAAAACTAATGTTTCTAGTATATTAACTTTTCATTTAATTAAACCATATTTTAGCTAAATAAAATTATATTTTAAGCATATCTCTATAAAAAACTTAACAATATAGTATTTTGAAATAATAAAAAACAAAAAAAAAAAACAACGAAGAAACTTTTCGATCACTTATTAAATGAGTTTTATCACAAAATGTAAGACCCATGATTATACCATTTGTCAGTGATTAAATTCTAAGAAGAACCACAAACAAGCGTTTTTGTTTTACTGTAAACAGAAAACTTATTCTTAAACAAAGATATCTGATTTAAAATGTCTGATACGGGCTTTTAATGCCTTTAGTTAAGATAGTAACGCTTTAATTAATATTATTTTCGTTATTATTGAAAAATGTATGCTTAGTTGAGTTCTTTTCTAAAATTTAATCATCATTAGCAAAGTTTTGACTGCTAAAAATTTAGTTAGCAGGTATATGTTTATTAATTAGTATGTTCCGTAAAATTAATAATTCTAAATTTTTTAGAACATTGAATTTCGAAAAATATATATATCAAACATTAAGTATCTGCAGTGTGCACGCACACTATCTCATTTAGTTTTTAAAGGCAAAGAACAATGTTTGTTACTTTAAAGCTGTTGATGCTAGTTTTTTTTCTTCATTTTTTAAACAAACAGATTAAATTTTAATGTCTATCTATGCAACTTGAACAAGATGTTTATAATAATCGTAGAATATAATTAATGTAGAATCGATATAAACTTTAATAACGTTTTACGTTCGTTTTTATATAAGGTGAAGTTTTACAACCTATTAAAAACCAACCATAAGTAATAAAGAAAAATTGTCATTTACATGATACAAATAAAATTGCTAAAGTTAGTGTTACGACATCGTTTTTTATTTTACCAGAAATTTTTTTATCAAAAAAATTTTTGGTTAAATTTTTTTAAAGGAAACATTAAAAATATTAAAGAATATGCGTGCTTTAATTACAATAAGAGTTCATATAAAACGTTTATTTTACCATTTTGATCAAGTCAAATCCATCGTTTTATTACTAAAACTTAATCGACTGTAGGATATAGCATATGCTAGATAAGTTAATAAACCACAAACAAGTATTTTAATAATTGCTTCTTACATTTCGGTAATAGTTTATTTAGAGTTTAATTTAAACTATAATTTCTACTAGTTAAAAAAAAACTCTGACAAACTGTTTTTTATGATAACACGCTGAGTTTAATCTTCGAAATTTTGAAGTTTATGTTTTAATAAAACTAAACTTAGAATTTAAATCAAAAATCTAAAAAACTGAATAAAATAGATGCTTTAATTTTTTTAGCAATAGTATCTGTGTAAGTCATTTCACGTGGTTTTAATTTTGTTCTCTAGTATTTAATTTTTATATTTTACATAAGTGCCTCTTAATTTTGGTGATGTATGAAATAACAGTAAAAAAAAGAACAAAGAAACGCCAATTAGACAATTTTTGCTATCTAATTGCTTTATAAACAAATTAAAAAGTATATCGTAACAACACACTGATGACTAACGATGATTTTAAGCAAATGGTTGAACTTTTAAAATTTACTTGTTGATAGATAACATTCAGCTTCTATTTGAACTCATTTACGTTTTTAATAGTAGTTTGTATTATACTCTGTTTGAAGTCGTCTCGTATTTTTCATGGTAAAACTAATTGTAAGTTGTGGCCAGAATTTTTATTTCCTCCATACTAAAACAAGATAATTGATAAATTTATTAAGTTTAATCAAACTATCTTTAATGTGTTTGATAGTTATATTCTAAATTATTTTTGAAAAAGATTGTTGTTAAATCAAAACAGAATTCTTTATATTTTAGTTTATTCTGTCCCAAAAAAGTAATTAAGAAAAACATATAACGGCCTCTAATTTTCGAGAAATATCTGATAGTAGTGGTTTTAAGATAAATTAATTTATAAATAAGTATAAGGTTGTAAGTATAAATATTGATCCATATAATTGTTATTTTTGAATTGCTTATTGTGGGAGAAAAATTAGAATATAAATTTTATTGTTCACTGCACATGAAATATATTTAGCTCTTGAAATCGTGGGATGTAATTATTTTACGAGCTAGGGGTTGATCAAAGCAAAAGTCATAAAACGCCATTTTTGTCTTCGGAAATTTTTAGCACCTCGTTAGGAAATTGTAAAAACAGATGTAAACTATAATTTCTTTTATATATTTTTAGTCAGCACATTTTAAATATAAATGTTTACCTAAAAGTTATCTAAGTAAAGTTTACAAAATTATATTAACTATTTAAGAGTTTACTTAAAAAAAAACTAGCTAGGTTTTAGTTCAAGTTTTTGTATTAATTACGACAGTATTAAGCTATAAAAAAAAGTTTTATCTATTTTGTTCAAGTAACTAGTCTAAAAAATATTTTTTCTATTTTAAGATGTTCAAGCTGTTTATATAATACTAAAAAAGATATATACCTTTATATATATCGTTTTCGTTTTTAAATAAAAATAGTCTGATTGAAAATAGGGATTTTAATAATGTCGGAAGTACTTTCTGAATATTCTGTAACTTTTTGCTTGGTGAAGAGTGCTAAAATTTTTGTTATTATAAAAAAATATGATTAATACTAGTTTTATTTTATTATAGGCCTGTTATAACAGAGGTCGGCAGCCTTTTATAAGTAAAGGATCAGTTTGAAAAAAGGTATTCTGGCTGCACTGTTTAGAAAAGTAGTCGACTGCAGGCAGAAATTACTTGAAATGACTGCAGTAATCAGGAAAAATATTTTGAACAAAAAATGTAATAAAACGTACTTAAATAAAGAATTAGTTTAAATAACTATTATATTAAACGCTTTTTTAAAGTTTTTACCATAATTTTTATAATTGTTTTGAAAAAGTATTTATTAGTTTGAAAGTACATTTTGGGCAACTGATTTTTTCGGCACGAGCTACGAATGGTCAATGAGCCGCAGTTTGCCGATCCTTGGTTTGTAATAATAAGTAAAAAAAAAACTCTTTAAAACGTTCAGCAATAAAAATTTTCGAGTTGATCAATATCTATAGCCTAGTGTAAATGTATATTTTTTATATATGTTGTGTTATTTAATTATATATATTTTTTGCAAAACTAAACTTTTTTTTGGTACATTTTATGGTTTAGCAACGTTGTAAACATACAAACATTTTTAATACTATGTTAACTTTTGATCAAAATTTTACTTTATTATTCCTTAAAGTAAGTTTGAAAAAAAAAAAGTTTATGTCATAAAATAACCTAGCTATTGTTCTACAACTAAAAATAAATAACTTTCAAAAATATAATATTTACTAACTTTCGTGGAATTTTTTTTGAAGTTTTTGTATGATACTTAATTTCTCCAAAACCAAGACCAATACGTGTATTTAAGTTTAGTGCTTGACTTATTGATTCTTTTTATAATATAAAATCATAACTACAGAAAAGTTTTACTATAGAAAATAATTAAAACTAATACTTAGGCTTACTTTATATTATTAAGTATTAGCCATGTTTAGCTTTAATACCTAAAATGATAAAACAACTTTTATATGTTTTAGTTTAAACTACTTGTTTGATCTTGACTTAGATGTTAGTTATGAAACAGAAAATAAGCCGATTAGGTTTATAACACAAAACAAAAGTCAGTTTGCTATGCTTAATTAAAACGAATCTCACGATTTTCAATTAATTGCTTTTGATAGGATAATTACCACTATCATAATTCTCCTAGTCTAGTTTTATCTTAAATTTTGACGCTACTTTTAAAGCTAATTCTACGGCTTTTTAATTTTGAAAGTTTGTTTTATTCATTCATTGAATAAAAAATGAAAAGCTAAGGACAATACTGTTTAAGACTATATCATTGCTTACACAGGACAGACTAATTAGACAAAGACGTTTGTGTTTCTACAGTCTAACTTCTAAACTAATTTCTAGACTATTCTTTCAATAGAATATATTTTTAGTTAATAAATATGTTTTTAAGGCTAAAAACGTATAAATAATTTAATAGAATTACACATGTTCGTTTTAAAACTTATAAATGATAACAAATCGTTTAATATTGTAATTTTAATAAGTTTTTGTTTTTCATTGAAAAAAATAAGTTTTAAATAAAAGTAGTTTATAGTTTATATTTTAGGTTCAGTTTACTAAAGTTATACCAATAGTAAATGGTTACATTTTGTAAGTTTTTAAGCAGTAAAAATTTATATTAGTGTACTTTTCAATTCAATTTGGTTACTATTAATTATATTACAATTATTCAGCAACTTTAAGTAAAAAGACTGAACTTAATTTAAAAAAAAAACATCAAATAAATAGTCATTTCAATGTAACTATTGCAAAAAGTTTTTAAAATCTCTTTAATTGTTGTTTATCGAACTACAAAAAAAGTGCTCAAAATATTTAGTCCTTGGACCTGGTGCACGAAAAATCCTTTCGGTTATCAAGTCGAACACCACGGATACCTTTTAACGTCTTGTCCAGGACAAATTCAAATTTTGTTGAAGTATAGTTAAGTCTTAAAAACATTAGATTTTACAGTTTAGTTTCTTTAGAATAAGTACGCTAATATGATACTAAAGACAGTTTTTTATATGTTATTAAACGATAAAAAAGCGCTCAAAAAGTTTTATTTAAGGACCTGGTGTATAAAATAACTTTTTGGTTATCTTAATTACCGAAAAAGTAAAATTAAAATAGATTAATAGCAATACTATTTAAAAATTAAAAACTTTTTTTTTTGTGAAATATTGTTGTTGATTATTTTGTAAATAAACTTGTGAATAAAACTAAACTTGTCAAATATATTATTAAAACGTATAGTCGATTTGTTATAGTGCTATTGTCGCAATTAAGTCTACATTTTTGTTAAACATACATATGTTTTCTGTATTTTCATCTTGGTAACAACAATTTTGAATTTTATGAAATAAAAAACGACCTTAATATTATGAATTTTTTACATTTTTTGTTGGAGTATTTTCACTTCGTGAAAAAAATAAAAATGACAAGTAAGGCTAAATAAAATTCAATTAAAAATATGACAGGATAATTAAGGAAGGTGTTAATCCAATATATCGCGTGTATTTGTTGTGGTTACGTATTATTTTATTTTTTGTCTACAATAAGTTGTCTTTATCTTAAGATAAATTTATTAATATCTAACCGCAATCAAAGTTGATAAGCAAATATAATTCTTCATTTTCTCGTTAAGTTTCTCTGTTTTTGTAGCTTTCAACCAATGATGATCTATAGTTCCAAAGTCAAAAAAAAAAGAGAAAAATTCAAACTTTTAAGTTATTGAACAAAAAGAATATGTAAACACAAAACTTTTATTTAGAATAAACTTTTGTATAAGAAAACGATTAAATATTTTTAAGTAACTTTTAAACTGTAATCGCTTTGATTTAAAAAATATTCAGCTGTTCATATATAGAAAAGCTCAGTTATTAAGTATGTTTATTAAAACTTTAGAGATAAAAAATGTTGGTACAAAATATCATCTATAACTAAAAGCTTTATTTTTATTTTAATGTTATTTTATTTTATCTTTACTTTTTTTTTAATAATTAGGTGTACTCTTTTACATAAAATAGTAAAAATTTATGATTTTGGTTATTAAGTCATAGTAAATAACTTTTATCTATAATGTTTTTGTAGAAAAACTCAAAGTCTAGATACATTTGCGAAAAATAGAACAATGTTTATTATATTTAAACTTTTGCGTAGTTTTACTCATACTTACTAACAAATTTTTTTAAAATACTTTTCAAATCTGCAAACTAAACTGTGTTTAGTTTAAGTTATGACACTTATCTAATTATATTTTTTTGTCTTTTGCTTATAGTATGGAGTACTTTATAAAACTTCATTGAGTTTTTTTAAGTTAATAAAATCTTACCAATTTAGAACCTTTTATGGTAATCTATTAGAATAGAACAAACCTAAATCAATATTAAAAAAAAAATATTATAAAGATAGTAAACAAAAACTTTATAAACAAAAACGGTTAGTGAATTACTGTGTTAGACCATTTAGTAAACTTAGATACATTTTTTAGTGTACATAAACGCTAACTCAATTATTGAAACTAAACTTTTTGTTGTGATTATTTATTTTCAAAATACTTCGTTATTGTTTCAATAAAGTTTACTACTTTAATCTTATTTTTAATATAATGTTTAATCTTTCTTTTAACCATAAGTTTTTTTTTGTTTTCAATTATATTCTAAACATGTTAAGTATTTCTATTAAATAACTGTTATGCCTTTTCTACAACTTATAGTGTAAGCTTTTTAGACAGATGTTTAGTATATTAAAAGTTTAGATTAAATAAAACTAAAACCAGTTTTAAAAGAAGTTTATACGAAAACAAGAAACTTAATGTTGTGAATATAAAGTGTTTTAGTTTACTTTAAGCATTCTATAACTTTAGTAAAACAGCTTACTTATAAAAGTAAAAGTATGTAAATGAAAAAATCGTTTTGCTAAACAGTTTCTTAGTGTTTTACTTTGTGCACAACTTCCTAGTTAATAATTTTTATAATAAATGTTTAAAAATTGTTTTAAATTTTAGTTTTATCAGAATAAAAGACATAAACTACATTTTTTATTGAAAGAAATAAAACAAAAATTTATAATTTTCTCAGCTAGTTTTTTAACTTTTTGAAAACTTTAAGCATATTGTTGCATATAAAAAGCCAGTGATCTAAAACATTTAAAGATATAACTACCAAAAGATGCGAAAACTTTAACAATGATTTGATCATTGACCAAATTTACTGACTCAAAAAGTCTACCGGAAGCTCCATCGCATCTACTTTTCTGCATTTCGAAATTGAAACTGAGCCTCGGGGCAACGTCTCGTTCGCTCGCGAGCAACTTAGAATTAATGGTGTCAATCAATTAAGTGGCTCGTTGTTATTTAAGTTTGAATGAATAGCTGCGCTCTAAAACCCGCTCCCACTCCTAAAACCGTCGCCTTGCTAACATTAAATGTGATACGCCTTTCACGGCTTAACGTGATTATGCACGGGCCTGTGCTCGTCAACTCCGTGTTTAGGCAGTCAAAAAGTTTTTCGTGAAACCACGGAAACTCGACATCGTGCCGCTATGCAACTTCCGCTCGCGCTCTTCTTCAGCTTCGTTGTTTGTTGTGACTTCTATCGCTGTTCTAACAACGAAAACTGTTATTTTCGATTTTTTTGGAAGTGTGTCCATAAATTCAAAGTAGACTGTTTTGCACGTCTAATTTAAAAAGTTGCTATAGTTTAATTTAAACACTATCTGCAGTGTAAGACTTCTGCATATGATCGTTCCTGTTGCGTAAATGTTATCCGTCCTTCTTGGAATTACAGAGAAATTTATGGGTGATCTCTAGTAACAAATGGAAATGGTGAGGCGTGCGAAACTATGTGAATTTAGTATCACCGTGTGATTGCTGGTCTTATCACCAACTTTTTGTTGGTTTCACACCAAGCTAATCGTTTATTTAGTTGTTTTTTATTTGGAATTCTACTTAATTGTATCTTTTCTTACTCTTAAAAATATTACTAGAATATAATAAATTGACAATGGTTAGTTTGGTAATAACTAGCATTATTAAAGAAATCTAAAATTATTAATGTCATTGACTAAAAGTAAAGAAAAATAAAAAACTTTATTTAATACTAAGATTAAAAATATCTAAAATACACATTACACGTGAGATCTGAACTGCTTTTAATTTTATAAAACAAACAAAGATAAAAAATACAGTTCATTAGTTAAATCAAGAAAACAAGCTTTTTGTTTAATACAACGAAATACTATACTAAAACATACTAATCTAAACTTTCTATCATGGAAAATTCTCTTTATCTGGGAGAATTGTATTACAAGCTTCAAACAACTAAACATGTTTATCTAGTTTCTTGATATTGAATCTATATTTATATATAATTAGCTTACTTTAGGTATAATTTTACCTTTTGAAAATAGTCTGTTATATAACTTTTTCATCGTTTAATTTAGGTTTAAGTGTAAAAATTTGAATTATAGATTCAAAAATTTGTTGTTTTTAGCATCTTTATATTTAAAAAGCGTATAAAAGTGTAACCTCTTTGCAATAACCTTATGAGTTAACATCTAGGTACAAATTAAATTACAATAGATACTATTCTCCTACAAAATTGAAATAAATAATAATTCAAAAAATATGTATATATACTGATCTGTTTTTCCGTGTAATTTCTACTTAACGATTAAACATTTTTAACATGAGGCTTTAGTTTTTTTTTTAAATAATTTTCTTAAATGTTTTTAAAAGAAGCTGCACTTTGATATATCTAAACATTACTTGTTTTTAAAAGTATGAAATATCTCAGTTGAACTGTTAAACTTTAGGTTCAAAATACTGTAATTTTATTTTGAATTTTTTGTTTACTCGAACTAATTCGTCTAACACCACGCCTAAAAGTTCAAGAAATCAATTAAATTGTTGATTTTTTCTAAGATAAGAGTCGTTAATTCAATAACTAAACTTTTAAATGCAATAAACAACGAAGGATTTAAATTCATTTATGTTGTTTATTATCTCTGGTAAAATTTAACCTTTTAAAGAAGTATCAGCTTTATTTATTCAATCTAAAGGTCACCACGATGTATCATTTGATAAATAGACCCAAAATCTGTTTTATTTTAGTAGTTTTCAGTTCAAAATGCAATTTAAACAAAATCTATTACACTGTGTAAATTTTTGTTTCATTTAAAAAGCTTTACCGAAACAGTCTTAGTTCGTTGTAAAGCAAAGTTGTTTACTTTTAAAATATATAATTATTATGATAAAAATAAAGAAGTTTCTAATATGCGTTTAGTTTTTTCTTTTAAAGTAAAAAGGTTTTCTTATTTTATAACTATTTAATCTTAGATTTTAATTCAATCTATGTGAAGGAAAAAATATGTTACTAAATTAAGTTATACAGTTACCATGAGATTAAAATAAAAAATTGTCTTTTTTCAAAGTCGACTAAACATCAAAAATAACTAAAACTAAAAGCACTTAGCATAGTTATAAATTTAGTTTATGCTAAAGAAATCAATGTAAGTAAACTTTTTTTCAAAAAACTTGAAGTTTTATTAGCTAATGTTGTTTTTATTTTGATAAACTAATCTTAAGTATAAAAACATATATACTAAAAACGATTAGACTTACAAACTTATTTTATTCATTCTAGTATATTTTACTTTCGCATAATTTTATTTATTTTCACTTTATACACTAAAATATTAATCGATTAATAAACTTTTGTTTAATAGGAAAAAATATATATATATAGGCTTAAAACCACAAATCTTATAACCATCTACTATTTATTACCCAACTAGCTATTGCAATTTTCTGCGATATTCTCCATTTTGGAAAATCTCTTTTACCAAATAATGTTTACATTAAGGAGGTAAAAGGCCAAAAATATGTATTTTAGAAAATTAACAACTACCGTTAATTGATTAATTTATGATTTTTGTCTTAACTAAGTTTAATTTTTTTTTTAAATTTTGGTTTAATAAAGAGTTTTTAAATTATAGCCAAAAAGACTTTAAATAACTTAAAGTTAAACCATTGACCATTTTAGACTAGAAAAAACATTTTTAGGATAAACTCTGATTTTTACGGCACAATCAAGAAAACCTCAGCTAGGTAAAGCAAAGTTAAAGCGTAGTTTAATTATTTTTATTTAAATTCTTTTTAACTTGTTTAAACTTATATTTAAGTAAGAACAACTTTAATATAATAAATGTCTACTATAATCTAAAAAAAGTTTGCTTTCTATATGATGAAAAGAATATCAAAGTTAAAAGTATTGATGATAAGTACGATTAATGACATTTTTTCTTTAATGTAGTTGTTTTTATAGTTTATAAATTAATGATAAATCAATAACATTTCTAAAGTAATACGACCAAAAATATGTTTAGTAATTCTTATTTTCTTATATATTAGTTAACCTAAAATAGTAATAAAAATTTAAATCAGCATTTAACCAATCTTTTCTAACAAAATAAAACAAAAAATTAACATATATTTGCTTTAATCTACATAAAGAAGCACCTAAAAATTTTTAAATGTTTTTTACAAATAGCCTGGTAACGCACAAGTTTAACGTTAAAACTTTATAACTTAAAATAATTTCTACTAAAAGTAAAAATGCAACATATATTTATAGTTAGTTTATGGAGTAATTAATCGTTTAAATAATTACTTAAAATCTAAAAAAGGTCAAATTGTCAAATCTTGTAAGTGTGATAAATATAACATAAAAAATGCTTTAAAAAGTCGAGACAGCAACCAATGAGTCAAGTAAAAACTTTGTACTGCTTGATTAATTAAAAACGGGCTTAATATTTTTTTGAACTGAGTAATTTATTTTTTTTAGCTTGTCTTTGTTCATAAAAGATTTTAAAAAATTATATTACTTATTTACTTTACTTATTTCAGTTTTAAAACTCATAAAAACTTGACAATTAATTTATCTACTCGCATAAGAACATAATCTAAGCTAACCATCTTAATGCCGGTAGAAGATAAGATTAAGTTTAAATTAATATTAAAATTCATCGTATTGTGATTGTTGGTGACAATCGTGCACAAAAAGACTTGAACGATAAAAGAAGCGATAAAAAATAATTTTAAAGTTATATATGAAAATAAAAACAGTGCTTAAGCTTGCATCGCATTTATAAGTCTAATTTTTAGCTAGACATTAATATGTGATTTTATCTACTTATTCACTCTTTGTAAAGCGCTTGACAGTATTAATTTTGCCTGCAGATAACGGTTAATCTAAATAAAAACTAGTTCAAAATATTTAGTTATGATGTAGCAAATATTAACCATGTCTGCAATGATATCATAGTCATAAAAAAAAGCAAAAGCTTAGACAAATAGTTACATTTTTTTAGTGCTTGCAAATGTGTTTAAACTGCAAATAAATTAACTACCCGTATTTTATAGTGAAATGGTTTAAATGTTAATTTTAACTATGTTGGCAAAGTAAACGAGTTAAGTTTATTGAAAAACAGCCACAGATGCCACAAGTAGTAGCGTGCTGGCGTAATCTAACACACTAGTGTCAGGAGTTTACACCTGTTAAAAGAAACAAAAATCTCTTTAAGGATTTTCTACTTTATGAAAATGTTTATTTCATCTCAAAGTTTTAAAACAGTTGAGTTAGAAAAAATAATGAGTTTATGTAGATTTTATTTAAATTAACTTTTCAACAAGAATCAAAATAAAAATAACTTGATTTTATTACTTTTTAAAAATTTATCTTTTACATATTTTATTAACATAAATTTTTATTGAATTAAGTATACATAAAGTATTTGTAAAAATAAACATTATTTGCAATAACAAAATTTAGATGGCATACTAATAATAACAAGTTTTTAAAGTAGTTTACCATATTTGCTTTGAATAGTAAAAATTAAAAATTAAAGACATAAACTAAAATAAGTTATACATCCAAAATAAAACCCTAAAAGCTTTATAAAGTTTGACGTTCTATATAGAGCGAGTTTCAGAAATAAGTAAAATGATCTTTCCCATTGTAAACATGGTAATTCCGATTTTACAGTCACCCCCAACATTCGACCGCTTTCGTCGGACAAATTTTTGAGGGTTTCGCCGCAAAAACAAATATGAATGACAGACACGACGAAAGAGCGCGCGATCGGAGACAGGGTATGATGTGATTTTGTAACCTCCGCGAAGGTGGCATACTTCTGCAATTGTTTATAATTGATTCGGCATCCCCTTCTCGCACATTAAGTCCGTCTCTTTAGTTACGGACAATGCTGGATCGAGCACGCTTCGAAAAAACTGTTAAAGTTTTGCAGTCACACGAATTGTGACGACACAACGACACGGCCTCCTGGAATGAGCATGCACATTGCAGTCGCGTGCCCGATTCTTTGCCGAATTGATACGCTTTATATTTAGTTTTTCTTATTTAAAAAGTTTTAGTGAGAACTAAAACCTTAGAACTTATCTTCAACTTGCAAAAATAATCTTTAAGAACTTAGGGTTTTGTAGGCCAAAATAATTTTTATTGAAAATTAACAAATTTTTTTAGTATCAAATAACTTTTTGCAAAACAATGATATTGTTTAAAACAAATACAATTTTTTTGTGTGTATAAATAACAGGTGAATTATTTTATGTATTAATTTGTTTTTTGTAGAAAAGTTTACCTTGTTTAAAAATAATACAAAAACAAGTTTATCACGTAAAATATTGTACTAATATTTTTTTCTTTATCGAGTAAAGTTATTATATAGATAAGTATTTTGTTGTTTACTTTACTATTAGTGTTATTGTGGTTTATTGGGCAAGAATTGAACAAAATATTTGTTTTCTTAAATATTCTCTAACCATATCTTATTAATAAAGTTGTATAAAAGCCATAAAAATAAATAAAAATATTTTTTTAATGTCATACACAGTTTGTTTATGTTTTTTAAATTTCATGCAGAAATCTTTATGAGTCATGTATTGATGATACGTCATTGCTTTCTATTTTCAATCAGATTAATTTTTTATAAATTGCCTACAGCAAAATAAAATTAATCGCCATTAATTTTTCGAGATCCAGGGCTCAACAACAAGGGCCTGCATGTTGTGTTTGGAGTAAAAACAAGATTCTGTAGATTGTACAGCATAGCTGGGTGTGGCAATCATTAAAACTGAGCCAATCTTAATTTGATCCTTCATCTTTTTACGACAAAAAGCCTTCGTCTTGATGAGCTTTCTCGAGTCTGCCTATCCTTTTGAGAGGTTTAAAACGATCGTGGCGATCACTGAGATTATGATTTATGAAAAGGATTATACCTTATTTCGTTGACAAGTTGTACCGAGCACTAAAACAGTAATACGTGTACAAAATCACAACAATGCTCAAAAACGTGAAAAGCTAAATTTAAGAACGTTGATATTTTGCCGGCACTGATTGAAAGCAACCAAACGTTGGGGCAAGTTAGTAACAAATACTTTTTTTTGATAGTAGCACAAGCATTTCCGCTAAATTTCATTGATGTATATGCGACCAACGCGAATTAAAACCTCTTCTTCACAGCTTGCGAGACTTTGTTTGCGGCTTTTAACGCACTTGCTAACCTTTTTAATTGTACGATTGTACGGGTGTTTTAACGTTTTGAAAGGTTTAAAGCTGTATAAGAACATATTAAAAGTTATTTTTGTAGTGTTAAGAAATTAACTTGTGCTACAACGCTGCCATTCTGTCAGACAGAAGCGTGGTTTTCAACGGAAGTGAGCGAGTTTTTAGAAACATAATCTTATTCTTAATTAAAAAGTACAACTAAAAGTTATTTTCAAAATAACGCTATTTAAAATTCAAACATTTTTAATCTCAAGATTAATTTAGACTATTACATTAAAAATAATCATTTAATTATTTTTTTTTCAAACGTCTAAAGCAAAAAGGTTTATTTACAAACTTTATTTAAGCAACAAAATTCAAGACATAAAATTTGTTTAAAACCAAATGAGCTCAAGCTAAACTTCCATGTACAAATTTGACAATTAACATTATTTAAAGTTATACTATTTAAATAATAACATGATTTAGCCCTAGATTAGATTACTATAGCTGGTGTACTTTTAGAAAATAAAAAAAACCTAGTTAACAATAGCTGATAAAGCCGACTTAAATTTTTAATTTTTTATACTACTTTATTAATACTTTAGTTGATCGTATAAAAAATACTTATTAGTAAAGTTTATTTTAATGTGGTAGATAACTTCTTTTTAGGACAATACAACTCAAAAAGTTGCATATTTTATAATTTATTTCTTTAATATAAAATTTTATATAAACTATCTAGTTAAAAGCTGAAACAACGGTCAATAAAGTATTATAACTTGCGAGATTTAGGCATACACTGTACTTTTATTTTAAATTAGTTAAATTCTTTATCAAAAGTATTTCATGTTCATTTACCTCGATAAAACATTAAAAGTACAAGGGACATTTCAGTTTTTTAAAGCTTAAATTTAAACTTTATTAAATACTTTTTTTGTTTTAGAAGTAAGGCTGTTTTTTTGAATATATTTGTCATTTTTTATAAATAAATTATTAAATATATGATCATTCAAAAGTTCAATTAATTACTTTAAAGTTTGTTTGTTACAATCTAACAACAAAAAACTTTTAAATTTCACTAAATCCATAAAATTGGTTTGAAATTTATACACAGCTTTATTTTAAGAAAATAATTAAAATAAAACTTATTTTTTTTCTTTAAATCAACATTAAATAACTTAGTCTTTTATGAGTCAAAAATAAACTCAAACTAACTTTAAACTTTAATTAAATTTTAACAGATTAATAGTATTTAATAAAAATTTATTCATTTTTTAAGCACTGGAAAAATCATAAGTTATTTTTCAATCATATTTTAAACTAAGGGTATGTTAATATAACTATTAAATAAATTTTATTATTTATGTCTTTACCTGTCTAAATTAGATAAAATATTTCAAATAATTATGTTGTTTTGTTCAAAAAGTAGAGCTTAAAATAATATAGGAACAGAATAACCAGCAAAAATTAAATTGATTAAAGCAACAACGAAATGCAATATTAGTTATTTTTCAAACAAATGACAAATGTTACTAATTTATTCTTTGTCTAGCACTTTTAAGTTTTATTACTTTAACTAGTGACAAAAAAAGTTTTTATAATTACTGTTACTTAATTTTTTTATAATTTTATACTTTAATTTTAGAAAACTCTTTGACAAGTCGTCGTAAAATGCTAGTTTTCATATTTGTTGCAATAAGTTTAAATCTAATTTTCTATATTAACTTTTTGACATACTAATAAATTGATTTTGTCTAGTGTATAAACTGACTTAAACATATTTTTTTTTAATAAAAAAATATTAATAGAAAAGTTTTACTTTTTTTTTACTTATATAAACTTTTTTCGACTGTAAAAGTATTTAACTGAACAAAAATTTAATTCTCAAACGCAAACAGTGAGCGGTAATTTTATAAAAACACTTTAAATTATAAAAATTTAAGTTGAGTACCAAAGTAATGAACTTTCTTAAAAATGATTCAGAGAATGAAAAAGAACTATAAGAAAGTTCGACAAAGAAAGTTAAACAATTTTATTATCGTAGCAGTTGCTATAAGTTGCTTTTTTGTGTAATTTACGAAAATAAGTAAAAATAATATAGGTTGTTTAAAAAAACTTTTATTTAAAGACTATTTACTATAAAGTTAGCACAATGTCAATTTATAAAATAAACCAAACTGTTATCAAATTACGACAGTTAAAATTCGGACAACTCAATTTCTTTTGTAGGTTTTGAATGACTTAATACTAAAAATAAAACTGTATTATCGAATCCTAACAGATATGATTACAGTATTAATTTTTTTAAACAGAGGAAAACTTATTATTGATAGTTTTCTAAAAACATTCATTTTTATTAAGTTGTAAAAGTTCTTCTAAACACATCTCAAAAATAGTTTAAAATTGATTTTTTTTCTTAAATGTACAAAAGGTCCAATTAACAAATATTACGATTTTCGTATGAATAAATACTAAAAGTTATAAATAACAACAAACCAAAACTATTGATTTTGAAATATTATGAACCTGTATAGCTCATAATTTTAGTAAGAATATTTATAAATTTAGGTCAAACTAAAAAGAACAATAGTACTAATCAAAAAAGGTAACTTAATAAATAAAAAATTAATAAAAAAGCAATTTAGAATTTAAAAACTAACACTTTAAAAGTTTTAGATACTTTATTTTGTTTTCTAAAACTGATATCTTATTTTAATTTTTAGTTTGCTTATATAGTTTTTCTTAAATATACCAATGTTCACCATTTTTGTTCTTTTACTGCAATATAAAGTTTCTAGGTTATCTACTAAAAAATAACTTAGTATCTCTGTATCACGTATACTTGATGGTTTATTTACTCATTTTTGTTAAATACAAAGAGCATTATCTTTATAAAAAAATAAAACTAGCAAATGATAAATTATCGATAAAATTTTTGAAATAAAATTTCTAGCTGCTGTTTCATAAATTTTATTCATTTTTGTATAGTAAAAACATTTAACAAACATAAATTTAAACTGAAATTTTTACTATTTCTACAAAGATCTAAAAATTTACAAAGCTTATAAGTATTATAATTTAATCAAATGTTGAATCATAGCAAGTTAATTGAAGTTAAAACTAAATTAAAAGTAGATTATAAGTTATTTCGTTATTCTTTTATGAAAAAATAAACTATTTTTCAATTGTACTAAAAGTAGAAATTAGTTATGTGATTATTTTTAATGCTTGAAATTCTACTTGAATAAGAATAAAATGTTTTTTATATAATAAACGAACGATCTCTGATTTTTTTTAAATTAAAACAGGATTTTTATGTATTTTTTTTAACCAACTTTATTACATGTAGGTTGTTTTTAACGAGTACAGTTTTATGTTTTTAAATTAATTGGTTTAAGTTTATATTAACAAAAAAGTACTAATCTTAGAACTACAAAAATTTTATCAAATTATCTAAATAAAACGATAATCAAATTTATCAATAACTTTTATCAAAATATAAAAAGACAAAAGTTAATATCTTAAATAATATTTGCATAATAAACAAAGTGGCCAATGGTTCAACAACCTGATGCATTACATTAATACAACAACTAAACCTATAAAACTATTATTTAAAAAAATATTTTTGGTCTTTAAGTTTAAAAGTACTGTTTTTTAGAAATTACTGACTAAAATAAAGTTTATAAACTTTCTGTTGTTATCAATGTATAAAATGCTTTACTTTTATTTTTTATATTTAGGGTTTAATACCTACATTTAATACTTCTCTGTTTTAAACAAAGACAACTGTCTTTGAAATTTGCTTACAATGTTTCGCTGTCTTAGATATACATGTATTTATTCTTTAAAAAAGCATTTTTTTTAAATATAACGATTTTTGCTAAACAAATGTTTAACTGGCTTTAAAAAGTAAGTCAGATTCTCCGTAACTTTGTAAAGTATGAAATAAAAGAATTAGTTCTGGAAAAAACATTAAACTGTATTCCTGGAGCATGACTCGATAACCAAAAAGTTTTTTTGTACGCCAAGTCCTTGGAGCAAACTTTATGGTTGCTTTTTTTGTCGTTTAATAAAAAAACATGTTTTGTATTTTTCTTATACTTTGTTTAAGAAAGTTACTGACGATCTGTCCTACTTCTGAAGACTAGTGAAGCAATTGCTTCATTAAAAAATCGTGTTTTATTTACAAAATATTTATTTATATATATTGAAATGATGTTTTTCTACCTTAAAAAAAAAATAAAAAGAATAAAAAAAAAACTTTTACTGGTAAAATTCAACTGATACAGTTTACAGAAAGAAACTTCTTGTATACAATAAATTTATAAGTATTCAATTAAAATATTAACTTTTTATTTTTCTCAAACTAACATAGCAGTGAAAGATAAAAATTTTATCTCTAACAGAAATTTGGAGCTTCTTAAGTTGTCTTTCCATCTAAAAAGACTGTATCTTGTGAAAGCAGTTGTAAAACTCTACAAAAACTTTGTGCTACTTTAAAAAACGAACATAAGAAAATCGGTATTAAGTATTTACAGTATGGTTGTTCTAATTCTTCAAAAGCCTTAAGGTATAACTCGATTATATAAGTTAACATTCTCTTAAGATTTTGAACGAAACAAAAAAAAAAATATATATCTGCTACAAATGGTAGTAAAATAAAACTTATTCATAAAAGTTTAAAATTTTTACAAAGGTACCTTTACTAACTTGTAAAAACTATCGTATTAATAACAAAATGTGTAACATAATGTGTTTATTGAATTTCTAACGAGTAAAAACACAGCTATCTTAAACGATAGAATTTCTATAACAGTAAAACTGCAATTTCATAAAACATTCATCAACTGAAAATGATTTACTTTAAAGGTAGTTCTGTTTTTTAAATATTTAACTGAGCAGCAAACTAATATTACAACTCTTGTAAAAAAATAAGTTTTTTAAGCAGTTAAAATTTTATCTAAGTTTGACAATTAAGTTTTTTTTAAATTCAAGCAAACATCAGGTTTGTTAGTTTTATATAGGTAAAACTTAACTTAAGTAAAGTTTCTACAAGCGTATAACTTTGCACTTCTAATAGTTTAAGTGAAATAAAACTTTGTTCGAAAATATATTAGATATAGATTTAGTAACCTGTACGAAATTAAGTTTATACTCTTTGAAAACTTATTATTTTAATAAACTAACTTTCGGCTTCGAAATCTTAAACTTAAAATCTTTCTAAAAAAATTAAATCTTTTAAAATTACCTTTTTTAGAGTAATTAGGTCAAAATTATAGAAAACAGCTCATCAAAATCATGTAAAGGTTCTATGCTTGGTAATAAGTAAACGTTTAGCAAATTTTGTACATAAATAATCAAGATTTTTATAGAACAATCATAGAACAAAATATAAATAAGTAATTGCCAAACAAATATTTTTATGTTTAACTTTTAAGTACTAAGTTACATCAAGTTCACTATAAATACAAAAAAAAACTACCAGTGCTTAAGATATTATAAAGTTTTATTGGTATAATTTTTATAAATAGACACAGCCACAATCCTAAAATTCTTTTATTTTTAACATATAGTTTAGTAGAACTAGTTTCTAAATATTTTCTTTACTAGCTAAAGAACGCATCAAAATATAGCGTAAAAACAAAGAGAAAAACATTTAACCATTAAATACTGTTTTTGTACTAAACACTTTTTTTAGAAACTGTAAACAGTAATAGTTTCAGATATTCTAAAACGGTAAAAGTAGGGCTTATTAAATAGTTTGGAAAGTTTTGTTTTTATTAACAGAAATTTAGCATAAAGCATGCGTTAAAACTTTATTAAAGAATATCGCATAACCCAAATAGTAAACTACAAAGTTTTTAAACTTTAGCTTAATCGATGTGGCGTAGTAGAATGGTAAGCAAAGTTGAGCAAATTACATTTTGCGGTTCAGCATCATTTCGTTGACGGTGAAGTTGAATCCACCGGTGTTTCCGTTGCTACCTGAATGCTGCAGCTGGTGCTGGCTACCTCCGTTCGGTGATTGCTGCATTCTACTGCTCATGGGCACCATGTTGTGCGAGCTGTACACATTGTTAGTGTGCATTGGCGGCTGTTGCTGCATGCCTCCATAACCAACAATGTGGTTCGGACTATCGCCTTGAGGCACGTGCATCATCCCTCCAATCCCGTAACGCTGACACTGGTCGATTATCGAACCGTTGTTGTGTGTCATCGAGCGCATGCCGACCTGTTGAGGGCTGGTAGACTGCTGCTGGGGATTATGCTGGGGAGTCATGGAACTTCTCGAAGCTCCGTCAATAGACTCTACAGAGTGCTGCGAAGATATCTCAGGTTTTACTGAGTGCTGCATGTTGTGCGAAGTTGCTGTGAGCTCTTTTTCGTACCTCGAGGCGCTACCGTTAGAATGCAGCTTCATGTCAAGTCCGCTCATCATCTGGCCAGACGTAGAAACGTGGCCGTTGGTCATCTGAGTTGTTGCTAAAGACCCTTGGTGCTGTGAGATAACAGGGCTTGTACCGATCCGCGGTGTTGTAGTGCCGCCATGCTGGTTGTGGTGTTGGATTTGCGTTTCCAAAATAGACGAGATCGGCGTGACTGGGCTGGCAAGGTTGCTAAGGTTTTGGTTGATGGAGCTGTTAGGAAGCGGAGGAATAACTGGTAAACCAAATCCAGTTTGTCGAGGATCTGAGTCTTTGTTTACTAGTCCGTTCTGGTCGCGCCTTTTTCTTTTGCGTCTGTTCAAAATTAGTTGTGTAAGTAGATGCGTTAAGAATCCTCAAAGTTTTGGCTTAAAACTTGAATAATTCTAAAAGACAATAAGCTATTCAAATAAAACAATGATAGTTAATTAGGGTATACTGAAACTAACAAGTATAAAACAACACAAGAAGTTAAACTTTAAAAATATTTGACTAAAAAATAAATATTTTTCTAAAATTTGTACATAAAGTTGAATAAATTATAAGTTATATCAGTTGTTGCGGTTATGTCAGTTGGAATAGAATTAAAACATAATTGTGAGATCACATTGTTTTAATTTTAAATTCAATTTACGTAAAATGAAGTAGTACTACGGTTTTGAATCTAGAATTCAATTTTCTGATAAGGCAACAGAGAATTTAAACGCACGATAAGATTATCATCAATTCTGCCATAACTCCGCTAAGAAGGTAACAAAGTTGGTCCTTTATAGCACTCTACTCATAATCTTTAAGAAATAAAATGGAGCGAGCCGTAGTGTTATCAGAAATACACATCTCTTGTGAAAGCTTGAGATTTGGACCACTAAGCTCGATTTTATGACGATAACAAAAACTTGTAAAAAAGCTAAAAAATAAGCAAGTGAAAAAAGTAAAAATTTAAAGTTCGTAAGTTCGAAATTGACATATTCATTTTTCTGTACTTAAGACGCGAATTTTCACATGCTCAGCGGCTCAAGGCTTAACCAATGAATATTTAAAGTATTTTTACAAGAGTAAAGAACATTTCATGTTAACAAGTGTGACTTAAGCAGCGAAAAGCACTGATTACATGTATGGCTATAACGAGTGCACTTGGAAAGATGAGTCAAGATTATTTGCATATTGCATAAACTTGTCGATCGTTTCGGAACACTCTAACGTCTTGTAACTGTAAACAAATAAGCGTAAGTGCCTAACGCATTACCCGTCAAATTTAAAAGAAATGTTATAAAAATAAGTAAAGTGCGTTTTCAAAACAAAATTAATAGCCACAATAAATAAAACTTTACATTAGCTTTTGTCTAAGCTATGTAGAAAACGGTTTTTTATTTATGAAAAGTTTTATTGAGTATAGAACCTAATCAATAAAAGTTAAATATGAAAGTTTTAAATTACTCTAAAAATGTTCTTGTTATTAAACTGTGTTTATTTAATCTGTATCAAAGATCTTTTATACCTTTTTTGGTAATTACTTTTACTCAACATGCTAACTTTTAGACTTATCATTCCAAAATTAAAACAAAGTATGGCGAACGTATAAAATGGAGTTTATATCTTTTGCAGAAGGCGAGTTGAATACTTAACTAATTTGTGAATAAGAAAGTAATAAAGATATTGACCGTAGAAAAACGATACCGAAAGCAGGTGTAGAATGGCGCACTGAAACTTTAAAACCGTATCTTAAACTTTATCTGGCAATTTTATTCAAATTTAGGTAATCAATTAGTACCAAACTTTTTTGTTTTCAGTTTTACACTCAAAAGTTTGTAGGTTTATTATTTTTAATTATGTAGATACACAAAGCATTAAAACTGTGCTATTTTACACTTTTTATCAATCTTTTTTTAACTATTAGTCATCAAAAAACAAAAGAAACTATATTTAGTTGCATAATGCTAGTTCACTTTAGTTAATTCTATAAATTTTGTTTTCAAACTTGTAAGGTTCAATATATTATACGAATGTAGTACACAAAATTGTGTTTACAGTTGTTAAAAGTCCTTGAGTATAATTTATTTATTTATTAGATGAACAATGAATGATTTGGATTTTTTTTATGATTATCTTTGTAAACACTTTTTTATTAATTAAATAATTCTCAATTTATAAAATTTAATTATACTAAACAAAGTCCAATTAACTTTATAATAATAAAACCAAGTTGTTCTTAGATAAAAACAAAGCAAATTAATGAGTTGAGTGACGTTTTCTACACGGAATAGCTCAAGGGCATGTTGAGGAAATGATGGTCAGCTTACTGGCATGTTATTTGCTTGCATTGAGTTACGATTTTGTGTAAATAAAATCGATTGCAGTAAAGCACCGATTTTATTTCTAGCTAAAGTATTTTTTTATATAAAAGCCTACTTTTGACATTTGAATATTAGAATGTATGTTTACATTCAAAACTATGTGGAAAAGTGTACTAAGGTAGCTGTTTAAAAAAAATATATTGCAAATCAACAAATTACTGTCGTTAAATAGAATATAAATTTAGATGAAAAAAATGTAGAACTATATTTATACATGAAACTAGTATGGAAAACTTCTAGTTTAATTAGAGTAAAAATATTTTAATAGAACTTAATAACTAGTGCGTTAAGTTTTAATTATTATAAACTAGATTCTCAAAACATTTTTTATAGAAATTAACTTCATGCTAAAAATAATTATCGAAACTAAAATGACAAGAATTTAGCGTTTTTAGTTAATGACCCGAGTACTTGATATAAAGAAGATATATTTTTAAGGTATGATTGACGGCAAAACTTAACAGAAAGTATTAGATTAAATTACATAAAGTATTCGCAGAGTTTTGAACTAAAATAAATAACTATACTATATATAAAATTAAACGTTTTATAACAAAATGGCGTCTTTACGATTAAACTTAAAACTCGTAATTAATGTAAAACAAATTGCTAAAACTTACCGAAAGTTACCGTTATCAAACATCTTTTCACAGTTTGGATCCAATGCCCAGTAGTTACCCTTTCCTGGATCGTCTTCATCTCGAGCTACCTTTTTGAAGCAATCATTTAAAGACAGGTTATGTCTGATAGAGTTCTGCCATCCAGCGCGGCTCTTTTTGTAAAAAGGAAAGTTTTCTGCTACATACTGGTATATTTGCGATAAAGTTAGCTTTTTTTCTGGTGAGTTATGGATTGCCATTGCAATGAGTGCCGAGTACGAGTATGGAGGCCTGACCATTTTGTATATCTCTGCCGGGTTGCTTAACGACAGCCAAGAAAAGTCTGCCCCTATGGGATGGGGAAAGAAAGGACGAGACGGAGCAATAGCGCTCATACCATACTGCGCTGTTTGAAGATAAGATGACCCAGCTGCGTTGTAAGGGTTGTTTCCCGGTGACAACCACGGGAAGCAGTAAGAGCTTGCCGCCGAGGACCCGTGACCAGTCGATCCGTATTGTTCCAAGGAGTTGGTGTACGGATGACCGACGCTGGAGTGGCCGTTTCTAAGGGAAGCGGCAGCAAGGGTGTTTTGTGGGTAGAGCTCATAATTAGATGGCATCGAGCCTGCGTTCTGGCTGGAGTTGACGGCTGCAGCGGCATCGAGGAGCTCTTGTTGTGTTTGATGTGGATGAGAATGCGCTGTTGGCATGGCGTTCATCATGTTTATTATAGTACTGTCTTTTAGATGCAAATTAGATCTTCAAAGATTTAACTACCTGTTATTTTATTATTAATAATCTTTATTTTCTAACTTAAGTTTAAGTTTATCGTGTTAAACTGTTTAAAATCTAGTTTTAATTACTTACATAACAAAGCTTTCCTACAAAACTTTAAAAGTATAACCTTAATGAATTTAAAGTTCAAATATGAACAAAAAAATTGAATAATTTAAATAAACTTTTGTCATATAAGCTGGTTTCCACTCGACTGAGCTCTAAATTATTTTTATTTGTAACAGTTTATCCCACGCAAAATAACCTTAAGATAAAACGCACCCGTGATTAAGCAAGCATAAACGCTTTTGTTTACCCCAAAACTTGTTCTTCTCATTTAACTAATGTTTCATAGCCGATTAATTTATCAAAAATTACACTGCCGACTTTTATAAGTTATGTCAGCTAATTAAAAGTATATCTTAGTTTTACTTGTTTTTAGTTACTTTTAACGTAAGGTAAATAGCTTTTTATTACTTTAAGTTTTATAATAAGTTATATAAAGTTGAAAGTAATATAATTGTTTTAAATAATAATAATCTCAACAAAAGTTCTAAAACTTAAATGATGAATGAGAAAGGACTTTTAAAGCAATTGAGCTTTGTAATTAGTCCTTAAAGTGTGTAAATTTTATCGCTAAAAAAAGGACACAAATAAGATGGATATATAAACTTAATTTTTACTAAATGTATTTTTTTTTGCTTTTTTTTGTATCCATTCTTTTAGAATTTAAACCAAAACAGTTTACAAAATACTAGTTTTTGTGAAAAGTTTTGTATTGAACTTACTTTTTAACAATATTTACTTAATCTTAACTAAGTTATTTTCATAAAGTAACCTTACTAAAAAATGAAACATGTACTTAAAACCTTGAATTATTTATCTTTCACAAATACTAAACAAAAATATCTTAATGATATAAATTCTATTTACAAAGATAAGTCCTACACCTATAGTTATAAAAAATAAAATAGTTTCTAGATACAATTAAAGCTGTAAAAATGAAACTTTTGTCCTGATAATAAAATAACTAACTACCAAAAAATCTCAATCATTAGCCTTATGTACTTCCTAAAAGTTTATCGCATGGGGTTACTGTGTTTACAACACTTGCAAAATTTACGACGCTGTTAAAAACCTCGTAACAAAAAAAAAATTACTAGTTGTGAAAACTATGAACTTCAAAAAAAAACAATTTTAAAAAGTTTTCAAAGTATATAAAATAGTGATTGTTACATGCCTAAGGAAAAAATGACTTTTCTTAACAACATGTATTGTGTTATTTTCAGACAATCTATTCTATGTTGTCGGCACAAACAATATTTTCAACTGAGACAAATTTTACTTCTATACGACTTTTTGTAATAAACACGCTCTTTAAGATCACCACCACAAGGGGGTGCTCTCGTACCTTTATCTCGCAAAATTTAAAATTTAACTCTTCTCTCATTAATATTCTTATTAAATTTATTTTATAACTTCGGCATTATCGGACACCCAAAATAATTAAAAATCATTTATCTTTGTTTAAAAACTTAATAATCTTGTTAAGCGTTTTCAATATAAAAAAATAAGCAAAGTAAATTAAAAGCTTTAAAAGCATGATTAAAATTTTAGAATATATAAACGATGCCCTAGAGTATCCGATTGAGAAATTAAAAAAATAGTTTGTTTTTAGTCACAACTTAACTCTTTAATTCAAATAAGGTAGCTAAAACATAATTTTAAAAATCTTAACACGAAAGCAAATCAATTTTTGTTATAACTATAAGTATAAAATGTTTATTATCATGAGTCGAATATGATCTAATTTATCTTGTTGCCTGGGGCAAAATGTTAGACAAATTAATTTTTCAAGTAATAGAGAACAACAAAGTTATAAAATAAAATCTTTAGAAACTTTTATTACTTAAAACTGGTAGTCTTGTTCATTTTTAAAACTTGAATGCTGATGAAAAGCTAAAGCTAGAAAGATTTTAAAATTTTCGAGTGAACAATTATACTACTAAACACAATTAAATCAATTAACTTTTTATTAAATTAATAAAAGTTCCTAAAAACCTGTGTGTTCAAATACAAATGTTATATTAGCCTAAAGTGAGATTTACACTATTTTCATTTAAATATTCTTACGATTAAAGGCATCAAAGTAAGTTTAATATACAAAAGTAACTAATAGTATGTTTTGTAAGAACTTAAAAAAAAACATTTTTAAAATACCTGAATAAAAACAAAAGATCAATTAAATAAAAAGATAAAACTAAATTGATACAAACTGATACAAGTTTACTAACACACAGTTTTTCTGTTGTATCATAACAGTAAGCACCGCTCTTTACAAACAAATATGTTTTGCCGGTGGAGCACAGTCCATAGTAAGTATTACGTTTTGTTGTGTATTTAAACATATAGAGGTTCTTAAAATATACAGTTACAAACTAGTTTAATTTAAACTAAAATTAGCAATAAAACAAGTCTCAATAATTTACAAAAAAATATTTTTTTTAAAGTATTTTACAAATGACTTTAAAAAATCTTAAAAGACTGTTTAAATTTAGAATTTAAAAATAATAAACAAAAGATATTTTCAAAGTTTTTCTTATATAAGTGACTATTTTTTATCAGTTTTTTAATTATTTTATAGTTCAGTTAACATATTTCTCTTAGATTACTACTGATATAAATCAATATAATAACATAGCTTTTACAAAACATGTTGCTTTTTATATTAAGATTTTTTTTGTAAATGATAAATTATTTCATGCATAATTTTTAAACACATTGATAAATTTCTTAAAAAACACTTAATTTTTCTTAAATATTTACTTATAAAAACAGAACATACTAAAAATAAATGCAGCCTTTGCAAATCGAATTTTCAATAGTTTAAAATTTACACCATTTATATATGCGGAACAGTAGTTCGTAAACATAAATTATAATTATTAAAAATTAAGCTGATATAGTTCAATTAAGTTTATATGTATTTCATAAATTAAATGACAACATTATTCTTATTTAAACTTCCGTGTCAAATATACTTAAGTTAAGTTTTCATAAACTGAATTATCTAAGTCTATTTTCCCTATTTTTTAATGACTCTACAACACTTTAATTACTAAAAGCTTTATAAATGGCAGCTATTTAAAGCTTAATACTCCTTTCTTAGAGCTTTTTAACACGTTCATAAATAAAAATTGACTATTGATTAAATTAAAAATAAGATTTAATTTTTTTAGCTGTGCTTTAGTCATTGTAAAGAAATAAAAGATAATAGTAGCTTTAAAAACAACAACTGTAGATACTCCTTGTAATTAAAAAAACGTTTAACTTATCGGTGTGTAGTTTAACAAATGTAAAAAAAACTTGACTAGAATTTTTTTTTTCTCGAGTAGTATTCTGTATAACACTGTATTCTGAATATATATTTATATATATATAATATAAACTTTTTCTACTAATAACGTATCAACTTGTAGTTTTTTCAGATATTTTTACACTGCTCGTTAATGAAAAACAGCCATTATTCATTTAAATTTTAAGTTGATAAATGTCTACGGAGAAGTTATACTATTGTTACAATCTGGACACGACTTTTATTAGTGTCAATTTATTTTTACTAAATACACTTGTTATTCAAAACTAACTATGCTTTTAACAAGTTGAATAAAACAAACCAAAAGTGCTGTATATATGCATATACCTATAAATAAACAATCATAAGTAATAATAGGTACAAACACTGATGCAGATTATTTTCTATCATAACTTTTTATAAATGTAAGTAGTAAATAATTTTTTAATAAAACAAATTTAAACAATTCTAAATAATAAAAAGTTATCTCATAAAACCCGGCTATTTAACAACGAATAATTACTAATAAAGAAAAAAAAATTGCGTCACGATTTCACTACCACGGTAACTGCAAGGTCAGTCATTACCCTTTTTACCTTGCATGGGAGCTTGATGAAAACAACGTTTCATTTTTGTTATGAGTAATATAAGATGTTATTTCGTGACTTGATAACAATTTATCTAAAATGATTAATTGACATGCGTATTGCGTACTGTACAATTCGTTTATTGTTGCTTTTGAAGAAAAAAAACTGAGCTAATAATAATCAAATCAAAAACAGTTAAAGAAACTGGCTAGTGTTACAGTTTTTTTATTATTTTTGATTTAGCACTTCATTGTTACAGATAAACTGCTTGGGTTGAAACTACAAATAAAACAAAATTGTTTATAATAGAATTTAATAGTTCACAACTTTTGATCATTTTCTAAAAAAAATGATTAAAACTAACATTAAGTAAATTACGTTTTACTATATCATTAAGTAAAAATATATTATAAAATGGATTCGTTTTTAATACTACAAACTAATCTTTATTAGAATTTTACTAACATACTAAAACAAAAATTTCAAAAATATTCTGAGGAAACTACCCTTAGTCGCAGCGTTTTTAACGCCTTATGGAAAATATAGCACAAAACTCAGTGACCACAGTGAGTTTTGAGCAAAGTGATATGTATTATGCATTTTACAGTTAATAAGTGTTAGGTGTCGACTACCATGCGTCTGTGCGCGTTATAAACTTGTTTTTAGTATAAACACACTTTCATGCTTTGGCAGTCACCTTTAAAGTCACTGGCTAACATATCACAAACGTTAATTGCAAATTTCTACGCTTTGGTTGCTTACTGAGGCTAAAATGCGTTTTAATGCATGCGTCCTCGCAATCTTAATGCTTTTTAAGCACAAGTTTGCACAACGAAAACGCTTTTCAGTAAATCTTAGCAGAACGGTTTTCAGACGCCTGTCATTTCGAACAAACGGGTCGTTGTGGAAGTTTTTTTTATAACTGTGTTTTGCGAAAAACAATAGGGATCAGTGAGATGATTTTAATTTATTGTTATTGTTTGTTTTCTCCGTCTTTGTGTGTGTGGTCTACTTTTGTTGGTGCTACGAGGTGCTGGGTTGTTTATGCAAACTTAATTTTGCACAAGGGTGCATTTCGAGATGTTTGCACAAATCAGGTTTAGTTGCATTTTGAGACGTCTAGCTGTTCTTTGTTGATGGTGGTCCAATTTTATAAATTTACTAGAGTTTACTGCCGAGCACATTTTGGGTAAACTTTTACACATAGACATGTATAACCATTATATAAGGTAGATTAGACAGTACTTAAGTGAAAGTACAAGCAAGCTTTAATAACTTAAAATTTTTAATTTATCATTGACGGCTTATATACTTACAACTTAAAACAATACATATTTTTTTAATATTTAAAGCTCTCAAAAGTTTAAGCTGTTATTTTTTACTACACCTTAGTTGCAAATAAATTTAAAACAATAATATGAAATTTTTACCTTTTAAATATATTTTAAAACACTTATTAGAGCTTTAAATGTTTAAAAGTACATATTGTGTTGATTTATAGTTTGTTTAATTTATAAATTAAATAATTTTACATAATAGTAAAAGCAATCCAAAAATATAAAATAATGTGACAACCTAAAAAGGAATAAAGTTACCAACACTAAGTTTACTTTAAGTCCCCTAAACCATTTTGAACTTATATTTGATTTTAAAAATAAATTTCTTATCCCCAGACAATTTTATATCACATCGCTTATGATGTCATAATTAATGCATGCTAGTGTGAAAGCAAAGGCCGTGCAAAGCTGCTAATCCGACGAAAATGCGTGTCGTAGCAACGGATCGGTGTGACAAATCACAGGACGCTCGCGCTCAATGTGAAAAGTGCAAATAGTTAGAATGTTTGGCATTCAATCGACATGTACTTTTGTATGAGATTTTCGTAGTGCCGAATCGTCATTAGTGAAGAAAAAACGTCATAAGAAAACATGCATATGCAAATTGATTGTGAATCAGTATTTCTAATAAATTTTCGGCTGATTATTTAAATTTTGTTATTGACATCAGCATTAAAGTTTTAATAACTTAAAAAGAAAATTAATTAGTACCATTCAATTTAACACATACTAATAATAAAAATTCATAACTGTTCATTAAAATTATGATGTACTTCTTATATGTACTAACATAAGCTTTAAGTAAATCATATCATAAAAACTTTATTGAAAAAATTATACATAAAACAGATATTTTTTCCTTAAGTTAACAAACAATAAAAAAAATATGAGTTAAGACTATCTATCTAGATAATTCTAAGTCATTCAGAAATTTCCAACTTTTCGTTTAATCCAAGTTTTTTATTTGTTTAAAGTTCTTTATCAATATTTTTTTTTTTAATAACAATGTTTTAAGCTACTCAACTATACTCAAAAATTACAGAAAAATAACGAATACTTCTTTTATTCCAAAAAAATTTAAAAATTATCTTAACAACTTTAGGTACTTACTAACTACTTTTAAACATTTCAGCATATTTGTTATTGTAGGCTGAAAAAATATATAGTACAAGTTTATTTTTTCCTTTAGAGATTTAAAAGTACATTTATTAAAAAAAACAAATTATATTTAATAAATAAACCTAGTATTTAGTTGTAATTAATATTTGTAACTTTACATAATACTAGAAGAACTTTTATTAAAAATTAAAAATAAAAACTATAAAACAGTATTACTTATAAGTTTCACTAAAAAAACATTATTTGTAAAAGTTTTAAAAACATCTAACTGTAATGATAAAATATATAAATTTTACAAGTCCCATTTACTTAATTAAATACCTTGTTGTTATTTAAAATCATTAAACTGTTCTATTTAAATTAGTTTGTGACTAACAAAAAAAAAACTTTTTTAGGTATACCATTTAAAATTAAACTTGAAAATTGTGTGATAATTAAAAAACTTTTCAAAGCAACCGTTTAATGTATTGATTTTGATAGTTTAAAGAAGTATAACAATATATGCAATTAAAAAAACTTTTTACAAAATAGAAGTTTATTGAAATAAAAAGATTTTTTTTTCTATTTTAAGTAAATTTAATTTAGATTTTCATAGAATACGCTTTTCTAAGTATACTTTTAGCGCTTATATTTAATAAAATATGTAGATTATTAGAAATAAAAAGCAAAATAAAAACACTGTTTTTTTTAAATGGCTATGTACTTTGATTCGGAAACAGATTAGTATACTTTTTAAACACTAGTAGCAGGATAGTACTCAATTTTTTTTTGTCAATCTTAACTTTCGTGTACTTACTTTATTTTAAACTTAAATAACGATGATTAATGAATAAGTATCATTTTAGTAAAACAAAAAACAAGACAGAAACATTTAAAATAAAGAGAGTTTTTTTTAATTATTATTGATTGTCACTAGAAACAGTGTTATTAAAAATAATTGAACAGCTTACACTATAGTGTAATATGAATTATTTTACGTAGTTCTAAGAGATTTGATATATATTTATTTGCCCAAAAAATAGTTGGTATTTCATCAAAATAGAAACTTGAATTGAGTTAGAAAATAAAGCAAATACTACAATTAACTGTAAAAATAAGCAATTAAAACTAACTGTATAACTTTTTTTCTTAATAGAGCTTAACTATTGATTATTTTCTAATATCTGTTTTATCATATTTAAACATAGAGTGAAGTCAAAGATAACTTTATAAAACAAAAAGTTGCATAAACTTAACTCAATCACTTATATCAAGTCTTAAAACTTTTTTTTCGTAAATTAGTTCTACTTTTTAAGTTAAGCTACATATTGACTAACGATAGACTAAACATAAAACTTAATAATTATGTAAAACAAATTTAATTACAAAAAGAAAACTTTAAAACACATTCCTCTAAAATGTTAAAAATTGATATACAAAATTTTTACACGAAAAACTTAGAGAAACAGCATAATATATTTTTATAACAAAATATCAACAAAATAGTATATTTAGGTGGTTGACTAAGCCTTCTAAACTGATTCTTTTTCGTTATTTCTTATTGAAGAATCTAATCAGTTTAGTATGTGGTATTACTTCATAACAACAATACTTGACTTGTTGGTACAGCTGTTTTCATAAGTAAATTTAGGTACATAATTATAATGTCTAATCTTTAACTTCAGGTGTTATGATATGTTTAAGTACGAAACTCTAACAGATAACCCTCGATTATTAGCTTTAAAAATTCATGTTTTAAACAAAAAAAAATGTTATGTGTAAACATTAAAAAGACATACTATGCGATAAAACTATATTAATAGAAAACACTTTTATACTTTTCGACAAGTAATAGGCTTTTTATTCCTGTAAAGTTTTATTTTCTAATAATCAGTTGATATTCAAGTTTATTGTTTTAGTTTCTTTAAAACACAATAAACATTTTAATAAATAAATTGTATATAAAACTTTTATAGTATCTTCTAAAATAAAGATTGTTAAGTTGAGCAATGATATGAAAAACTACGGACTAAAAAGTTGAAAATTGTATACAAATCGGTAATTGAAAGGTTCCTTCGTACACCAGGTTCTTTGACCAAACATGAGCAAATAATAATTATTAGTTCAGTAGACTTTTAACTATTGCTTTTAATTGGATAAAAACCACTTTTTGTATTTACTTTGCACTGAAAGATTATTACTGAAAGAAATTAGCAACACTTTCAGAATAAATTTTTTTTAATATTTTAGGAGAAGTTCTGAGAAATATATCGCTACTTCTTAAATGTAGTATAGGGTATGTAAGTGTTCTTCTAATGAAAATGACATGTTTTGCTAATTTCACTTAGTCTGACACGACATAATGGTATGCAACGGTTATTATAATGAAAAGACAACAAGATATGTGCGAATAATGATCCTATGATTGCAATGTCAACAATTTAGCATAAGGCGTAACATACTTGGCAATGTTTGCTAAATAAAAAGCGATGGGCCAGTAACTTTTACTAGCGTTATTTATTATAAGCGAATAAGCTGGGTAAGTTGTTATAAATAAAGCTTTTCAAATTTAGTGTTTGTTTATAAGAAACAAAAAAAGTATTGTTTAACTAAAATTATTTTGTAGTAACTCTTTACTTTTAATTATAGCGCTCTAAGTATAGCTAATTATCTTAAACACATAGTTGTATTTTTATTATAAAAAAAACTCATATTAACTATACCTACAAATCATAACGTACAAAAATTTTTTTTTTCAGATTGACTAACAAGATTAAACGTTTGAAAAGTTTTCTCAATATTAAAATTTTACATTTTGGTTTTTAGAATTTTTGTTTTAGATTTCGTTTGATTTGATAGAAGTTAATTTTAAGTTTACTACTAACTTAAGTAAGACCTTTACTTAAAATGCGCAAGGTTTATGAATTCAGTTCCCAAGTGTCAAAAAAATTATGCTATTTAAAAAGCGGTTAAAAGTTAAATTTTTAGTTGTCATAAATTATAAATAAAATTTTAATGCATCTATTTCACCTTTAGTAATTTCATAAGCGTCACTCAATGTTGTTAGTCACAACACGTTTGAACAAAAGCAAAGAGCATTTTCAAAAAACTACTTAATTTTCACTAACAAAAGGACCCGTTTGTATGTGTCAGTTTGTTATAGTTTTTATCAAGTTTTAAATTGACTTAATGAAAGAATTTTCAAGGCTATTTACTGTTTTCGTACATTATATTTCTTTGATAATATCTAAAAAATAGATCTAAGTTAGTTGAGGCTTAAAACTTTCAAAATGCATTAAAAAGGGATAATGTTAACTTATACTTTAATTTGTTAATCTGTGTAGTTTTTGGTCTTCAATATATCAGTAAAAGTCTAAAAACTATATTTAAAGTCTCCATTAGTTAACATTGTGCCTTCTGCAAGCGTCACGTCTTATTTCAAAACTGTTTTCACAACAAGCTATTTTTCACTGAATTCCCGAATAGAACGAAGTTTTTCTTTTCAAAATTTTACTTGCAAACCAAAACCAAGAAGTTCATTGAATTTCGGTCTTTTGTCTTCTTTATATTTAGCTTTATAAGAAAGGGCTGCCAGTATATTATCAGTCAAAATAGAAGAACAGAAGCTCTTGACTTGCTTCGAGAAAAAAAACTCTATAAATCGATCTATACCTGCTTTTTTTTACTCTTTTTTCTAATGCTAACTCTGATGACTTGTTTTGTATACAGAGATTTGGTCCTTACGCTGCCTTATTCTTCATTCTTACAGCATATTCAGTGACATATGATTCTTCTAAAAAATGCATACCAAACTTTAAGTAAAATAAGTTTTCTTTAAAAAACTTCTACTAGAATAATGGATACTTCTTTTCGCTAATTTTTCTTAGGTGAATCAAATATGTGTATTTCATATAAACCGTAGACTAGTAATATAACTACTATATAAATTAAAAAAAGCAAATATAAGTAGGAAGAACATAGTCATTACAACAGGTTACAAAAAAAATTACTTTTTTCACAGGAATTTGTAACCTTCTTTTTGTCTCTTTACAACTGTTATTGGTAAAACATTAAGTATTGTATTACTTCTTTAGATGGATCTTTGTTACTTTTAAAAGGGTGTCAAATATTTGTTTCATTTGAAGTTTTTAATAAAATTTACTAGGCGTCTTGTAAGTTATTAGAACAAAAGTTTCAAAGAACAATGAACATTTTTATTAAAGACTATACAGGCTTATTAGTAAGTTAGTCATATTTAGCCTGTATACTAATTTATAGTATTCTTTGACATAGATATATATTCAAGTTTGAAAAACATTTATAAGTAACAAAAAAATAGTAGCACAAACTAAAGCCTCTTTAGTATAACAAAACAATACTTTAATAATAAATGTATTCTGTTTGAACTAATATAATTAAACAAATTCTAACCTAGCTATAAAGCAAATTTTTGAAATAAAAAAAAGTTGACAACAAGATACTAGTATGTTTTACATAGCTAAAGATACTTATAAAAAAAAGTTTTGCGCTTTAGAATTTCTCTTAAAATACTAAAGTGCGCTAGGGACTTAATTGTTTATGGTACTTTTCACATGGCTACCCAAGTCTAACAGCTCAAGTGCTTGAATTTCATTTTAAGATTCCTAACTTTTTTAAGCTGAAACTGTTGCAAAATTTATAAAAAAGAAAAAAAGAAAGCGCATAGAGACCGGTTTAAGATTGACGTCTTTGTTTTTGCTAACGCACGAACTTCTAAATTAAAGAGCATACAAAAAGTAGAAAGACGAGTCATCTATCTAATTACCTTTCAACTGAGCGATCGAACCGCTTACCTGGTCGATGTTTGCTGAGACGCATCCAACTTGAAAGTTTACAAAACAAAACCACATCACCCCCTCGACCCCATAAAAAGATAACATACTGAGGTGTATCTTAATGAAAGTTGAAACTTAATCAAATGCAAATTTCTAAGGTGTTGCGTAAAAATCATAAGCGAAAATTTATAAGCTTTTATACACATTTAAAACCTTATATAATGTACGGATCACCTGTTTTGGTTTATAATTGTTTAAATTTACTGAAAAACTTAAATACTCATGATAATATTTAGAGAAAAACAACCAGTAGCAAGCAAATATTTTATCTCCTTAATTGTAAAGATTTTTGTTTCCAAACCCATAAACTCTGGTACACTGAATAAAAAAAAAGAGTGTTTGTATATTTATACAATTCATAAGGACGTTTTCCGGCGTGATGTACGAGAACTTGTTACTGAATATTCTTTTTAAAAACATGTTGTCAAAGCAATACATTGTTCTTTATTTTTTAATGCTTAAACATTTTTTGTTATTATTAGCAGTAAGATTTTTATTAATTAAAATTGAACACACATCAAAAAGTGGTATGTTTAACTTTTAGATTAAGTGAAAAATGTAAAATTCATTGTCAAAATGATATTTTAAAACAAATATTGATATTTATGAATTAAGTTAATTGTTAGCTACTATTTTTTATACATTTTATTCTATTTATTTTATTAGAAACCTCAATCAAAAGCTACTATATAAGTTTACATTGAAAATTTTAACTGAGGTACGATATCGATATATATAGAAAGGGAGTAGCATTTTTTCGCCATTTATAAAAAAAATGTTTCAAAAAAATAAACAGTAACTCGCACTACTAATAAACCACTATGTACTAGTTTTCTTTGCAACAAGCTTAATTAAAAGGTAAACAAAAAGTTAGAATAATAACTTCAATACACTTAGTACTTTTAAGCAATAAAAAGTTTTGGACTTTATTCAAAACTCAAGGAGATATAAAACTTTTGAAATCAAATTTTATATTTAGACTTTGTATTTTTGCTTTATAATTAACTAAAACAGTATATTTTATAGTTTACAATTTACTTTTACGGATAAGGTTGTAATGTAGTACAATTTTTTGTAAGTAAAGTCCGTATACGTTTCTGTTAAAAGTATGGTGTTTAAATGTAAGCAAGTAAACAACTAAGGGAATTATGACGCTTTATGATTTTTTCAAATAAAGCATTTTTTGAATTTTTGTTATGGAGTCTAAATAAATCATCACCCTTACACTTTTTATTGATGGCTGATAATTTTATGTTTTTCCGGTTTATTTATAAGTAGAATTTAAATCAAAGTAAATACTTAATTTTTATAGATTTACGCAAATAAACTTGTTAAAATTAAAAACTCTTTTTTTAAGTGTTTAATAAATTTTTTACTACTTTAGTTAAGACAAATAATTATTTAAGTGTATAACCAAAGAATTTTAGATAAAGTTTAAATTTTTAAAAAAAGTTGTTTGGACTCTGTACTTTTACTTTTGACTCAAGATTGTGACTCTCAATAATAATTTTTTAAAGAGTAATAACAGTGTTTTTAGTTTCATATGAATATTACCAAAACAAATTTTTTGATTTTTTTTCAACACACACTTCTAATTTTAATACAAAAATCTACACTTAATCATTTTAAAACTTATAAATTATATAATAAAAGCTGTTTTTTTTAATTGAATAACTGTTATATATTTATTAATAGTTGTTTTTTTTGTTACGTTTAATTGAAATTAAGGTACTTGTATGGTATACTTGTATAGTTTTAGTAATTATGTATTTTATATAAAAACTTTCAATCATATTTAAAATATATATTGTGTATTTGATTTTGTTGTTGAATTCTTACTTTAAAACTAAGTTTCATTTTTGTAAACAATTAAAAAAAGATATAGCTCGAGGCATTAAACTAGCGGTTTTATCTTGCTCTTAATTTAACAATTAAACTGAAAAAAAAAAATTAAGACAAATGACCAGTTGCCTTGTCTGATGACTTTCGAAAGAAAAATTTGTTGTTATCGATAATTAATATAAGATTTTCGGAGCCCATTGATGAGACTAATCATGGCTACAATGACGCCAGTTACTATTACTTTTTATCATTACTTTGTTCTTCAAACTATTTTGTCTTAAAAATGAATTTAGTTTCAATCTAGCTGAAAGTTAACTGTAAACAAGTCTTTGTAATTTAGAATTGAATAACTTTTTTTTTATATTTAAACTGTTAAATTTAAAATTTTGGCTAAAATAAATGTTAAACTTAAACAGGCAATTAAGGTAGATGTATCAAGTAATAAAAGTAACATTCTACGATAATTTTTTAATAGAAAAACTATAAAAGATAATCAGAAAGCTATCAATTCAAGTCAAAAAATTAGAAACAATTATTTTTTATGTAAATATTCAAAAATGTATGCTCAAAAAAACATGTATTGAATAACTAAAAGAATTTAAAAAAAATCAAATAAAAAAATTAAATAAATACAAAAAAATACGTTTTGAAAAATAATACTACAATTTTTCAACAAAAATACAAAACAATTCTAACTTAAAAATAAATAAAAAAAACATTAGTTAATAAATTTATAACTTTGTAAGATCTAACTACATAAACTTAATACTTTTTACAGCAAAAGAAAAGTTTGTATAGAAAAAAGTATATAAAGTCTAAAGCAAAATTGTTTTAACTAACAAACTATTTTATTCCTCGTGTGAAAAAAAAAACAAACAATTAGGTGTTGAATGAAAACCTTTTAAGTAACTCAACAAAAATGATTTTCCAATGGAGAATATAAAATCTTTGTTATTTTAAGTAAACATCATTCCCACATGCAGTGTGCTTTGTTTGTTGACGATAGCAACTCAGTGATGTGTTTATTTGACAATTGTTGTCGTTGCCCATTACAATGACGTTGTGATTCTGACAGTTGGGCTTCAGCTGAGTTATTTCACGATGCACTTTTAGAAGGTAGCTGATAACTCACGAATAAATCTTAACTTTTGAATTTATGTTTAAGTTAGTTTTCAAATATACATAAATTTTGTTCAATTAAATTATTATAATTTTTTTAAAGTTTTTAAACTAGAAAAAAGTCATAATTTTAATTTTAATAAACTTTTTTTATTTGATCTCTTTTTTTTCTACTTAAAAAACTTTTAAAACAGTGATTTTTTTTCAACAAGGAATTAATTTTTTTTTTCCTCGTAATAGTATTACAATTGATAAACTGAAGTATACTAAATAGCAAAAAAAAAATTTCAAATTTTCTTTAGTCCTGGAAAATATGTTAAAATGTATCCAAGTAGTTTAAGATTTGATAATCGAAAGGTTTCTTCGTACACTAGGTCCTTAGACCAAATCTTTTCCAGTGCTTTTTCGTTCCATAAACTAAATTTAAAATTCATTCTAGCAAAAATACTTACACTAAACGAATGACAAAAACATACTATTTTTTAGATAGTTGAAAAACATTTTTTGTTACATAGTTTAATTTTTAAGGTTATGATCTCTATTACAAAGATAATAAACAAACTCTAAAGATTTTATTTTTGAATTTACTTAGGTATATAAAGTCATATCACCATACAACAAAACCTTAACTTTAATTTTCAAGAGTTATAAACTACTGATTTTAAATTATTATCATTAAAATTATAAACAACGCTTACCGTACACGCACTAATTTCAAAATAAAAGTTAGTCTAACATTCGTTTTCTTAATTTATGATTATGTCTTGAGTAAATTTGTTTAAAAATATTTTCAATGATCTAAAATTAAAAGTGTAGCTTACTTACAATATTGTATTTTTATATCTATAAATATTTTTCTTGTTAAACTTTTATACCACTTGTTGTGTTTCGCTTAGAATAATAAAATAATATATTCCCTAAAATATCCCTAAAAATATTAAAAAACAATTTTTATATGTTTTTCAAACAAAAGTTTTGGTTTTTACTTAAAAATGTCAAGAATATTTAGCTGATCCTTTTTTGTCTTTTCTTTAATCTTTTTTGCAAACCATACCCAGTTTGAAAGCCTTTTGAAAAACTTCGAACAAACTCTCTATGATGTTGTAAAAGCATGCGTCTAATTTTATTTACGTTCAAGTCTGTTTAAAATATGTTTGTTTGATATAACTTTTAAGTATATTATAATTTAAATATTGATGTGAAAATATTTTAATGAGTAAATATATGGATTAATAAAGAGGCACCGATATATGTAAACTGAGCAGCTCAATATACTTTTAGACAAAAAATAAATTGCAAGAAAAATTTAATTAGTATTTGTTTTTATTAAGTAACATTGTTGTTTTGGTTATACTTGTGAAATTTTTTTGATGGACAGTTCAATCCAGTTGTTACTTTTACTGTTTCTTTTTTGGAATTTTTAATTTTAATCTTGTCTTTTTGTAAATCTTTTGTAAAATCAGTGTTTTTAATCAAACTAATTAAAAAGTTATTCATTATTTTTTGGTATAAAAAAATATTTATTTTTATTTGTTAATATTTGTTTATTTAAAAAAAATATGTCAACTAGGCAACTTAGTATCAATAATAAACCAAAATCTAAAGCAATCGATAACTAAGCACTTTTGACCAAGTTTAACATACGTAGTTACGCGGCAGACATAATAGTACAGTTCTCCATTTATGCCTCTAAATTCTTAGAAATAATGTATAAGTCAAAAGCTTTTTTTAGTTAAAAAAAAGAGTTAGGATAAATCATAGTCCATAACAGTTTAATAAAAAATCTTACTTTAAAAAGTTAAAAGTCATACGAATTATAAGTGTATCGAGAGCTTTTAATTTGTACATTAAAAAATAACTATTTAATGACTAGAATGTGGTCAAATATGTTACAAATTCAAGCACGAGTATTAAAAGCTTACAACAATATAAAAAGTTATTTAGAGCTTTGAAATAATTTGTTGTGGTATAAGCTAACCTCATTTTAGTCGCATCAACCTTCGTTCTATCATGTGGACGTGAAAACCAGATTACCTTAGCCATCAATCACAACCTGATAGCCTTGTTTTATGTTTACTATCAAACAAAGTCTTGTGAGCTTTAAACAAATGTTTGCACGTATTTAGGTCGAGTCTAATTCAAAAAGTTAATTGATGATGGCATATTTTTTCCAAGGTAGAAAAACTATAGGTAATCTTGCGCAGTAGACAAGAAATGTTTATTTAAACCATTTACAGTTTATAAATCGTTCAGATCTTTTTATTTCATTTTTAAATCAAATACTTAATAATTAGTTGATGAATAGTTTTCAAAGTTGAAAGAAAAAAGTTTAAAAAATTCAAAACAAAGTAATTTTTAAAATAAAGATGTAGTTTAAGTATATAAATCTAAAAATCGATCGTGCAACTTGTTCATATTTTCCATAAAAAACTTTTTAAAAGTTTAAACCAGAATATAATTTTTAACTATTTTTAGTTATTAGTTCTTCATTTTTTTATTAAAAAAAAAAAGAACAGAAAGTTTTACAAAGTTTAGTTTAGTTATACAACCTAGAAAAAACTCATTTTAAACTTAAAAACAAAAAGTTATATTTTTAAATAAATCTGGCCACCCATGACAATAGCAAAACTCTAAACTTTGTTGGCAAGCAGTTATAGTTGTGGTTCTTTTGCTCAAAAAGCTCTTTTCGTTTTAGTAAGCTTATCGTGTTTTGTAAATAGTTAAGACATAAATCGCAATCTTTTATAATTTAAATCCTTAGTATAATTCATGAACATGAGATTAAAAAGAAGAGTAAAGATAAGCTCTTTTATTAATTAGTTTTTTAAGTAAAAAAAATTATAAAAAACCATTTTCATAGTTTCACTTGAAGTTTTAAATTAAACAAATATTCGACAATAAAAAAAGGGTATACTTATTTTTTGAGAAAGTTAACTTAAGACTTCAGAATAAAATGAAACTGGTAAGCAGCTTAATAATACAAAAATGCTAAAGTATATTAAAAGTTTATATGTTTAAATATTGAGGATATTAATTAGCTTATAAAGTTTTTCTGGTACTAAATTATCCTATTATCGCATCTTCAAATAATTAAAAAAAAAAATGTTTTAAAAGCTCAAAAAACCTTAGTTAGAACTTTTTTAAAAGTCTGACTTTTGAAGCAGTAATAACGTAATACTTTTGTTATAGAATATACATTTTGTCTTGATATTTTATCAACACCAATAAAAATATTTTTTCTTTATTGTTAAAATAAGCTTTAGTAAAACTAAAGTCTAAGTACAAGTTTGTTTAAGAAATATAACTATTGTAGATTCTTTTATGATAATAGTTAAAGCGAATTGAAAAAATATAAACGTATACATATATAAATATTAAGAGAATACTAAACAAAATCGTAAAAAGCACTGAAACATCGCTTTAGTAGAACTATTTACATATCAAATGTAGAGAGGAAAAATGACATTGGAAGTTTATTTATTTTGAAATCAAACTTAGCGGGTGTGATGAGAAAAGCCAGCACGTGACCGACCACAGGTGTTGCTTCTGTTTGGCCGCAAAAAAAATTGCAGTGTTTGATGCCCAAACATTGTGTTATAACAAAAAAATACGTCAAATGGCCGACTTTCAAATTTATTACTAAGTACATACGCGCCAGATTTCAGAATTAAGTAAAAAAATCTATTTCAATCTGATTTGTTTTCTATAATATTTAGTCTTAGAATATAATAAATAATATGTATATTAATACAGCTTTTTTGGAATTCTTGTGTAGTAAACCAGAAAGTATTTTTGTACCAACTAGAATTATTTTCGTTTAAACTAAATTCGACTAAAAAACTGTTTTGCTTCATAAAAAAACGTGTCAGGCTAACCGCAAATACAAAGTCTAAAAGATTAAAATTCTTAGTAGGCAATCAATCTTTAATAATTTAATTGACAGAACAAAATTAAGACGATCAAAATATTCAGGAAGTACTTACCGATTTTGACACAAAAACCACTTCATAATTAATAAAATACATTATAGCTCATATAACAACTAATAACAGTTTTTTAACGCTTTTCTGTTATTTAAAAGTAAATTATAAATTCATCGCTTGTCAATTTATTCGATATGACGTTTTGTTATGACGTCAATGAAAATAAATACTTGGCGACTTTCAGATAAAGCTGCGGAATAAGTCTGTTTCGGCCTGTAAAAATTTGACACTACTTGAAGTTTTTCAAAAACAAATGCTGTAACAAAACTAATTTTCATTTATACTAGTCTTAAAATAAATAAATTTTGATAGAAGCTGATTTGCTGTGGTCGCAATATGTTTTAAAACTTTTGTTCAACAGGGTTTTAAGAAAAATAATTAGGCTTTATACTGTAAATTTTAGATCCAGTAGAGCTGATCACCTTTTGTGTGCAGCGAAACAACGTCAGTCTAATAAAATGTTTTCATACAAAAGTAGTTCGTTTTACTTAGATTTTTAATGTTTTTAGTCCACGTGCTTATTACATTAAAAAAAAGGATGTCAAAACTTCATGGGCAACGTGTTAATGTTCAGCTTCCGGTGTCTTGTTTTGTGTCAGGCTGTACAGCAGTCACTAGATTGGCGCGCATCGTTTTAATCGGACTGCAATTGTTTCTCGACGCCGCTTATCTTTACATCGGGTATATATTTTTTTTTATTGCTGTGATGGAAGCGAGGAGACGTCGTTGTTGAGCTCTCGCTTTAAATTGCCACTGATGAGCGTTTAATCCGTCACAATAGCAGACAGGAAGCCGATAACTGTTTAGAATTTAGCTTAAGTGTGTAAATTATGACTACCGTTTAGTACAAGGTTATTAATTTTTCACTCAACCTAAACAACTACAATTTTTTTATCAGATAAATTTTTCAAAACGATATGTTAGCGAAATATAAAATAATTAATATGCAAAACTAAATACATTTTAAGACTTTAGCTAAATGTAAGTTTATTGTTTGTTTGGCTATGGTTAGTTTTCACCCTAACATGATCGTGCTGAAAATTAAAACACAAAGTTGTATGTCATGCCGCTTAAGTACGTATATCGTACGCATACTATTCTTAAGTCAAAAGTGCGTAGTTATACAACAGGTGAACTTTTATAGATTACTTCAAGCTTTGGTGTTAAAATAGTTTTAAAAAGCCAAGTAGACATTTAAGTACAAAAGTGTTAACACGAATGCAAATATAACAAAAAAAAATTATTAAAAAAACTAGTAGCTCTAACATTAAGATTAAAGCTTTAGTTCAATGTAAAGATTGTAAAACTTTTCTCAAAATTATAAGGCCTATACTTCAACTACGATATTGTCTTTTGCCAGGTTTCAAGGTATGTTCTTTATAGATTCTCGTACTGTGTTTAGCTTAGATAAACCTTACTAATTTTTATGTATAAAAAAGTATTCATAAAAAGTTTTTTTACTGATAAGTAATTAATCGATTTATCATGAAAGTATTTACAAAAAGAATACATTAACATAAAAAATTCCAAAAACCAATTAATTAAGAATTATAAAACTAGTTTGAAAATCTTGCAAAACTTGTACATAAAATCAAAACTTTATCAAAACAACTTTTAAATAAACATAATTTTTAAAATGAGTATAAGTTTTGTGTAACTAGTATAAAACCTTTATGTCTCATATCATGTATTTACTACTTAAGTTATTTTATTTTCCAAATCTAAAGCACAAAAGCTATACTTAGATGCATAATTTAATTGTTATATGTGTAAATTATGCAACTTTGTTTATAATTATACATACGAAATCTTGTCAAGATGTAACAGAAAAAAAAAGTTGAATCTCACTTTTTTTGTAAAAGTTTTCAATTATACGGATATGTAGTTAATAGGAAGATTTATAATAAAACTTTAGAAGTGATTTGAATACCTTCAAAACACTTCTTTAACTTTTGTCGTTCGTCGTACACTCATTGAAAAATTTTTAGATAACTAATCTTTTAAATGTAAGAAAAATGGTTGTTTATTAAAACTATTTTGTTTGTTTTTTGAATAAAAAATAACTGTTTTAGGTGAAAAAATTATTCTATAAAGTTGTTCTATTTTTATCTGAAAAGGATCGTTATACTAAGCTAGTTGCAAAAAATACTATTGAAATTTATTACTTTTATATTTTATGTTATTATATATATAGTAGTTGTTTTGTTCTATAAATTAGTTTTAAGGAATAACAATTATAAAGTAGTAAATTTAACAAAAAGGTGCATTACTAGAAGACTTTTAAATATGATCTAGCAAAAATTCTTATAAAAACAAACTCGATGTTTTATAAAACTCGTTAAACTTTTTTTCTTTTTTTTTTGAATAAGTTTGTAATTTTATAATTCATATAAAATAAAATTTTTATTTAAAAAAACAACTGATATTTTTATGTTTATTTTGTTAAAGAATTTCGTTGTAAAGTTTGATTGTAAGATAAAAATTTTCATACTTTGTTGAATTGTTTAGTTTCACAAAAAAAAACTATATCAAAAAATTATTTTAACTTTTAGTTTTTCTATGTTTTTTTTTTATTAATTACTACGCTTTAGTTTAGTACATACTTCTAAAATCTTAAAAATATTTTTTTTTTAACGTTAGAAACAACAAATACAACTTTTGTGTCTTATACAAAATAGTTCAAACTACATAGTTTACAGCCAAAAACTATTTACGAAAACTTAAACTGATTGCCCTTCGGCTATTTTATATAAGATTAATTCGAATCAACCAGCTCGCATTAACTAAGGCAAATACAGAAAATCGCTCGATTAAGCTTGTGTTTTGTTTACAGTCTGGGAGATTATCTGATTATGACGTATTGCGAATCTAACTCTAACAAGTGTCACGTCCCAAAACTATACTGAGGCCGTTTTACAATGTTGTATACAATATTCGAAAAAACTAAAGCTGCTGATATTGATAAAACAAGTTTAAAGGGATAAATAAATAATTTTATTTATAAGTTTAATTAAACTATCATCAAATCAATAAAACCGTGTTTAAAATTTTTTTAAGTAAGTTGTTTAAAATATTCTCCTACGTTTTAAACATTGGGAAAAAGTCTCTGCCAAAACACTAAATGTTTAAAAAAAATAAAACTAAATGATAAAAAGTAAAAAAAAAGTTTAACTTTTTTGAAGCGTCTTTAAAAATAGTCTTTGTTGTGCCCTAAACAATTATAATAAACTTTGACAGAACAAACAAATAAAAATTCAGAAAAATTAATGCAAATTTAAAATTATAAACAGAAAAGCAATAACGTATGTTTTTTTACAAGATTAGCTGACAAAAACAGTATGCAGATAAATTGAGAAAGTAACCAAAGTAAATATTTTTTTTTTAATCATTTTAATATTTAGTAAGTTGCAAACCTGCAACTTAATGTTTAATTTTTTTCCATGTCAGTAGTTACTTTTTGTGTATTCTTTTACAAAGATGAAAAAAATTTAACTTGTTTTTGAAATAAAAAGTTGACAGAAAATTAATAAAATGTAAAAGCTTATTTCAAAAGTGCCGAAGCGGAATTTAACCTACTGCTAAGCCTTTTTACTTTAAACCTAAAAATTTCGTAAAGCACAGCAAAATTTCTAAAGTAATTTTCAGCTAAAAAAGAAGTGTTAATCAAAGTGTGCTTATAACTTTTTTTGGGATCAAAATTTTTATATGTAGTAAAACTTTTTTCAATTGTGGTAGTGCATACCAGAGACGACGATGAACTGCTAGCTAAAAAAGTAGTAGTTGAAACAAATTTTATTTTTACCATAAAGGAGTTCTAGTTTCATGCTATATTTAAACTAGATATTCGGAACGGTAGATCCTTTTGAACAAAAATATATGTCCCATGTAAAGCTTTTGACATTATCCCTACAATGAAACGTTAACAATTAATTAGATGTAAATAAACCATCGCTTATACAAAATTGAACTTTAAAGTTAAAATGATTAGCTTTGAAAATATAAAAAACATTAAAGTTCTATACTAATAATTAGGATAAAGAAAAAAAAACGCTTATAAACATGGTCAATGATTCTGGTTTTCAGAAAACCTTTCAGTCATCGAGCTACATACACCTCATTTACTTCAACTATTTTAGCTTAATCAAATGGAATGATAAACTTTAAGAACTTATTGTTGAATTAATATACTTTTTTAGAAGTTTACTCAAGTTAGCGGTGTTAAACATACAGTCAGCGGGCCAGATCCAGGTCGCAAAGAGTGTATATCGCGCCCTTGATCCACTTTTTAGATGGAAAACAGCTTAGGAAAAACTGTTCAAAAAATGAATTTTTACTAACAATATTTATTTTCTAAACGCTATTACGCTATTAACTTGATTTTAGTAGACATTGGTGCATATAAATGATTATTACATTGTAGTTTTACTTAGTTTTTGTTTAGTTTTATGCCTGCTAAGACGTTTTTTTAACAATTTCGATCCGCTGAAAATTTATTTTTGTAAATCTGACCAACCGAGAGAATAATTCCCACCCCTACCTGAACTTAGGCTGGTCAGTTATTTAGTTTTACAGTTTAGTTAGAAAACATTCCACTAGTATCACTTTTTAACCACGATAAAGCTGATTCAAAAAAGTCCAAGGTATTTTTCAGATTTTAGAACATCGTTATATAAAATATTAAATTATTTATGAAAACATCTATCTGTATTGTTCTTGTCTCGACATAAAAAAAAGTTGTGAGGATTAACTAAGTCAGTTTTTAATTTGTATAACTTTACCCTTCCTTAAATAACTAACGTTTTCCTAACAACAACTATTTATTTAAAAGAAAAACCTCTGGTTGCAAATCATTTAGAAAATACACTCTAAATTTAATTCACAACACTTAAACTAGAAATTGTATGAAAATCATAAAGCTTGAATTTCCAAACAAGTGCTTGTCGACAAAACAAGTAAAACTAAACACCAAATATTTAATTAAACAATCATTTCCACAAAAGTGAGCCAACAATAAGTTGCTTTAATACATCTAATCCACTACTTCATGTCATAAATTAAAAAAAAAATGTATCTTATACTTTTCTCAAAATTTAATACATGGCAGTAGTGAAGAAAGTTCAATATCATACAGAAATAAAAAGAATAAAAAACAACGTGAGTAGTTTTATTAGTGAAACTATTTACGTTAAGTTGTATAATGTGCACAGAACTTGTTCTAACGTAACTTACGGCGCATACTTTTTAAACTTGGAAAATCACTGTTTTAGAGCAATATTCAGAAGACTTTAAGTAGACTTAAGTACGTTCAAAAATCCTTTCTAGTTGAATGCTTTATTTAAAATATTTTAGATCATTTTGTTATAATAGTTTCTTTTGTAATTACTGTCGTGTTAAAATAAAAAAGCTTAATAAAAAAACAGCATAGTAGTATAAATAAACAAAAAAGAGAATAAAAAAGTATCTTGAAAAGAATTAAAAAAACTTCAGAATTGGGACCCGAATAAACACAAGTTGAGGACTAAAACGCTGAAAAATAGTTTATACTTTGAAGGCACTTAGCGCAACTATGTTACACCAAGTCTTAGTCTATATTTTTGAACACTTAAGTTTTTGTAGAACGGTTTTCCAAGTTTTAGTTAAGACCTAGCACTAAAAAAAAACTAGACGAAGCTTCGTTCTAAATTTTTTTTTATCAAAAAAATGTTTCAAATTAAAGTTTAATTTGTTTTTATAAGTTAAATTTTATCTTTACAAAAACAAGCTCAAATTATCATTTTTTAATCTCATTATGAACTATAAATTACTATATCTTCTATGCTACAAAAAATAAATAAACGATGGTTTAATAATCTACAAGTTTATTGCAACATTTTGTTCAAATTGTTCAGGGAAAAAAAATCACTAGTAAAAACAATTGACTGTGTCCTGGACCGATTTGCGAGTTATATATAAATCTTGTCTATATTTTCTATGCAAATACTTCTTTAGACTAAAGACGTTTCGCAGTCAATAATGTGTGAACAGTTTTAAAAAGTCTATAAATATTAAAGTTTTAAGATAAATATTGAAAGAAATTACATACAAAATGTACTTATGTTTCCAACTAAAACTAGACAATAAGTATATACGATATGTATTTTATTTTCTTTAACAAAAATATAATACTTATAGGTTATAACTTACAGTTAGTTTAATTTAGTTTAGTAAGATTCAACTAATTTTGTTTTTCAAACTATATTGTAATACCATTTGTAATATCAAAAACAGAATGAAATAAATTGTCTAAAACAAATTTGGTAAAATCATCTTATCAAAAAAAAGTGGTTTAAAACAAATTTTATACTGAAACAATTAAATATCATGATAAAAATTCACTGAGGAAATGTATTAGTGTTTAGTAAGCAATAAAATTAAAGCTAAATCTTAGTTCTAAAATACTAGTAATATCATAAAATAATATTTAAAACATAAAAAACTTTACTTATTTTAAAGTTTAGACATCAGTTTTGTATATTTTAACTCGAAAAATTAAGTACAACAGCCTGCAGGGTAACTTTGTAGGATGAATTTTTAAAAAAATGTGGAGGTATACAGCTGGTACGAAAAACTATAGCAGGTTTAAATTTAGCCATAGTACTGATGTTTAACAGTTACAATTGTCATTTATCGTAAGTATAAACTTCGTTTTACAAATGGGTAATACTAATGAACAGTTTTAATACACATTTTTGTTTGATTATATCTGTAACGTTTAATAAACAAACATTTATTTTAAAACATTTTATATTAATAGGTCAACATAAAAAATTGAAAGTATAAAACTTTACTTTTTTTTGTTTAAAACTCCATCAGTGCTTTTTTTTACTTATGTCAGTGAATCATAAATTAAAAAAACGTATTAAACATTAAAACTAAAATTTTTTAAATAGAAGTTATACGGGTGCAAAACTAACACAATATCTGAAAGTTTTTGATTTTTAGCATAAAAAAATGCAAAATAATGTTTATTCATTAGTTCATCATTATTTAGATTTACACATTTTAGTTTTACAATATACACTTAATAACATACAACACATTAATATTTTTGTACAGTTTTTTTTTTAACTTGCCAGAACCATGTTGTAAAAACAGGCGTAACGAATCAAAACTGTAATTTTATAGTAAAATGTTTTTAATTTGATATAAAATGAGTTATGACTCTATATGTTTCTATTTATTGCATCAAAATGTTTTATTTTGTGTAAAACATGAAGAAATTTTAACTAATAATTGTTTAACTGAAAAAACAATTTCACTATAGTATTAAAATTTTTCTTTACCTAAAAAATATCTTTCAAGCAATAAAATTATATCATAAACACTTCTTGGTCTTTTATGAAGTGTTTTTTTTTTGAGTCGGTGTTAGTTCTTGTTTTATAAAAGTTATGTATAAATTTGTTGTGGATAAACTAGTTTGAGTTCTATTTTTATGCCTCTTTTAGCATCTGCTCTTCAAACTTAGTCCTCATTAAATAAGTTAAAAATTTCGATTAAATAAACAACACCTTACTTGTGTATCTACAAATTTATCAGTTTTCAGCTGAGTTTGCACTATCACAGTTTTTATTAATTTTTATATTTAAATAAGCCACTTAAAAATTTTTAATCGAAGTTTTTTTTTTGTACACTTAGCATTCATAAAATAGATTTCTACATATTGATGATTAAAAGTATGGTAAGCTTTCATTCTTATCCTTTTTTAGTTATGATCAAATTTTAAAACTTTTAAATGTTATCAATCAATATATTTTTTTTTGTTATGTATTAACAAGATTTTGAAATAATATATTATGCTTATATTTAAGCTAATTATAAAAATAAAAACTTAAATTTGTAAAATTAAGATTTATAGTCTTGTAGACCACTGAAAGGTAATTAAAAAGCTGAGTCGGCACTTGTTTTAATTAGTGATGTACCGGACTCACTATCCGGGTCCGGGTCCGGCCGGATATTGCCATTTTTGTCTGATATCCGGATCCGGCCGGATTCTAATTTGAAAAAAAAGTCCGGATCCGGTTCCGGCCGGACTCTAATTTGAAAAAAAAAGTCCGGATCCGGTTCCGGCCGGATTCTAATTTGAAAAAAAAGTCCGAATCCGGGTCCGGCCGGATCCTAACAGAGATCCGGCCGGACCCGGATCTAGTTAGTGAAAAAGAGCATACTGAAAAGTATTTTTTCAAAATCAAACTCTGTGTAAATTTTTAAGAGTCATTTTCGTCAGTTAAAACTAAACACCTACCATGATTGGCTCATTTTGTACACGTGACTAATTTACATTTGTTTACATTTAAACTATGAAATAAACATTTTAGAAATACAACTCTTTACATATGTTGTAAAATTGAAAACTTTGGAATGAATACTTGCATTATTTATTGTTTAAAGTTGAGCTCAGAGAATATTTAGAGTTAATACGGTTGAATGTACGAGCCAATGAGAATCATATGACGAAATGTTTTTTAAACTAAATACTGATGCAACAAAACATCAGAATATGACAGGCAGTTTATATGTAAGCAGTTAGTTAGTTTGGTGTGCAGCTTGATGCAACAAAATATCTTGAACTTTTTTGTGAATGGTTATTGTAAGTAGTGTTTTGTTTTAAAAGTGAATATTTCAACTGGTGTTTAATTATTTAAATATTTAAGCCAGGTTGATAGTTTAATAGTTTTTTTTAAATTTTTACAGTTTTCTGTTTACTAAAAGTTTTATTTAATTTTTAGTTTATTGTTTTAAGTCTTTTAATATAGATTTAAAGAGCTTCCAGTTTTGTTACCAAAGTAATTAATAATTTTGTATATGCTAGTATTTCTTGTTGTGTTTTATATAAAAGATTCATCACTCAAAACTGTCGTGTCTGATTATAGAAAGTAGTCTCAGTTAGAATTTAGTATCAATCAAATAAGGTAGGATTTAAATATGATGGGTAGTACTAATAAGTTAAGTGTACCACAATCAGTCCACATTTTTACTACCAAATTTTCAACCTTTGGAAGCTGTTCTACTGATTATTAGATTAAAGTAATTTTTTCAGTTTTTAAAAACCTCATTCTGACTCAGGCTTGTTTATACTCACTCTAGATAGTTTTAATGACGTAAACAGTGGTAACCCTGCTAGTTTGAAAATTTTTGGGAATTTTATAAAATCTAAGACTGCCTCAGGCTAGTTTTCTTTTAAATTTTGAATGGGTTTGAGCTGATCCAGTTTTCAATATTTTGTAATTTTCTAGTGTATTTTTTTCAAAAACTTGATTTCAGATTTTTAATTGTAAATAACACCTAAATTTGTAAACCTTGTGGCTAGCTGTTCTACTTATTATTAGATTAAAGTTCTTTTTTTTCAGTTTTTAAAAACCTCATTCTGACTCAGGCTAGTTTATACTAGTGATGTACGGACTCACTATCCGGGTCCGGCCGGATATTGCCATTTTTGTCTAATATCCGGATCCGGCCGGATTCTAATTTGAAAAAAAAGTCCGGATCCGGTTCCGGCCGGATTCTAATTTGAAAAAAAAGTACATCCGGTACATCACTAGTTTTAATGCAGGTATATAACCGGTGACCCTAATATTGTAAATTTTTATTCTAAAGTAGTAACATTAGCAATCTGAGCATTGTTAGCTAGCACTGCTACTACTTGTTTCTTGTAACTGTTAAGAATAATTTTTAACTTATGATAAAGTTAGCTCTTATGATACTCAACTTATTAGTTCATTTACGGATTTTAAAACATTTTTTTAATTTCCATTAATGCAGAAAAACATTTTCGGCTATACATGTCCTTGGCATGATAACGAGCTTCTTTATTGCAATAACTGCAAGGGATTTGTGTTCAAAAACTTTTTAGCACACCAAATAAGAATTCTGAATAGGAGGTGGTGCCTCTAAAATGACTTTTTTCTCGACGATCTGTCTTAAATCTACGAGTTGTTTTTTTTTTTTTTTTCAACACTTAAAACTTAAAAAACGATTTTTTATAATTATTTCATTTGAAAGACTTTTTATAAAGTAGAATTAATACTCTCAAAAATCATCAAGATAATCTCATACCCTTTTTCGTAAAACTAAATCTAGCTCTTTTCTTATACGAAAGTTTCTCAAATATTCATGAAGCGCCAAAAACAAATTAGGAAAAAGTTGTTTTGCTTTACAACAGCCATAAACTAGTGTATTTTATTTTTCATTGCATTAATGTTTTCTTTGAAAAGCAGATTTGATGCACCGCAGTGTAAACATATTAAAAACTGCATTCAGTTTTAGAACAACAATAATAAGTAATTGTTATAATTTTTTTAAACATAAACGAAAACACTCAAAAAATACGGATTAAGAGCCTTTAGTTTTTTAGTTTTACAACCCTGTATCATGTCTAATGTCTAGTGATCTACCTAATCAAAAAATTAATATCTTGCCGTATCCTTTTTTAACTAGTATTTGACGGATCTGAATAAAGTTAATTGATTAATTTTTAGCGTATAGTATAATTTCTCAGCTAATTTCATAATCGTTTTGTTTACTTATAAATGAACGGGAAACGTTTTAAGTCGATGGGCTAGATTTACCTAAAAAGGCTTTTGATGGCCGGAATTATTAAAAAATTAATATGGGCAGTTTCAGAAAATTTAGATTGTTTATTTAAACCTTTAAACCCAAAATTTTATTATAGTAGTCAATTTTAAGTACTAATAAGTACGGAAAGTCAAGTTAATGGGCACGTTTATTATAAAAATACTTGAAGTTATTTGTTATAAGTTGGTGAAGCGACAAATAAAAAACTCTGTTGCAATGCAGTTTTATAATAACAAAGTGAAACTTTACACCAATTTTTTTTTTAAATACACGGTGTTTCGTTTCATGCACTAATGCCCAAATAATAAACTCTACAAAACGGTATAGGCAAAATTGTTCATACTAAACTCTTCAAAAAAAATTTTTGAAAATACAAAATTTGCTTGCTTTGCCTATTCAAAAACTTTTATCCACTGGTTCTAAGAAATCTTTACCAGCTTTAGTTTTTAGGGATAATATATTAAAAACAATAAACTAAATATAACTAAAGATCTTTTTATTTAGACCTAAACTTTGATAAAAAAGGATAAAAATCTGAAATTTGAAATGCAAATTATCATCTACTCCTGTAAAAATTTACTTATCCATAATAAAGAACTATAGTTAAAAAAAACAGAAAAGGTTTGTATAATGTACCGATTGAAAGTCATCATGGTGCTGAAATCTGTGAACTGGTTTGACTTTTCTTACTAAGCAAATTAAGTGAATTTTGACCCAAATAAACGTTTGCTTATATATATGCCTATATATATATTATGCCATGGTAGTAAATCATTTAAAAAAATTTTAGGCACAATAAATAAAACAACCTGGAAAAGTCTTTTAGTTTCTTTCTCTAAGCACAACCTCAAAATAAAAGTAAAACTAGCTAGACAGTGATAAAACAGATTTTTTGCTTTATCCTTTGATTTGCAGATCAATTATTAAAACCAATTAAAAAAAGCAAGAGAAAAAACTACAGATAAAACAAGAATTCAAATTATCCTATATTTATATACTATTTTTAAGTAGTGACCGAAAAGTAGTTCTTTGAATTCTCAAAACTAGATGATAAACATTTCCTAAAAAACCCTAATAAAAATAAATACTGGCCGAAATGAATACTGGCTAAAACTGATCAAAACGAACGTAGAGAGTAAAATCTCACATTAAGCTGACAATGTCTAAGACGTTGAGCTGTGAAGATTTGCCTGCGTCAATTTTTCGGACTTTACCCACAAACGGACGCTTCAGTACTTCGTACTTAAGCCCACTTGGTTAGATCACAACAGCGGTTTCACGCGACTATTCCTGCCTGATGAGTCCTAATAAGGACGAAACCGGTCGTAGGATTGTCTCGGATGCTGTTGATGTAGATCGTGCGGTGAAGTTCATTGTTTATATATCTAAAAAATCCTAAAAATGAAAACCATTAGAATTAGTTACGTGTGAATGCCAAACTTCAAAAATTTAGATAAACTATAAAACTGTATAAGAAAATAAAAACTCAAAAAGGGAGAAAGGAAGCTTTGTAATTGAAAAAAAATAGCCATATACTTAATAAAAATAAAATGCCTCTGAAAAAGTTTCAGCTATGCATATTAGTAAAACTACATTGCTTCAACAAGAATAAGTTTCAAGAGTTAATTTATTAAAGATATGCATAGTTTCACAACAAAAAGATTTTTAAAAAAGTACAAAACTAAGTTCAAATAATACACAAAACAAATTTTAATAAAAAAGATTAAAAATAAGAGTAGATACATCATTTAAAACAATACCAACCAAGAAAATAAGTACGACTCAATGACCAAGAATCGATGACTGAGAGGTCATTTTGTACATACAGGTCCTTCGAGTTATTTTGTTTATTGCGCCGCTCTATTTTTTTTGTTTTTTGTTCAATTAACTACTTTAAACAATGTCGAAAGATTACAAATAGTATTTGCTTACAACAAAACATCGTTTAAATCCATATCAGAAATAGGTAAATGCAGAAGTTTTGAAAAACTTTACCGAAAAGTAGTTTTCATTAACCGCTAACTGTCATTCTTTTTTTTTTCTTTTTTTAAACCGTTTTCAAAGTTTTATGACATTTTTTGCAATTTAGATTTTCTAAATTACTTTTTTTTTTGTATTTATACCTTTTACTATATTTAATTTTTGTGTAATGTACACTAATAAAAAAAAACTACAAGTTACCAATAAATAATACTCATGATTACATTTTGGTTTTATTTAATGGTCTTTTTTTTTGTACTTTGTAGACTTTATATTTGTCAAAGTTGCCCTGGTTATTAAACTTTGTTTAAATATCCTACTAGTGTAAAATTTTACTTTTTTATTTTTTGGTTCCTACTAGAAGAGGTTTCTTTGTAGACATAACTAACTTAAGAAAAAATTTCAGTTTTGAAAGTTAGGGGTCACGCAAAAGTCCATTTCAAAACTTTTTTACTTGGTTTGTACATTTCTGTACATTTGCCTAGATTATCTAGTGTAATTATTAAAGCTTTTTGTAATTATCCAAAAGACCTTTTATACTGTTTGTCGCAGATCCTAGATAACTAGTTTAAGTTTTAAAACTCCATTCAATTTTTCTGAATCCTTATATATCTCTTCATTACAAATCTCGGAATACTTAGTGTAAGTTCCAAAACTTCCAGAACCAGGAATATCTAATATGTGTTTCGGTAATCCCAAACAATATTGTGCACCCCTAAATAAGTTTCCTACAAATTTCGTGCACCCAAAAATTAATTTGGTGCGCACCGTGAAGACCTCTGGACAAGAGAAATTGTTTGATTATTGAAATTACAAATGTATACAAACACAAAGACTAGTTAAATAGGAATAAAAATGGTCATTAAACTTCAAAAACTTCTATAATAAATAAATAAAAGTGTTTCATGAAAAGAAGATAAAAAATTTACTATAAATCAGTCAATGATATATTTTTTATCTAAGTAATTAAGGTTAATATACGCTTAAAAAATTTAAAAAGATATATAGCTTTGCGATTTTCATTAATACTTATTGACATTTTTTTACAATTTTTACATTTTTACATTGTGTACAAACGATTTGTTGTAATAGTATAATTTTATTTTACTAAAATAGTACAAAAGTAATAAACTAAAGGGTTTTTTTTTTAATGAGTAAAAGTTTTTTTTGCTTTGTTTTTTGTTTTTTTTTATAACTTAATTTTAATTATTTTTTTCATTTTCTTGATTTTCTTTTTGAATAATAATTTTTATTAGGTTTTTTTTTCTACCACTGTTAACCCTAACCCTCGGTCAGTAACTGTTTTTTATTTATTTTTTTTTATTAGTTTATATATTTTTTTTATCTTTTGTTTTTTATATTTTTATCTATTTCTTTTTTATTTTTACTAACACTAATACCCCTAAACCTTACCCTCGGTCAATATTTATTTTTAATTTTTTTTACTCTCTTGCAAAAGTGACTGTCCGTGAAAAAGTGTCCCTTTGAGCTCATTTGACCCCTCGTGCAAAAGTGACCCTTCGTGCTTAAGTGTATTCGTGCATATTTGACCTAATCCCTTTTAAAATATTTGTAAATTTTCCGCACTCCCTAACAAAAATACCATGCGTCGCCACTGCTGTATTGGAAAAGATAATAAACTGCATTCATGGTGTTTGAGTCGAAAACCGAAAGGTTTTATCGTACACCAGGTTCTTAAACTAAACTTTTTGAACACTTATTTTTGTCGTTCAATAAGTTAATTACTGTGTATTTCTTTACGCTAAATAGTGTGTTAAAATTGTGTGTTAAACTCTAAAGTTTAGAGTCTAAACTGTCTGATTTGTTTCTTTAATTAGTAATTTATGTTCTTCTATATTAAGTTTATGATGGGCATTGGAAATAAAACCTCTTTAAATTTTTTTTGAAAATTGGTGACATGAAAGCCAATATTCTAATGATCTTGAGATTAAACTAGTTAAAAAAAGTTATATACTACTTAAGCTTTAAATAAAGTTCAAGAAATTGATAAGGTTTAAGTTTCAAGGTTATTTTTTGAGTTTTCAGATGTTATAAATTTGACTATTTTTAAAGTTTTAAAATTTACTTTCGAAGTATAAATTTTTTTTAACTACTTTAAAAAATCATTTTGTATCGTTTTTCATACTTTTGAAAATATATTTTAAACTTTTGTTTACTAGGTTTAAAATTTAAAGAAGAAACAACAAAACGGAACTTATTAATGTGATTACCAATAAAATATATAATTTGTATAATAAAATTAACTGACACACTCAATTCATGCCGTTTCTTCATTAAAAAACTTAATAATGTTTCATATATTGTATTAACCGATATAAACCCTTGTTAATATCTATCTGATAAATTTGATAGAAAGGGTTCTTTTTACAGTAAAAACAGTTTTTATACATTGCATTGACTACAGACTGTTAAAACACAAAAACTAATATAATTAACTATTCAATTTACCTATTTTCATGCTCAGAAAAACACCTAAGGTTAAATACAAAATAAGCATATAGCAAAATTATTTCTAGATCTACTACTTAAAGCCTGAAAACTTTTGTTCTATAAGGAGTCTTTGTAAATATGAGTTCTTGTTAATTTGTTTAACAATTGTTCATAAAGTTTTAGTCTACATCTAAGTATGATTTTAATTGATTTTATTTTTTATTTTATATATATTAAATTTATTCTTATAATCAATTTAAAAAAGTTGATCTCTGAGAAGTTTTTCTTTCTTTTATTTTCTTCTTTAAATAAAAAGTATCGACAAATACATTGCGTTTGTATTTAAATAGAATTTTTTTAACACACTTATCAAATACTGTTGTGTTTAACTAGGCTATGAAATATAATATATTGGAAGAACTTCTCAGAGATTAAATCGAGAGGGATCAACATGTATCAAAATCCCTCAGAAAGTGGATGGCCAATAAAGATAGTAAACAGACCAAAAGTCCTTCGGCAATTACTTAATTACCCGGACTGCTCCAAACATTATAACAACAACAAATTTACAACTTTAACTAAATGACGTAACATATATCATTAAAGAGTTTTAGAATCACTTTTTATAAAAACCTATAAGCCTAAACTTTTTAAACAAAATTAGTTCACAATATTAACTTGTATAAACTGTTATAGTTTTTTATACAAGATACGTAGAGTTCGAATTAAACAAAGCGAGCTCTACAGCCTAGAATCAATATTGATTGAGGAAGAGCGACCTAAGTTAAATACGCAAATAGCATTAAATGGAAAAAAAAAATTATTAACAATTTATTATTAAACATATATTTTCTTTAGCTTTACTTGCTAACTCACAAAAGTTTTTATTTATTTGAATTTATTCATACGTCATAATTCAAAGTTTTTTTTTAACTGTATACTAACCAAAAAAAACTTTCAAATTCATTTAACATTGATCACTTGAAAATGGAACTAGTTTAGTTTTAAAAAGCTTTGTGAAATAAAATATAAAGAAAAAATGAATAATCTGTTAATAATAAGTTGCAAATGGTATATAAGTTATAGTTTTTTTTTAACATTTTCATTTAGTTTACTTTAAACTGTTTTTTTTTAATTGCGTAAGTATATTCTAATGTAATTTTTAGGAAGCTTTAATTCTTTATTTCTTTTAAATAAGTAGATTAACTAAATTCTGATAATTAAATTTTACTTCATAAGTTTTCATAGGCTTTTTATTATTACTATTCACGTTTATATAGTTTTAAGACTTGTAAGAATATACTCTATTATATTATGTTTTTACTATCTTAAGTTTTCTATTTATTTACTTATGCTTAAAAAGTCTTGTTTATTTAGTTTTTACCAAATTTTTTTTTAAATAGTATTCATTTCACTTTTTTAAAATTCATTATGACGTATCCATTATCTAGCTTTCATACATGTTAATATCATATTTTATAGCTCAGTTAAACACAACAGTAGTTGAAAAGTGTCTTTTGAAAAACTTTCTACTTAAATAAAAATGCAATACATTTGTCGACATTTTTTTTTTAGTTTTGTTCTCCAAAAAAGTCATTTTCTTCTTTAGTTTTTGTTATACAGATTTTATACTTCAAAACCTTTTATTGATAGTAATGTCTTTGAAAACTTTTACTGAGGAAAATTAAAAGTATTGAATATTTATCTTATTAAGTTTCGTAAAAAAAATATCAGATATTTTTTTGTTTTTTGTGCTAAAGATTAAAAAAAATAGAAACAATTTAAGGTGAAAAATACTTAAAACTAACACCATATGTGATATAAATAGGACACTTCTTAATTCAAACAGCTATTTTGTCATTAAATAACTATTTAAACTATATAAATTTATATGGTAAAATCTTTCAAAACTTAGTATACTTTTATAAAAAAAACAAATGTTTTAAAAGTAAGTAGGTCAAAACCTAAAACATTAACCAACAATTTTTGTCTAAGTAACTTTGTTTTAAACAACCAGTTATTGATGTTTTAATATATATAACACTCTAATTTAACTTCAAGTACTTTTTTAATCAAAGCTTAAAAGATTAAAGAAGTTTTCATAAAACAGAATAACAAATTGTTACAATCATGTTTTGTATTAATACTTTGACATTTAACGTTTTTAAACATCCGGCCTTTTTATCTTTTCCTAAAACATCGTGACTATTTTATAATTTGATATTTTTTGTTAATATATTGCAGTCGTGATTTTTGTTGATGCACGTACAATAAATCTTTCTTTTGTAAATTGTGGTTTTACAAAGATGTTTATTTTTTGATCATTTATAGTTAAAACAATTAAAATGCTTTTCTGTGACTCTTTATATCTAAATATTGTGTACCTTTATACCTTAAAAAAATTTTTTTAGAAGTCTAATGACCATGAAATATAAAAAAATAGAATAAAGAATTTAATTGTTAAAAACTTCAACATGCAATTTTTCAGAATCAACGAAAGTAATTAATGTTTTTCTACACATTTGATTATTATTATAAATTTTAATCAGTTTATTTCTTTTGTATTCCTGTACATTTTTGATACTTTTTATCAGCTTCATACTAAACAAAATATACGATTAAATGTCGTATGATAGTAAAAATTGTTTAGATATAGTTTTTTTAGCTAGAACTTTTTTTCTAATTTGCACATAAAAGTTTGCACATTCTTCTATTTTTTAATAAATATAAAAATTAATATTTAAAACTACTTCTTATTAAATTAAATTAAGTAAACAACTAATAAGGTAACATTAATTGATTTTTCTATTCTCTAAGTACTTAAGATGTACTACAAACTATTTTAAATAAAAACAAAGTCTTTAAAGTTATAATTTAAAAGCCTATATCAACATAAACGTATAATTTAATTTAAATACTATCAATTATAATTCAAATAAAGTTTTAGTCTAGTATGATCTATTACTTTTGTTTTATGTCTTTATCATGTTTGTATAATACTTTTACATTATAACAAACTTTTTTAAACATACAGCACAAGTTAGTATAAAGATAATAGAAAACCAGTAGAAAAAATTCTAAAATTTGTATATATAGTTATTTGCCTTAGCTCAATGCTCAGTTTACTGAAAAGTAAAGAACTTATTTAAAAAGAGGTGTGCAAATTAAATATTTGATTCACGACAGGTTTCGGTGGCAAAAATTTCGACTTCTTCATATTTAATTTATTATTTTATATTTAATTTCTTTAGTTTAATATTTTATTTTGCTTGAAGAGGTCGCAATTTTTTGCCACCGAAACCGGTCGTGAATAAAATATTTAATTTGCACACCTCTATTTAAAATTTTTATATATTGAATTAATTTAAAAGGCTCAAGTATACTACCAAAAATTACAATGTAAATTGCAAAGTTACAACAAGTATTGGAAGTAGAGTTTATTTTAAAACTATACTTATCGATATAAATTAGGAAAATGTATCACGATGTTTTTATAGTTTTAGTAAATACTTTTAGTTGGATAACAAGTATATCAACAATTTCTTTTTATAAATTTTCAAAATGAAAGTATAGTATTTTTATAAATAATTTATTTAAGTTTACAGCACACAAACAATATTCAGGTCATATCGAAAAGCAACAATTGAAAGAAAGTTAATGCACCTAGCTTAATTTTATAATATTAAACTAATATTATAATTTTTTTTTTTACTTTGCAAAGAAAATCTTAATTTCTAAAATTTTACTTTTTTTTCTAAACTTATGCATTTTTAATTTCAAAACAAAGTTCTAGCTATAAACTTTTTATCATTATCTTTTTTAATAGTATATAAATAAAAAAGTATTTAAATACTAAAAGTTAAAATTAAAATAGCCTTTTATTTTGTAGCTTAAGAAGGTTTTCAAGACACCCTTCAACATGCATAATTTTTAACACAAAGAAAATCATAACTGCAGGTTAAAAAAAAAACGAAGCTGAGGTAGAGCTAAATGAGCTAAAAAAACCTACAAGCCAATTAAGATTATGGAGAATACATCATCATGCAAGGGAACTCCGACTTAAGATCTATTGGTAAGTTTAATGGACTCTTACTCATTTGCAAACTAAATGGACTAATCGATTGCGGCTGATAACCGTAGCTGTTGGCTTTAAAAGAGTCGTTTGCATATGTGCTGTCTTGATCATTGTAGCCTAGCAAGTCGTCTTGATAAGTTGAGTTTAAAAATGGTGAAAGAAGTTGCTTCTTCTGTTTATTTTTGGTTGAAAAGTCTTGAACTTTTTGTTTTTCATAGTTTTGCTGTTCTACTTCGCTCGCTCTTTCACTTTGAGCAAGAAAAGTTTCAGCTTTAGCGTTTATTTTATTAGGCAATGTCTGGGTCTTCCCACATGATTTCATCATCAAACCACCTTCTCGAACCATTTTACGTCTCCTACGCCTTCTGTTTTCAAATGAAAAGTTATAATTACAGTATTTTTTTTTTTGCTTAATAAATATTTGAAAACTGTTAGTTTTTCAGCCTAAAAATAATATTTATAAATGCTATATATTAAGCTATATATTATTCTTGTATATTAAGCAAAATCGGGAGTTTTTATAGAAAAACAGGTATTATTTACAATATATTTTATTTTCTAATTAAAATAAAGTTTAACGAAACATTTAACTACTATATTAGTTACATTATTTTCTAAAACTTTCTAAGTAGTTTAATTCGATTTTTAAATTAATTCTATAAATTTAATCCAAAATAAATTATTGTTTTTAACAGATTAAAACTTTTCAATAAAACAATTGCTATCAGTAATAACTTTCTAAGTAACTTTTAACGTTTAGATTAACTAGTTTGAATTTTTTTTTTGTAGCACTTAAAAATAATGTACAAATTTAAAATTGAGTCGTTATTGAATTTAAACTCAAACAATAAATTATCATTCTGAATCAAAATTCGCAGTTTTTTATAAGTAACGGACCAGACCTGTTATAAAAAAGTATTCACTAGCACATTTGTAGAGAAATTCCTAATTAATAGGAACTATTATTAACAGTAAGTTAAATTAAAACTAGATTTATATTTTTTCATTAAAAATGGTTAATTTTGCTAGCATTGCATAAATTACTTTCAAGCTAAAAACCAAGTCACGGGGCATATCTTAGTGGCAGGCTGTATTTTACCGATCCCTGTTTACAATGAAATTTCAAGCGTTTACTAGACTCCTTAGTATCTTTTTAGTATATATATGATTAAAAATGTTAGCAGTTTTATTACAAAATGTTGGTCAATAGTGCTCGACAAAAATTTGAAGCTAAATATTATTTATATAACAAATGATAATTTTTAAAGTATACTATCAAAATATACCCGATCAAAATCCACCCGATTTAATTTTGTAATTTCTTTATTTCTAAATTTATTTGTTTATTTGTTACATTTTTTGCATTTTCTTTGTTAATTTAATTTTTACTATTACTGTTACCCCTTACCCTTACCCTCGGTCGGTAAGAGGTTCTAGAATTTGACTGGGTGGATTTCGATCGAGTGGATTTTGAACGCGGATGGATTTTGATCGCGGGTGGATTTTGAACGTGTCCCGTTTTTACATACCTTTCACGTATAAGGTTGCAAATTATCCTCATTTAAAACGCTTATTTATTAAAATTCTATATACAATTTCAGAACTCTAGCAATATTAAAGGTAATATGACGTAGTAATAGTTTTTATGATTTTAAGAAATTTTTATCTCAGCTAACTGAACTAAAAATAGTTAAGATTTTAAAAATTTTACTACGTCATTATATGTTTTACGTTTTTAATATTCTAGCACATATTTCAAATGTTTTTCAAGTCATACAATTTGTTTTTACATGAAAATAAAACCAAGTTTTTTATATTTTTGCGTTAAATGCAGTTTTAAAAAATAATGATAAATTATTTTTTTCATTTTATTTTAATACAACTGTTAGTTTCAAGAAAACACTATAAACCAGTTTTAAATCAACTAAAACTATTATATTACAAGTCTAGCTTTTAGATGAAAATATGTTTATAGATTTATAGTAATAGAATAATTTTTGGACCAATACAAAATTTTTCAAACATTACCTATAAGAATTTAACATCAGTTTTGAAATAATATTCTGAACTTACCTAAAGTTTCCTTTTTCAAACATTGTTCCACTTGCTGGGTCTAAAGTCCAATAGCTACCTTTTCCTGGATCATTTTCCGTCCTTGGCACTCTCTTGAAACAATCATTGAGAGACAAATTATGTCTAATTGAATTACGCCACCCTGCTTTACTGTTTTTGTAAAACGGAAAACTTGTGACGACAAAGTTGTAAATCTGCTGCAATGTCATTCTTTTTTTTACAGTGCTTTGTATTGCTAAGGCGATTAGTGCTGAGTAAGAGTAAGGTGGTCGATTTTTAATTTCTGTTTTTGTTTTTACTTCAATAACTTTAGAACTGTAAGATAAACTTGTTCCTACACTTTTCAATTGAAATGAAAACATTTCTTTGGCTTTTTTGTCATTTTTATCACTTTTATCTATGTTGTTGTTTAGGTACTTAGATACACAAGAATTTTTTTCTTGGAAAGGCAAGTCATTTGCTGTTGCTCCCACTGGTATAGTAGGAAGTTTTGAAGCAAACTCTTTAATTTCTAACGTTGATTGTTGATGTAGATGCAGTTGATCACTTTTGAACATTTTGTTATGTTTAAAATTACAAAAATCATTGTTCAGCTGGTTATCTATTTTAGTGTCATTTGTATTTACACGGAATGCAGAGTTGTTTTTAGAACTAAACACTTTTTGTTCTTCTTCGTTTCTTCGTAAAGAAGAAAAACTATTAAAACTTGAATGCACATGTTGGCTTTTTAACTTTTTTGAAAACGACGTCTGTGATTCTAAAAACTGATTTTGTCCGACGTAGTTGCACTGATTATTGTTAAAATTGTTTTGCATTGATACAGGACTATAATACGGCCAACTGCAGCTTGAAGACGAGCGGCTTGATGATAGAGAATCTTTTAAACTGCTAAAACTACTTGGTGGATATTGGTAACATCCTCTTAATCTAAAAGCACTCTCATTCGCAAATTCGCTCTCTGAATTTTTAAAACTTTCGTCTGCCATTGGTATATAAGTGTTAAAATTGTCATTTCGATTGTGGTAAATTTCAAATGAACTGTGCTGTTGATCAAAATGATCTGTATGTTTATTAAGAAAATATTGAGGATCGATTTGCTCTGCTTTTAGGTCGCATGATCTTGGATTACGAAAGCAATAAACCATTTCGTCTACATTTAGGTTTCCAAAAGCAGTAGAGGACTCGTAATTTAAATCGTTAGAAAAGTTGTTGTTGATCGAAGATAAGTTGAAATGACTATCAGTTTCATTTTCAGAGAAAAAAGTTTCATTACATTGAGGAAGGTTTGTTGTAGGTTCAATTTTACAGCAACTTTCTTCGTGATTCATCTTACTTTTCGCATAAGATGGCTGGTAAGAATCTACTCTGTTTATTAGCATACCTCTTTAAATAAAATTAGAGCCTAAAAATAAATAAAACTTAAGCAACGGTGTAACTCAAAATATTTGTTTCTTGAGTGGTATATCTAAAAAATAACATAACATATTTAATATCAAAATGCTAATGTTTTTCTTAAAAGGAACAAATTTTTAAAACTTGTATAAAAACATGTTAATGGTAAAACACATTTAGATACTTTATGACACCAAAAGAGCAGTATAAAAATCAATGAAATTTTGAATATAGTTTTAAAGTTTATTAGTGTATAAGTTTAGTTAATGTACTTTTATTAAAAAAGCTTCTTCGGACAAACAAAATGAAACTATTTTTTTATATCTCTTTAAAAAAATTAACAAAAGGTACAATCCGTCCGGAAACAAACATGATGACGAAGATATTACGTTTCATTTTAACTTAGCAGTTCAACGTTGTCAAAGAAATCTTAAGCAAATCGGTGGGCAATGACTACATATAAATCGGAAATGTTCATTCGTCATAATATCAACTACGTCACCAGTAGAACTGGTTTAATAAATTGAATTTTGATTAACTTTAGTTGTTAAAAATCTTAAATTAATATTTATTTCTTCAACTGCCTGAGATTGCTTTTAAGTACAAATTTCGGACTACAATTTTTTCTAAAAATACAAACTTTTCAAAGTGATAGAGTTACGGTTCTTTGTACTATGATCAATATTCTTTAAATTTTATGAACAGCCTACTGTAATTTTTTTTTTTTGAAGACCTTTAAAACAAAACCGTGAAAGCAACATGCACCACAAACTTTATAACTCAATTACCAACTTTTATTTTATTGTGATTTAGTATTTGATTAGTTTTAAGGCACCCATTTTTTTTTTTTGGCTACAATTTTCATAAGATTATTTAGATAAGATAATTAATTTATAAATAAACTAAAATATATTGATCAAACTAAATACACTTTATATTTTTAATATAAATAAATCACTTAACTTTTTATAAAATGGTGCTTAAAATATTATAACTTTGACAAAAGCGTTGCAAGAAACTATAGGGGAAAAATTGTTTTAAATATGATAAGCATATTACCTATGTTTTGTGTTAAAATTATTTTTTAGTTTGTAGATTGTTTCTGAAAAGGTGTATAGTATACAAATTAACTAACAGAGGTTCTTAAGGTAGTGATTTAGTATATTTACGGTACTTTAAAGCCTATATATTATAATGTAACGTAATTCTATAAAAAGTTTAAATGAGTTAGTTTGAATATAAGATTTTTTTAGTAAAAAAGGCTTATGATTGTTTAAGTTGACTATAAAAAGTTGCTCAATTTACAGAGTAAACAGTTTATTGAAATAATAATAAAAGTGCAAAATAGCTCTTCTATTTATTTTCCGATTTCAGTGAAAAAAAAAACTCCGACCTTTTCAAACATTTTCTAAAAAGTAGCAAAGTAGTAAAAAGCACTAGTGCGATACTTTTTAAGATAATAATTTTTTAATAATTAAGTTCACTATTTTAATAGTATTTGATAAGGTCGGAATTTTTTCCATTGAAACGTGGTAATAAATAGAATAGTTAATTTGCATCTTTATCATTATGTAAAGACTTATAAAGATAGATTATCTTAAATAGTTGATTTTACTTAAGAACTTTTGAATTATGACTATACTTATTTATTTGAAAACACTTTTAATAAACTAATAATAATGAATTTTAAATACTTCAACAAATTCAAGACCGTATCTTATAAGGGTTTAAGCCTTACAACTTTTTAGCACCTTTATTTAACTTTAAAAAATCTGTAGACAATCTAGCTTCTTAACTAAGTCTTTCCGACAATCTAGTAACTAGGGTGACTTCTTACTTTTAGAACAACTAACATTAGTCATTTTAAAACTATATGCGTATCTAAGTGAATATCTAAAACTTATAACAAAAAACTGCATAAAAATTAAAAAAAAAGTATTTAAAGCTTACAAAATAAAGTACACACGTTTTTGTAAATTAAAAACTATCATATATTTAAATAATAAACTCTTTTAATCTGATGATTGAGCTATAAAACTATGATTTTTAAATACAGAAATTAATAAAAAGAACAAGTAGTGATATATTGGTTATAAATATACATTCTAACAAATAATAAACATGTGGTCAAAGTTAGTTTTTTAAAAGTATATAGTTGTTTGCGTGTAAAAAGAAATACCGTAGCTTTGTTTTATCTTAGAAAAGCTATTTAAAATGTTCTTAGAAGAACTAAACGCATGACAGTATTAATAGCTAAAAAGGAGAAACACGTTTTAGTAGAATACACATACTTTTTCTGAATTAAATTTGCTGTCACATTTGTTAATAATTGTTTAGCTTAATCAGGCTGATTTTATACCAATTAAATTTACACTGCGTACCAGAAATTCATTAACAAAATATAGCTTTACATACAAGTCTATATAATCAAAATTTTCATGAAAAGAGCCGATCACTATAAAACTTCTTACTGCTATGTATAAAGTTTCAATTTCTGAAAGTAGGTCAATTAATAACTGTTCTCTTTTACAAGTGCTATTATTAACTTATTATATCATTATAAATGACATTAAATTTAACTAAAAACTAACTAAAAACTACCTGCAAAATCAATTTTGAAAAATAAATGTGTTATATAAAATCGTTTAAACATTTCAGACACCCACAATCGATGTTAAAAAGTATCTTAATTGCAGCGACAGTTTGTAGTGAAATGGCAGTTAAGAGAAATCAACGCGAATGCTTCTCACTTAAGCATAAATGCTCACACCAACGGAAGTCGGCGCACACCGGAAGAACTACGTCAACCAAGCATGAGAGCTCTACACTCTACGCGAATGCAGCTCAAACTTTTATTTGGCTGTTCGGACGTACAAACAGACCTAGAAACAAATAAGTTTTTCAAACCAAAACATGAACACTGGTTGCCTACTTCTTCTTGAAAGTTAAAACAATGTCTACGTCAGATGCAAACAGCTCCTTTTTTAAGCTTATATAAGCAAGCTATTATGTGCATCAAAGTGAGTAAAAATGCATCTTAATCTCTTTAAATTTTAATACTTTATTGTAAAGTAAAAAAAAAGAACAAATTTTATTTTAAGCTCTGTTAATAAATTTTTTGGTTAAAAGATAGTTTTGAAAAGAAACTCTATGAAGTTAAGATAGGTTATAATTAAAAAGTAATTTATCATACCTTTCGATATTATTTCAAGTTAAAAAAATCAAACTATTATTTTTTACTTACAGGCTAACTTAACTTTGATAATTAAAAAAAAAATTTTTTGGTTCAAACAGCTCAACAATGGTTTTTATTTATTTGAACTTTTTTTGGCTTTTTAAAAGTTAGAACATTATTATAAGCAGGTTTTGTAATCCTTTTTTTTAAATCTTTATATCAAAAAGATTTTTTTTAACTTATAAATGTAAAAGTTTAAGAATAGTAAAAATTTATTGTTAATATTTACCGTAGTATAGTATAAGCTTTATGGTGGTTTTTTTCTTAAACATTTATATTACATAATCGACAGTGGAACAGTTCTTTAATATAACTACTTATAGCAAAATTACTTTCTTTTGTGATTTTTTATGATTTAACTAGGAAATGTCGAAATGCAACTTAGTTTAGTTAACACTCTAAACTTTTAAATTGAAACTTTTAATTTAAAGATTATATTTAGTAAGTACAATAACTGAATATTTTTTACATATACTGTATCGCTAAAACATTCACAGCTGATTTAGATAAAAATATTTACGGATAGAAAGTATTTTTTAATCTATAAGTTGCTCGGAGTATTAAACTTTTATTAACAGTAAACTATGGTATTTTATCATAATTTTTGTATGAGAAATTTATACTTTTTAAAATGGTAAGTTTTTTTTTAGTTTTAAAGGAATACTGAGATTTAGTTTGTATTTTTTAATAACAGCTGGAGCATTTATTTTACAATAGGAAACATATAGCTCGTTTTCAAAAGTAAAACGTAACTTTAATTATTCTAAAAAGTATATTATAGAGTGATTTAGTTTTAATTACAATAAGCTAAATGACTAGAAACCACAATAATTGCACATGTAACTAAGATAAAAGTTGTGCCGGACTAGCGCTGTTAAAACGTGACTCGCATGCATTCTAATAACTGGGTCTATATTGATTAGAACAACGATAGGAAACAGACTTTCATGAATAATATTAGTAATGGTATAAACAATATAGACTAAGTGGTACACTCTGAGTATCTTATATTGAGTTAGTGGTAAATCGTAAACTAAGACAATTAAAAATATCTCTAAGATCGTGAGATAACTACTTTTGGCATAGAAAATACATTTTAAGTTTTCATTTACATTGTGAGTGCGCTTAATTCATTATTGCGGTTGTAGATTAAAATTAAACTAAAAATCTTTTTTTTTTACTTGAATGTAAAATTTTATATATGTTACATATATCATATAAAATTTGTGTATCCATAAGTCTGTTAAATCTAATAAGTAGATAGAATAGCTTTAAGTACTAAGAACACAGAAATTAATAGCTGAACTTTCTATAAAAAAGTAACTTATACTATTGTTTTTATAGCTAGTTTAGGTCTTAATATTTCTACAGTTTAACAAAGACTTAAGTCAACGAGTATACTTTCGTGCGTTAGTATGACCTTATGATAAAATTCAACACATGTCTTACAATTACTTGAATTATGCATAAGCTTATTGCATTTTTTTTAGTTTTTGTTTGTATACATATATAACAACACAAAACTTGAAAATAAATTTAAATATTAATCAGTAAAAGTATTATCATTTATACAACGGGTAGTTCTACTGTAAATACTTACAATAAAAAAACATTTAAGCACGGCAATATTCAAATAGCTATAACTTTCATTTTTTATTATAAAGAAAATAACGTAAATAAACAAAGCAAGAAAGAGACAGATAGAAAAAAAGACACAAGTCGAGTTTATGCATTCCAATGTGTTGTTGTTATTTTCATGGACAAAAAATCAAACGTTGTAAAGGTTTGAATACTGACCGAACACATTTATTTGGTGGTTTGTTGACATGGTTGTATGGGTAGCGTTGCTAATGGATACGGGCCTAAATTCGTGGTTTATGCGGAGACCGAAAGATTTTAAATGCAAGCTGTAGAGATTTATATAACTTGCAGCTCTCAGGTAAATCACGCATATCTTCCTGAGCGTTGTGACGTCATGTAGACGTTTAGTTGTCTTCCTCTGATCCGTGAGTTACTATGTAACAGAGGGATTTGTAGTCAAGGTTTCCTGAGGCGTCGATAGGCGCGATTTGAAACATCTGGTTGAGCTGTATAGTATAAAGGAAAGTTTTATAACTTCGGTAACACTGTACAAACTTTGCGTAAAGTTATTCCTTTTATGATATTATTTTTTTGTGAAAGTTTATCCCGTTTTTATTATTATTATTATTATTATAAAGACTTTATTAAGTATGAATAACTAAAATAATAAAAAATAAGCATGATAATAATTTAACTATTTTTTGCTTTATTTTTAACTGATTGAGAACAGTACCATAATCGCTTATGTTAAGTCAATTATATTAGTTTAGAAAACTATTTCATGTTTAATGATTGAAGATTAGTCAAAAAACTTCAGAAAAGTTATTATGCAATAGTAGCTTTAATCTTAAAACAATCATAAAAAATAAATATTGTTATATAAATAGTTTTGAACTTAAATTAAATACCTCAGCAGTGGTAAATCTGTCAGCTTGAGTAGTTAGAAGGTCGCTTATTCTGTGTAAATTTGTCGTATGTTAGTATGTTTCACTGTCGATTTAGTGTTATCTATATAAACTTATAGTTTGTTTGTACATATTTTTTATTTTACTTTAACTTACAAGTCTTTTGGAATAACACCCTTATCATCTCCAGCTAAAACATGGAAAGCTTGTTTGATTGTATCCTCAGGATCAGTTCCTATAATGAACAAAGATTAAAAAAAAACATTTTATAAGTGTATATGTTCACATTTTACTAAAATATAGTTGTTTGTATGTTCCTGTTTAAGGTTTTAAGGTAGCTTCATGCAAATAGTTAAAGTTAAATCAATATACTGTTTTATTTAACGTATTTTAATAGATGAATCATCAATTCGTAGTAATTAATAAGCAAATTTTCTAAAAATTAAAAAGATTTATTCAATAAAATAAAGCTAAAGGTTAAAAAAATATCTAAACAACCAAAGTAAGTATTTTTAGTAAAAGTATTTATAATATCGTATTTAATAAAAATTACAATGCATAAAGTTTAAGCTATTATAACAGTTTACTATAAGTTCAAAATTTTAAAAACAACACATTTTTAATAAAGATAAGCTTAATAGACTATATTTATGACATGCAATGAATTTAGTATGAATTTATTTGTAATCACAACACATGCAGTGTACAATGAAACATTTAAAATAAATAGGAGTGGCTAGGTCGTATTACAGAGTGGGCTTGTGGGTTTGTGAAAACCTTTCATTTTGTTTCCCATCATTGTCAGTAACCCAGTAAAGTTCAACTGTGCTGGGGCATCATCAAGCATCTCTTCTATTTCCTTATCACTTTTCTTAACTCCTATTGATAAATTGATAAGAATATGTTAATGATAAAATGAAAGCACGTTTAAAAATGAGTTTGAAATTTCCAGTTAAAACGAAGCCAATTTGTGCAATGACACCGGATCTCTTTATCACGATAGTACTGTCTTTTTATTACGCTGACTAAAGGAAGCGCAGACCACTGCGATGGTTTCTATTGACATTAAAAAATGATGACAATTTCACACACGAGTTTTTTTAATTACCAGAAATTTTATCTCCAAACATTCCTAAGAAAACTTGAAAGTTTATTGGCCCGGCACCTTCAGCCAACATTTCATCTTTTTGGGGATCTTTTAGATCACGTCCTGCATATGTAACACTTAGTGCATTTGTTTTAAAGTTTGTACAAAAGTACTTGATTATACATGTTAAGAGCTTAGAGCTATCAATTAAGTTGTTAAAAAAGTAGCTGATGGACTTTTCAAGTACAGAAATAAATAAAAAATTATTTAAAGTAAAAAGTGGAATTTAAATTTATTTACAGGTTTAGGATAAGTTTTACTTTTAATTTTTCTAAAAGTTTATAATATTTTAATCTACACCATAAAAAATTACAATCAAGTATAAATCAAGCTGCTTTTTTCTACGTAGTATGCTATTGGTACGTAGAAACTGGTACATAGTTACGTCACTTAAAGTTGTGATGTAAAAGTTATCTTTAGCTGCTGATGCAGTATTTGAGATAAATTGATAATGGAGACAACGATTGTTACATTAAGGAGAGACTAAACAGCTGCAACTAAATAAAATAGTCTAAATCAGAACTTTAGTGCTACTAACCAAGTGAAGAATAAATATCTTGCAAATCTTCTCCGCAAATAAAACCATCGCGGTTAGCATCGATCAATGTAAAAGCCTGTAAAAGTAAAACTGATAAAAAATCATTACAAGTAAAAGCAATAGTTATTTCACATAAAATATGTGAACATTTTTTAGATCAGCGGTTCTTAACCTCTTTTATTATGTTTTACCCCTTTTCGGAAGGTAATTTTAAATTTTACCCCCAATTTATAAAATAGTGTTTAATAACGAGGATAAAAAAGATTTTTTGAGCTTTAATCTTATTAAACATAGAAAGTCGTAAACCGTAAAGAGCTTATTTAACCTTAAAAAGTACAGTAATATATTAACTTACAAAATGAGCAGAGAGCTAATGAAAATTAATTAACATAACTTGTGATAAAGAAAACTACCAACTGAAACAAAGAAATTTACCCTCCAATGATAAATTTACCCAGGCTGAGAACTGCTGTTCTAGATAGTACAAAGTGTACAAACTATGATAAACCTTTTTTTTTTATTTAGATGTTATTTAACCTCAATATTAAAAACTGGTTTGAAATTTTGTTTCTTATATATTTAATTACCAAAGACTAACAATTTGAAATTTTTAGTTAAACAAAACTATTTTAACACAGAAAAAGTAAAATGATTGTAAAATTAAACAAATCATCTACTTTTGTAAAAATTTCTTTTGTATTATAAAAACAAGCTAAAATGGAATACCAATATAACAACCATTATTAAACCAATAAAATAATCGAATAACGACTCAACTTTTTTCATATAAAATTATTATAGCACTAACTTCTTTAAATTCAGCAATTTGAGATTGGTCAAACATGGAGAAAACATTTGAAGTGGCTCTCTGTGAGCGTTGTTTAGTGCCACCTTCACCACCTTCCTTCTTCTTTGATTTACGGCTTGCCTTTAAATTAAACGATTGTCATTTTATGTAAAAAGAATTTAATAACATGAGTGCTTGACTAAGTAATGAACAAACTTTTTTAAAAAGTTTTGGAACAATCGCTTTTGATTAAAAAATAATTTTATATTTTAGATAATCATACGTTTAATTTTTGAAAGTTTTACTGCTAAGCTTATTACAAAAATATTTTTTAATGATTTATTTTGTTCTTATTCTGTTTTTTTAAAAACATGGAAAAAAATATTTATTTTGTTTTTGTCATATTCATAAACATAGTTTTTTTAGAGTTATCAAAAAACTATTATTACATTATGTTTTTAAAATATTAATTTCGGAAACTTATGTGTGAACTATAAAAACACAAATAAAATATTAAATTATAACATTATTTTAATTAAAATTTACTACAATGTGCTTTGTAATAAAATGTATGGTAAATTGATTTTTTTTATCAATACGTAAGACTATCTCATTTATAACTATTTTCTAAACCAAAACCTTATTAGCATTATAATAGTTTTTTATTATTTTCTAATTTTCAAAATCATAACTTATTAAAAAATTAAAATAAAGTATAAGTTTAAACAAAAAAAAAAGTATATAAATTGAAAAAATTACATCTAACGATTTTCAGTAGTAATCTTTTTTCAACAAACATAGTTTTAATGTAATTTTTTTTTTGAAAACTGAATAACTTTGTAAAAGACCCTTTGTTTTTTGATATCAAATATATGAAAACAAACTCTTATTAGCTTAAACATAATAGACTAAAAAACTTAAAATTAGTTACAGTTAAATCACTATCATAAACACTGAGGTAAAAAAAGCTAGTTTGTTGATTTTTTTTAACGAAAATAAAAACACTCAATCTATTCTACTACAAGTCGCACAGTCTAACCATTTTAAAAAGTTAGATTGAAGTTTGTACTTGGAAGACGATTTGAGACCCGTCCGTTTGCTATGAAGCACTAAGAGCAATGATACGCTACCAAACAAGCGAGCTGATTACCCCCTGTTTATCAGTAATTTTAGGGAAGTTCCCTACGTTGATAGTGTTCGTTATTGGTTTTAACTTCCTATATTTAGCGCACCTACTCTTGCTCTTACTCTGCTCTAAGATGCTAAATCCATTTAAGGATGCGTGGGCAAGATCAAGTCTTTCTTTTAGAGGTTTTTGTCGCTCAAACTTCTCTTTTGCTCCCGCTAGCCGGCTGTGCGAGATTTTGTCCCATGGGATGCGCTTATCTTATAACTAGAAGCAACATGCTGACACGAGCTATTAAAGCTCAAGGCCAGCTAAACAAGAAGGACGTTGCGTTAACTTTTTGATTTCACTGTAAGTAAACAGTATTTACCAACTTTGAAATCATAACTTATGTTTAAAATTAAAATGTTTAATTATGTACATACTCATATACATTTATCAAATATACAATATTTTGGTTAACGCGTTAGTTTCACTGTGTTAACAGCGTCTTTTAAGCATTAACTTTTCAATAACATCAGGAATATGTGTAATGATTTGCAATCAGTTGTTTGCATTTCAAAAGCCCTTGTTGAACTTTATGAATATTTTTATCAAAAATCTGTAACATTTTAAAGTAAAATCTATGATTCTGGAAATATAGTTATTCTATATGCTGTAATCCCAAATATAAACTTCTAAGGCCGTATACTATACCGAAACTTTTATACAAGCTCAATAGTGTATTTTAATGTGTATGAATATGTTTACACGTAAATTTGTTTTTATTAACATCTCACCTATTTGGTACTGCAATTTATATAATTCCAAAAATTGTTAAAAAAATTTTTTAACTATAAAAAACTGACAAAAAAATCTTCTTAACTTTACACCCATAAACATATAAATATAAATAAGATTCTACTTATGTAATTTTTTTTAGATAATAGATACTGAACTTAAAGTCGTTTTTTAGGTATTTAACTTTGATCGAAACTAGCTTTACTGACAGTTGCCAAACTATACTTATTTCATAACCTGTTTTTTAACTGAGACTAATAACAAACACTTTTTGTGAGTTTTTAGATAGTTGTGTACATATTTAAACATTTTATTTACTTTTATTAATGCGCTAAGTTAACCATTAATGTTTTCAAATGTTAATTAAAAAATAAAATAGCACTTATTTCTTTAATATTTTAATATCAGATATAAAATTCTTAAAGATTAGCTTTAAATATTTTTCTTTTAAGTTATTTTCAATTTTTAATAAATTTATAAGTGATGTAATTAATAATCTTATGTACTGTAAATAATTTTAGGCTATGAATATTATGTTTATTTTTGTTAACATTTTTATATTGAACTAATGAAATATAAATTTATTATTTTACTAATAATATTAATATTAGAACTTAACTAAGTTTAACGTTTTTTATTTAGTTTAAATGTAATCGTTTTAATGCATAAGTTGATATAGTTTCCACTAAATACTAAATAGTTATTATGTATTTACAATTTTTTTCTGAGTATCAGTTTATTTATAAAATAAAATTAGGTCTGACGGGTAAATTTTAACTAGTACTTTAAACTACTTTTAACTTGACTACTTTTAAAACATTTTTATAAAGAAAGTAAAGTTTAATTCAAAAAATTTCACATTTGTTTAAATGTTCACATAGTTTAAGAAACTAAAAGTAGAATTGTGTTAGATTAAGTATAAATCAAATACTCATCTATTTTTTTACATATCAATTTTTTACATAAACATGAAAGTTGTTTATTTTAGTTAATGTAATGTAAGAATAGATGTTATAGTTTAAAGATTAGTTTACTAGCATAACTTGTTTAAACTTCTTAAACATATTTCTGAGATAAAGTCTAGTTAAATTATACAATGTTAAATAATTCATTCTTGTAACTTCTATGTATTCTATTACATAACTTCAAATATAAAAATTGAAAATTTTGTGAGTTTTATAGCATAATCAAGCTTCTAATGTATGGATTTTTTTAAACAGTAATAATAATAATATTATTATTACAGTAATAATTATATTATAATACAGTTTAAATTATTTTTTTAAACAGTAATTTTCTAAACTAAGTTTAGAAACAAAGCTATTTAAGTTCTAAAAAGTTTATATTGATTTTTACTTTTATATAGTTATGTATTATACAAACTTTACCTGGCATTGTTAAATTCAGATTAATGTCGCATTTAAACATAAGAATGATTACGCACATAATTACGTCATATTCAATAAAAAGCTCTTGCCTTATGCACTAAACACACGAATTTATCTTTGGTTTTTCTTGAGTTTTTTAAAATAGTCAAAAAAACCTATACCTAGGCATTTATAACAAATGATAAAATATTTAGTAAAAGTATAACTGTGTTATTCCAAAATTTACAAAAAAATTATATGCTCTGATGTTTAGTAATTTATATCATTTTTACAGCTTGCATGCTTTAAACTTGACATTTAAATATATGCTTATACAGGTAAAATTATATGATATTATATTTTATTCCTCTACATTTTTTTATCTTCCAGTTGTTTGACTACCAAAATTTTATATGTATATAAGTTTTTTTTTTTTTGTTTTTTTTTTAAGAACAATTCACTTTATTATTAATTATAGTACTGTATAAAGAATACATTTAAAAAAGTACAAATTGTGGTTTGTTTTAAGTTTTTAAAATTCAAAACTCTCGATAGTTTATTGAATTATAACTATCTAAGTAGCATTTATAATATTTAAACTACGTTATTTTTTTTAATTGAATTTTATTTTTCAATTTAAACATGAATTTTTAATAGGGATGTATAATAATACTAAGTTTTAAATAAGAAAACACAACGACATCACACTTAAAAGTGTTAATTTGAAAAATATTCTAAAAAGACATTTTAGATTATATCTTTTTATTGTAGGGTTTTTTTAATTATCAACATTTTTTTCGTTTGTCAACAAAATAAATAATGAATATTTGTTTGGAGATGCAGTTTAAGAATACAAAAGGTCATAAAGGTTACATAAATCTAAATCTAAATGAAAAAAGATAAAAAAGTATGATATATTAGTCTATCACTGAATACACTTTGTAAACTTTACTTTGCTAAATAGTTTTGTTTGAAATTTTAGAATAAGTAGTATTTATTTTTGTAAATGTTTAACAAAAGTTACCTTTTTTTGAACCATTCCAACGAATACAGTGGTACAACTTAAAAACTAATATGCTTTACTTTTAAACTAATTGTCCTCTAAACAATATTTTATAAACTACCACTTGAATAATAAACGTAACTATTTATACTTAAGATTGTTATAAAGATATATTGACGATTGTTATCAGAAATGCATTTGTGTTAATGATCGAAACCAGACTTCGTAATTAGCTTTACAGTCGCTTATAGAAGTTTTTTATGGCTGACTAAAATAAAATTAACAAATTTACTAAGTTAGTTAAAAAAATGTTCTAAAATTTTACTGGTTATTTTACTAAAACTTACGAATAAATATAAGTTATAATTTAGTTTATAACAGACCAATAGGTGGTGAAAAAATACTATAGACACTAAAAAAACATTTTATTTCTTAAATATTTTCTATGCTGTTTACTGAACTAATGTTTTTATAACTAACAGTGTCTTTTATATAATTTTATAGTAAAGCTTTCTACTTCTGTCTTTTTTTTTTAATGACTTATAAAATTTAAATTTTTTATCTATAAACTTTTATGAATTAATTCTTTAAAATTTTTTATATTTTTTCTCTAAGCTATAAAAGGTGTGTAAAAAATACTTAGTAAAAAACTATATATATATACATATTAAACATACTTGCAGATTTGTTTTTACTCTAATGTAGAAAAGTTTGAACTCGTTTTTCTAACTTTACAGTTAAATATTTTGAAGAAAATGTATGTAAACTTAATCTAATAGTTTTTAAAAGTTTTTATTTTAAGTTTCTTTTTTTTCTTGTTTAAATTTTATTTTGTTCAACAAAGCCTTTGTTTTTACAACTTTAATACTTTTTCATTTTATGTTTTCGTCAAATTTTTATAAAAATAAGATTACTAGAACTATTTTATCTATAAAAGCTTATTTTTAAGTTTTATTATCAACACGTTTTATTAAAACAATTTATTATGAAAATTTAACAAAATTGTAATTTACAGTTCAAATGTATGACCTAACACTTAAATTTTTAAGAAAATCATATGACATTACTATAAGTTAAGTAAACAATTTTTTTTAATTTAAATAAGATTCAAAAGTATCTAAAATGACACATGTTATAATTTAAACTACAGCAACATTTTTCACACCATGATAAAATTTCATAAAATCCTCATTAAAAAATATATATATTTAATTATTTTTAATAAAGATTTAAAACTAGTCGAGTTTCTCTATTTTTATAGTTTTACCAAACCAGTAACTTATATAAAATAATTTTAAGTTGTTGAGTATCCAAGTAATTTGTACAAATATCAGCAAATCTTTTTAGCTAGCTGTAGAACGTTTTTGGAAAGTTTTGGTTTGTATGTTGATTTGAACATGTATTCGTACCTGAATTTTTTATAAATAATAAACAGTTTGTTTTGTTCAACTTATAAAATTAGATCTAAAGCTATTTTAAAAACATAATTGTTAAGTAATTATGTTTTAGAGAGCTACAAAAAAAAAAGTTAGTCTTATAAATATCTAGAACTTTTCATTATTGTTATATTGGTAGCAAATATCTTATCTTAGTTTCTTAATAAACTAAGCTTAATTACATATTGAATTTATAGAAAAGTTTTTCTAGTTGGTCAGTATTTTCATACTTACATTAAAACTGACCTAATACCTAACCCATTAATATAACCTAATATAGGCAATATTTACTTATATTAGAATCCAAAAAATAATATACATTACAAAAATGTTTTAAATAAATTCGAAGATACCTTTTTTTAAATATAGTATTATAAAAAATCAGAAACAGTTTAGAAACGTTTACTTTTGTGTTTTTAATAGAATTTTTTCCAGAATTTATTTTGAGTAAACAACCTAGCTTTGTTTCTTCGTCTAATATCTGATAAGCTAGATGATCGTGAAACTTTACAATCTGTAGTTTTAGTTTGTCTTATTGCGTTTGACGTACCTTTCTGTTCAAATTAGACAAAGCTTTCAATATTTTTACAACCACTTCTAAAATAACAAAACTATTTATTTATTTAATAAATTTACAGATTAATAAACTTTCTTTGGAAGTCCATACACACTTCTATCAACTTTGTCTACTTCGTACATCAAACTGAATTTTACATGTTGCGTTTGAATTCTTTTTTCTTTTTCATTTTCATATTTGTTTCTTAACTCTAAAAGTTGTTCCCTTTGCCTAGAGTTTCGTAGTTTATATTTTTGAATTTGTTCGAAGTCCGTTCATTTAAGTTTAAAAACTTTTTTATATAGCTTTTATTACTATATCACAATTTTTCAAAAAACTAAGCGCAGTTAACTGACCTTAACAAAGCAGAATCGTTTTGTTTCTGTTGTTCAAGTTTATCAAGTTCTCTTTCATGTTGTGTAAACTTTTGCTGGTGTTCTAAATTTTGATAAAACTTTTGTTTTCTATTATTGTGCCACTTTTGATCGAGATACATTTTCACCATCGCAGGATAGCGTGTTCTAGTATGGAAAATACTATTTTAAAGTACTTGTGTTGGGTTATGCATATACTTGCTTTGAAAGAAACACTTGACTGTGTATTTTGTACAACAAAAGAATTGCGCACAAAAAGTCACTAAGAAATTTTTCACAAAAAAACTACATTTAACAAATAACTGTTACAAGAAATACATCAAAAAATTTAATACCTAAAGAAGTATTCGATCACCATAAATAGTAGAAATAAAGTTTAAAAGCATAAATGTAATTTTCTAAAATAAAAGTTATTTGTTGAGTGGCTTCACATAATTTTAAGCTTTTAACTTACTTTAGCAAGTTTTAAATTAAGCTTTTTAGGTAAACTTAGTATAATTAAGCTAAAAATACAAATTTAAAGAAAATGATAACTTAACAATTAAGTTTTTTTAGGTGTTCTATTTAAAAAATAAACTCACTGATTAACAAAGCTTACTTACTTTTGCATCACTTTGTTTGAAATACTCATTTTTTTTTCAACTTTTAAATTTTTTAAAGAGCCATTACTAGTATAACTTTTCACTTTTTTTAAGTTTTTATTTTGTTTTTTAGGTAAATCATCAGTTACTTTCTTTTTTATTATTTCCTCTTTTTTATTTTCATTTGCTTCCTTTATTTTGTTATTACTTGTATCTTTGACTGCATTATTTTTCTGATCATTTTTAGCGTTCAAATTTTCGATACAATCTTCTTGTTTTTTGTAGTTCTGTATTTTTTTAGTACCGTTTACTTTTACCAAATGTTTTTCTTTTTCTTTAAAAGATTCATTGCTCTTATTGGTGGGTTTAAAGTTAAAAACGGTCTTTTCTCTAACTAGTTTTGGAACCTCGACTTCAGTGAAGTTAACTTTGTTGCAATCCGGTGCATTATTTTCATACGGTGGTGTGTAAATGCGAACATTGGAACCGATTTGCTTGTCATTTTCATCAACGTCAAATCGCAATTTTTTAACAACACTTGACTTGTTTTTAGCATCTTTAGATTTTACTATAGATGGAAGCTTATTTAAGTCTGAGTAACTTTGTATCTTTTCTTCAGTTTTTTCTTGGTACTGTTGATTTTTTACGATGTCTGGTAGTTTAAGTACTTCATGAATAGTTTTTACATCTTTCGATAGCTTTATAAGTTCTGTACAATCGTTAGTGTAATTTCTACTTGATATAACATTTTTACCGTCTTCTATGTGCGGTTTTATATGTTTCTCAGATTTAAAAGCTCTCAAGTGGGTAACTTCTTCAGTAAAGTACTCGTAATCACTGTAAAATATAATCTGCCTTAATATAATCATAACGTTTTACAATTTAAAACAACTCTTTACGTTCTTTAATTTGACTTCAAACTATAGATACTTTTAAAGACAATGTTAGTGTGTATGTATTTTATATAAGTGTATATAGTACTTAACTTTGTTCAAATAGTAAAATATTTTGCAGATTGACTTTAACTCATATTTTCTTATATTACAATAATTAAGTTATCATTCTGTTATAATATCAACTTTAAATTATTCAAACTTGATAAGTATACCATGATTTAGTTTTATTTCAACAAAAGTTAATTTATAATTTTTTTAATTTTAACAAAAATGTTTTGAGTAATTTTTGCTTTTTTCTAAACTACAAAAAACAAAAACACGACTAACCTTAAACTGATTTCCATTTAAGATTTAATTCCTTTGTAATTTTTCTATTAAACAATAGATATAACGATTACTGCAAAATACTTTTTAAACATATTAATATTATCACATTAGAAAATCAATAATTACAAGCTTTTCTTCGAAGAAAAAAAAAACTTAAACTTAGAGTACTTGAGCTAAATTCGAGATTTGCGGATGTTTTTAAAAGCGCTTAGCTCACACAAAAGAAAGTAAAACTAAAAATATTCATTTAATAAACCTAAGTTGTAAGGGCGACAGATTCTTTTGTAAAATTCAAGTTTATTAAAAACAAATGACGTACTTAAAATATTTTTTGTACTAGGTTTTAGTTGACATTTTTGTTAGATATTTACAAGAACTTAACGATATTAATTTCATAACTAGCTTCTTTAAAGTAAACTATGTAAATAATTTTTTTAATTTACATTATTTGTAACATTTTTAAAAGGATTATTTTGATAGATATCTATCTCAATGAATTAAAGTTCTCGACACTTAAAGAATAAAAGAACAATTTTACAAAAAAAAAATTAATTACTGTGTTTTATTCACCTTACAATGTTTCGCTGTAAGAAGATTTTTTCAAAGAAAAATCAATCTAACAAACACTAAAATGTTTATATAGAAATAAAATTAATCAATAAATAAGTAAATCATTGATCATTTATTTATTAATGTAGGTGTTACTGCATCAATATTTTAGGCGTTTTATTTTGTATAATTCTTTATAAACAAAAAATCGTTTTAATAGAATACAAAATAAATGAAAACATTTATCAAACACATAAAAACAAAAAAAAAACATATTGAAAAATAAAGGAATTTAAAAATTAGTAAAATTATAATTAAAAATAAATATTTGTTAAGGGTAAAAAAGCCACTTCATTTCTAGTGGTTAACAATCTCTTTTTAGTATATTTTGCAATTGCCTTTCTTTCTAAACTACAAATTGAGCACATAAACAGCTGTTTTAGGTATGTTCTGATCAACCTTTTATAAATTGACCTAATAATATCTCATACATCTCTTTTATTGTTGATGAAAATTTTAGATTGAGTTTTAAAAGCTTTGTTACTATTATTACAAAACTTTATTGTTATCATTGACTTTAAAAATATTTTTTAACCACTACATTCTTTTTTATATTTATTGCAGAAACTGTTTCCATATAATTTCCCTTCAACATATATTTTCCACCAAGTAGGCAGACAATTTCCTTCTACAACTATATTTCTTTGCGGGAATAGCTATTGTTATTAAGATTTTGTTTTTATGAGAGTTATTAAAACTTCTTATACTCGGCACACAACTTTACTAAAATTTTATTAAGTTTTTTTCTGAAAGTTTCATAGAATTTTTTGTCTTTGAAGAAAATAACTTTTACCAAATTGATATAAGAATCGATTTTTATTTCTACTACAGTACAAAATTGACCCTTTAAGTAAAGTATATTTCATACCCACTTTTAAAGTTTTAATCAATGCATATTTTAGCATGCTAATTTTAAATACCTTTTATTGTTTTTGCCTTACTAAACCATCTAAACAGTCTATCACCAACGACTCGTTTAATGCTTCTAACATTTTTTTAGGTTGTTGTGTTCGTTTGAGGTATACTTCGTCGAATAATTTTTTTTGAAAGGTTTGTAGAAATTATTTCTCAAGTTCAAAATAAAATCAAAGAAATCGTGTTGATCATATCTTTAACAATTTTAACTTTAAATTCATTTTTCTTGAAGATTAATCCTATACTTTTTGTAATTTTCTCGTTAATATATATAATTATTAACAGCTGCTTGCCCATCATAACCGAATAGAACACATAATATTAGTTTAATTTTTTCTTAGATAACTTAACAAAATAGTTTTCAAAAACTGCATATTTCAGAGCACATATAACTTACATAAGAATATCAAACATATCGTTTTTATTTATTTATCTAACTAATGTTTTCAGTATCAGTCAAAACTTAATTATATGAATGAAATATAGCTTTTTTATCATTAACATCAATGGTAATAAATTTCCCAGCAAAAATTAGAGCTTAAATTAAAGCATTTTTCTTAAATGAAAGATAAAGTTTGTCAATATTTGAACTTAAAAACTTGGAGTTTTTTTTTAATTATTAAACCAATCAAAAACCTCAAATAAAATTTTGTATTGTATAATCTTTGAATAGGTTCTTATTTTAATATTTATTTTGCCTAAAAGTAACTTCGGTAACTAAAGCTATACTAGATTTAATAATAGTTCTGCCTCTGCATTCACCTTAATTCGGAAAGTCGGATTAATAGTCTTTTTTAGCAATGAGTGCTTTTAAGTTGTAATTTTTTTTAACTATACACTTTATTTTCAGTTTAAGAATAAGCATAGTGGCCTCTCAACTTATGGCATCAACACAATTTTCTTATCACTTAACTACTTTAAATAGTTACTTAGTTGTAAGTTGTTTCTAAATTTGATTTCAAAACACTCTTCTAATAGAACTTAGAGTCGTAAACTTACGAATTTTATTAAAAGAAATTTTAAAAGTAATTTCTTGTGTGCTTGCACACTTTACTAAACTATTTCAAGCGAGTTTAATTTTTTACTCGTTAAATGATCATTAATTTTTTTTTCAAAGTTTAAACTGTATTACATTTAATTAAGTGAAAATTTATTCAAAATTAATTGAAAAATTTGTGTAATCTTGTAGTTTTTTCTTTCGGTAAAATATTTTTTTTTTTTTTCGTTTTATTTATCTCTACCAATGTCTGAAAATTTCAATACCTTTTTATTTCAAAAATATATTTTTACACTTTAAAATTCCTATCCCAGTTTTAATGTCCTGGTCAGGACGTTAGACTGTATCCAAGGGGTGTACGATACGATAATCGAAAGGTTTTTTCGTACACCAGGTTCTAAGACTAAATATTTTGAGAACTTTTTTTTGTCTTTCAATAAACATTATATATTTGTATTCAGATGTAATTTAGAGCTTTAATTAACTGTTCTATTATCATTAATATATATAATTATATATATAATGTATGTCAATAGTGAAACAAATGCTACTACTAAACAATTCAGATTATTGAGATAAAATTTAAATGAAATTTAGTCATTCCCTTGTAGTTTTTCGTTTAAATGTTATATAAATAAATGAAAAAAGTTTAAACGCGTATAAAAAGAGAAGATTGTATTGCAACTTTAAACAATTTAAAAAAAATTTCAAAAAGACAAACCACTACTAAAGTAGTTATTGATTAAATGTCTTCCCTGCTTAAATTTTAGTGTAAATGGTGCAGCCAATTTTAATTGTTAATAAAAACTTTACTGATACATTCTGTAAATACATTATTTGTTGTTTTCTTTTTAGTTTTTATAATTATTATAGCTAAAAATCTAGTATGCTTCATAAACAAAATGTAAGTAGTTTTTTGTAATTTTTTAATTGTACTAATGTTTGATTTAAGAATTTTTAATCAGAAGTAGTCATGATGACCCGCTATTTAAGTTTCAAGCGGAGTTAAGTAAATTAGTTTAGTACTAGTTCATCCGTTTATGATTACAGTCAATAAATTAACGTAACTAAATCATTCATAACTCAACGTCTAACTAAGACATTGTCAGTTTTAGTGTGAAATTATAGTTTATGATTACAGTCAATAAATTAACGTAACTAAATCATTCATAACTCAACGTCTAACTAAGACATTGTCAGTTTTAGTGTGAAATTATAGTTTATTCTCGTTTTTCAATTACCCAAGTACTAATATTTAGACTATTGTCAGCAAACCTGAGATGATTTCATCATCATAAAATAAGCAGTAGACCGCACCGTGCAACCATTAGCAACGTTCCACGCAACATACTGTGATCTGATTTCGTCCTCATTGGGACTTATCAGGCAGATGTAGTCACGATATTAAGTAGAAAATTTCTTAATACTTGCAGCAATGCAAAAATTATGTGGTTTTATTTTGTAGAAAATTATTATTTTTTTAACTTAATAACGTTAACTACTAAAGAAGGTTTATTTTTCTGTGTAAATTTTTCCAAAATGTTACTGAAAAATGTTATTGTTTTAATCAAACTTGTTCTGTTTCAACTATAAATCATCCTTGAAGCTTTAATTTAAACATATAAATAGTTTATCATAGTAAGCTTTATGCTATCTTAATGCTATGAGTTTTGTTTTTGTTAATAACTTTAGTTAATGAGATTTTTGAAAACACACAAAAAAAAGAATGAGTCTTAAAGCACTTTTTGGAGAATACTTATTATTAGGTCAAACAACTATAATTTTTATATTATTGAATCCTAATAGTTTAAAAATAATGGATATTTTATACCATATCATATTTTATATATTATCGATTATATATTATGTTTCTAAATAACTATTTTTAATTCATAAAGTAATTGTTATACTAATTTGAATTTTTTTTTTTTAATTGTAAAGATATACAGAGGCAGAACCTATCGAAAAACTAAAAAAAATTAAGATTTATTAACACCTATTTTACTTATCTATATGAATATACAGCAAGTTTCAGCTAACTATGGCTCTCTTGGCAGATACAACCGTATTTCTTTTATTTTAAGAAACTAGTTGAAAATGGTTTCATTTTCTAATACTTTAAACATAAAAAATCTGCCAACTTTTTTGTAAGTAAGCAATAGTGATAATCTAATTATTAATTTTATACAGCTTTTTAAGCTTACATTTTCAAAAACACGACGCGAATATGTTGTAAATCCGGCCCGTTACAAAGTTTACGGACCCCTAATCTATAGTTGAGCGAAGTCTCGCAGCTCTATGCTTGTTTAAAAAATAAAGATTAACCAACTTTTTTAATTTTAATAGGTAGAAAATTATGTTTTAGTCTAATAAAACAAGTATACAACAAAAGTCCTTTAAGAAAAAAGGAATGCTATTAAAGAATATTATCAGAAAATTATACAAAAAGGTTGTTGATAGTGATAATATACTATGTGAATAAAAAAAAATGATGAACCTTAAAGAATGTCTATGTTCATAAAAAGAGAGACACTAAGATTTCTGTTTCTAGATCTATATTATAATTTTTTAAAGTAAGTTTTTTGATATAATGCTTTTTTGATCAGCTTTAAAAGTTTTTACAAGCTTTCTATGTACCATTTAATAAACTATATTGGTATGCTCAACAAGCTTCAAAAATCAAAATCATACAATTTTATGTTAAAATTTGCATAACTTGTTGTTACTATTGACTACGTTAAATATTTGATTTCGAAAACAATATAAATGTGTTTGAGTTAAATTGTGATTTTTTATACTTATTTTCAACCCAATATTTATTTTAACAGTTTATTACTAACAAAACAATGTTTTTTATCCTATACTTGCATATAGGAGATCCTCAGTTGTTGTAAACAGGTCTTATTCAAATAGAATATTCTATTTAAATAGAAATTTATTAATTTCATATTTAAATAGAATTAAAATATAATATATTGGTTGATAATATATTAATATATTAATTAATATAACAATATATAATAAATAGAATATTTAAATAGAATAATAAAAATTTAAGTATTTTATTTGAATAAGATCTGTTTACAACAACTGAGGATCTCCTATATGCAAGTATAGGAGTAAAACATTGTTTTGTTAGTAATAAACTGTTAAAATAAATATTGGATAAAAATCTCCTTAAACACATTTAAGTCGACAGCTTTAAATTGTTTAGTTTAAAACAAGTTACAATATTACTTATTTTTAATGAATGTTTTCTGGGTTTACACAAGTGGCATGACATAAAGAGTCATAGGGGGTGTGGAGCAAAATAAATTGCCTTGTATACAGTTATCACTCGTACTTCAACATTCTACTTTTGATGTATTAACATAACTGCTATTTTCAGATTAAATTCAATAACATTTGAGGTAGTTTAAATTGCTGTGTTCCCGCTAGGACGTGTTATTTCAGATGTTTTGATTTTTGCAGATTAGTAACTTTTTTGAGCTAGCTACGTCCGTGGTATGTGGTAAACACTAATAAAAAATTCATCTAAAAATTAAATTGGTAATGAAAATTGAATAAGATTAAAGTTATATTAAGAATAAACTTTTTTATTATTTTTTTAAGTTTTTTTAACAAAAATTACCTTTTACTAACTAATCATATTGTTTTTATTTAAGCTTTAGGTATTTTAAATAAATATATTAAAATTAAACTACTTAAACTAAAATTAAGCCTAAACTTGTTAGGAACTATTATTAATCAGAACGAAATAGTGAAATATTTAAATATTTCTATCGAAATCTCACTTAAAAACTTTAAACATGTTTTGTAGAAGTATTATAATATAATATTAACATTTTCGGAAATGTAAATAAAATGGCATAAGTTTAATTTAGTTTAAGGTTAATTAATTAAATAAGTTAACCGGACTAAAAACTATAAATTTAAATTATAAAACTCAGTTTATAACTTTGAACTACTGTAACAGTTTTAATTAAAAATCTTTAATGTAGACAGTTAATTAAAAAACACCTTGCTTTATATAAGCGTGACCTTTGTTGTTTTAAAAAACTACCCGTTGATTACAAGTAGAGTTATTGCAGTTGAGTATAAATCATTTTTAAAACTCTACTATAAAGTTATTTATAAAAGTTAGTTAATAAAAAACTAAACTATTTCAATAGAAATAGAAATAAAAAGTAATAGCTCTGCAAACTATTTTATAAAGTCTGTTCTTTTACAGACAGATTTAGTTATAAAGTTTTTAATTCACATCTTGAACACCTGAAAGTTTTTTTTTTTTATAAGTTTTCAATTAAAAAAAAATTATATATTTATGTAGTAAACAACTCGACAATTTTTTTAGTTATTTAAATAATAAAATTCAATAAACTTTTAGTTTTAAAATATGTTTTGCTTTTTTTTTAACTTTTGATATTTGTTAAGTCATTTTTAAAGGTTTCAATATTTAGTTAAAAAACTAAGTTATGTACTTTTCTTAATTACTGTTTAAATTAAGAAACTGTATCATAAACTAAATAATACAAATTAAAACAGAAGTAAAAGAAAATGTTAGATTTTATTTAGCTTACATTAAAAAGTAAACAGTTTGTAGTTTTTAAGCGTCAGTTAAGGTGATACAAGCCTTACAAGCATAAAAAAAGATAAGATATTTCTATTTGAAAATAATCTTATCGTGTTAGCTTCCAAATAAACCTCCTTTATTATTTGAATTACTCTCAAAGTTTCAACCCGAAATCTGCCTTTTTTCGTAAGCTTTAGGCTGAAACGTTTATTTTCCAGCATTTTAGTATAAAATTTCTTTGTTAGTTAAATTTCAAAATTGTATTGGCTTAGCTGGTATATTTTGTTACATTAGACTGGTGATTATATATAGCAGTAAACACTTTTTGAATAGTTGTCATAAATTTGTTTTATTAAAGTTACTTTTATCTTGCACACTCTTTTGTGGATCTTTTAATAACTCAAAACTTTATTTTCATTTTTGCATACATAAGGAAACTTTATTTTATGTCACTAATAAAACAAATCGCGAGATTAGTAACAATTTTTTCTAGCTCAATTTTTTTGTTAACTTAAATTGAATTTCTTAAAGCATTTTTATATTATACCGACAAAATATCTCACTTTTTTGTTTAGCTTTAAGATATAGTACTAGAAAAACCTTCATACAGTGCTTCCTCGCTTATCTGGTCGTCGCTTATTAGGTTCCTCAATTATTCGGCCGGTTTCAGTAGATTTATTTAATTCAGCTAAAATCAATGTTTTGCCATAAAAAAAACTTAAACTTTAGTTTCTAAAACTAAGAAAGCAGTTTATAGATACTTCGTGGTTTTTATACTTTTTTCAAACTTAATATAAAAATTCATAAATTTACTCTCAGTAAATAAAAATGTTTTCGTTTTTTATTTGCAGGCTTTTCTAATTTTGCCAAGTAAGTTACATACTTTTGACACAGTCTGCATAACTCTTTTAAAAAATTGATAAGACAGCAAAGAAAATAAAACAAGTTCAACTAGATATTAAAAAAAAAAGCTAAACGTTTGCGAAATAGCAAAGAATAGTCTGCATAAATTTGTTAGAATGTCTGAAATAATTTGTATTCTTTCCTATTTTAGAAACAGTTCTGATATGTTTAACTGTTTACGGTGTGGTTTTTTTTTTTATTAAAATAATTCTAAACTTTATCAAAGTTTACTTTCGTTATTTTTGTCTGTTTTAGTTATTTTTTCTTAAAAATAATAGAAATAATTAACTAACGGAAAGTTTAAAGTGCGTTGTATTGTATACATTGTATAATATAAAAGAGGTAAGTTTTTAAATAAAAAAAAGAAAGTTTTGTTCTTGTCCGACCGAAGGCTAACCCGGCCATAACTACAAAAAAGCTTTCCCAACATGGCTGGATTAGCAAGGAAGCACTGTATTTGCTAGTATAAATTAGATATTAATTTCTTTATTCATTCAAGGTTCTATTTGAATAAGAATTGAAAGTGTTTTAATAAAACGGAGATCTGTGAATCTTTTGTTTTTGTTTTACAAAACAGTTGAGACAGCTTTTTTCTATTGTTTCTTAAACCATTTTTATTGTATGTATATCTTATTCATTCAACGTTTTTTTAATTTTATAAAAGATTACTATGTTAAAAATTCGAGTCTAATGGTCTAAAAGCAGTAAGTTACATAATAAAGAAGAAAATTTTAAATCTTTAAACAAAAAGTATTACAATAAATAAAAACTTTAAAACAATGAAAACTTAAACATACCACAAACATTTTAAAACAAAATGCTTTGTTAGGTCAATTAATGTTTAAGTTGTATTAATTAAGTACTATTTTTAAATCTATCAGGTTTATGATCAATTAGAGTCTCTATCGACTTGTGTTAGCCGATAAAAGTACATCTTTATTTATAACAAGGTTACTTATTATTTTATTCTAAAAATTATCATAAAAAATTGTATAATTATATATATATATAATTTATTGAAATGTATTGGCTAAATTTATTGAAATGTATTGAAATGTAATGGCTGAAGATAAAGACAATCTTTTTTGTCATTATGAAACATATGTTCCAGTATTTTTAAAATCGTACATTTCAATAAACTATTTAAAAGCCCTTCTACTGAGCCAACTTTTATTTTAAATTTAACTGGCTGATGATTAAGGCGTCTAGTCTTATAAAACATGTGTACCAGTATTTCAAAAAATTATTTTTCTAATGAATTAAATAACTAAATATATATATTTATTTATTTATCTAATTATATAAAAACAATAGTTTAGACAGCTGTTTGGTACATGAAATATAAAACTTCATGTACTCCTCAGTAAGCTCCAGTTTATTACAATAGTAAAGAGAAATTAATTCAGATTTTGAAATTTTTTATAATAATTATTACGTAGTAATGATACAGTTTATTGTACAGTTAGCTGAATTTTAAAAATACGCTGTAGTTGTTAATTTATGCATTTCGGAAAGTTTGGAAAAGGTTATTTTAGAAAGATGTTTTAAACTTTTAGAAATTTATTTTAAACTTTAGAAAAATGTTTTAAACTACTCGTGTTTGCGGCTTAAATTTTACTTTGTTTTAATATTTATTTAGTTTTAACATTTTTCTAATAGTTTAAAACATCTTTCTAAAATCCCTTTTTCCTAACTTTCTAAAATGCATAAATTAATAACTACAGCGCATTTTCAAAATTCAGATAACTGTACAATAAACTGTATCATAACTAATAATTATTATAAGAAATTTCAAAATCTAAATTTCTGTTTACTATTGTAATAAACTGTAGCTTACTGAGGAGTACATGAAGTTTTATATTTCATTTACCAAATAGCTGTCTAAACTATTGTTTTTATATAATTGAATAAATGTTTAGCTCCAATTTAATTTGTCGAGCACTATCGACCAGAACTTTTTATAAAAACTTTAACATATATATGAACTAAAATATTTTTTAGAGGTAATTTAAGAAATGGAAAACGATCAAAAACCAATAAATTTAGCTTGTTTAGCAAATGAAAAGCAATGGGTAGAAGTTGATGTAAGACTGAGGTACTTAAACACAATGAAAAAAGAAAGTCTACAACCTCACCCTGTTGGTTTAAACAAAAAAAAGTTACCTTTATTCTGTATTAAAAAAACTTTTACAAAATGTAGTATAAAAGTATTGTGTAACGTAACAGTTATCTAATATTTTAGAAGCTGTGCACATTCTATTAAAATGAATCATATGCAAACTACAAATAAAGTACTTACTTTGTGGAGAAATTGTTACTTTTAGGGTTTTATTTTATTCATAAGTGTATAAACATGTTTTAAATGGGAACGAGTCAAAAATGCACGAAGACACTTTTGCAAAAAAATTTACTTTTCCACGAAGTCACTTTTGCACGGGAGACAAGTTTGAACAAAAGTAAAAAAAAAAAAAAAATTCATAGTAATAATAATAACAACCGACCAAAGGTAAGGGTTGAAGTAACAGTGATAGTTAAACAAAAAATATAGAAAATGATAAAAATATACAAGTAAAAACAAAAAAAGTTAAAAAATAAAATAAAACCGACCAAGGGTAAGGGTTAGGGGTAACAGTTATAATAAAAAACATATTAATTAATAAAAATTAAATACATAAAATTTTCAACCCATGCAAAAGTATCTTCATGTAAAAGTGACCCTTTGTGCGAAAAAACCCTTTCATGCACATTTGACACCGAACCATTTAGATAGTTTATAGATTTTAATTGTGACTTTTAATGAACTTTTTTTTTTATGCAAACGTTTAATAAAACGAAAATTCTTCCAAACAATAATTAGTCATCCACCTTAGGAAACTGGATGTAGTTTAATGATGTTAGCAGCTCGGGATAATAAACTACACATTTTAGAAAAACTCGTTGAATTGGGACAAAATATTCATCATAGTGCAAATGTTAGTTTTAAAAATAAATTAATTTTATTATAAGTTTATTAAACACGATAAAGAAACCGACGGTCCAAAGTTTTGACTAAAGGACCTTTATATAATTTTAGTGGTTTAATGAACAAAAACAAAAATTTCTCAAAAATTTTCGGTTCAAGGTTCTGGATACGCCAAAAGACCTCTCGGTCATCAAGTTGCATACCCAACTTAATCAAAATTATAATGAGCTACAAATTGAAAAAAAAGAAAACAACTTTACAGTCAAAATTTAAACATTAAACATTTTTCTAAAAAAAATATATAAAAAGATAATAATTTATATACACACATATATATAACATTATATACACATAAAATATATATATTGGACTCTACTTCAAAAAGTAAAGTTTCTATCTGAAATTTTTTTAATTCTTAAATTTATCAACAATTTTAGCAAATAATAAAACCTTTTATATTATCTAAAAAAGATTTTAAAAAATTACGTATAAACAAATCCTAAGCTTTTTTTAAGTATATATAAGAATTTAGACTCTACTATCAACTTATTTCAACCTATCAAAAAATAAGCAACAATTAATTAAAGCTATAACATAAAAAAAAACCATAAATATATAAAATAAAGCTCCAATATTAAAAAAAAATAGTAAAATAAAGCTGTATCCATAAAAAATAAATTTGCTTAAACGAAATAAAAAGTAAAAAATAAATATATCCTTTTAATTAAAACTATCAGTTTTTACAACCTTGAATAAATTTTTAAATACATAAGTTTAACTATACCTAAACAATAATGTAAACAACCACAAAAAAACACTTAAAATAGTAAATAAGTTTTTGTTTAAAAACAATAGTAATAATAAAATAAATAAGATAAAAAACATGAATAATCATAAAATAAATCAACCTTTCACTAGTTTTAAATGTTATAAGTGATTTCAGCTCATGATTTAAATATTTAAGTTTCTTTGTTTTCTGGAAATAATATATTTAGAGACTAATAATTTTATTTACACAGATAAAATGTAGACTATGAAATTGTTTACTAATACACTAACAAATTACAAACAGAAAAAAAAAAACATATACATATTACTACTTTCTACAAACTAGACTGAACCAATGCTATTGAAACCCAGTTAATATACTCAAAAAAAATATAAATACCTACTCAGATAAAAAATGAGTACTAATCTAATGTTTATAAATAATTAAATAAATAAACTTTGGTCATTGAGCTACACATAAATTACTTACTTTATCTGTTTACGTTTAGTGGTGTACGACTCGATAACCAAAGGGTTACTTTGTACACCAAGTCCTTAGACCAAACTTTTTGAGCGCTTTTTTTATCGTTCAATAAACAATAATGTTTTATGCTTTAAAACAAAGCTATAAAAAATATATTATCATTAAAAAAAATCGTTTTTAAAGGAAGATTAAAGATATAAGTAAAATAAAAACAATCTTAAAAGAGAAAAAAAACACAGATTTATGTGCTTCAAGAATATAAATATTCTTTTAATCTATTTTAAACTATTTAATATATAACGGTAAACCTATACTTATAAATTCAACTATAACAAGATAAACCAGGTAAATAAACACTAAAACTGATTATTAAAGAAAATTTGTAGAAGAACAAAAAATAAACCTCGCTCATATATTTTATACTCATATTTTAACAGTAGTTAATAGTTTAATTGTTTATATTTTTTAAGCAACTATACAAAAGCCTTGTAAATGTATCTATAGAAAAGAAACAGTAAGCTTTTAAATAATTTTTAGTAATAGTCTAAATATATTTAAAATACAATAATACTTTCTAAAATATAGACTTGATCTAAGTAGTCAGAACCCTATTAACATACTTAGCAAAGACTATCCTTAAGTGTAATAACTATCACTATAATCCTAAAACATGTAAAATAAACCCATTACAACATATATTATACTTTATTCATTTAAGTTTTCTTTTAATAAAAAATCTCTCAGATTAACTTTTTAAGATGACGCTGATCTTTTAAGTAGATAGGCATATCTGTCCACAGTTTACTACTCTGACAAGGTAGAGATTTATGCCTACGTCTACAACAGCTGTAGCATATTAGTATATTTTTAAATACCTGGATTTTTAAAATTATGAGGTTTCCATGTTCCAAAACAATTAGAGTTATAAACTAGTAAGTATTAAATGCTTAAAATACAAACTATAATTTCATTCAACTTCTTTGTTAAACTCGACAGAGAAAAGTAATAAGTTATATCAATTCATGATTTAAAACGATTTTTATTTTTATAAAATAAATAATTTTGTTATTTTAAAAAAGTTATTATATATAAAACTTTAGCGAACAAAGCTAGAGTTACATTTACTACATACAATCAAACAGGATGGTCAAACTGCTATTCACTTTGCTGCCGCATCAGCAAAAGAAGAAGTAATTAGCTTTCTTGTTAATGCAAAAGCTGATATGAAAAAAAGGGCTGGAGTAAGAATTTTACAAATATATTATGTATTATTTAATGTAGATAACAAATTATAGACAGTTAAGAGAAAAATTTTATTACTATAAAATAGAACTTTATATTTTATCTTAAAGTTTTAGAAATTTTTAGAAAATAAAACTATAAAAAATAAACAGCCAAAGAACCAGTTACCACTACATATGGTATGTGCGAGGAACGGTAACAATGTAGTGAGTGCATCACAAGCTGTTATTAGGGCAACACCAAAACGTCTCATAACTGAACCAGACAAAGTTGCCCTTACTTTCCTTATTTTCATTAGCTCAAGCTAACAAACATAAAATACAAACAAAAGCTCAGTTTATAAAATTTATGTAGCTTATGTTTTAAAATTTATAATAATAAAGATAGACTAAAATAAGAATTTTTTTCAGTAATTTAAATTTTAGTTAGTACTAAATAGTTTAAATTTAAGTTTATTAAAAATATATAGTTAATATGTTTTAAAAAGTTTCCATTATTTAAGGATGGAAACTCAGCTCTACTTCTTGCCGTTGAGAGTAACAACCACGGTGCTTGTAGGGAGCTTCTCAAGTCTCGGTGTGAAGAACAATTGTTACGTCCAAACATCAAAACAGGAAACTACCCGCTTCATATTGTAGTTGAGAAAAATAGTTTTGAACTGGTTAGATTTTTACTTGGCAAAGGAGCTCTTCCTAGTACATACAACGTAAGTAATACTTTTTTAACATAACTAGTATTGTTTTTCATTAAAAAATTCCGTGTTTAATAAATTATATAGTCTTTTTTTTATTAACTATTTTTTTTTTAGAAAAATGGTGAAACTCCAGTTCATATTGCTGCTAGTAATGGAGATTTACAAATGTTAGAATGCTTATGTCAACGTTTATCAAACAATGAAGTCTTTACCCAGCAACCTAATTCACCGTTATATTGTGCAACAATTAAAGGTATGCAAATAAAAACTTTAAGTTGTAGAATACACCTCAGAATTGTAAGTATATGTTTGTTAATGTACTTTATACATTTTTTACACAAACATATTGTTTACTGTATGTTCAACTTTAAAGAGTAAGGTTGGCTACCCTATAATAAACTTGCAAGCATATTTTATTTCGTGTTTTTTTCTATGCTGTAATTTTATTCTAAATTAAGTATAACTCTAAAACGCAAAATGAGTAACTATACCAAATTTAGGTTTTTATAAATATGTATGATGCTTTATAAAATCTGATTGTCATTTTTTGTTATTTTTCCTTCTTTTACAGGTCACACTAAATTAGTAGAATATCTTCTTAACAAGTTTCCTGACGCTGCTCAATGTCGTGACAAGGTATTTTAATAAGCTTTGTATTAACATTTTTGAATAACAATTGTTGCATATTTAAAGGACGGTAGTACGCTAATTCACGTAGCACTTGGTAAAGGCCATCTTGAAACAGCCCAAGCCTACATGCGAAAAGGAATGCTTTTTCATGTTCCAAACAAAGACGGTAAGGTTTATCTAAAAGTGTAAAATATTAGGAATGAAATATTTACTTTTAAGGTGAAGTCAGTTTGCATGCTGCTTCCAAAAGTGGATTAGACACCATTGTTTTAATGTTGCTAAAAAAAGGAGCGAACGTTTTAGCTCGTACAAAAGTAAGATTTTTTTTTGATCTAACACATTTGTTTTATGAAATTCAAGGTTAAAAACTTCTAGCCTATATATTCCTATTTAATACATTTTTGACGAACATTAAATGATCTTCAGACTTTAATTTAAATCAAATATTTTTTTCTCGTTTTGAGGAAAAAATGAATTTATACTAAATTCTTGTGTTTTAGGAAGACTATACTGCATTACACTTAGCAGCACTTAATACAAGAAGCAAAGTTGTAGATGTTATTCTTGGGTTTGGAATTCCAGTAGATGTTGTAGGAGGTAAAATGAAAGAAACACCTCTTCATTTATCTGCACAAGCTAAAAACGGTAAACAAGCATAAAGTTTTCTAGCTTATTTTAATTCAACTAACTATAACTTGCTAAAGCTTTTAAAGTTGTATAGGTTATATGGCAATCCAAATTCGGACATTTCAAACTCTTTAAATTTTATTTAAGAAACCATATCTCAAAAAGTAATATGTTTTTTTTTTAATTGCGCATGTAGGTCATATTAATAAATACATGCAATTTTTCTTTTTTGCAAAATTCTTAATTTGTTTTGAGATGTTTATAAACTACTAAAAAAATATATATTTTAAAACTTATTCGAGTTATATCTCAAAAATATTCAAAGTTTTGTAAAAAACAGAAAAATGACTTGTAGATATTTATAGTACCTACATATATATAATTTTGTTTAAATATGCATTACTTTTGAGTTGTGGCCCTTCAAATATTTTTTGAAGATTTTGAACTGTCCAAATTTGAATTGTCCGAATTTGAATAGTTGTGTTTACAATCGTATTGATGTCATATAAGCTGAACACTCATATAATGTGTCAAATTGTTAGGAAATAAAGTGGCAGAAATTCTTATACTATCGGGAGCCGAAGTAGATTTTAAAAGGAAAGATGGAAAAACAGCGCTTCATTTAGCTGCCAGCAGTGGGTGTCTATCAACATTTAAGCTACTACTCAGGGAAGGGGCTGATTGCACAACACTTTCGCAAGTATTACGATAACATTGTTGAAAAAAGTTCTAAAATATTAAACTTTAAAAAAGTTTAATTCAATCATCTATGTAGAATTATGTAACAATTAGCTCATTTTAGTATATTTGTATTTATACTCGTTTTTGTTTTATATAGTTCATTGTTAATAAAAAAAATTAGATAAACAACAACGAGTTATTATTCGATTTGTTATGTAATCAAACAACTGTTGTTTTGAGTCTAATATAAATATTTATATTTTTAGTCAGATGACACTATTTTGCACATTGCTGTTAGAAGCTGCAACTATGAAATAGCAAAATGTGTTCTAAAATATATCAAAAAAAACTATCAAGATCAATTGTCAGCTTATAGTTTTGTGAACAAAGTAAACTTGGTGAGATCTCACGTTTTATCTAAATAATTTTTAAATAAAAAAATAACTATAAAACGCTATTTAATTTTTAATAACTGTTCTATGAAAAACAAAGACATACTTTTTATAGGCTGGAGAAACTTGTTTACATGTAGCATCAGTGATAAAAGCTTCACAACACAATTTTAAGGGAGAAGACGAAAGAATAGTGGACTTACTCTTTCAATATGGTGCAAACACAAACAATTCAACGCTTGAAACAAAGGTTTTCAGTGAAAGTCTTAAAGTTATTGATCAGAAGAAAGTTTATTTGAATTAATTGTTTATACAGGAGTCGTGTTTGCATTATTGTGCAAAGTCAGGAAACACTCGTGTTTTAAGAAAAATACTCGAAAGTATAGACAAATCTGAGTTTGTTCCAAGAATTATCAACAAACAGTCAATTGTAAGTACACATAATGCACTTAATAAACTGACTATTTTTAGCACACTTTTACAAAATTCCATCAAACATATACAAAATTTTTGTTGAAAAGCCTTCACTTTAGTTTCTTATGTTTGAAATTAAAATAATATATAAAAACACATAAAAATCAAGTAAAGTAAAATAAACTAGTTAAAACGTTTTAAAATCAGTAGTTTATACTCAAGCTACTTGGATTTTTATCTGCTTTAGTTCTCCTAAAACTCGTTTCAACCATTAGATAATCAACGAAGCACAAAATAATATACGAATTTTTCAAATATATTTTTGATTTTAAGCCAGTTCATACATTTTATCGTAAAATATTAAATTTACAGCAAAAATAAGGGCTACACTTATGTTTAATAAGTTTATATTTTCAGAATGGATTGACTCCTTTATCGTATGCTTGTGAAAAAGGTCATGTTGATTGTGTGAACTTAATTCTAGAATCAGGTGCGCGTGTAGACGTCTTTGATGAGGTATTTTATCTAATAATACTTCTACAAAATATGATTTCAAAATTTACAACTTTACACGTTATAATATATCTTTTATAATTTGTGAACACTTAAGTAGTTTAGTTTTCGATAACTTAGGAGGGAAAATCTGCTTTACATATAGCGGCAGAAAATGGAAGAAAACACATAGTTGCAAAGCTGATAATTAAAAACGCATTTATAAATGCCAAAACAAAGCTCGGTTTGACACCGTTGCATCTTGCAGCGCAAAACGGATACCATAATGTCGTGGAACAACTCTTTACTTTTTCAAAAACTGAAAAACAAAGCCTCATTAATAGTATAAGCTTAGTAAGTTCTTTGTTTTTTTCCAAAAATAATTATATTAATCGTATTGTCAACTTAAGAGGTACGCACTTGCGTATACGTACTAAATATCGAATATGAGTGGGATCAAATTGTGTTTTTGAAAAGTTAAAAAGTATGATATTTTATTAAACAAATTTAAACAATCAACGTATGAATAATGCAAGTACAACACAATTATATTTTGAAAAAAACTTAGTAACTTTAAAAATAAACAAAAATAGATCACATTTTTATTCAAAATAAATATACTAGGTATTTTTATGGTATGAAATGGGTAAAATTTTCTCAAAACTGTCAAGTACGCATTTCAAATAATCTGAAATAAAGCACGAAATTTTACCTTGGCACAAGGTGCGTACTTTATAGACTTAGGAATTAAAATTAAATTTACTTTAACTAAAGGATATGAAAACTTCGTTACACAAAGCTGCAGAGAGCGGAATGTATGATGTTTGTAAAGAACTTTTGAAAGCTGGTTCCAAGGTAGAAGCACTTGATATGGTTAGCTTCAATTGTTACATTTCATGGAAAATAATACTCACAAAACTTTTGATTGAAATATCCATTGTATTTTGTAAAAAATATCTTAATTACTACAGAACATTGCACAACTAATAAGTTTGATATAAAGAGTTTTTAACCTAGGCTCATCAGTACAATAACTTAGTAAAATAAAATGAAACTAAAGTTCATTAAAACAAAATATTTTTAAATAAACCTTACTAAAAGACAAAATTCTCGTAAAATATACTTGAACTTTTCATAATTTCTGATTTGATATAAACTAACAATTTAAACAGGGGTCGGCAGACAATGGCACGTGGTGTACTTTTAAATTCAGGTTTTTCTAAAAGAACAAAGTTAAGGTTTTTGTAGTAAAACCTTACAACTAGACTCGTAGTTTCTTACTTTGAAGTAACTAAGGCATATTTCATCAAATTCGTTGCTTAAAATAGTCTCTTTTATTCATTTCTACAATTATTTTAAACAACTGCGGCCCGCAGAAAACTTTTTTATGGAATGCGGTTAAGCTGGCGGTTTATTTAAAGCTATGAACTAAGAAATTCGACTTACATCACATCTAACTTTTAGGCGTATTCCCCTGTAGTTACTACCACAGTGAGACAACTGAACTTAGTTTACTTGAAGATTTTTAAACTCAGGCTATTATTTAGTAATCTCATACTTGTTTTCATGTTTTTTGAATATATTTTAACTCTTTTTTATGTACTCTACATCTATACTTCTTTCTAAAACACTTGATGTTTTTTTCTATACAAATAAAACATCAAAATTTTAAGTGTTTGAAAAAACATTTAAACTGACTTTTAATTTGATGTATTTATTTAAAAATAAACGAATACTTTTTAGGAAAACCAAAAGCCAGGAAGCGAAAGAAATTAAAATTTTACATTAAAACGTTTGTACTAAGTTTGTACTGAGCCTTCTCGTTTTTAAAGCCTATTATGTTTTAAAAGTATTTTCAGGTCATCTATTTCTAAACTAGTAAACGACTTGTGCTACTTAAAAAAAGTTGTTCAAGTTTATAAATTTGTTAAAAATCAGCTTTGTAAAAGTTCCTTAACATGAAATTAAGTTTAAAAACATTTGTTTAATTAATAAAACATTAAATAATTTTTGAATAAATCTTTAAGTAATTTTTAAAATTGTATATAAAAAATAGTTCATCATAGTTAAGTTCTTTTTTAACCTAATGTAACTACAAAAGGCGGGAGAAACAGCTCTTCACCTAGCTGCAGTAAATGATCATTCTAATGTGGTACAGCTTTTTCTGCAGTTTAGAAGTGATTTAGTGACTATTGCCAACAAAAGCGGTTGGACATGCGCTCATACTGCTGCTCATTACGGTAACATTTAGTGTATATACAAAATAAAATATAAATGTAATAAAAATTTGAAGCTGAATAATGTTCCGATGATGTAATTAAAACTTTATTGTTAATAAAATCGATAAAATAGAATTTATTCTGTTTATTTATTGGAGCTATTACTCAAATGATCTATGTATAAAATAATAAACAATGAGCTTTACCGCAAGATCAACAACAACAGCATCCGAGACAATCCTACGACCGGTTTCGTCCTTATTAGGAACAATAATAAGGATGAACAACTAATAAGGACGAAACCGGTTGTAGGATTGTCTCGGATGCTGTTGTTGTTGATCTTGCGGTAAAGTTCATTGTTTATCATCGATTGCATAAAACATCTCAACTTCGTTGATGATGGCCGAAATAAATACTGGCTACATATAAAATAAAGATTTTTTGAAATTAAAGTTAAGATAAATTTAAATAGTTAAAATATTTTATCAGGTAGTCTAAATGTTATCAATATATTGTTAGAATCCGAATACAAGTCAACTATTTTAAACTCGACAAGTTCGGTAAGTTAGTTTAATTGTTTATCAATTGATGACTTAATTAAAAAATAAACTAATGAAGTCATAATATAGTCATAATATATAAACTAATAAATCTATCGTCTAAATTTTTCATAGTAGATTATATATAAACTACTATTTATAAGTAGTAAATAATTTTTTGCGCAAAATTTAATATTTTTAGTTTTAAACAAACACTAAAGTGTATAACTACTTAACCCTTTTAGTTTATCCTGTGTCAAGAAATATTAGTGCACTTTAGTAGCTCAAACAGATTAAAAACTAGAGAGTTAAACGAGCAAAAAATATAAAACATTTGGTTTTTAACATGTAATAGTAAATTATATTAATAAAAGGTTATTTTTTAAACTTATTAACTTATGTAACACTATTTTATGTACACTTATAATTTACATATTCTACTACTTTAAGTTATTTGCTATATTAAACGAAACTACTCGTAAAATAGTATGTAACTATTCATTAAAGACAGCAGAATGTTGTTTATTACAACTTACCTTTTGTTTAAGATACTAAAGTGTTTATATTTTATTATTTGATTACGTTTTTAGTATAGGTTGTATATTTAATTAAAACTAATGTATAGAAGTTTTGTAAAAACACATTATATATAACGTAAGTTAAATATTATTTAATGATAGTATTGCGTTATATCTGAAGTTTTACCGGTAGGTCACTGAGTCAACTGCTTTACACATAGCAACAAGTAAAGGTCATATTTCAATTGTTAAATCACTTATTCAACATGGAGCAGACCCATTCTATGAAGATGCTGTAATTTACTTACTGTCTTATTGCATTAATGAATTTTAAATTGTTTATATACTTAATACTAAACTTTTACTTTTAAACAACTTTATCAAGTTATTATAAATATATTTATATTTTACAATAGCTTATCTTACAATTTTTTCCTTACTTTGGTTTATTAAACAAAAAATAAGTAGTTTAAGAATGTTAGAAGCAACACAGGTTACTATAAACATAATTTAGAAATAAATAGACATAATAGTTAATGTTTTTAGAATGGACTAAACACAATGCATTTAGCTGCAAAATCAGGACAAACTAAAATGATTGAAGCTATAAACAGTAATCATGCAGTTATTTTTAAAAACACAGGAAAAAGTTTAAATGATGTATGGAAAAGTTTTAGTTCAAAAACTGGCCTTAATGTTTTACATATTAGTGCAAAAACAGGAAAGGTAATGATGTGTTTATGTTTATACGCAACGGTATAAAGTAATATGATTTGAGTTTAAAAATACAAGCTTATAGTTATAAGTGTTGAAAATTTCGATTTAATTCAGCTCTTAGTTTTAGTTATTTTCTGGTTATTAACGTTAAAAGTTTTAGTTTTTATTGTACTTCAAACATAGTAACTTAGTGGTTAAAAAAAAATAATTAGTAGACACTAAAAAATTGAAGTTTTGTTTTGTTTTTTTATGCATCTTAAATAAATCTAGTTACACCAGAGAGAATTTTCAAAAGAAATGTTAATGAAGTTAGGGGCAAACGTGATTAGCAAACCACCTGGCATACAAATTGATACTAAAACTCCAATAGATGTTAGTTACGAACTAAAATTAAATTTATTTGGCCGATGTTATGAACTTTTTTTTTACAGTGGGGTTTTACACCTTTGCACTTGGCAGCTTTTTCAGGACACGTAAACTTAGTTGGAATGATTCTAAACTACCCTAATGTCAGCGTTTATAACAAATCTACTACGCAGGTTAAATGTACTATGTTTTTATTTGTTTTTGTATTAGCTAACTTCGAGGTTTTTATTTGATATAAAACTAGAATTACTGACATATATCTATTATTTTGATAATTGTACTATTTAATTGTATTACCTATTTTGCTTTAAACTTTTTAAAATAAAATTTTGTTTAGTGTTTGCCTTCAGTAAAATAAAAAAAATTTAATTTTTTTATTAGAAAGTGATACCATTGCATTTAGCATCAGCTGGAGGCTTCGTTGGTGTGGTTGAACTTCTATTATCAAAGTCTATACAGCAAATAAAGTTTGAAGACGCAAGGAAAAGATGCTGTATTCACTATGCCGTCATAAACTCACACGTTAACATAGTTACACTGTTGCTCAGCCTTGGTTCTGAAATTGATTGTGTTGATGATGTAAATATAAGTTGTTTTGTACTTTTGACTATTACGTGCTCAATATTTAAGCAAGCATAGAAAATAAAGTAGTGCCTGCAAAATTACAATTTTTTAAAGTGATAGGGTGCGGTATGAGATCAAAACAAAAGCAAGGGATATTTTTTTTTAGGAGCTTTTGGTAATTTATCTGGGAAATAAATTTGAACTGCTACCTTAATGTTTGAACTACCAAATATTGCAGTGCGCCATTTCTCGAAAAAAAACTTATGTTTTGTACCAGGAGCGTGTTTAGACATTTGCTTGTACTTTTTTATTAAATTTTTTAACAATGAATATTGAATTTACAAACTTTAGAAATCTTTACAGTTTTATTATTTGCTAGTGCTCAGCTTGTAATCAGCTGTAAGAGATTGTTAATTTAAATTACATTGTGACGTCACCATCAATTTAAACACTTTAATAGCGTAATCGTGAAAGGAAACTCTTACTAAACTACTTGAAATTTTGAGTAGAAAATGCTAGCATGATGCGTAATCATGCACTTTTTTTTTTAGAAACTGTTACTTGTAGAACAAAAGTTTATGTGAGGAACACTTTTATCTAGAGCTTAAGCTAGAACGCTTTTTACATAGACGTTCCAACTTATATCATTAAATTAAAAGAAATTAAAACTAAAAAAATATTTAAACTGATATATTTAAATGTAAAGGAATAAAAGAACCGATTATTGATAAAAAATTTAAACAATACTATAATAATGATTTAAAGATGTTAATAGTTAATAAACATTTGCTACAGTTTTTATTATCACTTCTTAAAATTTTTGCCATCTTTTAACAGAGTAACTTAATTATCAAAATGTTTGTATATGTTTAAGAAATTAAAAACATTTGTTTTTTAAAGCTTCTATTTGAAGAAAAACTTTTTTTTTAATTAAGAAAAAAGGTTACGTCAAATGTTTTGCTATTAATTATATGAAACTTAAATTTTATTTACATTATTATTTACAAATGGTATGACAAAATAAAAGCCACTTACTTAATTTTCTAAAGTGTTTTATTTGAATATACTATAAAAAATACTCTTAATCGTCTAAACTTAAGAGAAAAAAGCTTGTGTTACCTCACTTTAAAATCCTAGACAAAGCCCTTGTGTACGCTTATAAGTTAGTATTTCTTAAAGACCAGAAGTTAAATGAAGAAGCAAAACAAAAACATTTCTTAAAGATACATTGTTAAAAAAGTTTAAATTTTTTTTTCACAACTTTACAGTCATCATACAAAATTAGAACAATTCTATGACAGTCAAATTTCACCAAACATTACCACTAATGTTTTTTTTATTGTGCGTGTAAAAACAGGATACAGGATTTTGTTGATCGTGTGTAATAATTTTCTATTTTATTACTACTGTTGACGATTATATGCTTGGAAAAAGTAGAGTTAAAAACTTGAGGTCCTTTTAAATAACTAAGTGTGTATTATGATCCGTTACTGCAGATATAAAGTTATTGAAAAATGGTGCAAAGTAGACCGTTAGTTAAAAAACAGTGGTCTAGAGTCTAAACCAGAGTTGTCAAAATACTAATAGTTGTTATGCCAATTGAGCACTGAAGCTTATAAACTTTTGTTTGTTTTAAGTTAATAATTTCGCGCTTGAGTAAATACAGCATAGTCTTTTTAAAGTATACTTTTAAACAATTAATCTATTATGTTACGGTTTTATATACAGAAGTAAAAAAGAAAAAAAAACAAGCAGAAATTACATACTTTTTTATTTAAAAAAGAGATAATTAGTAATTTCACTAAGTTGGAATTTGACAATTTTAGGTAGGAATGACACCGTTACATCATGCTGCAAAAGTTGGCTCATTAAAAATTGTAAAAGTTTTACTAAATGCTGGTGCCGATAGTTTGGCGTATAACAAGGACAAAAAAACTCCAATTCAATTTGCAGCTTCAAACGGACACGGTGTTAGTTTTTTTTTTCACAAGTGGTAAGATAAGTAGCATAGAAATTTGAAAAAGTTCGTAATTAAAAACTTCTTTATGTTTGAAGGATATTGTAAAGTACTTGCTGAAACATGACCACGACTCTGAAAAGCTTGTTGACGATAAAAGTTTTGTTTTTAACTTAATGACACTTGCTAAAACAGCTCCGTCGCAAAAAGTTACGGAAAACATCGGGTAGGTTCTTACTTTCCTATATATCAAATAAATGTCTACTTAGCTTTAGCAAAAGTTTAAGTAATGTTTTAAATTGCTTGTGTGTTTACGATAATAAAGTTAATCATCTTAGTTAAATATTTCTAAATACAATATTTGGCACAAACATAAATTTTACGTATAAGCACGTCTTTTCTACCTTGTAATTTTATACTTACACAACATTTTATGAATACTTTTTAATATAATATTTATTAAACTTCGTAGAACTGTTTGTGTTTTTATATAGTTTAAGAAACGTCAAAGGTGCAATAAAGTTTTACAAATAAAATGGTTGTTTTGATTTACTGATGATTCTAGCTTGTACGGATCTAACTCCTTAAACATGTGATCTTTAATACATTATAAATTTTAGGTATTTTTTATCAACAAAACTTTTTAAAATTAAAAAATATTTACTATTGAGACTGCTTTTAAATACTTTTGAGCTAGTTACACTACCATAAAGATTATACTTTTAGTTTAAACCTTAAAACCATGAAAGCTAACAACATTATACACTTCAAATAAGCGTATTTCTAGAGTTTTGTCTGAAGAATACAAGAGTAGAAATATTGCCTTGGACCTCAAGCAAGACAACTTGGTTATACTAGATGAATTTGTAATGGCTTCGCCCGCACCAATTTATACAGCAGCAAAATTATCAAGGGCATTTAATATAACTAGCACAAAATATAAAGAGCACAGTATCAGCTTAGTCGAGTGTGGTCGATATTGCGAAACTACCTGTGTTGATCTTCTTAAAATTTGCAGGTTTTATTTACTAAAGCATTTTCCGTTTTTCAATAATGATCTCATAATATCTTTTTTTTCATGTTAAAGTAATGTATGATGCTTGAATACTAACAATAAAATCTGAAGTAACCTCGAAACATACATTCAGTTTTAATGATTTTTCGAATTTTAATGAAAAAAAACTTTTGTTTCATTATTAGATTTTTTTTTATCAAAAAATTAGTTTTAAAGCACATGTATAAAAAAACAATACATTTATTAACTTAGTTATTTTACGTTTAATAAAACTAATTTACTATATTTTTTTATATAAAAGTCAGGCGTACATGCTAAACTTTTAAACAATGTAGTTTTTAAAATAAACTCCGCTTTGATCTAATCTTAACTGTAAAAAATAGTGTAAGTAAATCTATAAATTGTTTTAAAATAGTTGTGTTCTAACTAACTAAAAGTAAAGTTATAAAAGTTAGACTATTCTAAATTGTGCTATTTTTATTTCTGCATGTTTAAAACATAGGTATTAGGATCTAAAATTTTAATAGATAAAAAATAAGTTGAGCTTCTTTATAAGTTTTTTAGTCTGTTTTGAATTAGTAATACAATTTTTCTGTAATTAAATTAGTTATGATTTTGAAAAATTTCAAGTAGACTAAAATTTTATAAGTACTTAAAATATTTTTTTCTACGGTTAGCAAACTTTATAAGTATTTCGCATGCCAATATACTTGTGTAGCTATCAATTAAAAACTAAGAACTTACTATTTAGACCCATGTTTTATTCAACAAAAATAATATAAACCTTACTTTTCTACACGTTCATTAGTTTTTAATATATTGGTTAAAAACAGCTGCAGTAAAATGAATTAGTATTTTAACCAATTAGAAAAAATTCAAACACATTTAGCATAACAAACTACAAGTTAAATTTGATAGAAGTAAAAAAGTGTAACACAACTATAATAATTAACTATTTAAAGCATAAACTCATTCACTGAAAGTTCTACGCAAATAACAAAGTGGTCGAAAAAAAAGTCTTAGATTTAAAATGCAAATTGCTTTCTAAAGTCTTTAGATAAAAATTATTACGTTTCTATGATATTTATAAGATATCTAACTTAGGTTTTCAACGCACTCTTCAAGAGCAACCTAGTTTCGTTTAGATTAAACTCATTTTTACAATATTCAGCATAAAATCATGATTGTAGCCTAAAGTACTTATGTTTGACTTGTTTGTGTTAAATCAAATAATATTTTTAGTTCACAAGCTGTTTAACTTTAAATGAATCACGAAATAGAAATTTGTTTTATTAGCGTGGATCCAGAAGGCGTTCAGTAGTTTAAACCATATTTTACTTTTTGATAACTTACTACTACGTTTAAAGTAATTTTTATGACAGTCGCATGTAGCCTTAAACCATCCATCTATCGATCTAAATCATTTGAAATAAAAAAACTAAAAGTATACCTATAATGGTTACAAATCGTTGTTAACTTAGTGGTGAACAAGGAGCTAATGAAATTCTAAGAGCAAAAGATTACACTTCGAAAGCTTTTCTGGACAGTTTAATTCAGTTTGAACAAAAAGACGTTATTGCCTCTCCAGAAGTACAAGAGTATCTTTCAGAGTTGTGGGTTGGTAAATATATAATGAATAAAAGTTTCAAACAAGTTAAAAGTGTGTTAACTTAAAAAAAACGATTAGAATAATGACAAAAGAATAAAACTTCTTGACTTCTTTTATTTGAAACTTAAGAACTTTAATATTCTATTTTTGTTTATTGTATTAAACGGAAAGCTTTTTTTTAATTTATTAATAAAAAATAGGCTGGAGGTCTATTATGGTCAGACTTAAAATTTACATTGTTTTTCTTTTTGATACTCGCATGTCCACCAGTTTGGATATTTCTTAGTTTGCCACTGAAGTTTAGGTTCAACAAAATTCCAATAATCAAATTTGTTGTTCACCTCGTCAGTCATCTCTATTGGGTGAGCTTTGTACATTTAATACTTCAAGTACTGATCATTTATATAAAAAAAAATTTATTATCAATATAATTTGATAACTAGCTCGTTTTACAAAAAAATGTTAAGTATTAAAGATGAGTTACTTATTTCAAAAATTATAAACTTAAAGGATTTCGATATTGCATAATGTTTACGATACCAAAAGTTATAATTCTACATTAAAAAATACTCTTAAACATTTATCGGAAAAACTGAAAGCATTTGTTTGTACTTTGTAATTCATTGAAATTTTAGATTTTGTTACAAAACCCTGATACAGGTAAAGTCAACATATTTTAATGAATAAAATTTATGCTTTATCACTGTTATATTTAGAACGAAAAAGTGGTGAGTAAATTTAATAAACGATCCAACTTATTTTTTTCTAAAAATATATAGTAGTTGCAATTTAATGCTTTTTTTAATTTTTAATTACCGTCATAAAACAAAACTTCAAAGAACAAGTTTATAAAAAAAAAACTTTTTAACATTTTGTTTTTTTTTATTTCGAAAAATTTAGTGTCAAATATACTCATTTCGAAATTTTGTAGTTGTTGTTGTTCGTGGTTACAGTGTCAGTTCCAATTAGACCTATTTATGAAAAAGTAGACTTACATCCGAGCTGGAATGAAGTGCTATTAATGGTGTGGGTCACCGGTGTACTTGTTAATGAAATAACTAACCATACAATGAGAACAAAAATTTCAAAAGTAGATTTATGTTATAAAAAAATAAATCAGTTAATTTATCCAAAAACTTTAATCGTATTTATTAAAAGGTTGTATTAATTTACCAAAGCACGATAATTATTTTCATTATATAATACTTATTTGTATAAATAAATCAATTTAATGTGTTTAATCATAGCAAAACTTTTTAGATATTTTTGTTAATTTTTGCTTTTATTTTAAGTGACAATGAAAGCCTTCCTACTCATATAAATGTTCGTTTAAAAAATAAAAGTTTTATTGTAACAAAGATTGAATCTAAAAATCATATTTTAAAAATTATTTGTTGTATTCTCAATAGACAAAAGTTTCAATTTTATTTTTCTGCTCAATTGCGATGTTTGTTCACATCATAGCAATTGCATTCCCCCACAACGGTGAGAGTGAATCGAAGGCGAGACAAGATGTTATCTACATGAGAAACATGTTCTTATCCGTAGCTATGGTGTTTTCATTTGCATTGTTGCTTGAGTTTTTAAGGTAGGCTCGTTTTTCTATAGACTATGTGATAAAAATTTATTTTACTTACAACGCTCAGTTTTCACTACTTGTTTGGACCATGGTCAATTATCATAGAAGGCTTGTTTTTCGATCTGTTTAAGTTTGGTGTCATAGTTTTGCTTTTTATGGTTAGTTAAACATTGAATTTTTTCACGTACTAACAATGAAATATTATCCTATTTCAGTTTGCTTTTACAATGTGGATCTCAGCAGTGTATCAACCAGTTTATGAAAACACTGAAAATTCCTTTAACGTTTACGGTTTAAGGCTTTTATTTTATTTTGATATATTAAAAACAATTTATTGATATATTTTTAAAGATTTATTAGTTATAGATTTAATAAAGTACAATGTTTTTGTTATTAATATTCATGTTCAGTAAAGAATAACTGATTAACATAAACATTAAGTTAATATAGTTATAAGTATAGATTTTAAGTTTATTAAATTAAAGTATTATATAAAAACTTGTAGGTTAACTAAAAAATTGTCTAAAAAAACTTGCGAAGTTTTATAAAACAAGTTTTAATAAGACCAATTTTATAAACAGGTGACAGTGACTCGACGTTACTTAAACCGCCAATGAATCCTTTTGTAGCATTTCAAGTTTTGTTCTTTGCACTATTTGGTTTGATCGCTCCGCAAGATCTTCCACCATTACAGCAAAGTCCAAAAATTTCAATTTATCTTGTTCAAACTGTGTATGGAATTTACCACATAATAACAATAATAGTTTTGATAAACTTGCTAATTGCTATGATGTCTGATACATACCAACGAATACAAGTATAAACAGTTATAAATTCAATTTTGTTTTTTGAATATCTTAAAGCAAATTTCTGTATAGTTTTTGTATCGACTTTTTATACATAGATGCTGTTTAATATCTATTCGGATTTACAAAAACGCTTGAGCATAACATTTTAAATTAACACAAACAGATCTTAGTTAAGTATTAAGATTTATTTATTTTTTCTAACCTTACTTTTAAGATACAGTTCACAAAAAAATGATTGCGTCATTTAACTACAAAAGTTTTATATAGATAGAAACGTATCGTAAAAATTTCAATAATGATACTACTGTATAGACTGTTTTTTTTTTCTTTACGAGTCATTTTAACAAACGAAATTGTGTTGTTTTATGTTTTAAAGATAATGTAACACTTCAAGGGCTATAACCGTCAAATTTCTTCAAACTTTTTCTTTCTTTGTGCTTAGCTTTTTTTTTTTGCCCGAGTAGTATAAATGTATATATAAATGATCAAGTAACATCTTTTTTTTAAACAAGTTAAAAGTAAAAGTTAAGTCCTTGTAATTATATCGTAAGTGATAAGCTTTCAATTCTTTTAATGACATGATCAGTTTTAAGTGAGCTATAAAAATTTGAATTAAAAAGTTTTTATTTTAATCATATACATAAACGAGATTTCAGAGTGCAAAGCTTTTTTAATATAAACGTTTAACCAATAACAAAACTCTGAAAAATATCTCCTAAAGATGTATTTTTATAAACATTTGTTGTAGTACATTTAGTACGAATTTCATTAGAACAAAACTATAACTTTAAAATTAATAGTAATTATTGTAAAGATTATACTTCTAAATTTAATAAAAACAATAAAAAAAATAATTAAAAAATATAAAAAAATTAAATTAATAATTAAATAATTATATAAAAGTTACTTCGAATTAAGAACTACACATTTTTTAAAACAAATCATTATATAAGATTACATACTAATAAATTATGAAAAACAATCTGTTCTTAAACAAGTAAATTATAATGTTGTATTTTGAAGTAAAAAAAAACCTTTATCTATCCTCAAAACACAATCACAAATGTTATAAGAAATTTACCAGCAATAGTTTCTATAATTAAAAGTTAGTTTTTTAAGTTTTTCTCAAAAAAATTTTTTAGAAACTTAAAAAAAAAGATGAAAAAAAAGGACTTCTTTTATTTTTATTATAACATAACTTTAAATAAATAATTTTAACTCTCCAAAGTAAAACTTGTTATATGGTTAAAGTTTTCTTATCCTTAAACTTACTTTCATTACCTTATAGTAATCACTCACCAACAAGTATTTACTAAACTTAAATAAAAATACTTAAAAAACTTAAACTTAATTTATCTACAAAAATATTTATTCATAAATATTAAAACTTCCAAAATGAAATTTTAAACGTGGTAATTTTTAAAAGTAACAATTAATAAACAATTACCCACTAATATTATCTATCAATATTAACTATACTAATGTTAGAAAATGGTATTATATTAACAATAATTTTATTGAAAATAACAAAAATTAATTAAAAAGTATATTTTGTCAAAAGACGCATTCTGATCGCGAATGGAAGTTTGGACGTGCAAAACTGATAAGAAACATGAAAAGAAACAAGATGTCCCCACCACCTATAAACCTTTTTGTAGTTGCATTTCAATTTACTAGACGTTGCTTTACCGAAAAATGTTAGTTTTTTTATTAACTTTTAAGTTCAAACTTTCCATGATATTACTTACAGCTTAACAACGTTGAATTTTTAGTTAAACTTTCAAAAGTAAACACTTTTCTGTGAAAGGGTAATGATTTCAAAACTACAAGAGTTATTTTTACTTAATAACTAAATCGTAGTACATTTTAATTAATTGATAGTTTAAAACTGTATATAACTTTTAAATAAAAGTGTTTTGTATGCTCTATATATACAAAACAGTTTTTAAGCTAAAGTTGAGTATTTTGTGTTATAAGAATTTTTTACTTATACTTTTGAATTATTTTTTACAAATTAATTAATTTTATTTTTATACTGTATATCTAAGGTGTAAAAACAGTTTCTTTATACTTAGAAAATAATAAGTATTGTTATAACAAAACTGAACTTACTTTTTTTTTGAGTAGTTCCCATAATTTAACTTACAAAGGTTACTAAAATATATGATAAGCTAAACTAAATATGACAAGCTAAATATATACATATAAGTTAATTACTGTATAGATATAAAAACATTTTTTTAAGTAGGTCTAAAACAGATAATAGCTGTAGTTTATTTTGTAATTGCTGTAAATTTTCGTTCAAGTTTTTAAGTTAAATTTTTTTTGTTAGTGTGTATGTTTATCTGTTTTTTATTTACTTAACTTATCTAAAATATATTTTATCAAAAACTTTGGTAAAATGTTAGCTTGAAATACTTTGAGCTATTTTTTTAAGTTTATTTATGTTCATCAAAGATAAAATTTGTATGCTTTTATTTTGCGTAAACTCTTCTAATAACATTTTTATAAAAGCTATACCTTTAATAGTTTACTACCAAAACAAATCTTTTTATTTATGTTTAATTTCCATCTGAGTTTTAAGCAGAGAAATTGAACCAAAAGTAATATCATGATGGAAATATTTTTATAATTACTTTGTGTTTTATAGAAATATATAAACTTATACTCTAGATAAAGTTACGTTAAAACTATGTGACTTTACATTAAATATCGATTCAAACAAAGTCTGATAAACTTTTATTTAAAAAAAATAAGTTGAGTTTTATTAAACGAAACTAAATTACCATTTTTGATTATAAAGTTTAAAAAGTTAGTTTACTGACATAATATAAAGAATAAAATTCGAGTAACTAAATAAATTTCTATTTTTAGGTGGAGCATGTGATATTGGATTAGAATGGAAATTTTCATCTGATTATAATGATCCTGACGATATTCCAATAAAAAAATCAAATCGACCAGAAGTATGTATAATTAATAGTTTTTAATATATAAACTAAGTTTACAGTTAGACTACAAACATTAACAATACTTTGTGATCTAATTTGTTTTAAACGTACACATAATATGCAAACTTTTATTGTTAACGTTTATATATCTACAATGTAATTAACTATTCAAAATTTTAAAATCTAATAATTTTTACTTTAGGAAAGATACAGCAGACTGAAAAAATCAGAACTTAAATACACAAACGAAATGATTACAGTTGAAAATGTTGCAAACTGGGCAGTTATAAGAAAAAAATTCATATCTTTGTCCACAATAAAGGTCTTGAATAAAGCTATTAGATCTAGTGATTAATGTTATACATTTAAACTAAATTAACTCCCTAAATGTTCCTAGTAAGGCTAACTTTTTTTTGTGTTTATCTTGTATTTAATGTTTTTAAACAAAAATTTAAGACCGTTATTTATATATCAATAAATCCACAAACTATGGTATTGCTTACTATTTTGTTTGAAATAATCTCGATTAGTTCATCTTCATAGAAGAAAAAATACCCAAAATAACAATGTTTATTCTATAAACAATAGTTTTTAACACGAAAGAAAAAGCTTTTTTTTTTTTTTAACTTAAAATTTTTTGTAAAAACTTGATTACAATTACAACCACTATATAAAAAAAATTTTACAAAACATTTTGCAAAGGTAAGTTAAAATTAATAGTTCAGCTTACTTCTTTTAAATTTTGAAACTTATGCGTCAATCTAAGAAAAACTTATCTCTGCAAAGAGCAGTTACAAATTAACTTTTACTTTTTGTTTCCTTATCACTAAGTAAAAACCTCTAACTGTTATGCTTAACTATTTAACGTATAAAAATTGATTCTATAAACGTATAGAGATAACTTTAGAATAAAGACACACGATGAAAACCTTTAAAAAAGTTTATTGTTATAAGCCTAACACATAACCATTAAACAGTTTTTTTAATGAAGTAAGTTTTTTGGAAACTTACATTTATTTCAAAAATACACGTAACTTAAAATTATAAGGACCTAAGTTTTAAAAGATGTCTTCCGTTTGATCAAAACATTTGTAAAAGTTTTTTTTAATACACATACTTTACATAAACTTAATTAAAACTATTGGTACGCTTTTTAAGGGAAGATCTACATTTGACGAAACGGTAGTTATGACATCGTCTGATGCAACTCACCAAGTGTATGCAACTGTTCCTGAAGCTAACAAAAATAATCATCGAGCAAGAAGATTTCGTTTAAGTGAGAAAAAGTCTAAAGAAAAGTTTTATTTAAAAGAAAGAAAAAAATATAGTTCCTAAGTTCCTAAAAACAACACTTTTTTTGAGAAAGTTCTCATTTGTATGAGTCTAAATTAAAAAAATATTGATGAAATATTTTTGTTGATACATTTTTTCAAATCTTGTCGTTTTCACATTTTAGAATATAGACACTGTTTTTGTAGACTTTTAAGTACTATGTACGAAAGTCAAGTAAACAAACTAAAAACAACATAAAAGTACTCAAATTTAAACTAATAGCCAAATTTTCTTCTATGCTGTTTTAATTGTTAAATTAAGTTGAAATTGTTTGTGAAACATTTTTTATAAGTTTTGCTATGAAAATAATTTCAAAACTTATAAAAAGTTTTATTTTTGTCAAATTTTTTACATTTGTTTCGATTTTTTTGTAAACTTTATTAAAAAAGAGTAAACGTTTAAATTTAATTAGTTTAGAGTTTCTTTAAACAATGAAATTAATCAACAACAACCCTTAAGATTTTAAGTAAGTATGCTTAAACAAAACTCATTAAACTCAATTAACGATTGCATTTTTTTAAACTACCATGTTGACTAAAAACAACTCATTCTTAGACACAAGTTTATTAAAAAAATTTTGAAGATATTAAAGCTTGTCTTTTTGCAGGAGTGGCTCCAACCTTTATATTAAGGGTAGTGCAAACTAAAATACTATTTGAATATAACAATCATCATAATGTTATATAATATATAATGAATTTTATTACCCTTATTTAGGCATTGTATATACAATTATATATTTTTAATTACATATTTATTTTTGTAGAAGATTTAGTTGAAGTGTTTATTAAGTTAATCACCTTAAGTAAAAATGCAAACGAAGCAATTATAAAGTATTAAAAACATTAATTTTGGTATGCATTACTTTTTAAAAGTGACGACGTTTAGTTAATAATAAAATATGATCATCTTTATAAAATCAAATATTTCGAAATATTCAGGCATCTCAAAACTAAGTTTAGCTCTGTAGAGCTTTCCATTCTTTATTAGCAGCAAAAATTTGTCAGTTAAATAAAGTTTTAGAACACAAAAACAGTTTTTTTATCCGACAGGCTTTGCTTGTTTTGATTTTAAGACTTATTTACATTGTTTATAAAAAAAAGTTTTAAAGACATAATGAGCTGATGCAAAAAAAATTTAACAAAACCAAACAATAAAAACTTAATAAAATATTTTTAACTGAAAATTATTATTTCTTTCAAAACATAGTATAAAATATTAGAATCAAAATTATTTTAAAGTATTTTTTTAATATTTTATTTTATGTTTAATTTCTAATGGTTTTTAAAATTTATATAGAATGATTGGTTTAAAATGCATTTGTTTAAAGTAAAAATTCCATCAGACATGCATGTACAATGTACATGTTATTTTGAAATCATCTAAAATGAACAAGTTAATATAAATCACTTAAAGTTTTTAACTTTTGTGGAAAAATATTAGTTTTTATCAGTGCATCTCTCTTTAAAAACTGTTTTTTAAGTATAAAGATTACTTATCAATTTGATGATATATAGTAGAACAAAATCCAGAAATTAAGTATGGCGTATATCTAGCGGTAAGTATTATAATTTAAGTTTAGATCTTAAGGAGCCTAGTGTTGAAGAACTATGATCAACGAATAAAAACTTAAAACAATTAGGCTAAATTAAAATTAATTTATAGCGACTCTGTTTTGAAAAAAAATAGTTTTTTTTTTTATTATAAAGTTAAATACTATATTATAATTTATAGAACATAAAAGTAGCGAAAACTTTAAAGTAAATTTAATATTTTTTTCAGACAAGTATGAACTATCGTATTAGCAACTATTGTAAATTTTCTTAGCGGTCGCACAAGGCTCCAGTAAAACGGTTTAGAGTCACCCCTCATTATCTAAATACAGACTTATTAAAATTTTAGTGTATAGATTTTTGCATAAAAAATGTGCTAAACCCATTTTTTTAAGAGTTGTTATTTAGTTATACCGAAACACGTAAAAGTTTTTAATCGTTTTATAATGGTAAACTAAGACAGTAAAACAGTTTTTAAAACTGTTAAAGCTTAATTGGGAATAGTTTTATAAACAAAACAAACTTGAAAACTTTAAAAAAATTTTAACTTTTAGGTTATACAGGAGTTCGATTTGATCTACCGAATAAATTATTTTGATCTTAAAAGATAAAATATTGTGTTATTATTTAAAAGAATGATTTTTTAAATTCAATATCAAGATAAACATATGAGTAAAATGGTCAATAAATTAAAAGTCAAATTAAGCACCAGGACTGGATTTAACTTTAATATTGAACTACGTCGCTTAGAATAAATAAATATAACAAAAAAACTTAAATTTTTTACACCCTAAAAATTTCCAGCACCCAAAAAAAGTTTTTGTGTACACTAGTATACACCGATGCACACTTTGACGACCACTGATCTAAATAAATTATGATAAAAAAATAATACAAACTTCGTGAATTTTATACTCATTAGCTTTTGATTAATCGTTTTGTTTAATTTTTTGCATAATATGACGCAACATATTCTTCTAGGACGTTTAAATATACAACAGCAAGTTCTAAAACAAACAAAGTTAGTGATAGCTACGTAGATCTCTATTGTATTAATATTGCAACTAAACGAAAACTTATATAATCTTTATCATTTCTTACGTTATTAAAAATAATAATTTACTACTTAAACGCACTGTCATGAACAAAAACAAACCAAGTATTCTGGGCTTGATAAACTTTAAATTAAAAACAATAAGGTTTTCATTAAGTAGACATAAATTTCTTTGTTTATGTAAACTTTCTAAGTAGATTAAAACTAAAAAAAATAGTAGTTCAACTTGCCCTTCTAAAATTTCGTATATATTTACATGATTAAAGTATTTTACTACTTTTTTTAACTCTTAATACAATTTTTTTAATAAAAATTCTTAATTTAGGCTTTTTTTTACTAATATTGATTTAGCTTGGTCTTTATTTATTTGTTTTACTATAAGCTAATAAATATAAGCCACGTGCCATAAAGCTAAAAAATTAATAATCTAGACGATAAAAGTTTAAGCTTTTTTTACTTAAAATTTTGAAATACACTCTTTTTTCGCAAGTGTTTTTTTTATGACTATTTCATTACATATTTGCATTTGAATATACTTATTTCTATTTTTTAGTAAAATTTTAAATACTCTATTGAAATTTAACAAGATCGGAATTTTTTCCTACTGAAACCGGGTAATAAGTAGAATAGTTAGTTTGCACATTTATAATTATATAGTAAAAATTTTCTAATTTACTTTCTCCGCAAACCACTTTTTCATTTTAATGTGGTCTGCGAAAATACTTTTCCAGTAAATTTAGTTTTTTTACTTATAAAACGTTGCGGACCACTGGTATAGAGATTTTAACATCTATAAAACTTATATCAATTGCTTAGTAAAGTTTTGATCCGTGTTACTTTTGTTTTAACTTCAGATTTAAATATGGTTTACAATTTTAGAGGATATTCTTAAACGAATTTAGAAAAAGTAAATACTTATAGATAAATCTGTAGATAAAGTTTGTGTATTTAGTTTTCAATGCTTTTTTTACTATGAAGTTTTTTTTTCTAAAAATATCATAATTTTGAAACATTCTTCGAAATTTGGTTAATTTTATATAAAAGAAAAGAAAAAAGTTAAAAATGGCTAAGTTTTACAGTTGAAGGTTTGTAGGACTATTAAACATAATTTATAAATTTCATTTTAAATTATTTCTGATTTTATTTATCATTTTATAAATTCTTAATCAAATATGACGTGTGTAAAAAAAATTAAATTACAAAAAGTGTACAAAGAAGGTATAAGAAATAAGAAAATCAGCTTATAACTACTTAAATGTATACTTTTAAATTAAAGACACTTTGATAATATAAACTTGTTTTCTAGTTTAAATTAACTTTAAACTTAAACTAAACCATTAAATACACAAATTTATCTCTCCGACAAAAATACTTCTATTTAGTAAATAAGTAATATGTAAATACTTCAAAATACCCTTAATATTTGCGTTATGTTAAACTGTTGTGTCAAATATAATATTTAATTATACATAAAATTTTTTGTTCATTTGAAATCTATTGAGCTAATTACAAAAATAAATAGTTACTTTTTACTATGACATTTTTAGTTTAAATATTTCATTTTAACATACGTGTTGTGTATATCGAAGTTTTATAAAAAATATTAAAAATTCTTAATTGGTAGTTGTTTAAAAAAAAAACTATACTAGTTTACTTATTCATAGTTAAAATTTATCTCATTTGAAAAAATAAAAAAATGAAACAGTTTTTATATTTATTGTTCTGTACAAAATAATTATCAATTTTTTTTTAACTTAAACCCTGTAAAAATGAATTTTAATGTATACCAGATTTTATATTTTTATAAAGATAAAAAATGGTTTATTTTGCTTTGTATATAAGATTGTTTGTTATAGTAGAATGAAGATGAAGAAAAAAGTTAAATAAATTATATAACACAAATTTTTACTTTAAAATTTATGGTTTTACATTTTTGTATGGAATTTATGGCAAATACTTAATAGTTTTTTAAATATTTTTACTTGGTGATTTTTTTTTCTGAAATACATATCAAAAAATACTTTGTTTACACTAATTTATAAGTCTGTAAATGTAGAATTGATTTTTACGTTCAACAAACTTACCTTTACTAAATTCTATTAATATCTTCAAACAGCTTGAATCGAAGAAAGAAAATTTTGCCAGTCAGCAAGTAGCACCAAACTAATTGCGGAAGCAATATTAAGCATTAAACTTATCGATTTTTCAGTTTTCTTTTTTTTTTGTACTGTCTTTTTAGAATACTATTTATTATCGTTGATTTTTAAGAGTATCGTAGGAAAACTTGTATTCTTTTTTATATTCTTAATTTTTTTTAGTACACAGGTTAATTTATTTAGTAGACGGTTAAGATGAACAAAAAATTTGAATACTTCTTATAACACAAACCTTTATTTAAAAAGTTATGTATTTAACAGTTTTTATATGGTATTTATAGTTGTTACTTAATGGTTTTTCAAAAAAAATGTTTTCTTATAGTAATATTTTTGATTATACAAATTAGTCTTCAATACAGCAAGAATGAATGTTGAACCTGTTAATTATGTTACACTTACCGAAGAAAAGGCAACGAGGATAAACAAGTCTGAAACCGATAAAATCAAAACGAGATTTAAAAAAGTAGTCTTTGGTCTATCGGTAAATATTTTCTAAATTACATATGTAATCTTAAAGTAGTTTTAGTTAAAATGTATTAATTTCATTCTGAATCTATCTAAATCATTATATATGTATTGAAGATTTGAATAATTTATAAATTGCGACTAAAATGTAGTGTTAGTGGCCCTGTTTCTTCTATCTTACTCCTGTTAGTAAAAAAAATTAAAATACACGTTATTTCTTTTTTCATATAGTAACAACTTTTGTTTAAGCTTATAAACAAATACCTTAACTACTTTAAGTGATTTTTTCTGTTAAAAGCTTATATTCATTATCAATTATATAACAACTGATTTTAAAAATCTCCAAAGTTTTAGTTTTTTGTTTGTTTAAAAGCACACCTTTTTAAGGTTTTTGAAGCAACTGTAACTTTAGCAATTATTTCATTGGCATCTGTCCTTGTAGTCACTCAGGGTTGTCAAAACTCAAAACCATCAGACAAAGCTGAATCCAGTAGAGGTCCTTACTACTATCACGACTATCATTACGACGAAACTTGTTCAAACGAGACTCTAGCACAAGGAATTTGGTGTTCAATTTTTGTTGGTTGTGTTCATAACATTAACAGCTAATTTTTAATGATATTTTTATTGTTGTTTTGTTATAAAGATAATTATCTTTTTAAAATTTTTTTTATTAAAACATATGCTTATAATAAATAAGTTAGTTTTCTCTTTGTTTTATATAGCATTATCTTTTCATTTTATTTTGAAAGTTTTTTTTCCTCTAAAAATATGTATTTTTAAGTCTAACCATTAAGCTTTTTTCCGTAAGCTTTATAACAAAAATATATTCTTTATTATAACTTTTATAACATCAGTGTAAATAGTAATTTTTATCAGGCTTTAGCAACTGCAGTTCTTGGAATTTTTATTGGACTTGTAAATGTAAAAAACACAGTTGTAAGTTTAAGTTTAATACTTTATAGTTAAAAGACTTGAAGTTAAATAAGTGTAAAATCTTTTTTTTTTTAATTTATAAATATAAGGGTTAAAACCTACATCACTACAAAAAACCTTAAAAGTATTTTAAAGATTATATTTGTTTTTCGAACAATACTTAATTAGAAGAAAATGTTTAATTAACTTTTGAACAGCTATTTTAAACTTTTTTAAATGTTTTAGCTCGGTATTTTGTTAAGTATTTTTAAGATTTTATTTAATAAGTGTTTTTACTCATTACAAAAGTTTTACTGTACATCTACAACTCGTAACAATAAAATAACTATTTCTGATTACGGTTTTCATAACTAGATAATAAATATTTTTTTACCTTTGTAGATTTATGGACACATGGTTCTAAATACACTTGGAGCGTTTTTCATGTTTGTATTAACAATAATGGAGCTCAAATTTCACATGCATTACCGTAGAGTAAGAAAAATTGTTTATATTCGATATAATGAATTACACATATGAAAAATACATATATAAAATATGATATTTTGTTTAACAAAACTAGAGAACTAGACAAATTTGTGTTCAAAGGAAACAAAAACTATCATGACTGACTTCAAACATTTTTTCAGTATAAAAGTTATGTTTTTACTTAGTTTAAATGTTGTAAATAAACAATAGGTCGTTTTGAATATAAGTATTTTATTTATAATTGTTGGTACTCTCACATTGTATTTACTATTTATAAAGTCCTCTAAAAAAATTTTAATTATCATTACAATCATCATATAAAATTATTTATAATGTATCATAAATATTGTATTTTTAAAATTATGTATACTTCACTCATTTTGAAAGTTCGAAAATTTAACTAAGTATTTACATTTAGCTCTCCTCAGAATAAAATTGCTAAAGACTGATGATAGTAAAATAATTTTTTTGATTTTTTATTCTCAAAAAGTAGTTACACCATAAAGAGTCAAATATAAATAGTCAGTGTAAAAGTATATAGTTTAAACTAAGTTATACCTTGCCTTGGTGATAGCAAATCTAAAGTAAAGTTTAAGATAGAATTAATAGAACAAAACATTTATGTGTGTTGAAAATTTACTTAAAACTAAATGAAAAGATTAAAGATTACAAAAAACGAGAACAATAAGAACACTAAAAACACACTATTTAAATAGTTTTAATTTACACTCATCTCGTCGTTTACAAACTTTCGGCTTGCAAGTTTATATGAACTGCAATTCTAGATCTAAGAGGTAATTCTTGCTCTATAAAAAAAACTTTAATCTACTATACATGTACTTCTCAGCACAACTAGGATTGTTGAGGAGATGTTCATGGATACATGGTTGTTTACATTTGGGTAAACTTTTTTAACTTTTCTTTACATTTTTTCTGTTGTCTGGCGTAGAAACGTTGAGATGTACAGCCTACGTAGTCATTTCCGCAATGATAACTAAAAAGGTATAACTCGTTAGTAGATGAAGCATCTTTAACTATTTTATTAAGCGGACGGTTAGTGTCATACAAAACATGTAATGAAGACTATTAAAACTCGATTTAATAGCTAGCGTAGCTTGCCTAGCCAACCTAAATAAGTTTTTACCAGTGTTAGGAAGGTGAGCTGCGCAAGGACTTGAATTAAAAGATGGTAAGCTATTCATCTTAGTCTAAGTTCCCTTAATTGTCTTCCTTATGACTGTTTCGGGGTAACCAAATAAAAAAAATATTCTAATGTTATTTAACTCCTTTTTCAAGCAGTCAGCCGTGCAGATATTCATGGCTCTATTTGTTGTGCATTGGATAATCTACAGTTTTTGTTTTGATGGACAAGAGATGTGATATGAAATAAATTTATTGTTTCTATACACAAAAGAATTAAAAAAAAAGGTGTTGCCACTGCTTTTAATAATTTTTACGTCTAAGAAGTAAACTTTTTCGGAAATTTCTTCTTCAATGGTAAAAACTATGCATTTATGTATCTTAATTTGCGCTGTGAAGTAGCTACCTTTTTAGACGGGAATTATTTTAAGTTGTATTTACGTAATTTAACGTTCATTTAGGTTTAAACTTATACGGCGCTTAATTAAACACATGAATAAAGATAACTTGAGTTTGAAATTAATATTTATAAATAACAATTAAATTCATAATTTTTTATACGACAAACTAAAAACATCATTTAAACTAATTCTAAAAACACAAAATCTCAATTTTTTTTCAAAATTTGTTTCTTAAAGTAAGATATCTTTTTGGTTAAAAAGTTCGTATAATAATTAAAACTAAGGTACTTAAGTAAAATAATTTACTTACTGAACACATTGCTTGTCAATCTTTTTGTTACTGCTAAAGTTCGACTAACTTTTTTTTTGTTTTTATATACTTTATAAAACTTTTTAAAGGTTTTGTTTTTAAAAGAGTTTTGTATTACAATTCTAATTTGTTTAAGTTAAGTTCTTACATGTTTTGAAATTTTAGTAGAATCTAAACTTTTGTTATCAAAAATTAAACTTCAATTTTCTATAAAATAATCTGAAGAACCTTTTTTACCTTTGTATAAACTCTTAAATACAATTTTGATACTACAAAGTAAAAACATATAGCAAGCTTAAATACAATATTACTTCATTCAATTTATAAAATAAAACACTCTTAAACGAAACGTTTATAAAAGTGTACACTTGTGCACAGTATGTTTATAAATTTTATTAAGTATTCAAATTTTAATGAGTACTAAAAATATTTTGAAAAAGATACAAATGCCGTATAAATGTTTTAAACAAAATGTTTTTTTGTTTACTATTAACAAGATATAATAAGCTGTATACTACAACTTTTTAGTTTTCACTGAGTTTTCCGCTAATATTTTGTTTTATGTAGCTTTCTAAATGTTGCAATCCCGTTGCTGAAACCTTAAAAATATTGACATCATAAATCGTTGTTAAGCTTTTTAGACAAATTACTATTAAAAGTTTAACTATTTTTAACTATTAAAAAAATTTTTGCAGGGTGCTTTTCAGAACGTTCAAATTTCCATAATACTTCTCTCATCGGTTAATTTTATTCTACTTGTTTTGTCTATTTCTTTTGTATGTTGTCTGCAAAACTGTTGCCAGTGTTGCATGAATCAAGTGAGTCGAACATATCTTACTTTTATGTTTGTTAATACTTGAAACAAATTAAACAGATTATAAATTTTTTGACAACTTGCTTTTTAGTATGATTTAGATTTTTAGTATTGTTATTATTCATAAAATACTTTAAACTAATGTTTTTTTAACAGTCTCAGTCACCAATAACAATAGAGTACTCGGGTGAACAGCAAAGAAACGGTTAGTAAGTTAATAAATACTCTAAATACTCTCATGCAAATATATATATAAGTTATTATAAGCAATAAAAAGTTATAAATTTTTTCTAATTAGGAAAAACTGCACCATTGTTTCAAATAAAAGATGATCAAGATCCTCCAAAATACAACTTATCTAAAGAAAAAAATGAAAAGTAGTATGATATTAAGGACAAAACTCCAAATAATTCATGGAATTTCTAGGATAATTAAATTTTTAGTATAGAAGTCCTCTTCGGTTTTTTGTTACACTTTTTTAATGATTTTACTTTAAAAAATACTCAGTTCCTTTTATTTTTTATTTTACACATATCAGTTTTTTTTGTCAAATAATTTATGTTAATAACTTTATTATATTTAAAGCATCACTAAACAAAGAAGTTGAATAAAAAGTTAAAATTTTACGGTTTAGTCACAATCCAAGCTTTTTTATTTATTATCATATCTTATTTTATATGCATTAATAATATATATTGAAAAACAAAATAGTATTTAAATTATCATTGAAAAAATATTTTTTTTGGTTTTGTACATAAAAATAGCTTATAATGCTAAGTTTTTTTTTTATTAAGTTACATCTCTATGTATCTAAAAACTAGTATAAAAGAGTAGACATAAACTGTGATAATCAACTCTTTATTAAAAGTATATATACATCACATCGTACATAAATTTTACAATCTAAAACAATAGTGTTAGTTTAGGAGATTATATTACACAGTCAAACATTTTATATTTAATAAATTATGTTTATAGCTTCACATCATTTTTAAGTTGTTAATTTTAGTAATGTTTTTTGGAGGTAGTCTTAGCTGATCTATTATCATCTCAGTATGAAGTCTATCAATTTTTTAACAATATTACAAGAAGTAAATTTTTATAATAAAACAAAGCTTATAACAAAACGTTCTATAAAGCAAACAAGGACCTTTAGCTTTTACACATAAAGTCATAAGTATTACATAAAGTTTCAAATAAAAACTTTGGGAAACAGGGTTACTTTAAAATTTTTAACAACTTCTTCTAGTACAAGCTATAAAATAAATAACACCTAAAACATTACATAAAGATAGACTTGACTTTAAACAAAATCATACGTAGTATAATAGACAAACATAAAAAGTTTCTAAAGGGTATAAACTAAAATCTATTGAAATTTTACTTGATGCAAAAGATTTTTAGAGCTTTTCTACTTTTTTAAACCACTAAAAACTAAAAGCAATTGATAGTAAAAACTTTCGTTTTAAGCCGTGTCTAAAATATTGAATTTTGTTTGATTAAATTAATCGTAACTTAACTCATGTCAACCGTAAATACAGACAAATTTTTACGTCTGTAATACTAAAAACCATTGGTTAGATTTTGAAACAAGCAATAAAGGTTTAATAAATTTAGAATTTTCGTGAAGTACATTTTTTCGACAGGCATAAACAAATTAGTTTAACCACAAATTATACAGGATATTTCTTTGTTTCAAGAAGCTTTAAATATCTTTTTCATTTTTACTGTACTAAGTTTTGAAAACTATATCAAAAGTTTTAAACAGTTCTTCAAATAAATGTTTACATTAATCAAAATAACAGAGAAGTTTAAAATCTTTCAAACATCATTTAATTAACAGTAAAATAGTATAATTAAACTTAATCTGAGGTTTGTGAAGTGATTGAAGTATTTCTTTATGAAAACCTCAAGATCTTTTACATAATTTAAAAAACTATTATATTCAATTTAAATTGACACCTTGCAGTTTACACAAAATAATTTTAAAAGTTTTTTGGATGTCTGATTTCATTATACGAAGAAAAAATAAGTTATATAAAAACCTATGCAAAAATATTTTTATTAACCCAGTTAAACTATAAGAATACAAAAAATATAGAAATAACATTACAAAGTCTAAAAAGGCATACTATGAAAACATGCTATAAAACTCTCATAAAAGTATATCTAAAATTTATAAAGTAAAATAAAATATCACTAACAGTAACAGTCAGAAGATAGACAGCCACTTTCTACGTAGGCTAGATGTAAACCAAAAATATTATACATAAACAATAGATATACTAAACAAACTAAACAACTATTTTTCTAACAATGGAAAGTAGACCTAAACAAAAATAGTAACCTCCTAGATTTTAATGACAATATGAGAAATGTTTGTAATAGTTTTTGGTTTGATGTTACAGAAACTGAACTATTTGATACCATTAAGAGCTTAGATCCAAGTAAAACCAGTGGTGAGGATAGAATATATGTAAAAACCCTTAAGAAATAAACAATTTTATTTGCCCAGTACTATTTGAATTAATTAACCAAGCATTTTATGAAGATGTATATCCAAGTAGCCTAAAACTTGCAAAAGTAAAACCAGTTTATTTTAAATCAGGACTAAAAACATTACGAGGAAATTGCAGACCAATTTTTATCTTATTTAAATAAAATAAGTGAAAAAGTAATCTACAATCGCATGTACAGTATTTTTCTATAAATAATGTTTTAAATAATTCTCAGTTTGGTTTTAGAGAGGGTCATTCCACCGAATTGGCATTGTAGAATTTGTTGAAGGGATACTACTCAATTTTGATAAAGGAAATGCACTTTGTGCAGTTTTCTTTTTGGATTTTAGTAAAGCGTTTGATAGTGTAGATAGAAGTATCTTACTAAGTGAGCTAAAATTTTATAGTGTAAGAGGCAATGTGTATCTACTTATTAGTTCATATCTAGATGGAAGGACACAGTTTGTTAGCCTTGGAGTATATGAGTCAACCAGTAAAAAAAGTGAAGTTAGGCTACTACAAAGCTCAGTGTTAGGACCGTTGTTATTCTTAATACGTATAAATGAATTTTAGAACAATACTAGTCTTAGCGTCCTCAACTTTGCATATGATACAGTGTTATACAAAACATTCACAAAAAACAAAAAATAGACAGTAGTTTTTTTAATTCAGAACTAATAAAGGTATCAGATTGGCTTATGGTAAACAAACTCAAACCTTAACAAAACAAAAGTATGCTTCTACACCAATCAAAAAATAGCTTTAGGAAAAATTAAGATTTTATTGCAAAAATAGGTAAAACAATTATAAAAAAAAAATAGTATTAAATATTTAGGAATTTTTATAGACAGTAATTTTAAATGGTCAGAACACATCAAAAACTGTAAAAACAAAGTTTTAAAAATACTAGTGTATTATATAAAACAAGACATTTCTTAAATGAAAAAGCATTATATTTAATCTATTATTCTCTGTTTACGAGCAATGTTAGATATGGCTTGTTGTGTTGCGGATGAGCAAATAAACAATGTATATATGATATTAATGTTCTCATAAAACAGAGCACTTAGATGCCTACATTGTAATAATTACGATGATAATTTAAGAAAATAAAAAACTCAAAAAAAAATAAATATTGAGGTATTATATATATGAATTAGGTTTTTTTATGTTCAATTTTACAATAACTTGTCACCAGCTAACTAACACTTTAAAAGTTTATAAAACGTCCATAATTACCATACGAGGTCTTCAAAAACCATTTTTCTACCTAGATTCAACAACAAGAATGGTAACAAATCGCTAGCCTACCAAGGTGTATTTATTTTAACAAATAGTTAGTATATAAATGTAAGCAGAGATTGCTGTTATAAGTCAACTAATAATAAACTAATCTACTTTTCTGAGGAAATATAAAAAGCTTTTTTTTTTATGTTAGCAAATATTATTTGCTTTTTATAGTTACATTTTAGGCTTAGAAAACCATTCAAAATATAAAAAAAATACTTTAAAATTGAAGGAAAAGTGTTGTTGTTTTTATTAATCATTAAGTTGTTATTTTCTCATTAAAAGCATAGAGTGTAAATATTACATAACTTATTTTTATATTATTTTTTATAAAATCTAAGTTGAGTTTACAACTGAATTAAGTTCTTTAAAAAGTGATAAAAATTATTTTAACTTTTTTATTCAAATATAAATCTCTTCAACTGTTTCAATAATTTTTTTTTAATTAAAAGTTATACTTTAAGCATAAAATACTGATAAACTTAAACCAAAAATGTTACAACTTATTATAACTTCACCTTTTTTTTTAAATTGTAACCTATCTATCGAGTATTTTCATGTTTGCTATTAGGATTTTTTATATCGTTTTATAAGTTAAGCCAAAGATAACTTTTTGGTTCCAAAAATTTTCTCTGATTCTTTTTTTTTTTCTGAGCTTTAGGCTTAGACTGTATATTTAATTTTATGTTATTAGACAAGTTTTTGAGTACAGTTTGAATAAAACTTTTTTAAGTAAACACTTAACTTAGTTAATTTTCGTTTAGTTTTCTTTTCTTTCATTTTATTGATAGTTCTCTTTCTTCAAGTTTAGTTTTTAAAGAATTAGTTTTAATAGCTCGTTACAAATTGTAAAAGTATGTGGTGTACGACTTGATAACCGAAAGGTTCCTTCGTACGCAAGGTCCTTAGACCAAACTTTTTGAGCGCCTTTTTTTTAGGTCAATAGAAAATATATAACTTTTATTTTTGAGATAAAAACTTATAAATGTTTTTCTAATAACACTAAAAACCCCAGTAAAAATTTATAAATTATACATTGGTAAATAGGAATGATTTAAGGCCATAGGGGGGTAAACCATGTTTTTTACAAGTTGATCTTGTTTTATAGAGTTTTTTCTAAGCTTCAAGATGCTTTTTATTGTTTTAAACAATTCGAATTATTTTATGAGATATGACCAGTCAAAGTCGGGCCGCATAATAGGTTCCCTATAGGAAGGGAAAACTAAAACAGCGAAAAAAGACTATTTCATTTAAAATCTATCTCCTCCTACATTTTTCAAGCAATCTTCTTCAAACTTTTACAGTCTGATCTTTATACAATAACAAAAAAAAACGTTACTTTGGAATTTAAAAATTTTTATGTAAAAATTTTTTTTTTGAAAAAAACACTTTTTTTTTTTAATTTTTGTGATATAATTTTTATTTTTAAAATTACTAAAATTCTAAAGTAACGTTTTTTCCTTTTATTATAAGGAACGTTTCCTGAAAATTTAAAGAAGATTGCTTGAAAAATTAAGAAGATAGATTTTTAGTGAATTTTAAAATTTCTGAGAAAATTGACCTGGAAAAATTTGCGGTCCATACGTTTATATTGGGAAATTTTTACAAAAAATTAAATATCTCAAAAGTTAAATGATATTTTTGAATTCTATAAAAACTGGCTTGTAATTTGTACTTAAAGCTTTCATATAAAAGCCAAAGTTAATTTTGTAAAAAAAAATGTTGGACCATGCGAATTATAAAAGACTGCTAACACCTGATTTGGTTTAGCGGTTCATTAGTTAAAATATGCTAAAAACTAAACTTTATAAAACAAATATTGTTTTTTTATTGTTAAATTTTTTTATAATAAACTTACATATTTAAAATAAATAAATGTTATAATACTGGTTAAAACTGATAAAACAACTGTAAACTATCATCTCGCAATTAGCTGACAATGTCTTAGATGTTGAGCTGTGAACAATTTAGCTACGTCAATATTTTTGAATTTATCCACAAACGTTCGTATGGTAATTCAGCCCGCTTGGTTAGATTTCAACAGCAGTTTTTTGCGACTATGCCTACTTATGATTCCGAAAAAGGAAGAAAACGATCTTTGTTTTTTTTGGATGTTGTTTTTGTTGGTCGCATGGTGAAGTTCTTTGTTTATTTAATGTCATAGGTAATACTTTTGAATTTACAATAAAACACTAAGTTGATTATATAACCAAAATGACAAGAGTTTTTGAAAATTTGTCACTGGTTTTCTGACTTTCTATATTCATTCCCTGTTTTTTTTTTACTTTTTATTACAGTTATTATGACCCATTTTGACATAAATTTAAACAAATCATAAAAAAATTGGTTTTCTTTGCTCTTATAGCAAATCTTTTTGAATTAAGTACATGTTAAATAAGTTCTAAAATATTTTTTTAACTTTAACGGTTTCAAAAGAAGAATTTTTTATGTACTTTGACTGACTATATTAGGGGTCGGCAGCCTTTTACAAGTGACGGATCTGATTTATAATAAAATCTTTTGTGAGCCAGACTCTTTGAATAAAGTTTATGTTAACCAGTGGCCACATATATTAGATGTACACATACTCCTTAGACCAAAATTTATGTTAAATTAGCCCAACTGTTTATTCACAGTTAAATTTAGAGACCCTACTAGAATATTTACTTTAAAAGTTTAAGTTTGCTTGTTTAGCACATGTTTCATTAAAGCTTAAAAAAGTAGCAGTCAGCATTCATTTGCTTGGCAGGTTTAGTTTGAATAACCATGGCATAGAGAACTTTTAGCAATTCCATTGTCTTGAAACATTCTTTGAAAATGTTTAAACTTATTTATAGTCGCAGCTTCGTCTTCAAAAGTTGAACTTAACCATTTAAAGTTCAAACTACATATAAGCAGAATAAGTAGCATCAAATATAAAAGGCAACCTATGTATGTTCTACCAATACAAGTAAGCTACTCTAAAAAAAGTATCAGAAATTAGCATATCCCTGCACAACTTAAATTTAACTCTAGTACAATCAGTGTCGTCTTCGTGGATCCAGGATTGATATTGTTAATTTTTAAACCATATTTGACAAATTTAGTTTCTTTGTTTTACATAGGTCTTCAAAACACTTGGTTTATTTTTTTATACAACTACAAAAATTTATATCATTAGATTTACATGTATAATTCACCTTAATTTTATCTAAACAGTTCTATATACTTGTCGTAACACTAAAAGTAAAGTACTATTGGTTTACAACCCAAAAAACAAAGAAAAAAATTATAAAAAAATGTTAATGTTTTATAATTTACTTCGATATTTAGTAAGAGTAGCTACTTATTAATATACTAAATTAACAATTTAGTATGTAGGTAATAACTGCTTTTAATTGATATTTCATTTGTTTAAAAAAAAATTAATGTACTCTTTTTACATAAAAATAAGTACTAAAAGAAAACTTTTCAATATTAATATTACTATTTTTTTAATTCGTTTATAAACCATAAGTATACTCGCGATGATATATTTAATATAACAATTAAGTTTTTTTTTTTCAAATGAATGTATTATAGATAGTTTTTATAAAATAAACATTCTTTGGTTTGACAAGCGCCATCTTTAAAACTAACTTATTTAAAGAAAACGAGAAAAACATACAATGCATTAAGAACTAACACATATAGTTGTCTAAAAGTGTTTAAATTTCTACTACGACAGAAAATAATAAATACCAAAGTAACTTTTTTTTAATTATTTTAATATTCTTCTACGCTTACTTTATTCAAAGAACAAACATATAATACAAAATAAAATAAATTGTCTTGCGTATAAATTTACAACAACTAAAATTAACAATTTTAAAATTAATCTTTTTTAATACAGAAAAAAACTATAAATTTAATTGAAAAACGTCTATACTAAAAAAATTAAAAAAAACTTGTAAAATTTATAAGCAAGAAAATTTAACTTAAAAAAATTGGCATTTTTACCGCAAAATATAGTTTTGTTTTAAATCTCAATGACTTCAAGCCCTTAACTAAATATTTATAACTTTGTTCCTTTTCTTTTACCAGGCGTTTTGTTCACAATCAAAACCAAAGCATTCAGAAAACATACTTAAATCTTCAATTTCCCCACCTCGATTTTTTCTTTTTCTTTTGAACTGGCGCTTGCATTGAAGCTGGATGTTTGAATCCTCCCTGTGACGCCATATTGCCGCTATTCCATGTCTCGTTGGAGGACGAAGCAGAAGAGGAAACAAAATTTTTTTGATAAGAAGCCTTAAAATAGTCTTTGACTGAAGAAGCCCGTCCTCCCAAAACTCCGCTCTGGTATATTTGTTGCGCTCTTGAGGGCTTCTTGAAGCTTTTTGTGTGATAACGATGTTATTGTATTAAAAGAAGAATGGTGAAAAATTAGTTTGTATTTGGTAAAAACATATTAAAAAGAATATAAAAATATCTTTTTTGAATAGTGCACAAAAAATAAAAAAGAATAGTGCACAAACCTGGAGTTGGTTGCACCCAGTCCAGGGCGATCTTTCGTATTGAGAATATTCTTGTGCTTTCCTCCGCTTTTTCCTCCGTGACTGAACTTGCTGTTCTTTTTAGCGACATCTAACAGTTGCTGGGGCACATCCTGATTAGCGGCCTCTAGATGGCGGACGAGATCTCCCGCGAAAAAGATATCCTTGTTGGTGATCAACGTGTACGCGTTGCCCTTCTGACCGGCACGACCCGTCCTGTGTTGAGATGCAGTTTGTGTTTACAACAGTTAAATTTATTAAAAACTTTATAAATAATAAGTTTGAGTTTATAACTGACCAGCTTTTAAAGAAATATCACGTATTTAGTTTTCCAATTCGTAACTTGGATTAAATTACAAAATTTCAAAAATATTGAAACTGCAAATAAAAAAACAAACCAAGGTTTTTTTAAGAACCCTGAGTTAGCCGAGTATTTTGCAGCCCTAATTTAGTAAGGACTATAAAAAAGTTTGTTTTACAAGATAACAATAAAGACTAGTTTTACTTGTTATAATTCTTATTAATTATAGCGTAATTGTTGTGAAAAAGATAAATTTATAATTTATTTGTTTTTAGATCTAATGTAATTATAAGAAATAATAGAATTTTATTCGAGATGGAGTTTAGCTTTTTGTACGTTTTTAACTATAATCAGTAGGTTGAGGAGAACTTAGTAATTACTCTTATTAACTAAGTAAGTTTTCAATAACGATGACAAGCAAATAACCTTCCGACGCGATGTGTGTGAGTGTCAATGTCACGAGCAACGTCGTAATTTACAACATTTTTTATGTGCGGAATGTCAAGACCTCTTGCAGCAACATCGGTAGCCACTAAAGTTGCAACCTTTAAAAAAAATACAAACAATAAGATCACGGATTTAAAATATTAAGTTTTAAAACACTAAATATAAATAGATTTTGCACGGAAAAAACTTTCCGGGCGCCCAAATACAATAACAATATAACAAACCATATTAACATACTTGACATTTTTGCAACAATATACGAAATTATTTTATTTTATGCATATAATTTTAACGTTTATTAGTTGCTAGTTTTGTCTCTTATTTTGGTAAAACTTTAGTACAAATATTTTATAGTCATCAAAGATAATAACATATATTATAATTTATTTTATAAAAGGTAAAGATTCTTACAACAACGTTTAATAAAATATAAGGTATTTACTTTTATAAAGGAAACTATAAAACTCATTAATGTTAGAGAGGTTTATTGTAACACGTCGGTTTTGTTGAAATGGATTAATTGTTCAAAACGGTCTGTGAACATTAGACAATTATATATAATTCTTTTTATAAGTAGTCTATTATTACTAAAAGCTCTATGTGAAAAAAAAAACAAGTATTTCAAACTCTACAAATAAAGATTTTACTTTATTACAACAAAGATACCTTAAAACTACAAACTATATTTTACAAATATTTTATTTTGAAAACGTTTTGTCACAAAACTTTAAATTTAACTCGGTAATGAAAAAAAACTATATGAAACTACCATTTTAATTTGTTTACATTTAAACTTAACTATGAAAAAATGTAACTTTATTTATTACAATACCATACACTTTCACCTTTGATAACTAAGATCAAAGCATTTACAGAAATAAATAAACAAACTGCTAAAATAACTGTTTAAAAACGTTCAAATTACAGTAAATAGAACCTTTGTAGAATATAATACATTGTAAAATATCATAGAACAAAATTTGTCATTTGTCAACTAAGCTTAAATGCATTGCTACTGCAAAGTTAATCAGTCAAATAAAGAGACTCTCTGCTATAGTTTTCACTGTGCTTTATCTTCACCCTTTTTAAACATATCTGATTATTACGTAATAATACAATTTTCAAACATATAAAAAAAGTTTTACAATGGGATAGTGCAACAACAAAAATTGTTAAAATATGAAGAGTTTTACAAACATTTTAAAAATCAAACCTGTCGTTTCTTAAAACTAGCTATGACATCATTTCTGACATACTGATTCATGTCACCGTGTATCAATGTTACGTCATAACCGTTCTTCTTCAAATTTCCAGAAAGCTCTTCTGCATTTAGCTAAAAAATTAAAATTGTAATTAAAAAAGCTTCTTGTAAAACAAATATTTAAAATTTTAAATAATTTGATAACAAATACAATTTTTGGTAATACTTAACCTTTATAAATTTTACCATAAATATCCACATAATTTACAGAAAAAAACAAACTTTTTTAGTGACGAAAATTAGCAAGCTTCCTTCACTTGTAAACTGAACAATTTTTTGAGTTAGCCATCTCCATTTGTCACATTCTTGTGAAAAAACTTGCACAATCTGATTAGTTATATATTTTTATTTTGTTAGTGCTCTTCTATATACAAATATTATCGATGTTATTTTTTATAAACAAAAATACTTAAATTATTATATTAAGCTAAATATAAATTTAATTAAATGAATAATAATAACAAATTATACAGTATCCTTCTTTTATTACACTAACACATGTTTCTGTGTGTTAATTTGTTAACACACAGAAACATGTGTTAGTGTGATAAAAGAAGGATACTGTATAATTTGTTATCATTATATATTCCAGTGAACTTGTTTCGCTATGATCTTTTGTTAACAAACGATTAAATTTTTATTTTAAATAGTTATAATCAAATTATACAGAACAAATTACACAAAAAATATTTGTAGACTTATTCTATCATTATTATTAGTTACTGTAAACTTAATAATTCATTTTAGATACCTACAGGTAATTGATTATTTGATGTTAAATAAAAAAAAACAGTCTACTAATTCAGACAAAATTTAACAAACTTGAGTAACATCAGTGTTGGCAACACCGATATCTCCCTGCGTTATTCTGATTGGATCGACCAAAACATCACGGGCCAGTTTTTCAATACGATGACGGAAGGTGGCGCTAAAGAGAAGAGTTTGCCGGTCGGGACGGATGTGACCAGCTATCGATCGAACCTACAATACAAGCTGAAGGTATTATTTTAATTTCTATTTTTAAATGTTGATAAATTAATTTGCCCGGTTTGGCAATTAAAAAGTGTGGTAATTAAAAAGAATTTAATATTAAACTGAATTTATCCGGTTTTATAGTTTTAAAAATGTATACATTTTATAATTGTCTTTGACAAGACGTTAAAAGGTATCCGTGGTGTGCGACTTCGTGGTGTAGGTTATTCATGCACCAGGTCCTAGGACCAAATATTTTTAACGCCTTTTTTTGTCGTTCAATAAAATATTTATTGCTTAAAAAAAAACGGGCAACATATGATAAAAAAATTAAAAAGCTGACTATTGAAATATATTTTGGTAAAATTTCAAGAAATTTTGTTGTAAATAACCTGGTATTCGAATCCCATTTCAAACATTCTATCAGCTTCATCAAATACTAGATAAGTAGTCCTTAGTAAGTTCGTATTGCCTTTTTTAATGTGATCGATTAACCTTCCCGGAGTAGCAACTACTATCTGTGGTTTATTTTTATTCTAAATATTGAGCACAAAACAATGTGTAGAAATTTATTTAATTTTTTTTAAATACCAAGAAAATATTGTTTATACTTTTTAATTTGATATAGAGTTATTGTAATGTCTATGATTAGTCTACCAAACCGATTGAAGTAAATTTAACAAATAACATTAAAAAACTCAGTAAAAAAATTAATTAATGTTGTATACTAAAGAAAAACATTATTAATTGCACAAAAATACTCCGATTTTTTTAAAGCTGACCAATCCTTTAAGACTTGTGTTAAAATTTAATCAAAGCTAAAATAAAACTCTAAGAAGCTGTTTAGAATAGGTTTTAAAAAACTACAAACACTTTTTGCATGACATGACAGGAACTTATTTGTAGATTTTTTTGTGAAATAAAAACATTAAACTTAAATCTAAAGAATGATGTTTAAAATGTTCATTTTATTTTTAAATATACTTACAAGCTGTCTTTATTAGCTTAAACTTCTAAAATATATAAGTCATTTAGAAATATAATGAACTTACTTATAGATAAAATATTGCTTTAAACATATGATAAATTAAGTCAAAAGACACAACAGACTTCACAACCACTTTTCAATGATTTTTGCTGTTCGTACATATTACCACCACCGAAACAGCATGCAGTTTGTATATTGAATACTTTACCAAATTTTCTACATTCCTGATGAATTTGCTGACACAATTCTCTCGTTGGGGTTATTATAACTCCTTTAGTTTATAGTTGTTACTTTAATTTCATTATTCTAACACAAGAGCTACAATGCATACTTTCTTATTTATATCATGAAAATTTAATAAACTTTGATGTGAAATACATAATTGGTTTTGCTTTTTTTCTTTAGTTTTGTTTATTTTACTTGATAGAATTTGAAGAAATTCATTGCAAAATTCAAAAAACTAATTATAGTTTAATCAATGAACCGAACCTTTCTTTTATGTTATTATTATAAAATAACAGTATAAAAGGTAGAAAAAATGCAAACCGATGGGACCATCATCTTTTTTCAATTGAGCTTGATCCATTATATGAATAAGAAGCGGCCAAAGAAATGCAGTTGTCTTTCCGCTGCCCGTTTGAGCTATTCCGATCACATCACGGCCTGATAAAGCACACGGAATTGCTTGCGCTTGAATTGGAGTTGGGTTGACAAAGTTTTGCTTTCTACAATTTTTTTATTTTAAATTTTTGATTGTTTTTACGAAATAATTTACTTTTAAGACTCTTTTTATCATTTTACAAAGTAGCAATCAGAAAAAAGTGTTACTTTTTGTTTTAATATTTTTTTATTATTATTAAATAACTTGATTTGAAGCCTACATTCAAGATCAAATGTACTTTTTTTCGCTATGCTCGCAATCTTTAGTCTTTTTTTTTTTTAATTTAAAAATGTTAAACGAAATTTAAATTACGGATAAGTTCTAATTAAATAAGTACAAATAAGTTTTACTATAATTTTCTAATTTTATTTAGGTTTTTTTTAAAGTTTTTTTATTTAGATTTTATAAAACTTAATAAAAATTATAAAATTATTCAAAAAAAATTTTTATCATCATGTTGTTAAATTAATAACCTAGTTATAATTTTTCAGAGTTGCCACTTTTTAAAACATAATCAGATATGATAAACTACCAAAAATATTCCGAATTATCATTAACTAGACTCAATCAATTAATATTTTAGATTAAAACTACTAATAAACTGCTTCACTGACCTAAATTAGTTTTATCACAGACCTGTGTTTAACAACTGCTGAATTTGAAATATAAACTTTTCGTGCGGTGAAGTTTATTGTTTATTAGATAATTACTTTAACATAATAAAAAGTAAACTAATAACCTAATAGCAGAGATCAGTTTTTCTGGGAATCCAAAGTGAGCGAAGGAGCTGACAGGTTTGGGACATTTGGTGCCTTGAACCTTGATGTTCAGTTTGTGCCTGAGGTCTATAATTTGCAGCAAGTTCATATTGTTTATCTCTTCGTGTTCATTGTAGAAGTTCTTTTTAAACGGCTTGTAGTCGATTTGTGAGTGGTAAACTACTGGTAGAGGGTCGATGTTCTTTTTGTTTGTTGTTGAAGGAATTTCGTTTCCGTCCTCATCGTATTCAACTCCTTCTTCGCCCTCAGTAAACATCTTGCCTGTTGAGAAATGAAATTTTTCTTATCAAATAAAATATTTTAAATAAAAAACGGAAAAATATTACACCATGCCAATTATTACCATATAATAAACGAGAAAATCAAAAATTATTACTAAAAGAGATGTTAAATCACAAGGGATTTTAAAAAACTATTTAAATTTTAAACGTAATATTTGATTACTTTTAAGACCAATAAATTACACATCATAGCCGTTAAAGTAATCTAAAATAAGGTATACCAAAGACTGTCTTGGAAAGTCAGAGGGCGATAAGCTGCAAGAGGGGAAAAGGGTGAGGTAAGGGGCGTGACTACTTAAAGGGCCATAAAGAGTACTTAGACCCATTTTACGAGAAATAAGAAACTTGCACAAGTAGGGTACATAAACAAAATTTTGCAAATCTAAACTGTCATTCCTCGATTTAGACTGACATTTTCCGCAATCTTTGTTAGTCTAAATAATAGAGGACTTAAAAATATAAAAAATGATATAGCTTATTAGTGTAGTTGTTATGATGTAGCTTATTAATGTTGGATTTTTAACTTTTTTTTAACTATTGTATTAGATATGGCCCTTTAAAAAATATCATAACAATTTGAGTTTTCAAGACTTTACTTTTAGAATGATGGCTCTCTAAATCTTGAATTTTAGGATTAACTTAATCCACAGAAAAAAAATACTAAAAACAAATATTTTTTTCATAAAAAAAAACAAAAACAAAACTATTACAGAAAGCAACTATGCTTGGTCTGATAACTTTACTTCCAAAAGATTTTTTTTAATTGAAAATTTTGATTTAAGTCCCATAAATTTTCAAGAATTTGTACTGACAAACCCTGAAATTTTGCCAATATTGCCTTAATTTTAATATAACTTTTATTTTACTACACCATTCAATATTTTTTTTCAAATTAATTCACAACTAAATAACCTACTCAAACAAAAAAACTATATTCAAACTTCTTTTTAAAATTCGAAAAAAATTGAAGAATACAAAATGACAAAAATAAAATTTTCATCAGTGCGATACAATTGTAACAAAATAAAGAAAATTTTTAACTTTTATAGCCTTATGATTGCATCAGAAACTAGTTGATCAAGCAAAACACAAAACAAAAAAGTAATTTAAATTCTAAATAAACGTAATTAAATATAACATGAGAGCACTAATTAAGTAAACAAGGATAATGAATAATCAAAATTTTTCTACTTACATAACTTTGGTTTATTTAAATGAAGGTATATGGCTTCAATTTTGACCAGGTCAAAAATATTATTACATTTAATTATTGCAATTATTATGTTGAATTTGGTTTAATCATAACTTTTTCCACAAATTTAGATTTTTAACTAAATGTTCTGATATTGAAGATCTATTCATTGCATTTGAAGTTGCTTTACTAATTGTCTTTGGCTGATTGTTAATGTGTTCTTATACACACTTTGAAATGTGCTTTTTAATTTTGGTTTCAAGGTGCATAGAGGTTTGACCAATTTAACTGTTTGAGCAACAGCATTCAAACGTGTAAACCATGCAACTTTTATGTTTATTAGATATGAGGTTTTTACCTTTAGGACTCAAAACAGGACTTGATGAGAAAATAGCTCTAGGCTTAGCAACACAATACACTTTTTCCGTTAAATTCTTTATATTTCTTTCAATCTGAGTCGAGTTTTCACCTGCATAAGACAAAATTAAAAGAACTGGACATTTCTCAGGACCATAAGGTTTTATGTAATTTAATCTGCTAATTTCAGTTTTAAAAACTTTATCAATCAAAGGACTAGGATATCCGTTCTTTATTAGCATTTCTTTTATAACATTAAGTTCAGTCTCAAAAACTTCTGGAGAAAATATTTTTTAGCTTTGTTAAATAAGGTTTTAATTTAACCATTTTTTCTCCTCTCGCTACAAAAATATTGGAAATTTAGATATTGACCCGTGAATGAAGGTTTTCTAAACACCAACTTAATAAATTAATTTTCTTTTCTTTTGATCGAAGAATCCAAGAACAATAACTGATTATTTACTTTAGTTTATTTGGTGAACAGGATAGCAACATCTAGAGAATTCAAATTCTCTATCAATAAAGAGCTGAGTTTTTCACTGTCACTAATAATAAATTAAAATTATTATTAAAATATCTGTAAAAATATTAGAAATAGCTTACCAGCATCAGGATTTTCTTCCATGTATTTATAGTACAACTCTTCATCGTCCAGTTCGTCAACATCTGCTCGCACTCCCTTCGATTCCTTTCCTTTCTTTTGCTCTTTCTTTTCTGATAAACTTTTGACCTGAAGAATTCAAAAAAAAAACATTTTTTTGTTTAAATTAACAATTTATTACTTTTAACACCAAATTTATTTATAAAATATTTACTATCAATTTTATAACAAAAACTTTATATTAATAGTTGATACTTTTAATATTAAACCTCACTGTCGATTCCTGCCATAAAAGCTTCAAGTGGATCATCTTCTTCCTCTTCTTCTTGTTTTTTCTTCATTTCTCTCTATAGTATCATGAACAAGTCAATAACAATAACAGATTACTTTTAACACTTAAATAGCTGTTAGAAGATACTTTTAAGTTTTAAATAACACTTTATATTAAATGCAGATTTTCCCTGTTTTTTTTTTAATAAAATAAAACAAGTAATATAATGTGATTTAAATTTTTATCACTCAAAGTATATTTTTATATGATGTACTTGCTGTTTGTATATTTTAAAAAAATTACATTTAAATTAAGACAATATGGGCTTCACCTGTTTTTTTACATAAGTCTGTCTTATATTGTACACTTTTATCTCAGTTACTAGATGCTTTTTACAGCTTAGAATTTAAACTAGTTTTTGAAATATCAAAGTTGGTGAGTTCAATAGGTTCCGTATAGAAGGTACAAACTAAACAGGCAAAAAAAAACTTTATTTTATAGGACATAGAGACAAGCAAATTTCGATTCAAAAAACTTCAGACTGCTGACCTGAAAACATGTTAAATTTTTCTACCAGGAAGTCAGCATCAATCAAGGTTTGGGTTGCAGTATCAAAACTGGGAAACCTCCTTTTATTTTTGTGAAACATAACATACACAAATATGTACATCGATAACATTTGGTCCCTGTCTTGTGTGACTTATAAAAACCACTTTAAGAAAGAATACTTTACTTTCTAACACAAAAAGGCTCCTTCACACCTCAAACAAAGCAAAAGTTAGGTGTGAAGACTATTTTACACGGTCTTAGAGCTAGGAATTGTAGCCTGATTTCAACCCATTTAACTTCTTAAGTGTTTGATCCATGTTGAAAACATGAGTCTTTGTGCTAACCACACACAACTTTGTAGTCTTTGAAAGAATCTTTGAATAAAGCTTAGGCCAAAATACTGAAGAAATAGTTGGTTGTGTACAGCAGTTGAGAGTTTCAAAGGACGAATTAAGCAAGTAATTGGTGCTGAAGTGAGGGCATATTGAAAAATGGAGTGTGTTACTGTTTCGTAAAATTTCGAAGCAGATATGATACATGCAACTTCTACTTTTTGATTTTTTTTTTAGGAACATTTTACCAAAACTGTATACTAGTTTTATAGAAAATTAATTTCCCAGCTTTTAACTTTATGATTATTCACTCAAACAAAATTCTATAAAACTAAACAACTAACAAATTCATTCAACGTATACAAAAAAATACTAAAGTTTTAAACAAATAACTTGAACTCTTAAACATGTCTTTAAAGGAAAATGTGTTTCAAAGAGTTATTTTAAAAATTAGCTTTAATTGAATTAGTATTATTGATCGTGCAATACTTATATCATTTTGAATAAATTTTAATGTAGTAATTGACCCAACGGACATTATACTTTAAGTTATTTGCACATTGGTAAAAATATCTAATAATTTTTTTTTCAACAATATTCCATTGAATGAATTTTTTCATACAATACAAAGAAAGCAGTATCTGTATTGAACAAAGTTATGCTGTCCACATATGTTATTATTTTAGTTAATGTTTTTTTAAGTCTTATTGCAGTTAATTTTATAAAAAAGCAATCATTTTCAAAGTGTATATACAGATAATTTAGGAAAAAAAATTAGGGTTTGTTCAAAATATTTCATTTTTATTGATATAGAGACTGTATTTAATGCTGTCAAGAATTATTTTAAGAGTGCACAACTGTACAAATTCTAAAAATATATACAGGGTTGCCAAATGTTTTACAAAAATTTTCTCTAGGTTTTCAAAATTTCTCCAGGTTTTTAAAAGTACACACTTTTGGGTCAATTTTTAGCTTACAGTTAAGTTTAAGGTAAGAAACTGCGTTAAATAGTATAAAAAAGATGATGACAAAAATTTTGATAGATATGTTGATTTTTTGAGTCAAATCGAAATCTTACCACTTAACAAGTTAATTGTTAAAAATTTCAGGTTTTTTTAGCAATTTTTGTTCAAAACTCTAGGTATTTGAAGGTTTTTTTTTTCATTTCTCAAATTCTAGGTTTTTTCAGGTTTTTCAGCCCGAACTGTCAAATTCCAGGTTTCAAGGATTTTTGGCAACCCTGTATATATATTTAGTGCCACAACTCAAAAAGTAAAACATTTGTGAAAAAATATATATAACAAAAGTTTGTAGGTGTTGTTAATACCTAAAGACCATTTTCTCTTTTTGTGAAGTTTTAAATACTTTTTGAGATATGTCTAAAATTAGTTTTAAATTTTAGTTTTTTTAGTAATGTTTTTAAATCTCTTTTATTATTTATTTTAGTTTGTTTTTTACTACAACAACCTTATTAGTTAGATCTACAACCGCTTTTTTTTTCAATAATGTATTACTTTTTGAGATATGGTCTTATAACCATCTTTTTAAGAGTTTGAACTATTGGAATTTCGAGTTGTCCAAGTTTAAATTGTCATGTATCCGTATTTAAGTAGTCTCACCTTTAAAAATTTTTGAATAAAACTTTATAAAAAAATTACTAAACTATATAAAACTATTACAGTAACCTTTTCTTCTTCTGAAAGAAAAGGGTTAGCATCAATTATACTGGATTTATCTTCTACAGTACTAAAGTCATCAACATCATCAAAATAACTATCATCATTGTCTGAATAGTTTGACTAAAAAGTATTTGAATTAAGAAACAGAATAAAGTTATCATAGTAATCAAGTACCTAGCTTGGTACTATGCTGAAAATATAAAGCATTTTTATTTTGTGCAAAACAAATACATTTTTTATTCATTTGCTTAGAAAAGCTGTATTTTACTAGCAATAGAATACATAAATGCTTAGTTTAGTAGTGCTGAGAGATAATTTTAAGTTATAAAAGTGTTTCATAATTCTTTAGGAATTTAATTTTTAAAGGTTGTTAACAACAAACTTTAACTTTATTGATATTTAAATTTTATGATTCTGTATTTTACACAAACAAACAAAATTCTTAAATTCAGTGAAGAAAACTATAAAAATATAGAAGGAAAAGTTGGAAAATTTTTGATTAAAAAAGCCGTCTGAAATTTTGCTCTAAATATTTTTTTAATGTTTTATTTTGCAAAAATAATTCACTTCACAATTTAATCAGTATTAAATTTGAAAAAAACGAGAAGTCATGTAATGCTGCAGATTTGAAGAAATGTACAATGTTATGTGCCTGCCATATACCACTTTTGTACTACTACATACATTTTAAAACATATTTTCTTTTAATCAAAATCAAATTTTGCTATAGATTTTACCATTTATGTATACCTTAGGTAAATTGATTTCAATTAGAAAAAAATCTCTAATACTACTAAAGAAGTCATCTTTTGGAACGAATTTTTACTTAACATAAAAAATATTGACTAAGTATTAAACTTTTTTTTTGTAGTTTTTAAAAACAGTTATAAGTATTTATAAATTTAAAAATTCCTTCCATATACTGTTTTAAACTTAAAGAAAGGTAGGCTGAAAAAGTTTTGAAAATAGTTGGTCAAAAATTGTAGGATGAATTTTATGGTAAATAGTCATTTTTTGCCTTTAAAAATAATTTTAATTTTTAAGCAAATTTTATTGGTAACTGTGTGTAGATTATCTAAATAAGACTTAGTTATTTATCTGATATTTTTTATTAAAAATAATAATAGTTTTTTTAAACTTACTTTCCTTTTTTGACCAGCCCTTTGAAAATTAGTATAATTTGACGTAAGACCAACATCTCTTTTGTAACCTTAAGTATAATTTTAATGTTAGTATTTTATATTAAGTCTCAATTCTTAATAATTATTAAATTCAGTTTGAAAATTTAATATATTTTTAAGTTCAAGATAACGAAAAAATTAAATAAGTAAACTATTTGTAAAGTTTTAAATTCTTATTAAGGGCATGGCAGGTGAAACATTTTCTTTGAACTTTAGTTTATTTTCTTACATTTTGTACTTTTTTACTTTATAGATCACAATAAAAGCTTCCGACTTAATGATAAGGAAAATGATCAATTCAAAATGTTAAATTTTATTAACAAAACAATGTTTCACTTGTTGGCCTGGTGAAACAGGTAAAAATACTTCAGGTATTAGCAAACAAACACAAAAAAGTAATACCAAGCCATAAACAATATCTGACAAACACAATGTATTATCAGACAAATTAAGTGTGTTAGCAGAGAATTATAGTGTATCATTACTACTATTGGGTTTACACTCTTCAGAAATAAACTAGTCTGAGTGACTATTATACTACTAGTCAGGGTCAGGCTAGATCAATTTTAAAAACACTAAAAATAAATGGCTTTTAGTACAAATTCGTCAAAGCATGTGTATCATTAAACTTGACAATATAAACGACACTTGATCAACTTTAGTGCTTCCTTCTTGACTTATACTTAAACTTTTTTTTATAATGATCTACAAAAATCAAAGAGTAAAAACTTCTTTAATCTTTTAAGTCGTTTTGAATTTTCCAGAGAGACGTTTTAAAACTTAAACAAAAACTTGTCCAAAAAGGGTTATTCTGCTAGCCAAAATTAAGCAATCTTGGATTAGCGCTTTTCATTATAAGCATTTATTTTTATTTTCAACATAAATAGTTGTATAAAATTAAATTTAGTTATAAATATAAACATAATTAAATATTATATATAATACAAATTTGTAAAATATTATATAAATACAAATAAATATAAATATAAATAGTTGTCAAGTTAAATGATACACATCCTCAAAGCTGGTGTGTATTTAGGACTAGAAAATAATTGATTCTATTTTGTTTAAAAAAATAAAAAATACTATCTTTTTCAATCTATTTTTCATAGTTAAGCTTTAATATGTCATGCAAAAACTATCAAAACAACTAGTAAAAACACTTATGAAATTTCTGTAGTTTAGTTTGTTTATAAAAACTTTCATTTATGTGAAAATTATTGCAGTTATATTTTAAAAGCTATTAAATTACAATATCATTACAAATATTAATCGTGTTAGTAATGACAATTTCTAATAAAAAATTAATTGACATTATAGAAATGTCATGGTAAATAAACATTATTACTTTTAATTATACCATTAGCTTCAAAACTTTATAAAAAAACAAAACATAAAATAGTACTGCATTAATGTTCTGGTCAATAAAACGTTAATAGTTGAAAAAGCACCGTTGTTTTCTGGTAAACACATTAGAACAAGAAGTTGACACAGTTATCTTAAACTTCAATAAACAAGTAAATAATAAAATAAAATCTGTGGCAACCTGCTTTACTATAACTATATTTATTTAATGTTTTTAGCTAAAAATAGTTACAGTAAATGAGTGGTGTGAAGCTAGATGACAAATTTATTTCTTTTTTTACATTCTAATGGATATTAAGAAAGATTTTTATTTTATTTTGAAGAACCTATAAATCACAGCATATTATAATATACAAAATATATTCAAACTAACTCACAGAAAGCAATTGTAAATTATTTTATCAAACAGAGTTAAGATAAAAGAAAACTTGCAAACTTGGAAATATGGTTGAACAAAAATTGTAAAACTTTGTATTATTATTGTAAAAAATATTAGTTTTAATCTCTACCTCTTTTAAGACAAAAGTTTTCACAGAAACTATTAAAATTCAAAAAGCAATTAAGCAACTGTGCTTAAACTAAAAACAAGAGAAATACAACTTACCCTGTGAATTATACCCAGACTGGTTATAATTACTAGGAGGTGGATACCTGCTCATGATGAAAAGTATAAAAAACTTGTTATTTTCAATGGTCTAAAATATAATATACATGATTAAATGTAAGTTTTATAAGCTATTCAAATATAAAATTCCCTTTCAAAAACTTTTTTAAAACGAAATCAGGATCTTTGTCTGGTGCAGGAATACCTAGTGCTAATTGTATGATATATGAAACATCTCAGCTACAATGTTAAGTCATTAGCAAGAACAAAAATAAATAACTTTATTTTTTTAATGTGTTTCAAACTTTTTAGTTTATTTTTTAATCAGCTTCTTTTATCTAACATAGATATTTTTTTGAGTTTTGTTGAAGGCGAGGTTTGATGAAAATTTATTTAACACGGCTATAAACCAAATGAGTAGAAATAAATATATATATCTATATAAGATAAAAAAAATTATACAGTAGTCTTTCTTTATTACTCTAACACATGTCTCTGTGGTTTAACGGGTTGACAACACACTTCAATGGACCTCTGTAAAAAAAACACTGCAAGGAAAGAATAGAAGCTAAAGTAGGTATATACATGTGTTTATTAAAAATAAAAATAAGTACTATAGATTATTGAAGATTAACTGTTAATAATAGATACAATATATATTGTTAAATCCGACTGTTATAAAACTATATAATATTTGTAGTTATTAAGTCTAAATTAGATAAAGTAAAGTAACTAATTAACAAATCATAATATAAAATTACTTACATGAAAATCAAGAAACTACTGATCCAAAATATTTAGTCGTTACTAATCATTGAAAAAACATAAAATAATTACGCCACACAATATTACGCTTTTATTTATTAACATTTAAAACTAGTCGATTAAGTTACACTATAAACTAGAAAAATTGTTCATTATGTTTGGAAAAAGTAGTAAGGCACTTTAATTAAAAAAAAAAATTTTGCAATTATTGTGAAATAATAAATAATCTATTGTAAATAAAAAGAAGTAAAACAACAAACTTGAATTACTGAATCAATAAATTAGTTAACATTTAAGGTAACTAAAGCTATAGAAACTTAGAATAATATATATTTGTAAAATGTTTATAATCATTAAATCTAAATTATAACGAAAGTAAAGTTAGATACAACTTAAAATAACAAGTTAAACTTAAGTTGAAAAAAATAAAGCACAAAAAAACTTAAATTGTTTTTAAGCTTTCAAAGCCCTGACCAATAATTAAATTACAGCGCAACACATAAACACCACAACTTCAACTGCATGTATATTACATATTAAGTAAAATAATTAATTGTTGCTTTAGAAAAGAGCAGTCGAGTATTATAATTAAAAAGATATTATACATACACTTTAAATATATATTAAATTATATAATAGAACAAATTACGAATTCGTGTTTAATATGAAAGTTAAAATATAAAACATAAAACAACAAGGTGGCTAAGTATAAACCTGTTGTAGAAGTTCCTCAAGCCGATCTATTGGGCATATTAAGTAAAAAAGCACGGTTTATTTGTGATTTGAATACAGGTTTCCAGTTAAATTTGGAACTTAAAACATAAAGTAATGTTTTTTTTTTCAATTCTTTCAAGACTTTTTAATGCAAACTCAATTTCGATAAAAGACCTGATCAGTACTTATATAAAGTATCTATAAAGATATGTGATAGTCATGGAATACAGTGCTTAAACAAAAGAATACATAAAGGAATATGAAAAATATATAGTCGAGTAAGAAACAAAAATAAAGTTTAAAGAATAAAAAGTGACATGTATAAAAGTAAATATACAGTGATTATGTATTAACTTTAGATATACAATTATATTAATATATATGTAGTGAGTATGTGTGTGTATATGTGAAAAAGAAATGAAAGGTGAGAAAGCGCAAAAATGTTATTTGAAGAAAATCCGTCCGTTGTGTACACAGTTGTTTAAAATTTCAAGTCTTTTATTTAGTAATTGTTTACTATCTTCTGCTACAATTGCCATTCGTTCAAGGTTGCATGTTTGGCAGATTTTACTTGCGGCTCACGCTACTGATGTTGTTGTTGGTGTGGTGAAGGATGCTCCATTCCATTTCTGGTTTGGTACCATACCTGTCAAAATACTGCCAACTGAAATCTGACAATCTTGTGCTGTCTTTTTGTTTAGATGCTCAAAAGTATACTTATTTCCGGAGTGCCTAATGTCTATCTTTAAAATGACCTCCTGTCGAACCGATGTATACTTTATCCTTATTATAAACATCTTTATTTTATTATTTTCATCATTAAAATAACATTTAACACGCACCTTATACACGACATTTTTAATTAAGCATGTTGCAACAGGAAGTTTACTTTATTTGACTTACGACAGTTTCAATTTTAAATTCGATTTACGACAGTTATTTTACTTGTTTTTGGATTTAAAACCAGGTGTAACTACTCTATTGATATAAACATTAATGTCATTATTATGAATTTTATTATGATTTTTACCATTATATGATGATTATTATTATATATTTTTTTATTGTTATTATGATTATTATCAATACTATTGTTATTATTATTATTATTGTTGTTGTTATTATCATTGTTATTATTAATATTTTTATTAGTTTTAAGTATGTTAAACTAGATTTAAAATCACTTTTATCAATACAATTTCGTATTAAATTTTTATTTTGATAATTATTTTTGCGCTTGATGACAATGAACTTAAGCGTTTCTGAGTTATTGTTGGGATAGCATTTTATATGGCAGGGGTGGTCAGAATTTATATTGATAAAGTTATTTAAATGATTCCATTTTCGGTAAGGGCGAAAAGTACCATCAGATAGGTTTAAGGTGATATCTAAAAAGTCACTTACTTTATTGCCTAGATCTAACGTAATCTTGAAATCTATATCTGAAATTACCTTGAATACTTTTTTCCTTGTTCTTAACTGGGAAAGGTTTTGTTAGATCTATAACACCTTACCCATCGTATCAGTTACAAACCACAGTTAGTGAAAACTTTTCCCAGTTTACTAAGAATATATAATCCGACGAGGTCGCAATTCTCTGCACCATGGAAACTTCTTATAGGCACATCGAAAAAGTGTCGTTATTTTTCTTTTTCCAAACATTGTTGTCTGAAAAAAGTAAGGAATCACAAGCATATAAAATAACTTCTTTATCGGAATTTGCAAAGTTTGAGTAATTAGAAGCATAATTTAAGAAATTTTTAAAAGGTGTTCTTTAGTAATAGATAGATATAGTTCAACTATATCAAAACTAACAAAACGCTTAAAAAAACCGTTGCTCTTATCATTCAACGGCGAAAACCACTTTAACAGCTTACCGGTATTTTTCCATTAGATCAAACTGGTGGCGGCTCGGTTCTTACATCATTAATAATGCTTGCTAAAATTACTTCAGATATTTTACCAATATCTGTTTCGCTTGTAATAATTAATCTGCATTTTATAGTTGCTGAAAAGTTATCCTTATGGTCTTTTATAGTTATATACCACTTAGAATTAGCTAATTTACGGATACGTTTACCAGATATATCATTCTTAACTAATATTTCATGAGCACGAGAGTTAATTCGTTCGACTGAGTTTTTATCTCATTTTTGTTGTCTTGTGTGATGGAACTGTTGAATAACTTAGAGTTGTTTTTAGATCCGACTTCATATAAATTGTTTGATTTATCTGCAATAACTATTAATTTCGTTTAATTTTTTTATTGAATTTATTTGACTGCGTAGATTTCTTTGAAAATTGTTAAAGTTTTGTTTAAAGCTAAAACTGTTAATTAATTCAAACGATTCCGATTCAAAAGACAACAGTTTAGGGCACACTGGGACGCATTTATTGGTAGTGAATGGTAGTCTACCAACTACGCTAAGTTTACAATTATTTAAGAGATAATTACTTTTTTATTATTATAATTAGGCAGCTCTTACTGCTGGGTAATTTTTAACACTTTACAAAGTGCTTTTTACCAGTTTTGACCCTAATCTTTACTTTTAGTCATTAATTTTTTTTATCTTGTCAATATTTTATTTTATTAACACTTTTTGTTATAATATTACTGTTACCCCTAACTTTTATCTTTAGTCGACATTATTTTTGGTAATTACCTAGGATGGTGTCGCACCAAAATCAAAGTGAAAAATAGTTTAAAATCTTTAAAAGTTATATCTTTAAAAATTTTAAGTTTTTTTTTATGCATTTAAACAAAATTTTACTTACTACTAAGTTTAAAATAATGCAGGCACACTTATTATTTATTTATATGCGGTGTTTTTAGGACATTTATTAAATACAAAATAACTATAATTATTTACAGATAGAAATAAAGAAAAGCTGTTTAAAACAAAGATGGAATACTGCAACTTCTGCTGACCTTTCAACTACTTTCGATATTTTAGCTACATGCAAAACTTATGACACAAATAAAAAATTCTCACTATGAAAGAATTATTTATTTTACACTGAAGTTACAATAGTAAAACAAAGTTCTTAACTTTTATAACTTAAGCAGAATATATCTTACTATTTAGATAAAAATTACTTATCTAACACTTAAGTAAATAAACTTAAACAACTAAAATAAACAAACTTTTTATATAAACCGTTTTATTAATAAATAAATAAAAACCTTAACTAATACTAGAACTTTTTAAACTAAGATATATATTTTTCTTTTTTCAAATTGATAAACACATCGATTAATGCTTTACAAAGTTCTATCGTTTTAATTGTAAAAAGAAATAAAGTGTAAAGAAGTAATCAAAAAAAAAAGGAAAATATAGGTTAGCACACTTATTTTATGACATTAGCGGGGATAAAAAAAACAAAATCACTACATTATTAACTTACCTATAGCTAGTTGTTTATTATACCTTAAAAAGTCTACTTGATAAATACACTTTTTATATAATAAGAAATATTATCAGTGTACGACTCGATAATCGAAAGGTTTTTTCGTACACTAAGTCCTTATACCAAACTTTTTAAGCGCTTTTTTTAATGTTCAATAAACATATATATATATATATAGAATTAAGTTATTTAACTTAATAAATTAAATTTTTCACACTGAGCCCATTTTGAGGGCTTTATTAATAAAAAAGTTTATTTAAAGATGCAAAACTCAAAGGACTCGAGTTTCGTGACTATTCACTCATCAGCTTCAAAACAAGTTTAAAATAAAGCACAAAACAAAATCACTAATGAAAGTAAAAGATTTTTTGCATAAATAGATTATGACGTAATTTTGAAACTATCAAAAACCATGCAAAACGGCTTGTGCAAAAATTAATCTACCAACAGACAATAAACTAGCAAAAATTCATATAATTTCAGTGAGTAACTATATATTAGGACAGATAATTGAAGGAGATAAAGATAAAATTAAGATGCAAATTGAAATTTAGTTTATTTTAAGATGAAATTAAAACTTGTTAAACTTTAAAAGCGACTTTTTTATATGTCTACAAGACGATACAAACTCGCTTCTTTTGTTTAAACATCTCTTGTCTTTCAGTGCATACACAACGGCTGATGCTTCTTTGAGACACAGCCTACATATTGGGCTATTGCCGTCGGCTATAGGCTGTGCTATTTTTATAACTTCCCAGGATATTTCGTAGTCAATGCCGCTGCGCTTTAAGCCACAAACATACTTCGAAAGTTCAGTGTCATTTTCATATATGCCGCCTTTAAAAGATTTTTTATGATTGGCATACCTGAATCTAAACTGAGTCGAGCACAAGCCGACATAGAACCTCGTCTCAACGCCAGAGTTAACTGTGGCCTTGTAGACGATGTTCTCTGAACGGCAATTACCCCCTTTCAAATTAAATTTACAGCTACCAGCGCAGCCGCATTGACTTTGAATTCCTGAGTTTTGATTAAAAATTTTTTTTGGTTGTGTGCCTTAATGATATTCTCTAAATTTGCCGTGCACGAATAACTTATTCGCATATTATGTTTGTTGAAAATTTTTGTTAGCGGATTTTGTTTATTGAAGTGTTTTTTGACTAGATTTATAAATTTTCTTCCAATATTAGTTTTTACAGAATTACTAAAAGGAGGGTTGTACCAGATTACATTTCTTTTTCTTTTGTGTTTTTGATTATTAGGTTGTTGCTCAGGTTTTTAAAATTTAAGTTTGTTGTCGTATCCGCATTTTTTCATTATTTTTTCATATTCATCTTTAGTCTTTAGAAAATTTTCTTCTTTGCTTGATCGTTTATTTAGGCGTTGATTTATTATGTTAGGAATTTGTTTTATAATGTTTTTAGGGTGGCTTGATTGTTTGTTGACATACATAATTTTAGCGTTTTGTTTCCTGTAAGGCATAAAAGAGATATCATTCAAGTTGAGCTTCACATCTAGTAAGTAATACACATCAGCCGTTGTGTATGCACTGAAAGACAAGAGATGTTTAAACAAAAGAAGCGAGTTTGTATCGTCTTGTAGACATATAAAAAAGTCGCTTTTAAAGTTTAACAAGTTTTAATTTCATCTTAAAATAAACTAAATTTCAATTTGCATCTTAATTTTATCTTTATCTCCTTCAATTATCTGTCCTAATATATAGTTACTCACTGAAATTATATGAATTTTTGCTAGTTTATTGTCTGTTGGTAGATTAATTTTTGCACAAGCCGTTTTGCATGGTTTTTGATAGTTTCAAAATTACGTCATAATCTATTTATGCAAAAAATTTTTTACTTTCATTAGTGATTTTGTTTTGTGCTTTATTTTAAACTTGTTTTGAAGCTGATGAGTGAATAGTCACGAAACTCGAGTCCTTTGAGTTTTGCATCTTTAAATAAACTTTTATATATATATATATATATGTATATATGTATATATATATATGTATATATAAATTAAGATAACTACAACATGACAAAAAATGAAAAGTATACAATAATTAATAAACTTTATCTCAAGATCAACAACAACAGCATCCGAGACAACCTACGACTGCTTTCGTCCTAATTAGGACTCATCAGGCAGGCATAGTCGCGAGAAACCGCTGTTGTAATCTTAACCAAGCGAGCTTAACTACGAAGTACTGAAGCGACCATTTGTGGGTAAAGTTGAAAAAATTGCTTTGCCTGCCTGACGATACCTAATTAGGACGAAACCGGTCGTAGGTTGTCTCGGATGCTGTTGTTGTTGATCTTGTGGTAAAGTTTATCAATTATTATTGATGGCGCAAAACATCTCAATTCTGTTGATGATTTCTGTACTGTAATCACTACTGGTTTAAAAAATGAAAAGAAAATAATCAACTTCCGTTACAATGATGACAGGTCATCGTATAACTCATTTGTGTCTTTAACTAACTCAGACGGCCAAGTATTGAATTACAAACATGAAGCTATCAAACAACGAACATTTTGTTGACCCGGAAAACGAAGAGGTCCACACTCAGAAAGATGAAAGGTTCTGGGGTGACCTCAAGACAAGGGGATAAAAAGAGTGGTCAAAAACTTTGAACTAAATGTACATAGGTTTTGTTCAAACATTTCCAACAGCCATTTCACAATTTAATGTTGAAATCAGGCAAAGCCTTTCCTTTTTCTAGATTTATTGTTGAGCCATAGTTTTTTCAAATATTTTTTTTTGATTTTGATTATAAGGTAAACTTCAAGCTTACTAGTTAATTTGTAAACAAAGTGGTGTTTTAATATTAATTCCTTAATTTTCGGTTACTTATAGTATTTTGTTAGTAAGCAAGTTACTTATTTGTTATTTTTTGTGTTCATTTATAGCTTTGGTAAGTTAGTAAAAAAAAAAAAAAAAATTAAGTTGTCAATTGCTTATCATTAAAAGTTTTAGTTTGTTTATCAAGCAGACTTTTTTTAATGCATAACAAATAACTACTCATAGGCAAGTGAACTCATCATGTGGTGATTTTGTTTCATGTTATCCTCGCAGATTATATTGTAATACAAGTGTGTTGTTTATTAACTTTTTAACTACTTCTTTATACGTTATTTCTTTATACAAGTAAAACGATAGAACTTAAAAAAGCATTAATCCATGTGTTTCTTAACTTAATAATTTTATCTTAGTTTGAAAGCTCATGATATTAGTTAGGGATCTTTTTTCATTTATTAATAAAACGGTTTATAAAAAAAGATTGTTTATTTTAGTTGTTTAAGCTTACTTAATTAAGTGTTAGATAAGTAATTTTTATGCAAATAGCAAGATATATTCTGTTTAAGTTATTAAAGTTAAAAACTTTTTTTAATTATCGTAAATTCAGTTTAAAATAAATAAAAACTTTTAAAGTGAGAATTTTTTATGTATGTCACGATAAAGTTTTGCATGTAGATAAAATGTCGAACGTAGTTGAAAGGTCAGCAGAAGTTGCAGTATTCCATCTTTGCTCTAAAAATCTTGTCTTCATCTCTTTCTGTTAATAATTATAGTTATTTTGTAATTGATAAATATCTAAAAAACACCGTTAACTATAAATATTAGTGTGCGTGCATTTTTTAAAACTTTTTAATAAAATAACATTTTATTGCGTACCTTACATACATAAAATAAAATCTTAAAATTTTAAAAAGTTAATTAAAAATGTTTCGTACGTTGGCGCGGGTGGCGTACCTTACGCGGTGCGTTGCGTACCTTATTATAGGGGTTTACTTTAAATCTAGAGCTTTAAAATTTTATGATTTTAAAAGATTTAGGCTATAACATTAACAATACTTAAGTCAAAGCTTTAAAAATGAAAACATATTTTTTTTATATACTTTAGATTTTAGAAAATTACTGCAAAGTTTGAGTTTGTTCTAAAGTGAAAAAACTCTGAAAAAAGTAACTTTTAGCCTTTCCTTGATTTATAATTTAAACAGTTTTAAAATCTTTTAGTTTAGCTATACAAATCAAAACATACTTTTCCAGTATACTTCTAACCTTATTGAAAGTTTGAGTTTATTTATAAACAAAATATAAAACAAAAAACTTTGTGATTAATGCTGTTAAAACTGCAAAACATTTAAAGTAAGTAGCCTGCTTCTAGTTAGGCTACCTTTTACAAAGGTGAACTATAATGACCTTTTTGAGTAAGCTAATCACAGTAGCCTATAAAAAGGTAGTCTAGAAAAGTAGCCCAAAAAGACACCAACCAATTGTCACTGTGTTTATTTGACCCTATGTGTAGAAGTGTCTTGGTGCTTATGTGACCCATCCCCATTTAAGACAGTTTTATACCTTAAATTAAATTTGTAGTAAAGTTAACCCAAAAAACTTATTCTTTAAAAAAGGTAGATTAAATTTAGAAACCTGGATAAGTTTTTCAAAAAACCTTTGGAAACCTTGATAAGAGTTATTATTCCCTATTTATAGCAAATAATAGTCCTAGCTTCAGCAGATATGAATGTACTTAAATAATTTTTTATTATTTATTTGATCAAAGGTTTTTTTAAAACTTTTATATATTCATAATGAATAACTTTTTTTAATTTTAAAGCTTTTTACATTTTTTTGGGTTACAATTATGTAAAGATTTAAAATTTAAACTTAACTTTAGCTTAACTGCCAACTTAACTCTTAGAATTAGCCAAAAGACTTTACTTTAAACAAATAGTTAAGTATAATAAAGGTAATAGTAAAAAGTTATGGAAAGTTGTAAATAATATTGTCTCCACTAAATCTACTTCAAGCTGTAAAATAAATGGTGTATTTGACAAGAGTGGTAAGATTGTGAGTGACCTGAAAAGAGTAACTGATTTAATGAATAAAACTTTTGTTAATATAGCTGACAAGTTGTTAAATGAGAGAAAGAATGATTTTCATAATAATCTTGAGTTTTGTATTAGTTCAGTATGTAATGATTTGTATTCAAAGAATTTACTAATAGTGAAATTGAGATGTACATTAGGAATATGAGACCAAATAAAAGCGTGTGCGATCCGATGTGCCAAGTATACAATTTGTAAAACTAAGTCCAAAAGTTATTGCTCCTTATTTATGTAGACTGTTTAACAAATGTGTAGAGTATGGTGTGTTTCCTGAGTCACTTAAATATGCTGAAGTGGTACCAATTTACAAGTCTGGTAAAAAAAGTGATGTTAATAACTATAGACCTATTTCTCTTTTGTCTTGTTTTTCAAAAATTTTTGAGTCCTTAGTGTGTGAGAGGTTGAATAATTTTTCTTTGTCTAATGATGTTTTGCATAAAAATCAGTATCATAAAAATCTGTCTAAATATCTTTTGCAAAAGATATTTATCTTTTTAACACGATTCTATAGTTGGCTCCATATTCAAAGGCTAAGATTCATATTCAACACTATATTTTAATTTTTACTGATAGTATCCTTGTAATATTTCGTACAGCTAATCTAATAAACCTTTTCTCTTTGGATTATAAGTTTCAAAAAATAAAAACAATTGTTGACGTCATAATCGGCTGTTTAAGATGAAAATGCTGTATAACCATTATTTATCGTACTCTATTTGAAATATTTTAATTTTTACTGATAATATCCTTGTAATATTTCGTACAGCTAACCTAATAAACTTTTTCTCTTTGGATTATAAGTTTCAAAAAATAAAAACAATTGTTGACGTCATAATCGGCTGTTTAAGATGAAAATGTTGTATAACCATTATTTATCGTACTCTATTTGAAATATTTCAATTTTTACTGATAATATCCTTGTAATATTTCGTACAGCTAATCTAATAAACCTTTTTTCTTTGGATTATAAGTTTCAAAAAATAAAAACAATTATTGACGTCATAATAGGCTGTTTAAGATGAAAATGCTGTATAACCGTTATTTATCGTACTCTATTTGAAATATATTAATTTTTACTGATAATATCCTTGTAATATTTCGTACAGCTAATCTAATAAACTTTTTCTCTTTGGATTATAAGTTTCAAAAAGTAAAAACAATTATTGACGTCATAATCGGCTGTTTAAGATGAAAATGCTGTGTAACCATTATTTATCGTACTCTATTTGAAATAAATCAATTTTTACTGATAATATCCTTGTAATATTTCGTACAGCTAATCTAATAAACCTTTTTTCTTTGGATTATTAGTTTCAAAAAATAAAAACAATTATTGACGTCATAATAGGCTGTTTAAGATGAAAATGCTGTATAACCGTTATTTATCGTACTCTATTTGAAATATATTAATTTTTACTGATAATATCCTTGTAATATTTCGTACAGCTAATCTAATAAACTTTTTTTCTTTGGATTATAAGTTTCAAAAAGTAAAAACAATTATTGACGTCATAATCGGCTGTTTAAGATGAAAATGCTGTGTAACCATTATTTATCGTACTCTATTTGAAATAAATCAATTTTTACTGATAATATCTTTGTAATATTTCGTACAGCTAATCTAATAAACTTTTTCTCTTTGGATTATAAGTTTCAAAAAATAAAAACAATTGTTGACGTCATAATCGGCTGTTTTAGATGAAAATGTTGTATAACCATTATTTATCGTACTCTATTTGAAATATTTTAATTTTTACTGATAATATCCTTGTAATATTTCGTACAGCTAACCTAATAAACTTTTTCTCTTTGGATTATAAGTTTCAAAAAATAAAAACAATTATTGACGTCATAATCGGCTATTTAAGATGAAAATGCTGTATAACCATTATTTATCGTACACTATTTTAAACATCTCGCTAAAAAATTTCTAAACTTATTCTTTATTATAACTAACTGATATAAAAGTTTATCACCTTTCTCTTACGAGTTTACGTTATAGACCAATTTATATTAGACGGATTTCCAGGAACTTTAGATATAAACTTAGTTTTAAGGACGGATTTAAAGTCTAAGTAAAAAAAAAATACGGTTGAAACTAGATCCGGTTCCATGTAGTAACCTTTGATTTAAAACTATTGAACAAAACTCATATAAAACAATTTGTACTATTTATTTTGTACTATTTAATTTGTACTTATTTAGTCTAAAGAAAACCAAAGTAAAAGTAATGTTGTAGTTCATTCAAAAATAATGTGCCATTTTATGTATAGTACAAAAAGTTATTTTCTTAACTATTTTACTAAAATTTTTTTTATTATTACGTCACTATAGAAATACTAATATTTCCGGTTTACCATAAACTAAATGTTACATAAAAGTTATATCTATCAAATACTTACCTATCTTAAGTAACAAAAATGAAAAAAGATTCACCTATATCTAGACTTTTTAAGTCTAACAGGTCTATATTTGTTGATGCTGCAATAGAAGCAATGTTTTTAAAAAATTTGAAAGTAAATGAGAATGACGCTTTTAATTTGTATTTGAATAACATTTACAAAAATCGAACATGGACAAAAAAGCTAAATTATGACTATGTTAAATGTCTCAAGATTATATGGAAAAACAACAAAGATAGTTTAACAAAAGAAGTTTATCAGAAAAAAAAAGAGAAACAAAAGAAAAAGAAAAATGCCATTTTTTAGAGCAACGGCTCGTTGCAAACATTCGAGCTGCAAAACAAATCACACATTCACAATGAGAAAGTTGTAAGTTTTTGTTTTTTCTTTATTATTTTTTTAATACTATATTGAGCAGTTGTATATTTGCACAGAAAAATTGATGGTAAAACCTACATTGAATGTGTTTACACCTATAAAGGAAAAATATCACATCAGGTTGAAGAGTCTCATTCGAGACTCTTAAATAAGAGTAAACGAAGACGTGTCGCTGAAAAAGTAACTAACGAAGGCCAAACGCAACGACAAGTTGTAGAAGACAGCGTTCGTGTAGAGGGAGTAGAGGAACAGCTTCGTGGTGGTAACTCCACTGCTCGGTTATTAAAAACACATTAGTACTTAAAAATATTATTTTTATATTAAGTTAAATAAATTTATACATATTTTTTTAACTGTTCTGACATTTTTTAGTATTCACAATTGGCAACTAAGTCAAAACTTGTCTGAGCAACAAAAAAGTAAACACTACGACTGGTTTGATTTAGTTGAAGCAACTAAAGAGTTTTTTGAGAGAAATGACAACTCGAGTAAAATTCTGAAGGGATATATTCAACAGTTAAACAAAAAAACTTTCGGAATGTACATGTTTACAGAAAAAGGTATTAAAAATAAGTCATTATTAAAGTATAACACTATCTTTAACAGTAAAAGGTTAAATTCAAATGTTTTTTTTCTAGGTATCAAGATTCTGAAACACCATCTAAAGTCAGAAAACCTAAGCTTATACATAGACGCCACGGGTAGTGTTGTAAAAAATCCATCAAAAATGAAGGGAAATTTTTTTTACTACGCCATAGTATTGCCTGGTGCTGGAAGAGGCAGACCATCTTTGCCAGTAGCCGAAATGCTAAGCAACGGTCACACAGTGCCAGATGTTTCAGGATTTTTAAGAAAATGGCTATACAATATTAAAAAATTTTCAAAGCTGCTGCCATATAAAATTGAAACAGACTTTAGTTGCGTGTTCATACATTCGGTATTAAATGTTATGAACACAGAGTCATTAGATGACTATTTATTAAGGTTAGTAACTGTTGTAAAACTACTTTTATAAACTTATTTATCTTTAATTCTTTAACAGATGTTACAAAGGTGAGTACAGAAACGATAAAGTTATCGTTCACGTTTGCGGTGCTCATATAATGAAGGCTTTTATTTAGTATCAAGTTTGTATTGTGTTGTATTTAAGCAGTGTGATTTTTGTTTTTTTTTTTTGTTTACCGCCTGAAAATACTTTTTTACAATATCATTATAGTGTTAAAATTAGTTTCATTTTTTCTTGTTTATTTAGAAATCATCTTGAAAACAAAGAAAAGTTGTTAAAAACAGTAAATACATTCAAAGCTATATCAATAAACCATAATGAGCAGAAAGACGGAGTTAGCTGTGGGCTTCATGTAGTTGAGGTAGAAGTATAATATATAAATAACATGTAAACAAAATTATAGATGACAGCGTATGACTTAATTTAATAAAAAAGTAAGATTCTTTTAGTAATAAATTTAATGAACAGGCTGCAGAAGAAGTATTTCTCACTTATCCACAGCTTCCACTATCAATACAGCTAACAACTGATCCAAATAAAAATCATGAAAAAAGGCTTGAAGTGGCAACTTGGTTAATAAATGAAGGAGGTAAAATTACTTTTTACTTCGAAGTTACTTAGTTTTTTATTTTTATAGTTTAACATATATACTTAGCTTGTAATACATAACACTCATATTAACTAAATTATTTTTATTTTTAGTCATAAACACAACTATCTGCTACAAATGCTTTATCCATACTCCAAGTTATAGGAATTGTAAAGAAGATAATTGTGATTGGGTAAGCTGTTTACATTTTTATGCTTAGTTGATTTTCGTTTTAAAATAAAACCTAATAAAAGTCAATATCAAGTTATTTAGACAAGCAATTTTTAGGTACAATGCGACAACTGCCTAAAATGGTACCACAAGTGCTGCCTTAAAATGCTGCCAGAACAGTTTAAACAAATTAAAGACTTAAAATTGTATTGGAGTTGCTCATTATGTAAATTTATGTAAGATGGTGATAAGTCACAATGAAATTGTGATACGACGTAATGACAGCATTTAACTTTCTTTTTAATATTCTGTGTAGAATGTTTTTTGATCAATACAGTTTTTCTATCTTTTTTAGAAATTAAAACAAGTTTATGATTAGAATAAATTTAATTAGTTTCGCTTATTGTTTTTTTTTTCGTTGAATACTAATAAAAGTACAACAACAAAAAAAATTCTTAATTTATTTAACAGTTAAATACAAAGTACATTTATTATAAAGTTAAAATAATTACATTGTATTAAAACAGTTAGTTGAATATACAAAACAAAAACTTAGTCGATTTTTCTACGAAGGTCAAGAGGTCGACTGGTTTTTTTTTATAGTGTTTGTTTTTATTTATTGAAACTTATAATCCAAAGAATAGAGGTTTATTAGATTAGCTGTGCGAAATATTACAAGGATATTATCAGTAAAAATTGAAATAAATCAAATAGTGTACGATAAATAATGGTTATACAACATTTTCATCTTAAACAGCCGATTATGACGTCAATAATTGTTTTTATTTTTTGAAACTTGTAATCCAAAGAAAAAAAGTTTATTAGATTAGCTGTACGAAATATTACAAGGATATTATCAGTAAAAATTGAAATATTTCAAATAGAGTACGATAAATAATGGTTATACAACATTTTCATCTTAAACAGCCGATTATGACGTCAATAATTGTTTTTATTTTTTGAAACTTATAATCCAAAGAGAAAAAGTTTATTAGATTAGCTGTACGAAATATTACAAGGATATTATCAGTAAAAATTAATATATTTCAAATAGAGTACGATAAATAATGGTTATACAGCATTTTCATCTTAAACAGCCGATTATGACGTCAATAATTGTTTTTATTTTTTGAAACTTATAATCCAAAGAAAAAAGGTTTATTAGATTAGCTGTACGAAATATTACAAGGATATTATCAGTAAAAATTGAAATATTTCAAATAGAGTACGATAAATAATGGTTATACAGCATTTTCATCTTAAACAGCCGATTATGACGTCAATAATTGTTTTTATTTTTTGAAACTTATAATCCAAAGAAAAAAGGTTTATTAGATTAGCTGTACGAAATATTACAAGGATATTATCAGTAAAAATTAATATATTTCAAATAGAGTACGATAAATAACGGTTATACAGCATTTTCATCTTAAACAGCCGTTTATGACGTCAATAATTGTTTTTATTTTTTGAAACTTATAATCCAAAGAAAAAGGTTTATTAGATTAGCTGTACGAAATATTACAAGGATATTATCAGTAAAAAATAATATATTTCAAATAGAGTACGATAAATAATGGTTATACAACATTTTCATCTTAAACAGCCGATTATGACGTCAATAATTGTTTTTATTTTTTGAAACTTATAATCCAAAGAGAAAAAGTTTATTAGGTTAGCTGTACGAAATATTACAAGGATATTATCAGTAAAAATTAATATATTTCAAATAGAGTACGATAAATAATGGTTATACAACATTTTCATCTTAAACAGCCGATTATGACGTCAATAATTGTTTTTATTTTTTGAAACTTATAATCCAAAAAAAAAAGGTTTATTAGATTAGCTGTACGAAATATTACAAGGATATTATCAGTAAAAATTAAAATATTTCAAATAGAGTACGATAAATAATGGTTATACAGCATTTTCATCTTAAACAGCCGATTATGACGTCAATAATTGTTTTTATTTTTTGAAACTTATAATCAAAAGAAAAAAGGTTTATTAGATTAGCTGTACGAAATATTACAAGGATATTATCAGTAAAAATTGATTTATTTCAAATAGAGTACGATAAATAATGGTTATACAGCATTTTCATCTTAAACAGCCGATTATGACGTCAACAATTGTTTTTACTTTTTGAAACTTATAATCCAAAGAGAAAAGGTTTATTAGATTAGCTGTACGAAATATTACAAGGATACTATCAGTAAAAATTAAAATATTTCAAATAGTGTTGAATATGAATTTTAGCCTTTGAATATGGAGCCAACTATAGAATCGTAAATTGAGATGTACATTAGGAATATGAGACCAAATAAAAGCGTGTGCGATCCGATGTGCCAAGTATACAATTTGTAAAACTAAGTCCAAAAGTTATTGCTCCTTATTTATGTAGACTGTTTAACAAATGTGTAGAGTATGGTGTGTTTCCTGAGTCACTTAAATATGCTGAAGTGGTACCAATTTACAAGTCTGGTAAAAAAAGTGATGTTAATAACTATAGACCTATTTCTCTTTTGTCTTGTTTTTAAAAATTTTTGAGTCCTTAGTGTGTGAGAGGTTGAATAATTTTTCTTTGTCTAATGATGTTTTGCATAAAAATCAGTATGGTTTTAGGAAAAATAGTACAACTGAGCTTGCTGTGAATCAGATTGTGGATGAGTTGATTGAGGCTGGTGAGAAAAAGTTAGTTAATTGTTCTGTTTTTTTAGATTTAGCAAAAGCATTAAATACGGTAAATCATGAAATACTCTTGTTAAAATTAAAAGGTTATAAAGTTAAAGTATCTATGTTAAACTTACTACAAAGCTACTTATATAAAAGAAGCCAATCGACTGTTATCAATAATGTTGTGTCTGAGCGTGAAATTGTGAATGTTAGTATACCTCAAGGTTCTTGTTTGGGTCCTTTGTTGTTTCTTGTGCATATAAATGATATTTTTTCTTCTACTGAGATTAATATGAAATTGTTTGCTGATGATGCCTGCTTAAGCTACCAACATAGTGATCCTGCTTGTGTGAACAGTGTTATTAATGAAGAACTGAGAAAAGTTGATGTATGGTTGCAGGATAATAAACTTTTTATTAACTATTCGAAAACTAAATTCTTGCTTTTTAACAATACTTCTAAAAAATGTGATTTTAAAGTAAATATAATTGGATTTGCTCTTAAACAGACTGAAAGTATAAGATATTTAGGTGTAGTTTTGGATGAAAAACTGAATTGGAGGACTCACTTAAGATCTCTCAAATCAAAGCTGTCTAAAAGTTCTTTTGTGTTGTCAAAATTGAGGTACTATTTGGATGTGAGTACACTTAAAATGGTGTATTATAGTTTGTTTTATCCGCATATTCAATATTGTATATCTGCTTGGGGTGGTGCTGCTGAATGTTATTTGAAACAAATTGTTACTATGCAAAAAAGGATAGTGAGGTATGTTTGTGGTGTGCCTGCTTTGACTCCAACAAACCCACTGTTTGTGAAAACTGGTCTGCTGAATTTGGATGATGTGTTTAAATTGCAAGTTTGTAAATTGATGCAAAATAGTATGACTGGATTTGATGTTGAGCATAAAAGTTTTACTCTTGCTAGTTCTCTTCACTAACATAATACAAGATTTTCAAAAAAATTAAATTTCATAACTGTAAGACCTAGAACACAGGGTTTGTGCGCGTCAGGCTAAATCAGGCTAAGTCAGGCTAAATCAGTTTTTTTTGAAAAAAGTTGAAAAACGTCAGGCTAAATCAGTTTTTTATTTAAAAATTTGAGAATCTCGATTTTTCTCAGTTCAAATGCTTGAAAATTTTTGATTAAAAAAAATTGAGAAATCTTTTTAAGATCAAATTGAGATGTGAATTTATTTCTAAATAAAAATATAGTTATTAAAGACAAAATCAGTCAGTATTTGTAAAAATAAATGCTTATAATCTTTTGTTGAATTTAAAAAAAAAATTATAAAATTTTCATTATTTTGTTTTGAGTAGATTATATTCTTCATAATTATGAATATTTATAAAAAAATTCAGTTTAAATTTTACTGTTTAGTTCAATAACTTTGCTGTTTGTTTGAATTTGTTTACATCAACAATGTTTTTAAGAGCTTAGTCGGTTGAACTGTTTTGATTTATAATTTAAAGTCTTTATACCAAATACTTTTTAGATTAAAACTTTTAGCAGTTTATTCATATATTTTACTGTTTATTTAAAGTCATTAGAGATTATCACAACACTAAAACTTAGCTTTAAGATATAAGTACTAAATTTTTTTGGGAGTACAAATTTTAGGTACAATTCATTTTTCTTTACACGAATAAAATATTAAAGGTTTTTTTAACTTAAAATTAAGCTTTTTAAATCTGATACGACATCAACAATCAGTGTATCTATTTAGAGTTTAGGATTTATAATTATGCATCAATTTTAAGTATTAGTCAAAATACTATAAATTTTATTTATTTATTTTAATACTTGTGTAAGCGTTATATTTTAAATGTTAAAAAACACGACAATGCAGGTCGTTTTATTATAAAACTTCTTGTTATAATGTTTTTACTTAGTGCTTAATTAAATTGAACAATTGTGTTTAGTAATATATATTTAATTTTTACACTAGTAATAGATTATATATAACACTTATTTTAAAACTTATCACTGAATTTGTTATGTTAAGGGCATAGGAAGTCAATCACCTTTTTCACAATTTAGTCATATTTTTATTGAGTTGTAACTAAGCTATGAGTTGCTTTTTGCAGATTTTTAAAGCTAAAAACATTTTTGAGATAAAGCTGGTTGAAGTCAGAGACTACAATAGTACTAATCAAGACCCCCCCCCATTACCTAAAATGACTTCTAAAGGGGATTTTCTTTACTTTGAAAAAATGTCAGGCTAAATTGGTCTCAGTCAGGCTAAATGAAAAAAATTTCGCGCACGAACCCTGAGAACAAGACTTGGCCTAAACTCCATTAGGTATTTGGGTCCAAAGTTGTGGTCTAGTGTCCCAGAAAATTTAAAAAAATTAAAAAAAGATAAGTTTAAATGCGGTTATAAAAATTTTCTAATAACTTGCTACAAGAAGTGAAACTTGAGTGCTTATAATCACATGCCTGAGTATATTGTTTTATTGTCTTTTTTTGTGTATTTTTGTATAAACTAAATTAATTATATATTTAGTTTTCCTCGTTGATTTCTGTATAAATTTAAGTTAAATATTTTATGTTATTTAACGTATTTTTAATATATAAAGGAACATTTCTGTTGAGATTTTTTACTTTTTCTAATACAAGTTTGTTAAGAGAGAAATTATTTGTCAAGTTTTTAAATATTGATCAAGATTTGTGTTAACTTAATGCTAGCAATAAATTACATAAGATTTTCTTTTAGAGTTTGTTGTTTTGTAGCTATTGTTTATAAATTACACTGCATAATGGTATATTGCTGCTTAACTTTTCAATGGCTAGTTGTGGAATCACTTGGTGGCAGTGATATCATAATTTGGGGAGCCGATCATTTCTAACCCCCTATCATTTCTAACCCGATCACTTCTAACCCGATCACTTCTAACCCGATCACTTCTAACCCGATCATTTCTAACCCAATCACTTCTAACCCGATCACTTCTAACCCGATCACTTCTGACCCGATCACTTCTAACCCGATCACTTCTAACCCGATCATTTCTAACCCGATCACTTCTAACCCAATCACTTCTAACCCGATCATTTCTAACCCGATCATTTCTAACCCGATCACTTCTAACCCGATCATTTCTAACCTGATCGTTTCTAACCCATTTTACTTATGTTACGTTTTTATTTTTTAATCTAAATTTCATGCAAAAACAAACTAGTCTTAATGAAGTTATTAAAATAATAAAAAAAGAATTAAACTTCTAGTTACTTTAAACATAATGATTTTATTGTTTTACGTAAAAATATTTTTAGAATAAGTTTTAATTTTAGTATTAACTTAACATAATTTTAATATATTTTTATTACCTCATTATCATGCACATATTTTTAGTTTTTTTCTATTATTTTTTTTTTGTTTTTTCAATACACTTTAAGAGACGTTTTTCGTTATTCATATACAATTTTGTTTACCTTAAAGTATTTTGAAATCTTATTTGTAGGATTTTAAAATAAGCAGTGATAGTTATATCTTAGTTGAATCTTATTGTAATTAACGTGACTAAAATAGTTTTAACATAAGCAAATTTTAAAAAGTCAACTCTTAAAATTGTAATATTCAGATACAAAAACTTTTATATTACGTTAAAAAACTGCATTGAAAGTCTTACGTAAATGTTTTGTTATTGCTTACTAGTGTATTAACCTTTTATAGTAGGGTAGTTTAAAGTTTCATCTTAATAACTTATACAAATTGTTATGCAACTTGCATAGGCCTATTAAGATAATGGAATTCAAACAAACATTCGGAGAAGCTAAAAAACTTTTATTATATTAAGTCGAAAAGTATGGTTTTTAATAGAAACTAGCTATTAAAACAGTTATGTCATATAACTAAACCGCAAAAGTTGTTATGTCGATTGCCGTCTGGATTTCACATCATTAATAAATTCCTACTTAGTTTTAGAGTAAAAAAATATGTTTAGCACTAACAGTTAAACAGACAAGTTTATTTGTATAACAAGTTCGAGGGTAATTAAATCTCGCCTATGTTTTAATTGCGACTTAAATTAGTACTTTAATTGACAAACACTTCTTTAAAATTACTTTATTATGAGCAGTTGAAATAACGTAAGTAAAAGCAAAATAAGTATTAAAAATAAAACATTTTGAAATAGAATAATAAGGTAATTATAGTTGGATTAAGTATAATTATGAGCAGAATTTTATAAAAACTCCATTAAGTTCTTTGTTTGTTTTAATCAAATATTCTAAACGATTATTACACAAAACATATTTATTTTTTATTCATTACAGTAAAGCCAGCTTGCAGTCTATTGACTTTATTCTCGGTGGTTTTTTGCACCTCTAATTTTCTATAAAAATGATGAGTTTTTTCTTAATTAAAAATTTAAACCTATATAATCAAATACAATACATACTATATAATACAATACTATATAATACAATACAAACTGGTTTTATTATTTTGTTATAAGTTTTTAAGTTATATAGTTTAATCTAGTAATTAATACTTACATTTCAAGTATAATGATCGCTAAATATTCTAAAGTTTTTGTGTTTTTGAAAACATGTAAAACAATAACTTTCAAAAGATATCAAGAAAATTATTTTAGAAAAACCTACTAGTAGTCGTGAGAATAATCGTGTTTTTGCAAGTTTAAATTTTGAATACTTTTAAATTTTTATGAAAAATGTAAATTTATTTTGTTTCATAAATTTTATTTCAAAATAAAAAGTTAAAATGCGTAATAATAATTTTTCGACACTAAACTTTCATAGTTAAGTTTATTATAACTAAATATAATTTAATTACAGTTGATCTTTATATACTGTTTACCAGTTGATTTAAGAATAAAAATTAAATTTAAGTTCGAGTAAATGACAAGTTCTGAATATTTAAAAGACCTTCTACCTTTACTTTTGGCTTTGTATTAAACAGTACACACTTTTGTTTAAAAAACTTAGAATTTAATGATATTAGTTTTAAATTACTAAATTTTATTAACTATATTAATTAAAGTACCATAAACACTGATATTAATATTTTAAAAAGTTGTATTTCATATAAATTCTCCCTGAATTTTGAGGCAAATTGGTAATCTGGTTTCTACACTTAAAAAATATATTAACCATATAGAATCATTTCAAAAGAAAGTACAGAATAGACTTTAACCACTGCGATACTCATTATATTTCTTACATTGACGACTATCAAAACTTAATATTTAATCTTTAGAATACAAAAGACTTATACTTTTCCTAAAGCTTTTTAAAACTAATTAACTACACTTAATAAATAATCCAATTTTAAACCTTATTGTCAAAACAATAAATGAACCAATTAATATCAACAATTAATTTTTAACAAAAGCTATCTGAACATTTGGTTTTATTTTAAACAAAAAAAATTATACTTCAAAAAAAAAAAACAATTTTGTTGAGATTATTATTTTTAAAAACAAATCCTTATCTTTAAAAAATAATAAATTAAGGGCATAGGGGGGGGTAAACACCCTTTTTTGGTTTTTGATCTTATTTTATATAGTTTTTACTAAGCTACAAGATGCTTTTTACAGATTTTAAAAATTCAAAATAATTTTTTAGATATAGCCGGTCAAAGTCGGAGGCTACAATAGGATCCTTATGGGAGGCGCAAACTAAAACGGCAAATAACTAGAAATCACTAAAAATCTATCTCCTCCTACATTTTTTGAGCTAACTACCTCAAATTTTCAGGAAATGTTCCTTGCAATATTTAGAAAATTCTGTCGGAACAGAATTTAAAAAAATTAAAAAATAAAAATTTTATAATAAAAAAACTAAAAAAAAACTGTTTTTTTTGTTTATTTTTTTTATAATTTTTTTTTTTTTCAATTTTTTAAAAATTCCTTCCGACAGAATTTTCTAAATATATCAAGGAACGTTTCCTGAAAGTTTGAGGTAGTTATCTCAAAAAACGTAGGAGAAGATAGATTTTTAGTGAAATAGTCTATTTTTGCTGTTTTAGTTTGCGCCTCCCATAAGAAACCTATTGTTGCCTCCGATTTTGACCGGCTATATCTCAAAAATTATTTTGAATTTTTAAAATCTGTAAAAAGCATCTTGTAACTTAGTAAAAACTATATAAAATAAGATCAAAAACCAAAAAAGGGTGTTTACCCCCCCCTATGCCCTTAATATATTAATACAGATCGGCTAAATAAATTTCGGGTTAGATATGATCGGGTTAGAAACGATCGGGTTAGATATGATCAGGTTAGAAACGATCGGGTTAGAAATGATCGGGTTAGAAATGATCGGGTTTAATCGGGTTAGAAGTGATTGGGTTAGAAATGATCTTGTTAGAAATGATCGGGTTAGAAGTGATCGGGTTAGAAATGATCGGGTTAGAAATGATCGGGTTAGAAGTGATCGGGTTAGAAATGATCGGGTTAGAATTGATCGGGTTAGAAATGATCGGGTTAGAAGTGATCGGGTTAGAAATGATCAGGTTAGAAATGATCGGGTTATAAATGATCGGGTTACAAGTGATCGGGTTAGAAATGATCGGGTTAGAAGTGATTGGGTTAGAAGTGATCGGGTTAGAAGTGATCGGGTTAGAAGTGATCGGGTTAGAAATGATCGGGTTAGAAGTGATCGGGTTAGAAGTGATCGGGTTAGAAGTGATCGGGTTAGAAATGATCTGGTTAGAAGTGATCGGGTTAGAAATGATCGGGTTAGAAATGATAGTGAGTTAGAAATGATAGTAAACCCATAATTTGATTGTTGCTATTGCTGTTTTGTTTAGAACGTCGGCAGCACTTGCTTGGGGATTTGAGCTTCAGGATTTTCCCACACTTTGTGGTTTTTAGTGTTGAGATTTTAACCTTGTGAGTGTTTGCCAAATGACGTGTCACCAGGGTTTTTTTCAATAGAGGGTTAGGATTAGTTTTTTTTTTTTTTTATTTTTGTTAGTTAAAAGTTCTACTTTTTTTTGTTTATAGGTTTAGTTTTATTTTTTAAATAAATGGTAAAAATTTTTCTTAGTAAAATTAAAGATAGGGCAGGTGGAATAACACGTGATGAGCTCAAACTCACTTGCATGACCTTCAGAAAACGTTTATTCTTGTAGAGGGGAGAGTGAGTTAATTCTGATGTTTTTCTACTTAAAAAAAAACTTTGTAGTACAGACTAAAATAATTTTTTTGATATAAAAAATAATACTTTCCTTAAAAAAAAAATAGGGGATAAATCAATTATCTAAAAAAGTTAGTCTAAATTTAATATAATAATAAGCTACCAAATGTGTTTTATTGTTTTTTAACTTAAAGTATATTTTAAAATTAAGGGAGAAGAAATAAATAAAGTATCATTTGCTACCCTAAATATACTTCTAAATAACTTGTAGGGTCAGATTTTTAAACTATTTACTGGATTTCTTTTGCACATTTAAAATAACAAAATTAAGAGTATTAAATTTAACTATTAAGAAGAATAGAAGCTAAAGTAGATGTATACATGTGTTCATTAAATAAAAGTAATTTCTACAGATTAATGGTTAATAATAGGTGAAATACTTAATGTTATATCCGACTGTTATAAAACTATATAATATTTGTAATTATTAAGTCTAAATTAAGTAAAGTAAGTTAAAATACACAATAAAATAACAAATATACTTTACTTAATTTAGACTTAATAGTTACAAATATTATATAGTTTTATAACAGTCAGATATAACATAAAATATTTTACCTATTATTAACAATTAATCTGTAGAAATTACTTTTATTTAAATGATCACATGTATACACCTACCTTAACTTCTATTCTTACATTATTTATTTTTTTACAGTACCCAGTTGAAGTGAATTAATCTGTTAACACACAGAAACATATGTCGGTATAATAAAAGAAGTACTGTACAATTTGACTTTTAAATTTAATTGCAAATTTTTGGTAATTACCTAGGATGATGTTGCACCAATATCAAATTGAAAATATTTTAAATTCAATGTCTTTTTTAACCATAATTATATGCTATAAATCAATGTTTAAAGTATAATATGTTTAATCTAAAAAGGTACTTTATTTTAAACAAGCTATATAAATACATAGTAAGAATTTAGTTTGTTTTACAATATTGTAATCAATATAAATCATTGTATTGATATAGTGGCTTTATGTTGTCAAATAAAAGTGATTAAATATTTAAGTTTTATTAGTTAATAATAAATAAGTATATTTTTATTTATCTATTTATAAACTATTTATTTTTGCCAAAAATCTGTTCCCTTTAAGGTGATTGTAATATTTAAAACGATACTCAATGTTTGAAGTATAAGACAAATTTTAGTAAATTTTACTAAAAACTGAGAAAATTGGCTTGAAATGTTTAATTTTTCATACTTAGGAATCAGAAAATTTTAGTAAAGCTGATTGTATCTCAAAATTTAATTTAAGTTTTTCTGTTCTATAAAAAGTATCATACAACATAAATTATTTAAGCTTTAAAATATGGACCAATCTTATTTTTTGTAAATAATAAACTGTTGGTCTCCCCTATGACCTTAGTTTACAATTGTTAGTTTTCTAAGAATTTTTATTGCTAAAATATGTTTTTCTTTTACAGATATTTTGTAAAAAGACTATGGTTGCTTTAATACTGTCATCTAAAAATTTTTCAAGCTTCCTTAAAGATGGTGCATACTCTGATTTGAGGAAAAATGAACAAACAGATGAAGTCCTTGAAATTTTAGTAAACTATTTGGCAATACCAAATTACAGTTCTACATTTTTTAAGCCATTAAACAAAAATTTAAGATTAGTTAATACTGTCATAAATTTTAGTTTAGATAATCATATACTTATAAAACTTATAAAGAAAGTTTATAAATATGAATTACATGGTACATTACTAAACACAATAGAAGCTAAATCAATTTCAAAAGATAAAGAAGAAAATTCTAACATGCTACTGACTAGTTTGTGCTTACTTACTGTTTTAACAATATATTGTCAATCAAAAAACTTGGATGTTTTTACCAGAACTTTAAGTTTCATTAAAAAGTTAGCTGAAAGTGATTTAAGCACAAAATTTTCTAGTAAACAATTGTGCAGCTTAGAGCAATGCGTACACTTAATTGAGAAAAAATTAACATGTTTTACAAGCTTTTCTAGAGAAAAAATATTCAAAGCAAAGAAACTTTTTAAAGTTCTTGAGTCTTGCAATGATAACTTTTCTGAAACAAATATAAACCTTTCAAAACAGCTAAGTATACTTGAAAGCTTAAATATTGAACAAAGAGCTACAATATTTAACACTTCATTTTTGAATGAATCATTAAAATTGATTTCAGGTAAATTTGATATAGAAACAAATAAACAGGTAGTTTATGCCTTGTACCTTTTGCAAAGTTCTGGGAATGAAAAGAGAAAAATGTTACACTTAAATGTAGACCTGTCGGAGTCTGCATTAAAAGTAGCATCTAAAAGATATACTGAAGCTTCTAGTTATTTAGTACATTTTTTAGTTTCAGAACCTATTAACTTGGAAAAAGCAGAAAATGTCTTAGATATTTTACTTACTAATCCAGTAGGATTGTATGATCGTAAGTTGCTAAAAAAGTTGGTGTTATTTAATAATAGTCTCACTTTAAAGCTAGTTAAGAATAAAAGTCAAACTACAAGTAATCTTTTATTACTGTTAAAAAAAACAAGGCATATTTTTTTTGAAGTTTGTAAGAAATTACCAATGGCTTCTAAACTATTTTTATTTGAGTATGGTGTACAATTAGCAAAAGAACTTGATGTTTATGTAAAAATTGATTCCCAGCTTGATCTTGCTTTACCTATTTCAGATTTATTTCTAGGTTATAGAAATAGTATTATAAATAGTTTAATAAAGCCTACTTATAGCCTTGACCATACTGATTTTCAAAAGGTTATTTCAGTTGCATGTTTGTATCCATATGAGACTCTTAGCTTAATTTTGAAAACTGAAATTGGTAATAGAGAACAAATTGATTTTAGTACTAATATACTAATGACTTTAAATGCTTTTTTGGATCTTAAATTGCCTTGTGGTAGTAATGCTTTTGTAGAAGTTTGCATGAAAATAGGTCTTCATCCTACTAGTACTAGTCCATTAAAAGAAAGTTTTAGCAATAATGACATGTGTATACTAGATAAAATAGTTAGATTGCTGTGTAGTTTAGTAAGCAAGTTAATTGCAGCTAATAAAACAGTACAAGCAAAAACTATTGCACATAGCATATATTATAATCATATCAAGCAACTATTTGATAACCATTTGTACTGCAACAATCACACAAATAATAGTTTTGCTATAAAATGTGCTGTTTTACTATTTAATAAGTTTTTCAAAAGTAAGCTTGTTGCATTTGTTGATGAAATGAAAGACATTATTTTGTTGACTTACATCACTGCTAAACTGGTAGACTCTAATGAGTTTGAAAATACTTTACAGTCACAGATACTCGAAATTACAGAATTTTTAATAGAGGAAGTTAAGTTAAAAACAGTTTTTAATGACAGAAAAATAATGGAAAGCTTGCTTAAATGGTTAAGCTATTGCTTGGAAAGTCTTCAATGGACTACTCAACTATGTTTTATTGATATATTTAACAACGGATCACTATATCAGCACAAATTTCCTCTACCTAGGTCATTACTAAGTGTATGTAGATTACCCACTAACTGCCAGTTTTTTACCTTTGATGTTGTAAAGCAATATCCTATGACTAATTGGTTACTTTCAACCATTCAATGTCCCCAAGTTTTTCCATATACAAGCTGGCTAGAGGAGGAAGTCAAAGGAAGTGAGCGACAAATTAGTGCAAGTTTTACTATTGCAATGTTACAAGTTTTACCTGATTGTATTGAAACTCAGTGGATGACAACTTATCATTGTGTTGAAACTCTAATAAATAATAACCTTCTAGTTGTAGATTGTGATATTAATATACTTGGACATTTTCCTTTGTCAAAAGATTTTAATTACATTCCAACAATGCTCTCAATAAAGTTTTATGTTGACCTCTTACACAAACCTTTGATTGTTCATCAAAAAATTTTCGAATCTACTATTTTACCTTTGATTGATGACAGTTTTGTTAATAATTGGTGTATTGTTATAAAAGAATGTATTCTAAAGTTTAGAGTTCAGCAAATGAAAGAAAAAAGACTTTCATTGATTGTTTTCATTTATTGCTTTGCTATGTATACTATCCTAGATTTTTTCAACGAAATTAAAACTTACGGAGTAAAAGAAACAGTTCTAAATCCCTTGTTCACACTTGTAAAAGATATAATTAGTGGTCTTAAAACTTTTTATGAAACTTTAAGTGGTGATGAAGATAGAAATTTTGTAAAACAAGAAATTTCACACTATAAAGAATCACTTAACAAACTGTTAATTTCAAACAAAAAACTGAATGAATTATTTTTAGAGATTGCAAATAAGCTTTTTTTTTAGCTGCTGTTAAATTATTTTTTGGTTAATTGTGACTGACTATATAATTACTTAATTTTCGTTCTATTTTTGTAAAAAAATAATTTTCTTTTTGAAATAAATGATTGAAGTAAACTCTTTATAATCAATTTTATGTATTGAATAATACTAAACTTTGTTTTAAAACTTAAACAATTTGTTTTGTTAAAACTTTGTTTACTTTGTATTAAGCTTATGAGTAGAAAATATCTCTCACTATCACAGTTTATTAGAATATTTTTTAGATTTATTCATGATTTTTAGTTAATTGACTCAAAAAGGTCGCCAATAGACTAATTTTTTTAGTGTAAAACGTTTTTTATTTTGTTAATGGAGGAATATGAACTAAATGAAATTGATTTTAGAAGTGATAGTGAAGATGAAGAAGTTGAGTATGAGTTGATTGATTCATCAAGCCACCTTTTGTTGAGACCAAGTAAAAGTATTTTAAACAGGAAAAAAAATTCACCATGGAACTCGGGTTGCATAGTTCGTCTTATAATGCTTTTTTTCATGCTTATGATTGCAGTTGGCTTTGGCATAAACAGCATGTCTCCAATACTTGTAAGTTTAGTGTAATGTGATAGTTTGTTCTACAAGCCTTAAAAATTTTGGTGCACAACATTTTTAGTTCTGATAATTCCAAATTGTAGCAAATTATCTTTTTTTGGTATGTTTTTTCAAGTTATTTTACTTGTCATTATTCTTATAAGTTTTATTTACTGGTGCATTTATTTTTTATTTCAAATCAATTAAGGTATGAATAAAAAAATTTTAATTTACCAGAATATGGCTATTTTTAGCAACTTCGATTTATCACTTTTAGTCTAAATTTATTACAGTGTATTATTATTATTATTGTCTTTTTTAATTGGAACATATTTAATTTGTTTGTGATATGTTCCCTTGAAAAATTTCTCAAAATTTTAAATTGTCATAACAGAAAAACTTTATGCATTAAATAATATATCTTAAGATTTTCTTGTAAATAGTTAATAGTTATGTAAGTTTGTGAAAAAATAAAATACATTTATAACATTAGAATCACAATGAGCCAGTTCCTAATTATGACAGTCCAAATCATCATCATGAAATCTACAGAACTGCAGCAGTTGCTTCAGGTTTTTCTTCATTAAAAGAATTAAATATGCTAAAAGTAATCTTAGAAGTTACCTATATTTTAGATACTTTATACTTGAAAAAATTAGCTTTCAAATATTTTTTTGATATCAGCTACTTTAAATGACTTCGTTACCTTTTAGAAGACTTACTATATTTTTTGCTTACTGTTAATTTGCTAAATTAATATATTAAATCTAAAAATTAAATAAATCCAAACACTTTACATTAATGCTAACCAAGTTCTTGGTTATATTAAGAATTTATCTTCAAATAATTCACGTAATTATTTCGTCATAATGTAAGCCTGAATTTAAAATATTTTGATTAAAAATATTTAAGTATTTAAAATAGATAATATATTTCTTAATATAAAACATATATATTTAGGAGAAAAAAAAGAAAATTTAATTGTACTAAGGATATTTGGTTTAAACTTCTTTACAATAATTTTATTTGCTTCGCAATGTGTTGTAATATATTTTATACTTAAGCAATGCACCAAGATTAGTTGAATAATATATTCTCTTCACAAAAATTTGTTTTATAAATTATCAAGACCATCCCAACTGTTCAATGATAGGAACTAAGATATTAAAAGAGGGCGGCACAGCAGTTGATGCAGCTATATCATCAACATTATGTCAAGGTGTTGTTGAACCACATAGCAGTGGGTTAGGTTTGTTAACGTTTAATTTGTTTTGCAACTTAAGAGATTTTGATATTTCAAATTATTCGTATTTGACTGTATTTTTTTTAGTAAATGTCAAAATTCAAACAACGTTACAATTACTGGACAAACTTGTATACTTCAAAACATAGTTTGCAAAATTTACAAAAACAATAACTAATATTATTTATTAATGCTTAAAATATAAACACCTAAGACTGGTATAGATTTTGGTACTTTTTTGGTAAATTTGTTTATATCATATAAAATACTCTGTGTTTTGTACTTTGTTGTTATGAAAAATGCAAAAACTAAAATGATATATTGTAATTTATCATTATCACTTTATTCATATTAGTTCATTTCATGGTATCTAAAAATATTATTACTACAACAAACTAACTAAAAGTAAATTAAAATACTCATTGTCTTATTAAAACTTATGTCTAACTTAATTTACACAGAAAATCAATAAATTAATATCACATATATGCCCTTAAGATACCTATTTATTAATTCTTAACATTAATTAAATATCAATATGATATAATGTAAAGTAAACATGTTTGGATTTTTTGTTATACTGTTGCATTTGTTATAAAACAAAACTGATATTTAATATTTAGAACTTATAAGTTTTCAACATCATTATGTTTGTCATAAAAGTTTGCATGATTATATTACACATTTAATTAGGAATATTTAATTTATTGAGTTAGTATATTTTAGTATATTTGTTATTAATTTCTTAAAATAAATTGTTCGTACTGTTTTTTTACAATTAACAATTATAGGAGGAGGATTTTATATGGTGTATTTCAATTCAAGTAGTGGAATTAAAACAGTAGTAGATGCAAGAGAAGTCGCTCCAACAAATTATTTTGAAAACAAAAATAAATTTTCACAATTCTTTGGAGTTCCTGGACAGCTAAATGGTTTAAGGTAATTTAATTTTAATCTATTCAAATTAACAATTTTATATTGGTATACTTTTAGATGTTTATTTGAAACATTTAACTTTAATATTGTTGTTCATAAATAAAAATAATAACTGTATCATGAAAGATAATATAAAAAGAACTTAGTGTTATTGTATTTTAATTTTAAAAAGCTTAACATATTTTTTTTCAGTTACATTTATGATAAATATGGAGGTGGTGTATCTTGGAGTCGTCTTATTCAACCAAGTATTGATCTAGCTGAAAATGGCTTTACTATCAGTAAGAGTCTTGCTCATGCTTTGAAAAATAATGAAAAAAATATTCTTAACTCACAAGTATTGTGTGATATTTTTTGTGAAAGAAGCAGAGCCAGCGTTTTGCAATCTGGTAGTGTAGTACGCAATGTACTTTTAGCAAAAACTCTAAAAACAATCAGTTTAAAATCCAGTAATAGTACAACATACTTTGAAGATATTTACTTTAGAGTAATAAAAAATCTAAAAGACTCTTTCAACTTCAGTTTATCTATGCAAGATTTAAAAAACTACGAAGTTAAAGAAAACCCTCCGTTTGAAGTTTACCTGTCCTCAGTCAACAAACAATTATTGGTACCTTCAACACCTTCTGGAGGGCCTTTACTAGCTGCTATTATGACTATTTTTGACCAATTTTCTCTAAATAGCACTTTTTACAAAAACAAGCCTGAAGTTTTTTGGCAAAGCGTTGTTGAATGTTTCAAACACGCATTTGGCTTTAGTCTTGGTCTAGGTGACTCCAGTTTTGAACCAAAAGTAAAAAGTAATATATTTAACTACTTTAAAAGTGAATCTCTTAGCAATTTCAAACGTAAACTAAATGGAACTCGAGAAGCTGAATTTTATAAAGTTAACAATTTTACATTTAGCAAAGAAGAAAAAAATTTAGGAAGTCACATATCTGTATTGGGCTTAGAGGGAGAATCTGTTTCTATTACTTCATCAATTGGTTCATCATTGGGATCTTTAATAGCTTGTAATAACACTGGAATTGTTTTGAATGACGCACTAAGAATGTTTTCAAACTTAGGTAAGGTATTTGGTATACTACAAATAAAAAAACACAAAATTAGCTTAAATTTTTAATGTGATTTAGTTTCAATATTTTAATAAAACATAATTTATTACTTAAAACAAATATTTTGATAAACTGGTGTTTTAATTTTAGTAAACAAAGATAACATTAGTTTTTTAGATGTTTCTTGCTGAAAATAAATTCATTAAGGGCATTATTTTACAAACTTAACATTGATTGTCATATGAAATGTTATTACATATTCTATAAGTTTTTGTTTTTGAATAAATAATTATAATTAACTTGTTAAATGTAGTCAATATTTTAAAAAGTTTTTATTAAAACGTATACCACTTTTTATAAAAAAACTAAAAACTCATTTGATATATCTCTACTTGTTCATTTTTGAGCAAAAATCTTTGAATGTTCATGAAATCTTCTTTAAATAGTTTGAAAAGATTAAAAAATTGACTTTATTTAAAAACAAAGATTAAAATGTTAGATAAAAAAAATATCATTTTCATATTTTTTGAAGTTGAAAAAATATGACAGTACAAAAATGATTTTAATTGCAAAAATTAGTTATGTTGATACTGTAAATAAAAATTAAAAACTTAAAAGTTAATAAAGAACATAGACTTTAAAAGTAGTCTAACAACTTTTTAGGTTTCGCCTGCCATATAAACCTATTAAACTTGTCGAATTTGATTTCTTATATCTCAAAAGTTGCTTTGAATTTGCTTAGCGCTTATAAGTTTGTGATAACCGAAACAAACCTCTACAAAATTATACAAACTCGTTAAGAAACAACGTGTACCCTCTTTCAATACCCTTAATTAATATTGATATAATTTTTACTTAAATATTTTAGGTTTTAATCAAGTGGAAAGCGGTAAAAGGCCTATTACATACATGGCACCAGCTATAGTGGCTAGTAGAAATACATCTTATTATATGATAGGTTCGTCTGGTGGAAAGCATTCACTTACAGCGACTGCCTCTGCTTTAGTACGGTTTGTCAAAATACTTTTTTCTAGTGTAAACTTTTGAATGGAGTTTATAACTTAAAATTTATATAAGACTTCTATTTTTAAAGCAAAAACTTTGAAAAGAATAAGACTAGTTTCCCTATATTTTTAAGAATATATTCAAGTTATTCTTAAAGTACTTACAGTTAACTAATTTGTATGTACTTTATTTATATAACTACACTTGACTTTAACCTAGCTTGTTTAAAAAGTAGCTGAAATTTTGTTTTCATTTTCTGTAGCAACTTCAGGCATTTGAAACTTTAAACTTTGAAGTTATTTATGATTTTATATTTTTAAAAGGTTGCTATATCTTGGATACGATGATCCCGACAAAGCAATTAAGTCTCCTCTGTTTCACCATCAACTCCGTCCTAATTACTTGTATCATGAAGAAGGTTTTGATGAAAACATCTTGCAATCTTTACACAACTTTGGACATGAGGTTTGGATGACAGTGTTTATTTCATAACATGTTTAGTAGTAATTTTAACTTAAAATCATAAAATCTTGATTTTTGACAATAGTTTATTTTATCAAATTGAATTGATTTTTATGTATGAAACTAAATAAAATAAATGCAGTTAAAAGAAATGACAGTTTCACCGTCTCGAACGAATGCAGTCAAAAATCATGGAAATCACATTCATGCGTATTCTGATATTAGAGGAAGTCCAAATGCAATGGCTGATGGATATTAAAATTATTTAAATTGTCATTTTATTTTGCACAGGTAGCTAACTTTTATAGTTTTTTTATTGTTGCAAGTTGAAATTTCTAGTTTAAGGGCATAGAGGGTTTTTCAAACTAAAAAAGTATTGCATTGAAACGGTTTGAATATAAGCAATAGAAATACTTCAAAATTTAAAGAAAATCGGATAAACAATGAACGAGTAGATAGGTTTTTAGTGAAACCGTCAAAGTCTTTTTTTTTGGTTTGTGGCTTCTATAAAGATCCTATTAAACTCACTGACTTTGGTCGTATATTTTTAAATTTGTTTTTAAGTAGTTGAAAAGTATCTGATAGCTAAAATAAAACTTTGCAAAATAAGGTCAATTCGTAAAAATTTAGGTGGACCTCTTACGCCCTTAATTTGTTTTTATTTTGCCTCTTTATATATTTCAAATATTTGAATGTGAGATATGAGGTTTATAACTCAATAGTACTTAATATTGTAAGGTAGTTAATTTTTGACTGTATAAATAATTACTTTTGAGATTTTTTTATAGTTTTGCAAAGTAGCAGTAACGTTGCAATTGTGTTTACACCTCTTTGACCTCTTTTTTAATATGTAGCTTTCAATTAACGTACTCACAACCATTATTCAAAGTATATGCATTTTGTTTATTTTAAATCTGATCGTGACTTCAAACATTTTTTTTTATTGATCAATTGTTTTTTTTTGAGTAATCACAACTAACAAAACGTTAATAATACATAAATTCTGTAAAACTTAAGATTAAATAGCAATATATTGATATAAAAACCATTTAATTGTTGACAAGTGATCCTCAAATAAAAGTGTTAATGAAATTTTTAACAATCTGAAATCATGAACCTATTATATGGCAATTGTGTTAGTAATTAAAACTTTAGAATAACATTCTTTTTTATCTCTTTGCTGTTACCTTTCTTAATTTTTTTTGTGAGCCTTATATTTTGTTTGGTCAATTTACTAAAAAAATAAACGTCATTTATTGAACTACTTTACGAGGAATGGTTAATTTGAGATTTTTTGATAGGTTTAAATATATACTAAATAGAAATCACCGTATCATTTTATTTTTTTTAATATGAAGTTGACATTGAAAGTAATTTAAATTGTAATTTTTAAAGCAAATGATTGAATATTTAAGGATATTGTAATGAGCAACAGCTAATTAAGGTGAGAAAAGAAAGTCAGGTGTTATCATTCTATGAAATATTTGCTCACAAGCTACTCAAAATTATAGCTTTGGATTAGATGAATAAGTGTAGAACAAATATGTTAAGTGTAAATAAATTTTTAAAAATATTTCTTTGCAACAATTAAATCATTAAGAGCATGCAATATAACATCAAGGGCAAACAGTTTTCAAAACTTGTAATGGATTTGTATGGTTACTAATACCTTAAACTAAATTTATGTTATTTATTTATGCCCTTACTTGCAATAATTTATTACGTTTAAAAATCTGAAAAAGTTGACACAGAATTTAGAGTACTGATATGGCCTACTTTTGGAGACCAATGATTTTGCACGATAAATTTATTATACTGTAGCTATTGCAAGCTCGGTGCTTTCTTTATTTAGTAAAATAAGAAGTGGCAAGAACTATATAAACTTTTTAAATTCTCAAAAGACACTGTTTTCAATTTATTATTTTTTATGATTGCAGAAAGTCACTGTTCTTCTAAGTAACCTGGGTGTTGTATAGTGTGTATAACATTTTCCATATGTGCGTTCAGTTTGTATGGTGTTTTGTGCAATAACTTTTACCATATTTATATTATCAAAAAGTTCAGTCACCAAACGTTAATAAGTACGACTAAAGTTTCACTACCTTATAGCAGATCTTCAGGTATTTAAGTCGTACCAATAAACGTAACTGAATGTTTTGTTAATATTCTTGCTAAGATTAAACACTTTTTTGATAATTCAATAATTTGTTTCAAAGATATACATAACTCAAATAACAAAATATATTTCGTGCTTAAATCTTCAGTTGTTTACTAAGCAATGGAAATAAAGTTTCAAATCCTACCATACTTTTTTTGTAATCTGATATCGTAAACTTGCCCCCAGGTCTAATCAATGGTTTAGATATGAAAACAACTATCGGTTTTGCTGAGTGATAAGATTTACTTCTTAATTAGTTGATATTTTTCTCTATAAATCTTAGTTCTTATTGACAAAAGGTAATATAATGTAATCGTACATTTTCTCGGTCCTGCTGGCTTTGTTTTGTTTAAACTTTTAAGGTGTAAATTAATAATTTTGTTTACTAGTTCTTGTGGACTGTATTTTTACTACTTAGCAAACAACTGAAGAGTTAAATCAGAAATATATTAAAATTTTTTTTTTTAAAATATCCTTTATGAAACAAAGTAAAATACTTTAAGCCTTCAAAAACATATTTTTTTTATTGGAAGCAAAACGAAAACAGAAAAGTGGTAAGAATAAATAGACAAATAAAAAATAGTTTGATGTAGTTTCAAAGTTGATTAAGACCGAGAATTTTGGTATTTGTAGAATGTAGAGTACAGTGAACCAGCAACTTGATAAATTAGAAAGAATTCTCTGAAAATTAGTAGCCAGAAAGCTTAGATTCTAGCGCATTCAGAACTTCAAACTAAATTTTTAAATTCAATTACAACAGTAGTTATGCGGGTTTAGTAAGGCGATTTAAAGGGTTTTATATAGATCAAATTTAGATATTTATAAAATTATTTTACTTTAAAGTATAATATTTCTTCGTATTTTAAAGTTTTGATTAAAAAACTTATATAATTGTTAAATTAATTCTTAGTTTTTTTAGCTAAAACATTTTATTCAATTTTTGTCGTTTATCAAGTAAACCATGAAAAATTAAGGTAATTTTTTGACAATCTGGGAATATATACGTTTATATATTTAAACCTACAGTTTTGTTAGATTTAAATTATAGAAATATTTCCAGATAATCCGGAAAATATTTAATTTTTTAGACATTTCTAGCTAAAGTATTCTTCAGAAAAACTCTATAGGAATTTTTTGAAGTTTCGATGATTAATTTCAGAATAAAAAGTTCTTTTTACAGTTGCTAAATATATACAAAATGTTATTATTTTAAGCTTAAAGTTAGCCTATTTTTTATTACAACAAAAAGAATTAAAGCAAAAATTTTTCAGAAAGCTTCTACCTAAAGCCTGATAATCTTTGTTCTTATAGGAAATTTTTTACTTACTTTGAAAAATTTAATAACTTTGAAAATATTTACAACTATTGATTTTGAAAAAAGTTTCACTCCATATGAAAAGTTCAGCGCTATTTTGGTCCTTCGTGTAGAGATGACGGCCTCGCAGTTTTACAAAGATATTCAAAAATCTTTGTAACAATATCGAATGGAAAAGTTTAAGTAACTGGGGTTTCAAAATAACGGTAGCTGCAAGAGTAATAAAAACCGATTTTCTAGACATAGAACTAAACCTTAGTTATAAAACATGCATTAAATTAAAAACAAATTCATAACTTTTGTGTGTAAGTAACTAATCTTTTAACTAATAAACGAAAAAAATACACATCTTATTACAACTACGTATAATATTTAATAAAAGAGAAAAAAATTGAGTAACAAAGAATCCTTTAACCGCATAAAACAAAACTACTAGACAACTTCAAATTGGCTAACGACGAATTTTATTTAAAGTACCAAAAAACAGACAGCAAATATACAAAACAAACAAAAAGGAATACAAACTTTAATCAACGTTTTTCACTAATTGTGGCTAAAATAAAGAAGTTACAAAACCCACAGTGCATCCTTGCTAATCCGGCCATGTTGGGTAAGCATTTTGGAACTATGACCGGATAAGAACAAACTATATTTTTAATAATCTATCTCTTTTATATTATGCAATGCATATAACAAAACTCACTCTATATTTTCTTTAATTTTTTTAAACTTTTTTTCCACGAACCAAATAACTAAAACAGACATAAAAAATACGATAAAAATCTTTAACTAAAATTTGTAATCAATTTCGAGGAAAAACAAGTTACATCATAAACAAGGCTGAGAAAGATCATGAAAACTTGTAAATTGGTATTAATACATATGTTTATTGACTAAGGAGCGAAAACTATGAATTCTAGTTTTAAAATGTATAAGAATGATGAGGTAACATCAATCTGCTTGGATAAAATTAAAACTTAGTCCTGTATTGCAAATTGCTAATGGTTTCACATTTAGTTATTGAAACTGAAGAAGACATTTTAACGTAGTTAGTAGACTATTTTCATAATGGATTTTAAGTTTTAAAGTAAAAACATTAATATTATCTAATTTAGTTAAGACAAGACGTTAAAAGTTTCCGTGATGTGCGACTCAATAAATGAAAGGTGCTTCGTGCACAAGGTAATAGAACCAAATATTTTGAGAGTCTTTTTTGTCGTTCAAAAAAGCTATAACTAAATCTGTGTTAAACTTAAACCGGCTGGATTAGCGAGGGCCGGATAAGCGAGGATGCAATAACCAACACTTCGACATAACCATCCTTGTAACAAAATATTAAACAATCAAAAACTTTAATAAAAACTAAAAATAGCCTGCAGCTTTAGAAACGAACAATACCCATAAATTACAACTGCTTAGCAAACAACCTTATTTACAAAGCTACAATGAAATAAAAACGACCAAAACTTATTTAGGCTCGACTATAAATAAATGCAGCTTAGAGTTATCAAACTATATAAGAAAATTAGATTATATGAACAAAAATTACGACTTGAACTTTTCCGAACTATACTAAAACGCAAATCAAATTTTTTTATATTTTACAGTTTATAAAAGAGACATAAAAGATAAACAGATAAGCATTGCTTAACAATGGAAAATAAAGAAAAATACCCTGCCTTAACAACTAAAACATTTATTTTAAAAGAGTTGTTAACTTAAAATAAAATAAGTTAAAACAAAAAACACAGCACTTGTACTTGTAACTAGTATTTCTAAGATAAGCTACGTAAGGACTATCTTTATTTTATTAGTTTTTTTTACTCTTGTGCAAAAATGATCTAAATGATTATTCGTGCAAAAGTGACCCCTCGTGCAAAAAGGTTCTTTCATGAAAAAGTGTCTTTGTGCATAATTGACTTAACTAACCCGATCCTTAACTGTACACAAAGGTGTTTCAATATTAATTGATATAATACCATTCTTTTCAAACGGTCATATTTAGTTTGATAATAAATGGTAATACTGAGTTACCTAATTAGCATATATATTTTAACTCATCCGACCATCAATGGATTATTTTCTTAAAAAAACTTACATCAAACACAAAATGAAAATTTAAAAGTATATATGCTTCAATTATAAAGTCACTCAAACTTCATTTTTAATGTTAAAAGTTGCTTATTTCATCAGCATTTTTAAGAATTAAACAATAAAACAGAAGCATTTTTGCTTTAATAAGTTACGTAACACCAGCGGGCTGTGAATTTTTTTTTGAATTTATTATAAAAATACTTGCCTGTAGACTATAAATTTTTTTCTACTATTTAAGTTAAACAAAAATTGCTTTTTGTACTAAATATCTGTAGTAATAATTAAAATTTTAAACATACGACTTAAAAAACTGTTTAAACGTAAAACAGTTCGCTAGCTATAAACTAATTATAAATGTTGGTGGTCTACAAAATGACTAAAATGAAAATTAAAAGTATGGTTTTGTTATTTAAAAGCATAACAACTATTTTTTGTAATGATGTACAAATTTTTAGTTAACCAATGATTTTTTCACATGTTTCACTTAAAAAACATTGTAATTTTAACAACAACACTTTATAAATATTGACGAAGTATTCAACGAATTTAATTCAATTTGACTAAAAAAAGCGATTTTATACTAAATAAATTGGTAACTTGTAAGTTCTAAACTTCTCCATTAAAACTTTGGAATTTTCAAAACATTATAGTGCTGTAGATTTTTTATAAGTCTAAGTGATTCCAAACTTTTGCTTTCCAGCACCATAACATGATACTTTTGTTGAATTATTGCTGAAAGTTATAATTGTATTTGTTACCAAAACAGCTACTGATGTGTTCAAAAGCGATTCCTCTTCTATTATCGATAGTGTGGGTAGTCTAACTTCGGATTTTTTTTTGGAAAGTCTATCGAAAACCTCTTAAGTGTTTGTTGTGCCCCCAACAGCAAACAACTTCAAAGCTATCAAGCTGTGTTTAATATCCACACTGCAATAATGCTAGGCATTAGTGACCTTTCGTCGGCTACATGGTCGTACTCCTCAACAGAATTTGTTGTTACAAAGAAACCGTCTTCATCAACATTCTTGCCCCTTGAAGCTACGACTCTTCCTAGAAAAGCTGTGAGGCAGCTGAGCCATCCCTTGCTACTTCCATTTCTTTTATTTCACTTATATTTTTGGTTTTTGTGTTGAATAAAGCACACAATCTAGTGATGTCAGTGAAATCCCCATTTATGCCTCCTAATAAATATATGTTATCAACGGACGAACATACGCTACACTATGCAATTTTATAAGGGATAAAACCTACATTTCCAAACTGTTTGGTAACAAATGAATACTTGTCAGTTGATAGTGTTTTTCTTTTTCAATATAAAAATAATGTCAAGATATGCTTAATTTTTTTTACACAGACTACACTTAAACCATCATTATATTAAAAACAATCAGAAATAATTTCGAAACTTTTAAAATTTTTACCATCATAAGTTTTAATGGGCTAATAAACCGTAAAATATATCTTTTACTAGCTCACATCTGCCTGCCAAAAGAACATTTAATTTTTTCTGACAGCAACGCTTCACTTTGAAGTTTATCATTGATTTGTTTTGATAAATTTTGTCATTTTCTGTGAAATTTCTTAGATCAAATTTCGGGTGTTTTTAATTCTAAGGAACGCGCAAGAACTTCGTAAAGTGCGAGGTTTGTCTAGAGCAGCGATTTATTAGCTTGGGGTAAATTTCCTTGTTTAAAGAGTAATTTTTTTTTATTGCTAGTTATAAAAAATAAGTTTATTAATTGTATTTTTTATTTATAAGTTTGTATTTTAATGTTTTCTTTTTTATGTTGAACAAAGTTTTTAAATTTTACGATTTTTTATATTAAACAAGCTCAAAGTACAAAATATCCTGTTTTTTTCTCAAAATTAAAAACTGTTTTGTATATTGGGGGGGAGGGGGGTTAATTTGGTAATAACATTCCAAAAAGGGGTAAAAAATTAAAACAAGTATTGAGAACTGCTGGTCTAGAGTTTCAACCAATTCATTATCACGAGTCAATGCAAAACTAACTTTCAATAAAAGTTCATTTGCAGCCGTCAGTTGCCTTAAAAACTTCAACTTCTGAATCAATATTAAGCTTGGAGCTTGAAAGTACTTTTTTCACGTTGTTACTACTCAACTGAAAAAAGTTGTGAGAATCACAAAGTATTGTAAGGCAGCGTTCAATATATCTTAAAGTTGTATTTTCAAGTGCTTTTATTTTAAAATCTCCTGCTAGTTCGTAGTTGAATGACATGTTTTTAACTGATACTTCGGCACTAAGTTTTAAAGCTAATTGATTTCCTGCTGCTTTTTTAGACTTATTTAGCTCAAATTAAGAGAATGTAGGATTTTTTTTTCATTCTTGTGTCGTACACTCGAGGACGATATTTGTCCAGTGGGACAAGACCTGTCATGGAGTGCAGAGTATTGCGGGTCAATAGGCCGGGGAGCCTTGGTCTCGCTGTCGCTTACTGACTCGTCTTGTAAAGTTAAGCTAACTCTCATTACTAGTGGTATTACTGGCCATGATGTAAGTTATTTAGGGAATAGGGGAGCTAAAGCCACGCTATTGAATTACACTGACGATATTATTTAAACAGGGTAAAGGGGTGATAAGCCACACTATTGAACTGCGGGTATCAAACTAATATAACTTAGTTTGATAGGAAAAATGTTAATAAGTGAGAGAGACTGCTTGCAAATTATTTACTAAAATCACAATGATTTACACTTATTAATAATGGTAGCAAAAACTAAAACTTATTTAATTATAGCAGCAACTAAAGTTTTGAATTTCAGGCAAATATTCTTGATTGAAATAATTAAAATTGCCAATAATCTTATTCGTTTCTTTAAAGCAATCGGTACTTTGGTTCAGTTTCTTTCGCAAACGTGATTTGATTTTCTATAATTTGTTTGACCAGAATGTAAGTAAGAATTTAGTTTTGTTGATGGGAGTATGGTCGTGAAAAATTGTCCAACGATGTATTAATTGGGCTCATATCATTAAATGGTATTAGTTCATACTTTATATCCTCAACATAAGTTAGGAGTTGGTGCTCCTCAATTCGTATTAAGGAGCTAATTATTGGGCTGCAGTTTAGTAGCACATATTTCCATAAATGTCCTAGAGGTCTCCTACTGCTCAGCCCAGGTTTATTAACTAATAAAGTTGTTTTGGTTTGTTAAAGACATAAATTTTGTACTATTAATTGGTAATTTAAAAAATTAAGTAATTTCTTTTTAATAGTACTTTTTAAGTTCACAATTTTGGTACTTTGTTACCAAAAGTATGAACATTTTGAACTGATAAAATTAATCTTGAAATGTAACTTTTTACACGACTAGTTTTAGTTTAAAGATGATAATAGAGATTTAGCATGTAGTTTCTATTGTTTTGTTTACAATAAAAAAAATCAATACCCTTGCAAACAAGAGTTAAATTTTCAAAATACTTTTCTTCGCTAAATATTGTTCTTATAAGTTGCAAAGCCTTTATAATTTAAATAAAATATTCTTGTTTTGGTTTTTAATTACTAAAAACAACTGTATGTTAACACTTACAACTTGTTTTGTGTTTTAAAGTCACTAAATTTGTCAGAAGGAGAAAGGTTTTTTATTTTATAGAAAAAATTTAGCTTTTAGTTTAATTTAAACGCTAAGGAACCAAAAAACTCAGCTTATTAAAACCATTTATCTGTTTTCGAAAACTAATCAAATTTTTCGATTGTTAAAGTGTTTTTTATTTTTTAGTTACTGTGAAATAAGTATAAAAGTTTATTGCAGTTACATACAAAACTTAATTACCTCATGATGTTAACTTTTTAAGTAATAGCAACGGTTTAAACTTTAAAGATGTTTGTAAATTAATAAAAATTAGTTTTAGGTTATATACAATTAACTGCTTCGTAAACAAATTTATAATATAAAACTTTTTTGTAAGAAACTAACTTACGTTAGTGTTATCCATACTAGCTAGTTTGAAAACATTAGTTCAAGAAATAATTTAATAATTGTATAACTTACGATAAAAAGATAATCAGACATAAGATTTCATTTTCTTCAAATTTTCTTTAAGTAATTAATATCTTTATGTTAAAATAGATTTCTAGTTTAAATTGCATACAAATAAGATTGCAAATAACTAACATAGTTTATAGTTTATTGAACAACAAAAACAGATGCTCAAAATATTTGGTCTTAGGAACTGGTGCACGAAAAACTTTTCGGTTATCGAGTCGCACACCTCTTGGAAACTTTTTAACGTCTTGTCCTCAACATTATCACTTAAACAGAGAAAATTTTAAAAATGTTATGTTGGTTTATTTAAAACTATGTTTTAGCGAGTAAAGTAAGAACTGTTAACCAAATTATGTATAGAATATTAACTAGACATACTACTTTGGTGGAAAAGGGTTAAATTATTTGCCTACATAAAATTTAATTTTCAGAGTTTTAAAATATTTTAGTAAGCACAAGCTCATAACAATTTTATAAAATACTACACAAATTTAAACTAGAATTTATACATGCAAATCAATGAAAATATTAGAACAAATATTAGACAGGTCATATTACTATATGTACTAGTTTTATTTATTTACATAAAAGTATATTCGTTTGCAAGCAATAGTTTACCACACTAAAATATTAAAGTAATCCAAAACAAACTTGACAAAAACATACAGCAAATAAAAAAAAACAAATCTTACCTATAGCAAGTCGTTTACAATACTTATAAGTCTTTGAAAAAATTCACAGTCACTTGACTCCAAGCCATAACCCTCTAAGGCTTCGAGTGTACTTTGCAACCTTGCGCTATTGAGTTTTTGATAATTAGTTTTGTTTCAAACATTTATTTGTATTATTTCTTACTGTTAAACTAAGCAAAGTAACTTTTTAATTATAAATTATTTAACAACAGTTTATATATAATTATTTGTATTGACTATACAAAGTTTCTCAATTTAAAGAGTAAAGAAATAATAATAAAGGTGCGAATTAAGCATTCTATTTATTTATTATAAAATATTACTGAATTATACATTACACATTTAAAAGTTTTGAGTATGCAAAAACTTAGTTGTGTTTGAATTTTCGAACATGAACATATTTTATTTTTATTACAGAAACAAAATTGTTTAGTGCAAATTACTTTTTTGTTAATATTTGAAAAAGTCGAAATTGTTTTACCACTGAAACCAGGTAATAAATAGAATGCTTAATTCGCACCTTTGTCATTATAATTCAAATAAGCTCTTTACTCTCTTAAATTTAGCAATTCTGTATAGTCAACACAAATAAGAACAGTTTAAATAAAAAATCTAAAACTTTCTTTCGCAAACTAGTTTAATTTTAACTTATATACTTTTAAATGTTAATGCACTTGAAAAGGGTAAGCTTTTACCAAAAACTACAAACCTTACATGTTTTTATAGTCATAACTATACTTACGATCAGCTGTTTTAACAAGTTTGACAAATAACTTACTAAACTAGTACAAATATATATCTGCTATACATGACTAACTTGCGTTTTTAGCTTTGCCCTGAACGTAAGATGCAGCTTCTTAAGTTCAGCAGAGGTTCAAAGTATTTTGCGTTATACTCCTGTGCTAATCTAACGCAATCTCTTTTATAATTTATTTGTAGTGCGATGAGATGGCTATGAATAACTGTTAGAGCCTTTGAGCAGCTATCAAGTTGCTGTTAGTTTTTTTTTTTTTAACAATATAAAAAAGATAAAAAATGTTCATTTATACTTTTTAGCCTTTAAGATACGTTCAAGGACACAAAAAGTAAGTAGATTATGGTTAAAACTTAAATAACATTTGGATGTAAATGAAAATTAAATCAATTAAAAGTCTATTTTTTAAATTCTGTACTTACCATCTTGGCAACATCATCAGCATTCTTGGAAGTACTTGGCTAATAAGATGAGATCATTTTGTCCGGGGCAAGACGTTAAAATGTATCCGTGGTGTGCGACTCGATAACCGAAAGGTTTTTTGTGCACCAGGCCCTAGAACCAAATGTTTTGAGCATATTTTTTGTCGTTCAATAAACTGTTTTACTTGATTGAATGTAAAGTAATTGATTTAATATTAAGTGTACTTGAGTAATGGACAGATTAACTGCTTACTGAGAGTTCGAGCTACTTTAACGGAATTTAAAGATAACGGAATTTAAAGTTTAAAAACTTTTGTTAAGATGTTAACTTTTTGAACGACATCACTTAAGTTGTTATTATTACAGCTGTTTGAAATATTTTTTAAATTAAAAGATGTTTGTTATATAAGTTTTTATAACAAAACCTAAAAAATATAAAAAAGACAACAAAATACAAACACATGTATAACACAATAAAAAATGTTATCAGTCTTAAAAGCTTCGGCAAATTTGTAAAATAACTACCAAGAAAAATAACTACTAAGAAAAATATAAATATAAAATAAATATGATATATAAAATAAATATAATAATAAAATAAAGCATTTGATAGTGTAGATAGAAATATCTTACTAAGGAAATTAGAATGTTATGGTGTGAGAGGAAATATGCATCTACTAATCATTTCATATCTAGATGGAAGGAAACAGTTTGTTAGCTTTGGAGGATATGAGTCAACCTGTAAAAAATGTGAATTTAGGGTACCACAAGGCTCAGTATTAGGACCGTTGTTATTCCTTATACACATAAATGACTTACAAAATAGTACTAGTCTTAAAGTCCTAAACTTTGCAGATGATACAATGTTATACAAAACATTCAAAAAAGACATACCTAAATGACAGTAAAACTTTTAACATAGAACTAAATAAGGTATCAGATTGGCTAATGGGAAACAAACTTAAACTAAACCTTAATTAAACAAGAAGCATGATTCTACACCAATCAAAAAATAGTTTTTGGAAAAATATAGAACTTAATGTTAAAATAGGTAAAACAGTTATAACAAACACAGATAACTATAAAAATTTGGAAACAATTTTAGACAGAAATTTAAAATGGACAGAACATATAGAAGCTATAAAAACAAAATTACAAAAAACATTGGGTGTATTATATAAAACAAGACATTTCTAAATGAAAAAGCGTTATATTTAATCTTTAATTCTTTATTTATCAGAAATGTTAGATATGGTTTGTTGTGCTGGGGAAGGGCAAATAAAAAATTTATAAATGATATCAATGTTCTCATAAACAGAGCACTTAGATGCATACATTATAAGTAATATGATGATAGTGTAATCATAGAAATCAGAAAAAAATATATTAGATTTTTAAAGTCTGTATCTATATGACAAAGGTCTGTTTATGTTTAAGTTTAACAATAACTTGTTACTAGATAACTTTAAAAATTACTATAAAAGTGTAAAAAATGTCCATTGTTATCATACGAGGTCTTCAGAAACAAATTTTTTCCTACCTAGATTCAACAGCACAATAGGTCATAAATCGCTATCCTACCAAGGAAGTAAGTTATGGATTAAGCTACCATTATATCTATAAAATATAAGTCATTTTGGAAATTTCCAGGATGAAATTAAAAGTTATCTTTTAAATAGTGATTCTCAAGGTCATTGGTGATCATACCTACTCGTTTATTTACTTTGTTTAAGGTGTTAATAGTATTTGTCATTTAATATCCAAAATTTCATTTATTTTTTATACTTTTTTTTTTTTTGTTCGAAAGTTGATTTTTTTGGTTACATTAACATTGGTTTAGTCTAGTTTTTAGCATTTTCTATCTGGTTATGTCTAAAGATTATTCTTTAAGATTACTATTTTGAATTAAGTTCAGAACACTTAAAAACTTTTTTTTTGTTATGCTTACAATTTTTTTTTCTTTTTTAGTATACAAATGTAAACAAGTAGTTATAGATGTTTTTACTTTAGCAGAAAATAAAGTATTTAAACAGTAAGCTAAGATATTTGTTCAAAGCAAAATTAAGTTATTTTATTTATTTTTTTGAGAAAATTAAAGAAAAAATTCTTCTTTTTATGTTTGAAAATTTTGCTTGCTTTCTGTTATTACAGTTTTAGACTTTGAAAAGTATTCAAAAGAAATGAAAATAAAAATAATATTTGTTGTTGTCAATATCATTGTTGTTAAAACTATTATAGTATTTTATCTTTTTTCTTATTAAAAGCATGAACTTTACAGTATTTATCTTCATATTTTATAAAAGTTAAGTTCAGTTATTGTTAAAATCACTTCTTTAAAATTCTTGAAAGAAAAATTATTACAATAGTTTATTTAATTATTTAAATGTAAAATTGTTTTTACTGTTCAAGTTAAATTATTAAATAAAATAAAAATTACCTTTTTAACAAAAATACCTATAAAAAAATTTTTTTGTAAAAAATTTCAGTGTAACACATTTTACTTTCTTTAAAGAAGTTGTAACCTATAATTCAAGTATTCACACGTTTGTTATTAGTGTTGTTTATCCACTTTTAAAAGTTAATTTAAAGTTGTACATATACTTTTTACATCATATGTTACTAAATAAGATTCATAGTACATTATTAAACACAAAATTCAGTTAACTTTCGTTTAGTTTTATTTTCTTTCATTTTTCTTTTCGTTTAATTGATTGTTCATTACTAAATATCTTAATATATATATGATAAAATAAACTATGTGTAAAAGCTCGTAAGAAACTTTATAAGCATGTTGTGTACGACTCGTTAACCGAAAGGTTCCTTTGTACAGAAGGTCCTTAGACCGAATTTTTTGAGCGCTTTTTTTTATCGTTCAACAAACAATAATATAAATCAAATTTTATAAACTCTCAGATTAGTATGTAGTCTTTAGTTATGATTTATCACTTAAAAATAATATTAAGGTCTAAAAAACAAATTTTTATTTTTTTATTTTTTTTTGTTTAGTAACAAATGGTATTTTATAAATAATTCGGCAAACTAGTTTTAATAACGTATTTTAAAGTCAATTAGAAGATTTTTATAACTTTTGATGCAACAGCTTACTTATTTGTTAAACTCCAAGTTGCTGGTTAAAATAATTATTTCGATAATTTAAAGTAAATAACTAATGAAATTAAAACTATTTATTAACTTCTTTTCCTCAGTTTTGATAAAGTTTACAAATGTAACTCTTCTTATAGAACTAACAATTTTGTTCACATTTAAAAATGTAAAATCCAAGTAGTTTGAATATATTATAAATCTAAACAAGTAAATAAAACTTGGTCATTCCTATTAATATTGCTGTTTATTTTTTTTATTGTATGTATCTGCTATATCTATTTTAATGTAATTTTATGCACACTTAGTCTAACTTTTTTGAAAATTTAACATTGAAAAAGTATTTTTACAGTACTTTGCTTTTTTGACAACTTAGTTAAGTAAGTACCAAGTATTAAAACTAAAATTTTAAATTGTATATACTTTTAATAACTAATTTTAATACAAGCTTTTAAAAGTTGAGGCTTTTGATTTAGGATGTTGCTGAAGATGAAATACCGAAAGGTATAGTTGAAAAAGTTTACTTTATAGCATTTAAATGTTTTAGAAGATAAATCCTTTAAAAAGTTGACATCAATCCTAAAGATTTTTATTGACAACCATAAAAAATAAAAAAAAAGCTATCAAAAAAACAATAACCGTTCATTTGTAAAGCTCTTAAAAAGTAGACCGTTACAAATAAGTTTTTGATGAACATTTATTTAAGCAAACAGAGGAATATTTAAAAAAAGTTCCATATATTCACGCCATTTTAATGTCAATTTTTGAGTACGTTCAACAAGTTGAAGCTCGATCGAAATAATAATTAAACGCTATAGCATTTACGAGGATGATGCACTAACTGAGAATTGAGGCAAATACTAGAGAAAGTTTGGATCATTTGGAGGCAATAGTTAACAAAAGAACTCGGAGAGTTCGAAAGATTATCGAAGAAAATGCACAAGACCAGCAAAAAGCTGTGTATGAAACTCTTAGAAAGGTCGATGGTTGGTATAGTATGCTGAATGTTAACTTAAATCCGAAATGAATAACCTTGATTTGTTAACATACTTTATGTTTTTAAGAACTAAAATGCTTTTCTTATCCTATGGTGGTCAAGTTACTGTTTTGTTATTTATAGCCACCTTGCGAACATAAGTTTGAAATTTAGCATAGTTCAATGTAGTATATATATACGCTTTTTACATAACATTGTGAAAATCTTCTGATAGTTCTTTTTTATATATTTGTCCTTGACAAGACATTTAAAAGGTATACGTGGTGTGCGAGTTGATAACCGAAAGGTTCTTCGTGCACTAGGTCCAAATGTTTTGAGCGTCTATTACAATTTGTTTGTTTAATATTTAATTAATATTGCTGTAAATAAAAAATATTAAAAATCCGTTTTACTTGTTTTAAATAATTAGAAAGCAAAGAAGCTAATTAAAAATATTTACACTTTTTTTCGTTTTAAAGATGTTTTACTAAATGAAGTGAACTCCTTAAGAGTTGTTTAAGGCTGTAAAGAAAAATACTCGTTTATAAATAAGGAGCTTCATTAATTTAACTAAAAAACCTGTAAAAATTATTTTTCAAACATAGTTTATTTTCTTAAAATGTTAACTTTATCTACTTTGCTTTAATCAGATAAATCTATTTTATGGGTAGGTGTCAAATACGCACGAAGGGTCAACTTTTGTAAGATAAGCTAATTATCAGTTTACACTAGGGTTATCTAAAGCGTGCGATTTCGCCCCATTAATGGAATTTCGGCTACCATAGGGCGTTAACTAGTTAAGCAGCAAAAAAATGAATGAGTAACTATCTAGTAAAGGATCAATATCTAAAAAAGTAGGGGCATATATTTTTTAAACTTCCGCTAAGGGCTTTTATTAAAATGAATTTGAGAAACCCTATTATAAATACTTTACTAGCAGTTTAATATTGTGCTAATGATCACTTTCGTTTTATGATACTATAGAGCATTAAAATATTTTTATATAATATTTTTTTAACTAGTTCATTATCAAGTTAAAAATCTTATATTCAGCTTTTGTAAAAAATGTTTAACTTTAACAAAAAAATCGACTCCTTCAGTAAAATTCAAAAATACTATCTTTGCAAGGTTGCCAAATTTTCTTTATGATTTTAAAAGTACACATTTTTGGCTTTATTTTTAGTTTAAAGTAAGGGAACTGTGTTAAAAGGAAACTCTAAAGCTACTTTAATTTTTTTCTTTTATAAAAATTTTTTAATGATGACATTTTTTTTGTATATGTATGATATAATTTTTGAGTCAAATCAAAATTTTACTACTAACATGTTAAAAATTCCAGGTTTTTTTTTCTAAATTTCTCAAATTCCAGGTTTTTAGCCTAAATTGTCCAATTCCATATTGTTTGGCAACCCTGTCTTAGGTATAATGATAAAGAATAAAGGTTTTGGAAAATGTTTTTATTCACAACTTCTGTGGTTATTTACACCTGTGCACACTATTAAAATTTTACTGTACACAAAAAATATTGTTAAGTTTAAAACTAAATGATGTATACTTCGTTTCAAAAATCTAATCACAACACAAAATAAGGGCATAGGGGGCGAAACACCACTTTTTTTTCAAATCTAGTCTCATTTTTTACATAATTAGACAAACTATTTGTTACTTTTTACCACTTGTTAAAATTTAAAGAAACTTTTGAGATATAAGCGATCGAAGTTAGAACCTTCAACAGGTTCTTTATGGGAGGCGAAACTAAAATGACAAAAATAGATTATTTCACTAAAAATATATCCCTTCCTTCAGTTTTTAAAACTTTTTCTAGAATAATCTTTAATAAAATGTAAACAACTTGTAGGAAACAGATTTTTTTATTTTTGTAGAAAAAATTATTTTACTATAAAAAATTAACATAAAATAACATATAGAATTTTTTTTAATTTAGGTCAAACATTTTTTGTTATGATTTTTTTTTTAATTCGCTTCCTACTAGTTGTTTGCAATATTGAAAAGTACATTTCTTGAAAATTTGAATCAAACTGTTTTAAAAATATAGGAAAAGATAGATTTTTAGTTATTTTTTTAAAATTCCGAGAAAATTGCCCTTGAAAATTTTCGATTCCATACGGTTGTATCGAAATTTTATACAAAAATTGTTATATTTCAAAAGTTAATTTTTTCATTCTATAAAAAGTATCTTATAGTATATACTCTAAGCTTTGAAATAAGAGCCAATGTTAGTCTTTGTAAAAAAGTGTTGGAACCCCTATGCCCTTAACACATTGTCTATAACTTATTACGATAAATAGTGACTTGAACTTGTAATGTGCATATAAATATATTCCTTTTCCAATGCTGTTTAACTCTATTTTTCTGATACTTCACAAGTTTTTAGCAAATGATTTATTGATTATAAAAACTAAATTATACTAAACAGTAAGTTTAATAAACACAAATTTGTTTTTATATCAAACTGCCGTTTATTAAACCAAATTACATATTTCAAAAAAAAAAAAAAGATTTGTTTTTTACAGAGTCATAAATCAGACTTAGCATCAGTTTAAAAGCTAATGTTGTAGGTTTGAAACAGTTTTACTTGAAACATAGGTGATATATTGAGAAAATACTGCTATGTAAACTCAAGCTACAAACTGCCAAAAATATAATTACAGATAAAAAACACAATAAGGTCTAACGAAATAAAAAAAATATCGCTTAAAAAAAAACTTTTTACACTATTTGTAGTTTTAAAATTGACTAAAAACGTATTACTTCAAACTTTAAACCTAAAAAACTTGAACAATGTAGTTATTGTCAGCGGAAGAAAAAATCTGAGAGACAAAAACTACTGTTCTTATTTTGAAATCAACATACTTTTGCATTTTAGAAGGAAACACGCAGCAGAGATGGTAAAACCTATTAACATAAACGCTTAGCATACAAGGACCGCATAAATTTGTAAGACGAGTGAATTGTCGAGTCGCCTCATAAAAATAAGCTACAATCCATTCTTTAACATCTTTCTCCACCTGCATCTGAAGATCTGCTCTCCGAAGCTTTTCGCTCCCTCATGATCAACTTCTCCTCTACCTGCTTTTCCAAGTCATCCAGTCCTTTCTCTTTAATTACCTGTTCGCGCGGTTTCGCTCCTCCGAATATGGCTGATTGCGGATTCGCCACCTCGTTAGAGCGCTCAGAAACAGGCTTTGTGCGAGGTTTTAGGTTCAAGCGCGGTCTATTCGAAGATGCTGTAAATAAATTAGGCTGATCACAGAAGTATAACATAATTAAAAAAATAAAAAACTCACCAAAATTAAATTACAACACTTATAAAAAACTGATATTTTCAAAAACTTTTTTGCTGTTGTAAGGTCAAGTATATAGTCTATTAATATGTATCATTAGTACCTTTAATTAAAGTTTTTTTAAGAGTTTACGTAACTGTTGAGCTCGTTGGGTTAAAACGTGTTTGTAATAAATCTCTAAAAAATGAAATTTTATTATTGTTTCAATAATTTATTTAAAATTGAAGCTCTTAAATGTTCCGCTTTAAAAAAAAACGTTTGATAAAGTACATACTTTTAAGAAACTTAAAATAATATATTTAAGTATGAGCTCCGAGACTAATGAATGATAAATAAACACTATCAAAACTATCTAATTTTTTCACTAAAAAATATTACAACATCAAAAATACAATACCTTCTATTGGAGGTGGCATATACGAATCATCATTTCTTCTATTGTTAAAACCTCCTCCTCTGCCTTCCCTTCCCCTGTACCCCCTGTTCCCACGGAAACCTCTGCTAGGGTGGTTGAAATCGCGTGGTTGGTGGAAATCATGCGGACGGTTTCCTCGCCCTCTGTAGTTACCCCTACCCCCTACATGTTAAACAGTAAATAAGTTCTAAATAATTGACTCATAAGTATGAAAACAGTTATCTTCTGTGTAAGAACATGAAACAGCATATTAAAATTTATTTACTTAGTTAAATATTTAGATTACGAGCTAAAGACGGAATTAAAAAAAGTAAATACTAACTTCCTCTGTCACCATCATAACCACCCCTCCCTCTTCTACCACCACGCCCTCTACCCCTGCCTCTACTTGGATCTGCGACATTCACCCTTATTGGCCGGTTTTCCACTTTCTGTTTTGTTTACTTAATCATAAATAAAGAAGTATCTTATATATTTGAAAGTTTAATATTCCATTGAACATAAATACAAGTCCGACTTCTGATTATACTTAGTTACTTTTTAAGCATCTTAAATAACATTAAACTTTTAGAACATTATCAAATGATCAAATGTGCAACTAATTATAACAATTTGAAATTAATAGTAAATCATTGTATTTTTTCAATTTTAACTTACTGCACCATGTAGTTCCAATGCTTCTATAAGAGAATCCCTGTTTTCAAACTCAACATAACAGTAACCTGAAAAAGTTGAAGTATAATATGACTATCTAAGCCTTAAAATATGTATAACTACAAAGTACCAAATTAGTCAAAACAAAACCAATATTTTTTCTAATAGATGCCATTTTTATTGTCATTTTTTAATTTAAGTTTTTGAAACGTTAAAAAAATATCAAATACAAATCGAGAAAAACATTTAAGTAAAAGTTCTCATAAAAAAGGAAGATTCAGGATTGACAAAGGTTTTTTGCTTAAAAAGTTTTATCAAAGTTTGCCAAATTTCTTATAGGTTTTCTGAACTCTTCCAAGTTTTAGGTCCGTTTTCAGTATAAAATTACACTTAAGTAAATAGAAAAACTATCTTAAATAGTATAGCAACATTGAAAAGATACTTCAAATTTGGTTGAAATGATAAAAAAAAACTAATGTGATATTTTTTTTAAAATCCTTGTGATATATTTTTTGTATATTAACGCAATTTCATCATTTGACATGTAAAATTAGCTTAAAATTCTAGGTTTTTTAGTTATTTTGTTCAAAATTGCATGTTTTTTTTTCACAATTTACCAAATTCATTGTTGCCACAGATCAAGCTGAGAAAAATTTCCTGACTTTTCCTGACTTTTGAATAAAATTTTCCTGACTTTTCTAAATCTAAACTCTTAGTTAAACTTATTCTAAAATAAACAATCAAACACTTAAAACTGTATAAATCTTCCAATTTTTTTATACAGGTTAAAACAACAGTTTTTTATTGATGAATTCAATCATCTAACATCCATTACATCGCTTGAACCATCTGTGTATGATTGATGTATTTGCAATAAACAGCTCTATCAGCATAATACTGTACTTTCTAACTTGATGCAGTTCAAGTTTGTATGCATACATATAATCTTTAACTTTTCTTCTGGATGTAATAGTTTCTCATTTCATACTGTTTTAAAGCAAAGCTTTGTTAATACTTAAATTAAATCGACCTCAGCCTGGTCATTGTGCAACACAAATAATGGTTGCAACAACTTTCCGAGGGAAGATTTGGCAAGAAATTTTAATGTTTCAAAATAGAACTGGTCCAAACAATCTTCCTTTTGCTTTAAGCTCTTGAACTTTAATGCATTCATTGGACAATTTACCAAAGTTCTAAATTGTTCAATGCTAGTATCATCTTCAGAGTTGGAGCACATTTTTTACTATGTTAAGGAGTGCACAATGTTGGCAAAACGCTTAACAACAATTGTGACTCCTATTTTTTTCAAGGCTATGCAGATTTAGGCATGACATACTTTTTACAAATGTACTTCCAATAGCCATTCTGCTCCGGAGATTTTCACCCGCTTTTATAACAAATAATCTATATTTTTTGTTGAATTTAAGACCTTTTGTTCCTCAACTAGGTCTTTTTTCCTCAAATTTGCAAGCAAATTGGTTGCAGCACAACCAAGATCAAGGGGAAGTTTTAGGGAAGCTTGATCATTAAATTCAACCTTGAATAACTGGTTAAGCTGAGGTTCGTAACTATCACGCCTTTCATAATGATGCAGAGCAATTTAATTACCAGGCACGAAATTTTTTCATGCATAAAGGCAACAACAGGCTGGGTACTCTGGTTAAATGTCAAAAAAGGCTGCATAAGAGATATCACATAACTAAAGAAATGCAAGAAAGTTTTTGTGTATATATAACAGTTTCACTATGGAAGTGTTCTTGCCACAGATCATCAATATTAAAGAGCATAAGAAAACTGCTTGTTCAAGTAGGGTAGTTGTTCAATATGTTAATAGGAAATTTTTGGAGTTTAACAAAGGATATTTTATTAATTTAAACCAGATGAAGGCAAAGGAAATTAAATAATTTTAAATTTCTAGGAAAATTTAGTAAATTTAGTCTGACTTTAAAAAAAAATTTCAATTAATTTTTTACTATTTGAAGGCTTTGAAACCTAAGGAATTTGTTAATTAATCTGACAAAATCTGACCTTTTTAATCTGATCTAATTTACAATCATAAGCAGAATTTAAATACAGGGTTGCTTCAAAAGAAAATTCCAGGTTTTTCAAAAAACATATTTTTGCTATATTTTTGTTATAAAATTAAATTTAAGGTAAAAATCTGTCTTAAATAGCATAACAACATTGAAAAGATATATTAAACTACTTTAAATTTGTTTTTTAATCGAAAAAAATTTTAAATTTAACTTTTAAACTTAGTCAATGATTAAATAAATAGTATCTATTTCAGGGTTTCCCAAGGTGGGCACAAATTTAGGGGGAGCTTTAAAGGGGCCAAATGTGGAGGGGGGACTGTGAGCAGTATAAGGGCCATAGTTTTAAACTTACACTATATATTCTGGAGGTGATGCATGTTAAAGAACAAAAAAGTCTTCAGTGTGTTGAAGGTTTTTTTTTTTTGAGAAACCTTGTCTGAGGGGCTATAGCTTTTTTAATTTAAAGGGTGCCTTATGAAAAACATCATAAACCCTGATCTACATGATAGATTTGTTGTATCTAATCAAAATTTCTTTACTTTACATGTATAAACAATTTAAAATTCCAGGTTCTCTAAGTTCTTTTTGTCTAAATTGTCAAAATCCAGGTTTTTCAAGGAATCCAGGTTTTTTGGCAAACTGTTAAATATAACTAAAAAACAATGCTAACCAAAATTAGTCGTTTTTGTGCTTTAACTATAATATATTATCTTGAAACTATAGAAAAGATCTAACTATTACAACTTAAAAAAAATACTAGTACATTTTTTATATACAAAAAAACTACTAGTGTTTATGATTTAGTGCTTAAATTTAGTTTACAATGCAAAAAAAAAGTCTATTATATTTTGTCTTTTGTTGAACTCTTCATCAATTTTTATGCCTTTATTTTTTTAGCGTACAAAATAAAGTTCAACCAGGTCTAAATTCTAGACCCTAGGTCGGGATCGAACCAGTTTTTGATTTAAATAATAGATTAACTTCTGGTCTTGGCTGGATCTTGATTTCAAAAAATGATTGTATCTGGTTTCAGCTGGATCTTAATTTAGATTAAAGATCCAGATTTGACAAAGCTCAATTTAAAAATAAGTTCAAACAAATATGTACCTTTAATCTAAACTCAGGTCCAACCAGGACCGGATTCGAATCATTTTTTAAATTAAAATCTGTTAAATCCAGATTTTAGTAAAGTATGGCCAGATCTGGTAGAACACAAGTACAAAATTTTCTATTGTTTCTTGAATTAAAAATAGCTTTTTCTCAAGCCTTAGTTTTATTTTAATCAAAACTAACTTATCTTGAAATTACACACAAATCTATCTGCATGCACGACCAGCTTCTTTTTTTTTTGTTAATCTACTAACACTTATTTACTTTTTAATGACCCTGTAGCAATTACCACTCAACATTTTGCATACAAATTTATTTTTCTTTGAACAACTACAAAAAAGTCCTAATAAACAAAACTCAAATTTTATTAAAATGATAAATTTATATATCATTACAGCGTTTTTACAAACCTAGTTAACTAAGTATATATTATTTGTTTGTTTTATGTGTGTCATAATACTTTTATACAAATATTCGTCTTACTATAAACTTTTTATTGTTTCTGAAAAACATTTGTTTATTCAAAACCAAAACAATTGTAAAATAGTGTTTGTTTAAATTATAACTGTAATCAGGGTTGCCACTGGTTTTTGAGAAATTTCTTCCAGGCTTTCTGAATTTCTTCCAGGTTTTTGAAAGGACACGTTTTGGATCTATTTTTATTTTAAAGTTAAGTCTAGGGTTAAAAACCGTGTTAAGTAGTATAACAACATTGAAAAGATACTGTAAAGCTACTTTAAATGTGTTTTTTGATAAAAAACTTTTAATGATGACAAAATATTTTCATCTATATATAGATTCTTCGCGTCAAATTGAAATTTTACTTCTTAACATGTAAAAATTGTTTAAAAATTCAGGTTTTTCCAGTTTTTTTAGTGATTTTTGTTCAAAGTTCTAAGTTGTTTAGCCTATAATGTCTAAGTTATTCTATGTTCTAAGCTGTAAGTTATTCGAGGTTTCCAGGATTTGTGGCAACCCTGTGTAATAAAAATGAACTATTTAAAAACTAATAATAAAACTAATATTAGAGTTATACACAATTTAAATAAATTCTAGCAACAAACAAAGCTGAATATCAAGCTGCAAAAATTTAAAGAAGGTTAATTTAAAGTAAAGTTTTGGCAACGTATGAAACAGTGTAATTGTGTTTTATTTAAATAATCGTTTTCAATCTCCTTCTTGGATAGTTACTCTGTCAAATTTGATTTCAACTCAATAGTTAAACGTACGTATAAACCACAAGTAAAAATTTATGCTGGCAAAGTCTTTAGGATTAAAAACTATTTGTGCAAAACGAATAAAACTAAGGTTTTTTGTAACAAATATCTTTAGTTATGGTCTGCATTTAGTCTAAAGTTGTTTATTAAATAATTTATTCATTATAACTTAGTTTTAAAAAGATTTTTTGAATGTTTATAACACAATTTTTTAAAACTTTGGTTCGCAATTTTTTCTGAGGTAATTCAGGCCCTAATTAAAAGTTTTGGAAAAAAGAGATTTTAAAAATATTAATTTTTGCTTTTTAAGTTTACATCTTCCATACAGATTTTATTGAACTGACAAAATTAGACCTCAGATATACCACAAACTTAATGGATTTTCTTAAAGCTATTACAAGTATCTGATAGTTTAGATAAAAACTTGCAAAATAAGACCAACATATAAATAACTAACAGAAAGCTTCTGTTATGTTTGTAGTAACCATGTTCAAAAAGAAGTATAACACAAACTCAATAATTTTAACAATTAATTTATTAAGAAAAAAAAACATAGCTAATAGTTTAGATCCAGAGATAGAATTAAAAAAAAAATAGTTTGCCTCAACCATAATTTTTGAAGTAGAAAGATGACAATGATAAATAATTAAAACTAATTTAATCATAGAAACTTTTATAATGAAGAAATGAATTTATCTAACAATCTATTTTACCTTTAAATTTGTCAGTTTCTCTATCACGAACCATGCGAATATTTCTTATCTGAAATTTTAATATTATTAAAGTAAAGTACATATATAAATATCTTAAACCTTTTAATTTTAACTACTCAAACTTTGTTTAATTTTCTTGTTTTAAGTTACATAAAACTAACACTCAAATATCAACTTTTACTACAATAAAATTATAAAACAGCTTTATGTTTTTAATATATATAGCATGCTAATATTATATAAAAATTTTAGTTTATGACCTGCATGCCAGCAAACATGTCTTCAATATCACCTTGCAGTGTATGAAATGGAAGATTTCCTATAAAACAAGTAAAAGGTTCTTGATCTGGAATCATAGGAGGCTGAAAATGGCTATTGTCATCATCAGTAGACCTACCACCTCTATACCTTTGAAAACATAAATATATCATATACTTATATATCACAGAAAGTGCATGTAAATTTATTAAATTTAGTGTAATTTTATTCTTTAAATTTAATTTTTTTCATTTAATTAAACAATAAATTTTTAGCTGTATTAATTTTTTTTAGCTTTAAGTATGTTAATGTTTTCGAATTACTATTAGTTAAAGTTTATAAAGTATTGTACTTCTAAATAAATTAAAACTTAATTTGTTAGTTTGTTTAAATGTTTTAATTCACTAATTTTAAAGCTTTTTGTCAAACATTTTTTAATTTTAAACTCATACCAGTTAATTGTTATTGTATTTACTTAAATAAAATGCTCTCAATAATAATAACTTCTAATAACAGAAAGTTATTTAAAATGAATATTATATATTCATCAACATGCAGTTATCATCAATACTCATAATTTCTAATAATGGAAAGTGATTTAAAATGTATTTTATATATACATATATCAACATGTAATTAAAATGACATTACATCAGTAATATCTTTCTGCCTAGCCGACTTGACACTTTTTATATACTAAATCAAAACACTAAAAAACAGCAGAAGAATTTGCTTTTTATATTAGAAAATAAAGTACAACTTAACAGACAAAATTTACATATTTAGTGTAACAATGACGTCATAATACAACAAAAACAGTTGAAATGTCTTTAATTTGTACCTCTAATTAAAAGCTTTCATTTATGGTATAATTTATAAGTCTAAGAAATGTATAAGCAATTTTATTACTGTTTAAGTCGAAAAATCAAGAAACATATGATTTTTGGGGTTGAAATCAGTTTTTAGGCAGCAATTTTTTTCTTGCAATTTTTTTTTTAGATTCTTTCTAACTATGCAAAAACACATCCAAATAATATGTACTTATTTGAATTTTACAACATGACCAAAAAATGTGCAGTACTCCCTACCCCTACATTTTACAGACAAATTTTGCACATTTAGGGTGATTATGACGTCATAATACATCAAAAGCAGTTAATATGTCTTTAAATATATGTCAATAAGTATTAGCTTTCATTTAAGACATAAATTATAAGTCTAGGACTTGTATAACTGATTTTATTACTGTTTAAGTCAAAAAATCGAAAAATATGTGATTTTTGGGGTCAAAATTAGTTTTTTGGGCGGCATACTTTTTTTTTGCAAAATTTTAATTTTTTATCAGATTCTTTTTAACGAAGCCAAAACACATCCAAATCATATGGACTTGAATGAATATGAAAATATGACCAAAAAATGTGCAGTACTCCCTACCCCTAAGATTAGATATTACAAATATTTCTCCTGGCATGTTTTTTTTATGATATCTTAAAAGTTTACAAAATGAAAATATTAGTAATAGTACAATTAACTTATGGTATCTACGCAAAAATGACTGTGTTGTATAGTTAAAAACTCAGTACATATTTAGTTATCTATAAAAATTAATATTATAAAAAAACTTATATCCCTTTTGTGTAAGAGTTCAACCCATAAAGAGGAAAGCATGAAAGCTCAAAGAAGAGATGCTCTTGCAATATTTGTAAGGAATTTAAAAGCATTTAAGCAGAGAACCGTAAAGTTTGGACATCTTGATATAAAAGATCATCATACACTGCAAAATTACAGTGGTAATCAGCTAAAAAATGCAACAGGAGTGGAATGAAAAAGAAGGAGCTACTAAAAAATAAATTTACAGTGAAAATCAATCGCTTGCAGAGACTCACTTGGAGAAACAGGAGATTTCTGAGCTTATAAAATCCCATTTAACAAGTACTCCATGTCATTACGTATTTTAAAAATGTTTCAAGTACATAGATATGGAAATTTACTCAGCCATGAAGTTTGTGATTTTCTGAATGATGTTAATATTCCGATGGTGCATTTATCAGTAAAAAAATTAAACATATTTTTCAATAATTTATTCTCTAAAAGTTTCTAATAAAAGCCACAAACATATAAAAAGACAAAAATAATTCATTAAATTTTTTATCTTATTTCAAAAATTTGGAGCAATTTTTTCAAAACTTTTTCAGTCTAATCTTTAATAAATTATAAACAACTTTTAGATATGTATTATTTAATTCCTTTTTTTTTTCTTCAAAAATTTAATTTTAGTGATAAGTTTTTTTTTGGTTTTTTACAAGTTGTTAGTAATTAAAAAAAAAAATCCTGAAAATTTGATGTAAATTATCTTAAAAATGAAGTTGATATATTTTTAGGAAATCTTTTAAATTTTCAAGTATATCCATCATGAAAAATCTAAAGACTTAAATTTGTTTTCACTTGCTTTATAAAACATATTTCAGACTAAAAAAAATTAAAAAAAAGTGAAAACTTAGTTTTCATAAAATTGCTTAAGAAAAGAGGTCAGGTGGCATGTTATGAATTTTTTAATAGTTTAATAAACTATCTATCAGTAGGGGTAGGGAGTACAGCACATTTGTTTGGTCATATTGTAAAATCCATATGAGTCCATATAATTTGGATGTGTCTTTGCTTCATTAAGAAGAATCTCAAGAAAAATAAAATAAAATTTTGAAAAAAAAAGCCACCCAAAAAACTAATTTCAACCCCAAAAATCACATTTTATTTTTTAACTTAAACAGTAATAAAACCACTTATATATGTCCTTGACTTATAATTTATATCTTTTCTGAAAGCATATAAGTAAAGGCATACACTTAAAAATATTTCAACACCTTTTAAGTATTATGACGTCATTATTACACAAAATATGCAAATTTTGTCTGTAAAATTGTACTTTTTTTCTAATTTATTAGGCAAAATCTTCTGTTGTTTTTACGTTTAGTTTTTATTTATTTTAAATGTAAAGTGTGTGGAGTCAGCTAGCCAGAAAGATAATACTGATGTAATGTCATTTCAATTGCATTGTAATGAACTGCTGCAACTACTTACATTATTCATTGTTGAACTTAAGAGAATATTTAGAGCTTGCTACAGTTATGAGAAATAAGGCTTAAAATCAATGATGCAATATTTCATCAAAAACATAACAAAATACATTTTTATGTGTGCAGTTACTGTGTGTTTTGTGTAGCTAATAGAAGGAACTCATGAACTTAGAGATTAGCTCTCAAAAAGACCTTCTCAAAGTATTTCCTAAGCTGTATGAAGATCTCAGCAATGGAATAATGAACACTTTGGATACCTATGTGATATATTATCCACATAACAAGGTGTTAAAGCCAACTTCTGAGTTGTGTAATAAAATTTTTAACAAGATGTGTCTCCATGCCGCCCAAGTATTTAATTGCCAAACAGGTAGAGAACATGGATTTGGAAACTTTCGCTTGTCAAATCCACCAATAATCAGAAAGAAAAAATGAAGATATTTTGGTAGGGTATTATTATGCCACTTAATTAGTGAAGAATCATCAGACACATGGTATATTGCTACTTGTGAAGGTAAAATTATGATAGGATTTACAAGATGGACCACCTGATGAGAGTTCGATGGAAGTAATTTGAAGTGAAAAACCTACATAAAAGTGATTTGCTGAACTTGCATATAGATTATATTCTTGATTGTAAAATTAAAGGGGAAAAGAATGTTTCTAATGAAAGATCTATTACTTTTTCACTGAGAAACCATACACAAATAGATTTTTAGTAGAACAGGTGTCTTTTACAGAAAGTTTAATGATAGTTTTTTTAAATGTTTAAGAATATTATGTTTACCTAATTATTTCAAATAGATAGTACATTAAATTTTATCAATCATGTGACAGTTTTTTATAGAATTTTTTTTTTTAAGTATCAGTCATTTTGCAAAAATGTTAAATGTTAATACTAAATGATACATATTCGCTTTATTTTGCAATGTTCTTTTTTTCTTTGTTAAAGTCTTTATTTTGCAATCATTAACTTAATATTCAATACCATTTAACATAATAATGCCTATAATAAATCATAACTTTTTAATATTTTGTTAATTTTTTGTAATATTAATTGAATAATTATTTAAGGGTTTTTTAAACATTTAAGACATTAGGGGGGTTAGCCATATTTTTTTACAAGTTGATCTTATTTTAAAGAATTTTTTCTAAGCTTTAAGATGCTTTTTATGGTTTAAAAAAATTCAAAATATTTTATGAGATACAACCAGTCAAAGTCATGCTGCATAATAGATTCCCTATGGGAAGGGAAAACTAAAACAGCAAAAAAAAGACTATTTTGTTTAAAATCTATCTCCTCCTACATTTTTCAAGCAATCTTCTTTAAACTTTCAGTCTAATCTTTATACAATAACAAAAAAACATTATATGTGAATTTATGTGCTGAAATTGCTAATTGTCCCTGCTTTCTGATAATAGTAAATAAGTTTACCTATTAAGTAATTGTAACACTTTGAAGTTTAAACTTGTTAAAGCACTATGACGTTTGCTTAACGACCAATTTTTAATACAAAATGCTATTCTTGTTGTAGCAACTGTCAGTTACTGATGAACTCTGATGAATGACACATAACTTTCTATCACTTTGAATTGAATTGAATCTTTATGTGGAATATAGTTTAAACTTTTATAAATTTGTTGCTTTAAAAGAAAGTACCACATTATAGATTAAACTTTGTTGCTTATTAAAGAAAGTACCAAATTATTAAATTATTCTTTAGCTTCATTAACTTTTTGTTCAATTTCACTTGATTTAATACGCATTTTTTAAATAACATTTGTTATTAAATATTGTATATTAAACTGTGCTGTGTAACTTATAACCAGTTGTTTATAATTTAAGTTATTATTTAAGTGGTTACTATACTAATAGAAATTATTAAGACTAAGAAGGGTTTAAGACAAAAAAATAAGTTAACGGGACTTGCAGATACTGAGACATTAGTATCTGCCGACTTCATTAAAAAAAATTTGATTAAAATTTTTATGTTTTAGAAAAAAAAAAAAGACTTTTAAAAAAAAACTTTCATATTTTTTTTTTTCAAGTTATCAAAATTCATTAGTAACATTTTTTTTCTATAATTCATCTCCTGAAAATTTGAAGAAGATTGCTTAAAAAATGAAGGAGATAAGTTTTTAGTGAAATGATCTTTTTTTGTGTTTTTAGTTTGCGCCTTCCATATAGAACCTATTGAGGTCATGGACTTTGATTGCTCATATCTAAAAAATTACTTTGAAATTTTTCAAGATGTTAAAAATGTCTAACAGCTCAGATAAAACTCTATAAAATAAGATCAACTTGTAAAAATCAAAGTGGACCCCCCTATGCCCTTAATTAATATTGAATTGGTATGATGTAAACATTAGTTAGAAAGCCTCACTTGGAAGTCAACTAAAAGAAATTTAAAATTAAATTGTAATGCCATAAAGAAATATTTTTTTATTAGAGCCTATTTGTTAAAAGAAACTTTTTAGCATTTTATAGCAGACTCCAAAAGTTTGTTACTTTGTTTTTTTTGTGATATTATTTGATACTACAATTTATATTTTCATGTTTTGAATGTTCCAGTACAGAGAAAACTGACCATGTCATTTCAACTACTTGAACACGCATTAATACAATGACATTTCAACATTTTCAAATATTCCTTAACTAAAAATATTTTATGTAAAGAAATTTATAATAAAAAATATAAAGAATTTTTTTTTATACATACTTATGAGCTCTTTTAAGGAAATTCTTATCTACAAATAAATTTTTGAGTAGAATAAAAAACAAAGGTTGGTTATTATATAACTTTCATTTTATTATCACACACTTTTGTTTACATTATAATAAACAATCAATAATCTGTGCTAATCCAATTGAAAGTTCTAAACATGTCCCTGTTTTATCTATGCCATTATAGTTTCTTTTTTTGTAATTTTAGTCTAGTTGCAAAGTATGCTTTAAGGTTTGATAGTATTTGAAGTTTATCTAGAAAAGAAAATAACTTGAAAGTAAAAACGTATAATGTGCAAAAACGACTCTGTCAATTTTATGCAATATAATAATCTATTGATCAATTATCATATTTAAGTAAAAATACTTATCTAAATTACATTAGCTCTTTCACATAGTTTGCAAAACACAACAGTCACATAAGATATACTTTACATGTTAAATGTTATTGTTAACTGTTATCAAATTATAACAATACAACTAACCAACCACCCTGATTACCTTGATCATAATCCATTTTTTTAAATAAGAAACTTAATCCTATCAAAAAAATCAAGAGTTAAAGATCTTACCACTGTTGTAATAATGTTTTGGACATAATTGAAAAAAAGTTGCCTTTTTATTAGTATATAATAATATGAATTATTAAAGTATAACTCTGGAGTTTAATAATAAATGTTTTTGAATAATAATTTGTTAAACACTTTTGAAAATGATCATCTTCGGATCTAAAAAATGTTTTTTTTTAGAATTTTATACTGTAGGGTACATAAATGTATATTGTTATCTAATTATATAAATAGATTTATGCAAATTGTATATTTTATTTGCAACCGGCAAGAAATTGCAACCTTTTCAAGCAAAAAATAAAATATTAAACTGCATATAATAGGGATGGGCAACGTAAATATTTGACGGGCCGGATCCAGAAAAACATAGTCCTCAGCAGGCCGGATCATTTCAAGTTAGTGATCTTTTGGATTCAGCTGGATCCTTTTTTAGACCCGGATCCCATTTTAAACATATTATCCGGATCTGGCTAAACTCAAATTTTAGACAAAGATCTGGATCCGAATGGACGCTAATTTCAAAAAGATTTGGATCCGGTTAGATGCTTATTGATCGGGTATTTCAGAATTTTGAATCAATACATTAATTACCAAGGTTCTCAAGTACGAAATTTTATGTTAAATTAAGTTAAGTATTCATAATTCTATATATGTTATAACTCTGGACCGAATTAATAATAGTTAGTCCTAAAAAAATTATAATTTGGTTACTAAAAGTTACTTGAGCCTAACATTTCAAGCAAAAACATAAAAAAATTGCTAACTGTTCGAAATTAATTAATTTTGGAAATCCTTCTCTGGAGTTTATAGTGATAATATTTTTTCAAAAATTAACAAACAATACAATATTAAACTATTGTTATTTAATTTGATTAAGCTAAAGAAGATTTATTGCATTTTTTTGCATGTATAAAAGAAACAAACAAAAAATAATTCTGATATAATAAACAGTTTTACCATAAAAAGCAAAAAAAAATAAATAAAAGATCTCGATGAAACACTTAAGGGTGATCATGTATTAGAGTTGTTTAAATCTAGTTGCATGAAAGTTTTGGAAAATCTGCAAGTGCACTGAAATACCGATTAGGTTTTAAGATAGCTTATCCTTGTTAATGTTTATGATCAGAAATGTTTGTTTTTAAATGTATGAAGTATTGAACAACACAACTAGTTCCATGGTCATCTTTAGAAGTTGACAAACTTTGGCTCGATAAATAATACATAAAATCTATCTAAAAATCTTATAAAAGCAACAAAAATTATGTTTTATTTCAAATTTTCTTATTAACTTTTTTAAAAAACAGTTAAGCCTAGATAACAAATTACTTTGGCACTTTTACTTTCAAAATATCAAATAGTTATAACTAACTTACGAAATTTAACTAAATTCTGTAATTTAAAAATATTAATCAAACAGTGCACCTAAAATACTTTAATAAGAGTACTAACATAAAATAATGAAATATTGAAACAAAAAAGATATTAATATATATTTTTAGCACAACAAACATTTCAGTTTAGTAGACTTTTAGATTAAGATCAATTTCACTAGTGAAAATATTACTAAACGAAAAACTAAAACATAAAACCGTCACATTATACTTTAAATGTTAAGTTTAAAGAATTTAGCAAGAATAATTACACTAAAAAGAAATCAATGAGACATTTTTGGATCATAAAAGTTTTTAACAAGTTGTTTAAAATCTGGAAGTTTATTTGAAGTAGATATTCTCAGTAATGACTGCAAATTGGTATCAGTAAGATTTGAACGCAGCTTACTTTTGTTTATATACATGGTTAAGATTGTTTGTTTGCAAAAATATGTAGACTCAAACAGAACAAATAACTTCATTGTCATCTTTTTAAATTTAACAAATTTTTACTTGTTAAGTAAGTCATAAAATCTGTCAATTTTTCAGTTTTGAACTTTTCTTTTTGTGTACTGCCACATTGAAGTTCAACAGTTCTAACAATATTACTAAGTAAATTTTTGGTGTCAAACGTTGACGGTGATGAAATAGTGTCGAATTCTTCACTTAATTGTTAAAAGTCTGCAAAACGACGACCAAACTTATTATCAAGTGAAACTATTGTCATCAATTGGTCATCACTCACAAATCAAAAAGTCCTTAATGAAAAAACAATATGAGAAAAAGTGCAAATGGTAGTCTAAACTTTAAACATTTGACAAAAATTTAAATTTGAGCAGTTTGACTTAAAAATTTGTTGATGTTTAAAAATATTTTTTTTACTTTTTTAAACATTTAAAAAACAACTCAATACTTATCTTGAAAAGACAGCAATTTTTGACACGTCTATTTTTTATGAAAACATTATGGTAGGTAAGATCATCAAAGTTAGTTCAGCAAACAATTGCTTTTGGATAATTTTAGAAAGGATTACTTCAATTGACTTGAAACAGAACAAGATACTATAACAAAATAGTGTTTTATCACCACAAAATAATAAGCCATTTTAACAAACGTTTTCAGGGTCAAAGTATTACAGTTTTGTTTAATGAAATAGTTAAAAAAAGATTTTGTACAAGTTTTGTAATAATTAAATTGGCTAGCCGGATTTTATATAAATTTTGAAAATGCTTAGCGGGCCGGATCATCCACTTGCGGTCCACTTGCGGGCCGGATCAATGTTATCCACGGGCCGGATTCCATTTAAAATTTAAAAAGGTTTGGGGGCCCGTCATTTTCACTCTGCGGGCCGGATTCGGCCCGCGGGCCGTACGTTGCCCACCCCTAGCATATAACAATGTATATAAACTGCATATAACATTTTTATATGCAGATTAATATTTTATTTTTTGCTTGAAAAGGTCGCAATTTCTTGCCACCAAAACTGGTCCCGAATAAAATATACAATTTGCATAAATCTATTTAAATAAGCTCTTTACATCCCAGTAAATTGAGCATTCTTTTTTAGTTAAGGCAAATAACTATATCTAATTATATAAAAACAATAGTTTAGACAGCTGTTTCGTACATGTAATATAAAACTTCATGTACTCCTCAGTAAGCTACAGTTTATTAAAATAGTAAACAGAAATTTAGATTTTGAACTTTTCTTTATAATAATTATGACGTAGTAATTGTACAGTTTATTGTACAGATAGCTAAATTTGAAAAATATGCTGTAGTTGTTAATTTATGCATTTTGGAAAGTTTTGAAAAGGTTATTTTAGAAAGGTCTTTTAAACTATTAGAAATTTTTTTTAAACTGCTTGAAAAATGTTTAAAACTACTCATGTTTGCGGCTTAAAGTTTACTTTGTTATAACATTTATTTAGTTTTAATTTTGCTAAAAATGTATTTTTGGTAATGGATGCATATGTTTTGTCTTTTGCTTTTCTTGTTTATTGTTATGTTTTTAGCTGATTTATCAATTTCAATTTTTTTTAAGTTACAAAGTTTGCAGCCAAATTTAGATTTTGTCCTGTTTAATATTTCCTAATTTATTTTTGTAGTCTGTATGTATTGTTATCTTTTAAATTCCATATGTAGTTCGCTAGTTCTGTTGTATGTCTTTTGTTAATATTGTTGAATGATGATTTGTGGTTTCTGTATCTTTGTTTGAAAGTGTTTCCTGTGGATCCTAAATACTGCTCTGTTGTTTTGTTTGATATGTTTGTTGTTTTACATATTATAACAGCTGTCTAAACTATCGTTTTTATATAATTAGATAAATATTTAGCTCCAATTAAAATTGTCAAGCACTATCGACCAGAACTTTTCATAAAATCTTTATTATATATATGTACATACATACCACAGATGTTTTTGTGTCAAAACTTTATTCCGACTAAAGGCGTTTCACTGCTTTCAAAAAAATTTAAGAACAGATCTACAAGTCTCAAAAAAGCTCTAAAAATAGAGCTATTCTTAGAGCTTTTTTGAGACTCTGTAGATCTGTTTCAAATTTATTTCAGAGCAGTGAAACGCCGTTAGTCGGAATAAAGTTTTGATACAAAAATATCAGCTTAGCATCCAGGATTTAACGCCTTTTAACGTTACATCTTATATATATATATATATATGCTTTAATAGAGTTTGTTAGTTTTATTTGTATTTAGTAGATAGTGTGCTGCTATAGTAAGAAAAATTAAATTAAATATCATTCAAGATAATTACCATTAGATTTCATAACACTAAATAAGTTTTATTTCAATAAATACCTGCTAGAACGCACTGCTTGATACAAATATTTTAAATTAGAAATTAAAGTTGTTAAGTAAATTTGTGGCTGCATGTACACAAACTTTAATGAGCTGTAATACTAATTTTTTAGGACATACTTGGTCACAATTTACTTAAAATATTTTTGTTGATAGTTTCCAAAAATTCATTAAACTCGGTATAGATACAAAACTAAATAAATAATAATTTAAATAATTAAAAAAAAAAAGTATTTACTCCACAGTCTTGTGTGTGTAGAATTTATTAGTTTACTTATCTACTGTACACAGATTAAGAGCTAGAGAACCACTGGCTTAACTTACTATTCTTTTTTTTTTATGTTTTATCAGTTAATACAACTGCATTGTGTTCATCATAGATTTAAAGTTTACTTTTATAGAATACATTTTGATTTATAATAACTTTGGTAAACGTTCCATACAATTTATAGTGTCTATAATTACACAAAATAAAGCAATTTCTGAAAACTGTTTTAAACTAACTTCAGGAGCAGCATCATTTTAGTGGATCATCAGTACGAAACAAAAAGATATAACGTATATTCAAGTAAGATATTAAGATATAATGCATTTAAAACGTTTTTCACACACAAACTAAAAATCCTAAGTAAAAAATGTGCTATTTTGTATACTGGACTTAAGATAATTACAATAAAGACTCAGCTTAATGTGATATAAAAACTTTTATTGTAAATCCTTTGTAGACAAATACAATAATGTATTTGATTATGCATACCACACAATTTTTTTTTTAATACTTTTACATTCTATTAAAAAAATATAGTTAAATACTTTTCTTGGCTATTATACTATTTACAAAGTAATATGTTACCACATTTTCATACAAAATATATTACTTTTCTTTCATTATTTTCTTTTATGTTTATAAAAAACAACATTAAAAAGTATCTGAAAGTTATTTGTTTATGTTTAAACTTTGAAATTTTAATAGGATAAGAGTTTATAACAATGAAACCTCTTGATTATTATAGAGTTACCAAATTTTAAGGCTAATCATTCTAGTTGAGTGATAAAAACTGGCCTGAGTTACTAAGCTAGTCTCAGTTTATGGAAAAAAACTTAACAACATTGTGTGCTAAAAATAAAAACTGATTACAGATTATCAAACATGAATATTCAAATATAAATCGGAAATAGTAAATCTGGAATTTGAAGGAAATATAATTCCGGAAATGAAAGAGAATACGAAAACACTAAAAAACTAATCTTGTACACTAACTCTATAAATAAGTTTAGAAATGTTAACTTTTTTGCTTATAAATTGATGTTTTCGTTTAAAACCTTTATACTAGTATACTTGTACAGAAAACAAATAAACATCATCATAAACAATTGTACATGTAAATAAAAATTGGTGGAACACTAGGCAAAACAAAAATACAACTTTTTTTTTGGAAAATTGAAAAAATTCAGGCAAATCAAAAAAGTAAAAAAGTTTTCATAAGAGACAATTCTAATCAATTTTAAACATATTTTTGATACTTTACCATAGTTATATTCTTAATATTTTTATAAAGATCTACAAATATTAAAGAGTATCATAAAAACATGGGAAATTTAGGTAATGGAATCACTGAAACTAGCTTGATAATTCAGAAAATATCAAAACTAGCTAGAGTTTAGCAAAAACTGCAAACAAGTCAGATTAATCTGAGTTTTGCAAATTACTAGAAATAGTTTAAATTTACCCTGAGATTTTCTAGCCGAATTGTTTAGCAACCCTGCTCATGGCAGGGTTGCCACATACTCAGGATACTTTGGTGTTTTTAAAAATATCAGGATACTATGATTATTTTTACTCAGGCTGATTTAGGATAGTTTTGTTTTTATAAAAATTCAAGATAGTTATAAGACTTTTTTAAACCTCAAGAAAGTTTTGTTTAGATTTTGAATGAGATTTAGTTGCAATATTTTGTTTTTTTATAACCAATTTTGTTAAAGAACTTGATTTCTTTTAGTTTGAAAAAGTTTTTGTATTAAAAAAATAACTTTAGAACTAAAAAAATTTAAGATGACTCAAGACAGTATAAGGTCACCCAGGACAGTTTTTAGTCACTCAGGAAAGCCTTTATGACTTAAAGAGTGGCAACCCTGTTATTCATGTTTTTTAATTTATGTCTTTTTGGGGTTAAACTTTAAAACATAGGTCAATTTTTTGACATACTTATTATTGCTCAAACTTTAGTTGAAGAAAAATTGAAATTTACTGCTTAGATTAATTAAAGATTTAAATCAGAGGTTCTTAACTTAGAGTAAATCCATTTGTTTTAGGGGGTAAATTTTTTAGTATACTTTAAAAATCCATCGGATTTTTTTCTTGATTTATTTAAAATATTTTTGCACTTTTTATATTTATTACTTACTATCACTGTTACCCCTAACCCTCAATTGGTAAGCAGTTCACGAATTTGAATGGATAGATTTTGATCGGGTGGATTTTGAATGTGTCCTATTTTTTTATTAAATTTAGGTAAATTAATGTTTATTAGTTGTCAATTTACATTATAAGTTAGTATTTAACTGAATTTATTTTAATATCAAATTTACTTAAAAAATTTTACAACTTTAAATATTTTTCAAGCTTAAAGTTCAAAAAACTTAGTCTTTTTCCTCAAAATTTAAAATTATTTTGTATATTGGGGGTAGGGGTAAACTTGGTAATAACCTTTGAAAAAGGGGTAAAACAAGAAAAAAGGTTAAGAACAGCTGAATTAAATAGACCAATTTGAAATCATTGATAATAGAATTACATTTATAAATAAGTTTAAAAAGTACTTAATCAGAAAATAATTGAAACAATTTTTTCCTTAATTCTAACTTTGTTAAGTTTTACATGACACTTAAGTTTTGTTATTACAGTGCAAATTTTTTGAAGTGTTTTAATTATTCTATTTAAAAATTTTGTTAATCTTAGCAGTTTCTTTTCATATATCAACAACTAAAGTTTGCACAACAATAAGTAAGTCAAAATATTGAGCTCTAGTATCCAATGTTTTAAAAACTTAGCTTGAAAATACAGCAATGTTTTTTTTTGTATTGTGTCAACCACTGGGTTTCAATCTTGCAACATTCAACTAAGAGTTTTTGAATTCTTCATTAAGACCCCCTATGCCATCAGGTCACAATTTAAAACAAAATATTTTACTTGTTTAGTCATTTACATTACAGAAAACAGAAGTACTAGTTTTATAAAAATAATGAAGTATAAGTCATGAAGGAAGCACTAAAGTTGATCAAGTTTTGTTTATGTTGGTAATTTGAATGATACACATGTTAAAACCATTATCAATGACCTCAAGTTCTGTTAGTCATATGTTTAAATAAAGAATCAATAAACAAAAGAAAAAAATTAAGAACATTTGGTTAGAATGTCTATAATTTACTTGAAAATATGTAAAGAAAGAAAGAAAAATGTGAACGCTCACAACTAAGGTCAATGGATTGGTGTGGAGAAAGACCTTTTGGTCATCGAGCTGCACACCATATAAAATACAAATAAATTAATTTTTATAAGCTAAAAAGTATGTAATATACAGTAATTGTTTTTATATGTGCTGACCATTGAGTTTGATCTTGCAACATTCAACTCAGAGAATTTTTTAAGCCATCATTAGGACTCCTACACCATGAAGCCACACAAAGTACTTACTAAAAGTAGTCTAGTTTTTAGTTTAAAAACATTCACTATATCAAGATAGTACATAAAGTAAATAATTGTTTATTGGTTAACATTTAAAAAAACTCAAAATATTTGGTCTAAAAGTCGAAAAAAACTTTTGGTTATGACTCATGCTTCAAATAATGCAAAAACTATGATATTTTTCAATTGCAAAAATTTTATACTGAATTTATCATTTTTTTAACTACATAAAAATTTACAAAACCCAACAAGCTTTATTGAATGCTGCTTATTTTCAATAAATCATAGTAAAATTGTAGAAGTTCTATTCATTTTCTTATATTTCAAGATGTTAACAATTGGTTAGTATATCAGTGGTTTATAAAACCAGCTAGCAGTGCTATGGAATAAAACAGTGTTTACTATGAAAATTAGCTGGTACACTGCATCTTGCTATCTGGCTATGTTGGGCAAGTTTATTTTTTAATTTTGGACGGCTTAACCTTTGGCCAAATAAGAAAAAAACATTGTATTTTTATAGTCTACACTCTACATCTATTATATCGTGCAAAGTAATAAATAAAGCGCATACTAAATTATATGGTAATTTTGTTACTTAACATTTTTTTAATGAACCAAAAATCAAAGCAGACAAAAAATAAACGAAACAAGTTAGAGTAAACATGCATTTACAATAACCACATTGTTTTTATCGCGGTGTTTAAGTCTTTAAGCCAAAACATTGATTTAACCGGACCAATCAAAGTTTACTTTTTGTTTGAAGCCGGCTTGATAGAAAAGGGCCGGATAAGCGACACTTTTAATTTTTCGGCTATCGTCAGCAAAGATGGTGTGTTTTTTCAATCATACTATATAAGCTATAAAGGAATGACTTGTTAAAAAATTCAGAATGTCTCAAAGTACACATTTTTTTAGAGAGAGAGATAGAAGAATTATGCACCAAGTTTAAATACGATTATAGGGTTAAAGGATAATTAAGATTTTTTTCGACAATACTTTTATATTAATAAATCAGTTTAAAACTTTTTTTTAATACAACATTTCTACGTATTCTTACTATATTAGAAATAAACTTTTATTCAAATATTTTAAATAATTTTATACTACTGTTACTGTACATAAATACTCATTAGTTTTAAAAAATACTCAGTTTTGTAAAACTAAAATTAATATTCTATTCATGGAAGAAATTTTATAGTGTTTAAATACTGCTGGCAACTTAATTTAACTATTATTTTTATTTTAGTAAGTTTAAAAACTTTAAACCTTTTAGATGTTTTTTTTTTTTTTTTTAATATTAAATTTAATGCTTTGAGAATTAATAAACTGAGCTAAGATTAAATATGAAGTAGTTACACAAAGTTATAAAAAACAGACTTTTTAAACGAAAATTTATAACGAAAACTATTTAAACATATTGTCAGTAAAGTTATCTTTTTATTTTTAGATAATTGCGTGTTTAGTTTTGATTTTTAGTATTCAATTTGCATTGATTTTGAAATGTAGAGCTCATCTAGAACACAGCTCTTAAGGATTTCGAATTTGTTTTAGATGTTCGAGTTTTGAGTTTGACCTGTATACAATGAAGCAAGTGATAAAAAATAGCACTGCGTTTGTCCTTTTCTTTTGTGCAACTTTTCTAAAAATTTGACGCGATGACTCCCCAACATAGGAGATGCACTAGTATACAGAGCAGGTATACCAATATATATTTCTGTAGCTTAAGTGCAAACATTTTTATTAACGAAAGTTTTAACAAAATAAAAACTTTCTTGCAACTTAAGTTTAAAAGTACTATTGCACTTTTTTTTGAACTATATGATTAATATTACCACCATAAAGTTATATTAAAGTGACTAGTTATATCTACAGTATCTCTAGGAATTGAGAAAAAATCGATATTATGATAAACCATAAAGTAACGTTTTACTAACCAAGCGCAAACAAAGACCCATTAGAAAACAGTTTTGGCTATTAGGGGGCGATAACTAGCAAGGGACAAAAAGGTGCTTTTGTAATTAGCTAGTCAAAGGGCGATATACAATAAGTTAGGCACATTGATTTTAAAATTTCTTCCAAGGGGCTTTATAAAAATGAGTTTGTAAATGCAGGCTACCCTCTACATGAGTGTGATTGCTCCGTAGTTGAGCTTCAAATTTACCTGCGTGGCCGATTCCCTTATCAGCAGGAAGCCTTGCGAGTACGATATTATCTTGGCTGCGTACAACGCTTGTGCGATTTGTTGGAAAATTGTTTATGTTTGTTAGTGCGGATATTGTCGTTTTACTATGTATTTATTGAAATTTCATGTGAAAAATAGATAACAAATAATTTAAAAATGAGTTTTGCTTTACAATTCAAACTATGTATTAAGCTTTAGTATAAATAAAAAACTAATTTATTAACTAAAACATAAAAGTATCATACAAAGTTTTACTTTAAAACGCCAGATAATATTTTTCTTAACAAAATTGATTTCAATTTTTTTCAATGGAATTTCAGCACAATACAACAAAATTCTGCTTGAATAAGTGCTTTGAAAACATTCAAAAAACAGTACTCAAGAAGTCATTGTATTATTATACATAGCTTTAAAATAATACAAGTATGTTGAAACGCTTCAAAGTTTTTAGACGAAAAAATAGTAAAAGTTATCATAAACAAAAGATAAAAAAAAATATAAATAATAAATCAATTTTAACTAGTAGAAATGTTTAGAGACTTAGTTGTATATTTAAAATCAAATCATGTAATTATGTACTCTATTTTGTATCGACTATCTTTAATGCGTAGATAAGGTAAAACTAATGGATGTCGTTTAGTTAATATTCTAGTTCAAAGGGTGCTTTAATAACTTTAATTTCTGTCATTCTGTATGAAAAGTAAAATTTGAAAGCTGCTGTTGGTAGCAACTATAGAAAGCTGTTTAACTTGTTCGTCTTTAATAGTTTTAAAGATGTCTTGAAAAAATTGCCAACAAAAAAAAATTCTCTTCTAAACCTAAATGACATATTACTTATCAGAAACATTTACGAGGCCATCTATTATCAAAAACTAAAATAATTTGCACAACTTTTTTTTCGTTTTGTAAATAAACTTCAATATGTGTACCTTTGTAAAAGTTTCAATAAAGGACTAATATTATTAATGAATTAACTTTGTGTGTTAATTATTACTGTACTGTAGTAGCACTATACAATTTTTTTTTATTTTTATTTAATTTTACTTTTTTTAAAGAAAATACTTAAGTTTAAAACTATCTTAAACCATTAAGTTAAAAAAAAAACTTGAGCACAATAAGTTTCAGCTTAAAGGCGCGTACTTAAACGGTATTATACTATTACGTACTAAATTTTCAAGTTGCTCTATATTAATTAACTTAAATTCCATAAAAAATGGTATGCAATTATATGCCTTTTGAACAATCATTACCAAATAAGTACGATCTTTTAAAGTGTGACATCTAGATAAAACGAAAAGAGTTTAAAAAACATATTTAGCCTTTACAATTACATCTATTGTTTGTCTTTGTTTTTAAATCTGTACTATAAAATAAAAACATATGAAATTGTAAGAGTATTATTAAAAAATCTCGACTGTGTTGACAAATGTTAGACGTATTTGTAAAAATATTTTCTTAAAGTAGTTTGATTTTTTTCCGATTTACTCAAAAGCGTGTTTATAACTGGATTATGTATCCTTAAAACATTCTTATATCGAGCCAAAAAATTGCAATATAGGTTACAGACCAGGGTTTCCTAAAGTGGGCCAAGTGGCCCCCTTGGTGGCCATGACAGATACTCATGGAACCATGAGCAGCAAAGGGACCAAAGGGGGGCCATAAGGTCATAAATTGAAACTTACACTAGATATTCTGGAGTTGCTAATGAAGAGCAAAAAATAAATAAAAGGTCTTAGGTGTTTATTATGGTAGTTTTTTAAGAATTTTGGTACAAGGGGGCCATTTGAAAAAAAGTTTGGGAAACTCTGTTATAGACAAACACTTATTTGGATATATTTAATTTAAAAAGTATTAAAAAAGTGATTTAAATTTAATGTAATATTTAGTTTACGGGATGTAAGAAAATAACAACTTTAAATAAGTTTTGTGCTTCGTTATTTATTGGGTTACAAGTTTATTAACATTTGTTATTGGTATAAGTAGTAGGTATGTTCCTACAAAAAAAGTAAGTATTAATTTAAGTCTAAACTTAAAGTAGTATAAGTCTTTTAATGTTTTATTCCTGCATTATTTTTTTTTACTATAATAATTTTAAAAAATACTTACTTCATTACTATAACAACAATAACAAAAATAATACTAGTTTTACTGATAAGGATAAATCCTAGTTGTAAAATGCTTTAAAAGTTAACTTAACTAAAATTAAAATTATTTTTAGAATAGTAGTTCTCAACAGCTTTGCAACTAGTTTACTAAGTTATTTGTTTACATATAGAGTTATCTTATTATAATTGAGCTTTACTTTCAAGTAAATCAGTTTATAAAGTAAGGTGAGGTAGAACGTGTACGTTTTATAAATAGACTTCCCTGTTTATTATAAACTCTGTGAAACTAAATTAATATGTCATCTATTAGATAAGTTCTAAAAGATTTTTCAAGTTAAATTACCAATACAAATATGGATGTGTAATTTTTTGTAGTTTCGTAAAATAAATAGATTGAGCTATGTCCCTCGTTCACAGTGTTTAAAATTTTAAAGTTCAGTTGGCATAACTAATTGTTTAGTTACATAAATTAAATTTTCATTAAGATCAACGTAAATATACTTTGTTTTTCGACAAAAAAATTAAAGTGTACGTAAAGTACATCAAAGTTGCCATTGTAAATTGATTTGGTTAACAGTTTTCCACTAAAAATACTTATAAAGGCTTTCTAGAAATTATTTAAGTTAGTTATTAATATTGTAAATAAATTGTAGAGTGTATTACTTGTAGGTTTGAAAACCATTAAAAAAATCAATTGAAACTTTATTCTAAGTAAAGTATAAACCGCATGAAATATTTCAATACCCTTTAAGCTTATTTAAACTCAAAATACTTCGTAAACTAGCTAAAATATAAATAACTATTCAAATTATAAATTTAAGCGTTTGTTAACAAAAGGTCATAGCGAAACAAGTTCACTGGAATATATAATAATAACAAATTATACAGTATCCTTTTTTTATTACTTTACTAACAGCTCTGTAAAAATAGATACTGTAAGGAAAGAATAGAAGCTAAAGTAGGTATATACATGTGGTGTCTATTAAAAATAAAATTAATTGCTATAGGTTTTTATAGTTAATGGTTAATAATAGATAAAATACTTAATGTCAAATCCGACTGTTATAAAACTATATAATATTTTTAATTATTAAGTCTAAGTTAAATTAAAGTAAAAATATAAAATAAATTAACAAATCATAATATAAACTATTTATTATATATTTATTATATTTAAGCACTGACGAGGTCTTTGACCGAAACTTAATTTGTAAAATAAATTCATATAAACTATTTACATGAAAATGAAGGAAGTACTAATTCTAAATATTTACTGGTTACTAATTATTGAAAAGATATATCTTATAATTACGTCACATATATATGAACACTGGGACTAGCTACTTAATTTATACTACAATATTAAATAACTTATTCTTTATGCTTGGAAAAAGTAGTGGAGCGCTTTAATTTTAGAAAATAATATGTGACCTATTGTCAATAAAAAGTAAAACAACAAACGTTAATTATTAAATTAATAAATTAAACAATAGTAAAGGCAATAAAAACCACAGAAAATTGGTATAATGTCTATTTCATTTATTGATTGCTTATAATGGTCAAATCTAAATGATAACAAAATTAAAGTTAGATTCAATTAAAAAGCAGATTGAACTAAAAATCAAAAATTGAAAAAAAAAAAAATAATAAAGCACAAAAATAAAACTTGTTATCAAGCTTTCAAAAACCCTGACCTATAATTAAGTTACAGCGCCATACATAAAACCACCATGACTTAAACTTTAATATATTATATAAAAAATAAAATAAATAATTTAATATTGTTTTTGAAAGGAACAGTCGGGTATCTAAATTAAAGAACTTGTATAGATGTTTTAATTATTTAAAAATTAAACTATGTTATAAATTACGGGTTTGTGTTTAATATGAAAGTTAAAATGTAAAACACAAAACAACAAGGTGGTTATATGCTAAGTATAAACCTGCAGTAAAAAGACCTCTAGCCATTCTATTGGGCGTAGTAGGTAAAAAGAATGGTTTATCTGTGATTCGTATACAGATTTCCAACTAAAATTGGAACTTAACACATTAAAAAAATATGAAGAACTATAGTCGAAGAGTAAAATTAATATATAAAATGTCGGAGAATAGAAAGTTATATGTGTGAAATAAATATCTAAAAAAATAAAATAAACTATATTTTTGCTTAAGATATATAATATATTAATATATATTAGGTGGGTGTGTGTGTTTATGTAAAAGGTAAATTAAAAACGAAAAAAATTGAATGGAACATCCTTCACCAAGCCAACAATAACATCAGTAGCGCGAGCAAGATCTACCAAGTATGCAACCTTGAACAATGGCAATTGTAGCAGAAGATAGTAAACATTTACTAAATAAAAAACGTGATATTTCAAACCGACGGTTCTTCTTCAAATAACACCTTGGCGCTTTCTCACCTTTCATTTTTGATTTACCTTTTACATAAACACATACACTCACTTATTATATATTAAGTTTGATGATATAATAAGGATAAAATTTGTTTATTCTTTAATCACTATCACCATTTGATAGGTTTAGTTTGATGGTTAGTTTAAAAAAAGTTAGCATTTTTCTTTATAAAAAATCAATCATAATTGTTATACTATTGCGGTGCACTACGGTAGTTGTGCACTTTTTGAGTCTAAATTCTAATGAAGTTTATGAAATTAAAAAAGTTTTCGTGATGGAGTTTTTCATCAAAGCCGGTACACAATAGTTTCTACGGCACTAGATCCCGGCTATGCATGTTTGGTATTCGAAAAGTTGTTTAACTTTTCGAATACTACATAAAAACAGTTTAAAAAAACAATTTAAGCAGGGAAATTAAAGTATAAAGATAAAACATTCTTTTTTTTTTCTTCTTCTTTTTTTTAGGTGAGTGTCTCTCCCCACCCTACGCCCCTTGTATATACCTAATTTAGCTTCTATTCTAACAGTATCTATTTTTCTACAGAGCTCCGTTTAAGTGTGTTAATCCATTAACACACAGAAACAACACGTGTTAGTGTAATAAAAGAAGGATATTTTATAATTTGTTATTATTAAAAGATAAATATGAAATTTTTAGATTAAAAATTGTATTATCTAAAAAATTTAGACATTTTACAAGTTTAAACTGATTCAAACTTCTAAAAAAATTATTTTAAAACTAAAAAAATGTCAATCAAATAAAAAAGCTTTATAAATTGTCTTTAAAATGTAAAAATGAATTGAATCAAAAAAATTATGAATAAAAGTAATTGGTTAAAGTACTTTAAAAAGTTTTATTAAATTTATTTATTAAAATATACAAAGATTTTATAACTATTACGTATTCATTTTTACATCTCATATAGGTAATTTAATATCAACACAACTTTTATGTTAAAATATTTATTAAAGAGCACTTAAAAGTACACGTTCAGTAGTTAGTATGAAAAACTGTACAAAAAAAGGCACTTTATACTAAAAATGCTACAGGTTTTAAAATGAAGCACTTGAATAGTGAAATAGCTCAAGTGTAAGCCTTCAAAGATTTTAAAGAGTGTAATATTAAATTCAATGTACTATATATATCTAAGTTTTTTTTAAAAATCTGTTGTTCAAACCAAGTTATAAAACTTTATACATAAAATGTATATAACGCAAATGCAAGTTTGTTTATGTAAAAATAACAACTAAAAGTTAAAGAAAAAGTAGAGATTATCTTTTTAACTGTTTTCGAGAATCAACTTAAATGTTTTTGTACTAAGTTTATTCATTTAGATTTGACCACAAATTTGTACATTTTCTGACTTTGAATTAAAAAGACATTAGTATTTCAAAATATACAGTTTTTTTACTTTTAATTAATACTTTGTACACAAAAAATCATATAAAAGTAATAAAAGAAAATATTAAAACTATAAAAACCATTAAAATTACTTTTTAAGAGACTGAATTAAAAAAATCTTAGTTTAAACTTTACCTTTTCGCAGAACAAAATAAATTAAATGTAAGGAATAGTTGGCCTAATCTTTTGTATTAAATAAGGTAAAAATATTTTGATTGTGATAGAAACGGTTAAATTATCATACTTTTAGCACAAACAGTTTATAAGAGAAACTCCGTATATATAATACATCAAACCAATGAATTAAGAGCTTTATAGCGTAACATCCATATTAATTTTTTTTGAATGTCTCCTTCAAGTTTAAATCAACTATACTTTGTACTCCCTCTACGTTTTTACAAATAAATTTTTCAGACATAGTACTCTTTTTCTATTTCACCTACTGGACTTTTTCTTAAAGTTGGTTGAAGGTTAGCACCATTTTTTGGAAGGTTTGCAAAATGGTTTCCATTTAGTTTATTATTCATCTCATGATGGTTTTTTTCTCCCTCACCTACTCTATATACATATCTGCGTAAAAATAAGAGCTTTTAAAAAAAGTTATTTCATTTAACATAATATTAAAAACTTTTGGTGTGTTTTTAATCCAAAATGAGTTTGAATTTTAAAAGCAGAGCAATAAATTAATTTTAATCAGGATAAAAACTTCTTTTATAGTTTGTCTAAAAGTTAAAAAAAACTGTTTTATAGTAGAAATTTTTTGAAATATAGATATACACAAGTAAAGACTCAATACAACCACATTAAAAAAACATTACTTCGCTGCTCGCCTTCGTTTTGCTTGCTTGCTTTTATAGCAGAAAACTGAAGCGACAATGATGATAATGAAAAACGATGCAGATCCAACAACTCCTCCTGCTACCAATGGTAAACTCATTCCTGCTATTAGCGTTGAGTTATTGTCAAGTGGCGGATATGATTCTACTGAAATATTGTTGGTTGTTGGCATCTGTTCGGTACCTGCTACAATTGCAATCTTTATTAATAGAATTAGTTGTTTATTTGATTAAGTTACTTTTAGTAATACTTTTACTTATTTTTTTATTTTTTCAATGCGATGCCTTTTTTAACCTTTTGCTAAAGTTTAAAACAAAAAATTCTGAATTTAGCTAAAAACTACTGACCATACAGACCTTGACATTTTTGACTTTTGCATCTTGCTGTTGCCTGAAAATAGATTAATTTATGTTGTTAAAATTATAGCTAAAAAAAGAATTAACTGCATAAGTTTAACACTAAAGGTTTAAAGTTTTAGTGTATAAGTTTTTTTTTTTGAGTATTTTCGTTTTCGTAATACGACTGTATAAAATATTTACACTTTAACGTCAGTAAGGTTTTAGAAGATATTTTCGAATTAGCTTACCTTATAAGGTGATTGTGTAGAAGTATCATTTATCGGGTAAAAACTATTTACACCAATCAACTGTACATCTCCATATGCGAACGTTCCACTGTGATCTTAAAGTTAGTAGTGTGAAATTAATTTTATTTGTAAAACTTGTCAGGATTACTTACATAAAATTAATAAAATACAAACAATTAAAAATTTCACAAAAACGAAAATAGTTTATTTAAAGTATATAAATAAATATTTAAAAAGGTTCTGAAAAATCTGTACAATTTACGCTATAAAAATAAATTAAAAAAAAAATTCTGATTAAAAAATATCTGAAGCATAACCTTAAAACATTTTTTAGCTTCACTTTAATTTAAGTTTTTTAAACTTGTAAGGCTTTCCTACGAAACTTTAAAAATTTACTTTGTCTGTAAAGTTTGATTGGTTCGACATTGTTAAAATAAACTTTAGACATTTTTCCAAAAAATGGTTGGTCTATTCTGTATTTTTTGTTTTCATCGTTCTTTATTGAATATGCAGGATTCAAAATGCCACCAACTTCAATGCTAGACTGTGAGTTGAAGACTGTGTACTGGGCATCTGTTTAAACAATAATATAAGACCGAAATTTTGTTGATTTAGGACAAATTTAAAACGAAAAAAAGGAAGCTTCACAAACAAGCAAAAGACAAAACAAATAGATATTTTGAATTGGTTTTAATTATTTTATGTGGTTGAAATAAGTTTTATATATTACAAATAAAAGTAGAAAATGTTAACATGTTCTTTTTACATGCTTTTAATGATTTTTTATGGTAGTGTTTTTATTACATCGATAAAAAATTGTTGTCTAAAAGTCACGCTTAGAATAATTAATGTGCAAGTAAACATGCAATGGTTTAATATTTTTTGTTCATGCTTTTCTTAACTTTAAACACTAAATGTTATTTTTGTAGTTTAACTTTGTTACGTGTTGTAAAACAAGTATATGCTTCAAGTATTTTTTGATTTTATACTTAAAAAGAAAAGCTAAGTTGTAGGTTTTTTGTGTTATAAAATATATCTTATTTTCTTAGGATGATTTTAAAAATATTAATCTGTTATAAGAAAACAAAATCCCATCAAAGTATTAAGTAAAATATTTATTTTTTAATTATAATAAAGTAAAAAACATATTGTAACGTCTGCCTAGCAATTGTAAGAAAGCGCGATTAAGCAAGGCTAGCAAAGTGCAATGAAGCATAACAAGTCATGTTGATCGTACCTCTTTTTTTTAACCATTTCGTAACAAGGTTTCTTGAGTCGGTTGGGACATTGCTCATTAGCATACTTAGTGACTGACTGCCTCCTAAATATGATACAAAAACTGATATTCAATATAAAAAAGCCCAACTTTTGGTATGTTATTTATTTCAAAATTCCAGCATTGAAACATAACTGAGTAAAAAATACTTTCTTATGAAGTTAAAAAAAAAACGGTTTTAATACATTTTACTAACTTATTAAATATCTAGTTGCTTAAAAGGTCAAGCTTTTGTATTGACTATATAAATATATTTTAAAAACAATAGAAATTATTTAATCAAGTTTGTTTAATTTGTGAATTTTCGCAGTTTTAAAATATAATAAGTGTTCGGATTTGGAGAGTAGTTGATAATTTAAAACACTTTAAAGCTGTTTAGAAAAAAGCTTCTTAGTGTTGAATTTTGTTAGTAAAATGATATAAATTTCTGCATTTTCAACAGAAAAATTAGTTATCACGATCTAAAGTGGTTAAATGATACTACTTATGATTGGTTAACGTTAAAATGATATACTCTAAGACTGAAAGCACCAATAGTAGTAATGTTTACAAAAAGAGAGTTTTGTTAATAGTCCGATGAAATTAAATAAAAACATTGAAAGTTTACTTAAAACAAGTTATTAGGGACATTAGAAAACACCGATGTTCATTTAAAACAAAATTGATTCATTTACAATATTAAAGCTAGACACACTGAAATAAATATCCCTAAAGTACTTGAAAAGACTCAAAAAATTTTGAGTAAATACCAGTTCTGTGCATATAGTAAAGCCTTTATTAATTTTAAGTTATACTATAAAACTATTTTAAACATATATTTATAGTGCAAGCTTAAAGAATTTTATACTTGGAGAAAAACCTCTTAAAAATGTATCATTTTAAATACTTTTACTTACTTAAGTTATTAAGGAAAAAAAAATTGAGCAAAAAGACTTAACGTTGTAAATAAATTATTTCATTTCATTAGAAACTTATTGTGTTAGTTAAACTCAAGCAGTTTCAATACAAAAACTCAACAATAAAACATTCAATAACGACTACACAGTCAAAGTTGTTGTTGTACATTTCTTCAATGATATTGTTTTTTTATTCATTGTAAAGACTTTAGCTTTAAGGTTTTCACCTTAAATTTAAAGAATAAATTATTATAATGCATTTTAAAATAAATATGGCTTTTACTTTTATATACATTATTTATTTTAACTATGCACAGTTTTTTGACTTTTTACAATACTTTCTATACTTCAAAATAATTTATAAAAAAAAATTCGAAAGTACTTTCATAATAATGGAATAGCTTTTATTACATGATGCTAATCATTTAACTTTAGAGCATTAACAACTAGTAAAAGTAAACTGATAGTTAAATAAAATATGTAGCTGAACTAAATTAAGATAAATTTCTTATATAATTAGAAAGTATAGTTTATTAATTTTTGGTTTGTCAGTTTGAATATTACTAAAAAAGCTGTTCTTGATTTTTTTTTCTACCAAAAAAGCCTACATAGTCTAAATTTCTGTAGCTTTTATAAAGATTTTGTACAAAATACTATTTTTATACACAAAAATAAGAACTAATAAGTACTGATAAGAGTTATAGTATACTTTTAAAAGCTTAAAGTATGAGTTCATTGTATATGATTATCATATAGTAGTACTTTAATAGTTGCTGTAATATGAATTTAAGTTTAGATTAAAAGTTGAGATTCAACTTAAAAATTTAAAGGTAAACGTCATGAAGTTTTTCTAATAACTTACCGAATCATTTTTAATCATTATCACTTTACTTTAAAAAAATGTTTTTTAGTTAAAAAGACGTAAATTTTTTTTCAAGTTGATTTCACTTTAAAGATTTTTAACTTAGCTAACAGCTGCATTTTACCGTTTTGTAAAGTCCAAAATAGTTTTTGAAGTATAAGGGTATATATTCAGAAAGTTTAATAGGTTACTTAGGGAAGGACCAAATTTTAATATCAAAAAAAGTTTTTTTTATTGAAAACCGATCTTTTCAAATAGTTTTTAAGCAATTCTTCTTAAACTATTTCAAAACTATCTTGTAAACAATTCTGTTATGTGAAGTTTAAAGTTTTGAGTAAATATGTATTTTATTGAAAAATAAAGTTCTTCTTTTAATTATAAAACACTTATTTTATGATTTAAATCTTGTTAAAACGTTAAGGTGTTTCCCCTAATATTTGCTGGGTCAGCCTTTTTATTTTATTATTTTATTATTTTTAGTTATTAAAAATTCAACTTTTAACAAATTTTTAATATCTTTGTGTAAGGTGGTTAGGGATAACGGTATAAATTAAAAAAAAAAAAAAAAAAAAAAAATGACTCAGCGAATATTAGGTCAAACACCTCAACGTTTCAATCGGACCCATTAAAAGTTATCACAATACGGTTTTTTTAAATTCAAGACGTATCAACTACTTTAAAGTTTTAGCTTTTTTTATTAGAATCATACACTTTTAACGTATGACAAATTTTAGCTTGTAGTATCACTACTTAAAGGAATTTTTTCTTAACATTTAAAAAAGTAAATGGTTTAATGTTTAAATACACGTTAATGTAATACCAAAATTGCAAAAAACTGAAATATTTTAAAGGTTATAAAAAAGAAACTAATCAATAAAATTAAAAGATAACAAAAAACAGTTTAAAATGTACAAAGCAATAAAAAATATATTAAACAAATACTTTGCATGGTACTATACTATTACATTAACTGAGATAAATTTATAACAACATAAACTATTTTTAGTAGATAAATTTTGTTTTAAAAAATAAAAATCTAGTGATATGTATTAAACCTAGGCCTTTCAAAAGACAACAATAATAAAACTCTAAAAGAATATTTTTAAAGCTTGAACAGTTTTTCTAAGAGTAAGATTTTCATAATTTATCTTTTTTTGTTAGTAATTTTTGTGCTGCTTGTTTTTGCTGCTGTATTTTGAAAATATATCATCTTAAGTTTTAAAAAATTGTTTTAACCAATTTTTTTGTTTTAATCTATTGAACTATAGGAATACAAAGTTTTTTAACTACTACCTTTTTAAACTTTAACAACATTCTTGTTGAAAATAACTTTTAAGTATTTCTTTACTAAAACTTATGTTTTTATAGTTGTAGCCTGAATTCAAAAGTTTACATTTACTTTTTAAATATTAAAAAAAATAATGTGTTGGAAGGTTAAATATCTCGAAAACTATAAAGATTTTAAATTTATTATCAAATCAAGAATTTCAGAGAACATTAGCGAAACTTGGATAAAATACTTACTAAGACTTTATATATGTTTATAATTTTAGTAATAAAAGAGTACAAACAAGTTTGTATTTGTAAAATTTTAATGTTTATTTGTATCATATATTTAAGTAAGTTCAGTTTTAATAGCCAAAAAGCTAAGCAACTAACAGTTTTTTAGTTAAAACATAGTTTGTTTAAAGGTAAATAATTTTTAAAAGTCCTTTTATTAGGAACGTTACTATAACGCTAAATAGTGGTTATTAAATTAGCGTAGTACCTAAATAAAACATCAAATGTTTCATCATTCAAAAAAAAATTATAAATAAACATGCATTACCAACCTTGTTTAGTTTTTCTAATAGTCCAATCATCGACGCGCATTGTAGCATTTGTCATTTTTCTTTCAATCACAACATAATGTAGAACACCATCAGTGACCGGTCGGGGTTCAGTTAGAATGACGTCTTTTGCTCCAACGTTAAATTTTAAAGTCAGTTTTCCGTTTTCCTGTATTACAAGATCTTTAAAATACTAAAAGTGACTTTTTACTAGTGTATAAATAGTAAAATGAAGTGTAAACATAACTGCTACCATATTTAATGTTTTTATTTAAGTTATAACTTTAAAAGCTTTATATAGCCTTAGCAGTATTGAAATACTTTTGAACCTTATTAACATTGTAAAAATTACAGTCAATCGTTTATTAATAAAACTCTTATAGTTTTTTAAATACACGAGAAACGTTATCTTATTTGAAAAAATAGGATTTTTTGACTTTACTGAACGAACATGCTGAACTTAATAAACTGAAACACAGTTATTACGTTTACCATAAGAGCTTAACTAAAAAAACTTTGTAAAAAAAACGGGTTTCTAATCCTTGTAGTTTCATACTATTTTGCCATTTAATTTTGTAACTATGAAAATAAATGAACACATAAAGTTATTGGAAAAAAAAAAGCAAAAAACTATAAATATTTAGTCGAGTAACTTATAAGAGATGTTTAAAAACTTCATTAAGTACCTAGAAGTACGAAAAACATAGAGAAATAGCTTTTTTTGACTGCTTTAAAGTTTTATATTTATTTATTTTAATCTGAATGAGTACAAACTACACATGATGGTAAGTTTCTATGAAATTTGTTAATAATAAAAAACGTTAGTGAACTGTAAAAACATAGTTTGTCAAAATGTATGTATTTTACTGCAATAAATCTAAGTATTTGATCAGAACATTTTTTATATACATTTAAACATGCAAAGTAACTTAAAAGATCTTTTTTAATCAGTTTAGAAAATCTCATGTAGCAAAATCTTTTTTTATTTAAACCATTAGAAATAAAATAAGTCTTCAAAAACTACAATATAATAGGTCAGGAACAGTATTTTAAGTGAACTTTGGTTTATAAAATTACGATAGTAACTCGTTTATCTAGTAGTTCAGAATTTATAATCTGTAAAAAACCTCTATTTTTCAATATTGTCTTGTACTGCTAACTCTCTTGTTTATGAATCACTGTATATTTTTCTATTAAAACTGTCTTTGTCTTAAGTTTAGACTGCTTTACTAAAAATTATTTTGATTTAAATTCGATAAAAATGTTTCGTTTTAATCGAAAAATGAAGGCTATAGCAAAAAAAAAAAAAATAATGGAATTTTTAAGATTTGATAATTTTACAAGCAGTTGTAAAAAAAAATGTTTCAGACTAAACAATTCCACCAGTAATCTTTCTAGAACTTAGTACTGACCGATCTTCTAAAGGTATCTGATATGTCGAAGGACTGCGAGCAACAAAATTCACCATTTAGTTAGAGTAATGTTAAATTTTATTTTGCAGGTGTCTAAAATGATCAATCAACTGAGCAGCATTACATGAATTGCGGTAGATTGTACAACGACTTTGCTTTAAATGATATATTAAAACTGCTATAGACTACAACGAAGCGAATTATCAGCCGCGCAGCATGAAAACACAACAATTGCACAGCTCAGCCACACGCCAAAATAGCAGCTATCAAAGAAACTTGCTCACTATTGAAAGCTTCAGAAACTTTTCACTAGATGCACTTCTTACATATACCAAACACATATTGGAACTTTTGTAGCTTGTAAACTCGACTTTAAGGTAGTCACGTCTTTTACTTCTATACCTTTTATTGCTAGAGCCTGGATTTTTTTGGGCAAGACTTGAAACAATCACACCGCCAACATTTGATGAACAGTTAGTTTTACCCGAAAATATAACAGGAGTTGATGAAAACAACTTTTCGAGATTTTGGGATGATTTTGAGCTTCTTTTAACAACTGTATTTAAACAAAAAGTTTTTAAAGATTTTAAAGAACTAAGAGTTAACAGTTCTTCAACGATTAAATATAAACTATTAAAAGTAATAGACAATACAAAAACACAACATATATCATGCTAGATTTAAAAACAACAAGACTTTGCGATCAACCACTTGATCGGTCAAGCATTGAGCTCAAAGTCTTGTAAATTTTTAACACAAAATAGTCCGTGCCCTCCGTACATGATTGTATCTGCTCCGACTTACAATTATTAATTTCAAGTAATCCGCAATCGACTGGGGACTCTCTCCTCTGACTTGGATCAGTGTTGCATCTTTAGTCGTGGTTTGAAAAGTTAAGCTTAGCAAGTCGCCTCTCGTGCTCGGTAAAGTACCTTCCCATGTATACACGAGTACACCGCCAAGCGGCCTGCCTTTGTTTTGGGAGGACCCAAGATTGGAACCAAACAAACAGGCAGGACCATCTGCATGGGTTGGTAGTGATGCTTTTTGCAAAACTTAAATAACTCTAGTTGCTTTCTTAGTTTAAAATTACCTTTAAAATATATGTTTATAGTAAAAAAAAACAAAAATTATCAAAGTCTGAAGTTTTATATACACTCTCTTACTAAAACTGTTAAAAATATTTTAAAATTTTTAGAATAGTTACTTATTTTCGCTAGTTTAATGAAAACAAGAAATGGTATTTTTGTTTATATTTAGTATACTAACAAATAAAAAATATAATGTGTGACCAAATAAGATTGTTTATTTTAAAAATAACTATTACCTAAACTGAGCTAAAATTTGAGTCTTTTAAACTGTTAGTTCTACTAAGTATATAAGTTTTAAACTATTTATATATCAATGCATTAACTAAATAAGTATTAACGTTTTAGAAATGATAACGTTTAATATATTTTCACTCTTAAAAAAACGTTTGTACACTAAATGCCATAAACTGTTAATGTGTATTTGATAATAATAATACAAAACTATAAGTAAAACTACATATAACTCAGTTTAGATTAAATAATACCTATTTAAATACATAAAAAAGACTAAAAACAAATTACAATTATAGCTTTGGAAAAATTTGCTTAAACTAGCATAAAATCTATGTATAAGGATTTTGTTTTGTTTAATGAATTTTTATTGCTGTTTAAGATTTGTTACCAATGAAAATAATTCTTAGTAGTCTTATTAAAAAAAATTCAAAACTATTTTTGTTTGTAATAAATAGTTTGTTATTACTTATTAATTTATAAAATTCTTATACAACGAATATATTAATGAAAGATTAGTACGAGTGTGAAGTTAGCTTGAATAAATTTTTAAAAAATGTCCAAATTTTTGATCCAATTATTTTCCATATCTTAGTAGCTAATTAAAAACTTTTTTATTCTAGAGAACGGTCCTTAGTCTAAAATCTAAAAATATATCTTTTGGACTGGGGTTTCGTTATTTGTGTGGAGCCCCTTAGAAAAATTGGGTTTTTTTTATTTCTTTTTTATTTTTTGAGTTTGAGTGAAAAAAAAAAAAAAATATTTTTTAAACCTTCTTAATAATATGTATTTAAACGGCTATAATTTTTTTTTTACTAACTGTCAATATTTTGTACAATTTGGCCTTAATTGGGTTTTTTTATGAATTTTATGAATTATGAACTCAAACTCATAAAATAAGAAAATTCATAAAAAAACCCAATTAAGGCCAAATTTTACAAAATATTGACAATTAGTTAAAAAAAATTTATAGCCGTTTAAAAACATATTATTAAGAATAGTTTTTAGACAAAGGACCGTTCTCTAGAATAAAAAAAAAGTTTTTAATTATCTACTAAGATAAGGAAAATAATTAGATCCAAATTTTTGACATTTTTTTAAGATTTGTTCAAGCTAACTTCACACTCGTAAGATTAGTACTATAAAAGTTTGTATTTTGCTTAAAATTTTGTTATACCATATTTCAAATTAAAGTTTTATCAAAAGTGTTTTAAACTCTTAAAATAATATTTATATTTAAGTTAAGCTTTACTGTTCTCCTCGAGAAAAAAAACTTGCAATTTATAATTTTACTACAAAAAATATAGGGTTAGATATAAGTTCAGTTTGTTTTTCTATACATTTAAACTTAAACAAAATTACAAAACTAAATACTCATACTATACAAATGAGGTCTACGTAGAACATCAATATAAGACTTACCAACTTTTTCAGGGTTTCCCAAAGTAGGCGATATCGCTAATTTTTGAGTATTATTAGTTGGCAGATGAGCAATAAATATTAAATGGGAAAAAAGAGTGCTATTTTTAATTGTTGCTGTTTTTTGCATTGGTAGGAACAAAAAACTTAATGTTCAAACTAAGTTTATTATTTATTATTTTCTAAGAAAAAGCTTAAAATACTCCATAAGATACTACATATAAACTTTGTTGTTTGTTTTCACTTAAAGAATAGGCATTTGTTGTAAAAAAGAATTAAGTAAATGTAATTTAAATTATAGTTTTGATTAACACCATTTTGAATAAATTTTAAAGTTTTGTAAATTTAGGGTATTTAAGTGTATTTATTTTGCCGGTTTGTTATATGCAACAAAAAAATTTTTGTAGTTGATTTTAGAAAATAACAACTATTTTTCAACTATTTAAACTGTTTACCAGTATAAGAAATAAATGTTTAAATGTAACAATAGTACCAAAATTTAAATTATAATAATTTTACAGGATGTTAAACGAGTTAAATTATTTTGCTAAAAGAACACTCAATAAAGGAAAAGTTTTACTAGTTTAATTTGAAAAGCAATTTAGTTCCTTTATTTAGGAAACCCTGGGTTACTTAGAGACGTTAGTTCTACATAAAATTTAGTCATGCAAAACATATTTGTCACAGTTTGTTATACTTTTAAATCTTTCTGTTGTAAATACTTTAATTTCTTATACTTAACTTGTTATGTGTCTAATAACTACAAATAAACACGCAAAACATATAATTTTTAGAGCTGCTAGAATAAGAACCTTAATTTATAAAGTCTCCGAATAAATTTTTTAATACTTATTTATGAATTGCAGCCGAATAACATCTAAGATACAAATACACAAATTAAAAAAAATATATATACATGTTTATATAAATTCTTATATGTATACTGTTTCATTAAAAACGTAGACAAATTCAATGTACAACATTTATCTAATTTAATTCAGAAGTATAGTTAGCACAAGTTTTATTTATTTTTTCATTTAGCTTTTGCATTTGTTATATACGGAACTTTAAAATAATATAAACAAGACTTTTATCATAAATAGTTTGTTTCTCTTATTATATATTTTTATTTTAATTGTTATAATTTTTTGCAAAACCAAATTGGAAACTTTTTTTAAACTACTATTGTCAATAGAAGAAATATTAACAAGTCAGTAATGTTTAAGTACATTTGTATGAACAAGCTTTTAGTTCTTAACTTTTTAGATAACTTTTAGTTTAAGATTAAATAACTTTGTATATGAATTAAAATAAGGTATATTTTTAAAAAACCTAGTAAATTGATTTTTATAATTGTAAAAAGACTCTAAAACTTAATAATAATTTCAACTGTTTTGGTATTTTCAAAATATTAATTTTAACATAAATTGTATTAATTTTGTTTAAACTATATTTATGTATACCTGCTTTGGTAAGAAGTTTTTGTTTAAAACATAAAAAAAAAAATAATTTGTAGTATTTGCTACTTAGAACTTTATCTGAAATCTTGAAAAAGCATCACACAAACACTCTAAATAAACTTTTGAAGTTTTTCATGCAGTATTAGTGAGAGTAACAAAATAAAACATTAAACATGAATTTCCTTACCAGTCAAATTTCCTTTCAATATGTCTAGTAAATACAACAGTTATTGTAGTAGTTAATAAAATGTTTGTTATATAAGATTTTAAATTAAATTAAAATATATATACATATTTTTAATTAACAAACTTAAACAACTTTAGTTTGTAAGGAGATTTAAAAATTTAAAAATTTATATTATGAAAAGGTTATAAAATACTTATTATTAATGTTAAAAACTGGAAAATATTTTAAACTTCGTTACTAAGTCTACATTATTCAAAACATGAAAAAAATTAATAAGTTTTTAAAAGCACTTTAAAGAGATTTTAAGCTTTAGATATATTTAAGTACCTTGTAAAATAACTTTGTATTTATTTTTAAATGAAATAATAATTCAAATACTTTTTTAAAAGGTTTATCTTAGTTTTATATACCATAAATATGAGTTATATGAGCTTGATTTAAATTCATTTAAAGAGTTCGTTAGTTTATTAAGTTTTTCAAAGGACAACGCAGAACTATAATTACATGCTATTAATTTATACTTGTGATTCTAGTAACGATAAGTAATGCTAGAAGTTTGAGTTTATTTCAGCAAAAATAGTAACATACATTTATAATAAAACTTATGGTTGTTTATTTCTTTGGTGAGTTTATTTTGGTAAGTTAAAGTAAGTAGAATGTTCTCTTGAATTTATAAAATAATTTGTATACTATTTTGACACATTTACTTAGCTGTTGTACTAAAATAATGTATATCTAGCACAGCTAAGATTTAACGATAGTAAACTCTAAACTAAGTGTACTTCTACTACTACTACTACTATTATGGGACACAATAGAATAGAACTTAAAAATAACTTACGTCTTTCACACATATTTCCAGCATAAAAGGTTAAACTACAATCACACTTAAATCCAGTCCATCTGTTAATGCAAGTTCCGCCATTTTTGCACTGACATTGAGACTGAGGGCTACGACTCGGTCCTAAAAGTTACTTACTTTTTAATATTTTGGTTTTAAATACTATGACTATGCTATCGTCTCAAACTAAACTAAAAAGCATTGTTTACAAACTTTTACGTACTAGTCTAACAGTTTTTAAAGTAGTGGCAGCACAGTATAGAATTAAAAATCATTAAAACACTTTGAACAACATAAGAAAATCATAAATATTTACAATATCTACAAAAAATACAAGCAATAACCATTACAGCCTCGTTTAAAGCTTTTATCAGGACGATTTATTATTTGTGGATCAAGAGCCATTAAATCGTACACTTTATCCTCGATAACAATTGATGCCATACAACCTTCATATCCGTTTCTTGAGTACAAACTTGTTGGTAACAAATTGTTACGAAATATTTCTTGTTTTACTCCTCCAATATAGAGCAATCCTAAATTTTTACAATTGAAAAAAGAAACTTTATGGTGAGGATTTAAGTATTCTTTAATTGAATTAAGAAAATTACAAAAACAACTTAATATATTAAACAAACGATTTAGCTTACTAAAAACAGTAATCCTCAAATCAAATTCAAAAAAGTTCTCAAATATTTTTTTTGTTTTTTTTTACACTTATACATTTTATACATTTAGTACTAAACTTTTCAACTATATTTTAATTGTAGTTTAAAAGTAAAAAACTAAAATGTTTTTAAAACTTAAGTTTATTTTTTTATTAGTTTAATTCTAACTTGTAATAAACTCTAGCTTACAACGTAAAAAATAGCTTAAGTTATTATCTACTAACCTATTTCTGGACAAGACAAACGAGAATCTACGTATTCAGTTGAACTACCATCTATATCTAATTTAAATTTCCCTGTAGAATACAGAACTATAGTTATGTCATGCCATCTGTTGTCATTCACTAATCCAGGAGGTGATGATGTTAGAGGCTGAATCATTTTTCATTATTATAAATAACTTGTTTAACTACGGTCCTTAAAGTTAAATTTTAAGTAAAGCACCCTTGTTAAATAGTAAAAATACTTTGAACTAGAGTTTTTTTTTGATACAGCAAAGTTTAACATTCTTAAAATGATTAAACATAACATAAAAATAGTGATAATTCAGAAACTAAATAGGTACAACCTTAATAAATTTTATATATTTTATGAAATAAACCAACAATTTATTTACTTTACAAGTTTTCTAATTTTGTATAAACTTTTTTTTAACTCGTATAACATGTATTAAGCTAACATTTTTTAAGAATTTTTAAGAGGCAATAATAAAATATATTGCTAATGTTAGTTAATTAAACAACAAGTAAAAGAAAAGAAATAACAAACCTGCTTAACACCTCCGGAACTAACAAACAAATGTAGGCTTCCCTGCATTAATTCTACAGCAAGAAAGTTCTTGTTTTCACTGGTATGATAAAGAATTATTCCATCGTTCACTATAGTCTTCATCGTAAACTTTATTGTTATCGAGTTTCTGAAAACCCATATATAAATTTTAATTTTTTATTATGTACTGATTTAAATGTAAAGTCTAGTTCAGAAGTTTAAAAAAAAACAATTTAAAGTTTTAAAAATAGTACTGTAACTTAAGTGAGAAGAAATTTCATTACTTACAACTGCTTACTCAACAAGTTTTACCAAATTTCATAGTACTTTAGTTTAATAAATGTTTAATACAACATTTAAAGCTTAAAAGCTTTAAACTTTGATACTTAATTCTTAAGAAACTTAGTTTAAGATTTAAAATTGTATAGTTCTTGCTTTTAACAAAATATATTTTATATACCTTCTAAACAAGCGCGGTCTTACAGAGACAAAGTTTTCTGATCTAGCAAATGTGATTGGAAAAGCGACTATTTTTTCTGATGAGTCTCTGTAGGAACAATTTTTTTCACAGTTATAGTTTTGATCCAATAGACATCTGAAATAAAAAAAATAACTAAGAAATTTCTATAACATATAAGTTAAAAAAAAAAAAAACTAACTACTTAATAAAACTAACTTATCTATCAAGTATTCTTCGTTAAATTTGACGTTTTCAATATTTCCAATAAAAGATTGATAAACTCTAGTAGGATTTTTCATTGTTTTGTTTGTAAGATATGGATCATAAATCTTACCAAGATGAACTAGGTCATAGGCAAGAACGCTATGGTCCCCCGAAATAATAACTGTAAATTTTTATAACAGGTTTGTAAGTTTCATCAGATCAAAATTGTTATATTACATGTCATAATATTTTGTAAAAACAAGTTATTAGCAGTTAATGAGATTTGTTAAGAATAAAGTTTTTATAAATATCTTTTAAACAAATTCAACAAAGTTAATCTAACAGTCTTTTTTTGTTTGATCCACAAAAAGTTCAACTGTTTTATCGCGACGTGAAAGTTTAATAGAATGCCATTGCCCATCATTAAGTTTAGATCCAACTAATAAAGACGACGGGCCTGCTCCTATATTTAAAAAAAACTTTAAAACAGTTTAGCTTTTTAAAACTTTAATGAAGAGCTTGCAACGCATCATTACGTTTAAACTTTTATTAATTATTTATATGTTTATCTTTGTATCTAAAAAACTATGCAAGTTGAAAAAAATACATTTAAAAAAAACTATTTACGACAATACTTTCTTCCTTAAAACTAGTAGTTTGTAAGATAAAAAAAAAGATCTTATTCAATTAGATAAAAATTTTTTTTAAAGCATTCCTTATGGAAAGTGCTAGTACAATTTTTCTATTTCATTTAAAAAATATTTATTATATAAAAACAAACAGAAGGTCATTAGTAAATAATAATAAAAAAACAACAAGAAGTTGACCTAACTTTACATTAAAACTTTACTTAACTAAGCTTTCTAATAAAAGTTAGTTCACATATAACAAAAAAAATTGAATGTTAGTTTACATAACTTACGGGACTTTACAGACATTTTTAGTTCAGAAAAAATATAAACATAAGGAGGAAAATACAATTTTTCTAAAAGTTTAAATCGTTTAAAATTAAAGATAAAAACAAAATCAGCATTAAGTTTATTGATCAGCTTTCAACAGAAAAGTTTAAAAATAATTTTCCCTTTACTCAAGAGAGTTGTTTAGCTAAGTTAATCAAGCTTGTGAGTTAGGTTTTAATAAAATGTAATTAGATATCATCGATTGCTGCTAGTCTGTCAGGTTTTAATCATTAGTAGTCTGAGAAAGTTTTATAACATTTTACCGGGAACTAGTAAAGCATGACAAACTTTATTGACTGCTATTTAAAATGTAAATTTAGTTTCAATACTTAAAATCACTCAGATTAATAATTTTCAACATCATAAAGTTTATTTTAGACAATTTTTTTCTTATTGTTCTTATTTATTTTTCTTTACAGTATTAAAACAGTCTTATCTAATAACTACTACTAACAAAGTATAATATAGTTTATTAATATTAAGTTTTCTAAAAAAAATTCGAAGAAAAAAGTAACTGAACAAATGAACTAAGTTGCGTTTTAGATTTAAAGCACAGTTGATACTCAAACACATTTATTTTAATTTATAAACTTATTTTTTAGGCTATACTAGTTACGAATCTTTCTTCAGTACAATTAGAAAAATTTTACAACATGTTAAATGAATTTTAACTATTCTATGGCTGTTAATATAATTTTACTGAAGTTAATTATGTGTTAATTATAATACTACAATCTTTTTCATAACTTAACATGTTTGTATTACTAAAGTTGCTGTAGAATACAAGTCTATGTTTCTATTATTTTTCTAACCTATTTTTTTATTATAACTTTTATTTAAATTAAATAAGAATTGAAATACATGTTGTAATTATTTACATTTAAATGTACATGTCCTGGACAATACATTAAAAGGTATCCGTGGTGTGCGACTCGATAACCGTAAGGTTCTTCGTGCACCAGGTTTAGGACCAAATATTTAAAGCGTTTTTTTTATCTTTCAATAAACTAAACTAAATAAAATTTAAACACACATAAATAAATAATTTAAATAAATATGCTTAAACAGTATAAATTAAAGTTTTTTATTTCGAAATTTGTTCAAAATAAATTTACTTTGTCGAATACAATAAATAATTTTTTTTTTGACATCTTAAGATTTCTTAGTTTGAAAACTAAACTTTTAAAACTTAAATTAAAACAAACAATGAGATTTGTTAACTAAGCCACAAAATTAAAAACTATCATTATACGAAAGTATTTAAAGCAATATAATTATTTAACTTAGCTCAATTGAACTATGTTTTCAAAAGTTATTCTAGAAATAAAAGGTTATAAAAAACAAATGCATTTTATTAAAATCAAAACTTTTGTTATCAAACTTATACAAAGTTTGATTGTTTAAAATATCAACAAGAAAAGCATGCAACAAGTCTTAAATTTGATTTCAAGCAAGAGAAGACTGACGTGATCAACAAAAATAAAAACAAAAAGAAATAAAACCTAACTTACGAGCAGAAGTGCATTTTGGCAAATGGCAATCTGAAAATGAAAATGAATTTTGCAAGCATTTTGAAAAACTTGTTTCTTTTTTGTGCAATTATTTACTTATTTTTTTGTGGCTAAGCGCAAGCAAGTATTTACAGTTTAGAAAAAAAGTTTACTGGCTGTATATATATTTTAAACTAAGTGTATTTATAAGTTGTAAACTATTTTTTTAATCAAATACTCTGATTTTAATTTAAATTAGAGGTTATATGATTCTATACTTTTGTTCTTCTAAGTTTCATGATTCACGCTTTATCATAGCATTACTGTTGAACTTTCAAACTGCTAACCCAGGCTTTGACAAGCGTGACTAAAGATAGTCTGATAAATTGATAAATCATGAAAAAGGAGTGCAAAAGGTATCCGAAGCGTCACGATCAAGTGACGTTGTCATGCAAGAAAATAACTTGCACAAACTAACCCATGTTGATTCGAACACGGATGCCTCCGTTTGAAGTGAGCTCGACCCGAAGCTGATCTCTCGTCCCGTTAGACGTAGTTGCGAACAGTATACCTAGAACGAAACAAACTGTTATGCTTTAAATTTATTTATTTCGTCAATAATGATAATACTTTAAAATATTTTGATGTATACTTGGTAAGAATGATAAGCATATTTTTTCTCTCGTTTACCTGTAATATTTTAAAGTATCATGTGAAATAATAAAACTTGTTCTACATGGTAAATAACGCGTGTTATAAAGTAAATCAAACACAAACTAAAAAAATTATGACAAAGATATTTTTATTAAAAGTCTTATCAAACTGTCTAACTAAACAATGCTAAAAATACAAAATAGTCATATTGGAACCGAAATTAAAATTGTCTTTCCTTTTTTGTAAGCTTTATTATAGAGCTATACATTAAAATATTTTTAAAATGTCAATAGATTAACTAGTTAATGTTATGGTTACTTTTTCAATTGTTATGTAGTATTTGTTTGCTCACTTCAAATACTTAATATATGTACATTTTATTTACAAAAATCATAAAACTTGCTTGACAAACCAGTAAATTATTTATTTTAATAATATCTTTTTAAAGTGTTATTAAAAGTGCAAAATAACTTTGATTTCTACTATGAGTACAGTTAGAAACTTTTTATAACTAAAAATAGTTCGACTTAAGTTTTTAAAAGACTTCGTATATGTACCTAAACCAAATCTAAGTTTATTGACTTCCGTTCACCTCGTGATAGATTGAATCTTTTGTTTTGCTAACGTGCTTTCTTTTTATATATTGAACAGAGAAATCTGATGTGTAGTGAATAATTAATGATTTGATAATGCTGATTCTTCACTACAAACGCGTTTAAAGGTTCCAAAACGCTACAAAATGTGCGATTTAACACTAAAACTGCGAAGTAAAAACAAAGTAGAGGGAAAATGTTATCTATTTAGTCTACTTTTGCTTAGTGTTTGTTTTTGGTAACATCTGTCTCCCCTCAGTTTAGTTTTTTTGCTTTAAAATTTGTCTAAGTTTTCTATGTTAAACAAGTTTGTTGAAAAAAAATACAGACTTTTAGATTTAAAAAAAAAAACTAAACTTACTTGTGTACACGACTTTGATCAAAAAACGCTAATACTTATTTAATATATTTAATTATATTTTGTGTTTTTAAATTTAGTTTAGGTTTCTAGTTGGGTACATATTGTTTTTAGAAGTTATCGCTTGAATTAAAAAATAGCGGATATTAAATAAGAAATAACAATCTAAAACATTTCAAAATAAAAACATGTTCTTGTTTACATTAGTTCAAATCTTCACAACTTACCAAGTATATTCCTTTCTCAACATTTATAAATATTAAGTTTTTAGGAAAACACATAAAAAATTTATTAAACATTAAATCGAAATTGCTCCTAAAATTAATAGCCTAAAATAAAGCTTTGCTACCAAATCGTTATTTAAAAAAACAATAGTATTTTTTTGTTTATGATGTTACCTCTTGCGTACTGAGTTTTGAATCGCAATGATAAGTCTTCACCATTGCTTTGAATTTGTGTTTTTTGTTCAAACTTCATGTAAGTTGTACCATCAAACATAATTTTTTTTGTTGCTGTTTAAATGGATATATTACTTTACTTACCATCAATTTTTCATGATAAGTTAAACTTTTAAAAGGTATTTTTTTTGCACTAATCAACTTTAAAACTTGCACACACTTCCTACTACAAAAATTACAAAAAAAAAAACAAGTAAAGAAGATTTTATAAAGTAATTAAAACTATTGATAATCAAGTACGAAAGGTCCGCACCATTTTAGTTTTTTTGGTTTAAATTTCATTTTTAAGTAATGTTGATATTTAATATTTATTACCAGGGCTAAATAAACACACTTTATTACTACTTGTAAAGGTTAATGTCTTTATTACAATAAAAAAACATGTTGTCATTTCAACTTCTAATAACACTTTAACTGCTAACTTTAAAATATTTTTATTCATAAGAAAGACCAAACTCTAACTGTTTGAATGTTAAAATAAGCTTTAAATTATTCTTTTAAACTATTAGTTTATGACTATAATGGTACAGTTTAACAGATCACTTTTTATCACCGAACAGATTACTTTATTTTCAACACTAATATTTACACGTAAATACTTTAACAGTTTTTAAAAATTTAAAATTTTGCAGTAAAATGTTCTTTCATTGAAAATTGAAATAACATTATGTACTTTTGTAAGAAACTCACCAAGTTTACATGTAGTGAGTGATAAAATGTACTTATTTGTCCCAGTTATTAAGCTAATAATGAGTATCAATACAAAAATTAATAGATATCAAAATAAAATGCGTGCGGACGTTTCGTACTTAATAACCAAACTATTTATCGTTTTAACTCATTTTTAAATCAAAACTTTATTAAAAAGTATTAAGTATGACTATTTGTTTATTTGAAGTATTGACTAGTATTTATTATTAAAAACATGTAGTTTTATTAAACTTGACTGATATTTCCTAAAAATGTACTTGAAGGTATTTTTTTTAAGTTACATAACAAATTAACAACTTAAAAAACTTATTTTATATATTGTTGTTACAATTAAAGTTAAGTAATACATTAGTATGTAAATACTATTAGTTTTTTAATTTTGAACTATTACAACTTTAAGAAGAAGATGCTTATTTTTTATTTATTCATTAGATAATTTATAAATGGAAACTAAGTACTTAAAACTTTTATCAACAAATTATTTTAGACATAGAATTAAGTGATTTAAAAAAAAATTAGTAACACTTAAAATCTTTGTTAGTAATGTTTTAAAGTTGTTTTATGCTACTTTGTTCAGATGCTCAATATTTTAATTTTAGGTTTTTATGAAAGCTTATATTCAGATCAGTATTAATTCACAATAAAGTTGAGTCAAAGTTTATTAGAATTAGTTTTTATACTTGCCATGACCTAAAAGTTTAAAAAAAAAAAATTGTAAAAAAAACGTGCGTTTCCTGCTAGTGAAAAAGAGAATAAATGTTTGTCTACATCTAAATATATTTAAGTATCAACTGTTTAAAAACAATCTAGTTACTTTAAAGATTTTCATCTAAAACTATAACTTTTAGAATAAAAAACATAAAACTAAAACATTATTAAGTAATGGCGATTGATATCTGATAAACTTTTTATTACTAAATATCTTAACACTGACCAGTCTCGCAATTATCTCCTTTGAAACTTGTATTAACGCAGTCGCAAGTAAACCCGTACATTTTGGTTCTGCAAATTCCTCCATTCTTGCAACTTCCATGCTTGCACGTGTTGGCCAGAACATTTTCGCAACCCTCGCGTATTAGCTTACTCCTGGTTGATACATCCGATCCTTCAAACTTAGCCTGTAATTAAAAAAAAACTTAATTAAAAAATCCAGAAAGTGAAACAGATAAATTTAACGAAAAAGTTAAAAAACATCATTTAGCCAATCAAAACCAACCTTTTCTACAAAACAGCAGTTACAAGTATAGTTTTTGTAATCAGTTTATGTTAAGATATATTTTATTGAATAAAACCATAAGTATAAGTAACTACTTTTATCTTAAAGAAAAGTCTAAGTTCTCATTAGTTAACGTTCATTATATACGTAACCGATAAACTTATGTATAAAGTATTACTTAGTTTTCAAAAATTAAGGTAAGTAGGCGTTCGATAATCGACAATTAATTCTATTCTATTAGTATTTAATTATTGCCGCTTTATTATTTAAATTTTTAAACGATTAAATTTGTTTACAAAATGTCCAAGTACAATGTCGCGTGTACGATGTTATGTTAGCACTATTACAAAAAATAAATTTAGGGCATTTACATATATTTGAAGCTTACATAACAACCGCTAATGAGTTGCACATTACATTGATAATGCTCTTTGTCAAAATCATTCAAGAAAGATGATATAAGAAGAAACTTTTACAGGAACTAAATGCCTTTTCACCGATAAAATATTAATAATATACTATAAACGCATATTACTTTTCACTAGATACCTTGTTTGTTCATTTCAAAATGTTATTCGTTGTAAATGAAGACACAAGTTATTTTTCATTCGCACATAAAAACAAATGCGTAAGAGAAAGCCGCCATGAATTTTTCATAGTCGTAGCAAATTATTCGTGACATATGTTACCTGGTTGCTAGGTGATAAAGTTTCAAATAGGACGCTGTTGCTATTTGTTTTAAATGCCATGTACGACTTAAAGTGACCTTTACTCTTGTTCATAATGTGAGATCGTTTTTTTTTTGCATCTTATTGTATACTGTTTAGTGTTTTCTCAGAAATATACAAAAAAGCTTAAAAAGCTTGACGCATAGGGTTACCAATGAGTTAAGTGGTTTTCGTAAAGTTAAATCTGCTCATAATTTTTATGTACTTAAGTAGTACGTCAAGATTTTTTTAAAAAGTAAAAGTTTAAGATCTTAATCAACCGTGGATTTTAATGAGAAAAGGTATATTTGAAGTATTACTAAATTGGTTATAATTAGGTTAAGTTGAAATTTAATTTTTTTAATAAACTTTCATACTCGATCACTTATCTATTTCATACACAATCTTTCACTCCAATATAAAAACATCATGTTTTTTTAATGATTAAAAGTTAAGGTTTTATAGCTGTAATTGCTTGCAAAAATCTAATATAATATGAAAATTAAACTTTTATTAGACTTTGTATACGTAAGTACAACTTAAAACGCACTGCCTTGATGCTTTTAGTAATTTTGTTAATAAACAATTTCTTTCATTACTATATAAATAAATATTAATCTTTAAACACTTTGTTTTAAACACTTTAATACTTAATTAGAATTTCGTTATAGTCTAATTAATTTAGAAAAAAGTTGATATTTTAAAGACAATTAAAAAAAAAAAGTACAACTTAAAATATAAACAAACAAAATAGTATTTTTTTATTGTGTTTTACCTTAAATGGGCGTAGTAAAGAGCATATATTCAAAGATGGACCTCTCAGGTTCATACATTGATAACACAAAAGAGCAAGTTGAATCGCGCTGGCTACAGTAGGCATATTGGACTTCAAGATTATGTTTTCATGTCTAATACTAGTTTTATTTACTCTTAACTTAACTAAATTGTCTTCTGTTTAACATGACTAAGTTTATAATTGTAGTATTAACACAAACACTACTCAGTTTAAACTACTATTATGTACTAATCGTTTAAGGCAATAAATTTACATGACTAAATCGAAATACTTAAAAACATAAACTTTAGAAATTGATGATAAGTGTGTAATGTCGTTGTTTAAACAAAACCTGTTTAGAAAAAAAAAACATATAAATAGACTAAATAAGTTGTTGTATTATATATGAAATTATTTTCTATCAATCTACATATAAACTGGTTATAGTCTACTTAAATCTCTTGCTTCCTTACAATATGTTTTGCTTTAGTTTCTACTTTATAAGAAAATAAACAAAAACTGGTTATTGTAAATAAGTTTTTTTATCTACGCTTTTATAAAACTAGTAAACTTAAAACTATCTTTATTTAAAATTTCAAAAAACATTTTGAATTTTTTTTTTCAAATTTCAAATAAAATATGCCAAACATTAACTGTTTTTTATTTGATTGATCAACACAACTTTAAATTTGATTAAAAACTGTCCTTAACGGTTTAGCTATCACTAGCTTCTGTCAAGGACATACCAAAAGATGAATAGTGCTTAGTGCGAGAGAAATTGCCTTTTTTAGAACCAAATAAACTTTTACCGTGAGTGTTACTTTGACAAAGTAAAAAGGCGTGAATAGTGAAAAACTCATGAATATTAAAACAGTCTTTATTTACTGTAAACGAACTACTGTGCTTAACTTGATAACAATGCTTTGTTACAAGGTTTTTATAGCACAAAAAAGAAAATCAACAGTTTAATACTAATGAAACTTACAACGATGACAACAAAATTTCACATTTATTACAAAAAAAGAAAGTTACCACAACAACCGAAATGGTATTACTACTTTTGTTGTATAAGAGCTGAAAATTTTAAATTTTCGACACAAGTTTTTAAAAAAGTGAATTTTTGTTTACTCTTTATTTCAAGTTTCCGAGTAAAACACTCCGTTTTTATCAAAAACAATAATCTAAAAAATTTTTTACTGTAGAAAAAATTATGTAAAGGTATAAGTATATGTTTTACAAGGCTGATTTTAGTTTTAAAGTACCTATATTTTTGATTTTAAATTGATTAAAAGCGTGTAAGTTTTGTATAGACTGACTCTTAATTTAAGTTAGTTTGTTCAAAAACGTTTTTATAAGTAAAATAACATATTATTGTACACAACTCATACTTTTAATAAATAAAGATTTAACTCGAATACATATATACTTTTTATTCTTACTTTTTACCACTTATGATTGCTAGTAATTTTTGTAATAAAATTGCTACTTAAATTCCTTTTAAATATGAAAATTTTTAGTTTGTATTATTCAAACTTGATATGTTAAAACTTTTTTTTAGTTATCAGCTGAAAATATTAAGACTTTGTTTTAAGATGTTTTAGTAGAAAGTAGAAATATGCAAGTACAATAAGTGAAAGTAGTTTTATATATACTATATTAACTTATTTGTATAAAAAAATAATCAAAAAGTACTTACCAATAATTATTATGTACGAGTTTTGTTATGTTTAAATGTTCAAAAACATAATTTTAAAATGGGATTAATAGATTTAGCTTATAAATCAAAAAGTCTAAATCATAAAAGAATCAAGTTCGTTTAAATACAACAAAAAATTCAAAAAGTACTTAATCTATTGAAATTTAGCGGCGTTTTTCTGTGTTATAACTAGTTCAGTTCTACAAAGTTTCATAAAAACATTGATGTACTTTTTAAACTGCTTATATGTATGACTGTTTAACAAAACTTTAGAATTTTAAATAAACAAAATATTAAAACATAATATAAGTAACTTACAAGTAGATTTGTTTTAAATATTTAAAAAGGAAGATTAACATTTCATTTATAGATATATAAACACAGAGAATATCTAAAGTGGGCGATATCGCTTCCTTGGGGCGTGGGTGATCTTGGCTATAAGGCGACAATAACTAGTTAGGAGAAAATAGGTAATAAACTAGTAAAGGGACGATACCTAATAGAGGGGTGCTAATAATTTGTAAATTTCTGCTTGGGCTTGGAAAATATGAAAATGAGTTTGGGAAGTTTGGTATACACAGTCATAACTAAGTATACTAAAGCCTTCGTAAAATGGTCAAATTTTAATATATTTTATAAAGGTTTATGCTGCTACTAAATATTAAGGTTTTAACAAACATAGAAAAAAACAATTACATCTACTTTAAAAAAACTTAAAAACAAAATTTTACAATTTAACTTTTTTAATGTAGCTAAAAGCAAAAAAGTATATATGTAATTAAGTTATAAACTTTTCATAGTGCTCTTAATAAACAGAATTTTGATTTTGTTCATCGTATTTTTTAAGTTGCTGGCTTTGAGAAATTAGCTTTATTTATGTTTTTTAGTTTATTTTATATTTTATTATAAAAGTTGATTAGTTTCTGGATAAAACAAGGGTAATTGGTTACAAAAATATTAGACGTTCATTAAACTAAGTTTATGTAGCTGTCTATTTTACTTTGCTTTTTTTTAAAATTAAGTCTTAATTTTTATATACATTTGTTGTGAAAGACAGTTGTCATTATGTCAAAAGTATACTTAACCAAAGAATGAAACATTTTTTTATCTTTTGAGACTAAAAAAAACTAGTAAAATTTTATTATTTGAAATAGTTTTTTAAGTTCAATTAGCATTTTAGCTTATTTTATCATCATAACTGATGCAATATTATGTCTTAATGTTGCGTTTTTTAAAAACTTTCGTGATAAGAGTAATTTTTGTAGGACCTTCTAAACAAAAAGTCAAAGGTTTTTGACAAGAGACACGTTATCTTGCAGCAATAACTTTATATGAACTTATTGATACATATTTAGCATATTAAAATTAAAATTTTCAGCAAACTATAAGAAAAAAAATATATATATACGACAAAACTAATATTGACAAGACTTAACTCGGAAATAAAGAAATAAATATACCAAAAAAGATCTAAATTAAAAACAAAAATCACTCTGTAGTTAAAAGTTAATAATATAAAACTATATTTGTTTTTCTATGTTAGCCAGGTATAAATAAGATACATGTTTTTTAGTTTTCAAAGCACAAAGTTAATTTTAACTATAAAATAATATGTTTCTTAGATATGATATTAGGCATTTAAAATTTATATTAATTAATTTAATTAAATAGTACTTACAAAAAATTAGAATAACTTTTTATTTTTCACAAAACTTTGTAATTTTTATAAAGTCTTTAGTTTTTGTTTTGTATTAAATACTCTGTTTATTTAAATTTGTGAACAGTTAAAATACAACCTTTAGTAACAAAGATATTTAAATTTTCACAAAAGTTCTCAATAATGCTTTTAAAGTAACAAACTGTACTTTTTTCTTTAGTAACCCATTCTGCATAAACATGGGATGCACTAATTTTGAGTATATTACCTATTTCGATGGTACACTAAACTTTTACAGTTTTTGATGAATCATGATAGTTGTCTGGATAAAAACATAAGTGCTTTATAGCAATTTATTTGTACAAGCTTTTTAGTCTAGTGCAGTAGCCATACTTGTGTAAAGTTTTTATAACGTTTTACAGTGAGAAAACACCTATTTCATAATTCGAAAAAAAAAAATAATAAGAAACACCATGTTAAACTTTGAATTATAAAAAAGTAAGTATAGCGTTTTCAAAAGCTTTTATTTTAGTTAATTTATAAAAAAAAACATTTAAAATGCTTTTATTTTGTGTAAAACTATATTTGTAAAAACCAATAGTATGATTTTAAAATACAGATGAATATGGTTTTTATAAATTATATACTTTTTACTGACAGATCTTTTTTAATTATACATTACTCTGCTGTAACACAACACTTTCAAAAAGTCAGTACTAAGTATTTTGATTATTAAATGATGTTATACTAAAACTAACTCTTTATTTTTTTAATGTGTTGTTTTTAAAAGCTGTTATTTGTCTATTGATTTTTTTTTGGAAAATTTATTAGGCTGTGTGATTAAATAGCTGTCTGAGTAGCTCATAATAGAAATCAATGGAGCTTTATTGATTTAAATTGTGAACTTTTTTAAATAGAATGGTGCTTAACTTTGTTTGTTTTTGATGCTTTTACAAAGAAAATTTGTTATAAAATAGTTTTTTGTTTACATAATTTTAAGTTTAATTGTAAACCTTGTATAAGAATTTAAGTACTATACACAAAAAATGCAGACAAAAACCACTGACTCAGTAAGACATAATTTTAGCGAAACAAAGTCGTAAAACGTAAGCTAATGACAAGCATTAGAATCAAGTAACTTAATGAGCTAGGCACATTTTTTACAAACAGCACATATTGTTATGCAACTGTAACTAATTCTTTTACTACAATTTTACTAAAAGTTTATGTCCACTTGTTGATTAAGATATATCTTTTTCGTGGTTGCTACATCTTTTTTTAAGTATTCTCAAGTCAGCTTAACTAAACTTAATTAGTAATTTAACCACAACTTTTCTTAAATTTTAAACAAGTTTTTCATACCAAGCAACATAAAAAATTGCTGTTAAAAAATTTAGAATTTATATAAGTATTAAAACTATTTAAAAATTCTTTGTTAAACACTAGAATTCCTTAGGTTATTTGTTTCTTTAGTAATTTTTTAAAATAAGTTTAGCGAGTAATGTAATAAATAAACATGCTATAAATTAGCTAAATATTAGTTTTACTGGTTATCAAATGTAAAAATAACTTAAGAATTAGCCTCCTTAATTTTCTTTGAATTATGTACATTTGTTTTATATAAAGATTAAACTATTAGTCAAAAGGTTCTTCATTCATCTGGTCCTGGGACTAAATATTTTGAGCGTCTTTTTTTTTCGTTCAATAAACCATAATATATTAGTCTTTAATAACCACCTTAAATCTCGTTTTCAAAATTGTACTTTAAGCTTTTATGTTAAAAGTTCGTCTTAAGATATTTAAAAAAAAAAACGTAAGACAACATTTCTCAAATAACTTCCAAAGAAATCGTTAAACATTATTATTCAATAACATAACAGATATATTACCTAAAAAGCTTTTTTGTTTTCTATTAGTTCTTAATAAAACAAAATTTTTGTCTATATCTTTTTTATCTTTTTTATTTAAGACTACATAAACTAAAGAAGAAGACTTATAAAAGTTCCTTAAAACCTTTAAATCGATTGCTTTTCCATCAATTTTAACGTTGGAAATGCATCCTATAAAGCCCTCTTTCGATGGCGCCGTCTTGAGGAAAGAAATTGTGTTAAATCCAGATAAAAATTTAGTTCCACCTAGATGGAGTGCTTGCAAATCTAATCCCGTGTTTCCACCCTAAAAAGATTTAAAAAGTAAAAATTAGATAATTTATATATATTCTAGTTATTTCAGGTTCTAAAGTTATTAAGCTTATGTTAATTAACGTAGAGAAAAACACTTCCATATTCAAAATGGTTTACCTATGTAAGTCTACTTAAAGTAACAAAAGTTTGTTTTCCTAAATAACTTCCACTATTTAAGAAAGTATAAGATTTTTTTAGAACTTAGTTTTTGTATGGTATACGCATTGTATAATTTAACTGAAATAAAATTACCTTAATGTTTATATTTGTTAGTTTACCGTCCAAAGTAATATTTATAGTCTTCTTATTTCTTTTAAAAACGATGTTGTGCCAATCCTTTTCACTCAGTAAAGAATCTTTACCGTCTTTACTCTCTTTATCGTCTATTGGTTTTAAAGTAAGCAGCTCCTTAGTAAATGTTTAGTCCATTTTTAAATTACAACAATAAAAGCAAATATTTGAAACTTTGCAGTAGTAATCGTAAAAATTTAAGGTGATTCACTAAATTTTGTTTGAAAATTTATGTTTTTATTTATGAACAGTAATTATTCAAATGTTTTAGCATTTGTGAAACATTTGGACTATCTTTTTGACAAAAATAGAAAGATTGAATTGTTATAAGTAAGTTTTAATAAACAAGTTATAAAAAAATTAGTTTTTAATACGAACTATGTTAATAGTCTAATTAATATTATGTTACTAAAATTATGCTTAATTGTGTTGATGTTGCAACTGTTGTTATATGTTTATAAAAAAATAGATTAAACTTTTTTTAAATCGAAATTGCATAACTTTTTTTTATTTTTTTTAGTTCATACAACAAAACTTAGTAGTTGTAGAAACTCACAAAAAAAAACATTAAAATTTGGTGAAGTTTTTGACAGCTACAGGGTACTAATTAATTAGTTTTCTTCAAATTTTAAATGTATCGAACATATAAGTTGAAACTTTAGAATAATACATTTATTTATTAAAAACACAAGCACAAACTATACAAGTATGAAAACACAAACAATTTTTAATAATTTTGTATTTTTTTTTAAAAACTAAAAAAAGTAAACAGATTGAATTAAAAAGAGAGCTTTTCTTGTTTTATTTATTAAAAGTTTTACCTTTGTTTCATTTTTACTATCACAAACAACAACTTACTTGGGTTTTTCCAGCACCAAGATCAATAGTAAGGTACAATTTTCTTTGATAGATTTCAAAGGCTAAATGATCTTTGTTTCCTTGTCCAACTCCGAACAAAAGCAACCCGTTCTATTTAATAAATAAAACAAAATTATAATAAAAAATAGTTTTTATATCAACATGTTTCACCAACCTTTTCGCTAGTTTTAAAACTCAATTCAATTGTACCTCGTGTGACATCTTTCCACTTACCAATGTCTAAAAAACTATCTGATGTTTTAAAAGTTATTGGGCTTGAGGTACTTAAAGATTGGTCACAAGTGTATTTCACTTTAAGTTCGCTAGTTTCAATTGAATCGTCCCTATTCATTGCCAATCGGGACAGTTGTATGACATTAGGAGAGTCAAATTGACCGGGTCTATTGGTATACGTTACCTAAAATCGATTCATCTTTTTATTATATTAAAAATAAACAATTTTAGATACAGAAAAAAATTGCATCATTATAAACTAACAAATTAGTAGAACAAATGTTTCCATTTTCTTTGATTATAAAAAAGTGATTACTTTATCATTTCTTCAAATTGTTTGTTTTTATACTTATTTTATAAAATAATTTATAAGTACTAATTATTAGTTGTTACAAAATATTTTTTTTATCCACTTACTACTTAGTAACTTTCCTTTAGTTTTTACAGAAACAAAAACATATTTTAATTTTTAATTTTTATAAACTTTCTAAAAAGGTACAAAGTTTTATTACAACCCTCTTGTACTTTTCTTGTTATATTTCTAATTTTTAAAAACGTAAAGTATATTTTTATCTGTGTAAAATATTGTTAAATATTTTATTCTTATAAAACAATAATACTTACATTTCATAATTTTAAGCATAAACTACATATTAAAACAAAACTTAGCTAAAGCGTTGCTTGATTTAAGATTAACAAACACTTTTAATATTTAAAACCTATTAGCGAGTTTTAAATTGTAATATTTAATAGAATATTACATACAATTAAGGTATATCCACTGAAAATAGTTCTTGAGTACACAAGAAACGAAAAGCACATTTTAAATATTTTATAAACTATATATTTTCAACTTTATACTGTTATTGTACGTTTATTAATATTATTTTAATATAGTTATTATTATAGTTATAATGTTATTATAGTTAAACTATTTCAAATTGTAGATCTAAATTAAGCAAATAACTAAGTCTTAAACATTAACTTTAAGATACTACATAGACTTAAAAACAATTTTTGCTGTAAACTTTACAACCTAGTTTTTGTGTATAACCAGAACAGTAGTTTACGTAAATTTATCTTAGTTTCACTAGTTTATCTAAAAAATATAGAGCACTATAAACGAAACTCAAATAAAACATCATAGTGCCCAATAAGCCAATTATATAATAAGTAATAACTGTTATACCTCTTTCAAGCAGCCTATAAAGTTGAGTTTAGAAATTGCAGATGAAGTCCCTGGAAGTTTAACGCTTTTCGGTTTTCCTCCGATGTAAATCTCGTTGTTTATGTTTATGGTTTGATAATCCGCATTAACTAACCCGGATGCCACCGCTGATGCGTTGTCAACTTGAATTGTTACCTACAACAATCAACTTTTTTATCGAACCTACTTATATTTACTGAGTAATAAGTATGTTTTGGTTACAATTAGTTATTATATAATTATTTTTGACGAAAAATGTTAATGATACCAATGAAATGAACTTATTAGTATTTGAAGTTTTAAATATATAATAACATGCTTTTTATTAGCAGCTATATATTTAATAAAAATTTTCAAGTAGGATAATTTCAAGCAGTATTTTTTGAAATAATATATATCAATGTCATATTATTTCTGCACATAAGCAACTGTTTTTTGTTTTTCAATTATAAAACTTCAATTTTAATAAAAAAACTACCACGAACTTCTAAAATTTTTAAGTACTATAAACTAGGTTTAATTATTTTATTGTGTAAGTTAAGTACCAAACTTAACGTCATCAGTCAACTACTGTCGTCGTAAAACGTACAAAACTATTTTAATCGATTTTAATTAAAACAAAATTTTTGATTGTCATAAACTAGTATACAATGTTGTTTTTAAACACTTACACAAACACTAGATATATATTTTTTTCAATTATTATTATACTGATGGAAAAATTAATACATATATTTTAAACTATAAGAAAAATATAGAAGTTGATATATCTATCATTATATAAAAGTATTGTTTATGCTTGCTTACCTGTTTTAGGACAATTTTGAAATTTTAAGTTGAGATTCTCAGTAAATTTTAGTTTAAAGCGAAAAATAGAAACCAGAGTTTAAGACATTGACCTATTTTCCTCTATATTCAAATAAAATGACTAGTAATGTTTGTCTAACTAATTAAACATTTTACATCTATAATTCATTTGTTTTCATTTGAACATTTTTTTAATAAAAATAAACCGATTAAACTTATATTTGGTATTTATTTTTAAATTCAAGTAAAAATAAGATAAAAAATAACAGTCATATTTAAAACATTATTCTAATCTAGCAGACTTTACTTTTAGTCTTTTCTTTATAATATAACATAATGACATATTATTCAAAGTTAAAAAAACAAACCATATTGTTTAATGAGTTAACAGCTAAGTTTTAAAAAAAGCTTAGATCTTTGTTAAGAAACTGTTACTTTTTAGGTATTTAAAAGTTAGTTCATTTTTTATTCAAATTATTGTTTCCTTAATAGTTGGTGGCCGAACTTTGAAAAAAGAAATATTAAACGTAAAAGATGAAAAATGAAGAAAAAAATAACAATGATATTGTAAATAGACTAATTTAAATCTTTTGTTATGACACAATTTTAGTAGAATGAAAAGCTAAAAAAATAGTTTAATAAAATTTTATGTTTAAAAAATTAAACTAAAAGTATAACAAAAAACCAAGTATAGATTTAAAAACATAGCAAGCTTTAGAAATTAGTTAATCTATTTTTTTGTGATTTAAACATAACGTTACTAACCTTAACTATGGCAAGAAAATAATGTATTTGTCTTAGACTTTGGTTTCAACTTTTTTATTCCTTATTATATTAAGTTTATATCAAGCCTAATTTTAGATAAGGATCTTTTGTTTGTTCATGTTGTTGACAAACTGAACTAGAACAACTACTTTTTAATTACTTTTAGTTTAAAGGTTAATACTTTTGCTTCTTTATTTAAAAATTATTAGAAAAAGGTTTTGATTTTGCTTAATTAGATTGAAAATATTAATATAAAATTAGATATTTTTTTTAATCTTAATTAGACTGTCACCAACAAAAATAACTTTTACAAAAACTTATTTTAATTCAAATATATGAAAATACTTTACAGAACATATTAACAGTTTTTTTACTAAAAAAAGTTGATATATGAATTATTAAAGGTAGCTAATTAGAAAAATAACTACAAAGTTTTTTGTTTAATTACTTTTAAACTAACTAATATACTCTTAAATGCTTCATAAATTACTTCAGCACTAACTTTTTACCATTAGTTTCTACATAAATCACTACTAAAACATCAAAAAATTAGTAATTTGTCGTTTTGAATTAAGCACTTTTTTATTACAGAATTAACTACTAATTAATACTTTATAAAACAAAATTTTACATTTTATAAATGTCATGCGTGTTAATTTTTGATGTAGGTTTAAAAAAAAGTAAACCGTCGGTAAAATATGAAACAACTTATTTTTCAAATATTTTAGTGTTGATGTCAAGTTTGTAAAAGCTTTTCTTAATTTTAAAACATCTATCTGTTCATATTTTATAAATATAACTTCTAATTTTGAGTTGTAAAAAGCAGTAGCGAGAAAACTTTTATTATGTTAACTTCGCGAAAAACAGACAAATATAAATATAAGATACAATCACTAAGGTTAGTATTTACCTTACTTACAATTATTAGTCAAGAATTTGTCAACACATTTCTCAATAAACACAAATAAAAATAAAAGAGTTAAACAAACTATTTTTCCTTACAGACTTTTTATCACATAACTCTACTATACTTTTGATTTACTTTAAAACTTTTGGTTTTAAAGAGAAACTTTAAAAGGTAAAAACCTAAATAAGTATAACAACAAATTATATAAAAGTTAGTTCTTCAGATATTATTACAACAATAAATTTAATTTAAAGGACTCTACAATTGTACTAGCTCTTAAAAATGAATTTGTTATGGCTTAGTGAGGTAGGGGTTTGAATGAGCCAATAAAAGACTACAATAGTTGAGCGTTGTATATTAAAACCCACTAGATGACCATATGTAATAAAACCTAAATTAATTTGAAGTAAGTAAAACTAAGTTTAAAATATGTATAATAAATCATAAATAATAATGATATAGGCCAAATTAAAAAAAAATAGTGATAAAAAATACTTCGTTCAATTTACTAGTAGTAAAATTTATTACATTTTTTTCTAATAATATGGTTTCGTAAGCTAAGTTTTGTTTTAAAACATGTTTATTACTAACCTTAAATAATTTTTAGCTCTGTCATTTGACACTAATAATATTATAATTTTTTTCTTTTAAATGTTTTATATAAAGCAGTAATTTTTCATAGCTAATAAAATGACTTAAAAAAAATGAATTAGTGTTTACAAAACGAAAAAGAAGCAAGTAAAATTTTTTCAAAAAAAAAAATGAAAATGTATAACCTAGTTATTTAGTTCTTTTAGAATAATGTAACAAAAAACGACTTTGTTTTATGTTAATTTATATTTTTTTTGAATTTTATGATCTTTTACTAAAATAAACACTGATTGAATTATTTATAAAAGCATAAAAAAAGCGTCACTTACAGCAAACACGCATTCTCTGTTATTGCCTAACTTAGCTTTCTCAATTATAATTGTTTTTAAAATTACAACTTTTACCTCTATCTCCGACCTACCTCATTTTGAGTTTAGCATCAACAATTAGAGTACAAGTTTAGCTTACTAAAGCATAAAGGTCTTAATAAAGGGAGTTCTGATGAATTTTTGCTTAATTTAAGTTAAGGATAAGAGTATGAAATTTTAATTGAGAATTAGAAAAAAAATTGGTGAAATTACAGTATCTTCAAATAAAATGAAGAAGAAAAGATAGTTTTAAGATAATGAGGTTTCACAAAGTGCAAAGTTTTAAACATGCTTAAAAAACTGTTGTGCATTACTCTAAAAAATAATTAAATTCTTCAAAGCTTTTATAACAAAATTTCATATAACATACATTAGTTATTAATTTTAAATTTAAATTGTTTTATTAATTTATTGAATATTTTAGTTTTACTAACGCTTTTTTATAGGCTTAAAAATATATGTTAAATACATCTAAAAATGTCTTTAAAAAATTTATTGATATGCTAAAAACCATCCTTTTATTTAATGTTTTTAAAAAATATGAATATTTTTAATGTAATAACTTTTTTCAACAATATACTTTCTACTAAAACTTGTAAGTTGTACTGAAAACTATAGTTGGTTATAGTTAAACAAAAAAAAAAACAGTATGTTGAAAATGTTTTATCAACAAAAAAAATTATTTTCAGTAATTTCATATCTTTTCAGATACTTTTTAAATGTGTAAGTTTAGAATCACAGTCGTGTCATATTTAATTTGAGATTTTTACTAAAGCATGTTTCAAACAAACGTGCAACAGCAACCCAACTAACAACGAACACAAAAAGAAAATCATGCAAAACTCGTACCGACAAATAAGGGCCGGACTCTCCGGACCTTTGAACTTTTTGTACGTCGGAAAGTTTGGCCAATGGCCGGATAATTTCCCTGACCTTGGGGTTGATTAATGCCGCGGAGCCAACTGCAACCTGCCATCCATCAACCAATCAGTGAGTTGAAAATATTTAAATCAACAAAAAACATCATTCAGTAAATACAGGCAGAATAGAAAAGCAGAGAACGAAACAAATTAAAGAATGTTGTGTGCATAAGAAAATTTACATATATTTATAAAGATTGCTATAAAAAGCAAGAACATTATTTTGAATATTTATTTTCAACTTTTGTTAAAGTGCTTTATAAACTAATATTATATTTAAAACAGTTATGTCTATACACTTTAGGCTACTTTGTTGAATTATTTTCTGGCTCATAATTAGAAAAAGTATAATCACAACAACTAAAAAAACATAGAGTGTGATTTTTTACCTATTTCTGTCAATGCAAACTAAAAAACTTACAGTCAAATGTGTTAGAACTGTGGTAGGTATGAGTTTTATTTAAAACTTTTTGTTTAAAATAGGATTTAAAGGAACAGTCAAATATTTATGATACTGTGTACTTAATGAAAAACATTAAACAAGTTTGTTATTAGTTGATTTTAACTTTTTTAAAATAATAACATTTTTAGAACTTTTATATTTAATTAAGTAGTATTATTTAAAATAGTTTTTTAGTGAAAAAAAAGATATCTTGAATACGTTTAGTACTAGTTTAATCTTGATTACTTAATAAAAACCCTAAAATTCTAAGAGGTGTAGAAACAATTAAAGTCAATTTTTTTTTAAACATTAGGTTTGAATAAGACTTTTTTTAGATGCCATATTATAAATAATAAGCTAAAAAGAAGTTTAAAAAAAAAACCTAAACTGTTTAAGTTTAAAAGCAAAGTATTTTGAAAAAAAAAATAGTGCATTAAATTTACGAAAAAGATCTTTAAGATTGTTGCTTATGTAACTTTTTGTAAAAAAGTACACATAATTCAAATAATTTGAACACTAAGGAGTAAAATTGGTTCTGAGTAATGAAATTCTTACAGGAAATCTTAACACTTGGATAAAAACAAAACTTTTAAACTTGGCTCAGCGCAAAGTTCTAAACTTTTGAAACATATAATAACAATTTAAACATGAAAGTTACATTTTTTAGCTTATTTCTACGCACAATAATTAGTTTATCAAAGTAAAAAAAAGTGTGTAAAGGCTGCACAAAAACAGCAAAAGTAACCAAGTTTTCAACGAATAGTACTAATTTGTGTTCTGCGTTTAAGTTTAGCATGCATTTTTCAAAGAAAGTCTATTTTTAAGTTAGCAAGCATAGCTTATACTAAAGTTATATATTTGTAATTTCTATGTTTTCTATATTTAAATTAACCATAAATAACTTTAAAACGATTTTGCATTAAAAAGTCTTAAAAGAGCAAGAAAAGTATTTTTTCTCCTCTAGAGTTGAGACCTTATTATTTGTTTTCAAAAAATCTAAACATTTAAACCATAAGTCCTTCAGTTTCCAGAGTTTTCTGATACATATAACTGTATTTTATCGAGTCATACTTGTACGTTTTTATACAGCTCTAGTACAATTGCTGTTTATCTAGTTTTTATTAATAAACAGACGTGGTAAAAAGTAAAAACTGTATTATAAAATACCTTCATAATATTTAAAATATCATCTTTTGAGGTTTTAAAGTACTGGAATGTTTCTAATTAAGTAATTTTTATGTATTATTTTTCATAATGATTAGATAGCAAACAAATGGGTTTACTATGATCTTTTGTTTTTGAGAGAGAGTTCAAACTTCTAAAATATATTATGGAAAAACATACTAATTAAAAAGCGAGCTTTATTTTATTATGTGTTTACTTTCAGTTTTTAAACGATAAGTTTATTGTGTAATTATAACAGTAAATAAGTAATTTTTGCTTTATATTTTCATTTATTTCACTAATGTATGATAACGTAAGTTTGTCTTTTAATAATTTTAACAATTAACTTAGCTTGATTGGTATATAACTCGTATCAAAATAGCCTACATAGTTTAAATAGTTATTTTTTGAAAACAATTTTACAACAAAATTTACTAAAATGTCAAAAAATCTTGCAAACACTTTACTAGCTAAAATCTGAGTATACTTTTCTATTTACAAGCCACATATAATCTTTTTATTTAAACACACAAAATACTGATTTTTTTAATCACAAAATAAGTCTAAAATTAACTAATTTGGTTTACCTTACAAATAAAGTTTTCGATTTTTTAAAGCTTATTTTTACATACCAATACATTAAATGTTATTGATGTTAGACGAAAGCATGTTAGAAAAAAAACTTTGAAGTTTCTTTTACTTATTATTTATATTTATTTTATTTACAATATATCATTAAGACACTTTACAAATTATAACTATTTGACAGCTAAGACAAAAAAGTTATTCTTACAATATTTATAGTTTTAAGACAGGTTTAAACTTAAAAAATAGTTGTAAAACATTATTTTCTCCGAATATAGTTTGATAGTTTAAGAAGGGTCTACAACAAGGTCTATTTGTATAAAAATTTATATTAGAAAACAAAGGAATTGAGTGGTTATATACACTTTAATTTCATAAAGAAAGATTAATTAAACATAATCAATAGTATGTTTATTAATGTTAATTTACTAATTTTAACAATTAAAAAAGTACTACAATAAACTTTCAAGACTAGTAGTAAATTTAACAGTATTTTCTAAAATTATGTTAAAACTAATTCTTTTTGTTATTGTAGTCAACCTTTTTTGCAGTTTCTCAAATTAACACTTAAAAGATATAGTTTTATAGTTTTATTAAATAGTTTAGCTATAAAAAGCTAGATAGTTGTTTAGTTTTTTTTAAATTAAAAAATAAGTATGTAAAGTTAAACAAAAATATTTAACAATTAATAAATGACAGTTGTCAATAAAGATATAGATATACTATATATGAATAGCTGTTCACTAAAGTTTTTACTTTAGTTTAATATACAATTTATATACCACAATATCTAACTTTAACTTTTTTAGTTATAACTTAGATTATCATTGTTTTATAGTAATTGGCCTTAACAAACTGACAACTTTTTTGTGGGACGTCGTAGTTTATAAAAAAAGTATGTAGACAAAGTTAAATAAGAACTTTAAAAAATATATCCGTCTATTACTATAAATTCTTGCTATCAACTAAATTTGCAACATATTAGTGTATTTTATATAAAAAAAGGTAAATATTTTTTTGTAGTCGTTTTTCAACTTAAAAGATAATTCGCGAGACGAAAGTTTCTAATTGACGGATCAGATCCGGCCTGTTAGCCATAGATTGTCGACCCAAAACATCAAGCTCATTAAAAAATATTACTTTTGAAGATAACAAACTAAGTTCTTGTGAAAAATATGCATGTTCTTTTGTATTTTTTATTGAAGGTTCTTTTTGACTTCTAGAACAGGGTAGGCAAACTACGGCCCGCAAACAAAAATTTGAGACTCGTGATGTACTTTTCAGCTAAAAACTTATTTTTTTAAAACAATAAAAGAAAATTTATTGTGGTAAAAATTCACAGTTAGGTTTTCAATTAAACAATTAGTAACTACAAGTGCTTTATTATTGCTTATTTTTAAAATATTGGTTTAAAATAGTACTGTTTTATTAATTATTACAACTACATGTTTTACTGTAGCCTGCAAAAAAATTTTTTCTGTATATTGCAGCCCTCGAGGAAATTTTTCTAAAAAGTTGTTTCGCGATGAATAATAGCCTGCCGACCACTATTCTACAAGTACCATATTTTTAAAAGCTCATAAAACTTTTTATCCAATTTTACTCAAAGCCGTCATAGCTAGTATAAATTGTAAAACATAATTTTTTTATTGCACCACTTTTACATATTTTCCTTTGTAAAATAAAAACTTTATATTTTATTTTACCTTTTGAAGTTTTCTTGAAATGGTTACGTTGTGCCATTTCCCATCATTAAAACTTCCAGTCAGTGATTCAAGGTACAAGTCAACATCTCCAACTCCCAAGTTGACTACAAGTGCCATCTTGCCACTAATCATGCTCAATATGATATAGTCAGACCCAGGCCCTTCAAAAAGCAAGTATTTTGTACAGACATAGTAAACTGTTGTAAAACCAGCTATCAAAACTTGAAAGTAGTCAAAAAGTAGAAGTATTTTACATCAACATTTTTAGTGAGTGCTTTCTTGTAGTAGTACGTTTTATGGTAGCATAACTTACTTAGCAAAAAAACTATTTTATTTATTTTGCATCTCTCTGTTTTAACTTACCAGTGTGAAGTAGTAAACCGTTAGCATGTTTAGTTTTAAAAGCTAGTGAAATGTCGTCTTTTTGGCTTCTCACTCCTCCTCTTCCAACTTTGTACTTGAACCATTGTAACCCATTAAAAGAGGCTACTGCGTCTCCACCTTCTGATTATTTGATATTGTTCGTTTTGATTAAGAAATTCACCATGTAAATATACAAAATAAATAAATAAATTTAAGCAATATATGACTTTTTGTACTTTTTTCGTGGTTCTTTATTAACTTAAAACAAAACAAACTCTTTTAATTTTTTAGTAATAAAAACCCATGTCGTTTATAGTTTAAAAACATTCACAATCTAATTCAGTTATTTTGTTTATTACTACATCTTATATATTTCTCATCTTTTTTCTTTTAGTAAGGTATTATAAAGGAAACAGTAAAACAACCAATAATTTAAGTGAAATAAATAACAATATACTAACGAACGAAGCTTAAAAATAGATTATAGCTAGTAAAAAGGTGCACAAAAATTCAAACTTAGACAAATTAAATTGTAACTATACTGAATTGTAGTGAAACATCTCTTTTAATAAATAGCTTTTATTTTTTAGAGTCTTTTAATCTTTACAACTAGACCTTCATAAAAAATTATTTTCTTAAACTTAAAACATTTCTAAAATGGGGATTACACGAATGTTCAAAAGTTACTATGACATGAACAGTTTTAGTATATATATATATAAAATTATATCATATTTGTTTAATTTTTTTTTAAATCATATTTTTATTAGTTAGATTTACATTCAAATTTCTTTTTTTCTAATTCAAATGATCTTTTGAAATAAGGCATCTTAAAGTTTTTTTTATAAGAGCTTAAATTATCAACATTTGAATTTCTGTAATTTGAATTACAATGTAACACTAGTAAAAAGATAATAAGATTATTATTACGTTTGTAGTTTAGCAACAAATCGAACAAACACGACAAATAATTTTTTTTAGTTATAATTTTTAATACATTCAATTAAAAAGAGCTGCGGCATAACAAAATTCATTTTAATTACAGAGTTTTGGTTTGTTTAAGTAAATAGTTGTTGTCTTTATATTAACTAAATAAAATTTATTTACACACTGTTAAACAATTTGAGGTATTAGGTTTTTTTTAATTTTATTTTGTACAATTTACGTTGTTTGTCTTTACAGTGGTTTACGACTCGATAACCGAAAGGTTCCTTTGTACACCAAACTTTTTGAGCACTTTTCTTTTATCGTCCAATAAACAATATATCAGATGCTCAAAAATTGCTGAATTTATAGAATATTTTATTAGTGTTTTTTTTTTGTTTGTATTTTTTCACCGGTTATAAAATTCAAACACACCTAACGAACAAAATTTTGTTTAATTTTATTCTTGAAAATACATTTGCTTTTTCAAATATAGGCTCTGTGCACAGACGCACTTGTTTTGTAAACAGTACATTTTTTTCATAGTTCAATATTAGTTTCTTTTACATCAAGACTTACATAACAAAACAGAAGGGAATTGAATTAAATTTTATGCAATACTAATTAGAAATACTTAAGGTAACACTTGTTTTGTTGAAAAACTTATTATTTCTAACTTGAATAAATATTAGTAATATAGTTTTACAAATAACAAATATACAAAACTTTTTGTAGATCACGCTAAGTAGCATTAATAAGTTTCTTTGAAAATTATTAAAAAAACTTTTTGTTATAGAATGCTTGCTTTTTATTTTTTATATTTAGTTAAATTCGTTTAAAATTTAAAAATTACTTCTAATGATCAAAGTAACTTGTTGAAACTAAGGATTGTGTTTTAATATTTCTATATAAGTTTTAGATTTAAAATATATAACCTGTTGTACAGTAAAAAGTAGATTTTTTCTAAGATTTTGGTTTAGGTAATGTTCTTAACATTATATGCTTTTTTTTTTTTACTTTGTCCTAATTGTTTTTTGAGTGAAACTTATCACAAATAGTCATTTATACATGATTTAATTCTATTTATACTTTTTTTTTAAATTTTACTTATCCTTAAAGCGTTTCAAATAAGCGTTGTTATATAACTTGTATCGAATTAAACTTTTGTTCTACAAAAAAGAAAATAGACATTGAACATCTAAAGACAACTTTTTTTTATGTTATGAGCTGCTTCACTATAAAAAAATTATTGCTTTCCGTAGATGTTAAAGAGTTAATATAAAATTATTAATATATTAATAAAACTTTTAAAATTAGTTATTCAACCACGAATACGAGTGTTAAGTTAGCTTGACCGCGTTTTTCAAGAATTTTTAAAAAATTTCCAAACTTTGGACCTAATTATTTTCCTTATCTTAATAGCTAATTAACTTTTTTTTTTCTTCAAGAGTCTAAACGGTCCTTTGCCTTTAAATTAAAAAAAAATCCATTGGATTGAAGTTTGGTTTTTTGAGTGGGGCCCCTTTGAAAAACTGGGTTTTGTTATAAATTTTTTTATTTTATAAGTTTGAGTAAAAAATAAAAATAAAAATACTAATATTTTTCTATCTCCTTATTAACATGTGAATTAATGGCCATATTTTTTTCTTTTTACTAAATGTCAATATTTGGTACAATTTGGCCTTAATTAGGTTTTTTTAGGAATTTTTTAGGAATTTTTACTCAAACTCATAAAATAAAATTATTCATAAGCTAAAAGTATTCTTTTTTACCAGATGATCTATTCATAGCATTCACAGTTGCAATGCTAACAATTGAAGCTGATTTTAAACATGATTCCGGACACAGTTTGGAACGTGTTCCTTTATTATATTTTTTTAAAGTATCGAGGTCTGACCTACAAAGATGTATAATCAGCAGAACTTAAATGTGTAATTTACACAACTATCTCTTTTGTTAAATATAAGATATTTTCTTCTTAGACCAATAAAATAAAGTAGAAACTAATTTTAGTTTCATTGCAAAGTAATTTTCAATGAGTTTTTTTTATATCTCTTTTACACTGTACAAATTTAACATCTTTATAAAACAGAACTGATAAGTTCTTAGAGTTCCAAAAATTACTTATTGTTTGTTCTTTTCGGTACATTTTTAAAAACTATTTCAATAAAAGGGATTTGGCATCCAGTCCATTCTTTAGTAATATATAATTAATAAGAATTGAAACGCTTAAGGTGAGCAGAATTTTTAGTAAAGTTTTTCTTAGTCAAGTTTTTCTTCATTGTTGCAGTATAGCTAGTATATAAAATGTTTTACAGTAAAAAAAGGCTTTCTTAAAACTGAAGCTCTTAGTTTGTCATATCTTCTTTTTACCTTAACCTAAGAATGAAAGTTTGTTATCTACGTACCTGAAAACTTTTAAGTTTGAATTAATGTGTAGTAATACCTTATACTTTATATGGTGCATGAAAATATTAACCATTGTACGTCCTAATAAATACCCATTGCTATACCATTAACTGGTCAATAAAGAACATTTTTGAAACTTAACTCTACTTCTTCCTTAGCCGATATTTATAGTCAATAAAACTCCTTTTTTTTAAGAATAGGAAATTTTAAAGGTTATAATGATTCTTCACAAATAATTCATAATAACTAACTAAATAATGTTCATTTAAAGGTACACTTATAAAAAAAATGTTTTATATCAAAACAGTATGTCATAAGGTGTTTTAGTTCTCCCGAAAAAGTAAAAATAAATCTTTAATAAAACACTTTAAAAACCACCTTAAACTGGTTCCAATGAGCTACTTAAAAACTAAGTCAAACCAGGTCAGAGAGATCTATTAATATATAAAACCTGTCTAAAAGGTATAAGTTATGAACTAGGCCATATAGAACATATTGATCTAACTAGATCAGAACTTTCTTGTACTTAATCTTTGTTTTCAACTAATCAAAAAATCTTTGTTTAAGTTGGGTTGTTGCTAAATTTTCTTTTACTGAGCCGAACCTTTTATATTTGGATCTACCATTAACTATTTTCAACATTTTAGAAATATGTTGATGTTTGTTTGAAAATATAATACCTGATCATTTATCGGATTTTGTGTTGACAACCGTCTAAAAAGACTTAATCTTTATTATACTACGTTCTATTTCTTTTTTTATCAGTTAATTTAAATGTAATAAAGTTTACAAAAATTGTGTTTTGTAGCTTAAATTTAGAAAATAACCTATTTTTAGATGAACTTAAGTTTAGAAAGCTGATTTAAATATTTCTGAATATATAATTCTTTGTTAACATTTTTAATTGGATGCGAAAAGTTTATCCCAAAACTTTTTATTCAGTTCCTTTTCACCAAATTTGTAAGATGACAACTTAAAATGTTTTAAAAGTCAAATGATCTAGTTTCAGTTTAACAATTCTGTCTGTCTTTTTAATATTTATTCATTTTTGTTTTAAATGTATTCATTCTCTTAAATACTAACAATATCACTTCAATAACAAAAAAACATTTATTTAATTTTATTTTAAATGATCTTTATCTGACGTTACCAAATTTATTACCCTGGAAAAACTATATTTTATAACATCGATAGAAAAACGTACAACCAACATTTCCACCTTTTAATTGTACTTGAATTTCGAATTTTAAATTATAGCTACCATCTGTTTTGACCGAACTATTTTAGTCAAACAATTGTTTAAAATACAAGTAAAAAAATTACAGTTTTAAAATTTGAGCCTAGAACAGAAGTAATTTATCAACACTAGTTAAAGTTGTGAAAAAATGTAAAAAATGTTTTTCATTTGTACACAGAAATAGACTAAATAGACAGAAATAGACTTTAGTAAAGCTGTTCATTAAAAAAAAAATAAAGTTATAACGGGTGTTCATAAGAACATACTTTTAAGTGAAGTAAAATAGTATTTCTTCCAATTTTTTTCGTTAAAAGAATTAGAATTATTTACTTCTGATTAAGCTTACTTATTTTTTCTTTTAAAACTATAAATCATTATATTTACGAAAAAGTTAACTGCATAATTACATTTTAACATGATAAAAACACTTATTTCAAATGCTTACAAAACAAGACTGTTTTATACTTATACTAAACAAGCCTTTAAACTCAAATGATTTAAAACTATCTATTGATGTTCATTATCTCAAAACTTTTTTTAATATATTGTTAGAGTTTAATGTCAAAGTATATCTTTTCAGTAAAGTTTTTTTATAAATTAAGCGAACTTAAAGCTACAATTTGTTTTTCAAGAGTCCTAAAAAGTAAAATACTCAAATTTCTAGCTAACTTGACTTATCTGTTAAACTACATATATTGCTAATTTTTATGTTACTTCACCAGATATTGAATCTGTAAAGTAATATTTACAAAGAACATTTGTGAATCTTTATCGTTTTTTTTGAAGTAAAATCAAATCTAACCTTTGTTATGCAAACATAATAAAGTTATATATGTAACCCATAGAAAAATATATGGTTAAAACACTAAATTAAATAAATTATTAATAAAAAAAGTTTCATCTCTATCGGTTTCTAAAAAACTTACCTAAAATAATATAAATTGCAATTGATAAGCTAAACTATTTAAAACGTGTAACTTAGTTTTGACAATTTTAATGAAAATAAATGATTACAAAACAACAAGTGCTTTTATATGGTGAGTGACTGAAATATACAATTAAAATTCAAAACATTGTCAGACAATGGTAGTATAAAGATACAATTAAAAGACTTATAATACAATTTCTAAGCTTTTGTAGTTGCAAGTTCTCTTAATTATAGAAATTTTTAGTTATTGATTATCAAATTAGGAAGCTTATAAGTTTAATTAAACCAGTTGTAAAATAATATTTTTAATATTCTCATAAAGAATGTTTTTAATTGAAAAGTACAACGTAGGCCGCAGTTTGCTTCCCCTCTTTAAAGTGAAACGTGAAAAATATTTAATTTACTTTTCATTCTTTTTCTAGCAATAGTGTAGTATAATAAAAAAAAAATACTAATAATATACAGCTAAAATTGTTTTAAAACTTTTTCTATAAGTCATACAATTTAATTTATTAACTATTAAAAAAATTTTTATCAACTTCATTGTAAGTAATAAAAAAAAATCTTTAACAATTTAATGAGAATCGTTAGATGGGAAAGGATCTAAATTGCACGAATGCACAAAATTGCACGAAGCCAAATTTGCACCAAGGGTCAATTTTGCAGGAGATACATTTTTGCACGAGAGTAAAAAATAAAGAAAAAAACAAAAAGAAAAACAAAAAACTAAAAAATAATTAAAAAAAAAAGTTACTGACCGAGGGTGAGGGTTAGGGGAAACTGTGAAAATAAAAATAAGTGCAAAAATGTCTCCGTGCAAAATTGTCTGCTCGAGCAAAAGTTTCTTCGTGCAATTTTGTTTCCTCGTGCAAAATTATCTTCGTGCAATTTTGTCCCCTCGTGCAATTTTGTACGCTCGTGCAATTTAGACAGCTAGCCCGTTAGACAATACAGATGAATATTTTGACCATTTTTTTTTACAGTTTGGTTTTTACAACTAAGAAATTTGTTTTTATAATGTTTTACAGCTTACTTCAAAAACATGCTAGTCAACAAAAAAAATATTTTGTCGAAATAATGTTTATCAAATATTTTATATTCAGCTAACAATGGAACTTGTAAACATTGTTAAATATGTTTGTACTAAATAACTAAATTATAAATTATGTATTGAATCTTGAAAGGTGAATATATAGCCTTTTTAATGGATTTAAGGTCTAAAACATGAACATAAACGATCTTTTGAAGTTAATATGAATATGTTTTTTGTTAAACAGCACGAAAGTTGTTAGTTTCAGAAATACATTATTAAGTATAATATCATATAGAAACGTTTACTACTTTTAATTAACAAGTTTACAAGTGGCTTATGACAGTTCGTGAATTTTGATGTTGTTTGTTAGATGGCTGTTTGCTTATAATGTAAATGTAAAATTAAACAGAATCTTATTTTTATTTTGAATTGCGACACTTAACGGATGATAATGAGGTTTCGTGTTTACAGTGATCTCACCTGAAGTGTCTACCCTTGGCATAAACAAGCCTTGGGCAAGGCTTACTTCGTTTGCCCCGAGTAAGATAGGTGCTGTAGGTTTATAAAATCAAAAATGTATAAGTCAATACTTTTAGACTACTTAGTAGAATTATAAACAAGAATAGTATATTGTAACAAACATTCTGTCGTTTTAAGTATCGTTTAAAATGTGCTGTATTAAGCTTACAAGTTTATTTTTAATATTTATATAAACTTAAGTATCTTAATAACAGTAGTTTTTACAAAATATTGTAGAATAATTAGACAATTGATAGTTTTAGTGTTATTCTATAAGAACTTATGAATTAATTTAAAAGATATATATAAGTATTGATTTTCAAAAACAAAACTTAAAGTTAAACCTTTTTATATACGTATATGTTAAATGTTTTTCACAGTTCTTATATTTTATGTTATAACTAAGTTAATAAAACAATGTATTTTATACTAATAGTTCTAAAAATACCTTTATCACAATAAGGACCAATAAAGTGTGTTTTTGAGCAATCGCAGTTTACTGTATTCTGTTCAACTTTGCATATGCCATCGTTTTTGCAAGGACTTCTGGAAAAACTTTTGTTAACTTATGTAAACAAAATTAAGATAAAACTAAGCAACTTTGTACATAACTCACAGTTAACTTATTTAATTTGTAGTGTTCGTTAGAACACTTTGACTATTTTAAAATAAAAATAACTTTGTTCATTGACCATACGACAGCTGAACAAATCAAAAAGTTTATTAGTAAGGTATTATATAAGTTTTTTTGTTTGTTAAAAAATTCTTGTTTTAGTTTTAAAAATAATTAAATTTTGTTTTGACTGAAAAAACGTGAAAGCTTTTTTTTTACACCAGTTTGAATTCTTATAAAACTTGGCTTATCTATTATTTAATTTTTTTTTAAATGCAACCGTAGATAAACTTTACATTTTAAAGTATAAAATAAAACAAGAACATTATTTTAGGATGATAAAGCATTAAAACATTTTTCTACGTTTTGCGATTGCTATCTTTTTTTTCAAACGAAACTTTTGTTGTAAAACAATCGATTTCTCTCTAACTCACTTTTTACACAAACAACTGACCGGAAAAAATCAAAAAACTTAACTAATTAAAGTTTAAAACAAAAATATCAGACAAAACATAAACTAAGCAAAATGTCACATTATTAAACAAACTTTGACAGCTTGCAACGTAGTTTAAAAAATAAAGTAAACAAAAAACAGCGTTGCTTTAGTTTTTAAAATATTTCTGCTGCTAAGTTGCATCTTTAAATAAAAATCTATGATATTTAACTTTTTTTTAATAAAATTATTTATTTAAATGATTATTTTTATTTCAGTTTTTTTAAATTCACTGTTTATAAACTTTGAATGTCTTGTAATGAAAGTCTAAATATTCTATTAGCTAACGACTTTAGCTTTCACAATACAAATGTAATAGTTTTAGATTTTCAATTTTTTTTTTACTGATATAGAAAACTGTATAACATTAATCATCACTTCTCTTTAAACTTAGTTTACGAAATAAATAAAATTAAATTTAAGTTATTTAATAATATTCATTGAAATACAATACCCGTTACTTAATTCTAAAATACCAGCTGAACCAAATTAAACTATCTATTTTTTTCTAGAACTTTTCCATTTATCATTATTGACTTTTTTAAGTGATTGTTCTACAAGTTCTGCCGTCTAGTTTTTCCTTAAACAATGCTCGAAAACTTTATTAAAAGCTATTATAGAACAACAAGTTGCGAAAATGTTAAAAATAGTTTTTAACTTTAAGTTTAAAAAAAATTATTCACATAAACATGAACAAAAGAATACAGCATTGTTCAGTCGTGCTTTTGTTATCTATTAAAACTTTATTGAGACATTTATCAAATATTCATAAGTCTTCCTTTCCGCAACTCTTTATTGACAAATATAAAAATCTGCACTGCTAATGCCTCTTTATTTAACCTTTTTTGATTTATTCATACGTCTTAAGTGCTGCGAACTTTGTCTTAAAAGACTTCTTAGTGTTTGTTGTGTGTTTTTTCTTTTTGTTTTTTAAACCATATTAGGGATCTAAAAAAAACCATAAACTCACTCATAGAAAAAAATTAATCAATAAGTAAGATTTAAAACTGATTAGTCCAGTCAACTGTATATGAGGTGTTATATAAAGCTCTCATTATTTTTATTTGTTTCTGACTAGAATTTTTTCCAATAAATCAATGAATTTCTCCTTTGCTAATTGTAATTTACGCATCGCACGTCTGATTTCTTATTAAAGAACCTATAAATCTTTATTTGCTTAAAACTAGTAAATTTAAAATTCAGTCAATTTGTTCATTTTTTATCGATAAATATATACTTTGTTTCAATATAACTTTAATATTCAATCAAAGATACTTCAACAGTCATATAAAATTAAAAAAAGTCAAGTGTGTTGCTACGAAAAACTGAAAAAAAGTTATCTCTTAGAAATTTTTTTTTGAAGTTTGATAAAATAGTTTTTGATATTTTAAAAAGTTTAACAACTAATTTTTATGGACTTTTTTTGCTTATATGTAGTGATACTGTATAAAAATATTTTTAAACTTTTATAAAACTAATACTACAATTTATTTTTCTGTTTACATTTTCGATTTAGATAAACTTATAAAATCTGTCTATTTATGCATTTTATAACTTCTCAGACATTAAACTTTTTATTAATTTTTACTTAAAATAAACTGTTTCAACTTGTCATTTAAGAAACAATTCAATATCAAGTTTTCTTTGAAAAATATGAAATACTTATTCATTTTTATATCTAATTTAAGAATGTTTAAATATTTACATACTTATGGTTTGCTTGAAGTATGAACATTTTGTCATAATCAGCGTGTAACTAGCTGATATATTAACCATGTACAAACCTAAAAAAACTTTAGAGACTAACAACCCAGCCGCAGATGTATAGTTTACTGCAAAGCAGTCTCGCATTAGCACAAACTTTTCTATCCTACTGCGCTGAACTCTAATGCAAACGCGAAAAACAGTCACCAATCAATAAGTTTTGTGCGCTTTTACTCGATCTTTTATCTACTTTTTATAACTTTAAATAATTAAAGTTTTTTCGTAACCGTATCAAACATGTTTTTAAAACTTGCAAATCTTGTTTAGTTATCGAAAGATCTTTTTAAAAAACATTAGTTGTACATTTTGTCTTATCATGATCGTAATTCTTTTATTTTAAATATATACAAGTACACTTTATTTTAATTATCATGTTTTAATCCTTACTAATTTATAATAAAAAAACTATCTGGAATCCACTATTTTAGATTAACACTTTTTACTTATCAAATTGTTAAAACTACCACATTAAATTCTTATTTAAGTCAATCTTTTTTGAAGTTATGACAAAAACAAAAATGTTTAATTTTCATTCGAATAAAACATATTTTAGTACATTTTAAGGTAAATTAACTTTTATTACTCAGTTATTTAAGAAAAATAGTAACTGGTAAATCAAAAGGTTTACTTTGTTAGATTATGTTTTTCCTTAGTTTAAAATTAGTAGATATTTTTTAATCAATAAAGTTGAACAACATACCAAAACACTTTGTAAAACAGCTTATGATAGTAGTTGTTTCTCGAATACGACATACAAAATGATATAAACAGTTTTGCTTAAATCTCTTTATATTGAGTTATCTTGTTTTAGTAATTATTAAAACTTGATGTGGCATATTTTTCTATAAAATAAAAATAACCAACTTTATACTTTTTATGTAGTTTTTTGTTCTCAAAAACGATTAATAGTTTAATGCTACAGCATCTACTACATTACCATTCAGTCTAAAACACCTGCAAATACAAAATGCTTTAACAGACTATTTTTTAATGTACTTCAGATTTTTTTAAACTAAACTATAAGTGTGAGATTATAAGTAAAGTTCCTGAAGAGCTATGATATAAAATGTCTTTTTAAAACTGCCACTTTAAACTTTATAAACTATTTTCTAAATATGATTTCTGGCTTCTCAGTTCATAACTAGTCTTAAGGCTTATTTACAAGTAGTTTTACCATAAAAGAAATTCCAATCTTGTTGCAACTTAATAAGAAGGCTGTATATGAAGTGAGGTTATCTAAAGTTCTATACAAATGTTTTTAAGTTTTAAGAACATACAAAAAACGTGCCAAGACTGTAATTGCTGTGATATATTTACGCATGTAAAAAAACTATATTAAACATAAAACGGTTGGAAAAAATCTATCAAAATCATTTATGTCATACTTTTAAATCTTTATTTGTATATTAATATAAAATTTTGATTTTTTATCAAAGTATACTATATAACTTAAAGTATTTAATACACCTATAAGATATTGCATATACTTCTAAATGCTACACTTTTCGATAGCTCTCTTACCAGTTTATAAATCAAAAAATTTCTAACTAACTCTACTTTTTAGTTTTAAAATCTCTTCTAGTACGTCGTAAAAAATTCAACATTTATATTTAAAGTCAAAGCGTTTAGTTAATCAAAGTTTGAATAGGTTAAATTTAAATGGAAACTTTATGGTTATACAGTAAACTTTAAGTAATAATAGCTATTTGTATATTTGGGGAGGCATAATTCGAAACCTAAGCTTTTTTATTTATGCATACGAATTTAATTTTTTAGCAGAAAAATATGTTTATACAAATTTGTTATACTTTCAAACTAAATTAACAAAGTATCAATACGTACCAACCTATTTATCACAAGAATTACTTATCTACGCTTGAAAAAAAAAGGTATTTTAATTTCATAATTATTTATTGACGCAGTTTTATATGAAAAGGAGAAAACAAAAAGTTTTATGTATAAAGTCAATAAGTATTTTTTTTAATTTGATCTAAATGTTAAAAATTTATCATCAGTTTTATATCTTATCATCTTGTCAACACTTCATAAACCTTTTTTTCAATCTCCGCTTCACCTTCTCCTTATTATATCTTTGAAAACTCAAGTAGGAGCTCTCTTTAGAGACCGTGTCAGGGTGAAAATTTGAAGGTTGAATAATTCATGCTGACTTTCTATTACTTTAAACCTCTCAACGCCTGCGTTATTTACCAGTCAAATATTTCAGTGAAAATAAAATCTCAAATAAAACACAGGCTATACTAAGCTTTCATATAAAGTATAGTATTTTACAACAAAACATATTTCTAATCAGTAATTATGAATTTTTAAGGTAACTTACTTATTTTGATTTAGAAATAATATAAAACCAAGATAAGTTATAACCGTAAGTGTAAAAATTTTCTTTTAGATTTCACTAATTAAAAGAAAATTATAATTAATTGATAAAACCTTTAAAAAAAATTAAGCTGACTCCGCAGGTTTAAATTTGTCTAACAATTTTTAATTTGAAATATTTTATGGTTTATTGTAAAACTATGAAAAAACTATGAAAAACTATGAAAAAACTATGAAAAAACTATGAAAAACTATGAAAAAATATGTTACTATGAAAAACTATGAACTATGAAAAACTATGTTTCAATTTCTATTCTAAATATTAAAACTGCCTGTTTTATTAGATTTTTTAATAACTTGTGTCATATTTAATAAGTATTTAAGTTGAAATAAATATTTTAGTTTTAGTACCTTAAAAGTTTAATTTACTCGTTATTTCATATGATTTTAAGTTTAATTGTATTTTAATTATGTAAACAAAAAATTAGCTAAGATAAAAGCCAAACTTCAAATTTTAAGATTTGTTTATAAACTTTTTAAATTCCTCATTTATAAACTTACCTTTTTATTTAAAAATTTTTAACAAGTAACTTTATTCCCCAGTAAGTATTTACAGTTTCAGTACTACAAATTTAACAGAAAAAATTTTAAAGTCAAGTACGTTTAATTGTTTGATTTAAAACAAATTACAATATTAAATTTAATTACACCTATAATTTTATAGAGTTTTTTAGCGAATATTTCAAACGCAATTAGTTAATACTTTGGTAGGCAGCAAATTTTAAAACGCAGGTCAATTTTTCTAGAATAAGTTACTCGCGGGCTGCACTGTATGTATAAAAAACTTCCGCAACACCTATTTGAAAAATTTGCAGTAATCTACGAAAACATAATACACTAAAGTAAAAATGTGACAAAATGAGCAGTACAAAGGCACTAGTAATTAATAAGTATTAAACTTAGATCCTAACTGTAAGTTTTTACTACAATTGTTTTTTTTTGTTTTGAAAAAAATAAGTTTTCACCTAAAAAATACACCAGGAGAGTAGATTTTCGCTTTGCGGACTGTATTTAGCTCGCGCGCCACAGTTTGACCGTTAAAATAAATAATTAAAGTGTAAGGTACTTTTTTCTAACCAAACTTAATTCTAAATAACTTACTTAAAGAACAAAACAAAATAAATCAGTCTGGTTAAAGGAAACAGTAGTTTATTAAAAATTATTTATACTTCATGAAATTGTTTAGTTTTATATTTTATTCGGTATTTTAGTTTACAAAAAAAAAAAAACTGAACAATGCGAGGCATCAGTTTAAATTAAAAACTCGCGTACTATACATTTAATACGTCACTAAATAATTAGGACACTTTTTAATCTATAGCATCCTTTAATATTAAGATGTTTTTAGTTGTTTTTTATCAAAATAATGCTTCTACGCAATCAAGTTTAAGAATTTTATTGTTTTTTACTTCTTATAACAGTTTTTCGTATAAAAAGTGTGTTTAAAACAATTTTTGTTAAATTACTTTATAAAAAATTGTTTACCATAACTTTAAATTTATAAAAATGTTATTAATATAACAAGTTTTTAATCTTATTTAAAAAGCTATGTCTATAATTGTTTATGACTCGATAGCCGAAAGTACACACTGACTTTTGTGGTGTACGACTCGATAACCGAAAGGTTCCTTTGTACAACATATCGTTAGACCAAACTTTTTGAGCGCCTTTTTTTTATCGTTCATTGAACAATACTATGAACGACATAAATAAAACTCTCAAAAATTATTGTCGTAGGACCTGATGAACATCTTTTGGTCAAAAACCACAGATACAGTTTAAAGTTTTGACAAGGACGAATTGAGTAATAAATTCAAACTTTGTTCTTACGCATTTGTATTTAGTAATAACTAAATTAAAGTAAAAGAAAAAAACTCAATAAAATTTACAGCATATACGAAAAGAAAATAGATTCAACATCTAACACAAAATCAAATTTCATTTTGTTTAATTCAATATTTACGTGTCATTTTTTTTACAAACCGGCTAGAGATAATAAATCAACTCGATTCAGCTGTCAAAACTACAGGTTAGAGAGAACCAAACGAAGAGCCAAAAGATTGACAAAGTACAAGGCATTTTAGCGTGAGCACAAAAGTTCAGTGAATCGATATAGTGTGGGCACATGTTGTTCACCTTGTTTTGAGTAATGCGCTCACGGCAGCATATGTCGCAAAACATGTTATTTTGCTCTTAACACTTTCCTACCATTTGTTTATTGTTTTTACCCGTAAAAAGTTTTATTTTAAGTTGGTTTAACAGGGAGTTTGCTTCAATTTTTGCAAAATTTTAGACTTTTACTCTTATATAAAACCTTTAAATTTACTACAAAGTCACAAGAAGGCCTTATCAGATTTAAAGCAAGTTTTTTTACCAAAAACAACTGTAAAAAACTTTTCGTTTTTCTTTAGTATAGATATTAATCTTTGTCATTTATTCTCAGTAGAGATAGGTATTCTAAGTTACAAAACTCGTAGTACTTTCAAAATTTTTGAGCAACGAAATAAAAACAATATAACTTTGATTTATATGAAACTATTCTAAAGCTATTGAAAGTATTTAGCTTTTTCTTTAAGTCTATATAATTATTCGTTATTTAATTTTACTTCTTTTCAAAGCAATTTCAAAGTTTTATAATAAAAGAAGCAAAAATAAAAAACTAAAGAAGTGCAAAGTTCTTGAGCAAAACATTTACTTAAACTAGTAGAAATCAGCTCACACTTTTAAATATTGGCTTTGAGCTAAACCATAAAATTTTGAGTCTTTGTGGTTTTTCTCATAAGAGTAGACTGCTTAATTTCTGTGTCTGAACATAACAAATGTTGTCTGCTAATCCACTTATATATTGACTTCGACTTATGTCATACTTTTGGCTATTTTGTATCGTTACACGATTTAGTAATTTTCGTAGAAAACATGAGTTTTTTTGTAATAAATATTAGAGAAAAGCCCTATTTGTATAACTAAAAGTTGATTTAATATTCTTTTAAAGTTTTATTTAAAATTTAAAATTTAGAAATGTTTTTTAAACCAAAATGAGGTATTTCATTGAAATTTTAACCTTAGTTCAAACTTAGTCAGAATAAAAATTGTCTTTTTAAAATATTAAACTATAAACTAAGCTTGCTTAATTATCTTTTAGTTTTAGTAATAACTTCTAGCAAAACAAAAATTTCAAAGCAAAACAAAACTTTAACTGATTGCACTTTTGACTGAAAAATTATTGTTTAAAATTTAGTGATTACCGTCTACAACACAGCTGATTCAAAGACTGAAAAACTTTGTTTTATGTTTACAAATAAATGAGGTTTGTCAGTTACTGTACTTGCAGTTTAAATTTAACTTCAAAAGTCAACTGTTACATATGTATTTGATTAGAATATATTTAAACCGGGTCATTTTCATGCGAATATGCAGTCTTTTATATGATCCTGAGTAAGTAAATTTAGCTATCCAATAAAAAACAACGCTGCCATCGAAATGTTTACTTTTAAAATTGCCAGTTGTTGTGAGCAATTACGCTTCTCGTAGTTGGTTGGTGAAGACTTCAACCAAAACTTCATAAATCATTCACAGCTCAAGCGCTTTTTGTTTTTTTTTTACCTCGGGTTCAATTTTGACGTATTCTAAAGCAATTTCTAGTTTTAACAAGGCTTTGATGTGAAGTATACAAAAAATTAGTACACTAAATTACTCTAAATCAAGTCAACAAATGCTAGCTTCGAGAACTTAAACTTGAAATTTATTAAAAATAAAAATCATTAAAGTAGTAAAAAAAATTTAGCATTCTATCCAAAAACTACTACCATATGCTTAAATCAAAAGCGTTAAGTTTAGTAGTTAATATTGAAAAAAATTTACAAAACTGTATAAAAATTATTTCAGCAAAATAAACATTTAACTATATATTTCTTGACGCCAAAGGAAAAACAATAAGTGTTCTCTCTTATTATAATTTACCAAAAGTCAAAGTTAATGACTTGTTGCATAGTCAATTCACTTACAAGCTTAAATCTTGTTATTTAACCTGATTATAACTTATTAGTTGGCTTCAAAAAATATATTAGTATTGATTTTTTTCTATATAACTCATTAAAGTTTAACATAAGTGCAATTTTTCATGCTACTGTTTAATTAGCTTTTATTTTTCGTTATGCAACAACTGTGGTTAAATTTCTTGTTTTTAATTATTGTAACTTTTCATTAGTAAAGATGGTAGCATATGATGTTGTTTTAATAAAAATTAAAAAGATTTTGCTTATTTTTTTTGCCTGAAAAAATTTTCAAAAAAAATTGCTTAAATTTTTATGAATTAATGTTTGTGAGTAATAAACTAAATACATATGTTTTTATTTCCAAATTCAAAATATTTAATTTTTACTGGTTTATAAAATAAATTTAAGTTTTAAGATCACTAGAAAGATCAACATTTAAATAGATGTTTATATTTTTTCCTAAGTTTTATATATCGTAAATAATTTAATACATTTTTTGTACGTTTAAAAACTTTAAGTTTTGCTGTTTTTTACAGAACTTAATACATTTAATTGTAATGAAAACAAAAAAAAGTTGAAATGCCTGAAAAAACACTTACAATTATCTATGCTTTGAAAGCATTTAGTCATAATAAGGATACACAACTCTAAAACTAAGCGCAAAGTAAAAAACCGTAATATTTTAAAACTATGATTTACTTCTGCAAGTTTACTACAAAAATCTAAAAAATAGTTTATACTAAGTTTAAAACCGTTATTTATGTAAATAAGCTGTTTTTTAAATGATAGACTTAAACTATTTTTTAGGTTTTTTTATTTGCTCGTTATAATTTAGGATCCATTAAACAAAAGATCATTGTAATTGTTTTAAAAAGCACATTCAAAAAGGTTTTTGACAATCTTTTCTTTAAAATAATATGTTTTTTAATAAACCCTTAAAATTATCCTTTGAACAATTTTTTATTCTTCCTTTTTCTAAAAAAGTAAACTCAGACAGAAATGAAAACTATAATAGGTACTTTGTTTAATCAATGTCCTACACAAAACATATGTTTAATCAATTGTTTTTATGCTATTGATCCTATTTAAAAAAATTTAATGCAGACTTATCATATATTCCTATACTCTTTTATACACGTAGTTAGACATTTTTTGTTTTTTTAATAAATAAAAACGGTAATACAGTATGTAAAAACAATTAAAATTATTTTTCACCTAAGCCAAGGACGGTTATAGACTGCTTATTGGAGCCTATGTTAAGCTTGAAAATAAGAAAAATTTATTTCAGAAACTTTACCTACAATATGAAATGATAGTTTTGGTTGGTCTTTTTAATTTCAAAGAACTTTTCAAACTAGAAAGTCAAAATTACAAACTGTATAAATCATTTCTAAAAGTGCACTAAACATATGTCAAAAAGAGCGCAAGAGTCTTGTAGATACATTGGTATCAGCTGTAACTAGTTTTATAATATAAATTTATAATGATATCTTATAAAATTTAAACTTTTAAGAGTTTATTTATACAAAGTAAACCCTTCATTAACTTGCATAATACTTTTGATTTGAAATATTATTATTTGTAATTGAGTCAAGACGATGCGCTGTTGCTGAAATTTGGAATTTTAATTTGATAAAATTTAGTAAAGTAGTAGATAAAATGCAACAAATTTATATGTAGAAAATTTGCTTATTTTAGAAACATTATACTCAAAAATCGTATTTCATTTTATTTTTTAATAGTTTGTATTTATGTATTGTAGCTATGTATAAGTTTTTCTATTTTGAATCAATTGCTTCTTAACTACAGATTTATTTATTAATTATGATGTTTGCAAAAACAGCAAAAAATTTTTAAAGTTCGGTACTAATTGAATAAATTTAAAAAAAAATATTAAAACACAATTTATTTAAATCAAAAATTTCTATAAAAATTTATGCGAAGTCACTCTAGAAAATGGTATCTCAAATCAATCAAAATAAATTTTAGTGATATATTTTTAAATTGATAGTACGCTATTGAGACTATTAAATTCTATAAAGCACACTATAAAAAATAGAGCCTATAATAGGCTTTTGTGTTCTTTTCCTTTAATGCGTTTTGGTCAAATTTCATAGATTTTTCTAGCAGTTACGGTTACAAATATGTTTTGTACTTATTATCAAAGTTTAAATTAACTATTTATACAGAAATGTTGTTCAAGACTATATGGCATATGAACAAAACAGTTTACATAAGTGTTTTACAGCTTTTAACAATTTAACTTTATAATCAAAGTCTTTAACAAAGAAAATTGATAATTTTTATTCTAAGTCCATCGTAAAATTTACAAAATGTTTAATGAAATATTTTGCCTTGTAACAAAAACTTTTAAGTTTTGAACTTTATGTTTTTACTTTTTACTAACTAGACTGTTTAGTCCTGGACAAGACGTTGAAAGGTATCCGTCGTGTGCGACTCGATAACCGAAAGGTTTTTTTTTCGTGCACCAGGTCCTACGACCAAATATTTTGATCGTTTTTTTATCGTTCAATAAACAATAACTTCTAAAATTAAAAAATATTGTGTAAAATAATTGTCTATAAGCTCTGCTTTTTTACAACGCATAACTTTTTTTAGTATGTTTAAAAGGTACTGACTCTTACAAATAAAAATATTCGTCTAAAACGAACACGAAACAAATTTAGTTATCAAATTCATAAAAACTTTTTTATCTGTGTTTTATCACTACTAATTCTTTAACAAAACAGCGGATACTTTTGCAATTTTATAAACTGTTTTATAAAAAGCTACTTAAAACTATGCTAGACTATTACAAAACAAGTGAATTATGTGTTACCCCTTGTTAAAAAGGGAAAGTCGACCCTAGGTGAACCATTTTTTTTTGAACTCAATAACTTAAACAGTTTCAAACATAGTTTTATTAAAGTAAGTGGTATTTAAAGGTTTCTAAAATCATTTATAAACAACTTTATGTAAAAAAGATGCTCTAAACTGACTTAAACAGATCATTATCTTAACCATGTTATTTATTTTATTTTAAAATACATTATTAAAATTAGGTATTTTCGATAGATTTAAAAATAATCTTGACTTTGTCACAGTATAGCTGTTTTTTTTTTAACTTTTAACAACACTCAAATTAAAGTAAACAAATTATTAAAAATTTTATCTGTTGTTTGATATAAAATATCAAAAAAAAGTTGTCAACAGCAATATATTAAAGTAAAAGCAAAAGCTAAAAGTAAAAGTAAAATTTTACTCTTTTAGTTTTACTTTCTTGACAAAAATGATTAAAATAGTCAAACTTATTTATGTATAAAAATAATACATACTTTATGCTGTCATTAAGTAAGCATTTTTAAACGATTTTTTTATTTCAAAAGTCTATCTTTTTGTTTTTGTTGTTTATAAATGAACTTCCTTTAAAAACTGGATAGTACTTTAAAAGTTTTAATTTTTTTAATTTTGTCCTGGACAAAACGTTAAAAGGTATCCGTGGTTTGCAACTCGATAACCGAAAGGTTCTTCGTGCACTAGGTCCTAGGACCGAATACTTTGCGCATCTATTTTGTCGTTCAATAAACTATATGTTTTGTTACATTTCCGATTTTAGTAAAACTTTTAGCAAAGTTAAACACCTCTCACAAACTTTGACTGTTTTAATCATTATTTTAAGCTATGATAATGAACCAATATTAAATAAAAAACAATTTTTGAAGTTGTTTTTTTTTACATAATAAGCAAAGCTTTTAAAGTTTGTCTTAGTTTCCTTTCATATAAATGGTACCGTACAACTTGTCTCTACAAACTTTCATAACTTTACATTTATTTTAAAACAAACTATAAAGTATTGTTATATGTGAAAAAAGACTTACTTAGAAGGGGCGCATGCTTCGCTTAGCTTTCCTATTTTAACATCGTCGGACTTGCGAGGCACATTAGATTCAGTTACTTTTTCAAAGTTAAGGAACACCTCACGAATACTGCCATAGAACATGTTGCCGCTTATAAACACGTCCAAGTTGCTCAGTGTCATCATGTCTAAATCACGCGGTATTCCGGCGATGTACGTATAGCTTTTTTGGGTAAACATCTTGTTTCCCTCTGGTAATGTTCTAACTCGCTGTTGTCTGTCTACTTCAACTAAAAGTTTTCTTCGGTTTCTTTTTTCCAACTTTATATCATGCCAAAATCCATTGCACGCCGAAACTTCAAAATATATTTCTTCTGCGCCTCTTCTTTCCATAAGTTTGAAGTTGAAGACGACATTTCCTCTAGAAATATAAACCTTCACGTAGTTGGTGGCTCCGCCGTCGTCGAGATACAGAACAACTTCACCGGTACCGCAGCTCTTCGCTTTGCTACCCCCAGCTCGAAACTGGAAGCTCAACGAGTTTACTTTGTCATCATCAGAAAGAAACCTCTTCAACTGGACGAACTGAAACTTTTTACCAGGAAAACGCATCACTTCAATAGCTTTCAACCGGTCACCACTAGATTGGGTTTCTCGACTGCTTCTTTGCTTTTCTTCTTGTCGGTGCTTTTCATGACGAATCTTGCTTGCTTGAGCCGTCATTACTATTACAAATATCAAAATTGCCACTGTTTTAGTGTGGAGAAACATCCTCGTGTTTTTATTAGATTTCATTTAAAAAAGTTCTTGGTAACTTAAAATCTAAGTAAAAAAGGATTTATTTAAGATAATTTAGTTTAAGCAGTTTAAACCTAAGATAATCACAACTGAAGTTTTTAAACACATATTCTAATTTCTAATTAATAATTTATTGATAAGTTCCAATAAAGTACAAACTTAAATATATTTGCAAAATAAGTGTTTTTGGTTTGAAAATTTTTAGCTACAAAATTGCAAAAATAACATAAATGTTACAGCAGTAAAATGAAAACAAAAAGTTTAATCATAACCAAAGACTTTTTGTTCAAAAAGCATGTTTAAGAACTACAGTAATGAATTATTAAGCACAGTAAACAGTAGCTATATGCATTGCTAAGAAAAAAGTAAATATTCTAGTCTAGCTTTTCTGATATTCCTTTTTACTGACAGCTTCAAAATACTTTAGTTATGTTTTAAAGGTAAAAAACATGTATATATATTTTAGTCTTTGCTATCTTAGTCAACTTGTAAACCTAAAAGAAATAAGTTTAAATCATAAGATTTAGTTATATATATTATTTTTTCATCAAAAAAATAATACTTAATAGATAAAAGCTGTAATTACAAACAAAACTGTGAATTAAGCAATTAATTTTTTATAATGTAAAGTTTTGAAAAATAAATCTACTCAAAAAGTAAAAAAGATAAAAACGACGCTCCTAAATATAACCAATGGACCAGATAAGAAGTCCTTTTAGTCATTGAGCTATACACCACCCAATTATTGCTTTGAGCTGCATATAAGCTTAAAAAATTAAAATTTTAAAACTCAAACTAAAAAAAATTAAATAAACATGAAGTCTTACAAGACACAATCTAATAATAGTTAAGCGTTTGAAACAATCATTTTATAACTCTGTTTTAAGATATAAACTCAGGCACATTAGCTCATTCATAATTTCTAAAAAAAAAGAACAAAAACTATGTGCTTTAAATGTCTATAGTTCTTGAACTATTCTTAAATCAGAAAGTGCTCTTTAATTTTTTACTACTCTTTAAGTAACTTTAAATATACTTTTGCTAACTAAGTTATTTAAACAAAGTTGTTATTTTGCCTTTTTTTAGCGTTTGTCAAAAAAAACAAGTTTTAGACGTAATTTTGTTGTAATTTTTTCTAGTTATGGTAACCAAACGAAAAAGTTTTTTTGTTGGTGTAGTATTTATGAAAACTAAGAAATGTAGGATTTGTTTATACTTTTTAGAAGAGTATATTTTTATTGTTAGAATACTACATATCAAATTAATTTAAAAATTCAACATGTATATTAGTTGGATGTTTTTTAAAGTATTAGAAAAAAATTAAACTTGTACATATTTACCAAAAGAGGATGTATTTAAATATTTTTAACTAACATGCAACTTTCTTTTACAAAATCTTAGATTAAACTTGAAATAACGAATTTGAAAATTTATTAACTAGAAATACTTACTTGGTTTTTTTAATTGTGAAAATTTTTTTGCTGTTCTACTTTAAGTGTTTTGTTGTTTCATAAAATTACTTTTTTTCATAAGACGCACCTCTAAATTTAACCGTGTGCTAGTTAATTAACTAAATAATAACATAAGCTTATACTAATGAAAGTAGTCACATTAAAATAAAATTATCTAGACCAGATTATAATGTTCTCGTGGAATTACTTATACAACCTAATTATTAATGTCAGGAATAAAATCACACCCTTCATCTAAAACACCTTAAGCTGTATAACGTATATCTTGTTCTTTTTTTATTTATTTTCAACTTTAGTTGTAATTTATATTGAAATATAAAGTTTTAGTACCTAGGTAATCTAAAAGGGGTTTTAATTTTTTTAAAAACTTTGAGGCATAGTAAAGAACAGAAAAAACAGCTCAAACAAATTTAAAACAGCAAACATACCTATTTTGTGCCAGCAATTTTATTTTGTGCATGGGAAAATAATATTAACTTTCTATTAGCTTTAATGATAGGCTTCTTAGTAAGCAAAAACAGTAAAAAGAATGGAATTTTCGATATCAAAAAAATAATAGTTACATGTTTACAACAATTTGAGATTTCCTACAGTTTAAATCCTAATAACATTTAAAAATAATCTTTTAATAAACCTGATAAGAAATCAACGCTAAAATTTTTGTAAAAGAACATGAAATATAGATAGACTTTACGGTCACCGAACTGTACTAAATTTAATTCTTTTAACTACTTTAAGCTTAACTAAATAATTTCAACTTTTTATTAAGAATAAGAAAAAATAAAAAACGCAGTACAAAAAAATATATAACTGAATGTGTGTCACTTCACTCAGAATAAGATAACATAAGCAAATAATGGTATTTAAACAGTGGAATAGTTTTTCTTCGTATAATAAACTCAGATGTACACAATTGTCGTAAAACCAAATAAAAACAAAAGTTGAAATTTATTTGCTTATAATTTTTTTTAAACTTTTACTTATTTTTAAGTTATAAATTTTTTACAGCTGTAGATATATACATATACTTCAAATTTAGTTATACCGAAATAAACCATGTGAGCCGAAAAACAAAAAACAGCTTAACAGTATATTATACTAATTTCTTTAAAAAAATATCTAGGGTACTATCAACTTTACTTTTTTACATTATCTTAAGTTAGTGATTTAAGTGTCTAACTTTTCTTTTAATACAAACAAAAAACATGTAGCACAGCTAAGAGTTTCATTTGTGAGTCTATAGTAGTGGTGCATTTAAACTAAAAAACAACTAATGCAAAAAAAATCAATTTTAAAGCTCAAAAATTAAAAAATGTGCTTCGAGTTTTTTGCTTAGGTGTAAACTGTTCTACTTACTTAATTACAAATTGGATCTTATATACAAATTTAGTACTTCAAAGTAAACTTTTAAAATACTATGACCCTCAAAGGATGTTTTTATGTGCCATGCAAAGAATTTTTTTAGTAAATCCGGTCTGTCCCTAAAAAATAGCTAAAAGATTTATTGTTTTGAAAAACCTAAATAAAGTGTATAAAAGAGCCAACTTAAGGGTAGAGTTAGTTAATACTTTTTATTTGAGTTATCAAAATCTAAGCTAACTACATGATCTTTAGATAAAAATAAGATCAAGATACTATAATTTTATTTGTTTAACTTTTCAAAAACATTTCTTTCTCAACTACTCGTTTATAAGTATAAATTTAACTACTCTTCTATTTTTTTAATGTAGTGATGTAGTCTTCAAGGGAATTTTCTAAAGATATAGTTTTCATAATTATAATAATAAAAAATCATCTTGTAAATTAATAATTAAATGATAAAAACAACTCACTGCAAGCTTTTAAGTTAGAGCAGAGCACCTACTAAAAGTGGTAAATAAACTAAACAGAAAAAGTTTATCAACTAAAAGCATAAGAAAGAAGCTTGTTTCGTACAAAATTTAAAAGTCTTAGTATAAAAACGGACTAATATGAATTATGCAAGTTTGGATGAAAAACTAGCTGATTTACCTCACTTGTTGATCGGTAGCTTAGTCATTTGTTTAACTTCTTTTTTTTCTTTCAAAAAATAATATTTTATTTCAATAAAAACAATTACCAAACAATAGAAACTTATAAAATTTTAAAGATAATGCTATTAATTTAATAAAACTTAGTTTCTAATTAGTTCATTTTAGAGTATTGTTCTAATCTAACTATAAATCGAATCTAAATGTTTATAATGTTTTAGCTGTAGTTAGAAAAGCTTATTATTATAAATTTGTAAAAAGCAATTTGAATAGTCTACGTGTTGTTTTTTAAAGTATGTATAAAAACTTTATTTATAAGACTTATCATGAAAACATTATTAGAGTGAGATAAATTTTTGATTATGTATTTAAGTTTAATTCAGGCAAATGTAATTTATTTTTTGGTTGATCAAGTTTATGTAGTAAAGTTTTAGATTTGTTTTTAAAGTTCCTAAATTGATAGAGAAACTTGTGTTAAAGTTTGTAACTTATGTACCAGCTATATTTTTGTTTTAAATAAATAACTAATTTAGTTTTAATTTTATTACATTTTACTTAGAAATAGGATAGGTAGCCTAAGCATGTCTGTTATAATATGTTTTACAAAAAATATATTCCAACTGCACTCCTATTAAAAGAAAAAAAAACAAGTTTTTTTATGAAATAATCAAAAAAAAAGTTACCTTTAACAAGTAGTTCTAAATAAAAACCTATCAATTAATACTTTTGCGAATAAAACCTGAGCAAAACAAAGTATAATCTGAAAAAAAGTCATTCGCTAAATTAGTTCAAATTCACCACAATCGAATTTTTCAACCGTGCTTTGTGTAAAACTCGAATTAAAACTAGTCACTTTGCAAAGCTGTACTTTAAAGTTTTGCATTGCTCTTTTTCGAAGTAGTGGCCAGAATCACTTCCAAGGATGTTGCTGAGAAGATTTTTTTTTATCAGTTCTTCACCGTAAGAGCTTTACAGTTTTATCAGAAAAAAAAGTTAAGCAGCGGGCGACAATGACATCTAAAAGAAAGGAAAGTTAATCACGTGATTCGGTACAGTCGAATGCACATGCGATAGTATTACTCGATTTCCATTGGTCGGTTTCAGCCTTCATTTATAATTCATCTGAACAGGCAACCGACTGGGCTAAGCTCTACAAACGCAGTCTAAAAAAAAACAAAAACTAATGAAGTGTTTTATAGCGAGCTAACTTTTGACACTTAGCGCTTTTGATATATTCTTTATTTTTATAACTTTAAAGAAAACTGACTAGGAAAGGAATTCATATTTTAAGTAAGGGCTCTCAGTTATATTTTAAACTCCAAGCATATTAACTAAATTTGTTTAGGTAAAGCTTAAACATAAGGATATTAAAAACTTGTTCAATTACTTTTGTTTAGTTCAAGAGACTATCAATATAAAAATATATTTATCAAATTTCATTACCGATCAAATTTTTTTTTTTTAATTAATAAGGTGTTTATAATTATGAATTTCAATGATAGTTTTCCAATAACGTATGCTTTTTTTAACAATTTAGCGTTAGCAACTTTATATTTATTTTATTACCTCACTTTACAACAATTTATTAATGTTAACTTTGTATATAATATATGTTTAAGTTAGTTAATATGGTTCTTTTTAATTATAAATTTTATTTCACAAGCTTTTATTGAAAAATAAGTAATTTTTAAGAGTTTATTAAATGTGTTTTAACAATTCATTAAGAGTCTTTATTTACGTACTAAATTTATGAAAGTTTTTTGAATAAAACAATACTATAAAAATACAAGCAAATTATATTTTTCAAATGTAAATTCTATTGTTAGTTTAAGTTTAACTTAAAAAAATAAATTTTTTTTTATCGAAGAATATATAGTTTTATAAACCGTTTAGTAGTAATAAATATTCCAGTATTATGTCTCTTTTATTTTTTATAAAACCGTTTTTAATTAAAAAAATTATCGTATAAAATACGTTTCGTTTAAAGTACTTAAACTCTCAAATTACAAATCTTAATCTTGCATGTCTTAAATTAGCAATTCTTGAAATAAGAAAGTAGTTTATTCATTAAAAAAGTTATTAATCATTATGCAATGTGCACAGAATATTTTTATTAAATTTCGTGTACCTATTTGTATAATTAATGGTCAGTTATGTTTCAATATTTGAAAAAGAAGTATGATAAAAACGTAATCAAGCTTTAAACAAGCTGATGTTAACACAATGAAAAGGTAGTAAGAAAAAGTTGCTCTCAGAGTTTTTAAAACAGTGTAGTATTAAGTTGGTCATTCCAAGATGAATCTTGTTTAGAATAAATAACTCAAAACTAAAGCTATCTAGTAAAGTAAAAAAAATATTTTTGAAGTCTGAAACTCTGAAAACTAAAAGAAACTATAAATATCATGAATCTGAAATAATTGAAGTTACTCTAGTAAATTAAAGATAGTTCTGATTCCAGAAAATTTTGATAAATTTAATAATTGTAACTAGATTTTGAAAAATTTAGTTCTTATGTGAAAGAAGTTTTGATTAACAAAAAAGTAAAATTATGAATAGTAAGAAATTTAACAATTTAATAATGGTAAAGTTTGATACTTTGGCTAGATATAATGTTTTTAATTATTCTGAACGACAGCTGACAGAACAAGATAGCTTTGCCTTAAGTCTTGATATCAATATTTCGCTTCCTCCAAAACACGTGGATTAGGAGTTGATTTTTTAGGATTTGATTTTTTTTACAAACACCTTTGTATGTTAAAATCTAGAACTGTCGATAAATGAAACTACTACGAAACTTAATTTGTCATCTTTGGCATACAATTATAGTAAATTAAAACCTGAAATAAGTAATTGGTTGGATTTCTCAGAAGTAAGATATATAGTTAAAGAGTTGAAAAACGATAATACTTTAATAATTTCTAAACTGGACAAGGGAAATGTTGTGTGTTAATGAACAAATCTGACTATTTAGAAAAAATGGATGTTATAGTTGGTGATTCATCAAAATTTAAACTTTTAGGCTTGGCAAAAGAGTTTGACAATATTGGTAAAGTTGAAAGTGAAACTATAAAGTTTCTGAAACAGTTATAATTCTAAAATGAAGTTAGTGAAAATATTTTTAACTTGGTTAAACCGGTTGGGCCAGAACCCCACGTTTGTATGGGTTACCAAAAATTCACAAAGAAGACATTTCATTGAGGCCCAACAAACTCAACACAGCATAAATTGGCGAAATTTTAAACTTGAGTCTTGAACCAGCGTTGAAACACTTTTTAGAAAATTGTTTAAAATATACATTTACGTTCGTTGACAAAATTAGCGATATGGAAGCAAATAATACGTTTATTGCGTCGTTTGGCGTTTAAAGTCTTTTTACTAAGGTACTTCTGGAAGAGGTCATTGAAATCTGTATTGATACATAGTGTAAGATAAATAAACCTACAACAAAAAAAACTTTTTTTTAGATATTTAAACTTGCAACTTCTGGCGTTAAGTTTAGTTTTAATTCTTTAATTTATTCCCAACATGACGGGATAGCCATGGGATCCCCCTTGATGCCAACATTGGCTAGCATATTTATGGGTTATATTGAGTAAAAAGTTATTCCTGCTTTCAAAAATAAGTTACTGTACCTCAGGTATGTTGATGATTTTCTTTGTGTTGGTCAGAAACGAGAGTATGATGGATTAGTTTTTCAATATTTCTAATAATATTAATAACCCATCAATTTCACAATGGAAAAAAAAAATACTAATGAACTCGCTTTTTTAGTTGTACAAGTTAAACGAGAAGATAATATATTTTTAACATCGGTGTAAAGAAAGAAAATCTTTACAGGTTGTTATTTGAATTTTAAATTCAATTGTAGTATAAAGAGAAAAGTAAATCTGATCAAAACTCTATGTCATCGTGCAAATAAATTTAGTTCCCCTGAGTTGTTACTAAGTAAAATAAATCAGATCAAATTACTATTAGACAAAAACTGGTACCAACAAGAGTTAATTAACAAAACAATTAATATACATTCGAAAATTTTGAATAAAACAAATACATTAGGACCTGAAAAAAAAAACTTAAAACTTCAATTCGTTAATAAAGTTCAGAAATGATAGAAAAGAAAATTAAACAATTTATAAGAAAAAAAAAAAATTAAGCAGCAAACCCAAGGTTTGTCTGCACGTCAAAACCACTAATAACACCAAGATCTAATATCCAACCTAAATAAAAATATGATGTTTTACTAGTTCAGCTTCTGTTGTAAAGCAAGATATGTCGGATTGACAACAAGACAACTTAGAAGAAGGACAAAAAAACATATCCCGTAGAGTGGAGCAAAAATTTCTTGTTTAGAAAAGAAGAACGATATACCAGTTGAAATTCTAAATGCTTTAAAACTTTCGTCTATTGCAAAAACTCAACGTGTGCAGACAGTTATAATCTTAATATATTTAAAATAATTCAATGTTGTAGTAATGTTATCAACTTAACTAAAATAGAAGCTATTTGTATTTTTTTAAGGAAACCTGTTTTATGTAAGCAATAAGAATTCGATTATGTTGTTTATTTGTTTTCGTAATACTTTATAAGGCGTGTTATTGTCATTATATTAATTTATAGTTTTACAACAGGTTAATCATAATTTAAGTAAATTCTAATGGTGTTAATTGTTACCAATTCTTTTATGTTTTATAACTCTTTTGATTACTTAATTGTTTTTTGTTACTATACAAATTTGTAAAGTTTTATCTCTTGTTAGCTTTGTATTTTTGTTAACTTTAGTTTATAATCTTCGAAGAATCGTAATATTTTAATTGAAAAAAGACTTAAGTTCAATTACAGAGAAATGTCGCAGGTAAAAAATATGCGGACAGTTTTTATTTCTATGTTTTAGCTTTTCATATTTTATACAATATTAAAAAACCTATTACTTAATACCTTCTGTATTTCTATGAAAATTAAAAAGTACTGCTCTAAAAAATTATTCTGTAACACTACATAGGATCACAACATTTAAAGTTTACTTATTTTAAAAAATATACAACCTTTGAAATATAAAACAGGTATAGACTTGTTTAAATTAAACATTGAAAATTTCTAAAACACCGATTAGTATTTAATTATGTACTTTTTTTTATAAGTACTAAGCCTCAACTTTAAACACGTACTTTTTTTAAGTAATTATTTGTTTTTAAATACTTTAGAGTTTTGTCTTGTATGTTAAATTTGTAAAATGTTTTAGTTTTTTTTCTAATCATAATACTTTACATTAGGTGAACTTGAAACATTAGGCTAAAAGAACTTTATCTGCATCTTTTTTTGTTGATATATTAGCATAGTAAGGAAATAAATCTTTGTACTCTTATATCTAAAATTAATTTTAAGTTTTTCAAATACAAAAAGGATAAATAAGCTCTACAGTTAAAAAATTAACATGTTCCTAATGATCTCGTTTATATTAGGCTGAAGATTTATTTTTTACTACTTTAAAAGTTTCTAATTTGTTATTTTCAGGAACTTTCTAAATTATTATTATTAACTTTTTCAATTAAAATTTAAAGCACAGAGAATGTAAGATTTTAAGTAACTTTCAACTTCTCATTTTAAGATGAAGTATAATTTTGTTTTGCTTAGCCTTCAGCTTAAGTTTAAAACTCAGAAGAAATACTCAAAAATATTTTTTTTATTTAAATTTTTTAAGTAATTTATTTAAAGTTGAGTAAAATAAATACCTTTTTGATAAACATTTTCGATTTTAGTATAACAACAAACATTTCTCTTGAAACTAAAGATAAAATTTTAGTGTACTAGCTACTGTTTCGGTAAATAAAAATGGGTTAAATTTACTGTTTTTTACTTATTATTATTAGCTTGAGTAGGATATTTTCTAAATCATGTTCCTACTTCTAAGCTGACTAATATAGTTTTAAACGTATATTAAGAAGCTTTTTATTTATTTATCATCCTTAACAAATGTTTGACTACTTAATAACTTTGTTGTTTTAAGTTTTCTTTTCTAAAGTAGAAGACATAATTTCAAACGATATGCTTAGTTTGAAGTGACATATACATATACATGTTATAATATTTTTATATTGGCTTGGGATCCTATATTAAATGAACAATTAAAAATTGAAACAATATTACAATTAAAAGTAGTTGTTAGAGCTTCACGTTTTTTTCAAGAAAGTTTGTGATTTAGCTACATTTTTATAACCAAACATTTTTTTTTTATTAAAGATGTAATAAATGAAGTTTACTTTAGTTTGGTGGTTTTAAAAGTAATACTTTTTACACTTATTTACGTAACACTAGATTCATGAAAATAAAATTTAAGTGTAAGAAACCATAGAATTTACAACCACTAGATTTACAAAAGCTTAATTTATTTTAACTACAGTTACCTACCATTAGGTATGTACTAATTAGGTACGCACTGCCGGTTGGGTACGCACTTTTTAGCATAAAAACGCTGTATTCAAAATTCTTTTTTTATTTACTTAGCAATTAATAGTACAAACCTCAAAGTAGTAATACAAAAGTATTATATTTTAAAAAGCTGTAACAAAATTAAATTAAATAAAATTAAAGGAACCAACAACATTATGAACTAACATATTGTCAATTAAATTAAATCAAAAAATTAAAACAAGTATATTACATGTTATTTGTTTAACGAAAGTAACGAACAGTTTAATTTAGATTTGCATACCCATGATTAAAACATAGGAATAAAATATATTTAAGTCATACAAAACTTATATAAACGAGAATAACGAACGGTGTAATTTACATTTACATACCCCATGATTGAAAAATAAATGTAAAAAGCGTATAGAATTCAAAATTAAACTTTAGATAAACAAAAATTATGAACAGTGCAATTAACATTTATCTATCCATGATTGAAACATAAGTGTAAACGTTGTTTAAAAAAGCGATATTTGTGAAGGTAAAAAACATTGCAATTGACATTTTTAACACCTTGACTGATTACAGTGACAGGTTACTGTATATTGTGAAGAATACTAGCAGCTTTTCTTTCTATGTTTTCTAATTTTTTCAATTTAATAATTAACGTAATTTTTATAGTTTGTTTAACGATATATTTGGTAGTTTAAGATAGGTATAAATTCTTCGGTTACACGACTACTCAAATTCGGTCAATTCAAATTCCGACGATTTAAATACGACAACTCAAATTCCGACAAAGTAATTCCGTCAACTCAAACTTCAACAATTAAAGTTCTGACAACACAAATTTTGACAACACAAAATCTGACAATTCAAATTCCAACAATCAAAATTCAGACGATTCAAATCCCGACAATTCAAACCCGACAATTAAGTTCTGACAATTCAAGTTCCGACAATTCAAATTCCGACAATTCAAATTTCGGCAATAAAGTTCCAAAATTTAAAATTCTTATAATTCAAATTCAAACAACTTACCTTTAGACTAGGGCTGGGCAACGTTTTTCAATCAACGGGCCGGATCCGGAAATTTTTAGTCTTTTGCGGGCCGGAGCATTTCAAACAAGTGAATTACCAGATCCAGATTCCAGATCTAACCGAATAATGATTTTCCGACATATGACATATGAATAACGACATAATAATGACATGTCCGAATCCGACTGGATACTAATTTTAAGTCGAGATCTTTATTCGGTCGGATTCTAATTTAAATAAAAGTTTTGGTTCCGGCCGGAATCTAATATTATGGATGCAGCTGATCGCTTTTTGAATCCTTCAAACTCACAAAATTTCTCAACTCTGAAAATTTTAGATGTAGATTGAGACATGTCAGATGTTTAAATTGTGTCTACATATTAGAATTGACATTGTAATTGACAAAGGTACGTATATAAAATATCGTACTTAAAAAAAAACTTTGCTTGGGGTAATTTAACAAAAAGATATTCCAATTAAGTTAGAACAACACAAAGTATTAGGACAAAATGGTGTAAATATTAGTATAAACTAATTTATTAAGTAATTAAAAAAATGTTTTTAAAGTTAGATTCTTACAGTTTTATTTTGTAAAAATATGATACAAAGTTTAATAATTTTCTTTTTATACTGACCCTTTGCGGGCCTGTCACTTTGCTCGCGGGCCGGTCAATTTCATTTGGGGGCCGGATCCCATTAAAGACTTACAAACGGTCGGAAGCCAGTCATTTTCACTCTGCGGGCCGAATACAGCCCGCGGGCCGTACGTTGCCCACTCCTACTTTGGACAAATGAAACTCAGACAATTTTAAATCGATTAAAATGACATAAAAACCTAAGATAATTTTTTATAGCAAATTTTACCTTTTCGGTTGTTTCTACTAAATTAAAATTTCGACTTTATATTTTTTTTTATTAGTAAGGTTAAGAATAGATTTTCTCTCGAAAACAAATACAAAATATTTTAAAAGTAAAACTAAGTTTAACTAATAATTCAATAACAAATTAAAATTTTTATTGCAAGGTATTTTCTTGTTTTTCGTTTTTTCAGCGATGTGTGTTTGAACTTATTCAAGTTAGATTTTCATAACTACATACATAGTTGATTTCGTAATAGTTATTATGCTCAGATTTAAAGTTACATACTTTAGCGTTAGGATGTACTAGTTATTGAGTTTGAGAAAAATACTATAAAGGTACTATAAATAAGTTTTTAGTACCCCTTAAACCTTAAAGCTTTAATGAGTAGTTGCAGTAATTTTAAAGTACTTATTGGTCATTTAAATATTACGTCTTTTATTCGATTTTTCATATTATCAAAAACTTTAAAATGTTCACTACTTCAGTAAACTATAAAAGATTTTGAGTTGTTCAATAAATCTTTTAAAAATTTTTATACAAATAAATGAAAAATATTATAAATCAAAAATAATACAGTTTGTTTATTGAACAAAAAGTTAGGTCTAAGGAGCTGGTGTACAAAAAACGTCTCGGTTATCGAGTTGTACACAACATGATTTTACAACCTATTACAAGCCAAAAGAAATTAATAATGAAAAACTTAAAGTTTTAAACCTCAAAAAAAAAAAAAAAAAAAAAAGAAGATTATACGAAAATTAATTAAGTGATGTATTTTCTTAAAAAGATGTATTCAAAATGTACTCAAAAACTTGTCTAATAACATACAATTTAAAATAGATTACAAGCCTAAAACTTTGAAAAAATTAAAACAAGCAAAAGTTAAAACTTTAATGTTAAGTTTATTTAAATCTATATTTAAAATATAAATAAATTATCAAAATGTTCTCAAAATATTTATTATTGCTGTTATTAAATAAACAAAAATGTTAACGCTCAATTAGCTTTGTAAAAATAAACTTAAACAAATTTTATTGTGGTAGCATAAAACGGTTTAGCAGGTATGTAAGATTAATTTAATGTCTTTATTCTAATTCATCTCCTTATATGTACATAAGTAGGACTTTTTATTGTTCAATTTAAAGTAAATAACAATAAGGTAACCTTTTATGTAATAATAATATTTATATATATACATACTTTTTTTCTATACTTATTTCTTAACAAAAATGTTTCATTGCTTAATATTTAAAACTATCGAAATATTAAGTGTTTGAGTGCAAAGATTCCCTTGATTGAATGTTTTTATGTAAATTAACTCTATATTTTATTTCTAAATATGCTTATCTAAGTTGTTCAATACCTTATACTGAACTAATTAAGCATTTAGAAACAATTATACAGTTTTATTACTAAACTTAGTGTAACAAAGCAGAACATTTATTTTATAATCTTACTGTTACGGCATGAGTTTCTAGATAAGCTGTTTGTTTTAATAAAACACTTCGTTCGTAATATTTACCATAAAAAATTGAAATAATATTATTCAATGGAAAACTTTTATTGATAATAAAAATGGTAGATGTTGAGACATTTTTCATGTCACTTTTAATTTTAATTGTCACAATTTGAGTTATTTTATTTTGATTTTTCAGAATTTGAACCATCCAATTTGAATTTTTATTGTCGCATTTTAGTTGTTGAGTTTAAATTGTAGGAACTTGAATTGACGGAATTTGAATTGTCGTATTTAAAAATTTGAATTGTCGTATTTAAATAGTCCGAATTTGAGTTGTCCAAATTTGAGTTGTTGAAGTTTAAATTGTTTGAATTAGAGTCATCGGAGTTTGAATTGTCGGAATTTGAACTGTCCTAAAGTGAATTGTCGTAATTTGCGTTGTCAGAATTTTAATAGTCGTGTACCAAAATTCTACCAAAGTTTTATTTTTTTATTTGTTTTTAAATTTATTCAACTAAAAAAGACAATATAACTATGACACAAGTATTTTATGTAAAAGTAATGAAATATATTTTACTTTTTTCTACTTAAAATTTTATGATTTTATTTTAAAGACTCAAAATTACTGCTAAGTTCCTTTAGCTACTAAAGTAGGACTTAAGAATTTAAAAATTGTATTTAAAGTTTAAACGCAAGCTTGTTTTACATAAGTATCGATATACCTTATTTCGGTATCTGTCTACCAAAAGCTTGTGGTCTGATGAACGAAGTTGTATGATAAAACTTTTATTTAAGTTGAGCTTGTCTCACGCCCACGTAAATACAGGCTTTTTCCTGATAGAATTCCGCCAATGTTTTTTTTATACTATATTAATATATAAAACTAAAAAATTATAGTTTGTTGCTGTTTTTTTTTTTTGAGAGTACAGATGTTGATTATCAATATGACCCAAGTAGCACGAGTCTTAAAAGGCCACAGAAAATAATAAAACTTTTCAATGGACATGAATAAAATAAGCTATTGAATTTTGGTTAAATATATAATTCTAGTATTAAAACAGCTGCTGACAAGGCGACACAAAACCGCTTTATGAAGGAATCAGAAAAGCAAATGGACCGATAAAAATTTAACATCACTTTGCAATCTTACACAGTAAGGATGTACACTGTACATTGTACAGTTAAGTAAACAGGCTTAAATTTTTTTTAGTTTTACATAGAACACTGTTACCTACAATGCACTTAATCGAATAGATATTCAGCCATCAATAAATGAATTCAACTGCGAACCAGATCTTGAAAAATTTATAAAAATTTAGTAAAGCTACTACTGAGGTGGCTCGTTTGAAAACATCAGGCAGTTCCGGCACTATAGCTGCTTAATACACCTTCTACTAAAAACTTTAGCCAAACGTTAGAGGGAAAATTATGGAGCCACAGACATGCGTGATGTTATGATGACGACCTTTAACTAAAACAGGAGTTAGATGTCAGATTTCGATTTAGTTATTATTAAAATTAACCTTTCGATTTAGTAAGAAGAAAAGGAAGGTTTGCAATTTTGTAAAGACTGGATACTCTCAAAGTCTCTTTAACATTGTGAAGTCAATTAAAAACAAGGGCAACGGTCTAATATGATTGCAGCGTTTTAAACTCTATTTAATCAAAAGTGTGATAAAACAAAGCTTTTTACCACTTTTTGCGAGGAAAACCTGTTCAAAGTGACTCAGGGCAAAATTGATATACGCTCAAAACTGTCACTCGTGCAAAATTGACCATGCGTGAAAAAGTGACTTCGTACAAAACAAACCGGTCCACATTTCTTAGTAGAAAACAGGATGATTAGTAACAGTCGTGTAGTAGAAACCGAGTACGAGTCGAGATTGTATTAAATTATTTACTTAACTTTTTTCAAACAAAAATATTAGTATAGATTTACTCAGGTTTAGTAATTTTCTTATTTCGCTGACAGATAATTATTAATTACAAACAGTGTTTTGCATACTTTTTGTTGTTTTGGTGTTAAATATGTACTGTAAAGAGATGTTTAATTCTTTAATATTCAGTTTATTCTATCTTCTACGATATACTAAGTCTAAAATCTTTACTTTAAAATTTAAACTTTAATCAAAACTAGTTTTTATGTATTTTGAATATATAAACAACCGAATCCTAGTACTTTTTTTAATTTTAATCTGGATAGATCCTAATATTATTTTTTGGATTGATATCTGGCTAGACCCGTATTCGGACCGGTTTTTAAATTTGAGATCCGGCCTAATCCGGATCTTTTTTTAAATCAAGATCTTGCCGGTTTTAAGTCAAATTTATTCACAATTTTCATTACTTTGTTGAGCTAGACTTCTTACATTCATTTTTTATTTGAAACCTGTAATAAGTAGTAGAAAACTTTTTTGTCGACGGGACAGATTTACCAGAAAAGTATTTTGCGGGCTTTGTATACTAAGAAAAAATATTGACGATACGCGTAATTTTAAAAGAAAAATCAATCTTTTTAAATATTTTAAATCAAAATGTTACTAAACTATTTATTTTTAATTTCTAACACGTACGAAAAGTAAAGTTGATAACCCATAAGTTGTAAATAATTTTAGTTGCTTGACATAATTTTGTTTTAAAATTAAAACTACGTTAAATAAATATATTTCTTGGTTGAATTTATTAACAAACTAATTACAAGAATGAAAACATTTGTAAAACAAAACAGATTGAAAGCTAGGCAAATATTTATACATCTCCCCCCAGATTTATCTGCAAACGGTATAAAACGGTACATTTAGCTAGCAAAATAGAGTTATTTAAAATTAAGTTGTAAACTTAAATATAGTTTTCAGATCTAAAATCAACGTAAGTAAATCAAAATACTCCACTACTCCCCAACTTTGTAGGAAAGTGACCTGTTTGGTTTTGTATCATAAGATAATCACCGCATTTCAGTGGTAATAATGATTTGGTGTGCTCACTTAAATTTTCGAGTGACTTAACATAATGATACCTAAAAGCCTCTTTCATTTTACTACATGCGTTAGGCACCATATTTGAGATCTGCGGGTTATTGTAAGCCATAACACTCCTTTTGATGTAAGGTAATGAGTTCTTTAAACTTCGTCCTAAAGGGATATGAGCAGGGGATAGTTTGCATCCCGGATCAGGCGTATTTCTCTGCGTAAGTAAAGCTTGTACCATTCTATTGTTATTTAGTTCACCATTTGGACCAAAGTTTTCCATTAACAATCGCTTAGTGGGCTTTACTGCTAGTTCATATTGCAGATGACATACGATGGTATATATCTCATCGTTTTAGAAAATCTTTGTTAATTTTTGCAGAAAACTCTGTACCTCTATCTGAATATATTTTAACTGGAAAACCAAAAATGACAAAAATACGACGCAAATCATAGCCCGTTAAAAGCAGACTCATGTATACCTAATTTGATTCTATGTTGTTCTGTCCAACCTGAAAGTCTGTTAGCAGTTACAAAATAATACCACTCTTTGAAATAAAAATAATCACAGACAATTGATACAAAAGGAACTTTTGGAATTATTGGTTCATTTGGAGGTAGTCGAGGATTGCTTGGTGCAATTAAGTTTTAACCATTGCAATTTTCCCGAGCACCTTAAATGTCATTTATTATTCCCGGCCAGTAAACAATCGCTTTTGCTTGCTCGTTTATTGCAGTGACCCCTTGATGAGCAAAATGCAGCACTCTAAGAACCTCTTTCCTTAATGATTGAGGAATATCTATTCTACTCACATCATCCTGAAGTATACTGTAGGGCACTGGTAGGATCGGACCCGAGCCTGTTTTGGATAGTATTATTATTATTCATCTTCATTGTAATGTAGCATTGAAAAACTTATTGAAATTTAACTAATGACTTTAAACCTTTGAATAAAAAGAACTAACATTAAAATAAGTTTAAAAAACAAAAAAAGTATTCTATTTTAAGATTTTGCACATTGTTTTAATATTAAATATCCATTTTAATTCATTTAAAGGGTTGAGGAAGCTTTATTAACAGAAACATTATACTTTATTTAAAAAAAATTCTTATCTCTATGTTATCTAAGTTTATTTTATTTTGTTCTATTTTTTAAAACAATTTTACGAGTTTGTAATACTTTAAAAATTTCTTACAGCTTAAAATAAATTTTTAAACTATTTCCATTTTTTACATCCAAAATGTTTTATACTAAGTTTCATTGAAACACGTCATTAATTAGAATAATTCTAAATGTTGTCATCTGCATCTTAATGTTATAGTTTTTAATCAAGCTTAGCAATAAGATTAAAGTAATTTATTTAATCTGTTGAGTATAATTTAATATTTTTAATTTAAGAACTATGCAATAAAATTGACAAAAAGAATGTTTCCTTTAAGTAGAATTTTCAACGTGTTTACTTGTGTTGTGATTTACAAAAATATATTCAAAAATATACATATTTTTAAATAGTTATTAAACATATTATACAATTCGTTTACTCAAATAATAAAAAATAATCAGTAAATTTACAATAAACTTTCTATAGTTTACGTTATTTTAAAATTAATTTTGTGAAGTAATTTGAAAGAATTAAATAACCTTAGTTTTCTATTAACTAAATCAATGCTTAACAAGTCAAGATTTGTTAAAAACGTTTTCTTTTTCTTTAAGTTAGTAATTTAGTAATTAGCAAAAAGTTCTATTGTATCAATTTATTTAAGCTTTATGTGACTACGTTCTCCTTACTCATTTTACTTTAGCTACTTTTGTTTTCTTCAAGCATGGCGAGTTTATAGTACACAAACTATGGCAACACTGCTGCTAGGTGATAGAAGCTTATTGCGATCCAGTTATCTTTAATGATAACCACGCATGATGATAAATAAAGAATAGCGAATTATCCAAAACTTATGCAATTCTAATGACAGGTGGTTTTTGGTCTCCGGAAAATCAGCTTGAATATAATCAATAAGCTTCATCATCTGTTTATCTTTTTAAAAGTTTCTTCTTTATCTCGGTCAAAAATCACAGCTTGAAAACTGTCACCTACTTGATGACTTGCAATGATACACTCACTGTCTGGTTAACGTTTCACAAAAAAAAATTAAAAACATTTATCTGAACTTTATATCTGTTTCATATATGGTTTCAACTGGATGACGTGACATTGCATCTGGAGCAAGGTGTAGCTTTCCAGGTTTATGTAGAATCTTGAATCGCCACAAAAGACTTCTCTGCTTTAACTGGAAGAGGCAGGAACTTGCAATATCATCAAGTATTTTGTCTCCAAACAATTTTACCAGTGGTTTTTGATCAGTCAGAACCAACAAATTATCATATCCTTGTGTGAAATACCGTGATTGCTCAAGTGCTATTGCAAGGCTTTTTCCCTTTACCGCAGTATAACGTGATTCTAAAGGTATAAGAAAACGAGAGCCTACTAAAACAACAAGCCATACAGTTTGACAACATTCTGGCACAGCAGAGCCAGGAGCAATGTTTCTGCGACAAAAAATAACCAATACTAGTTGTGGACCAGTCTAGCTGTATACAAGTGGCTTTTTCAAATCGAAAATTTGTATTCTCTTTGTTATGGCTGCAAGTATAGCTTATTTTGATTTGTAGAATGTATCACCTAGCTCATCATTCAAGTAGAAACTAATTATTGGACTTAGTGACGGTTTGAACATCGTCATCAAAGATTACAATTTAATACTTGGTGCACTATGCCCAATCAGGATCGCACATCTGTTATGGACTTATGTATAGGAAAATCCCTTATAGCTTTTATAAGCTTTTATTGTTGTTTAGTTTCAGATTTCTTAATGGTAAATCCAGCAAAGTTAATTTTCCTTTGTGCAAACTGGAATTTTCAGGATTTTGTACAACTCCATATTTTCCAATTTAAATGTAAATAGTCAATCTACGCCACCAATGATCAGCCAACTTTTCATCCCTTAAAACATTGTCAGTAACGAATTTTCAACATCTAGGTATGTCAATTATAATTTCATTATACCTGCGCGTATATGCATATGCTTTAGCCAAATAACTTGTGGTGCCACTTTGCTTAGAATGTAGTGAGATGATAATCTCTGGGTCTAAATGGTACTGAATGAAACCCATTCCATGCATCAGTCACACTTTTCCAAGTGTTTGCAGGGATTTCACATACCTGAATGAATGGAGGCTTTACATGATGTGTTTCATACATACTTATTCAAAGAGAGAGATCATCAACTCTTCTACAGCTACCACCAGCTTTGGCAACCACAACCATATACCCAACTAGACAGAACATCAACTGGAGTCTTACCAAGTACATCTAATCGAGTATCCCTATATAAAATTTCTTTTAACTGATTTTCCCAATGTTTTAGAATTGGGGAAAATGCTGATATTGTTTTAGGAATGGCATCTAGGTCAATATGAACTTTCAATGGTGGACCTGTCATTTCTGGAAGCAATTGGTGAGCTTATTTTTCTAGGATGGTACAGGATTCAATTATCACAACAATGCGAGGAAAATCACGACTTATTATACCCAGTTATATTGGTAGGAGATTTAACTTTTTAGCTATTAAGGTCCCATAAGCATGACTGCGCACTCGTATCTGTAACAACGTTGATTTTTCAATAACTTTGTCTAAGACATATCATATTCATCTGAGTGTGTGCTTGTTTATAAAAAGATGCTTTTAGTTGAACTGTAGAATGTTTCAGTGATACCGACTCTTTCCACCCACTAAATGAATCAAAGACGTAGTGATCAAGTTTGACTACATTGATATTATCATAAACAGCAACTGCTTTAACAATATGTTGTGTATACGATCCACCAACCAGAAGAGTATTTGTCTCATCAGCACATTTGTTGTCACCTTAATAACTTTTTTTTTGGGATTTTATACAGCATTGTTTACAGATAGAACACTTAATATACTTCTTATTTTTTCTGCTCAAAATAAACACTGAGTTGAATTACTACACATTTTACCACTTGGTTTTTGTAAGGTTTTCCTTAAGGATTTGTATGAAGAAAATGAGGCCGTAATAGCGGGTAGTGACATTGCACCACGTGCCACCTCTTTTGCTTCAATAAAACCATTGAGATTTTTTTCATTTAGACTTTTCCATCCTAGCACCTCTTTGCGGACAGCCTTATCTGCTAGACACTGCTAACATATTTTAAGATTATATCCGTGAAGTCTATCACTTGATTACAGCCATCTTTTAGGCAAGTACAGGTGTAAGAGCATGTACTGGATTTTCCTTTTAAACGGGTAGGAAACGATCTGGTGTTTTCAGTCAAATCCTGTCTTGTTCTAATAAAGTCTAATCTCTGGACAACAACTGAAACCAGAATGACCGCTAGCTGCTTTATTATGCCTAAAAGCACTCGCTCACTTAAATTTACTACGTCTGCATGTCTGAATAGCATGTTAATAGCATCGCCTAGATCTTCATCACAGCACTGGTACATTTGACGACGTTTTTCTGACTCTGTCATCTCTGTGCTGTCTTTAAACATTGTCCATTTTTGCAGAAACAAGTTTCATAACTTTTCATTACAGTCTCTCCTATTCGAGGACGGTCCATCTGTGAATGTTTTAAAGAACTTGCATTAATGTGGACATTGTTGTGTATAATAAGCAAAGAGGCAGCTACATAAGCATCGACATCTGGTGTTTCATATGTACAACTCTCCATCGGGCATTAAATTACAGGCATTGTTGATTCAATTCAGTAGGACTTTACCATAATTAAATATATTTTTGGTTGAGTTAATTCTCAAACTAATAACAAGAATGATAAAATATGTAAAACAAAACATAATGAAAGCTAAGTAAATACTTATACATACGTGTCATGCCAGAAGTTTTGGCTTGGATGGTCCAGCCAATGGTTCGTACGTGTCTCGTTCCTAACCTATGGCTATTTTAAACAGTTAAGTGAAATTAAATAAGAATGTTTTGATTTAATTACTTTCAGATCAATCCACTTTGTTGTAGAGTTAGGGTAGACAGCATACTGCCTACAAATGAAATCCGGCCTGCGAATTTTTTTCAAATATCAGTTTGTAGGAAACACGGATATAAAAAAAAATCAAACATAAACATTAAAGTGTTGTTATTAAATTGAATTGATAATAAATGTATTAATAACGTCGTTCTTATTTGATATAAGTTGGTGCGAGACAAATTAGAAACTCTGTTTAAGTATAGTTTCAAAAAAAAAAGAACTAAATTAAATTTTACACACTGTTTTATGCACTATGCAGTGTTTATGAATAACAAACTCTACAAATAATGATAGATAGAGCTATTTATACTATTAGAATTAACAATAAAAAAAAACTATATAATTAGTACAAAAGTGTAGTCATTATCTTTATATTTTTTTTTTATTATCTTTATTTATGTTTATGTTCATTAAAATAAAAAAATCACACAAAAAAATCCTATAGGTAAGAAATATACAAAATATATACATACTAAATATACATGAACTCCATAAAAATTAGCATTAAGATTTAAAGAACATAGAAAATAAATATGAAAGCATTCAATAAGTATGGTTTTAGGTAAAATTTTTCTAAATGGTTGCATTTTCTGATTAGCTCGAATCTAAACAAAATTATTTTTTAATGCGATGAAATGCTTTTTCTAATTATGTAGCATTATATAAAGAATACATTTTCTTGGTTAAACTTAATAAATATTTAAAAAAAACTAAAACTAGTTAATAAAGTTTCCCAAAAACAAATATTTTTAATCAGTAAGACGTATAATCTCTACAAATCTCTATGAAATTATATAAGTTATTACTAAAGACACTCAGAAAATTTACAAACTTAAAGAGGTTAAAGTTTACTAATTTATTTCTACTATATCGAACAGTAAAATATAATTTAAATATATACTGTTATACGAAGGTTTTTAGACGTGTTTATGTACAATTTACAACTAAGTATGTAGAGGTTAATAGTTTTATTTATCATTTTTATTAGACGATCGTTTTTAAAACTACATTGAGCTTCATTTTCAAGTGACAAATGTTGAATTAATTTGAAAATATTCATTATTAAAACAGTTATGAAAATAATTTAAATTATGACTTATGAACATAGAATTTAAACAAACACAAAATTTTAGAGGTTAGCAAGTAAAGCTTAAATAAAGATATGTGAATTAATTAAAAAATTGTTAATAGTTTTGCTTATCCATATAATGTTAGGCCGTTTTACCTTAAATAATATTAAATCCAGGCTGTAAAGTCCGCTTTCATTACATCGTTTCAAAACTTTTAAGCTTTGTACAATGTCACAGTTTTGACAGTGTGTGCAACTAAAAAGGTGATCGAATATTGTGCTGTTTTTAAAATTTCTACAGTGATCTTAAATTCGTCGAAAGACTTGTCGTGATGTCTCTCATAAATGACATTCGCGTTAAACATTTCCAAGTATTTACTTTTGTTGCTTATGTAATTAAATACTTTTGCTTCATTAGGCCGTTTTAATAACAATATTGTGTCTTATAGAGTCCGAAATCAGCATATTTCTTAAAGTTCATAAAATCGACAAATCAACATTCAAACAAAACCAAACGATTACCAAAAAAATAAAAAGAAGACAGAAATCGAAAACTTCTCTTATTTCAGAACAATTGTTTCAGAACATTTTCAGTAATTGTTCACTAGGATTCCAAAAAAAAAATAGCATTTATTTTTCAAAAATACAACATTGTTATTAAACCAGCCTACACCAGCAAAAAAATTAAGCTTGACTTTTAAATTGTTCTACTGACCAAATATTTTAAAACTAATTTACGTTTATCACTTGAAAATGAAGCTCAGTGTAGTTTTGAAAACGTTCGTGTATAAAACATTAGAAAAAAAAAATAGTAACCTCGACATACATAGTTGCAAAGGTAACGTAAACAAATAAAAGCTGTAGTTAGTATGGAATTTTTTTTGTACAACATTTTAATGTCTCTAAATTTTAATGTAAAACATTAAATTTTAAAGCTTATTTTCATATTTAAGTTTTGGATTTTTCTAGCTTTAAAGGTTACCAACGAAACAAATAAGACACGATAAGTTGTATTTAAATACATCACTTAAATTTCTTTTAATAGGTTTTTTCTTTATAGTCTTAATTTAAGTGTGGTGCATGATTCAATTTACAATACACCCAGGTTCTTCAACTAAAACTATTTGAGCACCTTCATTTTATGTTTTTGTTCAATTAACTTACTAAACCTACAATAGCTTTTAAAAATAGTTGTATTAGATGTTGTATTTTTCCTAATATATTTATGTTATTAAAAATTTCAGATCCTGCCGAATCCGGATCTTTTTTTTAGTTTATATTTTAACAATAAATTGCTTAATCTGGATCCTTGGTTACTAGTTTAAAGTTTTTTTTTTCTCAATTACAAACAAGGATTTGTGACTCAAAAGTCTAAATTTGAACATTTTTCGGGGTTAAAGTGGTTTTTGTTTTAATAATTTTTTAGTAACTGACTAAGTTCAGATGAGTCTTTGACTGAAACTGAGTTTTTATTAAAAAGTCTTGAAAGAATTTAATAAATATAATTTCTCCTCTAGAAGTTGAGATTTTTTTTTTAGTTTTCGAAAAATCAAAACATATAATAAGTTCAGATTGTTTAGGTAACTTTTATTTGTTTGCATTTATTAACATTCTTAATGTTTCTCAGCAAGGGTTAAAAACAAAGACTAATGATAAAACTAGCCAATAGACTAATACTTTTAAATTCAATTTTGTAGTTTTCTTACCTCGGTACTCAGTTTAAAAAAAGCTCATCATAAGTATATAACTTAAAACTTTTAATTTAAAACGTCTTTAGTTTTATGAGTCTACGTTTTTCACCGATAGAAATGATAGCTGTTAATAATTTTGATCACCATACTGTTTCACTAAGTTCAGATAAAACTTGATTAGTATTTTTGTCATCTATCTATATACCATGTTAAGTTAAATTATAAGACTAACATAAACTTAAACCTTTATCTTTTGTAAGAAAACGTTTGGAAACAAAACTATGTGATCTTTCTCAACTGTTTTATTTGTGAAAATTCATAAACTTTAGCTAACAGATTTGACTATATGAGTTTTAGATTGTAGATAAAAAGAAATATTAGATATAAAGCTAAAACTACTATCTCTCTTTATGTGTTAATTGTGTAAAAGACATTAGAATATTTTTTTGTGATTTTTTGTGTGAATTCTAATATCACATTTTGATTTTAGGATTAACCTTTTTAGGTCTACATATAAGTTTTTATACTTAAATTTAAAACTTTATACTTTATTGTGAGACTTTTGCAGACGTTACTATAATGTATAATATCATTAGTTTCGTTAAGAACTTCCTTGCAACTTTAACTTTAATTAAACATTTTATGCAAAATTAACTTCTTATTTCCAATTAAGCTATACAGTTTAAAATTGACAGTATTAAAACATATAATCTGATAGTTCTTAACTATTTTTTAAGTTTGATTTTAAAAACTCAAGAGTTTTTTTATTCTTCAAACGTAATAAAGTTAGTACTATAAAATAAACTTAATTAAAATAAAATTACAATTATCTACTTAAAGAAACTAGAAATCTGTAAACAAAAAAAGATTATATTGTTGCTTTGTATAACTAAAAAGCTTTTTTTTTCACCTGTTTTATTTTTTTTTTTACATTAAAGTTGTTTTTACTGACTATAATTACAAATTAGGTTTTTTTGACAAAGGAATAGTTTTTGTGATATAAATAAAAATTAAATTTTTAAGCTGGAAATTAAAACGTGTCAGCTATTCTAACCCAAACTCATGAATTACTTGTGATAGACGCATGGCTCTAAAACACAGTTTTCGTGATTCGTAATTTAATTGTGAAAATAGTTTATAGTTTTTTTAGGTAATACAAATGTTTTTTTTGCTAGATATAATTTTAGATTTTAATGTTAAATAGAATCTGATTTATTTACCAACGGATATACCCTATAAATAAATTTCAGCTTTAATTTGTTTCTAGTTTTGTGAATAAAAGTATTTGAAACTGATTTTCAATTAAATTAAATATATATAAACGTTGTTATTTACTTATACAACTGAGTAGACAGCTGAAATAACTAAAAGTAGTATTTTAAATTCTAACATGTTGTAATTTTTTAAACAGTTAAAATAATCAGTTTCAAACTTAATGCATTTTACAATAGACAAATTTATGTTTTTTTTTATTTTTAGTAATTTATCTTAAAGTATAGTGACGTAACATAGAAACACATAATAAAATTTTAAAAGTTTTAAACTTGTTTAGCTAAAACTTCATTCATGCGTATCGAGCACTTGAAAATTAACTTGATATCCTTAAACATTGAATAGCGGATACATACTTCCTACTTTTGTTAACCGAACTCTAGTAGTTAAACGACTTATTCAAAAAAGTAACAGCTTTTCTATCTGTATTAGTGATAATTGTCGAACATTTTCTTTATGAATTCTTCTGAAATAGAATCATTTTTTTAAACAACTATTAAACTCTTAAAATTTAATCATATAATGTGCGTGCTAAAATCTACTATTTTAATTTCAGCGAGGAAAAATCTGACCTTGTCGAACAATTAACGAAATAGTGAACTGCACTCTAACAATATTGTTTACATGATAATTTAAACTTATTCATGCTTCAAATATTAAATTTAGATTTTGCTTATTCAAAACTTGTAAATACATACTTGGGTAAAGTATATACAACTTTTTTCAAGTAATTTAATATGCAACGAGTAAAAAGTTAGGATTAGAAGTTAATTAAAAACCAAGTAACAAAAAGATTCAAAAATAATTTATATTAGTATTGTAAACTTAATTTAAAAAATAAGTCTGTTGATAAATTATTGAGTATTATATAGCTCTTTTTAGAGCTTCTCCATTCAGTTCATATAGCAATTTCGCCCAACAAAAATTAAGAGTTATATGTTGCAAAACCGATACGGAAAATGCTATCAAACTGCTTCCTAGACAAAATTGGTAAACTGATAACTCTTTTTTTAACTTAGTAAAGGACCACCTGCGAAACATAGCCAAAAAGTTTTGTTCTAAATAAATGTTAAGTTTGTCGAAATTGAAACCACAACAACATTTTCTTATTTTTAAATTTACTCCGCCTATTAAGTTAAAACTAATAAACATTTTAAAAATTGTATTTATTTTTTACACTGTTTATTTATAATCTAACTTTAAATTGATTTCCCAGTTAAATTTAGTTTAATCAAAGTTTGTAGTATATATCTATTATTTATCACTAGCGTTTTACCATAAGTTAAATGATTTACAATTTAATTTTTTTACTTCTTTATTCAAAACAACAAAATATTTTTAGAATTTTTTTTACAGAAAAACACAAACGCTTTTATCTAAAATATACACCATAAAAATCCACAGTGTTAGAAATTATTAGAACTGTAACAAGTTTTGGGTTACGTCATAAAACACTAGAATTTTCAGTAACATAAGACAAACACAATTAAGATTAGTATCATTAAAAATTTGTTTTGATTTAGAACATTGAAACGCACATTTAAAAAGTGTGCATATTTAACTGAAACAAAACCTTTTAAAAAATATTATTACAGAATCTTTTCTTTAATTTAGGATTTTATTAAAACAGGCTGTACAAGTTTTGCGATTTTCAACTTATATCATTTTCTGAAAAAAGTATGTGTTAAGAAAATGACAATGTAATTTGGTAATTGGTATCAAACCAAATTAACATTAAAATAAAAGCAGCTCTAAAAATTGAGCTGTAATTTTTAACAAAATCCTTGTTCTTATCATATAAAGATGGTGTGGCAGTGCATTGTGTTAACTCAGCGGTAGCTCACTCATCAGTAAATTAAATAAATATTAATAAACATAGTCATCAAAGAACAATTAGCTAATAAATAAGAGGGCTCATCACCATTTAAAGAAACTTCTTTTTTAAGGTGAAAAACACATAAACATGTTAAATAGTACAGCAGACTACCCATTTCAGTCTAAATAAATAAAAATAATTTAAATTGACTACTTGCAAAAGGTTTTAGGTAAAATTAAGGATTACAAAACTGTAATCGTGACAGGTTCCAGCCTGACCACGCAATAAATACAACTTTTATGGTTCAAGTAAAAATCATTCATTATTGAGAGAAGTGAGCATAGCAACAATTTCAGATGTAAAATATGGAAAAATAAATATCAACACAGTAACATAGTACAACTATACAATTAATTTGTTAGGACGACGAAGTTAAAGAGATTTCAGAACTTTCACGTTTGCTAACTTTAATACTTTTCATAGGAGGTTCTACTAAGTTCTCAGAATTTGTAATATAACTTGCATGTTTTGAGGCTTTGCGATTCCTGTGTTCAAAACGATGGAATACAACTGTTTGATCTGAAGCAATTTCAACTGGATGCACCTTCTCATGCCTCAAGCGTTCTTCTTGAACGAAATTGTACCTAAAATGTAACAATTTGTAAAAAATATATAATTAGACTGTCTTAATTAATAACTGCAACTTAAGTTACATTAGTTACCTTCTGAATTTAGGTCCTTCTAATAGCTTAATTCGCTTGATGTACACTTTGTCATTGTTGGTACATCCAAACCAAGCGCCGTACCAGCATTTGGGTGCAGACCATTTAAATTCAATCCTCTTCAGTGGTCCAATATTTTTATTATAAGGGACGGGTACAAGAAACTTGGCTGTTTTGTTTTGGTTCAAATGGTAGTATTCATCCCCATTGCTATAAATGAAAAAAAAATGTGTTACAATAAATTAATGGAGATTTTGATAGCAAAACAAAAGTCATTTTCATTATTATAATAGCAAATTAAAGTTAAACTCACTGTGATAGAACAATTTCATCTGAATAATCATATTCACCATACAACTTTACAGCCATCTTGGCCTTAATTTCACCTTGTGCTTTGCCTGGAATCATTCTCCAGCGAATTTGAATTTGATAGTCGTGCATTGCAAAAGGTGCTTTTTTAGCAGTGTCAAGAAAATAATTAACAGAGGCTTTTTTGCGGTCGCCATGAGGAGGTGTAGCCCAGTATCCCATAGTCTTACAACGGTTATTGTTAAATCTTTCCTTGTCGCCTTTACTTTTGTGTTTGTACTCACAACGTAAACAATTTCCACGCTGAAAGTAAATATTTTTGTTTGAAATTTGTCATTATAACATTAAATACAATTTTGACTTTTATTGTATGCGCCTTATTTTTTAGTACATTAAAAATCAACTTACTTTAAATGCTGCGTAATTTGCACACTTGTAACCGATCATAGGTGCATCAGTGTTGATGCTGTCAATGTATAACTCATGAGCTCTGAGATGATCACAAATAGCCATGTCTTGCATACCTGCACATAAAAATTCTTATATAAAAAAAAATTAAGTGTGGTATATGTGTAAAAGACATGAACTGCTTGGCATAATAGTATTGCCTCAGGCTAAATGCCAACATAGTGCACAGACTAGTTGACACAATAATGTGTGATGTGACGTCACAACTACCAAGAAAAAATATTAAAGCTATGCTAGCAGCAACAGCAGGTAGGGTTTATTTTTAACTGTAATCATAATTTAACTTGTTATTCTAATAAAATAATTTTAATACACTTACTTGCAAAAAAGCCTTTTGACGACATAAACCCTTCATGACACCCAGGCTGGTCTTCTCCTGCATTTGGCCAAAAATCAACATGTCCAAGTGATCTATTCATTCCAGTTGCTGGAAATTATATCTTTATTAAAAAATTATAACCTTCAGAACTTAATTCTTTAGAAATTGAAACATTTCAATGTAAAAAAATAATAACAAGTAAAGATAAATAACACTAACTAATGGCAGTTTGTGTTTAAAACGTCTTTTAAAACAATTGGACTATTTCGTTGATGAAATCAAAAAGAAATTAAAATTTACATTGTTAATCATTTTTTATACAATTAAATTAAAACAATTAACAAATAAATTTGAAATCAATAGTTAAAAATGTAATTACCAATATGAAGAATAGTTTTGATATCAGTGTGGATAACATCAACAAATTTAGCATCGGATTTGTCCAATCTGACTATTGAAGAATCAGAATTAAAAGATGGATTGGCTGGGTCTAGACCACTAATTCTACCCAACTTGTGTCCACTTGCATTTAGTTCTTTTCCAGCAAAGCCAGCCACATGAGCTCCAAGGCTAAAACCAATCAAGTGAAAGTCTACACTTTTTGCACCATAGTTTCTCTGTAAACAAAAAAGTTAATATATTTAGAAACAATTTAGAATAAAAGCTAAATAAAACTACTAACGCATAAGTGTCTAATAAGTTTTTTGATCTGGATACCAACTATTCTTGTATTGGAAACAGCCTGATCATACTTAGTTCTAGCTCCATCTACCCAGTTGGCCTCAATAACATTGACATCTTCAGCTTTTAATATAGCAGCAGTCATTTTTGGGACCCACATGGACACAGTCTCAGAAAGCTAAAAAGTACAAGACAATGTATATATATATATATGTATATTGTTTACCAAACAATAAAAGAAAGGCACTCAAAATGTTTAGTTTAAGGACATGGTGTACTAAAATTTATTTAAACTTATACTTTTTTTTAACACTTCATATCTATTTATTAAAGTGATAATCAACTGACCACAAATCCATGAATGATGACCTTAGTAGGCTTCTTTCCATCAAATGTTGAGTTTTTTATATTTTCAGTCTGAGTTATGTTGTAGTTTTCAGTATGTTCTCTAGTTTGAAGAGTAAATTGAGTATTTAATTCACTAGGATCTTGAGGGAGCGGTAGATTTGGGTTGAATGGCTTTGAATTTGTGAAACAACCAAATCCTCGATAACATACTTTTGTTGGGTTAGAATCATCTTTTTTGTTTACATTGTTTCTTGTACTCGCAGCTGTAAATATATTCAAATTTAATAATTTATAGATTATAAATTTGATTTTACTACATCAAACTGTTTCTTAAACAAATTATATATTTTAAATAAGGATTTTAAAAAAATACTTTTAATCATATCTTACATGTATAATTAAAATGTATAAAACAAAAAAATATAAACATATACAGACAAAAATAAAATTCATAAAAACTTAAAAATCTATACAAACTAATATTGTTTAAAAAAATCTAAACCTTTTGAAGGTGTGAAAGTTAGAGACAAGGTAAACAAAAATATCTTCAAAAATGCGGAAAAGGTCCAATTATATGATTTTCCATTATTTTTTAAACTTGATGTTGTATCACAGGCAATGCTAGATTGAGATGATGAACCTTCTTGATAAATCATCTTAGAAGTAAATATGCAATAAGTTCCAACAGCTATACAAATTTGCTAAAAATCTGGATCAGATTTTTTTTTTTGAAGTTTATAATTAATTTCTAAAATCTAAAATAAAAGATATGTTAAATTAAAACACATTTTCAGTCATTTTAAATTAAGAAATGCATTATGCTAATAATAACTTATATTAATTGATAAACAAAATTACTTTCTAAACCATGTTTGCAAACAAATAACAATTTAACCAGTACTATTTGCTTAATTCTGATAAAGAAAACAAAACTGATGTATTTAAACAAATACTGATGAACAAATAAACTTTAATCAAATGTGCTATTAAATAGCTGATGAATTACTAACACTATGTCTTTTATACATCACTTTAATTAAGTTTATATGGACCCATTCCAAAGTAATTAAAGCTATTACATGATACAACTATCTGTAATGCCTTTATATCTAACTAACCTTGCCAACTCCCTTGACTGATACAAGACTCCATGCTAAACTAAAATAATGTATTTTAATAATTTTAATGTTACTTGCTGATGTAAACTTTAAAACTGCACAGATCTTCTTATGGCTACATAAATTTAAAATACTAAAAATCATACCATAAAACGAGAACCAATCAGGAAACAGAAAATCACTCTCTCAATTTTTTAAAAACTGAGTTGGTGCACTTTATACTAACTTAACAACAATTTGTTTTTCTTTCTGTTTGACTTACTACTAATTTTATGTAAAATAATGACCTAATTTACAAGTTTAGTATAAAAAAGTACTACATGATTATTTTTCAATTAACTGTTATAACATTTTTAATCTTATATCAACTTTTTGTTAGGTAATTGCTGTTAACTTTGACCGACTAATGCTTAAAAACAAAACACAATAGATTTAAAAAAAAGCAATGTTTTTTTTTTTTCTTAACAAAAATACTGACCTAAAGTAACTGAGCTAGCATGATGTATTTTTGTGCTAAAATAACCTTAATAAATCAGCTACTAAACTGCACTTTAGTAACCGGTATTTAAAGAGAATAATATGGCTGGTTTTTGCTCTTTCAACTAACTTTTAGTAGCTCTGACGTGTCTCATTTAATACATAAATTTCATACATACACAATTTACAGGCAACGTCTGATGCTCCTTAAATTTCGAATAATTTTCTTTTTTAATGCTAATTTTTTTAAATTGTTTTCTTATTTTGAAATTTTACAAAATTGTGTAAGTTTAAAACAAAATAGTTTATAATAAAACCACTTGTGTACTTTTAAAAAGTTTTTTATTAATTTTTTACTTATCTTCTAAAATTAATAAGTTTAAACTAATGTACAAGCACAAGTGCAGTTTTTAAAATACTTTTTCCTTAATGAACTTTGTTTATCGTTTATATGTCTTGAAGAAAAATAATACAAAATCATTATTTACATCCGTTTTTAACTGTAATTTAACCTCTTAAAAAAAAAATTAGCTACTATTCACATGATAATTTAATATTAACCAAATTTGACAAAACTTAATATTACATCTTTAATTTAATAAAAGACATAGTTATGTTGCATTAATTCAAACATATAAGATAGTAATAGCTTCTAAAAATTGTAAAAACAAACTTCATTTCACTTTAAAGTAGAGTCTTTATTGTCTTTTCTGCAGTCTAACTAAATTACAGTTTTACTTGGCGATCTTCGCGACCTTTTATGTCAAAACTTACATCTTTGAATAGATTTTTTTAAGCACATGATGAACCAATTTTATGGTGTCAATAACAACATATTGTACGAAAAATACTTTAAGGGTGGCCTGTACTTAATTTAGTTAGTCTCTTAAAAAAAAACTTTCACGTGGGAAATTTAAAGAATTTAGTTATAAAACCTTATTTTATGGGAATTTTTTTTGTTAATGTTTACACAAAACAATTAATTGAAGTAAAAAACTTAAGGCACTAAAATAAATCTATAAATTCCTTATGTATATTTGACTCTATCAGAACATCTTTATAAAGCACAAAGTATTTTGTGACGTTTTCACCTCGTGCTGTGTGCCTTGTTGCTATTGGTTGTCAATAATTCTCCGCGTATTTAATACGTCATTTTTCTTGTGACGAACTGTCTTTTAATCCTTTGAGTTTTATCACAAGGAATTTTTTAAGGGCCAAGTTCGTTTCATAGCCATATGAAAAACTGCGTAGCGCTTTTTTATTGGTCGTTTACTACCACACCACTCCTAGTATTGGGAGTAAATTTCTCTTTAAAAAGGACAAGGAAGTAAAACTCATTACAAATGCATTATTTACTATTTTACAAACAAAAGCTATTCAAGCTCTTTTTATAAAGAGAACAAAAAATGTGCAAATTACTCAGTAATAATAGTTGTTTGAATTCTTTATTGATCAAAATACTACAACTCCTATTGTTATTACAAACTAAAATGATTAGTTTTAAGTTTATATTTTTAAAATGAATTATTAAATTCCTACCTTAAATTAATTTCTAAAAAATAAAAAAACACATATGCTACAGCTTGTAAAATATCTTTTAAAAAAAAAAAATAAAAATTTATAGTTACAACACTTTTTTTTAAACTAAATCATTTTAAGTGTAATATATAGTACAACAGTACTACTCTTAATTAAAGTAAAATTCTTAATTTTCAGTTCGAACACACTATGAAGAACTGAGTTTTGTTTTTAAACTTGGATGAAAAAAAGTAAGATTTTCGTAAATAACCTGTATATTTTTAGGTGTTTTTGTGTTGTTTTTCAAACATTTACTATACATATATTGTCAAAAGTATATAACAACAGTAGAATTTATATTAAAAAGAAATAACAATTTTAAAAAAGTTTAATATAATTTTATTTATTATAAATGACACAAAGTATTGAATGTTAAAAATAATTTTTGTGTTAAAAATTTTGACTAACTATTTGATAAATTAATTAACTTAGTTGTAGTAGTATAGTATATTTTTACTTGAGTTTTTTAGTAACAATTTGTTTCCAACTAAACAATTATTGACTTTTTTTCTAAATATAACATGTTTAATAAAAACTTAATTAAATTAACTTATGTTAATAGTCAAATAGTTAATTATTTTTCACTTATATAGTTAAACAACAAACAATTTATACAAACAAAACACTGACTAGTGTTATTAAAGTTTTCAGACTATTTCATATTGATGGTTAATAAACTCTAACTTAAGTGTATAAACTTTAATTATATGTTACGATATGTATAAAGAAACAACAAACATTTATTTAGTTTAAAAAAATTAATATCAAAATAATTAGTTGAAAGTGAAACAAACTTTTTAGTTACTGTTTACAAACTGTCCTTTAAATTAAAAAAAATATCGTTTTATGATTTTTTAAAGTTTAGGGTGTAGTACTATGTAAATTTAAACTTCAAAAATATGTTTCAAAACACACTAAATACAGAGAAAAAACTTATAATTTAGTAATTATTTTTTTAAAAGTAAATAAAATAGATAGATTATTCTGGATAAAGTAAAAAGGCATAATTTCATACTTACTTATAGGGGCTCTACTCCTATAACAAATTCGCAAATTAAAAATTTTACTATAATTATTTTTTTAATAAATACAAGGTATTTAATAAAAGCTTATAAAGCTATTTTATTTAGCTAAACGAACAAGTGACATATTAAGTATTGAGTTTTGTCATTTAAGAAAAATGCAAAATTTTGTACTACCTGATTGTCGTAGTAGATTACTATTAAAAGTTTAACAAGAATTTATTATAACTTCTGGTTTTCAATTTTTTTGATATAAGTATAATCTGATTTCTATCTATTATTAAGGCACGACTTTTATTAACTTACTCTTATTTAGTGAAATTAAAAGTATATGTTATAAGTAGCATAACTAGCTCGCTTAATAAAAGCTAATTTATATATTTATTATAAGTTATTGTAAGTTTATTAAAAAACCAAAGTAAGTTATAAAAAAATATTTAGTAAAAAGTATCCACGTGTTAAACAAAATAAAAGCGCATGGTTTAAAAACAGAATAAACATCGTATTGACATGTTGCTAGGTACGCTGATATGCCGGCTATAAAAGTTATGTATGAGAATGTAAACATTACCGTTAGCTTATACGTCTTTTGAGAAATTCAATTAGTAATACCTTTTGTGATAGTGGCCTATGTGTAAACATTAGAAATTTAAATTAATTTTTTTACACATAAAAAAGTTACCTATAAGAATTTAGAAAAACTACTTGACTAGAAGGAAAACAAAAGTAAGTTTTAAAAGAAATGTATTTAATTTAAAAAATGTTTAATAACGCTGATGACAAATCTAGTTTAATTTTTTTTTTGTGATAATAAAATATAGTTTCAAAGGTTTTTTTTACTATAAAAATTGTCTATAATTTAGCTTTTCGATAGAAGATATTACTTCTAAGCTACTTTACACTGTATATTACACTTAAACAATTTTTGTCGTAGTATGAAAATAAGACAATACTTATTTAGTGAAAATACTTGAATTTTGATCCGAGAAAAGCTTCAAATTTCTATACAAGTTTAAATGAAAAATATTAATCATTAAAGCTATAAATATTTTTTCACATTAATAATATAGTTATTATTCTACTTGTTTGCTGACGAAGCTTTTGAAAGTTATTAAAGCAATAATAATGAGTTTAAAATAAAAGCTTTATTGATTTTTCTGAATTATATAAATTTATTATATTAAACAAACTATACATTAAGAAAATTAAAATAGTAATGAAATTAAAACAATGGTATTGCTGTTTTATTATTGTTCAGAAAATCAAGTTTATAAATTGTAGACTTCCAAATAAAGAAAGTTTCTGTCTTTAAGAAGAAATGATAAATGCAACATATATTTAAGTTTATTATAGTTTTATTTGTGTTCATTTTCTTTAAATGTTAGATGCATAATGTTGACTAAAGTCATGTCTTGAGAAAACTTCAAATATTAGATTTTTTTTTTTTTTTTTTAATTAAAAAAACAAAGTTTGTTGTTTAGTTACTTTGTTGACAAAAAAAAACTCTATTTGACTTTTTTTCTCAATTCATAAAAAATGATTCATTGAAGTTAAACAAAGAAAAAATTTTCACTGAAAATTTAGAACAATTTTTGACCTGTAAATCAAATAGATGTTTTACCAACCATTTGCACTAATCAGTATAGTTTTAATTTTATATATTTATTGAATAAAATATTTTCACTGTAAGAGATTCTCTTATACTTTTTGATAAAAATATTTAAAGCTAGAAATAAATCAGTTGTCAGTTTTTGTATATAAATGTTGTAAATAAATTTCAAAAGCTTATTTGTCCTAAAGTACTAAACAAAACTTTTTAATACTTTAATACTGTAGAAAGTAGTAGAAATATTAGGTTATGTATTTTTTTGGCGTTAATAAAAAGCCGCTGTATAAAAATCCTACAGTTTTCAAATTCAAAACAGGTTTTGTAGGTTGTGCTTTGAATTTAGTGTTTTGATTTAGATTGGTTATTTTTACTTAAATTTTTATATTAATGATACGGGGGATGAACAGTTGTAAAAAGCTAGTAAAAATAGTGCTTGCAAACAAAACAAAACGCACTTACGAATTTTATGAGTACATATTAAATGTTTAGAAAATGAAACCATTCAAAAAATTCCGTACCTGGTATAGAAAAATTGTTAGTAAGATTCTTTTTTAAATACAGGTCAGGAAGTGTAATTCAAATTGATTAAGTTTATAAACTTAATTTTATATAACAAACAATTTACATTATTTCATGAAGTACAAAAACAGGATACTTTTTTAAGAAAATAATTGTCAAAAAAAAAATATATAATTAATTTATTGAGGAAAATTATAATATTAATCTTCTGTTATGATTACTTTATACTATGATGCTTACACTTGTATTTGTGTAATAATATAGAATAAATTTTTTCAAAAACAACTATAAATTAATTGAACTTTTTTATCAAATTTCTACTTTCATTTTAAATTCTTTATTTATGATTCAAAAAATAAGTAGTAAAATGATGTGAACATAATTATGCAGGATTTAAGTATTTAGTAAAGTTGTTCATCTTTTGCACAAAACAAACTTATTAATCAAAATTTAAAACTAAATTAAAAAAGTTTTATAAAAAACACAAATATATGTAGTGTTATGTTAAGTAAACAAATATAAAAAGAGGTATAAATAAAATAAAAAGTTGTTGTCTGAACATGTTTTAAATAAGAATATTCTTAAAAAATAGTGAACTTTAAATTTTTCGTTTAAATTAACTATTTTACGAAAAAATTTTTGCGCATGATTTAAGAGAAATACTGGGAAATTTCAGAAATTTGTATGGAAAACTGGATTCACCACAGAAACATCAGGCCACTTTCGGCCGGTATCACGTGATTAAGCACTTAATCAAGCGTGTAGGTTAATAAAGTACAAAAACAAAAACAAAATTGTCACTTGCTTAATATGATTATATTGCTTCCAATCAAAATAGATTTATAAGAAAATGTTGCTTAATTATTTTTTGAAAGTTTGATATAAAGTCACTTGTTCAATAACTTTAAATTAGCTGTTAGCTGTAAGTGATTTCCGATTAAATCATACTTATAAAATTTTTAATTGAGGTACATTTTACCGTAGTACTATAATTTCAACTTAATGTATTTGAAATAGTATCTAGTATTTATACACTTAATAAACTTCTAAATTTACATTTGTATTTCATCATTACCAAAATTATTTATCAAAACTATACTGTTAGAAATTGTAAAATATATTTCTAATGATGTATGCGTAATGAAAATTAAAACTTTAAAAATATGTTAGAATGTTGGGAGGTAAAAATATACCAGTTTTTATAAAGATACATAATTACTAAAAGACATGGTAATATGCAAAACAAATTATCTTTTTAGATTTTTTGATAAAACTAAGCATATAATTTATCGTATTCCTTATCAAAAAATTTAATTAAAAAAATATGCTTGTATTATAAAACTTATCATTCGATTGATTAGCTAACTTACTTCAATCTAAAATTTAAAAAAGGTGAAAATAAAAAAAAAATAACAAGCTGCTTTTACATCAGACTAAAGTTCATATGGTCAAATACAGTATACATTATTTGTGCAAAAAATTAAGTAAAATTTGTTTTTTACTTTTTTTCCTTAAATGTTTCAAACAAACCTATAAATAAGTTTTATTATGATTTAGTTTTTTAGAATACAATTTTTAGAGGTCTTTAACTGATCATTTTCATGCAATTTAACTACGAAATAAAAATTGTATTTGTTTTAGAACTTTGTGATATATACTTTTGTAAAAAAAATTTTATATTAATAGTTAGTCAATAAACGATAAATATACTTTAAACGATGGAACTTTTAAATAGTTTTATGATAAAATCTTTGTCAAAAGAGTTTTTTTTTTAATAGGTATATAAAAAAATTTAATAAACACGCACCTTATGCGTTCATTTTAAGCAAAATACTTTTTCATTAAAATAGCTTAAGGTAACTTGTATGCTCAAGTATAACTATAAAAAATTAAATTTCAAAAATTAAAAATAAAAATATTTTCTAAAAACTAAAAAAGTTAAAATTATTAGCATTTTAGATACTTGAAAAAACTATTTTAAAATAGTTAAAGCTTGCTACAAAAGCAACCGCACCCTTGAATGGGCCGACGTTTTATGTAATTATTGTGGTCTTTTTTACAACAACTGAACATATGGGTACAAGCATGCTTGTAGATTACACAATTTATAAAAATTGTTTGTGTGTTTTACAGGTGTTTTTACTTTTAACCTACAACTATTGTTGAAATATTTATTAACGTTATAATAAAAACGTAAAAATTCAATAAAAAAAATTGTTACACTAAAATATTATGTTTGACTAGTTATACCACATTATTGTTAGTCAATATTTAAGCTTAGGTTATAAATGGTCTATACGGGTGCCCGACTATTCAAATTCGGACAATTCAAATTCCTACAATTCAAACTCAAAATAAAAAATTGAAACGGCTAAATATAAAAAAGTAATGTATATTTGTCTAAAATAAATGATCCATATGTAAATCAAATTAATATCTACAGGACATTTTTTTCTTTTGGCAAAATATTAAATATTTTTGGAGATAAAGCTTTATTAAAGTAAAAAATATAGTTATTTATAGTAATTTTAAAATATTTTGAAAAATATTTTAGAATTTTCAAAAAAGATAAAAGTGGCTTGTAGATATTAATAAGATCTACATAAGCATTTTTTATTTTTTGCAAATATATATTACTTTTTGACATATAGTCTTTTAAATATTTTTTTAAGAATTTGAATTGTCGGAATTTGAGTTGTCAGAATTTGAATTGTCATGTAACCCTTTTTTATACCGTTGTATAATTACGTCAAAATTTTATGAACATAAATAGATGAACATATGGTAAAAACATAAATAGATTGAAGTCTTTCACAAATTATTTTAGAATTTCGTTTTTATAATATAAGAAGTTACAACTAAAAAAAATATTACATTAAGATATAAACATATTTAAGGTAGTTATAAGTCGCTGAACTACAGAGAAAACAAAGTAACTAAAATACTTTAAATAACATTATACGTATACCTGAAATATTTCAAGTACCATTTTAAAGTTCTTTAAGTAAGTTTAATTATTAATAGGTGTAGTAAGTATTAGCCACATTGTATATTTTTTATAAAATAATAAAATAATTAAGAAATTTTCTAAAATTACGACAGTTTTAAAAACTTTCAGTTTTCTGATATTGATAAATGTAATCTGTATAAAATAGTACTAAAAATACGGTCATAATTTAGCTTTAATATTACTTGTTATGAGTTTTATGAACTAATGAGGTTTTTATACTTACTGTTTTAAACATTATAAAGTATTTTGATAATCAACTTATTTAGTGAAAGCTTAGAGCTTATACATAATTTTAAAAGTTTAAAGAATTAAATTAATTCAACTATAAACAACAGTTTTTTTTATAAATAGTTTAACTAATGTTATTTACAAGTGATAAAAAATGTTTAAAGTTTTACAACTCTTAACTTATTAATAGTACAAAACATAATGTCATTCTAGTAAATTAAACAGTATTCTAAGCTCTTTATTTTTTTAAGCAAACAATTCCAAAATATTTGCTTATTTTATGGAATTAGCTTTCTGTTTATCAATCATTGGTAGTTTATGAAAAACATGCTAATTGAAAAAAAGTATGTAGTAAACAGGTTGAGTGTTTTCGCTTACACGTGTAACTGAGTAATATGAAAAATTGTTGTCAGGTTGCATATAAAAAGACATTATAGTTTGTGTAGTCGTTTTCTTCATAGATATTTCATTGTGGAAGTACGCAGAATTATTCAACTAAAATGTTATTTTTACATTCTTCAAAAAAACAAGGTCACCAAGGTCTCCTAAATGTTATTGAAAACATGTTTTTATGATACTCTGGACAAATAAACGAACTAAATCTAATTTCTTATTCAATGTTTTATTTTAGAAATTTAGATAATACTTCGAATGTTTTATTTATTTCATAATTACTTTTTTTATTGTAAATAATCAACTAAAATTTTAATAACTTATTAAAAAGGATGAATCTTAAAAAACGTTGTTCAATGATTTTAAAAGATGTAATATATATTTTTTGATTATAAATAAAAATAACATTTTTATTCAAAAATAAAAACTTAGGTTATTAAGTTTCTTATTAAAAAAAAACTGAAATTCAGTTTTGTGTTTGATTCTAAACTCTTTTCTCATAAAAAAAAACTAAACTTCATTTATATTTTTTATGCTGTAAACAGATTAAAAGTTTACCTCAAAGTCGCATCGTCATAGTGACTGTGATAAGTTATATTTAACTTAGTTCTTATTTAGGGAGAAAGAATAATACTTTGGTCTGTGCTTAACAATAATAGAGCAAAAAAAAAAAAAAAAACACACCCAAGCCTAAGTTTTCAAATTACTTAAGGTATTTGACCTCAAAAACTATTTAAAAATAAAAATAATTTTTTAAAAATATTTAAAAAATTCTAACCTACATTCATTACTTGATATAAAAAAAAGAACACCCGTTGAACATTGAACTTTAATTATTATTATTTTAACTATTTATTATCTTTACTGTGTACTTTAAAATAAAATAAACAGTTTTATTTTAAGTTTTGTGATGTACCTTATTTAAATTAATCATATTACTATATTATTATAAACTATATTATAACTGTATTAATAAAAAAGTGTTACAAAGAAGTATTCCTTTAAGTTTTTTATATCTTTAAATATCATATAAAATAATCATAACATAACAAAATAAATGACTTTATAACTTTTTTCATAATTTTATAAAAAAAAAATTTTGTAACAAATACTTTTTTGTAACAAAAAAAGTCAAAAGTCTACAAATTGAGTTTATTATACTAAGAAGTTGTGAATTAAGAATAACATATAATGTAACAAAATATAAACATATATATTTTAAAACTTTATTAAGAAATTTTTTTACATACGTTTAAATTATAATGTATGTAAATTGAATCTTTATTTACTAGCATTAATTTATTTTTTATTACAATTACTGGTAGTAAATAAAATATTTAATTTTAAATTTATAATTTAAATTAGCTTATTACATTTCAGTAAATCGAGCAATCTTTTTTAGTTAAGACAAATAAATATATAACATACTTTTAAGAAAACTCTAAAAAGTTAACTTTTAAAACAAAACTAACTTATTAGTTGTATCTGTTACTAAAAAGTTAATGTAGTTTAAATTCCATTTTACTTAGCAAACAAAATATATAAGACTTATCATTAAACAAAGTTAAAAAAAAACAGTACTAAATATCTTTAGCTTAGTTATGTTATTATATTAGTTTACTTTTTTATTTATTAGATGAGTTTAAGTGTTATACTAGAAAATAAGTCTTTGCAAGTTAAAAAAATCCCTTTAATCTTTACATGAACTTGAAATTATCATCGCAAGTACAAAGTACAAGAATTTCTTAATCGTTAATTAAACTGTTTAAATGTTTTAAACTTAGACGAAATTGCAGCAGCAGTTGTTGAAATTAAATTAAGTACTGGTCAAAATTAAATAAGATAATCTTTTTTGCATTATCGAATGCATGAATAAAGATGATAATTATAGTACATCAATGAAAATAGTTAGGTCATAGGAAAAACACTTTAATCAACTAGTTTAAGTTTGAATGAACTTTCAAGACCTATGCTAAATTTTTTTGTTCCTTTTTCTTTAGGTTACATTTACTATTTTTGGTTAAACTAAAGTATTAAATGCTCAGAGATTGCTAAAAAATGTATTTAATGTTTTATCAACGTACATAAACTATTTTTCTGCATGTGTACTTTTTATCTTATTTTAAAGATTTCTAGTAAAAAGGTAAGTTAAAAGTCATTTTAACAAAGTGAAAAACAGTTTGTTAATTAATATAGAAAAAATACATATTGCAAGTAAGTTGTAAGACTTATGATGTCAGATAGTTTGTTATGTTAATTGAAATTATAACTTCAAATATTTTAAGTTTATATTTTCAAAACAATGTTTTACGAAAAAAAGGTCATTAGTAAAAAATAAAATCTTGTTCAATTAAAACGCTTTTTAAATAGTTAAAATTTTATTCAAATAAGGTTTTATTATGACTGATGACCTCTTTTTTGAGTTAAACGTTGTTTTGAAAACAAAATCTTAATATATTTGAAGTTATATTATGCTCCTAATCAACAAGTTGAGATCTTTAATTGTTTTCTTAGATATAAATTTTAAAAATATTATCTTAGATTAGAAAACATAGAAATTTCACAATAAACAATTTTTTTTAGATTACAATATACTAAAATAAAAACTAATATTAAGTCTTTTATAAGACGAACAAGTAATTTAATTGTATTTGTTATTAGACATTATCAATTTCGAACTTGACATAAAAAAAAATTATTTAAAGATAATCAAATAAAATATAACATTACATAACATTAAACATTATTATAAATTGAAAAATATGTCTCATTTTAAAATTATTTAACTATTGTTTGTTATTATTCCAAGCAATCATAAGTATAATGTAAAAGTTTAAGAAAACAAAAACATAAACTAAAAGTTGTTTTTTCGGAAGACTTTCCTCTTTTATTTGTAAAGATTTAAACTACAAAAGACTACAAAAGGATATATTTCTATATCCAGACGAATTTTATAAGTACATCGTCACGTAATAGAAATTATTGTAGGCGTTTTGGAGGCTTGTCACGTATTTAATTCTCAACTCAGGCGTATATGTTCTTTGTGGAAAACTACAAATATTTAGCCAGACTTTCTATTTGTACCTAGCTAAAACTATTATTTAGGTTTTGAAATTAAAACAATGAATAAATTATAAGAAACCATTAGATAGTTAGAAAAAAATAAATTTATTAATTGAGGTTTAGACATTAAAAACTTTATTATTACATTAAAAGTAACATAAACTCTAGTAGTCTGTAAATTAAAATGCTTTAAAAATCAATTATAAAAAATAAAAAATCTTTCTGGACAAGACGTTCAGAGGTATCCATGTGGTGTACGACCCAATAACCCAAATTTTAGGACCAAATTGTTTTGAGCGCTTTTTTTTGTCGTTGAATCAACAATATATAGATTAATTTTTGTACTTATAATGTATTAACTATGAGTATGACTTTTATTTATAATAATGATTTTGGTTGTTTTGTAAATAAATATTCTAATATGAAGTATTTTATTTTATATTACATAAAATTTCTTGAACATAAAATATTTAAATTATAAAATCTTTAAAAATTTCATTATCAACTTATAAGCTTGAATAATATTTAAACTTTGAACAACTAAGACAATAATAATCAACTAGCAAATAAAAATCAGTTGCATAATATTTCTACTCAGTTAATATTAGTTACATAATGGAAATTTACATTTATACTAATTTGATTAAGCATATTAATGTGGGTTCAACAATTTAACTTTTTACTTACAGTGCTAGTATTACTTTTATATTTTAAGCTTGTGTTTTATAAAAATAAAAACTTTTTATGTAAAAAAAATCAAAGCATAAAATATAACAGATCTTCAATACGTGACTAAAAAAGGATTTATTAGACAAAATTTAAAGTATATAAAACTTTTTTTCTATATTATTAAACTAGTACGAATATCATCACAATATTTATAGTTACACATCATAATTTGGCTTTTTACAGTGAAGTACAGTTATAATATTCATAAATAAAACATAAAAGTAACCTAATACATATTGACAGATTACAAAGTGATATTAGAATGAATAGTTAATGCGATTTTAAAAATAATTAATACTATTAGTAACAAAAAGACTATTTCTTGCCAGAAATTTTATATTTAGTTTTGTGTAGTACATAGTTAGTTTTTAATTTAGGTCTAAGTTTATAGCAAAGTAGTGATTGAGGTTTTGAAAATAAAGCTAGGTTTATATTTAGTCAATTTAAATATGGTTAATGTTTCAAGTTTTATCTAGTTTAATCTTAAAAATATTTAAAAGTAAATTTGAAAAGTGTTTTAAAAACATAAATTAAAAAACTTTAAAGCATTTAAAACAACTAAAAATAAGAATCTTCAAGTTCTATGTAGCTACATGAGTTTCTTTTTTTATGACCTAAAGTTTTACTTTTTAGTTGACTAAAACATCTAATGTAATTAGCTTTGTTAAACAACTAAAAATTGTTGATAGTTTAACAGTTTTAGCGATGAATAACCGAAAAACCAAATAATGAGATGCTTAAAAACATTTTCTAGTATGAACAGTACAATGTTTTGTACGTCTTTTATGTTTAATAAAAATTAAAAAGTTTTAACTAGGATTGTTTTACTTTAACCACTATTTAATAAAGAAAATGAATAACTTTTTTTTAATTTTTTTTTAATAAACTTGTCTGCATTTTATAAGATATTTTAATAAAAAAAGTTGTGCAATCTGAAAATATATAAGTCTTTTAAGGTTATTCAGTTAGTATATACACAAAAGATCTAATTAAAAAAAAAAACTTTCTTGAAAACTTTTTATCGAAAACGGTGTAAAATGTTTGTTAGTGTATGGTTCTTTTGGGTTTCACAAAAATTTTCTATGACTATAAATCAAAGATTAAAATTTTTAATGTAACAAGAGTAAATAAAAGCAAGTATTTCCTGAATATAAACTAAGAACAATTTATGCTACAATTATCATAGTGACATTGTTATTTTTTTAAAGAGCTTCCTACCACTAAAGTGGGATAAATTATAAGTGTAGTTTATGAATACAACAAAAATTCTGAAGTAGTTTAAGCTGATGTGTGTACTAGATATCTGGTTACAAATGATACTTTAGTACTTTTTATAAAGCAATGAATGAACAAATTTTCTAAAAGTTTGCGTAGTGTTTTTTACATCGAATAAAATGTTTTATTAAGAAAAATACTTTATTTGATCATACCTTTTTATTTAGTTTATAAAATATTTACTTTTTTAATTGCGCAAGTCTGAGTTTACTTTTTCGTTGTACTCTTATTAAAAACTTTATTATCATACAAAAAACTTATTTTTGATTATTATATAAACTTACTTAAGATTATGATGATCTTTAAGTTTTGGCGCATTTATTAAAATAAATAGACGATTAAAAGTTTTATGAAAATAAAACTTTTTATGAAAAAGTGATGCGAACAGCTTTTCTTCAGAAAAGAAAAAACTGATTATTTTTATACTGGTACTGTTAAGGTTTTAAGAAGTTACATTAATAATTGCACTACAGAAAATGAAATATATATATAAAATGTTTAAGTTTTATAGTTATATTCAAAAACGGTAGTATCTGTATAGTCTTAGGAGTATTTTTCAAGCTAGTTTTACTACAAAGTGTATTTACATAAAAGATCATTGAACTTTTAGTATTCTAACTTTCTAATAAAATTTATTGCCTTGTTAAGTTTGAACAAATATTGCTTAACCCTGGGATAAAAAGCTATAAATGACTTAACAATTTTTTAACCGAATATTCAAAATTACCATCTAAATAATTTTAAAAAAAGGTTAACTTTAGGCGAAACGAAATAAATTAAGCTAATCTTTAAATCTAATGATAACTAATTAGCATAAATTATTACATGAACATTCTTCAAATTGTTTTGAAAGGTTAGTAGTAAGATTTGAATTCCAAGCATTTTCTTCCATTTGTTTACGAAGTGCTAGCCCAAACTATGTAAAAAGCATTACGTACTTGTTTTTAAACAACAAATCATCAAAAAACAAAGTAAAAAATATTGAAAAGAGAAAATTTTGCTCTAATACTTAAAAAGTTCAAAAAGTATTGTATAATCTTTTAAACGTTAATCTAATGTATTTTTTGTATTCTTGGAAGAACTATTATCATATTAAGCCAAAACTTGAAAATATTATTCAACAAAAAAGATTAATAATTAATAACAGTGTTTACATTTTTATTAATAAAATAAAAACTTTAAACAAGCTTTCTTTGTGTTTATATACTAAGCACAAAAAATAGTCTGTTGAAATTTATGTAAATATTATCTAACTCAATGTAAGCTAAATTAATATAATGTGTGTAACTGATGATTAAGGCAGCCTTTTACAAGTAACGGGACAACTTTCCTAGATAAGTTTGCTCACGGGGCATTTTGTATAGAAAAAGTCTTTTGCAGGCCGCATTTACTTAAAGTAGCTGTATTAATTAAAAAAATAAAAGGTTGTTTAAACCTTAAACTTTATAATATAGGATTAAAAAAAAAACGCTAGTAGTTATCAAATATCAAACTAAGACACTAATTATTAGGTTTTACTACAAAAATAATAATTTCTTTTATTATTTTGAAAAGGTATGTTTTTACCTGTAATGTATATATCGGGCCGCAGATTTATGCTTTAGCCGACAAGTCGCAATTTGCCGACCTCTGGTATAAACTAATTTTGTATGCATTCGTGCTATTACTTACAAGCTTCTATTACTTGATTGAGTTTTAAACTCAGCTTAGTACAAAACATTAATAAAAAACAATATATTTAAATATTTTGTTGGATCTTTTTTTTTGTAGCTTTTACTGCTTATCAAATAAAGCTGCAAAATTTATTTTTTCACAGTAATTTTTTTTTGTATTTTGATTGTAAATTGAAAGTTTAGTAAGTTTACTAAACACGATAAAGAAACTGGTATTGCAAACTTTGTAAAAATAGTTGATGTATGTAAAGAACTTTTGGTCGTTGAAAAAGTAAAATATAGTATTTGTAGAAGATAAAAAAGTTTTTAAGTAGTATATAAAGATGAAAACTAACACTTTTTTTTTGGATTTAATAATAGTATTTTTGAACACTTAATAGCACCCTTTCTTAAAAACATAAAAAAGAAAAATGACGCTTAAAATAAGTATAGTCAAAAAACTTAGTGTAAAAAAAGACCATTCGATCGTCAACATACCAAGTACTTTAACTGTTTGACATGTATACAATAAAAACAGTTAGTTTTAAAACTAAAAAAAAATATTAATTAAAATAAACAAATCATAATATGTTACACAACTCATTTGTAATTAAGTTAAAAAAAGTTGTTTGTAACTCTACTTAAATACATTTCACTGTTACATCGATTATAACACTAATAAAATTTAACTTGTCATACTTTCAAAAAAAAAAAAAACGAGGTACTAAGTTTAACTTATATATAAAAAAAATTAACTATCAATTATTTTACCGCTTCATGTATGTCTAAATTCAAATTAAGCTAATAATAACAACATACACAACTAAAATAGATATCAAACCACTTATTTTCATACCATAAAACATCTATTAAAATTTACTTATACTAAAATAAATCACTTACTGCTAAATATATATTTTACTTATAATTTTACATAAAATTAAAGTAAAAACAGAAATTTTTTAGAACCTAGTTTGAATTGATATGATCTTAACCCAATTCATATAGTCCAGGGGCGTGTCTAGACTTTTTTCAAAGAGGGTTCACAATTTTTTATAGTTCTTAATTTCCCGCTTAAGTACGCATTTCTTAGGTATGCACTGCCAGTTAAGTACGCAATATTTAGCCGAAAAAGTGTGTGTTTAAAATGCTTTTTTCTGCTTAGAAATAAGAAAAAACATATAAATAGTAATGGGAAAATATTATATATTATTTATTTATTGTACTGTATTAAATTTAGATAAATTAAAACTAAAAGAGCCGGAAAAAATATATTTATAACAAACATATTTTTTTAAGTAATTTAGTCTATAAAAAATTTATTTTCACTAAGAAAAATGGTTAATTACTTAGGATGATATCGCACCAATATCAAGCTGAAGTTATATTAACTTTAATTTTGTTTTTTACCATAATTGTAGGCTTAAAATTTATATTTTTTAAATACATAAATAAAACTTATTTAGTATAAACCAACAAAACTTAAATATCTAATTTCTTTTTATTTTAAAACAAAGCAAATGATACATAACTTATATACATTACTATACTGTAAAATAAAATCAATTAAGTATATTAGTTTATAACAAATGAATTTATTTCTAACTGTGTATTTATATTGCTTGTTTAAAACATACAAGGCTTAAAATATTGATTTTAAGCCTAAAATTATGGTTCAAAAAGATATTAAACACAATATAATTTCAGCTTGATATTGGTGCGACATCATCCTAGGTAATTACAAAAAAATGTTTAGACTTTTACAACTAAATTTAAAAATCTTTAAATTATAATTAAATGTTTGCCTGATGGTGCAGGAATTCTAATAATGATTTTGAAACCTCTATGAGTTAAAAATTTTTAAAAATGAAGAACAAAATTTGTGGCTAACCGATATACAAAAATAAAACAACTAAAATAAAAAATATTAAAATACCATTAAATGATAAAAGAATAAATTGGTAGGTGGTGTATTGGTCTATAGATAATTTTGAAAACTCTCTAAATTAAACTTTTCAAGGTTTAAACCCAGTTGGTTGACACATAAACAAAAATATAAATTTTAAAGTACAAAAGCTTCACACAACATTATTATATACAACCAAATAAATAAAATAAAATTTTAGTGATTATATTGGACATTTTTTAAGTAAAATTGTACTTACTAGTTCAAAAACAATACTTTATTAAAAGTTATTTACACCAAGTAACAATTTATAGTTAGAACTAAGAGCATCTTAGTAAAAAGTTTCATAGAAATAAAATGCTACTTTTAAACTTTTACTTATTATGACGTCACAATTGAAATTTTATTTTAAATCTATTTCAGCTGGGCAAAAAAGAGCATTTTTTGTTTTGGAAACTTTTTTATCTTTAAGTGTTATAAATTCAACATTCAATATTCAAAGTTTATCAAATAACCAAAACAAAGTGAATAAACAACGTTTTTAGAATTTTCTAAGAATCTTTTTTTCTTTTTTCTTTTCTTTTTTTTCATGGGGTTCACAGGAAACAGGAAACCAGTCAAAACACGCCCCTGATATAATCAAAGATGACTCTTTACAAAAATAAAGTAATGTTAAACCATATAAGAATAAAACTTCTATACAACCTGTTTGTATTTTACTTATTTATTTGGTTTTTTAGTAAAATATACCTTAGTTTATCATGAAACCTTCGAAGTTTTCTTAGGGTTTTTAAGTCATCAGGTAATTTAATCCACAGTCTACTACTCTAATAATTTATAAATTTATGTTTTACTTAACTGTAAAAAAATATACTTTTTAATGGCTATGTTCTTTATGTACATCTGCAAATGCTACTTATAATTTAATTTGTAGAACAGTACTCTATAATTATACATAAAACTACATAAACATATTAAAACAAGTTTTCTTAATTTTTTTTTTATCCTGTTATTCTTTCGTTTTATCTTTTATAATGGTATAATCTAATAAACAAACATCTTTTTTGGTTAAGTTTATCCACTAACTAATTATAAGAATGATAAAATCTGTAAAACAAAACATAATAAAAGTTAGGTAAATACTTATTCATCTCCCTAGATTTTATTTACAAAGGGGATAAAACAATATACTTAGCTAGCAAAATAAAATTATCTAAAAATAAGTTGTAAACTTAAATACATTTCAGTTCTAAAAATCAACAAAGTTAAAATCAAAAAGAACATAAACTACTGAAACGTCACATTTAACTTAGTTCAACACTAAATAAAAACATTTATAAAAACTGCAGTTAAAAAAGGTTAATAGGTACCACTTTCGGCATCGTAGATCCTTCTCCAAGTTCTTACACGACCGGAACAACACAGTCCGTTTTTTGGCGACACTCCATCTTCAACAAAACAAATTTCAAATAAATAATCCAAACGAGACAGTACACAATTTCTCTGCTTTGTAAAGGAATGGCTTGCATTGCACCCATACAATTTGAATCCTCAGGTGAAAAGAAGGTAGCTGGTTTTCTGTTGCAAATTTTGCTCTTGTTTTCTCAAGCTTTGTCCTTTATTACCTTTTGGGAGCGCAGAACATCAAAATTTTCCTTGAAATCTCCTTTCTCATCATTACCAGAAAAGACAAACTTCTGCAGTGGTATGTTTGCTTTTCTCAGATAAGGGATACTTCTTAGAGATTTACAACCAGAAGAGTTTCTTTTTTTAGAAAATTGCGATTTCGAACAGTTAAGCGACCTGATCCATCAACCTTGACAACACTTTTTAATTCCACTACTACTCCACTTTTCCCCCAATTTTTAGGAAAGTACCTGTTTGGTTTTGTAACATGACAAATATCAGTGATCACCGCAATTAGTGGTGGCAATGATTTTGTGTGTTCACTTAAATTTTCGATTGACTTAACATAACAAAACCTAAAAGCTTCTTCCATTTTACTCCATGCGTTACGCCACATATTTTACGGGTTATTGTAAGCCATAAAACTCTCTCTGTAAGCTAATGAGTCCTTTATATTCGTCCCAAAAGGATCTGTACAGGGGATAGTTTGCATTCCGGATCAGGCGTATTTCTCTGCGTAAGTAAAGCTTGTACCATTCTGTTGTTATTTAGTTCACCATTTGGACCAAAGTTTTCCATTTACAATCGCTTAGTGGCCTTAACGCTAATTCCGCCCTACCGTTTGACATATGATGATAAGCAGATGACATAAGATGGTTTATACCCTATCGTTTTAGAAAATCTTTGATAACTTTTGCAGAAAACTCTGGACCGCTATCTGAAGATGTTTCAACTTGAACACCAAAAGTGATAAAAATACGACGCAAAGCATAGTCCTTTTGAACCAGACTCATTTGTACTTAATTTGATTATTTTTTGTTTTGTCCAATTTTGAGAGTCTGTCAGCAGCTACAAAATAATACAACTCTTGAAACGAAAATAATCACAGACAATTGATTCAAAAGGAACTTTTTGAATTAATGGTTCAATTGGAGTTAGGCGAGGATTGCTTGGTGCAATTAAGTTTTATTTATTGCAATTTTCAAGCCGCTCTCTCATCTTCTGAATGTTTGCAGGAATGCAAGTAATCCCTTGATCTATCACGAGGAGGAGTTTTAGGTACACAATCAAAAGTCTGCAATTCTTCATGGATAGTACAGGATTCAATGGTCGCACCAGTGAGAGGAAAATCACGACTTATTATACCCAGCTTTATGCAGGCATTTCTTGAAAGAAAAATGTTTTTAGTGCATGGGGTGATATATACCATTTCTTATACTCTATGATATTTGCCTTTTTCATGTTTAGCAATCAATTCCATAAAGATAGCCCCAAATTATCTAGATCTATTGTCTACTATTTTTCAGTTTAAATGATAAAGATATTATCATAAGTAAATATCTTTCTTGGTTGAGTTTATTCACGAAATAATTACAAGAAAAAAAAAGTGTAAAACAAAACATAATGAAAGCTAGGTAAAAATCATACATCTAACTGCTCTATTAATTATTTAGTTGACTCTGTTAATTTTAGTTTTAAATACTGTAAGACAACAAAAAAAACATTAATTAGTGCGGCTCGTAAAGAGAATTAAAGATTTAATACAGATACTTTTCTTTTAAAAATTACCTTGCCAATTATAAAATTGTAAAGTATCAAACAGTTTAGGTAATATTGTTTGAAAATTTATAACAGCTAAACTGAATAAACTTTACGTTAATACTGTAAAGCTTATTTTTCTAAACTATCTAGATTTTTATTTTTATTATAACACTGTTTTTAACTTTAATTGTTAAGTTAGTTTTCAGCCTTGCGTTTGTTGAATCTATAAACAGTGATTTTCAGTAAAAGAAAAATCTTTCATAATTAATTTTAGGGTAAATTATGTACTGCTAGAAGTATAGAATTACAAACAGTTAATACTTAATATTTTTTTGTTTTATTTTAACACATTATACTCAAGTAATTGTTGTTAATCAAATAGATTAAAAATTAACTGTTTGGTCAATGGATTAAAGCTATTTCTTATATCTTCTCCCTTTATTTTTATAGTTTGAGATTATATTTATCTGCTTCGCTATAAACCCAACAGTTTATTAAAATATTGAATTTAGTAAAATAAGGTCTAAAAAAGTAATAACACAAAATATTTATTATACCAATTTTTGACTTTTTTGACAAGTTTTATAGTCAGTTTTTAACAACAAGCCTTTTAATAAAAAGTTAATGAGTTTTTGTAAAAAGTTAAGATGTTAAAGTCTTTGTGTTTTTTGGAAAGTTTTTTGTTTATTTTTTTTTATCTAATAATAAAGACAATTATCATTACAGTAATAATTTTTGGTATGTTTGTACAAACGAGAAGAGGAAATGGTTGATATGCACCAATTTATTTTTAAACAGCTGTGCAAAATGTTATTTTGTTTAGAAAAACAAAACAGCTATGCATAAATAAAATAAAATGCTTACTCAGTTTTAAAAATAAAATGCAATTAAGAAAAAAATATTTTCTTAAGTTTTTTTATAGATGTGTGTGTTTGAAATATCTAAAAGCTAATAACATGTTTTTATTTAAAAGAATAAAACAAAGGTATGTAAAAACATAATATATAACAATAATAAAAAATTTAATTAAAAACATAATTAGTTCCAACATTATATATATATATATATATATATTAATATAACAATTTGATTTCAAATACAATTATTTCATTGTTCTGTAAAAGAGAACAGCTCTTCAATTTGTTTATTATAATAACATTTAAAACTTAAATAAAAGTACACATGAAATTAAGCAAAAGCTTTAAATATTGTTACGTTTATAAATGAATCATTGACAAGTATGATATATATAAATAGTTTCTTTTTTAGATTTGGTCAATAGTACTCGACAAGTTAAATTAAAGGTAAATATCTAGTTAATTATATAATAAACGACAGTTTTATACAGCTATTTTGTATATGATATATTTTTATTTAATATATTGTTTAGTAAAGCTAAAGTTATATATATCATGGTTTATTGAACAAAGAAAAAGACTCTCAAAATATTTGGTCCTAGGACCTGGTGAACGAAGAACCTTTTGGTTATCGAGTCGCACACCACGGATACCTTTTACGTCTTGTCTAGGACAACCTTAATATGTTGATATATAATATGTAACGTTAAAAGGCGTTAAATCCTAGAGATCCTGATAAGCTAGGCTTATCGGGATATATACAACAGATGTTTTTGTGTCAAAACTTTGTTTTAAAACCATAAAGTTCGTTTATAGTTACTACTCACATAAATATTATACATAATTATACATGCTTTTTTTCTAATGTGTGTTAATAATTTATAGACTCCGTAGATGTGTTCTGTTCTTAAATTTATTTGAGAGCAGTGAAACACCGTTTGTCGGAATAAAGTTTTGATACAAAAACATCTGTGGTATGTTGATATATATAATAATTTTGTATGAGTTAAGATATTTTAGTTACAAAGAGTTTTATAATAACTTACACTGTTTATTTAACGACAAAAAAGGCGCTCAAAATAATTGGACCAAGTGTACGAGAAAACCTTTCGATTATCGAGTTATACACCTTTTAGATACAGTTTAAAGTCTTGTCCAGGACAGAACAAAAATACAAACGTGTTAAAGTTACTTTTCAAATTAAAATAATAGTGATAAACCAGAAAGATATGCTAGAATAATATCGAAAAGTCTAAATTTAGGACAAAGAATAAATTTTATTTCTGAAATACTAAAAGAAAAAAAAAGTCTTTTTATTGTCGTCACTAATTTGACTAGTTTTTAATATTATTAATACTGTAATGATATTAACATTTCATTTTCTTATTTTAAAGCGGATGTTGTAAACTGTTTTACGCAGATTTCGTGACGTGCTTCCAGTATTGAAAAAACAAAAACATTTTTTATTGTTAGGAGTTACATTTGTTTTAGTGCTTATAAAACGGAATTTTACTTGCATTTACTCGCAGTAGCAGTTTCGGCAGAGTTATTAGTGTGCTTTAAGTTAAAATGCATTTTAAACACGTTAGATTTAAGAACTAATGTTTTCATGTGTGTTTAACTTTAGTTCACGTATAGAGTCATGTAGTTGTATCTTTGTGTTGTTTAGTTTATGTAAATAAAATATAAGTATTGTTTTGACTGTTCTACTAATCTACTTTAATAATCCCTATTACCCCTTGATAGCATATCTGTAACGGGATAATACTTTGAATCGTTAAATTAATTAGTTTAAAATCAAGTTGATAACTAATAAACGTATTCTTAATTAACTTTAAACAATTTTACAATTTGCTTCTTATACAAAAACTTTTTTTTAAATCTTTTTATTTCGAAGTCAAGCAAAAAGCTACTAATATAAATTATAGATTTTGAACTACAAAAAAAAAAGATGCTCAAAATATTTGGTCCCAGGACCTGGTGCACGAAGAACCTTTCGTTTATCGAGTCGCACACTACGGATATCTTTTAACGTCTTTTCAAGGACTTGTTTTAATATTCTTATAAATTAATTTTAAAATATTTAAGCTAGGAATTTTTAGATTTTCTAAAAAAATTATTCAAGACCAATTTATACGTTAAAACATATAAAAATACAAACTTTTTGAGTATTTAATATCTTTTTCAAATTAAATCTTTTTAGAAAAACAGAACTTATTTATTTGGTTTTGTTTATTTTTTAAGCAGACAATTATTTTTTTTCAATGTACTTAACTTCATTTATTTCAAAAGTTTACCAAAATTAAAAATGCTGTTCCGCAAATTTTGTAGAACAAGTTTATTTTTGAGGTTTCTTCACTAAAAAATTACCCTAAATTTGGTTAACTAGTTTTTTCTATTTAGATCAAATTTAAGGTCAAGTTTTAAAATCACAAACCGAATAAAAAATTGTTAAAAATAAATTAAAAAAAGTCTGTTTTGTTGATACTATTTACTCTCATAAGGAAGTCAGGCCTTTTTTGAAAAAAATAAATATCTATGTTGTACGGTAGTGACAAGTTTTAATAAGTAATTTATTTAAAAATTATATTCATTTATGTAAAATATCCATCTTTTAATACGACTTATTTTTTTTTATAATACATATCAAACAATTATCTTTCTTTAAGTTTTTAAAGCTATAGATCGTAAACTTTTGATAATACTCTTTAAGTTATTTCATAGAAATAAAATTATATTAAAATTTTGCGTATTAAAAATGAAGCACTAACTTTTAAATTAAGATACAGCTTCTAAAATGATAGTAAATGATAAAGTTATGATAGTCGTTATTTTAACTTGCTCAGTTTAGGATATTATAATCTTTACTATTCAAACTTTTAGTGTAATTTTCTACTTGATAATTTACCAACGATGTGTTATGACTGATTCCCTAAAGCCTGTGCGACCTCTGAAAAAATAACAGTTTAGATCATTTACAAAAATTTTATTTAACCAGAAACTTTACATATGTAAATACATTTGGTATTTTTTTTTTAAATATTTTAAAAATGAATTTTGAATTTGTAAAACGGAAACGTTAGTTAGAGGTTTGAATGTTGCTGTTGTTATCCTTGCTATCAGTTGAAACAGATTTTAAAGATAAATTTAATTTTTATGTTATATTAAATTAATAATTTATGAGAGCCTATCTGTAGAATAAAACTTTTTACTAAATTACATAAAATTTTCTAACTAAAATGCTAGTGTAAGTAAACAAATGATTATTTTACATTGATTATGAACAAAAAAGTACAATTAAACTTAAAATTTTCAATTTTTATTACTAAAACTTAAATACAACTAGCTGTTTGTAGAAATTAAAGTAATGTAGAGCAAATTTTCAGTATACAGCAATTAAAAAGCTGCTTATATTTTAGTAGATAATTTTACTAAAATATTTTCACTGCAGTACTTAATATTTTTATTAGAAGTTTCAAGTTTTGGTTTTTATAGGTCACTAAAAGATGACCAATGACTATGCCACACACGGTAAAAAACACTGTTAAAAGAATTAAAAAAAAAACCGGCATTATAGACTTAAATTATAATAGTCATTAATATAATTCCTACTATCGGGGATTTTTCAAAACTTAAAATACTGTTTTTTACAAAATCTGGACAATATCGTTTTAACTACTAGATACTAATGCAGTGAAATTTTAACTTTTTTGATGGCTTTTACTTTCAATTATTTTGTGTTTTAAAAACACTTTGATCATACTTTGAAACCAGCTAATTTTTCACAGTTGACATTTAAAGCTTTAGTAGCTAAATTTAGTTATTTCTTAATAAAAAATTTTAGTTGTTAATTTTAATTTAATGTGTATTATTTGCTTACTTATAACTCAAAGTGTTTTTTAGTTCTTATTTCAATGTTATACTACTTTGTTTTATAAATTATTCAATCGTTATTAACTGCTAACTAATAATTTAGCAAACATATATTTTTAAATCATTGTCACTAACTAAACATTTAAACTAACAGTTGATATGTACTAATAATATCTGCATATTAAATAAATGTTAATAATACCAATGTCAAAAAACAATATCATCTAAATGACTTATTTTTTTTTAACAAATGAGTTCATTAAGCAAGATACTGTTTATGAAACAAATTTTGATAAAACATCCTCTAAAATATAGATAAATAAAAATATATTATGATTAACTTTTGAGTAGACACTCACATTATTTAAAAAAATTTTTCCGTCAAAAGCTATTAATTCATAGGATAAATTATGCTACCCCACTCAAAAATCCTAGATACGCCCTTGTGGTTTACTAATCGATTTTACACTTGAAGTCATTATTTTTACTGGGTTTAAGTATTTTATAGCCAAATAGATCGGTAATTTCCAATCTTAAAAAAAATATGCAAACTACTTTGTTTATAAATTATCTGTACACAAACTAGGTAATAAAAAACATGTTTATTTTCACTAAAACTACTCTTACTGTAGTGGTTTTATTGATATAAACGATAGAGTTAAAACAAAACTTATCAGTATTTAACGAAATCTATAACTAAAATGTCTATATGAAACAAGGTATGCCAAAATAATTTTCGAAGCCCCACCTTAGCAAAAACTAAAAAATAACCGCCCCTATTTTTTATTTATCGTCTTTTACTTTTTCGCAGCCTTAATTATTAACCCCTAATAGCCAACACGATACTTTCTGCTTTGGTAAACTTTAATACTTTACATACATACTTTTTTTTTGATCAAAGAAAAAAATCTCCCCCGTAGAAGGAGAAAAACGATTTTATTTTGGTAATTAATAATAGTAAGTCTACATATATATAAGTTCTATATAAGCGTAAGAATTAGTTAACTAATTATAAAAGTTTTCAAGGGATATACAAACAGTAGTAATTTTAGAAATTTGGTTTATAAACTTAACATTTTCGAGAATAGCTATTTTTACTAGTAAAAGTAGTGCTTTTACAATTAAATTTATTTGAAAATGTTCTTAAAAAAATGGTGAACTAACCTAAATGAGTAATACTCAAAATGAATTTTTTAATAACTTTTTATTTAAAAGGTATCTCTTAAATATTATCCTACAAAATACTGTAAAAATACGTTTTTATCTACATACTATTCATATAACATTTTGTCAAAATTTTGAAAGTAAAAGAATATATTAAAAATAGAATCACCGACATTTTAAACAAACTCGATGTATTTCTTTTAAATATATAAAACAAAAGTGATACATTTTAAAGTTTTAAAAACTATAATCGTAATAAACACTTTATTTTTAATTGAAATATACTAGTACTAACATCTTAAAGATTATAAACTAAAACTGTTTTAAAATAAAACTACAGTAAATAAATATTATTAAGTAATTCATTAGTATAGCAATTTAAAAAAAAGTTATTTTTATTTAAATTATCATTTTATCAAATAATGGTAAACCAAGTCAAATCCGATTATTTACAGTACATCTAATCTCATTAAAAAAAAATTCTGTAAAAAAAATATATAAAAGCAATAATTGTAGATTGTAAGCATAAAGTACTTGTTTATATAAAAACTGGTCTCGATTTGAAAATGCTTAGTGTAAGTATTGTTATAAATAAAATGATTAAAATAACCAGCAGCTAAAGACATATTTAAAAAAAAAAACGAATAAAGAACTTCACAGTTAATAAAAGGCATTTTAATTTACTATACAATTATGCACCATTACATTTTACTTTGGGATTCTTTTTCAACATGGATATTTTTTCTGTTACAGGTTGCAAATGATCAAGAAATTTCATCAAAAGCTTTACAACAATCATCAAAAATAAAAAGATTTTACCTGAAATAAAAAACTATTCTTAAAAAAAAGAGAGAAATGTTTAAAAGCATGTTAACTTGAAGTTTTTTGTTTAATTTAGTTTAAACTTTGTAATATAAAACACTTCAAAAGTATATTTTAATAATAAATTTATTTAATATTAATATATTTTGTTTAATAAACATAAATAATTCTAGGTTTTACCTTATTTTTTTAATTTCTAAAATTATAGGTTTTTCCAGGTTTCAAGGTTTTTTGCAACCCTGTATATTTACTTACTTTGTTAAGTTTTTAAATAGTATTTATTAACTTGACCTTTATCTGAAATACTTTTAACCTGGCATTGAATCTAAAGATATTGTTTAGATTATTTGCTAATTTTTTTAACTTAAAATTAAAAGTTTTGTTTTTCTAAAACTTAAACAATTAGTAATTTAAATTTTTAATCATTTAAATTTCAATACTGATCAATTAAATTTTAAATAAACCATTCAAATAATTTTAAAAAAAGTATAACAAGTTCAGTATTTTATACGGATGTAGTATAAAAAGAAATAAGTATACATAAATAAGTTTGTGTCAACTTGAAAACCCAAAACTAAAGATAAAAGTGCTTTTTATATAGAAACTGAAATCTTAGAATTATTTAAACTTTAATTTATAAAAACATATAATAAAAAAACTGTAAAAATTACATTTAAACAGTCACTCAAAAAAAAAAATAACTAAAAGTGCATTTTCCTGGTTTAATTAAGTCAAGAAATGTTTTTATTATTTTAAATAAACAAAATTCTAAAAAACTAACCGACTAGTCGTCCAGTATGATGAATTTTTTTAGCTTTTTGCACAAATGTTAATGTTTTACTTCTAACTGCATGATCATAAACTTTTTCAGTCCTGGCTGCTACCTTTTAATAAATTATTATGATTCAATTTAACTCTTAAGATTAAAAACTGTTAAATTTAGCATCTAATTATTAGATGGAAATTTGATTTTTATAAATTGTCAAAAAAAAAATAACTTCACACAAAACTATACTCATTGTTTTAGGGTAAAATTACTAGCATTTAGTATCTAAAGTAAACATTTAGATTGATTCTTTAAATAGAAATTATCAATTTAAGCTATAAAATACTTTTTGCCACGTATACAAAGGCGCCACTTGACGGTGAATAATTTTGCGTGACAAAAATTTCCTTCCCCTAACTGCAACTATGACATCACTAAGAACATGGACTATGCTATGCACGCTGGGTTTGCACAAATGAACAATGTTTGACGGTAAAACCTCAGGGACACCTCCAACACTGAAGTGTTTAAATGTTTCAATTACAAACATGTACAAATTTTTCTACTTAAAATAGTAGTGATCTACCAGGTCCATTAAATAGGATCCGACCGGATCCGGATCTTTTGTTTTTTAATCTAAGGATCCGGATCCTAAATGTTTTAAGTTATATGTAGTTTCTTTAGAGAACAAACTTATAAAATTTAATTATTATAGTACCAATAATTAGTAAAAATTGTTTAATACTAAGATTTTGTTAAAAAAACATGGTTATTGTCTAAATATTTTATTTAAACAATAGGAAAAAGAGCGTTCTAAAAAAATAACAAAAGATTTACCTATACAAAATCTAAGTTTATTAAATGTTAAATTTCAAGCTACTTATACGACTAAACTTTAATTTTGTACCTTGTATGACGTTAAAGAAATTAAACGTTACAATGCTTTAAAAAATAACGAACTTTTTTTTAATTTTTTTAACGATAAGTTATACAGCATACTTATTTTTACAAAAGTTCGAACTATAATATGAACAATAACTTCTTTAGGAACTGTTTACATATATAAAAGTAAGTAATTTAGTAAATAACATTTACTCCTAACGACACCATTAAGCTACAAAGAAAACTTTTTTTTAAATAATTTATATCTTATAAACCTAACTATTAAAAAATAACAAAAAATATGAAAATTCTGCTAAATTTGATGTTTATTAAACTTATGTTGTGATAATTTGTCAAAGTATAAAAAGAGATAGCCACAGGGATAAAAGAAAAACTAATTAACTTTTATATTCAAGTCTTTCAATAAAGCTGGTTATATAAAGCAAAATAAGTAATAAGTAAGTATTGTTACTGGTTCATTTTATTCTCACTTAATATAAAAAACAGTTGTGAAGTTTAAAAAATCTTAAAACTACCCAAAGTTTGTTATAAAAAAATTAGTTAGCATTAGTTTTTTTTTTTCAATTTGCTAGGCATTAGTGTCTTGTGTAATCTAAAGTAGTTAACAAACTACAATTAAAACATCCCGAGTTATCCTGAGTGCACTTACTATACTGAGTATTCAGCTGTAACTCTTATTTAATATAAAAAGTATCCTTAATAAAATACTTTGTATGTATAAATATATATAGAATAAAGTATTAAAAATATTAGGTTACTACAACTTAAAGAGGCAGCAGTTGTTCAACAAAACTTTAAACTTTTCATAGAAATGTGTTATACTACTATTACTATTTTTCATCTAAACCAGGGCTACAAAGAAATTTATTTTGTAAAATGAAAAACTTTTAAATAAAAAAAAATGTTGAACAATTGCTACCTCTTAAAGTTATAGTAACCAAATATTAAATGAGTTGTATTTTTAGAGTTTTTACATTATTTAATAAATTCAAATGAGAACAAAGTACTTTAATTAAAACTGTGAAGACTTTTAACAAATTAAAGTACGTTAAAACTTAGATATATACTTTATATTAGAAACATTATAAGTTTATAAACAGAAATAACAGAGTCAGTAGAAGAATTTAATCTAGGAAAAAATTTAAATTAAGAACTCACTATTTTTACTCTAATGGATGTATGTACCTGTATGTTTACAATAAATGATTAAATTAACTAAACTTTAAATAGTGTGATTCCCTTGACTAATTATATTCATATTAAATATTAAAAACACAATAATATAAGTATATAAAACTGAAAGAAGCTGATCGCAGAAAACAGAGTCTTTCCAAATTAACTGGATCCGGTAAATCAATTTAAATAGATAATTCAGTTAGAAAATTTGTTAAAACGTTCGTAGTTTTAAATATTTCATTTATTTTTCTGGTACTCATTTGAGATTTATCATTGATAAAAAAATATGAAAAACATTGAAAATATTTAAGGTCATTAGGGTCTTCAACGTTTTCTTTTTACAAATATCAACATTGGCTCTAAAATGAAAGCTGAAGTTCTTTACTGTAAGATACTTTTTACAGAGTCAAAAAATAATAATTACTTTTAAGATATAGTCAGCTGTTAGTCAGTCGTGTGTAAAGTTTCTGATACAAACGTATGGAAGAGATTTTTCTTACGTTAGAAGAAAAATATTTATTGCTATGGTTTAAAAATATTAAGAATTTTATGAAAAAATACATATTTTTTTACTTAATAAAAAAAGAAATACTAAAGGTTAAAGAAAAAAGTGTTTATTATTAGGTTAAAAATGATCTGAGAAAGTTTAAGAATGGTCGCTTAAAAACTGCAGGATAAGATATATTTTAAATAAAACAGTCTTTTGTTTGCCTTTTTACCAAGGTCCTCCCATTGAACTTTTGGAATTTGTATCCTCATATCTCAAAAAGCTATTTGATTTTTATAAAAAAGTTAAAAGCAACTGCTAGCTAAGTTAAAAGTAGAAAATGCAAAAAAGGTGCCTGACCCCCTTGTGGTCTTAATATAGTCTTTGATGTCTGTTGTAGGTTTTGGTTAGAAAATAAGAAGAATTAGTTATCTATTGGATTAATTTTTATCAAAGAGCAATAAAAGTTTAAACCTTGTACTTACTACTTGGAGACCGCAACATGCTGCTTCTAAAATGGCAATACAAAATGCTTCTGTGAGTGAAGTATTCAAAAAAATATCACCACTATTTAAAACTGAGGATACTCTGTGAGAAAATAAACGTTTGATGTTAAAATATGATGTTGTACTTTTATTTTTATTGACTATTATTAAAATTCTGTTAATTTCTCGTATCTTCTTTAAAAAATATATTACTTAGTACAAAACGTTATAATAAGCTACTTTATTTAATTTAATTAATTTCTTAGCTCTTATTTTATTGTTTGTTATAACTAGTGTTGTCATTTTGTCAAAAATATAAAAATCAAGTTATTAAATATTTTAGTTACATTTTAGTGTAGTATGTTTGCGTTACTTAAATAATTAATAATATAATTACTAGTTAATATAGAACTAAAAAACATAGATTTAATAACTATTTAACAAAAATCATCAAAACATACTTGTCATGTGAAACAGATCCGTGAAAGATGACGCGATCTAGCAATTGATTTCTTTCTACAGTCTCCTCTAAAGTTATTCTTTTGTCTCCGTCTCCCCCAATCACAAAATCCACATCTTCATGCTTTCTACAAATTTCTGGAATTACTGCTGCTAGTAGGTCCATACCTGTCAGGGGAAATTTAAAAGACTAAGTTATTTAAGCTTTATTTTTTTTTAGTTTTAATTTCTTTAAGAAAGAATGGATAAACAACTGTAAGCCTAAAAATGAAGAAGTCATTGAAGCTAGCCATAAGTAGTGAGTTCAAACGTTTTACTTATAGGTTTTTCAGTCAACCAGCTAAAACTAAATTAAGCCAAATTTGAAAAATAAAATTAAAAGCTTTATTTCAATTAAAACAAATAGATTTAGTAAACTCGTATAATCAGTTTTTCACCGCTTTATCAATACAGACAAGGTTAAAAATAACAAAATATTAAAAAATTTAAATTTTAAACTACTTTTTTTAGATATGACCTTAGTTTAGTCTGACGCGTACGAACCCGGCAATAAAACTATTTTTTTCTATTTAATTTATAAACTTTTTGTGTTGTTGTTAAAAATCAATTGTTAAATAAACTACAGCTTAATTTAATTTATAATTGCCTTTTTTTTTTAAACTAAGTTAAGCAAAAATAAATCAGCTTAACTTCGATGGAATTTTATCACTTAAAAGAAAAAGGTAGAAGAAAAGAAAATTTATGTTTGATAAACTGAAAATACTTAATTTCTGAGTTATTTGGAAATTTTTTTGTCTCGATCGATGGATATCGAAATTAACAATTAGGATTCTGAACAACTTGCTGTTTAAAAAACTGCTATTACCTTAAGCATATGATAGATCTTAAACACTTTAAATATCATTTGAAAAAATAGTAGTCGAAGAAGAACTTTACATGGTATGTGATTATAGGAAAATTATAAAGACAATTTCTAAATAAATGTATAAAATTAATTCATTATTTAAATTTGTAAATAATTTTGCAACTAAGTCATCAAATATGATATTTTACATTGTTATTGCATATAAAACTATTTACATTGTCATTAATTAGAAAAAAATTAAAGTTGTTTAAAAATTTAACTAATACTTAATTGCTATTCAAAAAAGCACGTTTTTCAAAGTTGATTGTAATTTATATGTTATCGAATTTAGTCAAGTTTAAAACATAAAGTATGACTTTTATTCTCTTTACTTAATTTTACTCCGATATTAGATTACAATATCAAGTAACAATCATTTTTTATTAAAAACTGGTTAAAAACTTAAACTTGTATATTATTTATAACGATTTTACATGTATTGTAGTAGATCAGTGGTGAGTGATTAGACTAATAAGATCGATTTTAAAATATTTTTCATAAAAATCTTAACAGTAAGCTTAAATCATTGGGAATATTACATAATATTTGATTAAAAAATACTATTTTGATTTGCTATGACAGCAAAATTTTGACATAATAAACTTAAAAAACTAAATACAAATTTGTACAAATGAAAAACCTTTTCTGTACACAAGTCGGCTGACAATCACAACTTTAATTCTTTTTTTATGTCTTTTATCATTAGATAATGGAGTAAACTTTGATGGTTCAATTGCGTTTGGAATTACATAAACTTTATCAGCTTTTATTTTTGCTCGTAATACGGTATTTTCCTTTGATTCATTATTTTAATGTATTTTCAAATGAAATTAATTTTAAGCAAAACAATATTCAAGTGTAAACTATCATTGAATTGAAAAATAAAACAGAAAATTAAACATTATTCAAACAACGTTGAGTAAAAATATTTTATACATTTTTACAACCTTTAAAACAAAAAAAAAACTCAATCTTACTCAGATTTATTTTCATAAAACAATAAGTTGTGATTCATAATGCAATAAATTATGCAAATATTCATAAAAAATTTAAATTACATCGCTTTTATCAAATTATTTAAAAATTTAAACCAAAGACTTTAAAACGTTAGATTACAATTATGAAATAAAGCATATTCTTACTTTGCTAGTATGTGATACACAGATAACTGTATCACAAATTGACAGTGAAATTTCTAGAATTTTATTAGTTAAAATGGAGCTCATGTCTGCAAACCCAGACAAAGAATGATCAGTAAAAACAGTTCGGAGATCCAGGCATTTTGCTTGAAACATTGCTTCATGGGCAATAGTTGAAAATGAGGAATGGCCATGGACAATTTGTATTTCCTCTTCAAGTAAAATCAATCTAAAATATTTAAAAAAAATTAAATGCATGTAAAAATAACTTATAAACAAATCGATATTAAGCATAACCTTTCTGAGGTTATACTAGTCTTGAGCAACAATTTTACATCTAACCTAAACTTAATGTTATATAGTAAAGTTATCGAAATATTGTATCTTTAAAACTTTAAACAAGTTCTACACATATTTATTTAAAAAACCATTATTCATTTTTAAAATACTAGGAATTTAAAAAATCAAAAAAAGTAATTACAACAGTTCCTAGAAAAAGCTATATCTTAAAATGTAAAAAAAAATTCATTAGAGCCAAAAAGTTTCCACCTCGTTTTATACAAGGTGATCTTATTATATAAAGATACTATTTGTCTTTTTTATTTATTAGATCTATTTATTACATTTATTTATAATACTTCATTAATTTTTGTGATTTTTATATGTTTATTTTGATAATTTGTATGAGGTAAGTTTATTACATTGTTTAATTAATTAATAATTTTGTTTATGGAGCCTATTTATATTCTAAATATAGTCCGTCTAATTGTTTGTTAGGCAAACCTATATAATTTCAAAACAATTTTACTAACTTGTTAATGTAATCAAAGAGTTCAAATTTTTATTCTTATATACTATCTTTTACAAATTTCAATTTATGTTTGTGTAAAATTTATAAAAATAATTTTAGTAATTGCTTAACTATTGTATATTTATTTCTATTATAGCTTTAAGAGTAATATTAAGCATGAAATTATGGGAATGGGTCAAATATGCACAAAGACACTCTTGCACAAGAGTAAAAAAAATTATAAAAAGAACAAGAAAATAATAAATAAGATATAAACCGAGGGTAAGGGTTGGGGGTAATAGTGATAGTAAAAATAATAATAATATAAATAACCAATTAAAACGATTATTAAAGAAAAGAAAAATAAATTATTAGATATATATTATTAGAAAAAAAAAATATTAGTTGAGGGTAAGGGTTAGGGTAACAGTGATATTAAAAATAAAAAACAAATAATAACTAATAAAAATTACTAATAAAAATTAAAAAAACAAGAAAATATATATAAAAAAAAGAATAATTACAAAAAACATACAGAGGAAAAAAATAGTAACTGACAGTGGGTAAGGGGTAACAGTGATATTAAAAATAAAAAAAATTAAAAACAAAATTGATAAAAATTAAAATTAACAAAAAATTAAAAAAAATATTCAACCCGTGCAAAAGTGTCCCTTCATGTATATTTGATTCCTATCCTGTTATTATAGTACATTACATTTATAAAAAGTTTTATAAAATTTTTCATTTTTATTCTTTTATTTACAATTATACAGTTCAAATTTTAAGAAAGTTGCAAATTAATTATTCTTTTTATTACCAGATTTTAGTGGCAAAAATTCTGATCTGGTCAAATATCGATAAAATTGTAAAACTTTCTATATAAGCTGTTATATAGTTTATCTAGCAGTTATATAGTTCGAAAAGAAGTTTATTTTTGAAACCAGTAAGTACTAAAAAAAATCATAACAAAATATAAAAGTAAAACTAAAAACTATTTCAATGAAAATCAGTACTGATAACAAAACAAACTAACAACTTTAAAACTTAAAAATGTTAAAAGAGTTTTAAAATGATATCAAAAACAAAAGATTAACAAAATTTAATTAAAGTATGAAACAATAGATAATAAAATACTATAATTTTAATTAAATTTTTTTTAAATCTTGCTGTTGTTTTAGCTGAATTAAAACTCTGATATGAGGAAAACAAAATTAAAAAAAAATTTACCTGATCATTGAAATACTACCAAACAAAGCAAACAGAGAACATTGCCGAAACAAAACAATGAGTGGTAAATAGTAAACACGGAGATTATTGGTTAAAAATTTCAGACCATTTTTCCCTTCATAGCTGTGTGTAATCACAATTACCTATAGAGAGTAGTAAAATTTAGTGTTAATAAAAAACTTAAGAAAATTAAACAACTAATAGAAAATGGAAAATAAACAACCTATTTTATGTTGAGACAAAACATATTAACATGACCTATTATCAATGAAATATTATAATCTAAAAATAAAAAAAAGTAGCACAAACCTTCTTTACTACATGATACTTATTATTAAACAATCTTTTTGAAATGCATTAGTTAAAACCATAATAAAAAGGTAGCATGATTATTTAACATTCAACAACATGCTTAAAAACTTTAAGTAGTTTTAAAAAAGATTTATTAGTTTAAGGAGTCCAAAAGTGTAAGCTTGTATCAAAAAAGCAACTTTACAAATACTTACGGCAAAGTTAAAACAGTCATTATAAAATATACATAAGTCAAAACAATATTAAAAAAGGTTGCATGACTATTTGACATTGAAAAAAAGCTTGAAAAGTTTAATTAGTTTTTTAAGAATTGTAAGTGTACAAAGTCAAATGGTACACTAGACTATATTTAATGGTTTCTAAAATTTTAAATGACTACTATTTATAAGTTTAAAAGCTTATTTGCAAAGTTGAAAATTCCAATAAGAATTAATTTATTCGAAAGATTTAGGTCACTTCATTTTAGCAACTACCATTTTAGACTAGTTTAAATTTGACAGTTTAGTTTGTTTTAGCACGTTTCAAGCTGCAAAACTTTTACCAGTGAAGCAAGAACAATTTTTATAAGTTTTAAATTGTCGTATGTTAGCCGAACGTTAACTACCAAACTATTAAAATATTTCATTTTATAAAAAATATATAACTATTTTATCAATTATTAAGATTTTTTTAAACTTTCCTGGGCTTTGCAATATACAGTGTTGCCAATTTTTGAGTCAAAAAAACTGTTCTGAGTGACAAAAAACTGATTTAAGTGACCTTAAACTGTCCTAAGTCATTCTGAGTTTTCAAGTCTTAAAAGAAACTAAATTTTGAAATTGATAATAATTAAATTCTTCAACAAAATTGGTTACAATATAACAAAGTATTTAAATTAAATCAACTAAATCTTATTCAAAATATAGAAAAAACCTGTCCTGAGATTATCAATAACAGCTCAAACTTTCCTGAATTTTTTATTAGAAAAACCAAAACTATACTAAGTCAGCCTGTATTAAATAACTAAATTGAAAATATCCTGATTATCCTGAGATTTTCAAAAACTTTTTAAAATTCTGAGTGTGTGGCAACCGTGAATACAGTTAAAACTACTCTGAGTTTGTAAGAAATATTATGGAAAAATAATTTGATAAATTTTCAAAATTTTCTTTAGTGAAACATTTTAATTCTGATATATTTTGAATTTTTAGTCAAAAAATATTAATTAATTTAAAATATTAATCAAAATAATCAATCATGTATTATGGTGAACATAACAATTGAGTTGATTTTTTTGACATTAAAAAACTCTTATTGAAATGGAAATATTTATTTGAAAAATGTGCAAAAAAAATTTTTTTAGAGAAATAAACATCAGTATTTATTCTTCCTCTGTTTAATATAACCAAAAAACTTCCATGTAATGTTAATATTAAAAATTACATTTTGCTTTTACAGTTTAACATTTATACTGAACATCTTGTTTAGAGTGCTTTACCACTTTTCTGTTTATGTTTATTTTTGAGTTGCTTTTTGAATTTTTTTTGTTGTTCTTATAGATGGGGCAATAAGAATAATGTGATAAATGATCAAAAAAAATCTAAAACTAAGGAAGAAGACAGTGTGGTGTCAATGTTGACAAAATTTAGTTTTTAAAAGAGTGCTTACTTTTTTTATATGTTTAAGTTTATTACTTATTTAATTATTTTTTTAAATGTATATATAACTAATTATCAAGTTTTAATTTTTGTTAATATAAAGTTAGCTTGAAACAGTGTTTACAAGAAAACAGTGTGCAACTTGATGACCAGAAAGTCTTTTTGCACCAAACCATTGACCATTGTTGTGAATGTTCACATTTCATCAATGTATTTAAAATTGTACTAGTAAAAAAAAACCTTGTGTCCCCTTTGCAGTAAACATTGCGCAAGCTGGTACACATGATTTTCTACACCACCAACATTAGGATGGAAAAAATCAGAAACAAGTGCTATTTTTAGGGCCATCTCATCAAGCATAATGAAATAGTATTTTTTTCTTTCTTTTTGACAATTGTATTCCTAAGCTTAAGATCTATTTTAAATGCTGTTTTCTTTTTAGGTAATTTTTAAAACATGTTGAAATGTAAAGTTATAAAACTTTCTTCAGATAAAGAAACTCATCAGAGCCAAAGCCTGGTTGGACTTTCATGTGCCGTGAGACAAGCTAAAGTTAACATAATAGGGTCAGACAACTTGGATCATCAGACCACAAGCTCTCGATAGACTGAGACTTATATTTCGTTTTTCTTAAAATTTATCAGTCAGTTGCAATCTACAAACTATACGTTTAAAACTATCATACGTTTATCTTTAGAAAATTATTCAAAGTATGACTTGTTTAGAAAATTAAAAGTTAATTACTTGACTCAAAATTTTGTATACAAATAAAATACTTTTCTGATCCGTAACCCATGCTCATTTGAAGTAGAATAATTCTTGTTTCCAATGTTGTACACCATATCTTTTAAATACGTAACTTTGTATAAAAAATACTTTGTCTAATTTAGAGGTTGGCAAACTGCGAACCGAAAAGAAAAAATATGCGGCCGATGGAGGTACTTTTAAGCTAAAAACATAATTTTTTAAACAAACTTTGTATTTTTATTTAAAGCAAAATTGATTTTTTTATAAAAACGTTCTTCAAAGAATTTAAAAATGTTGCGTAAAGTTTTATTGTTTGTGTAATTTTTAAACTTCAAATGTATGTTCTTAACTCAAATGGCTAAAGATTGCTTTGAATGAAAGATATATTCTAATTTTAAGTTTTTATTTTTAAAATAAACTTAATTGTTTAAAAATTATTTTATAAGCAGCAAAACGCTATTAATTAAATAAAGTATTTGTGTACAAAAGTCTTTGCGACATTTAATTCGAAGCGCAGTCTGTTTTTAATTTTATTCATTTGTTTACTAACCATTAATTTAAAACAAAGGAGGCTAGAGAAAGGTTGTCTGAGATAAAAAGTCATACAAATAAAATTATTCAAAAATTTTGCTATTCACAAAAGTAGAAACTCTTTTGTTTAGGTTTTACTAATTTTTGTAATTGTTATGGTAATGTTTATTGCGAATGTGACTTTTATATAACTGTAAATTATTTGTAAGTGTTATACTGTATAAGCGTTAAGAATAAATAAATAAATAACAAAGAAGACATTAGTCTAAACTAGACAGTATAAATTACAATATATTTACAAAGTAAAATGTACACAATATAAATTTAATGTGAAACACTTAAGTGAAAAATTTAGAAGTATTTTGAATTCATATACAATATAAATCGTTAATCTTTGGTACAATATGTTTTAGCCAACTTTTATTTTATTTTAGTTTATTAAAGGTGACAACATAAATAAAGTACAATTAATATTATCTAGAAAATAAAGCTTAAATTGTGTTTTTTGAAACCAAGTTCATAAAAGTCTTCACATTTAAAAAGATCACTTGAAATAAACTTAAGCAACATTAAGTTTTAATCCAGTTTAGTCACAGTGAATACGTATCTACAACTATACGTATTAAACAATTTAACAAAACTGACACAAAACTTAAATAAACCATTAACCTTTGATACGATATGTTTTAACTATTCTATATTTTATTCAAGCTTATTAATTGTGATCACATATAGAAAAACAGTTAATACTATCTAAAATTTTAATATTGATGTTTGAGATAATTTTAAGTGGTTTTTTAGTGTAATCACTCTTTTGTACAAAACAAAACAAAAAAAATTACAAATTGTTTTATAAAAGGTTTATGTTTCAAAGTAATATTAAAAGTTTATGTTTCACATCAAACTTATATTGTAAAAAAAGCCATTATTTATTTTGAAAATTGTTTACAAAATGTAAATTTGCAATATATAAATTCATGTTATTTGTGTATTTGATTAAAACTATCCAGTTAAACTGCGTTGTATAAATATTATTGAATTGGAATACATTATAAAACATATCCAGTTAAATAGTTATTATAATTACTTAAAATTGTATAATTATTTTATATACTAATATTAAACTATTAGTATATTAAATTTAATTTGAAATATTTTAGTTAAAGCTAACGTGTTAATGTTTTATGCAGCTAACGTTTTGATACAATTAAATTTATATATTTAATTTTTAACTATTTAAAATATAAATTTATGCGTTTGTTAACAAAAGATCCTAGCGAAACAAGTTTACATATTAATAAATCATAATAACAAATTACACAGTATTGTTCTTTTATTACACTGACATATGTTTATGTGTGTTAAACGAGTCAACACACTTCAACTGAGCTCTGTAAAAAAATAAATATTGTAAGGAAAGAATAGAAGCTGAAGTAGGTATATTCATGTGTCCACTAAAACTAATACTTCCTTTATTTTCATATAAGTAGTTTAAATTATAATTTGTTATCTTATTTTTTGTTTTTACTTTAGTTTATTTAATTTAAACTTTATAAATACAAATATTTTATAGTTTTATAACAGTCGGTTAAAACATTAAGTATTTAATCTATTATTAACCTCTAAAAACCTATAGCAATTATTTTTATTTTTAATGGACATATGTATATACCTACTTTAACTTCTATCAGGGACGACGTGTGGGGTATTGAACTGCCGCAATTGCACCACCTTAAATTATTATGTGAAAAAATTAAGTAAAATATTTTAGAAAAAAATCTCCTAAAAAACTCAAATTTAGACAACGACCATTTTGCTCATTACACTGCCGCAAACTCTTAGCTGACTGCCGCAAATGAACTCAAAAAGGCAAAATTTCTTCAAGAATTACTGCAAAATCAATATCATGCGGTAAGTAAGCTAAATTGAAAATTCCCTAAAACAGTTCAGGCTTGAGTATCAATCCACAAGAGATTGTAAAGAAAAAATGTAAAAAAGCTAAGCAGAGCAGAGTCGACTCAAACAGAGGCGACTCGAGCTGAAGCAATTCGAGCAGAAACAACTCGATATGAGGCAACTCGAGCAAAAGCAACTCAAGCAGAGCTAACTGGAGCAGAGGCAACTCGAGCAGGGCAACTGGAGTAGGAGCAATTAAAGCACCGGCAACTCGGATTTTTTTTTCTGCACCACCTAAGAAAAAAACCACGCGACGCCACTGGCTTCTATTCTTTCCTTACAATATTTATTTTTTTACAGAGCTCAGCTGAAGTGTGCTGACTTGTTTAACACACAGAAACATATTTCAGTGTAATAAAAGAACAATACTGTATAATTTGTTATTATCATATTTAATTTTTGTTATATTAGAGTGATTAAATTTCAATATCTTATAAAAAATACATGCAATTTAATATAATAAGTTATAGTTGTATATTTCTCTTACATATTATTATGATGCATAATAATTACATTTGTATAATAATAATTACGTAATATGAAAGGTATTCATGGTGTACGACTCTATAACCGAAAGGTTCTTCGTATCGTACACCAGGTCTTAGGACCAAATGTTTTAAGCGTTTTTTTTTGTCGTTAGTAATGTAACAAAATGTATATTTTCTTGTTTTTTAAATGACCGCCAGGTGGCGTTCGACTATTGTTTATCAAATCACATAATAAAACTTTAACAGTTTTTGTTTTTACGCTCAGTTAGCCATAAGACACACTAGTTAGACATATTGCTGAAGGCACACAAAATTTAACACCTTAAGACACTAATTAAATTTGAGAACTTTTTTATGATTTTCATTTTATAAGATCTTTTACTTATCTGTATTGTTGTATTGTTTTGTGCTCAGTTTAGCCATCGTTGTACTTGAAGCACGACATATATTAAAACTCTGTATTATTAGTAAAACTATTAGTTAGACCTATTTTTGTATTTAAGATTGTGACATTCAGACACTTTAAAAACATTATTAAGAACATTTTAATTTGTAGAATTTTGTGTTTACTTGTTGTGTTTATATTCGCAGTTTTATTCTACTGATATATTAGCTGCTTTATCACTTCTACTTTCTAGTTTTCACATTAAAATTACTTTTTCAATAAACTCACTTCATTTTAGAAACTATTTATATTAAGTTTATTACATACTTATTTATACTAAGTTAAACCTAATGAGTAAAAGAGCTAAACGCTCAAAGCGTATAGCACAAAAAAGGGGACTTCCTCTAATTAAAAATGGTTCCTACCACAGGCCTGGACTACAAATGGTGACCCTGTGTTTAACATGAGTATACAACCTTTTATTACTGTTGAAGTAGAAATACTAATTTTTTTAAATTTAAGAAATGCCAATAGTAACATGATGGCTGACCATATACCACCACAATATATTCCTTTCAGAGAACCATCTCGTTACACAGAAGCGTTAAGGTATGCAACGAGCCCCAAAAGACCATAACACCTTGCGACACAGAATGCTTCAGACGGAAAATTACAACATGGATTATAACTCATACTCAGAATCGATTGATTATGGAGACAGTAGACTCAAATGGCTGAAGTCATTCGAATTTTATATTGATGATTCAAAGGCACAATTTCTTTACTTCGAAGAACGCTTAGATGACTATGGCATCATAAAAAATGCTGAAAAATACTGGATGATTCGTGAATTTTTGTCAAGCAAAGACATGTCAGACTATGTTTTGTGTACAGTGCCTAAAGGTAGAAACTTTGGAAGTTTACGTAAATATCTTATGGAAAATGATGGAGTTTTGCCACAGATTTTACTGCCAAATAAAGAATTTGAGTCTGTTAGTGGATACGACCTAAGCACTAAGGTAAGTAGGTGGTTACTCGACTTTAAAAACGAGGAGGTACTATAAAAATTATCATACTTACACTTAATACCAAACCACTTAAAAAACAGGGTGTCCAGTAGCCTTTCACTAAGATTAGCAGATTTCAAAAGGTATGTGATGAACATTTGTGATATTGATTTAAGGAAACAAGGGATGAAGCAAAAAATGTAAGTTATAGTTGTAACGGATTTAATAAAGAACGATCTAAATCAAACTACTATGTTAACAACCAAAGAAATGTTAGTCAAAACAATGAATACAACAACATAATTGAAATTGACAACCATCGTGTAGATACCTATATTCAAAACCAAAACGTTTCCGTACATGAAGATAATGACAAAAAATAAAACACTGTTCGTCCGCTACCAGAAAAACTCCTTTAGTTAGTACAATTATAACGTTTAAAACAGCTAAACATAAAAACTTAAGCTCTAAAAAGACTTTAGAATCTGAAATTACAGGCCGAATGTTGTGGTTTAATGTTTGCAAAGGCTACGGTTTTATTCATCGTGACGATCAAAACACTGATATTTTTGTCCATCAAACTGCCATTATCAAAAACAACCCTAATGAATTATTAAGATCAGTCGCACAAGGCGAAGTTGTTCAGTTCGATACTGTTATGGGTTATAAAAACATGCCAGAGCCCTATAATGTATCAGGTCTGAAGGGCAAACCAGTCCAGGGGTTCAAGTATGCCCCAAACAGGTGGCCAAGCTATATCAAACAGAAGCCTTAACAAAACAATTACATAAGTAATGGTTATTGCACACTAAGAAACCATTATAAGTATAGAGGAAGACCAATCAATTAAAGAAAAAGATACTTATAAGATCATGACTCAAGTTTGAAAAATAAGTATCATAAAATGCATGAACAAAATTCTGATTTACTAACATTTCTAACCTGATCATTTCTGACCCGATCCCTTCTAACCCGAACATTTCTAACCCGATCACCTCTAACCCGATCACTTCTAATTCGATCACTTCTAACCCGATCGTTTCTAACCCGATTACTTCTAACCCAATCATTACTAACCCGATTACTTCTAATTCGATCATATCTAACACGATCACTTCTAAACCGATCACTTCTAAGCCGATCATTTCTAACAAGATCACTTCTAAGCCGATCATTTCTAACAAGATCACTTCTAACCTGATCTTTTCTAACTTGAATTAACCCAATTATTTGTAACCCGATAATTTTTAACCCGACAATTATTAACCCGATCTGTATTAATATGTTTATTTATTATTGTTTTAAAGTAAGGATTTGTTTGAAGACAAACTAATCTCAACAAAATTGTTTTTTAATGAAATTTAGTTTATATTTGTTTAAAAAAAACTTAATGTTCAGATAGCTTTTGTTAAAATTTAATTTTTGATTTTTATTGCTTTTGAAAGTTTGTTGTCCTACGCTAGACCCAGGCATTAAAATCTGGGCCACTTAAACTAAATGACACATAACGAAAATACGAAAATTTATATAGCTTAAAATCAAAAACTACAGTATTATACAATTTTTTTAGACTAACAGCAAAAGAAACTTTGGTATGATACTAATTAACTTATTTATGATTTGAAGGAAAAGTTTTTTAACAAATTTGGTTTTAACTTCATAATAAGCAACTTTAACATCAACTCTTTTAACGATCGGTGAGTTTCAATAAAACCAAACATAGCTGCAAAATTTTTTATTTGAATTAAATTTTAATTTCTTTCAACAAAACACATTCTCTGCAAGATTTAGAAACACATATTGAGACGATTTAGTAAATTATTTCAACGATTTTAGTGCAGCAATCAGCAAAATAGTCTGAATCACGCCCTTCTACATTCAAACAAGGTTCAGGGTTACTTTTATATAATATATTTAGAACATACTGGAATGTCAGAATTCAAACAAACTACAAAAACTGATAAATATTTTTTTTTCTTGTTCAAACATAAACAGGATATACACATCCTGACTTTTAGAGCTAGTTTCTGTATATTTGTGCAAGCGTTTTATATTTTATCGTTTTTTTTTTAATCAATAATTTTTGTCGCTTTGCAAAAGCATAATCGATACAGTTAAAATAAACTGTATTGGAATTAAGGTAAAAACAATTGTAAAAAAATAAAATAAATTAAGTGCATTGACTAACCAAAATTTACTAACTAAATTTAAAATCTAAAGTCCAAAGCACATTAAGAACACAAGTCAGATAAATATCTATCAAAAATATTGAAAATGTTTTATTATTCACAGAAGTAAGGCGCTGCTAATTAAATAAAACTGTTGAATGAACAAAATCCTAAATATTAAATCAATGGTTTATAAGTTTAAAACTGTTAAATTACTTATAGTTTATAGTATAAAGCATCTTATCTTAATCAAGTAAACTTAAATCAAATTTGTTCAATTTTTATGCAAAGATTAGTTTTGTTTGAAACTAATTCGACATTTAAGCTGAAAGATAATTATGACTGCATGAATTTTTCGATTTATTTTCGTGGTAATTAATTATTTTAATAAGGTTCAAAAATGGATTATAAATTAACTGTAGTTAATTAGTTTTAAAAAGCATCAGGATAAGTATAAGTCTTCTTTATTCTAAAGATTAAGTATTAAGTTTTGATAGTCGGCAATGTAAGAAATACAATGAGTATTTCAGCGGTTAAAGACTACTCTGTACTTTTTCTGTGAAGATATTCTAAGAAGTTAGTATATATTTTTTAAGTATGGAGACCAGATTGGCAAATTGCATTCAAATTTAGGGCGAATTTATTTGAAATACAACTTTTTAGAATATTAACATCAGTTTATATGAAACTTATGAAAAACAGTTAACAAAATTAAGTAATCGTAATTAGTATGGTGGTTTCATTAAAAATTATCATCATTAAATTCTAAGTTCTTAAAACGAAAGTGTTTACTGTTTAATACAAAGTCAAAAGTAGAGGTAGACGTTTTTTTTCAATATTTAGAACCTGTCATTTACTAAAACTTAAGTTTAATTTTCTTTCTTTTAGCTAATGGTAAATTATGTCTAAAGATTAATATAAAATATTATATTGTAAACTTAACTATAACAGTTAAGTGTCGAAAACCTATGTTTTTGTTATTTTAAAATATGATGTATATAAAGCAAAATAAACTTACATTTTCCATAAACATTTTAAGGTTTTCAAAATTTAAAATTGCAAAAAGAATTTCTCACGATTAATAGTAGAAACTTCTTTAACAAATTTCTTAATATTTTTTTAAAGTTTTTTTTCACAGGTTTCCAAAAACACAAAAACTTTAGATTATTTAGCTATCATTAAATATGAAACGTAAGTATAAGTTATTAGGTTAATTTATATAACTTAAATACTTATAATAAAATGATAAAAATAGTTTGTATTGTGAAACCTATCATATAAGTTTAAATTTCTAATGAAGAAAAACTCATGACATTTATAGAAATATAGAGGTGCAAAAAAACACCGAAAATAAAGTCAATAGACTTCTAGCTGGCTTCACTGTAATGAATAAAAAGTAAGTATGTTGCGTGTAATAATCGTCTTTAAAATTAGTTAATTAAAGGAAACAAAGAACTTAATGGAGTTTTTATAGACTTCTGCTCTTAGTTACACTTAATTTAACTATTTTTAATTTATTGTTCTATTTCAAAGTGTTTTTTTAGTACTTATTTCGTTTTTACTTACGTTATTTCAACTGTTCATAAAAAAGTAAATTTTAAAGAAGTGTTTGTCAACTAAAGTACCAATTTAAGTGAAGTTTTGAGGAAGATAATCTAGGCGAAATTTGATTACCCTCGGACTTTTTTACAAATGAACTTGTCTGCTTAATTATTAGTGACTTATTTTTTGCTCTAGGACTAAGTAGAAACTTAACAATGATGTGAAATCAAGACGGTCAATCGACGTAACAAACTTTTGTGGTTTGTCATATGACATAACTGTTTTACTAGCTAGGTTATATCTAAAAATCATGCTTTCTACTTAATATAACAAAATTATCTAATTTCTCCTAATGTTTGTTTGATTTTATTATCTTTATAGGCCTATGCAAGTTGTAAAACAATTTGTTTAAGTTATTAAGATTAAACTTAAAACTAACCTACTATAAAACATTAATAAGATAGTCAGGAATAGTACAACATTTACGTCAGACTTGTAGTTTTTAGACCGTAATATAAAGGTTTTTTATCTGAATATTACAATTGTAAAGCGCTTTACATTTTAATATTTGCTTTTGTTAAAATTATTATAACCACGTGATTTACAATAACATCCAACTTAAATATAGTTATAACTACTAACTTTAAAATCCTACAAAGAAGAGTTCAAAATATTTTAAAGTTAACAATTTATTAAATTGTATATGATTAACAAAAATGTCTGTTAAAGTAGATGAAAAAAACAAAAAAATTGAAATTATGAAAAAAATTGAAATTGTATGTAGGATGAAAAATCAAAAAATGAGGTAATAAAAATAAATTAAAATTATACTACGTTAATAGTAAAATTAAAATTTAAATTAAAAATATTTTTTACGTAACACATTAAAATCATTATGTTTTAAAGTAACTATGAATTTTAATTTTCTTATTATTTCAATAACTTTATTAAGACTAGTTTGTTTTTGCATGAAATCCAGATAACAAATAAAAATAAAATAAACAAGTAAAATGGATTAGATACGATCAGACTAGAAGTGATCGGGTTAGAAACGATCGGGTTAGAAGTGATCGGGTTAGAAATGATCGGGTTAGATGTGAATGAGTTAGAAATTATCGGGTTAGAAGTGATTGGGTTAGAAGTGATCGGGTTAGAAGTGATAGCGGGTTAGAAATGGTTGGCTCCCAAAATTCTAGTTACTATGAGTCTTCAGAAACAAATGAATCCGGGTATGACTCAGATAGCTACAAACGGTTTTGCAACTATGCAAAAAGTATAGATTCCATAGAGTATTAGTCTCCAAAGCCCAATTATTGTAAATAGGATTTTAGAACATAACTTAGATTTATATTTCAAACGGTTTATTATCATTTCTAACCAGCGATCATTTCTAACCTGATCATTTGTAATCCGATCACTTCTAACCCGATCATATTTAACCCGATTATATCTAACTCGATCGTTCCAACCCGAGCTTTTCTAACCCGATCATATCTAACCCGATCACTTTTAACCCGATCATTTCAAACCCGGTAATTTCTAACCTGATCGTTTCTAACCCAATCAGTAAAAAATTATTGTTTTTAGATTTATTCTAATCAGTGTTTATTTTAAAACCAAGCTAATGTTAATAAAATTGTTCTTATAATAAAATATAGTTTACTTTGTCTGAACTAAAACTTAATGTTTATAAAGCTTTGACTAAAATAATATTTTGTAATCTTTTTATTTTAACTTGTTATTAATTTAAATTAAAGTCTAGTGCAAGCGTTGTATAGCTGTTGACTAATATATTACATAGCCTGTAAGTTTCCACTTTAAGCTTAAAACTTGCACAAATTGTTCTACAACTTGCAAAGAACTTTTTAGATATACAAAATTAAACGGTTTAGAACACTTTTGTTTAACTTAGTTGAAGATTATAATATTTAGATATAACCTTGTTAACAGATTTGTTTATTAATGTAAAAATCCGAGGGTTATCAATTCTCGTCTATTAATCTTTTTAAAAACTTTCAATTAGGTTTATATAACATGCAAATGTTTTAATTACGACTTGAATTAGTACTTAATTTAATATTATTTTTTTACAATTACATTTACTTTATAAATAAGATTTTATACCAACATTTGTTTGTGATTATAATTATTTTAACTACAAATATTTTTTCTTTATAAAGTTCTTTTTTTGTTCTTACGTTGTTTGTGCTTACATTTAAAAAAATCATTTAAATAAAGTAAACATTAAAAAAAAACATAAGTTTTAATTTAGTTGTGCTTAAAACAACTTAAGTGAGTCAAATAATAATACTTTTTAACTGAAATTTTAAAAAAGCTTAACTAGACGAGATTTGATCATCCTCGCATGTGTTGTATTAACAAACAAGTTTTTTTAAGTGTCATTGATTTTTTTCGCTCTAGGTCTAAGTAGTTATTTATTAATGAAATTAAAGGTAGACGGTCAGTTTACATTAATTTCTTTTTTAGTTTTTTAAATTGCATAACTGTTTTAATAGTTTTACTTAGATAGATTTTATCTAAAAACTTTGTACTTTTAATAAGTAACACACAAGTGTTCAGGTTCGCCTAAAGTATCTATTTTCTAAATAGGTCTGTGTAAGTTTTTAAAATGAAAATAAAAACTAACTCATTACAATGTAGTAATATATTAGTCAACAACTGTACAGCGTCTGCGCTAGACTTATAAATTAGCTTATAGACTGTAATATGAAGATCTTTATATTTGACTATTACATTTTTAAATGTTTAACTTGAAAAAACTTTACGTTTAACGTTAGAGATATTCTAGCTACTTTATTGAGAAGAATATTTAATTTAAATAGAGTGATAACAGTTTATTTTTTGAACCCTACAAACCAGAATTTTTAAAAGGTTTAAAACACTTTGTTAAATACAACAACCAATTTAAAATAACCAAAAAATTAAGAAAATGTTTTTGACTTAAAAGTTTAATACACAACAGTTTCTTTGTTGTTAAAGTATATTTTTTACAAAATTTAATAGCTGAATGATACAGCTATAACGAATTACGTTTTTTTACGATTTCGAGTTTATTGGGTCGGTAATGAACCCTTAGAAAAAGTGAGAAACTTTGGTTTTTTATAACCTGCGTAGCATATCTCAAAAAATAAATATAAATTTGCACTTTTTCTTTTCAATACTTTTAAGTTAATTATCTACATTTGTTAGTGTTTATACTTTCATATATAATTAATATTTTTTTAGGATGTTGGCCAATTTTGGTTTTTCAGTTTTTGTCTTTATTTAGGGTCTTCATACTTGGTAAAAAAAGAAGATAGACAAAAGTTCACTGACGAGTAACGATATTTTTGTTTAAGTCTAAAAAAGAAAACATTTTTTTTCAATGTTACGGAAACTAAAAAAATATTTAAAGACCCTTTTGTGGTTCATAATCTGCATAGCATTAAAAAAATAATTCAACAGTCTTTTAATGTTTAACAGAGATATTTTTATTTTTCAGTGAAATTAGATTGAGAAAAAAAACTGTCTATTAAGAAGAACCTTACTTCTTCTTATTTTAGAATGATTGTCTTGTAGTAAATCTTATATAATCAAAAAGAAAAAAAACTTGACTTAGGCAGATTGATATAAAGAAAAAAGTCAAAAAAAAAAAGAAATTATAACAAGTTTAAATGAAATAAATATTTAAAGTATATTTTAAGCAGAACAATATAAACACTAAGTTTTGTTTAAGACAGAAAACTTAAATTTCAATAAAAGAACATTTTTGTAAAGTTTTTTTTTTATTTTGAAAATATCTTAAATAATATAAAGCTGATTCAGTTAGAAATGATCGGGTTAGATATGATCAGGTTAGAAACAATCGGGTTAAAAAATATCAGGTTAGATCGGGTTTGAAATGTTAGGAGTAGAAGTGATCGGGTTAGATATGATTGGGCTAGATTCGGCTCCCATTCCAAACACCTTTTAAAACGATTTTTTAAAATTAAAGTCTTTTTTTTATAATAAAATAATTAAAAAAAATAAAAAGTTTACTTTGAGTGGCCTAAAATCTTTGAATTTTCTAGAAAACTACTTACAAAATTAAAGATTACATTAAATATTTACAAAAAAGTTCTCAGTTGTGCAAAGAAATTTTGTAATAATTATCAATCACAGTGGGGGTTAGTTAGTTTTACTCGCAACGTAAGAAAAGAAGAAAGTTATATGTGCTTTTGTTTATTTAAAGTAAAAGTTCTAATAACATATTTTTTTGTATTTTTTTTTGTAAATATAAACTCAAACTTTAAATTTTCTAAGTATTTTCCAATAAAAAAATTCAAAGATTTTAGGCAAGTAAAAAAACTTTTTACTTTTTTTAATACTTTTTATTATAAAAAAAGACCTTGTTTTTACAAAATCGTTAAAAAAGGTGTTTATAATATAAATCTAAGTTATCTTAACTTACCGATTAAGCTAACAAGTAACTTCATTAGAAAAACGAGTAAGCGTAAACAAGAGTAAAAAATGTAAAGAAATATTAAAGTTTTATTTTCAAAAATTTGTATATAAAAATAAAGGTAACACCATTTAATAAAGCATATAGTTAAAATGTCTTTGCTTGTAAGCAAAAAAAAAAGTTTTAAGATAAAAAAAAAGCTTTAAGAAAATAAAGTTGTCAAATAAAATGTCTTTAGTTCAACTTGTTTAAAATATATTCAAATGATTTTGTTACTTATTGCTTATGAAATAAAAAATAAACTATATTTTAAATAATTAAAAAGATATATTATAATACCTGTAACTTTCTTATTTTACAAATCTAAATAAACATGAACCAAATAGAAATAAAAGATTGAAAAAGTTTTAGTTTCGAAATACCAGCAAACTAAAACTTCAAAGTTTATAAACTTATCAGAAAAAAAAACTTTTTAGGTCCTTACTTACCATATGTTTCAAAATCGTAATAAAAATTATATGTTGTTTAAATTATAACTTGACCTTTTAAAAAGATTAAAACAGCTAGTAACTTTCCTAGTAAGAGTTTCTTTAATCATTAAATGATTATGGATCAAAAACCTTTATTATTAAAGAAAAACAGTTCGTCCTTGGCATTTTATATTAAAAATATCTATTTTTCACAAATAAAAACCTTTTTTTTTGTTTTATGTATAATAATTTTCCTTTTATGTTATTTTTAAATATAATGAAATTGATAGCTTATTTTTGTATTTCTTAAAGTTTCTTGTTTTTGTGTGTTAAAATGATTACCTTTAAACATAAATTGTAAATAACAATTATACAAAACTATAAGTCTTAAATGATTGGATAAATTATTAAAAGAAGTCAATTTCTTCATTTGAAATTTTAAATCTATCTAAATTCTAAGTTATAAAGTTATACATAAACTTCAAAAAGTATTGAAAAACTTTTAATGAAAATAAACTAGTATTGTTTCATTTAAGACTGTCTAATTTAACTTACATTTGTTTATATATATGGTTATTAAAAATTTATTTTAAAAAATTCAAAATTTCAACGTAAAGCATAGCTCATTTTATAGTAATTTTAGCAAACACTTTAGTTAGTATCTTTAATTCATTCAGTTATATTTAAGTTTAAAGAGTTCTAAAGATAGATAAGATAGTTTGAGAATAGCTTTAACTTATACTAACCCACAATCAAACAACTTTACTGATTGTCAAAGTTTCCTAAAGTGTATTGTTATATTTTGTCTGAACCAAAATTTAAATATATCGTTACACTTAATGTAGTTTTTTTTAGTTAGTTAAAGTAACTTGTTTACTTATTTTTTCGATTATAACTTATTTGAAAAGTAAATTGACAATGCCTAAACTGTATTTGAAAAGTAGTTGTAAATATATATTTGTTCTTCAAATAATTTCAAAACTCTTTTTTAACGGTTTTATTCTCCCTTATAAAATTTATTTTATACTTAACGGTTTATGTCTTTTAGTCTACTAAATTAATACTTTTATAATCAATTAAGTTTAAAATTCTTGAATAATAAAGCGAATAATGTGGTAAGTAATTTTTTTGCTGGTTTTTATAGAATTAATGTCATTGTTTAAATAAAAGCTTCATTGCAGCATTTACAATTAAAAAAACTATCTTCCTTATTTTTTAGAAATTTCGAAATATTTTGTAAATATTTGCTGTATCTTATATACTTGTTCCTCTTCAACTTCTTTTGTTTGATTGGTTTATCATTTCAAATACTGTTTGATTGTCTTGGTTTTAAATAAAACCAGTTTCAGCAAAAAACAAACCCTTTTGCAAACTAACGTTCCTTTCGTAAATATTGACAGACAAGTTTTGGACTTTTATAAAACCCGATTTCAGCAATGACAAAGTTTATCATTAATATTGCTAAGGTTTAGATCATGATCATAAAGTTAATAAAACAACGTGTGCTCAGCCGCTTTTTTTCAATCAAAAAAAAAAAAATATAGAAACTGTTTAGAACTATAGTAACTGCATAAGTATGCTAAAGAATTCTTACGAAAATGTAATTAGTTGAAAATACTAAGTTTTTAATTGTGTTTTGAAAGTTTTTATTAGTTTAGTAGTTCACTGTATAAAAATAAGAATGTATAAAGTCAAAATATCTTTAATTAAATAAAAACAAACCTCTAAAATTTGGTATTTTTAAAAAGTTTTTCAGAAGCTGTTTTGATTAGTATTTTAATCAAAATGAGAATTTCTGTAATTTTTTTGCTTTCTTTTTGGATATCAGTCTGTCATTGCAACCCAATGAATCCAACAAAGCTTAATAAGAATTTCGATAAGGTCAGTTTTACAGTTTTAAAAAGCTAATAAGCTTAACTAATTAAGAAATAAAATAAGTTTACAATGTTTCTAATTAAATAATTGTCATTCATGGTTTAAAGAGTTAAAAAATATGAGCAAATGACATCTAAAGTTTATTAAACCGAAATTTGATCGGAGTTTATTAACGATCTTCGAATAAAGTTTTTTTTTTAATTTGAGTAGTAAAAAATATTTAAGTATAAACTATAAAACTTCATATTTTTTAAACTTTTCCAAGATTTTATGCAGTATTCGAAAAGTAAAAAAATCAAAGATAAGTTGCTAAACAAGTTTAAACTCTTCTATAAGTATTATGTAATTATACGTATTCATTTATAAATTGCAAAGGTTTTTATTGCTGATTCAAGTAGTTATCATATATTTATAATTCAGATTGATTGAGACTTCTGAAAAACGTATTTATTATTTTAACGAATCATAAAGTCAGGATTTTCTTAAGAGTTCTAAAATTGTAAATTAAGATAACTTACTATACTAGTCTTAATATTGTCTGTGTAGTTTTATTTTTACGATAAGCTATTTTGCCTATTTTGTTATGTAATAAAACTTATTTTAAAGATTTTAGGACATGTGTTTTACTTAATGCAGGGGTTCCCAACCAGGGGTGCTCGCACCCCTTGGGGGTGCGAGGCCGCATTCCAGGGGGTGCGAGATGGCTTTTAATTTTTGTATGATAAATAAGGGTATTTTAACTCTCTGATAAAGTTTATAAAGTTAAAAGGTACATTTTGTTATAAAAAAAAGTTGGCGCTAATTTTCTGAATTAATAAATTTTATTAATCCGTCATATAGCAAGAGCGAATTTCTAGAAGTAAATTATTTAAACTAATTTCATTTAATAACTGTTAGTTTAGAATTAACATTTCAGTAAAGCTTTCTTAGAGTTTTACACTTGTGAATTTTAAACATCTATTCTTTAAATATTTTAATTTCTTAACTGGCCAATAATTGTTTAAAACAGTTAATGAGCTAACATCTATTTTAATTAAAATACTTAGATATAAATTTGTATCTTCAGCAGTTTTTTATTAGCTGTCAAGAATAGGTTCTTTTAAGTCTATTACAATTATAACGTAATCTTTTATAATGCTTAGTTGTGCAGAATGTGGTGCTTAAAGATTTAACATCAGTAAATTGTAAAGTTCACAGCAATTACTGTATGTTATACCATTTAAGAAAACTTGTTTTTAGCTTTAGTGAAACCAATTTTTATAGATCAGCCAATATTCAACGCATCAACTTTACATCTATTCATTCCTTTTAGGAACTTAAACCGTCTACATTTTTCAATTTATTTTTTTTCTATTTATGTTGTAAGCATACAAACTTTTTTTTGTATTTGCAAATATATTGAAAAGTAATTAATTTTTTTAGTTAGTTTAAAAATGAGCAGGTAGAATTACAAGTGATCAGCTCTAAACTCACTTGCTTGACCTTCAGAAAACGTTTATCGTTGCAAAGGGAAGAGTAAGTTTTGATGTTTTCTACCTTATAAAAAAGAGATAAGACTTGTTCGAATATAGTTTGTTATGATTTTAAAATTCTAAGTATTTTATTTTTGTTAATGTAGTACACTATCATAAAAATAAAAATTATTAATTAATGAAGTCAATGATTTTATAATCAAATTATTAATAAATAATTATTGTGTTAGGGGTGCGAGATCAAATTAAGAGACTTTAGGGGTGCGGGGTATCAAAAAGGTTGGGAACCACTGACTTAATGCCTTAAAACTTCAAAATGTTTTTAAATCATTTAGTCGCTTACGCTGTTGGTATTTAATAAATCATAACAATAAGTTCATAACAAAATTATTATCAATTGATCAAAACGAAATCAACTGATAATAATAATATTAACAATGTAACTGTATTTTTTTGGAAAATAAACCAAGTTTAACATTTAGTCGACTGAGAATCAAACGATTGTTAAGCAGAGAAGCAATTACAATATTGAGATGGTAAATACAGGTGGAAGTACAGAAGAGATTTTTTATGGAATATTTCTACCACATTCGACAAAACTAACGGAGTTTTGTTCCGTTCTAAACGATAGAAAAAAAAGATCTGTTGTTGATAATGAATATTTAGAAGACCTTGAAAAAAGTTTTTGACTTTTTTAAAGTCGTTTTAAATCTTTGATAGACACTAATTAATAACTAACGTTTTTATGCTTAACTTTACAGTAAAAACACTAAACCTTTTAATGCGAACAACTATATAAAGCTTTATTTTCTTAAAGTTGATAAACATTGGTACTTGTGTAGTTTAGAACAAGGGCGTGTTTTGACTAGTTTCATGTTTCCTGTGCAATCCCTGAAAAACAAAAAGACTGGAATAATCCTAATAAAAAAGCAATTAAATATGTTTTTTGTTATAGTTTACTGAAAATTCATACCCATCTACTAACTTTTTGCTATCAAGTAAAACTTAATTCATAATTTTTTTTTTGCAAAAATTACACATATTTAATAGTGTTTTGTAGAACAAAAAAGTACTAACTATGTAAAGTTTTGTAAGTACGAAAGTTGCACATTTCAAAAAGGATATTTTCAATAAAAATTAGTCAATCAAGTGTGTTTTAAAAAACTATTTTTAAATTACTTTAGAATTTTAAGGGTTTATTTTTTTAATTTGGATTTTTTGCAATCATTAAAGTTTTATATAGTTTATACAGTTTTTCTACAAATATACTTAAAAACTTTTTTGAATTATATTAAACAAGTGCTCTAGCACAACAGTAGACAGTTAAGTGATTTTCTAAAGTGTAAAACTAAAAGCTTCTACATAAAAAACTCTAGTATTGCACATAAAAAGTGTGCTCCACTGAAAAAGTCTAGACACGCCCCCGGTCAAATACTAATTTTATAAAATATGGCTGTATTTTATACTGGTGTTTATCAAACAGAATATGGTATTTTATATAAATATCTAACAAACTTAGATACAATGAACGCAACGGTAAACTATTTTTAAGGACAGGAAAAGCTAATACAGTTAAGTTATTATTCTATGTCTAACATAATAATGATCAAACATAGTTTAATGAAATATTTATCAGTTTTAAAGTGTTAGTTATTCTTCAAAAAAACATATATATATATATATATATAAGATGCAACGTTAAAAGGTATTAAATCCTGGAGATCCTGATAAGCTAAGCTTATCGGAATATATACCACAGATGTTTTTGTGTCAAAACTTTATTCCGAATAACGGCGTTTCACTGCTCTCAAAAATTTAAGAACAGATCTACGGAGTATATAAAATATTAACACACATTAGAAAAAAAGCAAGTATAATTATGTATAGTGTTTATGTGAGTAGTGACTAAAAACGAACTTTATGGTTTAAAAAAAAAGTTTGGAATAAAAGCATAAAAATATAAATTTGTCTACAAAAATTACAAATTTAATAAAAGCACACACTAACCTCAAAAAAGCTCTAAGAATAGGCAAGTTTTTAAAAATGAAAATTAAATTAAGTTGTGCAGAAATGTTACGTCATAATAAATTTAACAAATTAATCAATAATTTATGCAGCTTAAAAACATGAAGTATTAAACTTGTAAGTGTTTGTGATTGTAAATGTGAATGTTGTGAAATAAATAAGTGCATAAGTAGACAGAGTTATTTAAAGTAGAATCGTCGGTTGTGGGGAAAAATATTCGATAAATCTTACCGCTTGTTCAGAAGTTAGTATTTATCTTCTGCTGCAATTACTGCTCTTTCTGTATTGCAAATTGGGCAAATTATACTTACTCCGTTGGATGCATATTTGATCTTTGAAACAATACTACACTTCATGTTTGGCCTTTTACCGTACCTGTGAAAAAAGCTCCAGACGTAATCCGATAAACGCGTGCTTTGTTTTTTATTTATACTTTTAAAAGTATGTTTATGGTTAGAATATCTATCTTTGAAACTCTCTGCTGTACTTCCGATATACATTTTATCAGGCCCCTTACTTTCAACTTTATGTATTATCATTTAAGATAAATACCTACTTCTGAACAAGCGGCAAGATTTATCGAATATTTGTCCCCACAACCGACGATTCTACTTTAAATAACTCTGTCTACTTATGCACTTATTTATTTCACAACATTCACATTTACAATCACAAACACTTACAAGTTTAATACTTCATGTCTTTAAGCTGCATAAATTATTGATTAATTTGTTAAATTTATTATGACGTAACATTTCTGCACAACTTAATTTAATTTTCATTTTTAAAAACTTGCCTATTCTTAGAGCTTTTTTGAGGTTAGTGTGTGCTTTTATTAAATTTGTAATTTTTGTAGACAATTTTATATTTTTATGTTTTTATTCCAAACTTTATTTTTAAACCATAAAGTTCGTTTATAGTTACTACTCACATAAACACCATACATAATTATACATGCTTTTTTTCTATGTGTGTTAATATTTTATAGACTCCGTAGATCTGTTCTTAAATTTATTTAAGAGCAGTGAAACGCCGTTAGTCGGAATAAAGTTTTGACACAAAAACATCTGTGGTATATGTTCTGATAAGCTTAGCTTATCAGGATCTCCAGGATTTAACGTCTTTTAACGTTACATCCTATATATATATACATAAAAGTGCCTTTGTTAGCATTGACAGTTACTAAGGGCTTAATTTTAGCTTTAGTTTAATGTGTTTAATCCTGGACAAGACTTTAAAAGGTATCCGTGGTGTGCGACTCGATAACCGAAATGTTCTTTATGCAACAGGTCCTAAGACCAAATATTTTGAGCGCTTTTTTGTCGTACAATAAACTTTATAAGATTTTTGTTTATAAAAAATAGCTGATTCAGTCCGATAAAATTTAGCCAAATAAACTTACGAACCAGACTAAAATTAGTTTCTAAAAAACTAGATTCTGTTTTTCAACCCTGATAAATTTTGTGGAATAGTTTAGTTTTAAGTACAACAGCTTTATAATTCATAAAATAATAAAAACTTTAAGTTAGTATTAGTTGTTCTATGATTTTGATATAACGTTTGATCAATTTATAAGTATTTTATGCAGTGGTAATTTAAAACTGTTTGTATATAATTACAAAAATATGACAAATTATATTATAAAAAACTGCATATTTTTTAACCAAAATTTTAAAGATTTTTAAATACATCTAGATTTATTTTTTTGTGTATTTTATTAAGGTGTTTACTTATTTTAATTGTAAATTAGAAGTCGAATAACAGCAGCTTATTTTTTTTGAATAAACAGACAAAGGTTGATATTGCTTACAAAAATAAAAGTGTAAAAAAAGTAAGTGATTGACCTATAAAAATATTGAGTTTTAACAGCCCATGATAAATTTTTAATTACCAAAAATCTATTTGCGTATAACAATTAGAATGTTTAGTTGTCTAGAATGACTTCATAACTAAACAAAAAAAAATAAAGATTCTCATCAATTTTTTGCTACAAACTAAACATTGTGACTTTTGTTTTTCAGTTTACTAGGAAACTAATTAGTAAAAATGATAGAAAAACATAGGTAAAAACTGTTTTATCATTGTAAAAGTGCAAAGCTAGTTTATTGATTTTGTTGTTTATTCATATTGATCTACAAAAAAAAATGCATGAAATATTTTAAACTATTAAAAGTAATCAAAGTTATTATATTAATGCCAATTTACAGGTAAAAACTCAATATACAAAGATTTGCAATCATCTTCAGCCCATATTGACATTGAAAAAAACTCTACGTTTGATGTTGTAGTTGAATATAAAAAGACTGAGTTGAAAAATGATCAAAAGTTTGCTGATGTTGCACTTTTTTTAATCGATTTATCTAAGACGAACTCTGAAAGTATGGAAATAACCATTTTCAGTCCAAACTTTGCAGCGAACGTTTATCCTAACTCTGCCTATATAAGCTGGTTTGTCGCAGGTAGTAATTACAATAAACTGAAAATAACAGCAAAAGAGATAAATCTTGAAAGCTGCTGCGATTCAATTACTGCTTATGATGGTCCGAGCATTGAAAATGACGTTTTAGGAGTGATGACTGGAACAAACAAAACAACTTCTTATTACTCAAGTAGCAACACTATTCTAATTGTATTCAGGTCAGACTGTACAGTTAATACTGGTAAGTTTAGACTTTTAGTAAAAGCTATACCGACTCATTTGATACCAACTAAACCAACTGAATCACCACTTACAAGCACTGTAAACCTTCAAAGTACAACTTTCAGTTACAATGATACATCGACACCTTGTGAAGCGAGCTGCCTTAATCAAGTTCTATTTAACAACGGAAATTTCTATTCACCTGGTTATCCAGGAAACTACTATAACAATCTACGGTGTTCTTGGCTTATTTCTAGCAGGCAATTGAGAAATATTAAGCTTTATGTTTACCTCTATGACCTTGAGTATGGTTATGACTATTTATATATCTACAATGGGGATTTTGTTAACAATCGACTAGCATCAGCATTAACAGGAACTTATAGGTCGTACAACTTTATTAGCGATTCTTATGAGATGCTTTTAGAATTTAGAACAAATTCTTACGGGACTAGAAGGGGATTTTTTGTATCCTATTCAGAAACAGGAATAAATTCTACAACATCAGAAACAGTTACTGAACGAAATGATCTGACTACAGAAGAAACTGATTTTACAACTCATGGTTACGAACCACAAAACCAAACAAGCTCGCTTGGAAATAGTTGTGAACACCAATATTTAAACGGTAATGGTTCCTTTTTTTCTCCTAACTTTCCGTCTGACTATAGCAACAATTTAAACTGTAATTGGACAATTTTTCGATACTCTAAAAATATCAAGTTAGATATAATAGTTTATAGTATTGAATCATGTTGTGACTACATAGAAATATATGAAAGCGATTCGAATAACTATCCACAAAGAATTACTGGCAATGACCGTAATTTCACATTTGTAAGCAATGCTAGTTATGTTACAATAAATTTTAAAACTGACTATAGCGTAACTCGAAAGGGTTTTAAGGTAGATTTCAGCGAAACATACGAAAATCCATCTGGCGTTGTAGAATTAGAAACAAGTACAAACGCTTACTTAACTTCCACTATTGAAAACGATTTCACTACTACAAGTGAAGGCTCTGGTACATATTCACCTACAATTATACAAGGCAGCGGAAATATATCATCACCAAATTACCCTGACTCCTACTACAACAATCTAATGTGTTCATGGCTAATAGAAGCACCGGAAAATTTTGTTGTTCATGTATATGTTGTATTAGTTGACACTGAACCTGGATACGATTTCTTAGAGTTATACCATGGAAATACTAAAAGCTCTAAAATAGTTCAACTCAGCGGATATCATAGATACTACCATTACTACAGTAATACAAATCAAATGCTTGTTACATTTAAAAGTGATTCATCGAGCTGTGGTTATCCTGGGTTTCAACTGAGTTATGAGAGTGTAGATTTTAATATTTACAAATTAGAAAAAAATAACAAAAAATTTGACGGTGAAAATAAACCATCGACAATTAAGGTAGATAGAAAAGAAAAAGTAAACAAAATCAAAAAGGTACTAAACGCATCAGAAATTAATTAATTTTATTTGAAAGATTTAAAAAAAATTAAATTTTTCAAACTAAAATATTGTTTTTACTATGTTGATCTATAAAAAGTTAATCAGAACCATTTTTTTGTTTTTAATTTCTAGTTAACTGCTTTAATTTGCATTCCTTTAAAATTTATGTCAGTTTCCTATTTTCAGGTTTTAAAATTTAATTATTATTTTCATTAAATCATTATTTCTATTTAAAAAAAAATAAAAATAAACAAAAATTATAAGTTATTTACTTTTATTTTTAAGATAAATTTAAGATTATACTGCATTAATTTGATAGTATGCAAAATAAATTAGCTTTGTTTATAAATAATAAAATTTATCTTCTTGCTTTTTTTTTTATTAAACTAAATCAAAAAAGTTAAAGTTTTAAATTTTTTGTTCTAAGTACGATATAAAATTATTAAATTTAAAGTAATACAAGTGAATCAACAGTTAGAAAATAAAACTTGAACTTTAATAGTAAGTTGTTTTAGTATCTAAGCAAATTTGTTCATATAAAATACATACTAACAAAAAACTACGATGAGCTAAGAAGTAACTAGTCAAAATAATAAACGTTTTAGTGTAATGTCTGATTTTTACTACCGGTGTTGAACGGAATATAGCAAGCAATACTTATTTTTCTAAGTTGTTTTGAATATCACACACCTTCCTTAACTGGATCTTTAAAATTCAAGTCCTCTTTACGTTACCTTTGATAAATAAAAAACAAATAATTACTATAAAACTGTAATATAAAACTAAACATTTGCTTAATAAAATATATAAAATGTTTTTGAACAATATCTTTATTTATTTTTTTAGAAGTAAAGTATTTGTGTATTACTAAAAAAAAAGAGATAAATAATAACAAATGATACCACGAGAGATTTAACTTATATTGTTCGTTACATAGTCTTTAAAAGTTGCACAAAACATCCTAATACACAAACGTGTTTTTATAATTAAAACTTTTTGAAATACTTTTTTAGCTTTATTATCTTTCGTAATAGATTATTGATTTTAAAAACTTTATTGCAGTCTCTACATCGGTACTTTACATTTTATATATATCTGTATATTTTACTAAAGTACTTTAATTTTCTACTTTAAGGATCAGTATAGTTTAAAAACAAAATGATTGTTTATAAAATTAACTAAATTGTAAAAAAAAATTAATACTTGTATATTGATAAGGATTAAAACTACACTAAACTCAATATTTACTCATTTGCTATAAGCTTCTTGACTATTGAAAATAGGTATATACTTACTATAGTAATGTATACTTATTATAGTAATAAAACCTACTATTAACGCTTTGATAAATATTTGTGAATTAAAAATTGTGACTTATTAAAAATTAATTAAAAAGTATTAATAAGACTAAGATTTGCTTCTAATTATGTTTTATCAAACTATATAGTTGTTTGTTATGCTTGTTAAAAAACATGTTAGGTTATCTTAGATAGATCTTCCAAATCTAACAAATCTACTAATTTACTAATGTTTAAGTATTGTATAAAATTATGCTGTAATGAGTGAATATAATGTAAAACTGTATTTCTACTAGGGACTATAAACAATTTTATATTATTAACTTAATCCAGCCTTCACAAAAAGTTTTTTAAACTTTCTCTAAAAATTTAATCTCTCTAAAATTTTAGTTTAAGAAAAAAACCTTTAACTTTGATTTTGACGGAACAGGTCAGAAAAGCTCGGCGTTACTTTAGCACAGAGTGATTTTTAGCAGAGAATTTATTTTACAATTACTTTTTAAAGCTTAAATAACATTTGTACTATTATGTTTAAAAATCTAAAAACGAACTACACTACATGTAAACTAATGGTCAACAAGCTATAAATGAGTTACAAGTTTAAGCTTTAATCAAAACTAAAACAAAAGTAAATTTACAAACTTATTAACTGATTTCATTATATAATTTTAAATGAAAATATTTTAATAATTTTACTCTAAAGTATTCGACATAAAACTATCTTTATAAAAAAGCAATACAAACAAGCTCTAGGATTCTTAATCTTTTTTTTTGGCTTAATTTTTTTTTTATTAGCTTAAACCAGGGTTTTCCAAAGTGGGCCAAGTAGCCGCCTTGGGGGCCATGAGCAGTAAATAAGCCACAGGGGGGCCATGAGGTTTAATTTGAAACTTACACTAGATATTCTCGAGTTGCAGATGATGAGCAAAAAAAAAAGGTCTTAGGGGTTTTTTATGGTAGTTTAAAAACTTACACTAGATACTATTGAGTTGCAGATGAAGATTAAAAAAACAAAAAAAAGTAGTTTATGAGTTATCTTGTTGAAGGGGGCCATGGCTTTTTTAATTTCTTTTAACGGAGCCATTTGCAAAAAAGTTTTGGAAACCCTGGGTTAAACTTTAAGCGTAAATTAAAAAAAGATAAGGTGAGATATATGAAGGTTAAAACTTAATTATTTCATTTTAAATATACATTTAGCTTTGAACATCATAATACATAAATATAAGTTTCTCTTATTTTTACATGCACGCACCTCGCAGCTTTTTTTATGCTTATCTATGTGTTAGAAAAACTATATATAGACTACTACAAGAGTAAATTTCATTGGTTCAACAACTTTATTACCCGTTTACCTTTTATACTTTTTTATATATTTAAAACTTTAAGAAACAGCTTAATCTAATGAGCTCCTAGTAAAAACTTTATTTATAATTTTAGGACGATACTTTTAAAAGTATTAGAGCTAATTTTCACATTTTTTGTTTTTCAACTTAATAAATGTAAGATAACTAACCATTATTTAAATGAACATTTTAAAAGATTTATAATTATTCCGTGCAAAAATGTCACTGCGTGCTAAAAGACGCCGTATTAAAGCGTCACTCCGTGCTAAAGTGACAACCCGTGTTAAGGTGATGCTGTGCTTTTCTGAAACTTACCCAATTCTAAAACTTACAGTTGTTTAAGGTGATTTTAAACTTTTGTTTTAGAATTGTAATATAAATCTGGTACAATAATTTTTCTTATGATCAAACTAAAAAAGCTCGTTTGATAGTAATTAACAAGTAACGAAAACTGATTACATTTATAATCTTACAGTATATGTGGATAAAGGTAGTTAAACTTTATTTTAACTAGTGAAAGGTGAACAAAAACGAATTAGACCTTTTATAAACAGTTTAAAGATAAGTATAAGACATGAAAGTAAATATAAAGAACTTTTTCTAATACTTTTTTATTTTACTTTTATGCATAAAACTTTTATATTAGATTTTTTTTTAAATAATGATGAAAACTAAAAAAAAGTTTTTAAAAACATTTATAAAATGTTTGCAAATTTTGCTTTCGTATCTATATCTATATTATGTAAACACTTTAAAAAGCTCTATAACCTTGAAAACTTAAAAAATCACTTTCAATTATTTTTTAACTAATGTAGCTACGTGTTTATATTACGATACTAAAAAAGTTGTATATTACTTATCGCAACAGATTACTATTGTTCTAATAACTTAACAGTAATTAAGCATCTTTTTTAAGTTTAAAAACGTTTTTATAGTTTTTAAGAGACAATTCAATTTTACAAGACGCAACAAGATAATTAAATAAGTTCGTTCTTAAATTTAAACAGACCACGTACAAAACATAATAGATTAAGATAAAATATTATTATTTACTAAACTTATTTTACTAAACTTACTTTGAGACAGATGAATCATATTACAATTATTTTCGCTTTATTTTTCATCGTTTCCTTTTGTATTTAAAAATTTTAAGTTTATTCTATACTCGAATACATCTTTAGTTGTAGTAGCTTTTACTAACATGTATAAAGTTTTTACTACTTTTGTATTTATAGCTTGGTTTTTCAGACTCGAAGTTAGTACTCTGGCAGGTTGTTGCTCACTTTTAAATATTTGTTGCATTTTTAAAGTCTATAAGTATGATAAACTATATAAATATATGTAAATATATAAAATATTATAAAGTTTTACTATTATAACACGTAATTTTGTAGTCAAAAGCTTATAAAAAGCTTGAAGTACTATTAACGTTTTTTAAATATCGTATATCTACATCAACTACATTTGAAATCTAACACAAATGTTTTTGGTGTAGCCATATATAAACAAATGTGCAATAAATTATGGCTTCTTATTTATCGTAATTTAAAGAAAAGTTTATATGTGTGACTATATATTTTTAAGTATACATGGTAAAAAAAACGAAGTAATGATCAGTTAGTAAAACTTATAGACATTGTTTCTCAGGGAAATTTTAAATTCAATTGATTTTTACTTATTTGTTTAAGCAATTAAATTATCAAAATTTTTTTTTAATTTATTGTTTGCTGAACTTTATTTGATTTTCTTATAAAGTTTTACTTTGATTTATTACAACCTATGGATAACTTTTAAAATAGCTTGAAAACCATACTTAAAGTTATTTAGTATATAATGTAAGTATTGTGTGTCTTATACATGCTATAAAACTTTTTCAACATTTTAAAATTTTATAGAAAAGTTGGAAAATGAATTGTGCCAAGATTTAAATGAATATAACAAGCTCGCAGGTAGTTCTTTTTTGTTCTGACCTTTCGCTTGAAACGTTTATAACCAGACAAAATATCATTTTTATTACTTTCTTATAGAAGCAAATGATTAACAAAAAAAATTATACGGTTGTCGTCGTTATTAAAAACAAGATAATAGAGGCATTTTGAATTACAAGCTATTATTGATAACTTTACACTACATAAACTACTATCTTACCACTTTATACGGTTAATAAACAATGAAAATGTCAAAAACTGTAGATTTAAACCTTATTTTTTTGTTTTAACTTAAATTTCATAAACTCAATAAGTTTTTAAATTTTTTTAATTGTAATTATTAACTCAGTAGGTTGCAGAATAAGTTACTTGCTTCACTATTTAGAGTGAGTTTTGCAAGAGTCGTCAATTTCGCATGCGGTCACTTTTGCAGGGAGGGTCAATTTTGCACTGGTATAAGTTTTGCACAGAGTACTAATCAGGCAGAAGGAACCGCTTACCAACCAAGGTTAAGGGTAACAGTGATAGTAAAAAAAGAATAAAAACCATAGAAAATTAAAAAATAAAATAAAAGCCAACCTTGCCGACCAAGGGTAAGGATTAGGAGTAACAGTGGAAATATATAGAAAAAATAAAATTTAAAAAAAAAGGAAGAAAATAATAAAAATATAAAAATGTTTAAACCCGTGCTAAACTGACACCGAGCAAAAGTGACCCTTGTGCAGTTCTGACACCTACCCAGCGAAAACACCTATTCTATTTTTGGATAGAAGTATTTGCCTTTCATTAAATTACCATGAGTTTCAAAGCAGTCCTACATTTAATATAGAAGTTCATTAATTATTTCTAAAACTATATTTATTGTTAGCTTGTTAATGTCTAGGTTATTTTAATTAACTTTTATGACGGAAAGAACAAAAGAATGTTTTAAAGTTTGTTATTAAAAATTTCCTACCGTATTTTGTATGATCCACTAACAGTTAAAAAAATATTAAACTAATTAAACAGACATTCAAGTGTTTCCAGGATGTAATGCCGAAAGTCTAATGGACAAATTTCTCAAAGTTGGAGAAAATTATCTAACAAGTTATCCATTTGATAGTGTAGAAACTTGCAGGTTTTTATTCTATAATATAAGAGCTCCAAAATAACTTAACATGATAACCTAGCCAAAATTTATTCTTTTATTGATTATAAGCACTTTGTATGAGCGTTTAAACAAAATGTGCATAATATACTAAAATTGCATATTAACTGTTTTGAAAAATAAATCTAAGTTTATTGAACAATTCTACTACTTAAGTACTTAATGAACACAGTTTTTTTCTGTATAAGTAAAGTTGTCTTTAAACTTTATTTTTTCAGAAACAAAACTTTAACTTTAATACCTGAGATGATAGCCGAAGCCGTTGAATGCTTAAAAGGATCGTGTGATACAAATATACTATATATGTTACTGGAACAGCAAAATACAGAAGTGATAAACCAGTTTAAGCTGGCAAATGTTTCTGATATCCAGTCATTGATTTTACCTGCAGCTAGTAATATTTCACAACAATTACTGGGTCCAATTTTACCTGGCATATGTGTAAACGCTTCTCAGGTACCTTTTTTTCTTTTACTGGCTCCAGAAGGGTACACTGCGGAAAATTTTGCAGAAGATACTTTAAAAAAAGTTAAAGGTTTTACAGATATAATTTTTGAACGGAATGGCAGAAATTTATTTACTCAAGATCAGTGTGGGTTAGTTGAATCGCGAAAAATTTTTTGCTTAAAAAATACTTCTTACTCTTTGTTTTTTTGTGAAGTTTATTTCAATTTATGTCTTCAAAAAACTGTAAGTAGGCGAAACTAAAATAAACATCTGTAATAAGACTCAAAGTTAATCTTTGCTTAAATAAAAAATATTATAAAGTTAAATCTTTGAAATAAAAGTTTTTACTTTTAATGGTTTTTTTATTAGTTTAAGCTATAGGTACCAACTTAAAATTTTAGTTTACTTTTTAAAAATGTCAATTTAGTATTATAATTATTAAAAAAAAATCTAAAATAAATAAAAATAACTTACATTAGACTGTTTAATTTTAAAGTTAGTTTTGAAAAAATTAGAAAAACTTTCTTAATCAAAGTGATAATAATTTAGATAACAAATATAGTATACTTAAAAATCAATAAATCACCACAGCAATATTATATTTTACAGCAACTACAAAAACTTTTTGAAAACAGCAATCAATAGAATGCCTGAAATTTACAATCGTACAGAAAGCATTGGAATGTTAAGTTATCTCGACCCTGAAATAAAAACAGCTATAAAAAACTTTACTAGATCAACAAAAACTATAGAAGAAAATAAAGTTCTTCTTATGGTTAATAACATTATATGCAAACCAAACGCAGGTGTGTATATTAGTTCACTGTAAATAGTTAAAAGTTATATAACCAGTTTATGATAAAATTAAGGTAATATAAAGTATTAAAAACATTGTATTTATAATATTATTTAATAAAATTCACACATTATAATATTGATACAACAAAATACTTTATTTTGTGTAAAACTAATTCTGTACGTTTTTTTTATTTGATTTTTACAACTTATTAACTTTTTTAACATCTAAATATTTTGTTCAGTTTAATAAGTAAAGAGCAGAAAATAATCAACTGAATTTTTTTTATTGTTTAAACAGCTAAATAAAAAATTTAAAACAAACATTAAACTTATTTTGTGCTTAACGTTTTTGTTTGGTTAGTATTTGTTTTAAAAGCAAACAAAATTAGCTAATTGTGTTTAATAAAAACGAAGTAATTATTCTCATAAACTTAAATTAAACAATAAACGAAAACTCACTGAGTTATAACTTTATACTTTATTAAGTATAAGTTTATTGTTCTACGGTGTTTCTAAAAAATATTTCTTCTTAGTATCATTATATTGTTAAACTAAAATTCTTTTGAGTTTTTATCTTTTTTCAACAAAACATCAAAAGATGTAAACATAATGATAGTTTGTTTACTAAAATTAGAATAGAGTCTATATATATATATATATATATACATTTAAAGCTTTATTGAACCTTGGGAAACTTAAATAATTATAAAAATATATGATTATAATACGTTCTATATAGTTAAAGAAGCTGACTAAAACTCTTTTAAAAAATAAAAACTTTCTCAGATTTTAGTTTAAATAGATAACAGTTTTTTTTTTATATTGTGTAGGTAGATTGGTTTTCGTAACAATATTAAAACTATTCCTTAGTATGTTTAATACTAGCCATATATATATAAATATATACAAAGGTAACAGTTAAGTTACATACATAATTTTAGAACAATACAAAAAATCTTAATTTTTGTTAAAGCCTAGTATGTACGTACATAAACTTTATTTACTTGTGCATACTTTGGTGTTACCATTAAAAGTTAAAAATAGTTAAACGTTACAACAAACTTTAAACTTTTATAACTATTTGCAATTAAAAAAAATATTATTTTTATTTACAGATGCACAAAATTCAAACGGCAACAACCAAGCATACAAAAAAGTATTAGTATCCTCTATATTGATTGCAATAATCACTGGATTAAAGTTTTAAATTAAATGAAGACCGTAGTTATACAAAATAAATATGTTAAGAAAAATGTTAGAAATAAAAAGTAGCGTTTTTATCAAAATAAATTTACAATATGTTTTAGTGGTGTAAATGGAAATAAAAGTCGTTTCATTTTTGTATAAAGCCGGTAATAATTATTCCGCGGGCTGCACATTGCCCACCTCTAATCTAGATTCAATCAGCTTTGAAAAATGCATGATAATTGTTAAATGATATCTAATTACTAATTTTTTGTTCACTCAATTTATAGATATAAACGATAAAATAAATTGCTTTTATTTATTTACATAGTTTATAAACTAAGTTGAACAATAAACTATTAAAATACTTAGTGTTATATATTAAAAATCTTCAACCACCTGTAAAATATTTAAACTATAAATTCATTAGTTTTGTTTTTCATAAAAAAAACATGTATTTAATCAACTCAAAATATATTTGGGCACTTTTGTGCAACAGTAAAACGAGTATTTTCAGTCAGTTCAAATAACTGTTCGGACCGTTCCTCGCTTTAAACATCATATACAAGAACTTTAGAACTCATTTGGAAAACATTGCTATTTTATTCCCAAGTTGCAAGCCCACAGTGACATAATCATAAACGTTAAAAAAATAGTTTTTAATTTATGCGGAGGTGGTTTAAACAAAAAAAACTTATTAAAATTTGAAACACAAACTTCCTTGACTGCCACTGAACCAAACTGACTTTCCATACCCCCAACCGCAAACAACTTGTTTTTTATGGCGGCCACGGCGTTGCGGTTTCTCGCCTTGATCAGGTCGGAATTTTGCGACTAAGAATCAGTTGAACGGTCGAAAGCCAAATCTGTGTTCAGCCCCTCTAGCACTTTCCGACACCGCCACAAACCACCACTTTCTCTTTAAATACCGCGCACGCCGTGTGGTGTCTTCTTTCGTTCATTCCGGCACTTGTCGCCATTTTTTTCTTTTCGTTTCGAATGTAAGGAAGATAGGAATTTTTAGCATATAAAAATCCCTCCCACAACGTACAGGTCGTTTGAAAAAACTATAAAGAGCACGCGCAGAAAAATTTTCGGTCGCCGCACATAACCGCTACTAACTCCTAAGATTTTGTGAGAAATGAATACTTATAAACTGGCTCTACAGGATAGTATAATTTCTCACCGCCGATTAACTTAAGCTCACCGTTTATATGAAATACTTTTGACTGGCCTCGAGCCTCTTTAAATTTCTTTACATGTTGATTTTTTTATCTTTATCTAGCTTCAGTAAAATAAAATGGTACTTCAATCGAGCATAAAAAAAGTTTAAGAATTATCAGTTTGCCTCAAACTTGTTTAAGTCCATTAAAAAGATTATTTATTAAAACAGGGGTCGGAAAACTGCGGACCTCTTGCCAAATGAGGCCCTTAAAGCAAAAGTATGCGTCCCGCAATGTACTTATTATATAAAAGCATTCTTTTCTGAAACAATAAGAAAAAAGTTTCTCTTGTAAAAACTTTCAATTAGGCTCTTAATGTAATTATTAGTTATTACTAAATTGGTCATCATTGCTCTATCATTCCTTATATATTTGTATTCATCATTGCTTATTATAGAACACTTTTGGTTTGAAATAGTATTTTTTAATGTTTACTATAGTTATTTTAAATAACTGCGACCAGTTGAAGAATTTTTTCTAGAAAGGTTGGCCTGTTACTTATAAAAGGCTGCTAACCTCTGCGTCAATACGTTGTTACTTTAAATAGTTTTTGTTTAGTTTAAAAGACTGGCAATTTAAAAAATATAATAGTGTAGAGTATTTGAGACATTTTAGATTTTTTTTATCAAAATAGTTTAAACTTTTTTATTGTATATAATAGCTTGTTTTCAGATAAAAGATTAAAACTCACAATATAATACAATCAACTTTTTTTGTGTGCAGTAGTTTAGTAAGGTATCAAACTAAAACAAAATACTAATTTCTAAAGTTACTACAACACTAAGCTATTCTTCAAACAAGTAAAAGTAGCCAACACCGTAGAAATTAAATTGAAACGAATGGTAAAAATTTTTTTGTATAAAAGTTTTAAAATAAAGCAATAAGTCATTAAAAATAACTAATACGTTTTAAACCTATATGAACTCAAGTACTCACACTACAATGAAAGAGCTTAACTAATTTAACTTTCTTCAACAACAAGTCACAAAGTTAACAATAAATAAACATTGTTAACTTTATGACATGTTTTTGAATAAAACTAAACTAATAATAATTAGAAAGTCATTATAAGTATAATGTGTTGTGGAGTTCAAATTTTCTAGTAAGTAAATACAGTTGTATTTTTAAAAATTAGTTAAACATAAAACTTTTAACAACAAACATCAACTACTTTAAACACATATTTAGTTTTTTTATCCATTTTTAACAAAGTCTTAATAAACGATGAAAAGTTTGTGATCAAAGAAATTTAAGGCATTTTGGTACAGTAACCTCTCGCTTATTTACGCACATTGTGTCCACAGAAAAAAATGCGTAAAGATACAAGAGATCGTAAAGATACGAGAGGTACCAAATTTACTGACTACAATGGCTGTTTTTTGATATTGCTTCTAGTTAAAAGCAGACTGGGGTCTTTCCCACTTTTAACAATTTGTTTACTTTATTTATAAATATGAAAACAAAAGATAAAACTATACATATATAAAAAAAAAGGATTTAAATTTTTATAAAACAATAATACTTGTAGAAAAATGTTACTTATTTTAATAATAAGTGGATTTTATCTTTATCTTTGTTTATATGTGACTTATTTGATACTTAACATTTAAATTCTATTCTACTTAGCAAATTCAATTTATAAATAAGCATTTGTTTACAATTAAGAAATGGTGTGATGTCTATATTAAAATTTGTTTCTATAGCCTTTTACAAAAATATGCATTTGGTGCTGAACAATTTCTTCTTTTGAACAAAAATAGAAAAATTAATCTCTTATTGTTAAGAAAAATTCTGAAATACTGAGGTATAACTCAATGTTTATCAATTAGTCAAGGAAGATAAGTTTACAAAGTCTAAAGAAATAGAGAGGTGAGGTAGCATTTAAAAACATATTTTAAATTAAACATATACAATAAACCTAATTTGTGCGATATTAAATAAATTAAAATTTTAATTTTTTGAATTTTTTACTACACTAAAATGCGTAACTAAACGAGAGTGCGTTAAGTCACGAGTGCGTAAATATGCGAGATGTTACTGTGCTTAATTTTAAAACCTCTTTAGTTTCAACGAAAATACCATTGGTTAGTTTTCTTGCTTCTTTTACTTTTGTAAAACTTGATTTTTCAGCATATGATGCAACCTGTGTTGAAATATAGTTTCCCATTTTCCTAACCTCCATACACTAAAGTTATTTCAATTATTAAGGTTTTATAGAATCATGTTTTATTATTTTTAAATGGTGTTCCAATTGTATTTTTATTAGTTTTAAAACAAACCAATATAATACATATTGAGACATAATAATCCTTTATATATTACAATATAATACGAAATATATTTTAGTTTAGTACTTTATAGCTACACATACTAGTTAAACACAATAAAAAAGTGTTTCTTTTGTAAAAACTAACTATTAAGGTAATAATTAAATAGTTAAATTAGTGTTGTTGTTGCTTGTATTGTCATACTTTTTTTAAATTACATATTTTATTGATTAACAATTGCCGCTAGTATTTTTTTTCTATATATTGCGGTCTGGGAGAATGTTTATGGTGAAATTGGCCTGCAACTTTTAAAAGGCTGCCGAGTACTAACACCTGTTTTAGTCTTATGAAACGTACACGAATGAAGTTATCAAAAAAAAGTCTACTAAAAAGTTGTAGTTAAACTGACACAATATCGACTTGTTCTTTATTAATTTTTTTAGTTTAGTAACGACAAGTCTGAACCAAAGGCAACGCATAGGGAGGAACATTGGAGCAACTGATCCTCCTAGAAAAAAAAAAGAACTAGTTTATTCCTTCAATCTCTTAATTTACTAGCTTTATTTATTATTTCTTTTGATTATGTGTATTTAGTATTCAAAAACTTCCGCTGCGAGGTACATAGAAAGTGTACTTCTCCTTCTGAATTTTTCTTGATGTATAAACACTCCATAAGAATTAAGAACCGAAGAAGCTGAGAGAGGTTACTGCTTTGTCGTACTAAAACTGTTATAATTAAACTTTTTACAACGAAAATACCACTGACTTTTTGTAAAAAAACCATCAAGCTACAATTTTCTGATGAAAATGGCTAAATTATAAACCAAGTTAAAACAAAAGTTTATAATAAATATGATACAGTGTTTACTTTTAATATAGTATTGGCCCCACTATAAAAAACGACTACATTGTACCTCACTAACCTTAAAAGTCTTAGTAAAAAAAACTTCTAATATATTTCAAAAGTAAACAAATCAAAGTGTGTTATTGTACCAAACCAACCAGTAAATTTTCAAAAATCTATCCGTTTTTAATCTAATTAGTCGATTTTTATTAATTTTAATTTAATAAAATTTTCCTCTAAGACTCTTATTATCTCACACTTACCTTATATTAACTGATGTATTTATTTATAACAAATTCAGAAGAGTTTAAAAAATTATTAATTTCTAAAGGAGTAATATTTAGACAAGTCTGAACTAGAATTGAAATGTTTCTTTATTTTATAGTTTGAATAAATATTTGATTTCGAAATTCATTGTTACAAAAAAAGGGTAAGTCTTTGAAATTAATTTTGAAAAATGTAATAAAAAATACAGAATTTAAAGATAAGTAATTTTCTTTCGATATTGATGACTTTTTCAACTTTACTAGTTGCTATATTATTACAAGTAAATTATCAGCACTAATTTTTATCAATTCGACATTTTTTTTAGATATACTACATCTTCTAAAAAAAAATTATTGATAAAGCTAGCAATTAAATTTTGTTCCGTTTAATTATTAAAATTCAAGACCATAAGTGGTCCATGCTACTTATGCCTTAAGAAATAGTTGTTTCAAGAACTAAACTTTAACCTGTTAAGGCCTTAGGGGCGGGGTGAACAACTTTTTTAAAACTTAATATTATTCTTTACATTTGAAAAATAAGCTTCTAGTTGTCTAGACCATGTTGTGGGAAACTTCATGTAACTTAGAAGATTAAAAGGCAATAATGGTTTTTATTACTAAAAGTTTATCTCCTCTTTCAGTTTTTAAATAAATGTTTTAAAACTTTTTCAGTCTAGCTTTTAAAAACTTTAAACAACTTTTAAGAAACACTTTTATATTTTTCATTTAAAAAATAATTTTTATGAAAATAAAATTCAATTTGTTTCAATTTAGGTCATAAATTTTTAAATGTTATTATTAAAAATCTGTTTTCTGCGAACTATATGTAAAATAAAATAAAAAATTTCTAAAAATTAAAAAAAAAGGCTTTAAAAATAAAGAACAAAATAAATTCTATAACTCACATTTTCAAAAGTTTAACAGTTATAAACTAATTGAAATAATATAACTCATGAACATAGGTTTTAAGAACAATTCAGAAGTAATGAATAAAAAAAGTACAAATTGTTAATTTAAACAAAAGTTAAAATTTTGGAAAAATGAATACTAATTTCAAAACGAATTGTATTTAATTAATATAATGAGTCAAGAAAAAATAACTGAATTAAGAGCTTTTTTTAAAAAGTTTAAAGATACTTATACCTTGAACCAGGGGCGTGTTTTGACTGGTTTTCTGTTTCCTGTGAACCACCTGAAAAAAAAGAAGAAAAATATTCTTAGAATATCACTAAAAACTTTGTTAATTGACTTTGTTTTGGTTATTTGATAAACTTTGAATAATGAATGTTGAATTTTTAACACTGAAAGATTGTTAAGTTTCCTTCACAAAAATGCTCGTTTTTGCCCAGCTGAAATAGATTTTAAATAAAGTTTTAATCGTGATGTAATAATAAGTAAAAGTTGCATTTTTATTCTGGAAAACATTTTACTAAGATGCTCATGGTTTCCATTAAAAATTGTTACTTAGTCTAAATAACTTATAATTAAGTATTGTTTTTCAACTAATAAGTACAATTTTACTTAAAAAATGTGCAATATAATCACTAAAATTTTATTTTACTTAGTTAATTGTACATAATAATGTTGTTTGTAGCTTTTAAACCTTAAAAAAGTTCAATTCAGAGAGTTTTTAAAATCATTATTTCAAATCAAACACCACCTGGCAATTTATTCTTTTATCATTTAATGGTATTTTAATATTTTTGTTTTAGTTGTTTTATTTTTGTATATCTGTTGGCCACAAAATTGATTTTTTGAAATTTTTAATTTTGAGAGATTTCAAAACCATAATCAGAATCCCTGCACCATCACGCAAACATTTAATAACAATTTAAAGATATTTTAATTTAATTGTATAAGTCTAAACATTTTTTAAAGTGTAATTTTAATTTTTATTTAAGTTGTTTTATTTTTGTATATTTTATTGTATCTTTAGTGAAATTTAAAATTTTATAGATTATATTAGTTGAAAAAAAATATTTTGTTAATTGTTAAATATTTGTTATAAACAGATATATAAATATAAAAAGTTTAAAATTTAAAAGAAAAAATTGTAAGAACTCAATCTATACTAACATTTAAATCAATATTGAAATTCTATTTGTAAAATTTATTCTAGTTTTAATTATTTTATAATATTTTTTCTTGATAACAAGGTTAATTTTCAAGGTTACTAATTTACCAGGAATCCTTGAAAAACCTGGAGTTTGACAATTTAGGCAAAAAAACTTGGAATTTTGGAAATTTATAAAAAAACCTGGAATTTTGAACAAAAATAACTAAAGAAACCTGGAAAAACCTGTAATTTTAACAATTTTCACATTTTCAGCAGTAAAATTTCGATTTGACTTAAAAAATCTATCATATAGAGGTAATAATAGAAAATATACATGCAAATATCATTTCAACTATGTTGGTTGGCACAAATCTTTTTTCTATCGTTCGGTAAAAATGTGGAACAAACTTCCAAATGAACTAGTATCGTGCAAAAATCTTAAACATTTTCGATTAAACTTAAAAAGATTTGATTTAAATAAAATATTTACCAGTAAAATTTATACGTGATTAGTTTTGTTCATCTCTTGAGCCATTGATTTGGTGTGTGGTATGTAGTTTACTGGTAGTTTAATCTGTAAGCTACACCTTCTTTAGGTACTTTTTAACTTTGATTTTTTGGAAGGGCTGTTGTTAATGTGCTTTGGACTTTAGATTTTGAAATTATTGGATATTCAGTTGATTCCTAAGCTAGATTTGTGATGTGTTGCTGCCAAATTTTTGAAGTGATTTTTGACTGAATTTGCCGTCATAACGAGTGGCAAATAGTAGCTGAGATGAATGTTCTGCAAGATGAAGACAGCTTCTGAAGATTTGACAGAGATGCTTGTTACAGGGATTTGTTGCTTTGGAACGTATAATTGGAGATTGGTGACTTTGGAATTGTTGAATATTTTGTTGTGAAAGTTTTAATTTATTCAGTTTTTGCCTTGTATAAGTTTTATGTTTATGTTTATTTAATCACTGTAATTTGTTTTTTCTTTTTATTTTAGTGTCTTTCAGTTTAAGCGGCTTAGGTTTTAATGCCTAGGTCCTTCGTTGGACAATAAACTTAATAATAATAATAATATAAATAAAAACATTTTGTCATCATCAAGTTTTTTATTTATTAAAAAACATATTCAAAGTAGCTTTACAGTATCTTTTCAATGTGTTTAAACTAATTAAACAGTTTTTTACCTTAAACTTAACTTTCAACTGAAAATAGACCTAAAAATGTGTACTTTTAAAAACCTGGAAGAAATTTGGAAAACCTGGAAAATTTTTTGAAAAAGCGAGTGGCAAACCTGAATTTTTTATAGAGTAAGTTAGTTATGTCTGTAACAGTTAAAGAAAAGAAAAACAAATTTTTATATACAACTTGTAAGTTCATAACTTTGTTTTGGTTCTTTTAGTTTTTGTTTATCTAAATTTAATTCATTATAATAAATAAAAAATTATAATATTTTACTATCACTCCTTATATGTTTTTTTTTCGGCTAAATTTTGCTTAGTACGCACAATGCGTACTTAACTGGCAGTGCATACTTAAGAAATGCGTATTTAAACGGCAAATTAAGAACAAAAAAAACTTTGAACCCCTTTTGAATATGTCTAGACACGCCCCTGCCTTGAACTTTATCTAAATGGAATAAACAAGTATCTAAAATTGGAAAATTAAGCCAAGTATTAACAAAACATTAACAAAACCAAAAGTCACTGAAAAATTTCAAAAATCTTATTTTATATAAGTTAATGTAACACTTGAAATTTAAACCAGGGTTGCCACTTTCCCTGGAAACCTGGAAAATCCTTGAAAAACCTGTAATTTGACAATTTAGGCAAAAATAACCTAGAAAAACCTGGAATTTTGATCAATAAACCTTAAAATTTTTAATAATTTTAACATTTTCAGTACTAAAATTTCAACTTGACACAAAAATCTATCATACAAATAAGATTTTTTTGTCTTCATCAAAAACTTTTTTATTAAAAAACACATTTAAAGTATCTTTACAGCATCTTTTAAATGTTTTTGTACTGTTTAACACAGTTTCTTTTATAGAAATTAACTTAAAACTAAAAATAGATCCAAAAATGTTTACTTTTTAAAACCTGGAAGAAATTTAGAAAACCTGGAAAAAATTTTGAAAAAATGAAAGGCAACCCTGTTTAAACGGATTTAAGAACTATCTAAAAATTTAAGTTAAACAAAATATCAACAAAACTCAATGAAAAAGTCCAAAACCTATTTTATACTAGCTTTGTCTGCTATCCAGTTTATTAATAAAAAATTGTTTCTATCTCTGCATGAGTTCATTAATTCCGTTCTTTTGTTGATGTATTTTGTATCAGATTCAAGTATTAATAAAGCTTCTTTCAAACACAACCTGCAATCCTGCATGTTATTGCTCCTGGTTTATATTTTTTCCCTTTATAGTATTTTCCAACTTAAATTGTAGTTCTTGTTTTCATTTTTAACTTATGTGTTAATTTTGAAATTCGGTTGCTTGTTTGTACTGGAGGTAGTTTTTGTCGTGTTGTATTGTGTGTTGCTATCAGTGGCGTCGCGTGGTCTTTTTGTTAGGGAGTGATGCAAATTGACATCAAAATTAAAAAAATCCCCTAGTTTGTAACATTTATATTAAAATCATAAAGGTAATATGAAACAAAAGCTAATTTTTCAGAAAAAAAAGTAGAACATAATTAAGTTTAATACAAAAAAAAAAATAAAAAAACACATATCTCATACCTTTTGTATATTATCACCGTTTCTTAACAACTATAGCAACTTTCATTTTTATTTATGTCCTTGTAAGTTTCTGTATTTGTACACTTATAAATTTACTAACCTAATTTTATGACTTGTCTAAGTAGCAATAAAAAAAAAAAAACATACAAGTAACTTGAAAAACGAGGTTGCCCCTCCTCGAGTTTATTCCCTCTCGAGTTGTTCCTGCTCGAGTTGCCCCAGCCCGAATCGTCCTGTAGAGTTGCCTTTGCGTGAGTATTCCCTCTCGAGTTTAACTTGTCTTATTGTTCTCGCGTTGTAGTAAATTTTCAACAACGATTATGTTTTAATTTACATGGTGCTAAAAGCTCATGCAGCTCCAGAACTCAACTTTTCAAATTTTTTGTATTGAAAACTTGTAAACATTTAAGATGCAGCTGACACAGATTGAGCTTGCAGCTCCAATTTTACGAACATTTTGACGTTCATATTCACATTTGGCTGTATTTTTTTGTACAACTTCATGATAAAATAACTTTCTTTTTTTTTGATCTAACACCATTTCTTTTTATATCATTTTAAATCTCAAATCCTCAGATTTAAAATAAAGCTACTTTGACGTAGTTTGGGGTTGTACAGCTGAAGCAGGGGCCCATTTAAACCAGCGTGCTTAAAAGTTTAAACTCAATAAAAAAAACATAACTTTTAATTTTTATAGCTGGAGCTACAACTCCAGCGTTCCACCCCACGCGACGCCCCTGCTGAATACTCAATTAGATTGAGTGTATTTAAATTTAAATTTCATGTTTAAGTAACTTTAGTACACACGGATTAGAAATTTTAACTCAGCTGCAATATAAAAGTTATACTTTAAAATATTTTTTATTCAAAATTTAATTTTTAAACAGGCACGAGAAAGTTATTCTAAATTCGTTATTCCGAAAAAAAAATGTTGTAACCGCCTACGGCTCGCAGGATGCAGTTTAACGACTCCTGTATAACATTTTCAAACAGTTCAGACTAGTTCGAACTTTAGTTAGTCATTTATTGGTCCATTAGTGTTGTGCATTAATGATTTTCGGAACTGTACTTATTAAATATATCTTTGGAATGAAAAATTATTGAATAATCTATAAACTTATAACAAAAAAAGTATACTGATAAAACTAGATTCATGGTTTATAGCAATCTCAGTTGCGCTAAACTAAAATAAGAAAATTATGAATCTCTAAATTGATAGTTTTCTTAACTCATAACTTGATAAAATTTTACAATTTTTAGTCTTTTCTAAAACTAATTTTCAGGTAACCTAAAGGTTCAAAAGAAATCTACTTCTAACTGCAGTAAAATGTTTTATACATGAAGTTGTATACTTTTTATGCTTTTTTGCAACATGCTTTAAATGTTTTAAATCATCTTAATTTTCGCTTATTACAATTATATTGTACAACTGTGGTGGCCCATAGAAGACTTTTTGTATAAAGCACAGCTCGCAATTAATTTTTTTCTAACAAGTTTGGTCCGTAACTTATAAAAGGCTGTCGACCGCTGCTTTAAGTGATCATTTAAAAATAAATACTTATGATATTTAACTTTAGCTGAGAAAACAACTGGACGTTAATAGTTTTATATGTTTATTTATTATTTACAACTTTATGTGGCTGTTAATTCAACCTTTGAGGTGATGTCACATGCGTTTTTAATTTCTCGTGAAACGCACTTAAGATATTATTTTTCTTCTCTTCATTTTGAATACCGGAATATCTAGTGTAGTGAGCAAAAAATAATGCTAGCGAGTTGCTTTTTATATTTCAAGGGCCGCATCCAATTTAACATAAAAACAGGCACGCGGGCCGCAGTTTGTCGACCTCTGTGTGTTAAACACTAATTTCCTTAATATTTTTACTGTCAGACTTCAACGTGCACTAAATAAAAGGTACTAGTCTATGTATATAAACTAAAACCGTAATTTTACGTAATTATTAGATATGCTTTGTTCAATCATTAGCATCCGGTAAATAAATTAGAATTAGTCCTTCCTTCCATTCATGTAAGTAGGTTATGTTATGATTTGTTATTTTATTTTGTATTTTAGTTTACTTAACTTAATTTAGACTTCATAATTACAAATATTAAATAACTGTTCAAAAATATTGGTTAAATCGTTTGCTAATAAAAGATCCTAGGGAAGTATCTTCACTGGAATATAAATAAAAACAAATTATACAGTAATCTTCCTTTATTCTACCAACATATGTTTCTGTGTGTCAACGAATCAACACACTTCAACTGGGTTCTGTAAAAAAATAATAACTGTAATGAGAGAATAGAAGCATAGAATAAAGTAGGTGTATATATGTTTTCATATGTTTATATATGTAGAATATACCTTATTTTAATGAAAACATATATACACCTACTTTATTCTATGCTTCTATTCTCTCATTACAGTAATTATTTTTTTACAGAACCCAGTTGAAGTGTGTTGATTCGTTGACACACAGAAACATATGTTGGTAGAATAAAGGAAGATTACTGTATAATTTGTTTTTACAAATATTAAATAGTTTTATAGTAGTCGGATTTAATATTAAGTATTTTTTCTATTATTAACCATTAAACTCTATAAATCTGTAGAAATTATTTTTAATTAATGAACACATGTATACACCTACTTTAGCTTCTATTCTTTCCTTACAGTGTTTATTTTTTTACAGAACCCAGTTGAAGTGTGTTAATCCGTTAACACACAGAAACATATGTTGGTATAACAAAAGAAGGATGCTGTATAATTTGTTTTTATTATTATCTTACTTATTAATTTGAGTTTCATAGTATTTGAATATTTTAAGATAATTGAATTATGAAAACTGTTAAAAAGATGGATTTGTTATTAAGGCAAATATTCGAAAAAAAAATTAAAGCTAATTAAGTAAAACAGTAGTACAAATTTTGATTATAAATGGTAAAAAAAAAATACTTAATTTGTTTTCAAAGCTTTGCGATAAGTCTAAGTTTTTAAATATGTTAAAAGCAGTTACATATGGTTGCATAAATCGAATCAAGTTTGTCGCAGTCGATTCTTTTTTTTAACTAAAAATAGTAAGGATCCGTAGTTTGCCAACTCATAAATAAAAAGAAATAAATATTAAACCTTAACTAAAAAACTATCAGTATTAAACGTAAATAAATAGTTATAAACAGTAAAAATTTTAAACTATTTAAAATAAAATACAGTTTAAATAAAGTACTTTGTGTTCTTTTATTTCAAATTGATGATATTACTATTGAATGCAAAAAAAGAATGATATTTATTTGTAATCTTCTTAAATAAACAAAGGTTTTTAATTTCAATAGAATTAAAGCACTATTTACAAATTCTAACAAAATCAATATCTACAATTTTTCTTTGATACAGTCTTATAATTACAAAGGGTAAATTAAATTTTTCTAACTACATTTTTAATAAGAGCAAAACACTACAAAACTGAAACAACCTTTTTATACCGTAAAAAGTAGTTAATGAATAATAAACAATTTTAAACATATAACTTTAGTTTCTTTGACAACAGACTTATTAACTTGTTAATGTATCTATGACGTTTCTACTTATATTTCTACTTAATTTTTTTTTTATTTAATTTAACATAAACATTTACTTTACTGTTTGCATCAGTAAATTATATTATTTAGCATCAAAAGTTATTTTCGCGATTAAAAATGAATTCTAATCCCAGTAGCGATATAATTGAATTGTAAAATAGAATTAAAGCTCTCGAGGTTAGTTAAAGATATAATTTAATTTCTTATACAACTTTAATGAAGAAATATATCAATATTAAAAAAAAAAATTACGTTAAAGTACTCAAACTGCCTGTTAAAACTACTTTTACGAATCAAATTTAGAATAACCCTTGCTAAAGTGTTTCTTTAATAAACAATAAAGTTTTCTTCAAATAAAAATGGTATAGATAATTGATAAATGATAGTTATCTAAGTAGTCTCACTGTTTCTAAATCTAGACTTTTTGCAAACTTTTTGCTAATTAGAAAGTACATACTATAACGCTGTGCTATTTTAGTAAACATGACATGCTTGTATATATGCATTTGTTGAGTAATCTGTTTAGCAAGTTGTATGGGGATTTAAAACACTTAAATGTACAAAAAATATTTTTTATAAACTAAATCAAGGTTTATCAATGTTTTTTTTTACTTGATATTCTACCATACTGTATGACATACAGTGTATGTAACAAAATATAAATTATAAAACTCGGTTGCATGAAACAGTTATCCTCATTTTCTTTAAATCTGTGCATAGCAGACAAACAAGAGTTTTTGTGCACACTAAATTACTGAGTAAATACTTAACTGTACAAAAAATACAATTGTCATAACTTTACAGTATTTGAAAAGTGTAGTACATTATATAAAACAAACAGTTTTATAAACTTATTAATAGCTATCAAAAACAGTTTTTGTAGATTAATTGAAATAGAATATCAATCGATTTAATAAATAAATTAACTGCTCATAAAAGTTATTTTCACAAAGTATTTCATTTCTTGTAATTTGTAATTACTGTGATAATACACAAAATTACACAGATTTAAAATCATAGGTTTGTATAAGACAAAATTTATTTTGACGATACCTATTTAATTTAATTTTCAGACGAATGTTGCCAGAGAAAAAAAAAGAAAACATAAGAAAAGAGGCGATCATAAAAAAGCTTCACTTGGAAAAAAATCAAATGAGAAAAATAGCTGAAATGTTTTGGAATTATAGCGAAAAGTAAAGAAAGTAGAAACAAGGAGATGATAAGAGTTAATAAGAGATTGATTGCAAAAACCAGGGCTATAGAAAAGAATGTTTATGAAAGCAAAGGTGTCACGTGTAAAAATGCTTCTTCAAAAGGTAAAAAAATGGAAAAAAATAAGGTTAATGAGAAGGAAAATTTGAATAAGGAATTGTTTGAAATCAAGAATAAATATGAGGCAAGAGAGGAAAAACTGAATAAGGAAATTCTTCGGAAAGAAAGTATCATAAATAAGTTGCACAAAGAAAAAAATGTTGCAAACAAAAAGTTAAAAGAAGATGAAAGTGTGAAAGAAAGGGAAGAAAGTATTGCAAAAAACATAAAGAAAGAAAACTTTATGCTAAAAACAGAGAAAAAAAACTATCAAACGAAAATAATAAGTTGAAATCTGAGAATAAAGAGTTGAAAATCGAAAGCAAAAAGTCAGAAAATGAAATAAGAGAATTAAATGAAGATAAGGAAAGGCTACAAATAGAAATAGTTAAGTTTAAAGTGCTAACTTCATCAAATAAAGACAAGACTGAAAATATGAACCAAAAATTAGAGGCTTATAACGAGGATATGTTGAAAGAAAACAATATTTTAAAGAATAAAAGCTATAGAGTTGATAATATGGAAACCAGTCAGGAAAATATGTGCAAGATTTAACAACTGCAATGTCTTCAAAAAAGATTAAAAAAAGAAGAAAATTTAAGTTTTTTGTTTTTAAACACTTACTGCTTTTTCATGAGACGCAGATGTGTAGTTATGTATGTTTCAGAAGTTATAGAAAAAGCTTGCATTTTTGTGAACTAGTAGTTTTTTATCTAAACTTGCGTTTGATTTTAGATGTTATGTGATTTCTTGTTAAAGGAAAAACAACGAGTGTGAAATTAGCTTGAATAATTTCTTTTAAATGTCCAAACTTTGGATCTAGTTATTTTCCTTATCTTAATAGCTAATTAAAAACTTTTTTTTATATTCTAGAGAACGGTCCTTTGTCTAAAAACTAAAGAAATTCTTTGGATTGGAGTTTCCTTTTTAGAGTGGGGCCCCTTAGAAAAAATTGGGTTAAAAAAAAAATATTTATGACTTCGGGTAAATATAAATTTATTTTTATTTTTATTAAACCTTCTTAACAATATGTATGTAAACAGCTATATATTTTTTATTACTTATTGTCATTATTTGGCACAATTTTTCCTTTATAGAGTTTTTTTATTATATTTTTTTTATTTCATGAGTTTGAGTTCATAATTCATGTAATTCATAAAAAATCCAATGAAGGTCAAATTGTACAAAATACTGACACTTAGTAAAAAAAAATATTATAGCCGTAAATACACATATTATTTAGAAAGTTAAAAAAAAATTTATTATTATGTTTTTTTTTTACTCAAACTCATATAATAAATAAAACATAAAAAAATCCAATTTTTTCTAAGCGGCCCCACTCATAAAACAAAACCCCAATCAAAAGGATTTTTTTTCTAGTTTTTAGACAAAGGACCGTTCTCTAGAATAAAAAAAAAAGGTTTTAATTAGCTATTAAGTGAGAAAAATGATTAGATCCAAAGTTTGGACATTAAAAAAAAAATTGTTCAAGCTAATTTTACACTCGTGGAAAAACAACTTTATTTTTTTACCTGAAAAACGTCTTTTATAGAATATGGTAACTTTTTTAGCAAAAGCCTTCATAAAAGACATAACAGCCTGCAAAAGAAGAAAATCATAAGAAATTAAAAGCCTAAATAAAAGAGAAAGCAAAAGCCTTTAAAAAGAAACAAAAGCCTGATGAAAAAAATGTGGAATATTGAATAAAAGAAATTGAGAGCTTTCGCAAACAAAAAAACATCCTGAAAAAGTTAAAGCGAAAGCATGAATTAAAGAAAGCAAAAGCCTCAATAAAATAGAAAGCAATAGGCTTAAAAAATGAACAAAAGCCATAATAAAAAGAAGTGGAATCCTGAACAAAAAATTGAAAGCTTCCAAAACAAAACAAAAGCCTGAAAAAGTGAAACCGAAAGCCTTAAATAAGAAACAAAAGCCTGAAAAAAAGAGAAATAAAAGGCTTAAAAAAGAAACAAAAGCCTGAATAAAAAAAAGTGGAATCCTGAATAAAAGAAAATAAGAGCCTTAAAAAACAAAAGCCTAAAAAAGAGAAAGCGAAAGCCTTAAGGAAAGAAAAAAATCCTGAAAAAAAAGCAAAAGCATGAATAAAATAAAAAAAGTCTGAATAAAAAATAAGCCTGAAACAAGAGAAAAGCTTCAAAAAAGAAACAAAAGCCTGAATAAAAAAAAGTGGAATCCTGAAAAAAAGAAATTGAAAGCTTTCAAAAACAAAACAAAAGGCTGAAAAGAAAAAGCAAAATCCTTAAAAAAAAACAAAAGCATGAAAAAAAGATGCAAAAGCCTTGAAAAAGAAACAAAAGCCTGACTATAAAAAAAGGCAGAAGCCTGAACAAAAAAGAGAGCAAAAGCATGAAAAAAAAAGAGAAAAAGCCTGAAAAAGTGAAAGCGAACGCCTGAATTAAAGAAAACAAAAGCCTAAATAAAAGAGAAAGCAAAAGGCTTAAAAAAGAAACAAAAGCCTAAATAAAAAAAGTAGAATCCAAAATAAAAGAAATTGAAAGCTTTCAAAAACAAAACAAAAACTTTAAAAAGAGAAAGCGATAGCCTTAAAAACAAATAAAAAAGCCTGAAAAAAAGAAGCAAAAGCCTGAAAAAAAAGGAGCAAAAGCATGAATAAAATAAACACAAGCCTGAACAAAATATAGAAAAAACCTGGAAAAGTGAAAGCGAAAGCCTGAATTAAAGAAAGAAAAACCTTTATAAAAGAAAAATCAAAAGGCTTAAAAAAGAAACAAAAGCCTGACTATAAAAAAGTGGAATCCTGAATAAAAGATATTGAAATCTTTCAAAAACAAAACAACAGCCTGAAAAAGAGAAAGCGATAGCCTTAAAAAAAAGAAGCCTGAACAAAAAAAGAAAGCAAAAGCATGAATAAAAAACAAACACAAGCCTCAACAAAGTATAGAAAAAAACAGAATAAGTGGAAGTGGTATCCTGAATAAAAAAAATTGAAACCTTTCAATAACAATACAAAAGCTTGAAAAAGAAAAAGCGAAAATCTTAAAAAAGGTGCAAAAGTCTGAAAAAAAATCAAAAGTCTGAATAAAAAAAAGCAGAAGCCTGAACAAATAAAGAGAGCAAAAGCATGAATAAAAAACAAACACAGACCTAACCAAAAAAGAGAAAAAGTCTGAAAAAGTGAAAGCAAAAGCCTGAATAAAAAAAAGTGGAATCCTGAAAAAAAAAATTGAAATCTTTCAAAAACAAAACAAAAACTTTAAAAAGAGAAAGCGATAGCCTTAAAAAGAAAAAAAAGCCTGAAAAAAAGATGCAAAAGCATGAAAAAAAAAGCAAAAAAAAAAAAAAAAAGAAACCTGAACAAAAAAAATTTCAGAGAAAAAGAGAGAAAAAGCATGAATAAAAAACAAACACAAGCCTCAACAAAGTATAGAAAAAGCCAGAAAAAGTAAAAGTGGAATCCTGAATAAAAAAAATTGAATGCTTTCAATAACAAAACAAAAGCCTGAAAAAGAAAAAGCTAAAATCTTAAAAAATAAGCGAAAGCCTGAAAAAAAGGTGCAAAAGCCTGAAAAAAAATCAAAAGTCTGAATAAAAAAAAGCAGAAGCTTTAACAAATAAAGAGAGCAAAAGCATGAATAAAAACAAACAAAAGCCTGAACAAAAAAGAGAAAAAGCCTGAAAAAGTGAAAGCGAAAGCCTGAATTAGAAAAAACAAAAGCCTAAATAAAAGAGAAAGCAAAAGGCTTAAAAAAGAAACAAAAGCCTAAATAAAAAAAGTAGAATCCAAAATAAAAGAAATTGAAAGCTTTCAAAAACAAAACAAAAACTTGAAAAAGAGAAAGCGATAGCCTTAAAGATGAATAAAAAAGCCTGAAAAAAGAAGCAAAAGCCTGAAAAAAAGGAGCAAAAGCATGAATAAAAATAAACACAAGCCTGAACAAAATATAGAAAAAACCTGGAAAAGTGAAAGCGAAAGCCTAAATTAAAATAGGTAACAGCCTGAATAAAAGAGAAAGAAAAAGGCTTAAAAAAGAAACAAAAGCCTGACTATAAAAAAAGTGGAATCCTGAATAAAAGAAATTGAAATCTTTCAAAAACAAAACGAAAACTTGAAAAAGAGAAAGTGATAGCCTTAAAAAAAAAGAAGCCTGAACAAAAAAAGAGATCAAAAGCATGAATAAAAAACAAACACAAGCCTCAACAAAGTATAGAAAAAACAGAAAAAGTAAAAATGGTATCCGGAATAAGAAAAATTGAAAGCTTTCAATAACAATACAAAAGCTTGAAAAAGAAAAGCGAAAATCTTAAAAAATTAGCGAAAGCCTGAAAAAAGGTGCAAAAGCCTGAAAAAAAATCAAAAGTCTGAATAAAAAAAAGCAGAAGCCTGAACAAATAAAGAGAGCAAAAGCATGAATTAAAAACAAACACAAACCTGAACGAATACGAGAAAAAGCCTGAAAAAGTGAAAGCGAAAGCCTGAATTAAAGAAAGCAAAAGCCCAAATAAAACAGAAAGCAAAAGGCTTTAAAAAGAAACAAAAGCCTGAAAAAAAAAGTCGAATCCTGAATAAAAGAAAATGAAATCTTTTAAAAACTAAACAAAAACTTGAATAAGAGAAAGCGATAGCCTTAAAAAGAAAAAAAAATCCTGAAAAAAAGATGCTAAAGCATGAAAAAAAAAAGCAAAAAAAAAAAAAAAGAAGCCTGAACAAAAAAATTTCAGAGAAAAAGAGAGAAAAAGCATGAATAAAAAACAAACACAAGCCTCAACAAAGTATAGAAAAAGCCAGAAAAAAAGGAAGTTGAATCCTGAATAAAAAAAATTGAAAGCTTTCAATAACAAAACAAAAGCCTGAAAAAGAAAAAGCGAAAATCTTAAAAAATAAGTGAAAGCCTGAAAAAAAGGTGCAAAAGCCTGAAAAAAAATCAAAACTCTGAATAAAAAAAGCAGAAGCTTTAACAAATAAAGAGAGCAAAAGCATGAATAAAAACAAACACAAGCCTGAACAAAAAAGAGAAAAAGCCCGAAAAAGTGAAAGCCTGATTTTAGAAAACAAAAGCCTAAATAAAAGAGAAAGCAAAAGGCTTAAAAAAGAAACAAAAGCCTGAATAAAAAATATTAGAATCCTAAATAAAAGAAATTGAAAGCTTTCAAAATCAAAACAAAAACTTGAAAAAGAGAAAGCGATAGCCTTAAAAATGAATAAAAAAGCCTGTAAAAAAGAATCAAAAGCCTGAAAAAAAGGAGCAAAAGCATGAATAAAAATAAACACAAGCCTGAACAAAATATAGAAAAAACCTGAAAAAGTTAAAGCGAAAGCCTAAATTAAAGAAAGCAAAAGCCTGAATAAAAGAGAAAGCAAAAGGCTTATAAAAGAAAAAAAAAGCCTGACTATAAAAAAAGTGGAATCCTGAATAAAAGAAATTGAAATCTTTTAAAAACAAAACAAAAGTCTGAAAAAGAGAAAGCGATGACCTCAAAAAGAAAAAAAAAAACCTGAAAAAAAGATGTAAAAGCATGAAAAAAAAAGCTTTAACAATCCCGATTTACTTATAATGTTACTTATACGCGCGATGCTGGTTATTATCTGACTCCGTGCGCGTTATAAGTATATCGGTGATGTTATTTAAATGTTTAGAAATGACTTAGCTAAGTTATTTAGCTAAGTCGACTTAATGAATTGCGAACTAAACTTAGACTATCTTTTAAGCTTAGTTTTATTGAATAGCTAGATTGTTAGAATGCTTAATTAATTGTATATAAAGAAATCGAGTCTAGAAACACAACTGTATTAAAATGAATACAAACTGCGATAACATGACAACAAAATATACAAATAAGCTATTCAAATTCACAAGTTAATATAAAAAACAGTCGCCTTCGTAGAAGAAGTACGAGGCGAACACAACCTTTTCAAACGATATACTATCAGTACAAAAGTCAAACTAGACTGCCCAAGAAACTCGCGTTTTACTCAACTTAAGCGTTTTTTGAGAAAAAAGGAAGAAAGAACAGCGCAAGTTGTTACAAAGCAAAAAGAAAAAAAAGATGAAGCCGGAACAAAAAAAGAGATCAAAAGCATGAATAAAAAACAAACACAAGTCTCAACAAAGTATAGAAAATAACAGAAAAAGTGGAAGTGGAATCCTGAATAAAAACAATTGAAAGCTTTCAATCACAATACAAAAGCCTGAAAAATAAAAAGCGAAATCCTTAAAAAATAAGCAAAAGCCTGAAAAAAAGGTGCAAAAGCCTGAAAAAAAATCATAAGTCTGAATAAAAAAAAGCAGAAGCCTGAACCAATAAAGAGAGCAAAAGCATGAATAAAAAACAAACACAAGCCTGAACAAAATATAGAAAAAGCCTGAAAAAGTGAAAGCGAAAGCCTTAAAAAAGAAACAAAAGCCTGAATAAAAAAAAGTGGAATCCTGAATATAAAAATTAAAAGCCTTAAAAAACAATTCAAAAGCCTGAAAAAGAGAAAGCGAAAGCCTTAACAAAAGAGTAAAAGCCTGAAATAAAAAGCAAAAGCATGAAAAAAAAACAAAAGTCTGAATAAGAAAAAAGCCTGAAACAAAAGAAAAGCCTTAAAAAATAAAACAAAAGCCTGACTATAAAAAAAGAAACAAAAGCCTGAAAAAAAGATGTAAAAGCCTGAAAAAAAAGCAAATGTCTGATTAAAAAATAGCGGAAGCCTGAACAAAAAATGAGATCAAAAGGATGAATAAAAAACAAACACAAGCATGAATAAAATATCGAAAAAGCCAGAAAAAGTGAAAGCGAAAGCCTTAAACAAGAAACAAAAGCCATAATAAAAAGAAGTGGATTCCTGAATAAAAGAAATTAAAAGCCTTAAAAAAACAAAACAAAAGCCTGAAAAAGAGAAAGCAAAAGCCTTAAGAAGAGAGAAAAAGCCTCAAAAAAAAAAAGCAAAAGCATGAAAAAGAAACAAAAGTCTGAATAAAAAAAAAGCCTGAAACAAGAGAAAAGCCTTAAAAAAGAAATAAAAGCCTGACTATAAAAAAAAGAAACAAAAGCATAAAAAAATGCAAAAGCCTGAAAAAAAAACTAAAGTCTGAATAAAAAAAATGCAGAAGCCTGAACAAAAAAAGAGAGCAAAAGCATAAAAAAAGAGAAATAAAAGGCTTGAAAAAGAAACAAAAGCCGCAATAAAAAAAAGTGGAATCCCGAATAAAAGAAATTAAAAGCCTTTAAAAACAAAAAATATTCTGAAGCATGTAAAAGAAACAGAGTCTAAATAAAAAAAAAGCCTCAAACAAGAGAAGAGCCTTTAAAAAGAAACAAAAGCCTGATTATAAAAAAAGGCAGAAGCCTGAACAAAATATAGAAATAGCTTGAAAAAGTGAAAGCGAAAGCCTGAATTAAAGAAAGCAAAAGCTTAGATAAAAGAGAAAGCAAAAGGCTTAAAAAAGAAACAAAAGCCTGAATAAAAAAAAAAGTAAGATCCTGAATAACAGAAATTGAAAGCCTTGAACAACAAAACATAAGCCTGAAAAAGAAAAAGCGATAGCCTTAAAAATGAATAGAAAAGCCTGAAAAAAAGAAGCAAAAGCCTGAAAAAAAGTAGCAAAAGCATGAATAAAAATAAACACAAGCCTGAACAAAATATAGAAAAAGCCTGAAAAGTGAAAGCGAAAGCCAGAATTAAAGAAAGCAAACGCCTGAATAAAAGAGAAAGCAAAAGACTTAAAAAAGAAACAAAAGCCTGAACATAAAAAAAGTGGAATCCTGAATAAAAGAAAATAAAAGCCTTAAAAAACAAAACAAAAGCCTGAAAAAGAGAAAGCGAAAGCCTTAAAATGTAAAAAAAAACCTGAAACGAGAGAAAAGCCTTAAAAAAGAAACAACAGCCTGACTTTTAAAAAAAGAAAAAGCCTGAACAAAAAAAGAGAGTAAAAGCATGAATAAAAAACAAACACAAGCCTGAACAAAAAAAAAAAAAAAAGCCTAAAAAAGTGAAAGCGAAAGCCTGAATTAAAGAAAGCAAATCCCTGAATAAAAGAGAAAGCAAAAGGCTTTAAAAAGAAACAAAAGCCTGAATAAAAAAGGTGGAATCCTGATTAAAAGAAATTGAAATCTTTCAAAAACAAAACAAAAGGCTGTAAAAGAGAAAGCGAAAACCTTAAAAAAGAACAAAAGCCTGAAAAAAAGATGCAAAAGCCTTGAAAAAGAAACAAAAGCATGACTATAAAAAAAAGCAAAAGCCTGAACAAAAAAAGAGATTAAAAGCATGAATAAAAAACAAACACAAGCCTGAACAAAAAAAAAGAAAAAGCCTAAAAAAGTGAAAGCGAAAGCCTGAATTAAAAAAAGCAAATCCCTGAATAAAAGAGAAAGCAAAAGGCTTTAAAAAGAAACAAAAGCCTGAATAAAAAGTTGAATCCTGAATGAAAGAAATTGAAAGCTTTCAAAAACAAAACAAAAGGCTGTAAATGAGAAAGCGAAAGCCTAAAAAAAACAAAAGCCTGAAAAAAAGATTAAAAAGCCTTGAAAAAGAAACAAAAGCCTGACTATAAAAAAAGCATAAGCGTGAACAAAAAAAGAGAGTAAAAGCATGAATAAAAAACAAACACAAGTCTGAAAAAAAAAATAGAAAAAGCCTAAAAAAGTGAAAGCGAAAGCCTGAATTAAAGAAAGCAAATCCCTGAATAAAAGAGAAAGCAAAAGGCTTTAAAAAGAAACAAAAGCCTGAATAAAAAAGGTGGAATCCTGAATAAAAGAAATTGAAAGCTTTTAAAAACAAAACAAAATGCTGTAAAGAGAAAGCGAAAGCCTTAAAAAAAACAAAAGCCTGAAAAAAAGATGCAAAAGCTTTGAAGAGATACAAAAGCCTGACTATATAAAAAAATAAAAAGCCTGAACAAAAAAAGAGAGTAAAAGCATGAATTAAAAACAAACACAAGCCTGAACAAAAAATAGAAAAAGCCTAAAAAAATGAAAGCGAAAGCCTGAATTAAAGAAAGCAAATCCATGAATAAAAGAAATAGCAAAAGGCTTTAAAAGAAACAAAAGCCTGAATTAAAAAAGTGAAATCCTGAATGAAAGAAATTGAAAGCTTTCAAAAACAAAACAAAAGGCTGTAAAAGAGAAAGCGAAAGCCTAAAAAAAAAACAAAAGCCTGAAAAAAAGATGCAAAAGCCTTGAAAAAGAAACAAAAGCCTGACTATTAAAAAAGGCAGAAGCCTGAACGAAAACGAGAGCAAAAGCATGAATAAAAAATAAACACAAGCCTTGTACTGAAATTGCTATTTTGTCCCTGCGTTGTGATTATAGTGAACAAGTTTACAAATTAAGTAGTTGTAAACACTGAGAAGTTTAAATCTATTAAAGCACTATGACGTTTGCTTAACGACCAATTTTTAATACAAAATGCTATTCTTGTTGTAGCAACGGTCAGTTATTGATGAACTCTGATTGATGACAGCAGTTCCATCGTTGAATTGATCTGAATCTCTGAGTGGAATACAGTTAAGCGTTTGAACTGTTGTAAATTTGCTGCATTAAAAGAATGTACCAAATTATAGATTAAACTTTGTTGCTTAACAAAGAAATTACTAAAATATTAAATTATTCTTTAGCTTTAACTTTTTGTATAATTTTACTTGAGTTAATACGTATTTTCTAACTTACATTCGTTATTAAATATTGTATATTAAATTGTGCTGTGTAACTTATAATTAGTTGTTTTTAATTTAAGCTACTATTAAAGTGATTACTATACTATTAGAAATGATTAAGACTAAGAAAGGCTTAAGACAAACAAATAAGCTAACGGGTTTTGCAGATACTGAGCCATTAGTATCTGCTGACTTCAGCCTGAACAAAAAAAAAAGAAAAAGCCTGAAAAATTGAAAGCGAAAGCCTGAATAAAGAAAGCAAAAGCCTAATTAAAGAAAAAGCAAAAGGCTAAAAAGTGAAACAAAAGCCTGAACATAAAAAAGTGAATTATGAATATAACAAATTTAAAACTTTTCAAAAACTAAACAAAAGCCTGAAAAAGAGAAAGCGAAAGCCTTAAAAAAGAAAGAAAAAGCCTGTAACAAGAGAAAATCCTTAAAAACAAATAAAGCCTGACTATAAAAAAAAAAGCAAAATCGAACAAAAAATGAGAGCAAAAGCATGAATAAAAAACAAACACAAGCCTGAACAAAATATAAACAAGCCTGAAAGAGTGAAAGCGAAAGCCTGAATTATAGAAAGCAAAAGCCTAAATAAAAGAGAAAGCAAAAGGCCTATTAAAAAAACAAAGACCAAAATAAAAAAAAGTTGAATCCTGAATAAAAGAAATTGAAAGCTTTCGAAAACAAAACAAAAGCCTGAGAAAGATAAAGCCTTAAAAAAGCCTGAAAAAAAGATGCAAAAGCCTGAAAAAAATAAAAAAATGTCTGAATAAAAAAAAGCAGAAGCCTGAACAAAAAAAAGAGAGCAAAGGCATGAATAATAAACAAACACAAGCATGAAAAAAAGAGAAATAAAAAGGCTTGAAAAAGAAACAAAAGCCTGAATAAAAAAACGTTGAATCCTGAATAAAAGAAATTAAAAACCTTAAAAAACAAAACAAAAGCCTGAAAAAGAGAAAGCAAAAGCCTTAAGAAAAGAAAAAAAAAACCTGAAAAAAAAGCAAAAGCATGAAATAAAAAAACAAAAGTCTGTAAAAAAAAAGCCTGAAACAATAGAAAAGCCTTAAAGAAGAAATAAAGCCTGACTATAAAAAAAAGCAAAATCGAACAAAAAAAGAGAGCAAAAGCACGAATAAAAAACAAACACAAGCCTAAACAAAAAATAGAAAAAGTCTAAAAAAGTGAAAACGAAAGCATGAATTAAAGAAAGCAAATCCCTAGATAAAAGAAAAAACAAATGCTTTAAAAAGAAACAAAAGCCTGAATAAAAAAAGTGGAATCCTGAATAAAAGAAATTGAAAGCTTTCGCAAACAAAACAAAAGCCTTAAAAATTTAATGAGCAAGCCTTCAAAAAAAAATTCCTAGAAAAAAGATGCAAAAGCCTTGAAAAAGAAACGAAAGCATGACTATAAATAAAGGCAGAAGCATGTTAAAAAATAGAAAAAGCCTGAAAAAGTGAAAACGAAAGCCTGAGTTAAAGAAAGCAAATGCCTAATAAAAAAAAGCAAAAGGCTTTAATAATGAACAAAAGCCTGAATAAAAAAAAAGTGGAATCCTGAATAAAAGAAATTGAAAGCTTTCAAAAACAAAACAAAAGGCTGAAAAAGAGAAAGCGAAAGTCTCAAAAAAAAAAAGAGCCTAAAAAAAAGATGCGAAAGCCTTGAAAAAGAAACTAAAGCCTGACTATAGAAAAGGCAGAAGCCTGAACTCAAACAAGAGCAAAAGCATGAATAAAAAACAACACAAGCCTGAACAAAAAATAGAAAAAGCCTGAAAAAGTGAAAGCCTGAATTAAAGAAAGCAAAAGCCTAAATAAAAGAGAAAGCAAAAGGCTTAAAAAAGAAATAAAAGCCTGACAATAAAAAAAAGTGGAATCCTGAATAAAACAAATTGAAAGCTTTCAAAAACAAAACAACAGCCTGAAAAAGAGAAAGCGAAAGCCTTAAAAAAAAGAAAAAGGCTGAAACAAGTGAAAAGCTATAAAAAAGAAACAAAAGCCTTATTATAAAAAAAAAGGAGCCTGAACAAAAAAAGATAGCAAAAGATGAATAAAATACAAACACAAGCCTGAACAAATTATAGAAAAAGCCTGAGAAAGTTAAAGCGAAAGCCTTAAAAAAGAAACAAAGTCGAATAAAAAAAAAGGAATCCTGAATAACAGGAATTCAAAGCCTCAAAAACAAACATAAGCCTGAAAAAGAGAAAGCGAAAGCCTTTAGAAAAGAAAAAATCCTGAAAAAGTTAAAGCCTGAATTAAAGAAAGCAAAAGCTTAAATAAAAGAGAAGGCAAAAGGCTTAAAAAAGAAACAATAGTCGTATAAAAAAAGATGAATCCTAAATAAAATAAATTGAAAGCTTTCAAAAACAAAACAACAGCCTAAAAAAGAGAAAGCGAAAGCCTTAAAAAAGAAAAAAAAAAGGCTGAAACAAGTGAAAAGCCTTAAAAAAGAAACACCCTGAATGAAAAATAAGCAGAAGCCTAAACAAAAACGATAGCAAAAGCCTGAAAAAGTGAAAGCGAAAGCCTTAAAAAAGAAATAAAAGCCTGAAAAAAAAAGAAATAAAAGCCTGAAAAAAAAAGAAAAATAAAAGGCTTGTTAAAATAAACTAAAGCCCTAATAAAAAAAAGTGGAACCCTGAATAAAAGAGATTAAAAGCCTTTAAAAACAAAAAAATCCTGAAGAGAAAAGCAAAAGCATGAAAAAAAAAAAAGTCTTAATAAAAAAAAAAAGCCTAAACCAAGAAAAAATCCTTTAAAAAGAAACAAAAGCCTGACTATAAAATAAGGCAGAAGCCTGAACAAAATATAGAAATAGCCTGAAAAAGTGAAAGCGAAAGCCTGAGCTAAAGAAAGCAAAAGCCTAAATAAAAGAGAAAGTAAAGGCTAAAAAAAGAAACAAAAGCCTGAATAAAAAAAGTGAATCCTGAATAAAAAAAATTAAAAACTAAACAAAAGCCTGAAAAAGAGAAAGCGTAAGCCTTAAAAAAAGAAAAAAAAACCTGAAACAAGATAAAAGCCTTAAAAAAGAAATAAAGCCTGACTATAAAAAAAAAGCAAAAACAAACAAAAAAAGAGAGCAAAAGCATAAATAAAAAACAAACACAAGCCTGAACAAAAAAATTGAAAAAGCCTGAAAAAGTGAAAGCGAAAGCCTTAAAAAAGAAACAAAAGCCTGAATTAAAGAGAATTAAAAGGCTTAAAAAACAAACAAAAGCCTCCTGAATAAAAAAAGTGAAAGCCTGATTAAAAGAACTTAAAAGCTTTAACAAACAAAACAAAAGCCTAATAGAGAAAGCGAAAGCCTTAAGAAAAGAAAAAAAAAGCCTGAAAAAAAGCAAAAGCATGATAAAAAAACAAAAGTCTGAAAAAAAAAGGCCTGAAACAAAAGAAAAGGATTAAAAAAGAAACGAAAGCCTGACTATAAAAAGAGGCAGAAGCCTGAACAAAAAAGAGAGCAAAAGAATGAACAAAAAACAAACACAAGCCTGAACAAAATATAGAAAAAGCCTGAAAAAGTGAAAGCGAAAGCCTGAATTAAAGAAAGCAAATCCCTACATAAAAGAGAAAGCAAAAGGCTTTAAAAAGAAAAAAAAGCCTGAAAAAAAGCAAAAGCATGATAAAAAAACAAAAGTCTGAAAAAAAAGGCCTGAAACAAGTGAAAAGCCTTAAAAAAGAAACAAAAGCCTGACTATAAAAAAAGGTAGAAACATGAACAAAAAAGAGAGCAAAAGCATGAATAAAAAACAAACACAAGCCTGAACAAAATATAGAAAAAGCCTGAAAAAGTGAAAGCGAAAGCCTGAATTAAAGAAAGCAAAAGCATAAATAAAAGAGAAATAAAAGGATAAAAATTAAAACAAAAGCCTGAATAAAAAAAAAGTGGTATCCTGAACAAAAAAAATTGTAAGCTTTTGAAGACAAAACAAATGCCTTAAAAAGTTAAAGCGAAAGCATGAATTAAAGACACTAAAGCCTGAAAAAAAGATGCAAAAGCCTTAAAAAAAAACAAAAGCCTGACTATAAAAAAAGGCAGAAGCCTAAAAAAAAGAGAGCAAAAGCATGAAAAAAAAAACAAACACAAGCCTGAAAAAAAAAAAAGAAAAAACCTGAAAAATTTTAAGCGAAAGCCTGAATTAAAGAAAGCAAAAGCCTGAATAAAAGAATAATATAAGGCTTTAAAAAGAAACAAAAGCCTGAATAAAAAAATAAAATCCTGATTAAAAGAAAATAAAAGCCTTAAAAAACAAAACAAAAGCCTAAAAAAGAGAAAGCGCAAGCCTTAAAAAAGAAAGAAAAAAGCCTAAAACAATATATAAAAGCCTTAAAAAAAAACAAAAGCCTGACTATTAAAAAAAGCAAAAGCCTGAAAAAAAAGAGAGCAAAAGCATGAAAAAAAAAAGAAGCTTGAACAAAAAAAGAGAGAAAAGGCATGATTAAAATACAAACACAAGCCTCAACAAAGTATAGAAAAAGCCAGAAAAATTAAAAGTGGAATCCTGAAGAAAAAAAATTGAAAGCTTTCAATAACAATACAAAAGCCTGAAAAAGAGAAAGCGAAAGCCTGAAAAAAAATCAAAAGTCTGAATGAAAAAAAAGCAGAAGTCTAAACAAATAAAAAGAGGAAAAGCATGAAAAAGAAAAAAAAAAAAAGCTTGAACAAAATATATAAAAATCCTGAAAAAGTTAAAGCGAAAACCTTAAAAAAGAAACAAAATTCTGAAAAAGAGAAAGCGAAAGCCTTAAGAAATGAGTAATAGCCGGAAAAAAAAGCAAAAGCATGAAAAAAAAACAAAAGTCTGTAAAAAAATGTCTAAAAACGAGAGAAAAGCCTTAAAAAAGAAACAAAAGTCTGACTATAAAAAAAAAGAATCAAAAGCCTGAAAAAAAGATGCAAAAGCCTATAAAAAGACAAAAGTCTGAATAAAAAAAAGCAGAAGCCTGAACAAAAAAAAAAGAGCAAAAGCATGAATAAATACAAACACAAGCCTGAACAAAATATAGAAAAATCCTGAAAAAGTGAAAGCGAAAGCCTTAAAAAAAAAACAAAAGCCTGAATAAAAAAAAGTGGAATACTAAACAAAAGAAATTAAAAGCCTTAAAAAACAAAAGCCTGAAAAAGAGAAAGCGAAAGCCTTAAAAAAGAAATAAAAGCCTGAAAAAAGATGCAAAAGATTGAAAAAAAAACAAAAGTCTGAATAAAAAAAAGTAGAATCCTGAATAAAAGAAATTAAAAGCCTTAAAAAACAAAACAAAAGCCTGAAATAGAGAATACGAAAGCCTTAAGAAAAGAAAAAAACGCCTGAAAAAGTTAAAGCCTGAATTAATAAAAGCAAAAGCCTAAATAAAAGTGAAAGCAAAAGGCTTAAAAAAGAAACAAAATTCGAATAAAAAAAAGTGGAATCCTAAATAGAATAAATTTAAAGCTTTCAAAAACAAACAACAGCCTGAAAAAGAGAAAGCGAAAGCCTTAAAAATAATAGGCTGAAACAAGTGAAAAGCTATAAAAAAGAAACAAAAGCCTTATTATAAAAAAAGGGAGCATGAACAAAAAAAGATAGCAAAAGATGAATAAAAAAACAAACACAAACCAGAACAAAAAATAAAAAAAGCCTGAATAAAAAAAAGTGGAATCCTAAACAAAAGAAATTAAAAGCCTTAAAAAACAAAACAAAAGCCTGAAAAAGAAAAAGCGAAAGCCTTAGAAAAGAAATAAAAGCCTGAAAAAGATGCAAAAGCCTAAAAAAAAAACAAAAGTCTGAATAAAAAAAAAGTGGAATTCTGAATAGAAGAAATTAAAAGCCTTATAAAACAAAACAAAAGCCTGAAAAAGAGAAAACGAAAGCCTTAAGAAAAGAAAAAAAAAAGCCTGAAAAAGTTAAAGCCTGAATTAAAGAAAGCAAAAGCCTAAATAAAAGAGAAAGCAAAGGCTGAAAAAAGAAACAAAAGTAGGATAAAAAAAAGTCGAATCCTGAATAAAATAAATTGAAAGCTTTCAAAAACAAAACCAACAGCCTGAAAAAGAGAAAGCGAAAGCCCTAAAAAAAAAAAGGCTGAAACAAGTGAAAACCTATAAAAAAGAAACAAAAGCCTTATTATAAAAAAAAAAAAAGGAGCCTGAACAAAAAAAGATAGCAAAAGATGAATAAAAAACAAACACAAACCAGAACAAAAAATAAAAAAAGCCTGAATAAAAAATAGTGGAATCCTAAACAAAAGAAATTAAAAGCCTTAAAAAACAAAACAAAAGCCTGAAAAAGAAAAAGCGAAAGCCTTAGAAAAGAAAAAAAAGCCTGAAAAAGATGCAAAAGCCTGAAAAAAAAACAAAAGTCTGAATAAAAAAAAGTGGAATCCTGAATAAAAGAAATTAAAAGCCTTAAAAAACAAAACAAAAGCCTGAAAAAGAGAAAACGAAAGCCTTAAGAAAAGAAAAAAAAAGCCTGAAAAAGTTAAAGCCTGAATTAAAGAAAGCAAAAGCCTAAATAAAAGAGAAAGCAAAGGCTGAAAAAAGAAACAAAAGTAGGATAAAAAAAAGTCGAATCCTGAATAAAATAAATTGAAAGCTTTCAAAAACAAAACAACAGCCTGAAAAAGAGAAAGCGAAAGCCTTAAAAAAGAAACAAAAGCCTGAATAAAAAAAAAGCAGAAGCCTGAACAAAAAAGAGAGCAAAAGCATAAAAAAAAAACAAAAAAAACACAAGCATGTAAAAAAAATAGAAACAGCCAAAATAAAAGCTAAAGCAAAAGGCTTAAAAAAGAAACTAAAGTCGAATAAAAAAAGTGGAATCCTGAATAAAATAAATTGAAAGCTTTCAAAAACAAAACAACAGCCTGAAAAAGAGAAAGCGAAAAACTTAAAAAAGAAACAAAAGCCTGAATAAAAGAGAAATAAAAGGATTGTAAAAGAAACAAAAGCATGAATAAAAAAAAGGGGAACCCCGAATAAAATAGATTAAAAGCCTTTAAAAACAAAACAAAAGCCTGAAAAAGAGAAAGCGAAAGCCTTAAATTAAGAAAAAAAATCCTGAAAAAGAAAAGCAAAAGCATGAAAAAAAATTAAAAGTCTGAATAAAAAAAAAGCCTGAAACAAGAGAAAATCCTTTAAAAAGAAACAAAAGCCTGACTATTAAAAAAGGCAGAAGCCTGAACAAAATATAGAAAAAACCTGTAAATTGAAATCGAAAGCCTGAACGAATGAAATCAAAAGCCTAAATAAAATAGAAAGCAAAAGGTTTTAAAAAGAAACAAAAGCCTGAATAAAAAAAAGTAGAACCCTGAATAAAAGAAAATAAAAGACTTAAAAAATAAAAACAACAGCCTGAAAAAAAGAAAGCGAAAGCCTTAAAAAAGAAAAAGCCTGAAACAAGAAAAAAGCCTTAAAAAAGAAACAAAAGCCTGAACAAAAAAAGAGAGCAAAAGCATGAATAAAAAACAAACACAATCCTGAACAAAAAAATAGAAATAGCCTAAAAAAGTGAAAGCGAAAGCCTGAATTAAAGAAAGCAAATCCCTGAATAAAAGAGAAAGCAAAAGGCTTTAAAAAGAAGCAAAAGCCTGATAAAAAAAGTGGAATTCTGAGTAAAAGAAATTAAAAGCTTTCAAAAACAAAAGGCTGAATAAGAGAAAGCAAAAGCCTCAAAAAAAAAAAAAATTCTAAAAAAAAGATGCAAAAGCCTTAAATAAGAAACAAAAGCCTGACAATAAAAAAATAGCAAAAGCCTGAACAAAAAAAAAGAAAGCAAAAGCATGAATAAAAAACAAACACTAGCCTGAACAAAAAAAAAAGAAAAAGCCTTAAAATGTGAAAGCGAAAGCCTAAATTAAAAAAAGTGGAATCCTGAACAAAAGAGAAATAAAAAGCTTGAAAAAGAAAGCAAAAGCCTGAAAAAGAGAAAGCGAAAGCCTTATGAAAAGAAAAAAAAGCCTGAAAAAAAAGCAAAAGCGTGAAAAAAAAAATCACTCTAAATAATAAAAGCCTGAAACAAGAGAAAAGCCTTAAAAGAGAAACAAAAGCCTGACTATAGAAAAAGGCAGAAGCCTGAACAAAATATAGAAAATACCTGAAAATTTGAAAGCAAAAGCCTGAACTAAAGAAAGCAAAAGCCTAAATAAAAGAAAAAGCAAAAGGCTAAAAAAAGAAACAAAAGCCTGAATAAAAAAAGTCGTATCCTGAATAAAAAAAATTAAAAACTTTCAAAAACAAAACAAAAGCGTGAAAAAGAGAAAGCGAAAGCATGAAAAAAGAAAGAAAAAGCCTGAAAAAAAGAAGCAAAAGCATGAAAAAATTAAAAAAAGCCTGATTTTAAAAAAAAAAGGAGCCTGATAAAAAAGAGAGCAAAAGCATGAATAAAAAACAAACACAAGCTTGAAAATAAATAGAAAAAACCTGAAAAATTTTAAGCGAAAGCCTGAATTATAAAAAGCAAATCCCTGAAAAAAAGAGAAAACAAAGGCTTGAAAAAGAACCAAAAGCCTGAATAAAAAAAAGTGGATTCCTGAATAAAAGACAATAAAAGCCTTAAAAAATAAAAACAAAATCATGAAGAAAAAAAAGCGAAAGCCTTAAAAAAGAAAAAAAATGCCTGAAACAAGAAAAAAGCCTTAAAAAAAGAAACAAAAGCCTGACTATAAAAAACGGCAGAAACCTGAACAAAATTTTAAAAAAGCCCGAAAAAGTGAAAGCGAAAGCCTGAATTAAAGAAAGCAAAGGCCTAAAAAAAAGAGAAAGCAAAAGGCTTAAAAAAGAAACAAAAGCCTGAATAAAAAAAAGTGGAATCCTCAATAACAGAAATTAAAAGCCTTAAAAAACAAAACACAAGCCTGAAAAAGAGAAAGTGCTAGCCCTAAAAAGGAAAAGAAAAGCCTGAAACAAGTGAAAAGCCTTAAAAAAGAAACAAAAGCCTGACTATAAAGCAGAAGCCTGAACAAAAAAAAAGAGCAAAAGCATAAATAAAAAACAAACACAAGCCTGAATAAAAAATAGAAAAAGTCTGAAAAAGTGGAAGCGAAAGCCTTAAAAAAGAAAGAAAAAGCCTGAAACAAGAGAAAAGCCTTAAAAAAGAAAAAAAGCCTGACAACAATAAAAAGCAAAAGCCTGAACAAAAAAAGAGAGCAAAAGTATGAATAAAAAACAAACACAAGCCTGAACAAAAAAATAGAAAAAGCCTAAAAAAGTGAAAGCGAAAGCCTGAATAAAAAAAAGTGGAATCCTGAATAAAAGAAATTGAAAACCTTAAAAAACAAAACAAAAGCCTGAAAAAGAGAAAGCGAAACCCTTAAAAAAAAAAAAAAAAGCCTAAAACAAGATAAAAGCCTTAAAAAAAAACAATAGCCTGACTATAAAAAAAAATCAGAAGCCTAAACAAAAAAGAGAGCAAAAGAATGAATAAAAAACAAACACATGCCTGAACAAAATATAGAAAAATCTTGAAAAAGTGAAAGCGAAAGCCTTAAAAAAGAAACAAAAACATGAATTAATGAGAAATAAAAGACTTAAAAAAGAAACAAAGCCTTCTGAATAACAAAAGTGGAATCCTGAATAAAAGAAATTAAAAGTTTAAAAAACAAAACAAAAGCCTGAAAAAGAGAAAGCGAAAGCCTTAAGAAAAGAAAAAAAAGCATGAAAAAAAAACAAAAGTCTGAATAAAAAAAAAGCCTGAAACAAGTGAAAAGCCTTAAAAAAGAAACAAAAGCCTGACTATAAAAAAAGGCAGAAGCCTGAACAAAAAAAGAAGGCAAAAGCATGAATCAAAAACAAACATAAGTCTGAACAAAAAATAGAAAAAGCCTGAAAAAGTGAAAGCGAAAGCCTGAATTAAAGAAAGCAAAAGTCCGTATTAATTAAAGAAACATCCTCAACAAAAGAAAGCAAAAGTCCGAAAAAGCAAAAGCCTGAATAAAAGACAAAGCAAAGCTGAATAAAAGAAAGCAAAAGTCTCAAAACTGAAAATATAAATGTACTTCACTTACAAATACGAACTAATAATAAACGTTAAATGATTGTTAAAATGTTGTATTGGTTTTTGTCTGTTTTAAATTTTATCAAAATGACTATGAGATATAGAAAATATTGGACTATGTAAGCTTTAAAATCTTTATTTAACAAATTTTGAATATACACCACTTTAAGCAATAATATGATACCAAACTTACCTTATAATACATATTTAAATTGTTTAGATTTAAGCAACTTTTTATTTGATTATATTTTTAAGGTAAAGACTTGTCTAACTAGTAGTTCTAATAAAACACAAAAAAAAAACATGCAAGTGACTTAAAAAAACGATGTTGCCCCTGCTCGACTTTTTTCTGCTCGACTTTTCCCAGCTCGAGTTGTTCCTGCTTAAGTTTTTCTTGCTCGAGTTTTCCCTGCTCGAGTTGCTTCTGCTTAAGTTTATTCTCTCTCGAGTTTACCGTGCTCGAGTTTTTGCTGCTCAAGTTGTCCCTGCTAGAGTTGCTTCTGCTCGAATTTTCCCTGCTTCGAGTTTTTCCTGCTTGAGTATTCATTCCTCGAGTTTCTTCTGCTCGAGTTTAACTTGTTTTATTGTTCTCGCCTTGTAGTAAATTTTCAACAACTATCATGATTTTATTCACTCGGTGCTGAAAGTTCATGTAGCTCCAGAATTCAACTTTTCAAATTTTTTTATATTGAAAACTCATAAACAATTAAGATGCAGCTGACACAGATTGAGCTTTCAGCTACAATTTTACAAACATTTTGAACATCAAATATGAAAATTTGAAAAAACTCAATTTAGCATGGAAATTATCGACGTTAATGTACACATTTGGCTGTTTTTTTTTTGTACAACTTCATGTTAACATAACTTTCTTACTTTTTAAGCTAATATAAAAAATTTTAAATAACTTTAAATTTTATATCTTTAACCTTTAAATAAAGTTACTTTGATGTAGTTTGGGGTTGTACAGCTGAAGCAGGGGCCCATTTAAAGCACCGTGTTTAAAAGCTTAAACTCTAAAATAGAAAAAAAAATTAACATAATTTTTCATTTTTTTAGCTGGAGATACAGCTACAGCGTTCTACCCCATGCGACGCCCCTGGTTGCTATACGTTTTTTTAGCTGATTGGTACTTAGTCAAATGTATATTTTTGATGAATTGTCTGTTTTTATTTATGCCTGGTAAACTACATTTTCTGCCCTACATTCTCCTCCTTCCAGGAGGCAAGTTATTAAAATATGTAAATCAAAATAAAAAAGATAACACAATGACTATAATAATTATAAAACTTTTTTGCTATTTTTATTTTAAATTATATTATTTAGATATTTATTTATATAACTTAATCAGCAAACAAAGTTTTAAAATTCATTGAGCATTTCAATGCATTAAAAATACAAATACCATGATCTGAAAAAAGCATATAAAATCATGGAATATAAAATGTTTGTTGAGTCATTAGTTATCTGCAGTTGATTAAGACTTCCAACCAGGAATACTAGAACGATTTGTTTCTATGCTAACTGAATAATGAATACTTACTTAACATTAACACTTGATTGCTTTAAATTTAAACGTCGCTCAATTTTTTGTAAACAGTTGTAGTAGATTGTAAATAAAGATTATAAGCTTGCTTGAAACAATAACTAAAAGACAAAACTAATTACCATCATAAGCCTAAACCAAGCTAACCAAAAATTAAAAAAAAATATTGTGATTGACAAATTTAATAAAACTATAGACTTAGTAATAATGAATTAAGACAGTGGTCAGCAAGATGCGGCCCGCAAAGCGAAAATATGCAGCCCATCAGGTATTTTTATACGAAAAACTTTTTTTTGATCAACAAAAAAAAGTTGAGATAAAAAACTTTAATTAGACGACTGTTTTATAACTACTCGTTGCTATTGCTTTAATTATTGATTACTTTATCACAAGTTTGATCTGAAATATATTTATCACAATAATTGACATAAAAAAATATCGAAAATAAATCATTTTGATTTTTACAACTGAGGGAATTTAGCATTACAGAAAGCTCTTAGATTTTTTATAAATTTTATTTTTTTTATTGATATTTTTTTTACGATGTGTTTTCTCTTTTACTATTAAATACAAAACAAAATCTTCAAGGCCAAACATCTTTTATTTCAAATTAGTTTGTGACAGCTTTATTTTTTTTAAAATGTTAGAATAAAAAAAGTCATAATTATTGTACGAACCAAGTAAAACTAATAACTTTTTTTTTTGTCAAACTTGTGAAAACTTATTCTTATAACTATATTTGACACGTACAACCATACAATACTTGCGTGATCATATGACACAACAGTGTTTAACAAAGTTGAAGTTAACTCAACACTGTTTCATACTGCATTAAATTCGTTCCATTAGAAATATCTATTCTTTCTTCATACACCGAGGTTAACGTTGTATTTATATATCACCCTTTTACAGAAGGTAATTACCAAATTTACCTCCAACATACAAGGTAGTGAGTTTTTATTAACAAACGAACATACGCAATTTAAACAAAAGTAACAAATTAGCTACATTTAATGTGACGGACGTCCCTTTTTTTTGGCAACGATAGATTAATGTCTGGGGAAGTAATAGATAATGCACAATTAATGTTTGAATCAACGTCAATTGGTTTCGTGCATTAGATTTGGTTGTAAGCAATGCAGAAAAGCGCATTCGCACAAGTAAGTTAAACAAAATGGAATCGAAACAATCAGAGCTTAAATACCTAGTCGTGGATAAAAGCGTAGCGTACTATAGCAACACTAATACAATCAGTTTATGACAATTCCCTCTCACTGATAAATATAACCACCTCTATTGAAATAAAACGATTCTAATTTATTTTAAATTCAGAATTTTTAAGCATTAAAACTGAAAAGTTTAGACGATTGCTAACTTTACCAAAATAACTAATTTTTTTGTAAAATTTAGGCTAGAAAAATCAAATTATTATTTTTTTATTCTGTAACATTTATTCAAATATTTTCTATGCACTAAGTTGATTATGAGAAAAATTAACCTCTAAAACAAGGGAATTTTTCCTAGCTTAATATATACAAAATTACTCTAGAATTACTTAAGAACTGATGCTGTAGAACAGAGGTGCAACCCTCAAAGCCAAAATCTGCCCGCGCGGTACTTTTTAGCTCAAAACTTACGTTAAGGAAGACTTATGTAGTAAAAAGCTTTAAATTAGGCTTTAATTTGAAAACTTGCCTTTAGTTATGCTATATTATTGCTCATCAGTAAAGTATTAGCCAATCAGAATCGACTATACAACAGCAGACGACCCGACGATATTTATATTTATAACTCCTTTTTTATTTTAATCTGCTGATTCTGCGGCCAGTAAAAGCTATTTATATACAGTGCGGCCCGCAAACAACTCTTTCTAGGAAATTTAAACCTCAACTTGTAAAGGCTTTTATCTATTTTAGAACTCAACTAATTATCTTAAAACTAACTTTTCTACACTTTGTTTTATTTTTGCATTCTTTGTAAACTATTTTTACAAAGCTTTGCTCCTAATTTCTACTATCTAGCTATTATTTTAATAATAGTTTCAAACAAAGGGGAATGCCCTACGTGAGTTCATAATAGTTTGATAATCAGATGATATTTCTTCTTCATGTAAGACTGAGCAGGCTAACTTTTACAATTGAAGAATAAATATGTTTGAATCTATGAATAACTTTAGACCAATTGGAGGCAAATTGTTTTCTAAATCAAGTTGTATAGATGATGCTAATTTATTGAAATCAAAAGTGTTTAGATCTGCTAGAGTTGATAAAATTTCAGAAGATGATCTAAGCAAAATCAAAACTCAACTAGGTATAAAGTAGGTTTTTTTCATATAGAAGCTAGTTTTAAATAAATAAAAAAAATTAAATATTACAGGGTTAGTTCGCCTCAGGCTTAATCAGGCTAAGTCAGGCTAAATCATTTTTTTTTTTTTAAAGAAAAACGTCAGGCTAAATCAGTTTTTTATTTAAAAATTTGAGAATCTCAGTTTTTCTCAGTTCAAATGCTTGAAAATCTTTGATTAAAAAAAATTTAGAAATCTTTTTATGATCAAATTGAAATGTGTTTTTATTTCTAAATAAAGATTTAGTTATTAAAGACAAAATCAGTCGGTATTTGTAAAAATAAAAGCTTAAAACCTTAAATTTTTTTAAGAACCGTCATTATTTTGTTTTGAGTAGATTATATATATCATAATTATAAAAATTCATAAAAAATTTGTTTAAATGTTACAGTATAGTTCAACAACTTATCTGTTTGTTTGAATTTGTTTGCAACAGCTATGTTTTTCAGAGCTTAGTTGGTTGAACTGGTGTTATTTCTAATTTAAAGGCTTTATAACAATACTTTTTAGATTAAAACTCTTAGCAGTTTATTCATATATTTTACTGCTTGTTTTAAGTTGTTAGAGATATTCACAACACTAAAACTTAGGTTGAAGATATAAGTACTAGGTTTTGTGGGAGTACAAATTTTAGGTACAATTCATTTTTCTTTACAAGAACAAAATTTTAAACTCTTTTCAAATTAAAGTGTAAGCTTTTTAAATCTGATACAACATCAACAATCACTGTATTTATTTAGATTTTAGGATTTATAATTATGTATCAATTTTAAGTATTAGTCAAAATACTATAATAAACATATTTTAATTTATTAATACTTGTGTAAGCGTTTAATTTTAAATGTTAATAACACACGACAATGCACGTCGTTTTATTATAAATCTTCTGGTTATAATGTTTTTAGTTAGTGCTTAATTAAATTGAACAATTGTGTTTAGTAATATAGAAGTTTCTACACTAGTAATAGATTAGATATAACACTTATTTTAAAACTTATCACTGAATTTGTTATAATAAGAGCATAGGGAGGGGGGTCATCACCTTTTTCACAATTTAGTATTATTTTATTGAGTTGTAACTATGCTATGAGTTGCTTTCTGCAGACTTTTAAAGCTCAAAATATTTTTGAGATAAAGCTGGTTGAAGTCGGAGACTATAATAGTACTAATCAAAACCCCCAATACCAAAAATCACTTCTAAAGGGGATTTTTCTTACTTTGAAAAAATGTCAGGCTAAATTGGTCTCGGTCAGGCTAAATGAAAAAAAGTTTTCGCGCACAAACCCTGATATTAATAGGTACACCAGAATTCAAATTCTCACATTTAAGATTGATATAATTATGTGTTATTTTGAATTTTCTTTTTTCTAACTGGTTTTTAAATTCATTATATTTAAGGGAACAAAGAGACTAATGTTTTTATCTTAAATATTTATTTCCTCTTTCTTTTGTAATCTTTTTATATGGACTTTCTGGTACTATTGATAATAAGAATGGCACACAGTCATAGTTTACTAGAATCAGGGCTGCTAGTTTGAATTAAAAAAAAAAAAAAATTTAACTCAGGCTGCTTTTGACATTTTTTCTTAATCTTACACTAATTTTTATGACTTTAATATTTTATTTTCTTAAGATTTGTGTTCTATAAAGTCCTTTTGTTGTTTTTAAGTATTTAAGCTCAATTATTTTTTGGAAAAATTTTCTTTAAACTTATGCTGACTCAGGCTAGTTTTAGATCACTTAGACTTGCTTTTTTGCCTCAAAGAGTGGCAACCCTGTAGAAGTAGCTTTGGACTGGTAATAGGCATAAATAAGTTACATAAATTCTTTTTTTTTTTATATGCTGATGACTTCAAAAAAGTTTATCTCTTTGCATTTTTATAAAAGCAACATTAAGATATATTTAAAAAGGATTATAAATATATTTGTGTTCTAGTTATTATAAATACTTAGATTAGTTTATATATAAAATTTTAAACAATTATAAATTAAAAATAAAAAAGTACATAATTGTTAAAAAGCTAGTTATATTTTACACAAAATAATTAATTAATATTAAAATAAATTGTGACTGTCAAAGGCTCAAACTTTTTAATTGAAGTATTACAATAATATATAAACTCCATTACATGAATTAAAAAATATAATCACTGATTTTTTTATTAAAATGTACAATATTAAGTATATAAATTTAAGGATATGTTAAAAATCCAAAATAAGTTTAAAATAGAAGATATAACAATGAACAATAACTATTTTAAGTAGATTTAGTTGCTCTGAACCCCATAAGATGTCATCATGTGCTACCTGTTAAAACATTAAAATATTTCAACTTCAAGTTAATCTATTTTAGTTTTTTATTTCAAAAAATACAGTTTGAAGGAAAAACTATTTTTGAATACATTAGCCTGTAGCTGAAACTTTTAAGTTGCTGTTACTTGAAGTCTAATAACTTTATTTCTAGAAAGAGTTTTTATTTAGTTTGAAGAATTTTCTTGAATGCATCTAAGGCTGCTTAAAAATAGTTATAACAGAATTAATTTTTTTTTACATATTTTCTGCTTCTAGTTTGCTGTTTTTAAGCCCCTAACCTTAATATATAGCCATACTACAGTTTTCAAACATAACTGTTTATTAAAGAACCTTTTTATATCATATAATAATGTCTATATATTATAGGAGTAACAAGTTACACAAAGTTTATATCATAAAGTAAAAATATTAGTATATTTTTAAATCCTATTTATTTAATGTTTTTCAAAAATGACTTATAAGATGCTTAATGACTATAAATGATGCTAAAAAGACCTCAGTATTTTAATTTGTTGAATACTGTCTAAGAGAGTTTAATTTTTTCAGGTTTTATTATGTTTTATCAGAAAGGTTGTGCTTTAGATTTTTGCTTTGTTAATATTATATAAGTTGCTACATAACTTTATAGCTTATATTATAATCTTTAAAAGTAGATTTAAAATTTGTATGTTTTTGAAAGTCATAAACTGTTTGATTGAAAATTATTCTAAATAAATTTATTTACATACTATAAAAATTATATGTGTAGTTGAATAGCTTGTATATATATATATTTTTAACTTTGCCAAGACAAATTTGCTTTTTATTTAGAATTAAAAAATAGTTTTTCCTTAATGCTAAATGGTTTCATAGAATTAAAATATTTTATACAATAAAAATTACTTTCAAGCATTATGTTGTAGGCTCTTTGGACTTTTGTAAGGTTTTTGATTCAACATTTAAAAAATAAACAGATCTGTGATAGATTTTAGAGATTTCAAAGGAGAATACAAGAAACATGAAGGTGATAAACTTATTGACAGAGTTGGTGTTGAAGTTTTAGACGTTGGAAAATCTATCAAAAAGAAATTTGAAAAAGTAGTTTGGTTGGAAAATCACGAACCTCTTAATACCAATGAAGTTCGGCATTGTATGATTGACTTGCTGGGAAAAATTTTTGTCATTAATCTTTTTTGTACGGACATTCTATCAATTTGGAAAGTGAGACTATGTACTTTATAGCTGTTTTTAATACTACTAGCAACATTTTATTTTTTGTTAAATAAAATTTTTGTCAATAAAGGTATCCGTTTTATAAAAAAAAGTATTATATTTAGAGGTTTTTAAATAGTAGTGAAAGTTAATTAAATTAAATGTACTTAAAATTGGATATTCATTGCTAATTGAAAGATAAAATAAAAGCGGTCAAAAATTTTTGTCTAATGACTTGATGTACAAAGAAACTTTTCGGTCATCAAGTCGTACACCACATGCTTTAAAATCTAGTTAGAGTAAAATTATTTTAAAAAAATTAAGTTTTTAAACCTCAACAAATAAAACAAACGATAAAAAGAAAGAAAATTAAATAAGTAATGTTTTTATCTAAATAGTTAAATTCAAAATGTACTCAAAAACTGGTCTAATAACATACAAATAAAAATAGAGTCCAAGCTTGAAAAATTTAAAAAATAGTAGTAAAAAGTAATGATAAAAGTAGTAGAAAAGTAAAAATTATAGGATAATTAAGTTAAATGTAATAAAATTAAAAAAACTAAAGTTTAATTTAAATATAATATTAATATAATTTATTTGTTTTTATAGCACTTATAAAATATAGGCATGTTGGTATAAAAGAAAAGGTTGCTTTTTTATATGTTTAATGTTTTTTAATGTACAAAAACACTAATATGACTGATTTCAAAAAAAAAAAACAAGCTTTTCAAATTATATAGTTAACTTTTTTTTACAAAATATGTACTAAACATTCAATGCAAAAAATGACTTGTTTTGTATTAAATTTTGTTTCTAGATGTTTATGTTATAAAAAAAATAAAAGTCTGTTTTAATTATTAAAGTATTTTCTTACGGCTAATTTCTTACATAATTTCTTACAGCTAGTTTTGTTTGTACTTATACTTATTTTTTAGTTTTAAACAATATTAGGACCTTTGTATTGAAGCACTTTCTTTAGCATTTTTTATTGTATAGTTTTACTTAATATTCTAAAGCTAAACTTTTTTTGTAAAACTTTAATATTTTAGAGAATTGTTGGAGTGTTTCTATCTATTTTCTACCTGCTATTCAAAATTCCTTGGATTGTTCACTTCATTAAGCATGAAGTTGAAGTGAATGAATTAACTAAAATGTATATTGTAAGTTTTAAAATATCAATTTTTTATTTTTATAAAGAAATAAACACAATTATTCATATGTTTTTGTCACAATTTGTTTTTCAGGACATCTATCACATTAATAAAATTTAATTTTTTTTTAGTAGTTATCAGTAAATTCAGGTGCATAGTGTAATTTTTTTTTTACTTTTTTTTTCTTTTAACAATTTTTCAAAAGGATTTGAGTAAAATTTATTCACTCAGCAAGCAAACTTTTAGCATATTTTGATAAACTTTTTATAAACTACTAGGTTTGAGGCAAATAACAATTACTTTATAATTCAATAGTATAAAAAACGGATAAAAGAAAAGTATCTTTTACAAAAATTTAAATAGATCAAAGTTTTGTGTTTGATTAAAAAAAATCGCTAAATAGTTTTAAAATTTGATTAAAGGATAATAAAGATTATACTGGGAAAGTTTTAAAACAATTTCTCCAAAACTATTAAAAGGTGTATTTTAGTAGAAATCTCTGTTTTTGATTATTTAGTTTGCATCTTTGATTTGAAAACTTTTGAACTCTCTAACTTTAATTTCTTATATCTAAAATATATAATCTTATATAATAATTTCAAAAGTTAATTTTAATTTCCACATATGGTAAAAAACAACTAGTAGCTTAGTAACAAAAAACATACCTCCTCCAAATGCTAGAAGCTTTTTTTGTGAAAAAGTTCAAGTTTTTAGTAGCTTTTATTTAAAACAACTTTTTGTATAACTTTTAATACAATATATGCACAAAATATGTGTAATTAGTTATTGTTTAAATAATTAAACTCTGTTTTTATAGGTTTATTTGATAAACATTAAATAAACTTTGTATATCTAATTTGTATATACTCAAAACATTTTATTAAGAATTTTCTATACTATTTAAAAAATTAGTTTTGAAACTTTGAATACAAAAAAGAAAAACTAGAGCTGTTAAACTCATTTTATATTAATAATCAAAGTAATAAATAAACAGTTAGTTAATTTGGAATTTATATTAAAGGATATTTTAATGAAAACAAATAAATACAGCAAAATATAAAAAGTAAAATGTTTTGTTTAAAAAATAGGCACTAAATTTGGTAATTATTTTAAACTACGAGTTAACTTTTATTTGATTGTCTGTGACAATCACATATTTACTTAAAGATTTACCATATATTTTAGATGATAAAATTAAATTTGAGTTCAAATATATTTTGCTGTTAAAATAGCATTTCGAAGAAAAAAGTTTATAGTGTCAGTAGTTTGAAAAAGGTTCTTAAAAGTTTATGATTGTTGTAAATTTTTTAACATTAAGTTCTGGATCTAAGACATACAACTAAATAAATCTATGTTTACTTTTATTGTTAAAAAACAACCATTAATTCTTCAATATGTACTCAAACTACATGTAACATGTCAAGTTACAATCGCTTCAATATTTTATTCTTTAAATGTAAACATCTAACCATAAACTGGATACAAAACTACTAAAACTGTACTTGATATGAAAAAACAAGCAAAATACTTCAGGCATTTAATGTTTTTACTGAAACTCTACACTGCAGGCAATAATAGACTGCAGCGGTGCCCAAATAGCTTGTGTGCTAAAGCAAATGTGTGTTCCTGGCAACCTGCCCTGTATTATTTGTTGCCATGTTGGCAAGGACAGGACTGGTATTGTGTCCGCCCTACTCCTTTCAATTATGGGTCATGATGTTGACACTGTTGTTAATGACTACAGCATGACTGAGGTTGGTTGTTGTAATCATGCTGTCTTGAAATAGCTTTGGATTAAAGTTTAGTATTCTAAGTTTAATAGCTTTTTGTTTGATAAACTGAACTAAATAAAAAAAAATTGTTGCTTGTTTTTTAAAACTTAATTTTAATTGTTAGTTTGAATACATTTTTTATATTTGTTTAAATTAAGTAATTATCTATAAATATGAAAAAAAAGTTTAAGTCCAGTTGTCAAAACTTTTATTTTATTTTAAGAAAAAAACATACAGACACCTCCTTTTTTACAAAATCAACATATAAGCTGAGTGTCATATCATTTCTTTATAAATTTGAATACGTTTAGCAAGGGATGCCACCAACACACGAAGAGTTGCAGATATACGCGGAACATTGTAGGTACGCCCCTCGCTCCGTCATGTACAGCTTGATGGAGTATATTGATAAAAAATATGGCGGAGTGTCTCAATACTTAAAACACATTGGGTTTTCCCCGGAAGAGCAGAAAAAACTAAAGCTGCTGCTTTCATCTGATTAGTTGATTGTGTTGAGAATTAATTAAGTGTGTTTTTGTAGATTTTTATCACATTCCTGATCATCGAATTTTCAATTAATATATTCAGGATTATTTAAATCAATTATATCATGTAAAATTACTTAATGAAAAATTATCAATTTCCATATAATATTTTATATTTTTATGATTGTATTTATAATGCAGTATCACAGGTTAGCTCACAGAACTTTTTATTGCATTCATCAGTATTTAAGTAAATAGTTGATAAGTTTCATAGGTTAATTAATGCATTTGTTAATTCAACCGTCCTAATTTTTTACCAATCATTAGATTTGATAGATTTTCGATGCTGTAGTTCCCTGAATCTTTGAATAAATTTTTAACTTATAAATATTTTAATTTTCTTTAATTATTTTCTGAAATATGATTGAAAATACTTTTATTAATATTACATAGCTTTCCCTTATCAAAATCATAGTTTTCACGAGTCTTCTTAAAATTTTTAATTAAAATTGACTGATGTTTTACCTACCTTATTGTATTTTAATGTAGAGTTAATATTTACTTTTATTTGTTTAATTTACAATTATTCAAATCTATTCTAGATATTTTTAAGCTGATTTTTTTGTAATATATTTATCATTATGCATGGTTACAAAGAATTAAAAACTTAAAAAAATCGCTTATTTTGGGTTTTGAACATTACACTTTAATTGTTGAAAAATATGTTACGAACCATTTATTTGCTATTTTGAAATTCTAAATGCTTAATAAAACTTTTTTTTCGTTACTAACATTTTTGTTATAGTAATGCCAAAGTATTAAAAAATTATGATAAAAATTAAAACTGGTTTAAAAACATAATTAAATGCTTTAAAATTAAAATATACTTCTGTTAAAATATTTAGCGTTAAACTTAATAAGTTATGCATAAAATGGTAAATAATACGCACTGCAGTTGTGCAATAGACTTTGAACCATGTTTAAAACAGCATTAGAAATACACAAATATAATTAGCTTCTAAACTAGTATTGGTTGCAATTTTCTTGTAACTAGTTCCTATAAGTGTTTTACTTTTAAGTACTTGTTAGTAAAATTTGGTTTACTAACATCATCACCCACTTTTTGTGTGTACAAAATATGTAAACTTAAACTTTTGTTTAGTACTAAAACTTGTAAATAATTTAAATACAGGTATATATTTGAAACCAAAATAGTTTTATTTTTTAATTTATTAGAAATTAATCTAAAAACTTCCAAATTAAATTAAGATAATTAGCTTGTTTATTTCGTGAAATGTTGAGATATAGGTTTAAAAGGAAGTTTTTAAACCACACAAGTCAAAGCAAAAGTTAAGTCAACTTAAGGATGATTACTGTCTGACTCATCATTTTGAACTTGATAATTTTAACATTGATCATTATAGATTCAATCTTTTAACCCCATCATTTTAAACTAGTTAACTTAAGATTTAATCATTTAAAACTTAATCAATTAAAAAATTTTAAACTTTTATGTATATCAAACTAACTATCAAAAGCCACAAATTATCTCTAATAAATTACACCTTTTTTTTTATTTGAATTTTAAAAAAGATTTGGATTAAAGTTTGGTTAGCTTTAAAAGACTTTATTGAACAACAAACGACAGTAAAAACTTTAACACAAAACTTAATAAGGTATCAAATTGGCTTATGGTAAACAAACTCAAACTAAACTTTGATAAAACCAGAAGTATGCATCTACATCAATCAAAAAATAGTTTTAGGAAAAATGTAGATCTTAATGTAAAAATAGGTAAAACAATAATAAAAAAAACAAGTAGTTATAAGTATTAAGAAATAACAATAGACAGAATTTTAAGTTGGTCAGAACATATAGAAACTATAAAACTAAAATTACAAAAAACATTGGGTGTATTATATAAAACAAGACATTTCTTAAGTGAAAACGCTTTATATTTAATCTTTAATTCTTTGTTTATGAGTAGTATTAGATATGGTTTGTTGTGCTGGGGATTAGCAAATAAATTATGTACAAATGATATCATTGTCCTTATAAACAGAGCACTTAGATGCATTGCATACAATATAAGAAATATGATAATAGTGTTAGAAAAATAAAAAGAAAATTAAATATTGAAAGTATTTACACGAGTTAGCTTTAATGATTACTTTAAAAGTGTTAGAAATATCCATAGTTATCATACGAGGCCTTCAGAAACAAGTTATATTCTACCTAGATTCAACTACAAGAGTGGTCACAAATTTCTAGCTTACCAGGGTATAAAATTATGGATTGAGCTACCATTATGTTTAAAAAATCTAAGTAATTTTGGAAAATTCCAGAATGAACTTAAAACTAATTTATAAAAATAGTGATTATCAATGTCATAAGTGATCATTACTACTTGTTTATATACTTTTGTTTAGGGAGTTTATGATAATTGTCATCTTTTACACACAAAAAAACTTGTTCAAAAGTTGATTTGTTTGGTTACAATAACAATGGTTTATTCAACAAAAACATCGGCGAAAGTCTGCAGAGCAGAAGCCTGGACTCTCGTATGCCGTGAGACAAGCTCAAGTTTACAAAAGGGTTGATCATACCAATTCAATCATCAGACCACAAGTTTGGGTAGACTGAAACCGCTCTCAGTCTACCAAAGCTTGTGGTCTGATGATAGAATTGGTATGATCAACCCTTTTATTACAGTGGTTCAATTTTAATTGCAGCATTTTCTATCTGGATATTCTTTAGATTATTTATTAGGATTACTACTTTTGAAATTGAATATACTTTCTTAATGTATTACTAAACAATTTCATTAAATAGTCTACATTTTATCTGTGTAAATAAGTTTGTTAATCTCTATGTATATTTTGCCAAAAAAAAAGTTAAATATTCAAATCATAAGCTGAAATTACTGATAACATTTGAAGTTAGTAATAGGTTGAATTTTTCTTTGATCATAATATATTTTTTTTACAAAGAAGACTTATATACTTAGTGTTTTTTGTGCTTGTTTACACTATTATTTTGGTTTAGTAAAACTCTTTTTTTTATTTATTCAGGTTTGTAAAAATTGATAGTTTTAATTAAAAGGGTATACTTATTTTGTTTTATTTATTTAGTTTAAGCATTGTTTTTTTAGATAGAGCTTTTTTTTTTACTTTTTTTTAATATTGCAGCTTTATTTTTTTAAATGTTGTAGCTTTACTTTATTATTACTTTTTTTTTATAAGTTAAAAAAGTTCATAGTAGAATCCAAATTCTTAAACATACTTTTAAAAACATAAAATTTCTTTTTTTATTAAATTTTTTTAAATCATATAAAATTATTTATAAATTTTAAACTTAAGAACATTTCAGATTAAAACTTTACCTTCTAATGTAAACTTCAATATCTATTAATATCATTTTATAATGTGTGTTTAATGTTAGATATTATTACATAATTTTTTTTTATGGATATTTTTGTTAGGAAAATATTTAATGTTGTAAAGTTTAATAGTCTCATTTTTCTTAGAGTTTCTCGTTTTAGAGTTTAGTCTTAATTGTTAAGTTCTTTTTTTCATGTTTTAGCTCATTATAATTTTGATTAAAGTCGGGTATGCAACTCGATGACCGATAGGTCCTTGAACCAAAAATGTTTGAGCAAATTTTTTTTGTTTCGTTTCTTCAATAAACTATATATCACCAACTTCAGAATTTTACAAACTTCTTAATATATATATTTATTTCTCTAGTATGCCCATATAAAAATTAAGGGATAGATGTACTTTTTAACAGAGAGTTAAGAATATAAATTAATGATAAGCTTATGTTACTATCTCAAGTTAATTCTATAGTAGTCTAAGTTTAATATTATTTTAATTTAAATTAGTCTAATTTTCAGAGGAAACCTAAAAATGTTTGTGTTTTTTATGTTTGCAAATATTATTCTTAATAGTTACTTTTTGAACTTGGAAAAGTATTCAGAAGAAAAAATAAGTAAAAAGTTTAATAGAAGAATTCTGTTGTTCTTATTATTATTCTTTGTTATTGCTTTATTTTATTTTTTCTTATTAAGTGCATAGTCAATAAATGTTTTAGTATTTATTTTTATATTATTATTTATAAAATTTAAATTAAGTTTATGGTCAAATTCACTTCTTTATAAAGTAATAAATTTTTAAATATTTTTTATTTATTAAAATATTAATTCTTAAAGTATTTCAATCAATCTAAAAAAAGATAAACTTTTAGCATAAAATGCTAGTAAAATTAAACGTAAAAGTATTTCATTTTTTTTTTAATTTTACCTCATTCAAAAAGTTTTGATCTATTTTTCAAGTATTTTCATGTCTACTATTATTATTGTCTATCTCGTTTTATAAACTAAGTTATAGTATTTTTTTTTAAATCTAGAGATGTCATTTACTTCTATGTTTATTCTTTTGAGTTTTAATTTTAGACTGTATTTTCATTTATCTTACTAGACAAGTTTCTGAGGAAATTAAGAATAAAACTTTTTTAAGTAAACACATAACTTAGTTAATTTTTGTTTAATTTTCTTTTCAATCATTTCATTGATTGTTTTATTTATTAAGGTTTGAATATTCAGATAATAAAATTTAATTTTTTAGCTTTTAGGAAAAATGTTTAAAGCATGTTCATGGTTGCCACAGATCAAGCTGAGAAAAATTTCCTGACTTTAACTAAAATTTTCCTGACATTTCTAAACCTAAACTCTTAAGTTAAACTTATTCTAAAATACATAATCAAACACTTGAAACTATATAAATCTTCCAATCTTATTTCTATACAGGTTAAAACAACAGTTTTTTTGATGAATTCAACCATCTAACTTCCATTACATCCTTGAACCATCTGTGTATGATTAATGTATTTGCAATAAACAGCTCTATCAGCAAAATACTTGCATTTTCTAACTTAATACAGTTCTAGTTTGTAGGCATACATATAATCTTTAATTCTTCTGGATGTAATAGTTTCTCATTTCATACTGTTTTCAAGCAGAGCCTTGTTAATACTTAAATTAAATCGACCTCAGCCTGGTCATTGTGCAACACAAATAATGGTTGCAACAACTTTCCTAGAGAAGATTTGGCAGTAAATTTTAATGTTTGAAAATAGAACTGGTCCAAAAAATCTTCCTTTTGCTTTAAGCTCTTAAACTTTAATGCATTCATTGGACAATTTACCAAAGTTCTAAATTGTTCAATGCTAGTATCACCTTCAGAGTTGGAGCTTTTTTTTTACTATGTTAAGGAGTGAACAATGTTGGCAAAACGCTTAACAACAGGTGTGACTCCTAATTTTTCAAGGCTATGCGGATTCAGACATAACATATTTTTTACAAATGTACTTCTAATAGCCATTCTGCTCTGGAGATTTTCACCCGCTTTTATAACAAATAATCTTTTTTTTTGTTGAAACTTAAGACTATTTGTTCTTCAACTAGGTCTTTTTTCCTCAAATTTGCAAGCAAATTGGTTGCAGCACAACTAAGATCAAGGGCAGGTTTTAGGGAAGCTTGATCATTTAATTCAACTTTGAATAACTGGTTAAGCTGAGGTTCGTAACTATCACGTCTTTTATAATGATGCACAGCAATTTAATAACCAAGAACGCAATGTTCTTATACATAAAGGCAACAACAGGCTGGATACTCTGGTACAATGTCAAAAAAGGCTGCATATGAGATATCACATAATTAAAAAATGCAAGGAAAATTTGTGTATATATCACAGTTTCACAATTGAAGTGTTCTTGCCATAGATAATCAGTACTAAAGAGCATAAAAAAACTGCTTGTTGAAGTAGGGTAGTTGTTCAATATGTTAATAGAAAAATTTTGCAGTTTTAAAAAGGATATTTTACAAAGGATGAAGGCATTGGAAACTAAATAATTTTGTAAATTTCTAGGAAAATTTTGCAATTTTAGTCTGACTTTAAAGGATTTTTAATATTTTTTTTACTATTTTAAGGCTTTGGAAAATAAGAAATTTTGTAAATTAATCTGACAAAATCTGCCCTTTTTTTAATTTAGTCAAATTTCCTGATTATTCCTGACTTTTTTTAAAAACCCCCATTTATTCCCGACTTTTGTCATTTTTTTAGTTTTTCCTGACTATTCCTGATTTCCTGGCTTTTCCTGACCGTGTGGCAACCCTGCATGTTGTGTACGACTCGATAACCGAAAGGTTTTTTCGTACACCAATGCCTTAGACCAAACTTTTTTGAGCACTTTTTTTATTGTTCAATAAATAAAAACAAAAATAAAACCGCTTACAAAATTTAAGGACCTCTAGACTCAGGGACGACTCTATACTGGTTTCCATAAGCCTAACTTGCATCTGAAAAAAGATAAAAACTATGTAGACTTTTACTAAAAACTTTTTAAATCGAAACGTTTACAAATGTTAACAGGTTTGCTTGTGCTTTTCTGCTAATGTTTAAAATGTTGGCTTTACAAGTACCTCAAACACTTTTCAAAAACTTTGAAAAAATTTAGCTATTTAGTTAATAAACCTATTATGGTGTCATAATTAAAAACCTAATGGTGTCATAATTAAAAACCTACTTAAACTAATAAGTTATGCTTCTATTTGCATAGGATTTTCAATAGAAAATTATAGCATATATAGATAGGCTAAGATTATCCTAGATTTCTGAACTAGATACTGCAACTTTACTTCAAAAAGATTCAATGCTATATTATAGATATTTAATTTTACTTATATACTAAAAAAACAATTTGCAAAACACATTTGTTTTAAAGTATATTATTTACACAGTAGGTTGCATTGAATAAGATTCTCGCACGCTTGTTCTCATACGCATTATATTGTTTTTAATTGTTCTAGTTTAGAATGTTATATTTCCATAAAAATAAACTAAGTCTTTTAAACTACTCAGTCACTACACTAATAAAGTGACATTCCGATTTTTTCTAATCTATGTTGGGAGGCTGAAATTTTGCAGATATTTAAAATCAGATATCCGCATTTTTGAATTTTTATTCGCTATAAACAAGTTTTCGTAAAAAATGGAGCTTACAATTCTTATTAAATTAAAAAAATATTTTAAACGATTTGTCTTGCTTTGTAGATATGACTTTTTTGGTTTAGATTAAATAAAAACATCAAAAAATTATTAACCTTTATTCTCGGTCGTAGCTTTTTATTTTTAATTTTTTTTTTTAAGTTTAGTCAGTTTTTTTTTAATCACTTTTACCCTTAACCCTTACCCTCGGTCAGTAACTTTTTTTTCTTTATTTTTTTTTACCCTCGTGCAAAAATGTAACTCGTGCAAAATTGACCCTTAATGCAAAATCGTCTAGTGCAATTTAGTTCCCTCGTACAATCTAGTAACCTCATGCAATTTTGTCTTTGTGTAATTTAGACCCGTTCCCTAAGACTATAGATGAAATTTTGTACACCTTATTGTTGAGTGAAGTACATGGTAGCGAGCAAGAAGTTAGTCTTGTTTATAAATATAACATTTTTATATTTAAGTATTAGTTTAAATTAATATTTATTTAGGAAAAAACGAGACTTTTTGAATCAACATAACACAAATGAGAAAAAGCAAAAAGAAAGCGAAGAAGAATGCAATTTTGACTCTTCCTTTTATGAAGAAGACAAGAACGAAGCCAAAAAATTTACATATTTATCTCCATTCAAAAATCATTTTATTCAGAAAAAAAATACAAAGTAAAAACTAAAATTTTGAACAGTTCAACTTATAAAAAAATGCATACTTTATTTCAAGTTTTATGGAATATATATTAGTTCACTACATGCCGTATGCTCCATTGTGGACAGGACTACTTTTAAAGCCATCTTTACAAACAAAGTTAATTTAAACTTAATGAACAACTATGAGTAAAAATAAACAAGAAAAAAAATTTTTCATTGTTTTCTTTCAGAGATACTAATTCTTACGCTGAAAATTTGGTTCAGAATATTGAAGCATCAAATTCTAAGGGGAGAAAAAATCTGCCTGCGAAACAGTTTATTTGGACTGTTTATAAATCAATTAAACCAAGGTAATATTTTTAAATACTTAAGAAAAGTTTTTACTTATTTTAAAAAAAATATTTATTTTACTTAACAAAAAGCATCGGCGAAATTCAGCAGAGCAGAAGCCTGGACTTTCGTTTACCGTGAGACAAGCTCAAGTTTATACAAAAGGTTTAATCATTCCTATTTGATCATCAGACCACAAGTGTTTACCACAAGTAGACCTAGACTTTGTATAAACTTGAGCTTGTCTCACGGCAAACGAAAGTCCAGGCTTCTGCTCTGCTGACTTTCGCCGATGTTTTTTGTTAGTCGTACTAAAACGAGCGTACCAGATGTCTTGCCTAGTGGACAATGTTTTAAACGTTGTACGACAAGCGACAATGCTGACGTCACTGATCATTACCAGCAAATGGTTGCTTCATGTGAAAGCATCATAAACCATTTGTAGATTGACGACTGCAAGTTTTTCGGTTGTGACTGACTTATGAGTCCTAATAAGGACGAAACCGGTCTCAGTCTACCGAAACTTGTGGTCTGATGATCGAATAGGCAGGATCAACCCTTTTTTATTCTACTTACTAATAATATATTGCAGATTCAAAAAGTATCAGATTTTAAATAACATCGTTCTCCTACCACAAAAAAATGACACACTTCTGGCTGAAGAACAATGGCAAAATAAGTTAGCTCCTTGTAACGGAACGTTATTTAATTATATTGTTTCGTTTTTAAATTGGAAACACTCTGTTGTTGGGCAAGCTATAAACAACAACAAATGAGATGTTTACGAGTCATACTATAAGAAATTTGAATTTGGTTGCTATAACAACTTGTCATCACTATGAGGAATCACTGTGAGCTGAGGCATTGTCAGAGACAAGAGTCTTAGGAAAGAATTACTTGTTTATTGAACTAGAAAAAAAAACGCTCTAAGTATTTGGTTCTTGGACCTGGTGCACGAAGAACCTTTCGGTTATCGAGTCGCACACCACGGATACCTTTTAACGTCTTGTCCAGGACAATTGGATTGGAGTTGATTGTCATCCAGTAGATTCACCTTTCCCGTGTGCTAGTTAAAACTTTATAATACTATTTAAAAATTTTATTGACTTTTTTAAAACCAAATTACTTAGTGTGACATTAGACAAATTTAAGTATTTTCTTTATTTTTGATAGTCTTGATTTAAAATTTGATAATAGTTTATAAAATTTTATTTATTTTTTAAACCTGAGACCTTTATGGTATTATTTGTCTAATCTTACCTACTTTATTCATTTTAAGTTTTTTATTTTTTGTTGCAAAATGGTTCACTTTTGAGTTTTTAGTAATAAATTTGTCCCAACTGCTTTGTATTTTATGTTATTAAATAGTTTTTTTTTTAAATAAATTTAAGTTATGTCTTTAGTCAGTCCAAATCCAGAGTTTCTTCCGGATACTATGGTTCAAACTCGGGCTAAGAGTGCTCGCATTCAGAGCCAAAGGCCTCTTAACCATGAGTCAACCCTTAGACCCCCTTTCCTTCAAAAGAAACCCTTGGAAGTTGATGTGCCAACAACCTCTGGTTTCATCCTAACAAAAAGAAAATTTTAACATCTAATAGTCTCAAAAAAAGCTCCAAAAGTAAGTATATGTTTATATACTGTACAACAAAAAATTTATATAACAATATTGTTTATATAATTGTGCCAAACTACAGAAACTTACAACTAAAAGCAAGTTGAAACTTATTCAAAAAGTGAAAAGTAAAAAACAAATTTTAGTTTAAACAACACAAACAAAGCAGAAAGGAATGCTTAGAAGGTGTAGTTTCCATTATTATGGAATATTTCTCGACCCGTAATTTTTTTTCATTACAACTTTAAAATAAAGCTTCTAAGTATAAGGATAGATAAATTTATATTATTTTAAACCAGTTTTTTAAGATGTTTGAGAGGCAAGAAATTGAAATGTTTCTAAAAAGGTGCAAACAGTTTAAAAAAAAGAGTTTACAATGATAGATAGAGTAAGTAAAAAAAAATATTCTATAAGTGTTATTGAATATAAAAAGTTAAGTTTTAAAATTTCAGAGCAGTTATTTAAAGGTTCAGAATATTTTTTAAGCTTTATTCAGTTAATAGTTTTTTAAGATTTTCATGGTTTATAAATTTCATTTACAAAGAAAAGTAACTAGCTTATCAGTTATTTTCTATATTGTTCACTAGCAGATTTGAATGCGGTTAGTTTTGTTGTTAGTTTTTTAAACTTTATTAGCGTCAAACTTTTCTAAACAGTTAATAAAAGAGATGGAGAAAGGTATATTTGAAAAGGTTTTTAGTTTTGCATACAAAACTATTTTGGTAGAATATCTGTGAACAAAAGGTTATCATCTAATTCTAAACAATGCGGTAGGTTAATTCTATTTGGTGAAATGTTTTAATATAAGTGCTTACTTATAAAATGTTTGTAGATTATTGGCAACACGTTCATTCACTTAATAGAAAAAGTGAAAAAATATTGGATTTATTGATGAGATAATATATTTAGATCTTCCTTGTGATAAAAATCAACTTAAATTTATAACTGATGTAAGAAAGTATTTAAAATAAAAAATGTAAGTCTTAAACTAAAAACATTCTTTATATCACAGAAAAAACTCCACATGCACGAGGCCATATTGTCATTTTTTCAACTAGATGACCAACACTGGAGACTGTTTTTAAGTAAACAGTTTTGTACAAATATTAATATAAAGTTTTTAATGTAAGGAAAACATTTCTTTTTTCAGTATTTAAATGCTAAAAAATTCTACGTTTTGGATTCCTTAATAAGAAGAGAGTCTGACCAACTTAGAAACACAAAAAAGCTTCCGTCAAACTGAAGTAAAGCTCTTTGTATCTTATGTATTTCAATCAAAAATAATTTACTTTTTAACACTTTTATATGTTTTTAGCTTTATTTTTCAAAGCTAATGGAAGCATTTAATAGTTAAATGATTAGGAAGAAGGTTACATTCAGCATGAGCAACAAATGGACGGGAACAGTTGTGGAATTCATGTAATTGAGTTTAAAAAGTTTAAGATTTTAAATAAACCACAAAAGGCTTTAACTTCAATTTAACTTCAGTATTTTATTAAATTCTATGCAGATGGCTGAAGAGATACTGAAAGTGTTTCCAACAATACCAAATAAAAACTTAGCAATACAGAGAACAAATCCTATAAATAAAAGAGTAGATATTGGAATTTCTTATTAGTAGCCGAAGGTTTGTAACAGTTGAACAAGTAGTACCGAAAATATTTAAACTAAACTAAAAATTTTATTTTAATGCAATTTCATTAACAGATGAATTAAAGAAAGAAGCAGCAAAAGAAAAAAGATAACGAAGTGATTTAAAGACTCTTACATTTTTGATTAAAACAATAAATTTCTATAAGTCTCATTTGAATATTTATTATTTAGTTGCAATATTTAATCTAAATATAAACGTCATGAATAAAATGACGAATCGTTTAAGATGTTTTAATTCAAGATAGATAAAAATTGTAAGCTTAAAAAAACTTCAATTGTTGTTTAACAATAAAAAAAGTTGATATTTTAGAAATAGAAAGAATGTTTTTATTTTATCTAAATTTAAAATGTGATATCTACAAAGCAAGACGAATCGTTTAAGATGTTTTTATCCAAGTTTAATAAGAATTGTAAGCTTCATTAAAGTTTTACGAAAACTTGTTTATAGCAAATATCTGATTTTGAATATCTGCGAAATTTCAGCTCACTATAGGTTTAACAATTTGTGTTAACTTTTTTTTTTGTTTTAATGAAACAATATAAATGTTAAATGATATATAAACAACAAGTCATTGTTTCATTAGGATTATGTACTTATATTGTTTATAAAATTGCGCCGGTGAAGACTTGCTTTGTAATTTGATCTTCATGACATGTTTCGAAATTTGAACATGACTTTCCCACTTTTTGTGGTTTTTAGTGTAGAGATTTTAGCCGTGTTAGTTTTTACTCAAAATTGCGTGTGACTTAAAGTTTTTTATTTTGTTATTTGGTCTAAAAAATAAAATTCAGGAATAGCTTTGAAAATTAAATACTCAAAAAGTTTTACTCAAAAAACGCCAACCCCCTTGAATGTCCTTTAAGGTAGTACCCCGAACCAGGCAGGGACTATAATATCACCTCCTTTTGGAAAAGCCTGGCGTAGAACTAATTAGCTTTCGTAAAACAAAAAATAAATTAATTTAAATGTGAAGATAGCTGAGGCCTTTTTTAAATGTTAAACTCTCACAAGGTTTAAATCACAATAAATAAGTAAGCTGATTAAATTAACTATTGACAACATTATTAAAGCGTAATTTAAACTATTTATTGTCTTAGGCTCATATAAAACAAGGGAATTTTATAGCATCTTTTTAGAGACTTATTGATGTTTAAAAATCCTACTGAAAGTCTTTTTTCAAAAGTCAGCACCAGCAGCCTAAAAAATCAGCATTTTTTATTTGGGAAACTGAACTTTATAGTTAATTTGATCAATTATTTTATCTTACTTTAATTAACTGTTTTTTGTTAAAATTATTACACGATTGAATGAATTGAATTTAGTATTAATACTTGATATACTGCTTTACATATATATGAGTTCAAGTATAAGTTTTTCCAGTCATTTTCTGTAAATTGCTTCTACGTTTTTATAAACTTAAGAAAATAATGAGAAACATTGACTTAAAATTTTGTTTGTATATTTTTTATCTAAAAGAAACGAAAAATAAACAAATTGTACATTCAAATCGTTACACAAAGATAACATTACATCACTAATCAATGCAACTTAAAACAAATATATAAACCCGAAAACAGCTTACAAACTTTATCTAAATGTGTAAAGTTACAAAAAATATCCAAAATTTGAATGGTGAAATCTATATGGTGATTTTACCAACACAAAAAAAGAACTGCTTGTGATTGTAAATTAAAACTGGTTACAAAGTTATTTCCACAACTCGTAAAACTTGCATCATAAAAATACGAAGACACGAAAAAGATATAAAAAATTAAAATAAACCTCTAGTGTCGACTCTACTTTTATTTCAAACGCAAACATTACTGTTAAAACCGCTATGTTTGCTCACAAAGACACAGAATTGTCAAAAAGCGATACTTAGTCAATGGTGAAATGAAGAAATTATAAAAAAGGTTTAAGAGTTTAACACAAAGATGAAAGTCAATGGCGATTTTAGACATAAGTTTAAATTGCGGCGCATTACGAAGCAAACTAAGTTTTTTTAGTGCGATACACATTACGATATTTGAATACATATGTGTGGTTAAAAAATTTGTTAAATGTTCACTCATGCTTAAAATTTTAGGGCGAAAAAAACTTTAAAACTATTAGAACAGGAAAAGTTTCAAAACTACGCATACGAAGTAAATTTGTATATCATGTGAATAAAAAAAAGTTTAAAGTTTACATTAAAACATACTTTAAAAAAACGAAAAAATTAATTGGTTTACACTTTAAGCAATGATTGTACATTGTCACACTTTTAAGGGTTTGTAAAACTAAACAAAATACTACAAGTTATCAAGATAAAAAGCAAAAAACACTGTGAGAACTGAAAGTATCAAAAAACCTGAATTGCCTAACGTGGTGCGCTATAATAGTCATCAAATTAAAATCATCTAGGGGTGACAAAAAACGGCGGTTTAAACAAAAACTTTTTCAATCACAAGCAGTTCTCTTTTGGTGTTGGCGTTGTAAAAAACTAGCAGACTTCAATGTACTTAAAACGAATAGAAATGAAAAAAAGAGTCACTATCACCACCGCCGACGGAACAGAGTGTCCTGTGAAAAATAGTTTACGAAAACTCGAGCATTTAATTAAATATTACGTAAGTAAATATATTTAACAGAAAAAACGACAGAAATCACATTTAATAATTACACGTATAAACAACTTACACGTACTAATATTTATCTTTAACAACGACGTTTGGTCAAAAAGAATAGCGAACTTTTTAAGCACAAGCGCAAATTGAAATGAGCTTGAACTCAGCAAACATTAAATAAAACTAGGTAGAGTAAATAAGTTAGACAAGTTAGTAAATTGTCCTGTTATAATGTACACTACAAGAAATTATTTACACGCGTGCAAAGAAAACGAGTTCTTTTCCGCTGCTTAGTCCAATGAAAAAATCAGCTGCAGCTGTGATTTCTGTTTTAAAAAGAAAATATTTAAAATACTTTAAGCAGAATTTAAATGGGTATAGCAGCATTTTCGTATTTATTATTTTCTGTGCTTGCATAAATCTTAAAGCAAATTACCAAGTTGGAAACATGATAAAAATAATATATATTACTAATTTAAAATTTTAAATATAGAAAATTGTAAAAGTAGATATCTTGGTAAATTAACTCTATTTATTTTATATTAACCAATATACATACTTAAAACATCATCTATTTACGAGTAATAGTGTATAAAAAGATAAAATAGAATCTTATATAATAAAGTAGCGCCTGAAGTCACAAACAGCTGAATCTGCTTAAAACACAAGCATTACATGTTACGGCAATCGCAATATTTATTGTAAATGCAACATCTTTAATGTGCAACTTTTAAGACTTAAAAAAGGCTAGTATTTTTTTCTAACAAGCTCATTTGATATGGAGTTTTCTTCTAATTAAGTACAAGTAAAAACTATCTCGAAACTAAATATATCATGTTATCACTTGATGTAAAAACTAACAAATTTATGTTTGTCCGGAGGCTTGCTGTTGAGCGGCTTGAGCGTATTGTTGCTGCTGTACTGCGTACAACTGACGATAATATTCGGCCCATTGCGCGCTGTAATCCGTTGCACCTCCCGCTGCACCTACATATACAGTTGGTCAAGCATGAAGCTACAAGTTACTTCTGATTTGGTAAAACATCATGTTTATTGCATTTGATATTAGATATTTCTTGTCTAGTTAATTTGTAGACATTAGTATTAATGAAATTGTAGACAAAATTATCAAACAAGAGCAAATCATAAAAAAAATTTAAACTCTTAGTAGTACTCAAAAATTTGTATTTTACATGAACTATGATTTTTCTTGCTAATATCTACACTTTTTTCAAAACATTATTTAAAAGTTAATACTAATTTTTCTAATATAATTTGTTAGTTTAGGGAGAACAATTAAAAATGTTTAAGAATACTTTATTTCTTAATATTGATTTACATATAATTTTTTTTTAGTATACAGTGAGTTTTATAGATTAAGTTCAAAAACTCCTGATGTATTTAATTTGTAACCTATAATATACCTCAGTTAAACACATTTCAAGTATTAAAAAGATATAACTTTTTTTAATTAAGTTTTAACAAAATTTCATGCATCAAACCAGGGGCTTGAGGCTGTGCAGCTTGTTGAAGCGAGGCTGGGGTTATTTGCGCTGCGCTTGCGCCACCTACCGGCGCTCCCATGTTCTTTAAATATTCACTCCACTCCTTACTGTAGTCCGGCTGACCCGCCGCCATCCCTGCGCCTGCAAGTTGAATGTGGCATATTTTATTTTACAAGACTTGCAACTTAATAAAAATATTTCTTTAATTTTCAAAAATTTTGTAAAAACAATAAGGTTTTCGTATCTTATCATGTTTTATATAACTTTGTCGACTACATCATGACTACTTTAAAAATTTCATATCAATATTCAAAACTGTTTAATATTTCAAATCAGCTTTTGAAAAAGAACCAGAGATAAGATTCGAAAACCTTTAAATTTTTACAAAAATTTTAAAAACTAAAAAAATATTTTTGTTAAGTTGCAAGTGGTATTTAAATACAACAAAATTCCTTCCGACAATAGTATTAAAATATTTTCTTTTTTTCAAATACTCTACTTTCAGGTTGGCTAATTTCTAAGTTTTCTCCAGGCTTTTCAGAATTTCTTCAAGAATTTTGAAAGTACATCTTTATTTTAAAGGTTTTTAGTAGTAAATTAGTTTTAAGTTAATAAAAGTGTTTTTTGATAGATTTAAACTACTTAAACGATACAGTTTTATTATTATTTAATATTTGTTTTATTCTATTGCAACCTGTACTAAAATTTTAAATCAATTTCTTTAAAGTACTTCTCATATGATTATTCAAAAGCCTTTATGTTGATATATATCATAAATAGAACACAATCTAGTTAAAAAATTTGTTAGTTTTAATTTGTTAATTTATTATTATTATTTATCAACCTATTTATTTAAATAATACTTTAAAATTTAAAACAACTAATATAAAATACATTGGGTAAAAAACATTGCAACAGACATTTTTATTTGGATCTACTCTTATTTTGCTTTCGCTCTTAATTTTCTCTTGCTCTTAGTTTTCTCTTGATCTAAACTCTATTAAGTTACATCAGTCAGAAATAGGTTCTTGTTGACTGAATTTACATGGCATTCAAAACAATAGAGTGTAAGTAAAAAAGTAATTTCATTATCAAAGTAATAATTTATCAACTATTATTAAAAACTTGTATATACTTTTGTTAAGCCTAAAAATTATGACATTTACAGTTTTTATCGGGAACGGGTCAAAAATGCACGAAGAAACTTTTGCACGAAGGTACATTTTTGCAAGAAATTTAAAAAATTTAAAAAAAAATATTAAAAAAGAACAAGAAAAAAAACTAAAAGATAAGTTTAAAAAAATAAGTAACCGACCGAGGGTAAGGGGTAACAGTGATAGTAACAATAAAAAAGAATAAATAACTAATAAAAGTTATTATTAATAAAAAAATCATGAAAAAAAAAAAGATAACAAATTAAGAATTTATAAAAATAATCAAAAATCTAAATTAGTAAAAAGATTTTAAAAAAAAAATTATCCCGCGCAAAAGTCTCTTCGTGCAAAAGTGTCCATTCGTACATATTTGACTCCTACCTGTTTTTATTTTATCGAAATTGTTGAAAAACTTTTTTTTGTTATTCTAAGTTTTTTCATAATTTTTGTACAAAATTCCAGGTTTTTTCAAAATTTCCCAAATTCAAGGTTTTTCCAGGTTTTTTTGCCTTAATTGTCAAATTCCAGGTTTTTTAAGGTTTCCAGGTTTTTTGGCCACTCTGCTACTTTTTACGTATAAGAAAAAATATTAAAAGCATGTTTAAAATACTAAGCATAGAGCTGTTTGTTATTGTAATCTTTTTTTTTGAATAAATTAATTATTTCTAAAAACAAATATCATGTCAGAAAAGAAGCAATCCGTTTTAATACTACTTATACAGAATAAATCTTATAAATGACATTAAATTATAATTTTGTATAGTATATGAAAGAAGAAAATTTAAAGTTATTTGAAAATTTTTATCTAAAAATTTTAAGTTGTGTTTTTACATAAAATACATTTTTACTTTCTAAAAAACTAATTTAGCAAACTGGAGTTTCGCTCAAAATCTCGTCAGTGCATTAAACAAAATTATGAAAAAAACATGTATAAGTAATAAAAAGTAAATAGTTAATTGAGCGATTAGTTAAAATTTGGAACAAAGCAAAAGTAGAGTTATATAAGTATAAATATCTAATTGCTCTCATACAACCAATCCTATAAAATAATTCATGAAAAACAGAATTGGAAATTAAACTTTGAAGATAAAAATGTAAGCATAGTTTACTGCGTTTCATGTTTGACTTTTTTAAATAAAAGAACACTTGTTTTCAGGTTTCAATGATTTGTATATTAATTGATTTGTATTTGGCTGTATAAATTATGTATCTAAATTATCAAATTCAAAACTGTAATCAAGTTAAGCACTTTATTTTTTGCTAACCTATTTTGAATAAACTCTCTGTAAAAAACTTACTACAATTAACAGGGTTTAATTTTACATGAAAACCTGGAATTTGACAATTTAGGCAATAAAACCCTGGAATTTGAACAAAAATCACTAAAAAACCTAGAATTTTAACAGTTTTCAAATGTTCAGTGTAGTAAATTTGGATTTGACTCAAAAATCTATCATAAAAAAAAATTGTCATCATCAAAAACTTTTTTTTGTAAAAAAACATACTTAAAGTAGCTGAACAGTATCTTTTCAATGTTTTTATACTATTTAACACAGTTTCTTACCTTAAACTTAACTATAAACTAAAAATAGACCCAAAAATGTGTGATTTTAAAAACCTGGAAGAAATTTGGAAAACCTGGAAAAAACGAGTGGCAACTATTAATTAAAGAAAAACATTTAAAAAAGCTTTTGCAAAAGAACAAAGTATATTTAAAACAACATCATTACCATTTTGTGGCGGAGTGGTAACAGTTGAAGGAGGTGTCCACTGCTGAAACTGATTCCATTGGCTTTGTGCAAACTGTCCCTGCAACGGTTGAGGGTTGCTCATGGGCGGTCTTCTCATTTGTTGCCCCGGAAACTGGGTTTGCATACCAAACTGGGGCTGGTAACCACTCAAGCTCTGGTTGTTTCTGATATTACCGCTCATGTTTCCGCCTGGTCCAGAGTCAACTTTTTCCTGAATGAGCTGTCGGCACAACTTGATTTGATCAGGAGTGCCTGAAATAAACTATGTGAAAAACCGAAAATATAATAAATCCTACTCAAACCTAACGATTTAACTCAAATTGAACTTCTTATAAAAAAAAGCTGCAACAAAATTATTTGTATTTTGTAAAAAAAAGTTTACGTTTGATATCGCTCATTAGACAGGTTCCCACTAAAATTTCAAAAAAAAATTGTAGGGAAATCCATAAGTTATAGCAAATTTATAGGGAAATTATCAAATAAATTTTGTTTGATAGATAGTGTTAGTAACCAACTATATTAAGCTACTGTTCATACTCTTCTTTAACTTAATTTTAATATCAATTTATATGTTAATATTAATATACTTTTTGAATCAAAGTTATTAAGTTAACATTTATTTAGGATAGAGTTTGATGTTTCACAATCTTTATGTCTATTTTATATGGGTAGCTGTCAAATTTAAACAAGCGTACCAAATTGCACGAAGATACTTTTGCACGAGGGGATAAAATTGCACGAAGACACTTTTGCACGGGTTAAACTTTTTTTTTTATAGTTTAGTTTTTTTTTTACTATCACTGTTACCCATAACCCTTACTCTCGGTCAGAAAGTTTTTTTTTTGTTGTTTTTTTTTATTGTTTACTATCACTGTTACCCCTAACCCTCGGTCAGTAACTTTTTTGTTTCTTGTTTTTTATTAAATTATCTTTTAGTATTTCTTTTTCTGTTTCTTTTTTTACTCTCAAAATGCAACTTTAAACTTAAATGCAAATTTACAAAAATGCAACTCGTGGAAAATTGACCTTTGGTGCAAAATCGTCTTCGTGCAATTTTGTTCCCTCGTGCAATTTTGTGCCCTCATGCAAATTTGGCTTCGTGCAATTAGTCCCTTCGTGCAATTTGAACCCGTTCTCACTTATATAGCTTATAGCATATAATCAAAACTTTATTCTAAAGACAGTATTAAACTACGTGTAGGAGTCACTTCTAGTAGATCAATATAACAGTTAAGATATGAGAGGCATTTTTAATAGTTTTTAACACGCCTAGTTTATTTTATGTACAGGGTTGCCACTCGTTTTTCAAAAAAGCTCAGGTTTTACAAATTTCTTCCAGGTTTTCTAAATTTCTTCAAGGTTTTTCAGACTTTCTTCCAGGTTTTTGAAGCACATCTTTTTTTGATTATTTTTAGTAGTAAGTTATTATTTAGATACAAAAAACTGCTGTTCAAAAGATATAAATTACTTAAGAGTTACTGTAACTATCAGGGTTCGTGCGCGAAATTTTTTTCATTTAGCCTGACTGAAACCAATTTAGCCTGACATTTTTTCAAAGTAAAGAAAATCCCCTTTATAAGTCATTTTTGGTATTGGGGGTTTTGATTAGTACTATTATAGTCTCCGACTTCAACCAGCTTTATCTCAAAAATATTTTGAGCTTTAAAAGTCTGCAAAAAGCAACTCATAGCTTAGTTACAACTCAATAAAATAAGACTAAATTGTGAAAAAGGTGATTGACCCCCTATGCCCTTAATATAACAAATTCAGTGATAAGTTTTAAAATAAGTGTTATATCTAATCTGTTACTGGTGTAAAATTTTAATATATATTACTAAACACAATTGTTCAATTTAATTAAGCACTAAGTAAAAACATTATAACCAGAAGATTTATAATAAAACGACTTGCATTGTTGTGTTTTATTAAAATTTAAAATGAAACCCTTACAGAAGTATTAAAGTAAGTAAAAAATGTTTATTATAGTATTTTGACTAATACTTAAAATTGATAAATAATTATAAATCCTAAACTCTAAATAAATAAAGTGATAGTTGATATCATATCAGATTTAAAAAGCTCACACTTAAATTAAAAAAACCTTTAATAATCTTGTATTATTAATTATTTGTTCTTGTATGGAAAAATGAATTGCACCTAAAATTTGTACTTCAACAAAAATTAGTACTTACATCTTAAAGCTAAGTTTTAGTGTTGTGAATATCTCTAATAACTTAAAACAAACAGTAAAATAGATGAATAAACTGCTAAGAGTTTTAATCCAAAAAGTATTTGGTATAAAGCCTTTAAATTGGAAATTAAAACAGTCCAACCAACTAAGCTCTGAAAAACATAGCTGATGTAAACAAACTCAAACAAACAGCTAAGTTGTTGAAATAAACTGTAATGTTTAAACTGTATTTTTTTATGAATTTTCATAATTATGACGTATATAATCTACTCAAAACAAAATAATAAAGATTCTAAATTTTTTTTAGAGATTCAACAAAAGGTTTTAAGCATTTATTTTTACAAATACGGACTGATTTTGTTTTTAATAACTAAATCTTTATTTAGAAATAAAAACACATTTCAATTTGATCATAAAAATATTTCTCAATTTTTTTTAATCAGAGATTTTCAAGCATTTGAACTGAGAAAAACTGAGATTCTCAAATTTTTAAATAAAAAAACTGATTTAGCCTGACTAAGACTGATTTAGCCTGACGCGCACGAACCCTGAACTATTGAAATTTACTTTATTATTTTGGAACCTGTACTAAATTCTTCTTAGATGGTTGTTTAAAAGCCGTTATGTTGGTTTAATACAAATAGCTAAAAGTCTACTGAAATTTTTTCTTAGTTTGAACGTGTTATCTTTCATTAATTCTTCTTAAACTATTTTATTAAATGTTTATTTATATTTTAAAAGTTGCAATAATTGGTTAAAATATTATAGTTTTTAAACAAGAACTAAGTCCTACTGTTTAATTTCTCATTACATTAATATTTTGTTCAAGTTGAATGATTTTATATTAATCATTTTAAACTAAATAAAACAGCAAGTGAAACTGCTATTTCATTAATATATACATAGATTGCAACTAATTTAAATAATACTTATCAAACTTAATAAAACTTTTTTTTTTGAAATTGCCTGAAGTATATTTAAGGGCATAGGGGGGTCCACCTTGATTTTTACAAGTTGATCTTATTTTATAGAGTTTTATCTGAGCTATCAGACATTTTTAACCGCTTGAAAAAATTCAAAGTATTTTTTGAGATATGAGCGGTCAAAGTCGGTGACCTTAATAGGTTCCTAATATGAGGCGCAAATTAAAAACGCGAAAAAAGACGATTTCACTAAAAATCTATCTCCTCCTTCATTTTTTAAGCAATTTTCTTCAAATTTTCACAGAAAGTGTATTATTAAATTTTAAAAAGATTGAATGAAGGGATTTTTTAATTTTGAAAAATTAAATTCTTATTAAAAAAACCACCTATTTTTTTGCTTTTTTTATCTAAAATTTTTATTTTTAAATATTTTAGAAACTCCAACATTCAAAGTCTTTTAAATTATAAAAGGAACATTTCCTGAAAGTTAGAGTTCTTTAGCTCAAAATGTGAAAGATAATTTTTTAGTAATTTTTTTAAATTTCCGAGAAAATTTACTCCGAGAAAATTGGCCCCGAAAAATTTGCGTTCCATACGTTTGTATCGGAAACTTTTTATAAAAATTACAATATCTGAAAAGTTAAATAACATTTTTTAATTCTATAAAAAAGGGCTTGTAGTTTATACTTCATGCTTACATATAAGATCCAATGTTATTTTTAGTAAAAAAAATGTCGGATCCCCCCTATGCCCTTAATATTATCTTGTGCTAAAATAGAAGAATGACAACATACAAAATGTGCATTGTTTAGTTTACTATACTTTTTGTTAAAAAAATTTGAAGAGGTATGTGTTCACTTCATATTGTTCTCTAAAAATTTGTAACATTTTGTTACAACTACAAAGCAATGTTTTTATTTCTTTCCTAATGACTTCCACTCACTAACAATATCAACATAAAGTTAATGTTAAAACATTATTGTTTCCATAACAACTAAGTTAGCTAAAACTACAGATTAATTAATAAGTCATAAAAACTGTAAGTACTTCAATTTTATCATTTACATAAAAATTAACAAAAGTGCAAACTTAAAAAATTCCATGTTTTTTTGCCTAAATTGTCAAACTCCAGGTTTTTCCAGGTAAAGTGGCAACCCTGTATATAGCAAATTAAAAAACTGAAAACACTTTAGTTTCTTATTTCTAAATAATAATATAGTAGATAAGTACACTAAAAAGTATTGAAAATAAAAAAAGTTAAATAATAATTTGACAACTACAACATTCTTTTGATTATGCACCACCTCATACAACCTTAAACTTAAATATAAATTTAATTAAAAACTACTTGAATTTTAACAAAACCTAAACTAGTCTAGGTTTTTCGATATTTTAAGCTAGCCTGAGTTAATCAGAAGGTGTGGCAACCCTGTAAAAAATTGTAATTTTATTAAAATAAACTTATCATTAACAGATGACACAACAGTATTATTATAAAACTGTTGTGTTTTTAGAGGAATAAGCTTGTTACGCCACTAAAATATTTTCATGAAAAAATGTACTTGTCTGCTCATAAAATCGTAAAAAAGGATGGAATACTTAAGTAGTTTTCCTCTGAAAAGAAGTGCATATAACTCTAAAATAAAATTTAATTTATACAGGGTTGCCACTCGCTTTTTAAGACCTTTTTCCAGGTTTTCCAAATTTCTTCCAGGTTTTTAAAAGTACACATTTTTGGGTTTATTTTTAATTTTAGGTTAATTTCTATATAAGAAACTGTATTAAATAGTATAAAACTATTGAAAAGATACTGTGAAGTTACTTCAATTGAGTTATTTAATAAAACAACTTTTTGATGATGACAAAAAAATCTTGTTTATATGAGAGATTTTTGTGTCAAATCGAAATTTTACTACTGATAATGTTAAAATTATTAAAAATTCCAGGTTTTTCCAGGTTTTATGATCAAATTTCCAGGTTTTTCCATATTTTTTTTTAAATTTCTCAAATCCCAGGTTTCTCAAGGTTATTTTTGCCTAAATTGTCAAATTCCAGGTTTTTCAAGGTTTTTCCAGATTTCCAGGTTAAGTGGCAACCCTGTTTATAAAACCAATAAAAAATACTGGTTATATTATCACAAAAATTTTAATTACCAAGCAAAAAACGTAATTTCTAGGGATTAACACGTATTTTTTTATTTTTCCAGGGACTTCTAAGAACTTTTTCAAATATTGCAAATTTCTAGGGATTTATAGGGAAGTGGGAACCCTGATTAGAGATTAAAACTTATACAATGTTTTGATTAGTTGGAAACACAAGTTCATAAAACTGCTTGAGAATAAAACCTTTGATAGTAAATTGCTTGTAGTTGGGGTCGTTTCCAGCAGGAGGGTTCTTAACTATTTCAGCGTGAGCACCAGATTGGGCATTTATTTGCTTGATGGTTTCTCCTCCTTTTCCAATAACCAAACCAGCTCTATTGGCAGGAACCAAATGATCCTCAATTATGTGATTTCCCATCATTCCTCGCATGTTTGGCCCTTCCCAATGTCCAAAATTAGCTAGATAAATAAATCATAAAAAAATAGTAAAGGAACACTTTTAATACAATTATGATATTTTATATTTGTTAACAAAAATATAATTCTAATTAAATTAAACTGCAACAAAAATATTTAAAAATACTTTTTCAATACTTTAGTCAAAAACAAATTTTAAAACCAAACAACAAAAAACATCAATAACGAAAGTATGAATTAAAAACTTTAAACAAACTTGTTTTTATTAACAATAAAGAAGTTGTAATTTTAATAAAAACGATATAATTCAAACTCACTGTTGTTACCACCAGTAATACCATCTCTTTCTTGCACATTTGAGATTATTTCCTGGATTTTCCTGATTGCATGTTCAACACCCTCCTTTGATCCGCTGACAGTGCAGATTCGATCAGGCATCATCGGTTCTTCAGGTTTGAACTGAATTCTGGTTCCTGTCTGATCCTGTATCTGATTAATCATATCGCCTCCTTTGCCAATGACTACTCCAACCGCTGCTTTTGGTACTGGCACTGTCGTTTTGGAAGTGTCATCGCCAAAGTTCTGCAGTTATAAAATCTTATTATGTTTAGGTTGACTCATAATCAAAATACTTGCAGTATAGCTATCGATCTTATAACTTAAAAAAACCTAAGACACTTAAATATTGACACATAAAGTTTAAACTCAATACAAGTTTGTAGTAAAACAAACAACAAGTTTGTAGTTTACCTTGCAAAAGCAATTATTTTATTTGGAGATTATTTCTACAAACACCTTCTTCACAACTACTAAATCTTAAAAAATCCATAGTTTGAAAAATATATAAATAATGTTAATTTAAAAAATAAAAGTAGAAGTAACTATTTTTTTCTTTGAAAATTAGATAGTAATGTTCAAAACAACTTATAAAGTATTTAGTATCTAAAAAGGAGTAATTATATTAAAATATCTAAATATAAGCAAAAACTTAATTTTTCTAAACAGTTCTACATTATTTAAAATTTACTAAGAATATCATTAACATATTCAAATACGCAGTCTTCGAATGCCTTTAAAAAAATTAAAAACCTGGACTTTTAAAACGAAATGACCAATTTTTAACTTCATTGACTAAATAATAACAATTAAAACAATAAAAAACTAGTGAATTTATAAAAAAATAATTATTTATAAAAATTAGATTAACTTTTTATATGGAATCTATGCGAAACTAAACTTTTTGAAGCATTAAAAACAGTTTAAATTTTATTTTATTCAAATATTGAATGTAAAAAAAGTTTCTAGATATAAAAAACAAAGTGTTTGCGTAAATTACCTTTTTAAATAAATTAACTAAAAAAATGTATAAAAAACTAAAGTTTAATGCAAAACTTACATCGATTCCGTTCATTCCATCAGAACGACCTTCTAATTTCTGTTGAGCTATTTGAGCATCGCGTTGAGCCATCATTTGGTTTACTGCGTTCACTGCGTTCTAAAATAAATGTTCATTAAGTATTAACAAAAATTATAATAAAAGTAAATTCGGAGATTTGAATAAGCTCCCTATAGATGAAAAAAAAAATATTAATTCTTTATAAGTATATAAGCAAAAATATATACTGAGCAGTTTTAAAACAATTAAAATCAAACTTTCTCAATGAATCTTTATTTGATTATAAACAATTGTTAGGAGAAAATTTTATAATTCTCTTAAATTTAAAAAAAAATTTGAAAAGTTTTTGATTGTATCGATTTTTAAAACTTTTATTCATAAACTTACATTTTTACTTATTTAAAAGTTATTACATTCATTAAAATTATAACCATGCGAAGAATGTTTTTTGAAAACTTAAGGTTGTTAGCTTTAAAACTATAATATATAAATTTTTAGTTAAATTTTGAAAAGTAGGAAAAAAATGAGTCATGAAAAGTTTTCCTTCTGCATTTTTATATTGAAAATTTTTACTAAAACTGAAAGTATATCGCAACTAAAGATAACTCTTTGAAAATCATCTTATAAATTATAATTTAAGCTTTAAAAATGAAAAATCTAAGTTTGTGTAAAAAAACATTCGACTCCTAATGGCTTTAATTAATTTTACTAGTTGAAACTTATTATTTGTCATATATACTTAAAACAATGTAAAATACAAACATTAAGACTAAGTAACTATAAAACCTATAGGTAATCGTCTTATCAAATAAAACTAATTTAACATTAAACCTAAGGAATTATAATAAGCAAAAAATTTATACTAAACATTTTTATAAATAAAAACGAACTTCAACATTTCCTGGGACACCTGAAATTCTTAAAGGCTTGGGTTGGCCAAGATTTTCAGTTGAATCTTGAATAAGAAGCATTTTTACTTGTAAAGACTGTTGCAACTGTAAAGAAGTCAGAATTAGTTCAAACTTATTTTTTAAAAGATTAATTTTATGAGTTTGCATAGCAATCTATTTCGTAAATAAAAACTCATTTACTTTTAATAACAAGTACACAACTTATTTAAAGATATCCAAATACTCAAAAACTATTTTTATTATAAGACATAATAATATACATCTTCAATGTGAAAATTTATTTTCATTGTAATTTTGTATCAATGTTTAAAGGTCTATTTTTCTCAAAAACACTGTGAGGAATAACTCTTTATTTTAATTCGTTTAGATTAGTTTATCAAATTATGTACGTTCTGTAAGGATAATGCACCACGATACAATAAGCCACATAACTTACACCTAACTCGTTTATGGCAAAAATGTTTAAAAATCATTTAGAGGAAATTGAAATAAATGACAAATTTTCTAACACAGATTAATTTCAAAAAATATTCAAAAGAATTCTAACATAGCTAAATTCGAAAATAAAATTAAACAAGAAATCTTAACAGGGTTGCCACACAAAACTTTGTAACTTTAGTCTGACTTTTACGTTCCTCTTAGGTATGCGTTTAAATTACGCATTTCCAGTAAAATAAGCATTTTAAGTACGCATATTTTGGTAAGTTTGTATTTTAAGTACACATATTTTGACAAGTACGCATTTTTGTTCGCACTTCTTATTCAGTACACATTTTTGAACCAAAATAAAAACTTTCTGTCAGTATTCTTTTTTATTTAGACTAGTAATACTTAGCTACAAACTTTCTATTGAGTAGCTGCTGTGTTCAGAATGTGTACTTCAGCGAAAGATAACTGTAATAATAAGTTATTGGAATGTAAAAACAAATGTTATAAACTTAATTATGAAAAAAATTGCACTGAACTAGGTATACTTACTTTTTTCTCACTGCTTAACTTTTTGCAAATCTCTAAGTGTCACAAATGTCAAGTAAACTACTAGCAAAGAATTTTTAATTAAAATACTCAACTAAATTATAATTAATTCTGCAAAACGAAAAACGGTATTAAAATTTAAAAATTTGTAATTAACTCCGTTAAAACTTAAAAAAAAATATATCATGATGTATGTATCCTAAAAAAACTAGCACTGTTACTTATCTGTTGTATCTTACACAAAAAACGAAAATAAAGAAAACAACATATATTATGAAACAGTAACTATTACTTATAAACAGGCGTAAGGCTCTTTTTAAAATATATAAACTTTAAACTAATGTACTATTTGTAAAATAATGATGCATAAAAATAAAACTCTATATTTGGAACAGTTTAGAGTGTAAATGCCCTAAAAAACAATTTAAACAGTTTCAACTGTAAACTAATAACTGTAAAAAACATAATGTTTTAAAAGAAAATCAAGCTAGAAACTAAAAATCTAGGTAAACATTGGTTGAAGAACGTGAAAAACCTCAATTATTTTAATATCTTTTTCACTGTAGAAAGCAAACTAATCTCTTAAAAAGCTAGCAATTTTGCGTTTTGCCTTCTCGCGCTGTTAGTTCAAGTCTTGTAGCTCTCGTTTTCTAACATCTTCCTTCTTAATTACTTGTTATTCTTTCAAGCTTTCTTGTTTTCTTTTTTTGCAAAATAGACTTTTGTATATATTAAAATTTCACTATGGGAGTGTCCTTGCCAAAGATCATCAACACTAAAAATATTAGAAACAACAACTACTTGTTCAAATAGGGTAATAGTTTAACATGTTTCTAGAAGAATTTTGCATTTTTAGTCTGACTTTATAAAGGTTTTTTATTTAATTTTACCATTTGAAGGCTTTGGAATTTAATTATTTTGTAAGTTTTGCAAATTTATTCAGACTTTAGAGGATTTTTTGTTATACTTTTAGAATTTTAAGGCTTTAAAAATTAATGAATTTTGTAAATTAGAACTGACAAATTCTGACATTTTGTCCTAAAAATACTGACTTTTTGCAGTTTTAATCATTTTGACCCAAAAAACTGACTTAGCCTGATCCATGGAAACCCTGTCTTAATCGAAAAGCTATGAGAGCACACACAATATAGTTTTAAAATTCCTAGCTAATTAGGAATAAATCAAAATTTAACCATTTTAATAGTTTCACCGCCTTTTCCAATAATAAGTCCACACTTGTCAGCTGGAATTTGCATTTCTACATTTTTCTCATTAGGTCCATCTCCCATTGCTCCTATTCCATTTCCGACGGTACCAGGAATTTCACCTCCTGCTTTTGACCGGGAAATAATTTCATGAAGCATGTTTCTGCAGACTCTGCAAAGTAATTAAATATTGACTCTTAAAATTTAGAAGCATTTCATTTGAAATGAAACAAATTTATATGCTTTATAAATGAATTTTCTTTTTTTTTTTGTATAAAGCTAATGGGTAGTCATGAGAAAGTATTAACTGTGTGTTATGTTAACAAATTTATATTAATTAGCAATTAGTATTTTTTTTATTGATGATCAAAAAAGTAATAAAATTTACATTATGATTGTAGTTGTTTATCAAAAAATCAAAGTTCTCAACTTCAGTGAATGAGATTAAATATAAACATAAGTAAATATGAATAGCTTATAAGTAGAAGATAAAATAATTATCATAGAATTAATGTTCATACTTGATCATATTTCGCATTAAAAAATTTACTTTTACACCTCTTGTATAGAAAAAAAAAGTTGTGAATATTGCGAACACGTCCAAAAGTTAAATTACTTTATTTTTAACTATAAAATTTTAGGATGTCTTTGTCAAGGCCATATCTCGAGCCATGCTTTTGTTCTAAGTGATTAGACATAAAATAAGTTTGTTTCATCCCAACTAAATCAGTTACCAAAAAAGTTAAAAAGCTTAAAAAAATTAAAAACAATGATTAAACAAAAACTAAACATTTTCTGTTCTTAAAAATTTATAATTTAAAAAGATGTACACCTCTTGGAATAATTCTACAAGACCTATTTTCTTCTTCATTTTTAAACCAATCTTATTTAAGTTTTTACATTCAGTTTTACATTACTAACATTTAAATCATTTGAATGTAGGATTTTTTTATTTTGAAAAGATTAATTTTTGAACAAAAAAATCTTTTTCTATATTCATTTTTAATATTTTTATGTTATAATATTTTTTAAATTCTTATATTTAAATTTTTTTAACCTGTATAAGGAATGTTTTCTGAAAATTTGAAGTTTCTAGCTAAAAAGTTTAAGATAATGTATTTTAATTTAACTTTAAAATTTCTGAGAAAAATTACAATAAAAAGTTAGTAGTCTACACATTTCTATTGGAAATTTTTAATAATATATACGTGATTTAAAATTTAAATATTTTTTATAATGTAAAAAACTGGCTTGTAGATTTAATTTAAAACTTTCACATAGAAGTTAATTTTAAACTTAGTTAATAAAAATGTATTACTTCCACTATTCCTATAAAAAAAAACAGCTGCAAAGTTAAGAATTCAACTAATAATTTGCATAAAGACTACGAAGAAGTGACAAAATGTAACTGTGCAACGTAAAAAATAACTAAAAATAAATGGACTCAATTTCATTTGAGTTCTAACATAAAACAAGCATGAGTTTCTCAAAAATCTTTAAATTGGCAAGAATTAGAAAAAAATAAACTAGCAAAAGTATGAGGCAACCTTGTTTAATGACATGGGTGGGGGCAATTAAAAGTCTTCTTTGAAAATTATACCTTTTTTTACATAATTAATTTAGCTACCAGTTACTTATTACCGCTTGTTAAGGCCATAGGGGGGTGAGCCATGTTTTTTACAAGTTGATCTTATTTCATAGAGTTTTTACTAAGCTTCAAGTTGCCTTTTACCATTTCAAAAAATTCAAACTTGTTTTTGAGATATGACAGGTCAAAGTCGGGCCGCATAATAGGTTCCTTATGAGGAGGGAAAACTAAAACAGCGAAAAAAGACTATTATGCTTAAAATCTATCTCATCCTACATTTTTCAAGAAATCTTCTTCAAACTTTCACAGTCTAACCTTTATACAATAATAAAAAAATTTGAATAAAAACTCCTTTACAAAATTTTTTTTTTTAATTTTATGATAGTTTTTTTTTACTTTTTTATTTATTAAAATTCATAAGTATTGTTTTTTTTAAGTGAGCAACATTTCCTAAAAATCTGAAGAAGATTGCTTGAAAAATGAAGGAGATAGATTTTAAGTTATTTTTTAAATTTCTAAGAAAATTGATCTCTAAAAATTTGCAGTTCATACGTTTGTATTGGAAAGTTTTTACAAAAAATAAATTATTTCATAAATTATTTGAAATTTTAGAATTTTATAAAAACTGGCTTGTAGTTTATAGCTAAAGTTTTCAAATAAAAGCCAAAGTTATTTTTTGCCTTTTACCCTATGACCTTATATTCAAAGTTTATTATTAATGCAATAAAAAAATCTGATATTGCAAAAAATTTGGTGAACAATCAGAGTTGTGCTGAAAATTTTAATTTGGAGAGATTTTTGATAATTAAAAGTTGTTACAGCGTGTTTTACTTAGTCAAAATAGAAGCTCTATGTATTTTAATTAGAAAATCTACCCTTAGTAGGAAAAAAGAATTTGACTATAGTTTTGCTTTATTTGCTTAATGCTCTTTTTGGTGTTTATATATTTGTATTTATTTAGCTCTAATAATTAGTATTTTGACCAGTTTTGTGTAATTGACTTTGAATGTAATTAATATGTTTATGATGATTACTACTGTTACTATACAGTTAAATTTATCTTTTATTAATTGCTATGTATCCACTGATGAAAATAGCGTGAAACATATCTGGATTTTTGCACTGAGTATCTTTTGTATATTGTTTAGAACTCAAAGTAACTTTAAGATATAAGTTATTAAAGTTAGAGAGTTCAATAGGTTTTCAATGAGAGGCACAAACTAAAGAGACAAAAAAAAAGACTATTTCACTAAAGTTATATATCTTCCTTTCTTCCTTCTTTAAGTTTTAAAGCTATTGTTTTAAAACTTTGTCAAAATAATCTTAAATAAATTATTAGCAACTTGTAAAAAACATACGTTTGATTTTTTTCATAAAAAATTAAATAAAAAATTATTTTCAAGTTTTGGTCATAACATTTTTATGTTTTTTTTTTCAAATATCTGCTTTCTGCAATTTGATTGTAATATTAAAAAGTACAATTCCTAAAAAATTTAAGTGAATTGCTTTAAAATCAAGGAGAAAATAGATTTTAGTGATTTTTTAATCTAAGAAATTAACCTTCAAATTTTTTTTATTCCGTATGGTTGTTTCAGACTTTTTTACAAAACTGGATATATATAATTTTTTTTTTGTTCTTTAAAAAGTATTTTATAGTATATACTTTAAGCTTTCAAATAAAGGTCAATTTTAATTTCTGTAAAAAATAAAAAATAGTTTTGACTTTTAAATATAATGTAAATTTTATTCACTATCAACTACTTTTTTTAGCTAGACTTTTAAGCTAAATTTATAAAAACTTTAACAATTTTGTGATACTAACAGCAACAAGCATTAGCTTAATGATAAATAAATAATACTGTTTAAGTTATAGTTTAAAATTTGAATAATGACTATGAGTATGAATTTTATTATTTGTTTTTTTTAATTAAAAGACAATTACAAAAATCAAAATAAATCTACAAACTTTAATTTATTGTTAGTTAAAGGCTTAAGTTTTAATCACAATATGAAAATATACATATTTTATTTACTCTATTTGTTCTTGAGTTCCAGAGAGAGTGCATGGTCTTTCTTTTGTTCCTGGAATGCTCTGAGTAATTTGAATGCGACAACCTGTTTCCCTTTGCATTCTCATTATGTTTTCACCTCCCCGACCAATAACTAAAAAAATTATAATATTGATTTACAGTATGACATAAAAATTTAGCTAAAGAGCCTAAATACTTTTTTTACTTAAAGAACTAAATTTCATTCCATTTTTTGTTGCTTAAGTAATAAAAAATTACCTAAAAGCAGCAGACTTCTAGCTGATAGAAAAATCAATGTTTATAAAACTACATACTTTATTTTGTAGAAAAACAGTATACTAACTGAATAAAATTAAATAAACAAGTAATAATCATTAAAAATAACAGTTATACAAATTATAAATAAATACAAACAATTAAAACAACTAAAAAATACTTAAGCATTTATAGAAATGCTACTCTGCGGTGAAGATATAAAAGACTTAAATAAAGAAGTTGCTACAGAAATTAAATTATAACCTGAATACTTGAATATTTCCGATTAAGCTTTGCAAAAAACTAACAATGAAAAAGATGAATTTTTTTGAACTTTTGCTGAATATAATATAGTTTAAAAAAAAATATTTTATCAAAACTACACATTTAATTTACACAAAAAAATAATAATTTGTATCCATAATATAATTTGATGAAAAAATAATAAAAACATAAAAAAATCAGACTTGAATAGATACCACAACTGAAAGGATTCATTTCTGCAAAAAGTCAAATGCAAAAAACCTGAGTATATGAGAAAAAAAAAATTATTAAATTTAAGTCCAAAACTGAAAAAATTAGAAGTAGTCAAGCTTTGAATAGTTTAAAAAACTATAATATTAAAAAGTTCTATAATAATAGTCTTTATGCATCGAAAAATCATTACATATTAAAAAAAGAAAGCAATTAATTAATTTATGTTGATTTCATAGTTATCAAATCAGAATTATCCCGAGTTTTGCAAAAAAGCTTCAAAAAATCCTGAGTGACCCTGATTGTTAAAACAATCAGAAAAATTTTAATTTATTCTAAATAAGTGGGAACCTCTTAGTTCTTAAATAGTTTTAAACTTAAAAACATCAAACATTAGAAATTGTATGTCTTGACCTTAAAATAAAACCCTTAAATAAACTAGTTTTTTACCCCAAAGGAATAAACTTGAGTTCTAATAAAAACCTATCGAAAATCAAACTACATAATCAAAACTACTGGCCTAAGCTAAAAATGTCCTATACTATATAAAAATTTCAAACTATCCTTGTAAGACTACCAGGGGAGTAAAGTCCACTCTTTGAGTCAAAAAAAAAACTATTCTAAATGACTTGATCTGTCCTAAGTCCCTGAGCTTTTTTAAATCCTTTAAAGATATCTTAAATAATCTTTTTTTTTATTAAATAAACTTTTCAAAATCAATAACAATCAAGTTTTTGAACAAAATTGGTAATAAAATATCAAAATATTAAAACTAGAAGAACTAAATCTCATTCAAGATCTAGAAAAAACAACTCTACTGAGAAAAAAGCTTAAAACTATCCCGAGTTTTCTATTCAAAAATAGAACTGGTCTGAGTCATCTTAGGTTTTTTTTTTTTTTCATTCTGAGTGTGTGGCAATCCTATGTTACCTTAAACTAGTTTTAAAATAAATAAATAAAAATTCTTGTATATAATATATAACTTGTAACTAATATGTTTTTTGGAGTTTATTTTTTAATTAAATGGATTTTTGCCAAATTTTAAAATTCAAAGTTACATTGCCCCCTGTTTATAATATTTTTTTTGTTTTTTTGACATTAATTTTTTTTGTTTTACAAAGACCAAGACGAATAAAAACTTGTAGAAAAAAATACAATTAACTCAATTTATTAAAACAGTTTAATAATTTTATTATCTATTATATATAAAGTTTGACTCACTTAATCCAACTAAATCATCTGGAAGCCTCATAGTATCACTTATTGTACTGTTGAAAAATTCAAGCTACTAATTCATGAAGTAATGAATACTAATTTTACTTCTTAAATTAAGAAAATAATTTTTTTAAATGATAACAAGTATTATACAAGTATTATGGTTACTGTTAGAATACTTATTTTATAAAACTTGTAGCTGGATTACTTTGATATTAAAATTAGAAAACAAAAATTAAAATTCTTAAACAATTACTTAACTGTTATCTAAAAGTTAGTTGAAAATAAAATTTATAACAAAACCTCAATACCATATTAATATCTACAATAAACATATATTAAAAAAAAATTGTGTTTGAAATAAAACAATTAAGTGTTTAGAGCAAAATTGAAAATAAAATCACAAGCTATACTTTTATTAGTTTCTAATTTAACATTATTATTTTCAAGTTTTTTAAAATATTTAAACTTGTTTCAAATTATTTTTTAATGCAAATTCCTTTTTTTTAATTCAAAAAATATGTATACATACTTTAATTATACTTAACATAAACTAATTAATCAGTGTTTTAGAATATTTGTAGCATAGAACTGTGTTAAAATTTATAAAAATCATAATTTGGCAAAAAAAAATGGTTGCCACTTTTTGAGGCAAAACAGCCAGTCTACTAGGAAACCAAAAACTAACTGAGTTGGCCAGAGTTTAAAAGGATAAAAACATAAGCTAAACTCTGAAAAAAATTACTGTTGAAAAAGCATAAATATTTATACACACCAAAACTAATAACAAAGGACTTAAAAAAACCACTGAAAAAAATCAAATACAAAAAAACTAGCAAGAGTTTTGCAAAGAGTTTATACTAGTCTGTCATTTTTAAAGACTTCTTATCAGAGGACAGTTAAAGGACAGTTCTGATTTTAAATCAGAACATTATCTGAGAAAAGTTACTGCACATAGTGGGCTGGCAAACAACCTCTGACTATTTTAGTGACTAAAACTAAACCAAGGATTTAATTTAAATTTTTAGAGCTGGGCTTCTTCTTTTAAAAACTGGGTTTGCTTCTATTCAGCTTTAAGTACATTAAAAATTATGTAAGCTTAAATGTATCAAACTTCTAAAACGTTGAAGTTAATAAACAAGTCAAAAAAAAACTATGTCAAAATTCAGGCCTACAGCAACTGCTAAAAAATACATTTAAAGCATTTATACAAATACATTTTTTAAGTTTTTTTTTTCAGTTTAAATTTAACTTTTAAAAGTCAAAATTTTTTGAATATTTAACAAGAAGAGTATAATATTTCTCATTTAAAAAAACTACTATTGTTTCAAAAGATCATTGGTGTAAATAGTTTTAGGCAATAAAGGGTATTTTTAAGAGATAATATCTCAATTGCCTACCACTAATTTTTTTTTTATGTTTTAGCAAATGTGGTAAGGATTCTACAAACAAACTTACAAAAAAATTTATCAATAAGCATATAACTCAATTTATAGGTTTTTACAAGCAATATTTTAATGTCTTTTTTTTTTGAAATAACATCAATTTTTTAATTAACAAAAAACTTAAAATTTTAATTTTAAATAATTTTATACTACTTTTAAGCAAAGTTGTAAAAAAAATTAATTATAAATAAGTGTTACAGTTATTTTTCTGTAACTTTCTGCAAGCAAATTTTTGAATGAAGAATTTAGAGTGGGTTTTACACCGTGAAAGGCAAAAGTTTGTTGGACTTAAACTTAAATAACTTCTTAAATAATCAAAGCAGAAAAGTAACAAAACCAATTTTGAACAAAGAAATGAAGTCCTATCTAACTATATTTAACACTTAGTTGAGTTTTCTATTCAGCAAAATTATTTTTACAGTCTATGGCCGCTTGAACCCCCTTTTTAGTCAAATTTGCTGCACATACAATTATGAAAGTTTGTATACATATTACTGAAGACCTTTATGTTATATTATTTACTTTTTAAGAAAAGTCCATCCAGTAAATGGGATGTCATAACAAAAAATGGAGTTTTAAAAATTAAGGCAAATACTTTTTTATGAATCAACTTGAAATTAAATAATATAAGGTTATGGTCTCCATTAATATGTATACAGGTTAGGCAGTAACTTTAAGAATATTTAGGTTGTTGATCAGAACTGTCTTCCTACTATCTTCAAATAAGAAGCCTATGAGTTTTTAAAAAGGCTCAAACTAGCCTTAGTTATACTGAGTAGGCTGAGTGTGTGGCAACCCTGATAAGAAATAAACATTAGATTCAATATAAGTATTTTAAAAAACTCTTGCTTTGTTCTACTAACTTTTTTCCTTAGGATCTTTAATCACTAACACTCTAACTATTTAAAGATCATATATAGTTGTAGTAATAACTTTATTTTGACTTTTTTAAAAATAAATATTAAGTTAAAAAACCTAATTTAATTTACTCACCCACTTCCTTGCATGTTTGTAGCAGTGTCTGCTGGTTGCTCTGCTGCAAACATCTTTTCAAATAGCTCTCTGTTTATAGGTTTTTAATTTATGTATATACACATTTTTTTTAAATTTCAAAAGTATTCAAACCCATGTATAAGTAATACTTCTTTGAAAAATTATTTTTAATCATGTAAAAGTTTAACAAACTGTATTTAAAATACAACTTAAATATAAAAACACTAATGACTGAGTTTATTTAAAGGAATGACAATATTTTATTTTAAATAAAGTTTTATAATTAAGTACATTTAGTTTTATTTTAAAAAAATTACTATGTTAAAAAGTGTCAAATTCTTAAATTTAGTTATAGGCATAGGGGGAGGGGGGTAAAACACTTTTTTAGAAATTTGATCTTATTTTATATAGTTTTTACTAAGCTACAAGATGCTTTTTAGAGATTTAAAAGTTCAAAATAATTTTTGAGATATAGCCGGTCAAAAAGTCAGAGGCAACAAACGGATCCTTATGGGAGGTGCAAACTAAAACAGCAAATAACTAAAAATCACTAATAATTTATCCCCTCCTACGTTTTAGAGATAAGTAACTCAAATTTTCAGGAAATGTTCCTTGCAATATTTAGAAAATTCTGTCTGAACAAAATTTTAAAAAAATTAAAAAAATTAAGTTTTAAAACAAAATAAACAAAATTTATTTTGTTTATTTTATATGTATATTTTTTTTTTTTTTTAATTCTTTCCGACAAAAATTTGTAAATATGTCAAGGAACACTTCCTAAAATTTTAAGGTAGTTATCTCAAAAAACTTAGAAGATATTTTTTAGTGAAATAGTCTATTTTTGTTGTTTTAGTTTGCGCCACCCATAAGGAACCTATTGTTGCCTCCCACTTTGACCGGCTATATCCAAAATATTATTATGATTTTTTTAATCTATAAAAAGCATCTTGTAGCTTAGTAAAAACCATATAAAATAAGATCAAATTTTAAAAGTGTTTTACGCCTCCCCCCTATGCCCTTAATATTTATTTACTATATGTGTCACCACTGGGTTTCAATTCTGTTACTTTAACCCAAAGAGTTGTCAATCATGTCATTAGGGCCCCTACACCATTAGATCATTTCAAAAAACTAAATGATGTTAAAATACTACACAATAATTTAATGAGTTAGGATGTCTAAATAAAAAGTTCAGGAAAAACTGAATTTAAGGAAGTAGTGTGTAAATAGACTGTTCAGTCATTGAATAAACATTGTTTAATTTTAATATTAGGACACTAGTAGTTAACCTTTTTTTACAAGAAAAATATTTCAACTAGTTTAAGCAAATAAACATTGCATAATAAAGAATTCTGGTAATTACCTAGGATGATGTTGCACCAATATCAAACTGAAAATATATTATATTTGACATCTTTTTAACTGTAGTTATATGCTAACAATCAATATTTAAAGTCTAATATGTTTAATCTAAAAAGATACTCTATTTTAAATAAACTATATATACACATAGTAGGAATTAAATTTATTTATGATAAACTAAAAATTTTAATCGACTTTATTTTACAATATCTTAATCAACATAAAGCAATGTATTGACATAGTTGCTTTATGTTGTTAAAAAAAATATTAAATATTTGAGTTTTATTAGTTTATAACAAATAAGTATAATTTTATTAAACTATTTATAAAGTATTTATTTTAGCCAAAAAATATGGTTAAAAATGACATTGAATGTAATTTATTTTCAGCTTGATATTGGTGCAACATCATCCTAGGTAATTAACAAAATTCTTACTTAAAGAGCTAAATTACTATTAGAAAATATAATTAAAATGAATTTAAGTGTGTAAATCATTCTTTTTTTAAGTAGATTTGATATTTTTATGACTATTACAGAAGTATAGTTTTCACTACTAATATTAATAGAGAATCAAATTTTATATGAAACAAAAACCTATAATTTAAACCTATCCAAACCTTATTATATCTTATAATTTGATAACTACTTAACTTAGTTCTTAAAAGTATATTATCATACTTTGTATGTAATTTATAACATTCAAAGTAGACAAAAATATAAGTTTTGTAAGACATAAAACAATCAAAAATTGATTGTAAATAAAATACCATTTTAACAAAATTAAATTTCACCTTGTTTATTGAAATGTTAGTAATATGTTCAGTATGCATTAAAAAGCTTATTTATAAAACATAATGTTTGTGCGAAATGGTTTACAGAAATAAGTAGTAAGAGGAAGATATGATGATAACCATATTATTGTACTTCTATACTACTTCAATTCTAATTTTTAATATTTATAACTTTTTTAAGTTTAGGACTATCAAAAAAAATTATTAATCCTTTTACGAACAACAAAAATTATTAAATACAATTTAGAGTTTAAATAACTGAATAACTATTTATTTGTTACATTTTGTTAAAGATAAAAGTATGTTTTTAGTCTTTTTTTATCAATATGCTGGTTGATATTTTTGTTTCAACATTTAGAAAAGAAGCCATTATTTTTTTTATTTGCACACAAGTAGTTTTATAGATCGTAAACAAAATAACTTTAACATATAAACCTTAGTACATTTCATTATATATATTCCCTAAAACTGACGAACGTAAACTTAGCTTGACAGCGTTTTTTATGAATTTTATAAAAATGTCCAAACTTTAGACCCAATTATTTTCCTTATCTTAATATCTAATTAAATTCTTTTTTTTTCTAGAGAACGGTCCTTTGTCTTAAATTAAAAAATAAAATCCCATTGGATTGGGGTTTGACTTTTTGAGTGAGGCCCCTTTAAAAAATTTGAGTTTTTTTGCTATTTTTTATTTAGACAAGCTTTTCTCAAAAAATAATAATGTTTTATGAACTTTTTTTTTAAACATATTTATTAGAATGGGTTTTTTGTTGTTGTAATTTTTTTTTTTTTATATCATAAGCATGAATAATTTTTTCAAAAAAATTCCAATTTTGCACGATTATTGTTTTTTAGATATACAGCGTTTTATGCAAAAATAAAATATTTTTTTAATAATCTTTTTTTTTTAACAGACTTGTTTAGTTGTGTTTTATGATGTTGTGATGTTTTTTCCCAGTTTATTATTGTTTTTAAAATACATGACCCATACAAGTTTTACCTAAATTCTTAGCATTTAGCAACACTGTTTGAGGGATTTCTTGCTCAAGTGCTAAGAGTTTAGGTAAAACTTGTAAGGGTCATAAATTTTTAAAACAATAATAAACTGGGAAAAAACATCACAACATCATAAAACATAACTAAACAAGTCTGTTAAAAATAAAGATTATAAAAAAAATGTTTTATTTTTGCATAAAAAGCTGTATATCTAAAAAACGATAATCGTGCAAAATTGGAATTTTCCTGAAAATTTACTCAGGCTTATGGTATAAAAAAAAAACTACAACATCATTAAACCCATTTTAATAAGTATGTTTAAAAAAAAATTGAAAAAAAATCTTATTTTTGGAGTAAAGCTTGTCTAAATAAAAAATAGAGAAAACTCAAAAATTTTAAAGGGGCCGCACTCAAAAAGTCAAACCCCAATTCAATGGGATTTATTTTTAGTTAAAGTCAAAGGAAAGGACTGATCTCTAGAAGAAAAACAAAAGATTTTAATTAGCTATTAAGATAAGGAAAATAATTGGGTGTAAAGTTTTGACATTTTTATAACATTCCTAAAAAACGCTGTCAAGCTAAGTTCACGCTCGTCTAAAATTGTTCCTAAAAGCGTAAAGTATATCTACGCACTTTTGACCTAGGTTCAACATGCTAAGTTAAGCAGTTAATTGTACACTACAAAATTATAGTGGGCAAGGCAATGTACAGCCTGTAGGCCAGATACGATACTCATAAGGAAATTTCCGGTCAACACGTATTTTTTATTTTAAAAACAACTAAATAAATAAAAAAGGTTTTTTAATGACAAATACTGAAATAAGTGGTCTGGGTTTGATTTTCAATATAAAGCTAGTGCTTTGAAAAATATATATACTTGCAATCTTGTGCTTTTAGGCTATTTTTAAGTTTTATAGTATAATTATTGAAAATAATGCAGCCCTCGGACAAATTTTTTAAACTATTCCGTTCCGGCCCACAAAAGACTTTTAATGGTAAATTTGGTCTGCCAACTAAAATAATATCTCGTTCTTTTTACTATAGGTTTTAAAAATAAATCTAAATTGTATGATACATAATTTTTTTTAAATCCCTAAAAGTTTATTTTATGATCATAAACGTTTACTAATTTATAAAAATTACAAAGCATTAAGTTTTGAAAAAGAAATTAACACATCGTATAAAATAAAACAACAAGCAAACAAACAGTAAGATAGAGGAATAGAAGTAGTAACGTAGACATCAGACTAACAAATCAAATAAAGTTATCACACAAATTTAGTTTCTTAAACCTAAGTAAATAATCTAAAATAAATTTAAAGAAATAATTAAAGTAATTTAGAGATCAATGCTAATAAACCAAATAAACCAAAACTTTCTGCATAAATTTAATTCCTTAAGACTTAACTAATAACTTGTTAATGGTGCTAAACACAATTGTTGAAAATTTTAATAACAGTTAACTTAACTGAATTCAAAAAACCATATGCTAGAGCTATTCATACATAGCGCACAACTTAAAAAGGCATAAAGCGCTTTAAAGCTACGGTAGTTGTTTTTTTAGAAAAAATGTTTTAAAACCGTTCAACCTTTGAAACAAACTATTTACGTTGTTTAAGAAAAAAATTGGATTTTTGATATAATTTAACAAATACACTAACAAAAATTGATCGTATTATTTAGTTTTTAAAACTAGTTTCTAGATAAATTTGAAAACTTATCATTAACAGTTTAATAAGACTTGAGTGCTTTTCTCCTAAGAAACCTACAACTAAAATTGTAAAATGTCATTAAAAACATCTTTACTACTTTCTAAGCAAGATACTGGTAATCAAACTGAGCTTTTAATGAATACATTAAAAAAGGAAAAAAAAATGTTAACGTTCACAATTATAGCTAACGGATTGGTTTGAAGAAAGACCTTACGGTCATCGAGCCTCCTCCATGATGGTAAATGAATTTTGAGCAGTTTTAAGTAACACAATAATGAAAATGAAACTTCAAATCAAATCTTTTTTTTTTATCTAATTAAACTAAATAACAAATTTAAATCTAAATAAAAATTTTTCACTCTTATTTAAACATTTTCTACCGATATTAACCATGCAAACCATGGCACCACACCTTCTCCTCCCTTATATTTCGATTTCTGCAATAATATTTGTTCACATTTTTCATTTTTTCATTTTACAAGAGCAACCACGAACATGCAATAAATAGTTCAATGACAAAACAAAAAGGGAGAAGTCGTAAAATTACAATAAATAACTTATTTCTGGTCGTTTCGATATATAAAAATAAAAAAGAATACAAACAAAAACTGTAGAGTATAACACATTTTAAAAATAGTAAACAAGCTAGTTGTAATTGTTGCATAGATAAAAAGTATTTTAAAATAACTTTCTTTATCTGTGTTGTTCATCGAAAAATTTAATATTTATCTTAGATCAAAAACACCCCCATAAAAAAATAAACTATCTACTATTTTCCTTAGTACAAAAAGTTTTAAAGAAAATACAATTAAAAAAAACTAAGGAAAATTTTAAGATTCGGACTTATATATATTAAGATTTAACTGAAAAACTTAAAATCTAAAAACTTTCCGTTTATGTCTAAAGACCGCTTAGTATTATATTTTTCGTTGTACAAAGTAAACAAAACATTAATTTATTTTTAAATCAATTTTTTGAAAATTTTGTTAATGTATTTATAAGTTTTCCATAAAATATGTACTTCTTATGATATTTAAGTAAATAAACAACTTATTATACAAAAAGAAATCAGTATTGTTTCAGAAGTTCACAGTTGCAACTGATTAGTTTAAAAAAAAATTTCAAAAAAATTCAAATTGAGTTATTTACTTAGTATATAAAAACACAACAAAAGAAGCAGTATATTTTCGTAAAGATGAGTAAAGTGAATTTTTAACCTTCATATGCGTGTAAATTTTGCAACCGGTTCAGCGAAGTATGAAACACAGAGTTGCTAATTTGATAATACACAGTAAAAAGTAACTCACTTTAGATAGTACATAAGAAAAAGTTTACTGGAACAAATACCACAACAATTTTCTACCAATTTGATTTGAGTAGTACGATTCCAATAGATCTTATAATTAGTTTTAAATCACCTTAAAATTATATACAATTAGTATTGTTAAAAAAAGAATATACATTTTTAGAAGCGTTCCTTAAATGTTTAATTTAAATTTAAAGCTTTATATATAAACAAATAACAAAACAGTTTTAACTGTAGATTTTTAAACACGAAAAACGGTACTCAAAATAACAACCAGATTGAATCCTAAATTTTTGAAACAAGCATCTAATTTCTAAAGTGTCGTGTTACTAAGTGTATTAAAAATTAAAAAGTATATCAAAAAACTAACATAGCTAAAACTCCTTTGTTTAAGATCAACTCAATTAAGTTCGTTTTAGTTAGTTAAAATTAAGAAAAAAGTAGTATTTTTTGCACGAACAGTCATTTTTGAGAGAAGCGTCACTTTTGCACGGCGTCAGTTTAGCACGGATTTAAACTTTATATATTTTTTTAAATTCTAATACTATCACTGTTATCCTTATCCTTATCTTTGGTTAATTTTACGTATTAATTACTCCTTTTACTTATGTTTTTCTTTACTATCACTGTTAACCTTATTCCTTATCCTAAGTAGAATAGCAATTCCGTCTGCCGACAAAACCTTCGGTAAAATTGACCATCTGTGCAAAAGTGACTCCGTGCAAAATTGACGACTCGTGCAAAACTGGCCCGTATCGATTTTTGATAGTATATAACTCAAACAACTAAATAATCTTTTTTCAAAGCATAACTAAAAGTTTTTGTTTTTTTTTTTCTCTAAAAGATATAAACATTTTTATTTAAAAATTTAACGACTTTAGTTACAAAATTTTCATGCACTCATTAACAAATATTTCAGATAATTGTGAAAAGTATAGAAGCAAGTAAGAAGAAATATTTTTACTTAAAAAGTTTTAACATGTTTATCTTTTGATCATATTGTCTGTTATTATATTTGAAGTACAACTTTAAAGAACATCATAGCATTTTTTGTACATAATCAAGTATACATTTTTAATTTTGAGGAAAAAAATCAGTTTATTATAATAGTGCGATTATTTGAAATTATAAAAACGATACTTGACTAAATGTAAAGTACTGTTATACTTGGTATAGATTCTACCTGTTTTTTCACAATTTTGTTACTTTATTTAGTGCAATTAATGTCGATAAAATTAGAATAAAATGAAAAACTTTAATTTTTCATAGCTTCTTGCATCTTTTTAGACCAGGGTTTCCTAAATTAAGCCAAGTTGCCCCCTTGGGGACCATTAAAGAAATTTAGGGAGCTATAACCGATGGAAAGGTGACCACGTTGGGTAAAGGACATATTAAGGTGACAACTTGAGAAACTTAACACAATAATATTATTACTGCATTACTGAGTAATAAAACTGTATAAGACAAGACTACTTAACCGGATTTATCGGTTATATAGGTTAGTAATTAAATGTTATAAATTTAGTAACAAGTTGTATATAAAACCAAAAGCTTCTAAAAGTAAGTATACTAAATAACTCGTCGAATATTAGAAACGCAAAAACTAACAAAATTAGTTTTTGATCTTGATAAAAGAGACTAGTTTTAACTGAAATAAAAGATTTACGTTACAATTAAGTCTAAACGTATATATAGAACACGACAAATATTTAAAACTACTTTATATCTATAAAACACATAAAATGACACTAACGTTTTCAACAACGATTGGATATTCCGGGGAAATCCCGTTTAGTGAAACCACTCGGAATTTAAGCTGAAAGATAAATTGGGGCGACTTTCTCCGGATTTAGGATTGCTAAACAGTTTTGGTCAGGCGAATAGCTTACTGTACGACTTTTAAAGCTTCTTGACTGAGCTTCTAACTTGATGATAATTACAAAATTATGCAACAGAGGACGTAACAATCGGAAAACTTTGTAACCTCGTAGCTTTATAAGAAACTAATCAAAGACGTTGTTTATTTGTAACTTTGTAACTTTATAAGAAACTTTGGCCAGGGGGTTAGCTAACTTCGTCTCGTACAATACGAAAGCCCCTGCATTAAGCACAATAAGCTTATATGCAGAAATGATTCGAGAGATTTGTTTATTTTTGCGGAAACTTCATATAATTTAATCCAGTACTTATAGAAAAACCTCCCAAGGCGGAAATAAGTCATATATTTTGAAAATGCGGCAAAAATTACAAACTTAAAAGATAATAATTATTTTATATTATATGAAAAGGAGAGTTAGAGCATACTGTTTTTACAAGGCCATAAGCAGTAAAGAGGCTACAGCTGGGCAATGAGGTCATAATTTGAATTTTATACTAGGTATTCTGTAGTTGATGATGAAAAAAAAGGTCTTAAGCGGTTTTAATGGTAGTGTTTTGAGATATATTGTTTTGAGAAATATAATTGGGGGCTATAGCTTTTTTAACTTCTTTAAAGAGGGCCTTTTGAAATAAAGTTTGGGAAACTCTGATTTAGACAGTATACCACAACAAAAACTATTTATAAAGTTATAATAGCTACAGGTTTTATAATATTTCTAGTTATAAAATGATACATGAGTATTATTTAAATTAAAATTTAAAAAAATAATAACTTTTTTACTATGACATTTTAAAGAAGTTATGTTGTTAAAGGATACTAAGTTCAGGTGTGACAATTTAAATAGTTTCTTAGTCGATAATATGATTTATTTAACAATTAATACCTTAGAAATAGGATTCACAAAGGCTCAAACTTAGGCAACTCATTTTCCGACATTTTAGATTTTGACTATTGTAAGGTATCTATTTTGAAACTATTAATTTTAAAAGCTTATTACTTCTATCGTCGTTATTGGTTGGACTTTTAAATATCTAAATACTTTTATAAGATATTCCAAGAATAAACTTATAAAATCATAGGAATATGGTTATTTTACGTATTTTTTAAAACATCATTAAAAATTTTAAAACTATTACCCACTAAAATTGTACTAATTAGACCTTCTGTTCCATGTTTATTTCTTTGATTTCAATTTATTTTTTGTGATACGACCCTAAAAATTTCATATAAATAATACAATTACCAAAACTTTAGTTTTCGTAGTTTGAACCTTTATTAAATTTTACGTAAACATATAAGCTTTTTTTTTAATAATTAAAAACAATTTGAAGTTTATAAAGGAGAAAATAACTTAGATTTTACTTTCTTCACAAGATGAAATTTTAGTAGGTTAAACATGCTTATAAATTTTATTCTTCTATTTTGTTTGTAATACTTATTTTTCAGTTTTTTATGATACAACACGACTTAACTTTTTTTGTTAGAAGTTAGTTTATTTTTGTAAAAATAAACTATATTATAATATATAGATATTTATAGTAGAATAATGTTATTATAATGCTAGTTTTTAAAAGCATAAAACCTTCATTTTAAAGGCAAAATATTCATGAAATTAAATAGATGTTTTAATTAAAAAAAAATACAGTGCATTAGCCTTAAAACTGTTTTAATAACTAAATAAAGTAACTCATATGTCTGTTTGAATTTAATTTTACAAAAAAAAAACGGCTACTAAAAACAGTGACATTTTCAACTATTAGTATAAGATATATTTTTATTTAAATATTTTATGTCTCCTTTATTTTTGTAATGACATATAATTTAAATGATTCAATTTAAAATTTTATTTTGTAACTTATTTATGTTAGGTAGTTAGGTAACTGTAATTGAAAGGAAGACCATAAGAAATTAAAACTCATAATAATTTGCTAGAATATAAAATATAAATTAGTCAATTTTTATATTAAGTTTAGATTAATCAAACAAAGAATTCTAATTTTGTTTTTTCAAATTGAGTTAAAGTACTATTTTATTAAATCAAAATAATTAATAAATGAAAAAAAAAATCTAAATATTTGCATATAATTTTATTGACATATATACTTTTTATTTTGTTTTGAAGTTTAATTACCAAATTATTTACTTAATACTTGCATGTATACATACATATTTAACTTACAATTTCTAAAATAAAGGTACGGAACAAATTGCTAAATGCTTTTTAGCATGTTTGTAATCTGGCAGTAATTAAATAATTAAAATTCAGTTTTCTTTTTAAGCAGAGTAGTTATAAATGGTGCTCCTTTAAGTCTTGCAATTGTACTACATATACAAGAATTTCACTTTTAAAAAATTTACGATAGATGCATAACAACAGTGTTGTAAAAAAATACTGTAAAAAAGATTAGACATGATAAAAAAAAGCTGTTAATTATTTTAAACTACATTTTGAACTTTCTTGACGCCTCGTTTCGACAAGGAAGCTGCCATTTTTATCTGCTGTAGCCAAGGTTTTTCTGTGAATGAGCTCGAAAGAGCTACGCATTTTATTGCGTGCTGGCGAGAACCCATTCCTCTGTATTTTTGATATTCTAACAATGTTTCTTTCACGGGACAAGGTCTGGTTCCTTGTGTAGACCAGTAAAACAAAGGTCTTTTTCTTGTCTCATTGCTTCGTGCTGGTAGCGGAAATCCAGGGTCCGTGATGCTTTCTCTTTTAAAATCCATAATTGGATGACTGTACAAGTTTTTTGCAGGCCAATTAAGTGTTTTTCTCGGCATTTTGTTTTCAAATGGACTTATTGCTGTATCGACTTCAAAACTAGGAACAAATATACTTTTAGAGCTTTGTTTCGACACTGAAGATCTTTGAATGGTTATGTCTGGAAGTTTAAATGCACTTTCTGGCTTACCTTGATTTTCATTTTGGAAGGTTTTTTCTCGGGTATTAGCTGTCAGAATTTTTCCATTTTTAAGTAATTCTTCGTTCTTACTTGTAACTTTGCTTTGTCTGCTATTGGTCGAGAGTGAAGAGCCAAACAATGAAGAAATACTTGAATTAAATGAAATGGTTTTTGGGTATTTGCTTAAGTTATTGCTTAGTTTATGTCGTTTTGAGATACGTGAAATTTCACGACTTTGACTTTTAGCAGACATAAGAACTGAAATTGCTCGATTAGATGGTGTGAATGACTGCTGGTTTATTTCGTTAAAAGACAAAGAATTTGCTGGTTTTGTTCCGTACCCGTCTACAACCAAGTCTGAAAGCCCGACTAAAGCCCCCTTTTTTCTTGGAACGCCTCTCAATGTTGATTTATTAGTACCGTGTATGAGCAATGCAGCTTTTTTTGCCTTTTCTGTCCACTTCAAGACGCGGCAAAACATTACAAGTGGCAGTGAAAAATTTACTGCTGTCTTACGACCCCATTGTCTAGCCACCAGAAACTCAAAGCAAGCTCGATTTCTATGTTGCATAACGATCTGTGTTTGTTGTAGATTAGATTAGAAAAGTCTAATTTATAATAACAAATGCATATACTATTATTTACTTATTTAAATTATTTAGTTTTTTGATATTGCTATGCAATTTTTATTAACTTGACTTAATTTAAAATAGATGATAGTTTACTCATTAACTTAATTAATGCTTTTTAAAGCGTGTATTAATCTTATTAAAAAAAGTTTTTTTTATTTTAGTAACCAGTAAAGACGGGAACGGGTCAAATATGCACGAAGGGACACTTTGGCACGAAGGAACATTTTTCGACGAAGACACTTTTGCGCGAGGGATAACTTTTGCATCAAGAAACTTTTGCACAAAGAGTCAATTTTGCACGAAGGGTCAATTTTGCACGAGAGTAAAAATATAAAAACAAAAAAATATACAATGAAAAAACAAAAAGGAATAAAAAAGTCACGATCGATGGTAAGGGTTAGGGGTGACAGTGATAGTAAAAGTTAGAAATTAAAAATTAAAATTAAGAATAAACAAACAAAAGATAATTTAAATAAATGAAGAAATTTTTTTCAAGCTGTGCTAAAGTGTTTTCGTACAAAAGTGACCCTTCGTGCAAAAATGTCCCTTCGTGCATATTTGACACCCACCCAGTTAAGACAAAAGCAAGTCGTATTGTGATTTATTTGATGGTGTTAAGACTTTTTCATACCAAAGCCTTTCAAAAAGTAAAATAAACAACAATGTTAATATTAAGTAAATTAAAGAGTTGTGTAAATAAAGTTTGTAAATAAATAAACAATACAAAAGTTTTAACTGATACAGAATTGAAACAAAAATTATTATTATTTTTATTTTTTATCAGTAGGTAATACTTAGTTATGTTATTTTTTTTCACCAGTATCAAGTTTAAGCTTATTTTTGTATTATATTATACATAGATAATTAAAATATATTTTTATGTTATTTTACTTTTGTATCTTAGTTTTTTTCTGAGAACTTGTTTTTCTGTATTGTAATGTAAAATTTTAAAACTTTTAAAAGTTTTAATTTTTCACTTTTTAGTTCGTATGGAAGCTGTATTGCCTTATGAAGATTGTTTAATTTATTGTAGAAGTTATAAAACAACAATCAATTTTACAAGTGTGATCTATGAATATTGTTCATATTATGGTAATGCTCAAACCTTTATTGATAAAAAAGTGAGCTAAAAAATAAACAAATAATCGTTCTTAGTTTAAATAACAATATTCTTTATAATGAGGTTTGTTAAAAAAAATGTGCTAGTTTTTTTACTGTATTTCTTTACTACTTTATAATTAACTGTCTCAAGTACAGTAGTCTTTCTTTTGAGTACGCACTTATACACAACCCAAAACTTTTTACTCAACGACAAAAGCGTACCCAACAAGTTCTGATCAAATTTGTATAAAAAAACGTGTTGAACATGGGTTAAAAGATACTAATGTTATGACTTTAATTTAAAAGATATACTGTCGTTTTATGAACTAAGGCCTTAGCAATAAAAACCAACAGTTTATAAAAAATGAAAGTTTACAACTTTGCAAAGGTTGCTTTAATGTGTGTTATGGTAGACCTGCCACGCTACTAGCGCTAAAGAAACACGGAAAAAGAATCAAATTAAAATTTGAAAATTGTTTTAAATCAGATTTTCATAAAATTAAAAAAAGTTTAAACAATGCTAAAGTAAAGAGAAGTTTTTTTAAAAACTAAATATCAAAATATCAGTAGCTACTGTAGTAGATGAAAAAACTAGTCTGTTACCATAAATAGACAATGACAGCAATAGTGTCTTCTAAAGTGAGGCTCTAGACTAGATCAGGATATTCAAAATTGAGCAACATTGTCCCTTTAGACAGCGGTTTTTAACCTTTTTTCATGTTTTACCCCTTTTTGGAAGGTAATTCCCAAGTTTATCCCCAATATACAAAAAAGTATTCAATTTTGAGAAAAAATTAAATTGTTTAAACTTTCAGCTAATTAAATACAAAAATCGTAACATTTAAAGATTTTTTTAATTTTAAAAAATACAGCTAAATACTAGCATATAAATCAAAAACACAATTAATAAAAATTAATTTACATAACTTGTAATAAAGAAAATCAATCCCCTAAAACAAGGGAATTTACCTTAGGGGTAAATTTACCTCAGGTTAAGAATGATTCAGAGGCAATTTTGGCTACCAGGGGGCAATCACTAGTAAGAAGTCGAACAAGTATATCGGTATTTAAACAGTAAAAAGGCGATTTTTTTTTATTGGGCCAAGGGTGCAGTTGTGAAAATAAGTTTGGGAAACCCTCTTGTTGACGAAGCAAATTGTTTTTATTTTAAACAGCAAAAATTGCAAAAAGTATACATTTCATCAGATATAGATAAATTAAAGGATGTTGACTTTATCAATTAAAGTTTATGTTGTAGTGTTCTTGATGACGAATACAATAAGTTTTTAGTTTTGAAAGCAAAATTGGGTTCATCAGAAATGAAACATGATATTAGTAAGAATTACAAGAAGCTACAAACAACTTGTGTTAATTTTCAAAATATATTTAAAACGGTTGTCAACTACAATGTGTGTCTTTTAACTTTAAAAGTCAAGCTTTTATTATAAATATGTTTTTAAAGCAATTATTTTAAATCTTTATTTCACTAAGTGTTTTTTTTTTTTTAATTTTACGACTTTTACTTAAATAATGCTTCCTAGAAAGTTTTTTTATTCATAATGATAATAATGTTTAATAAACTGTTTGCAATTTTAAAAAAAATACTAAAGTATTGTTAAGCGACTTTAAGAATTTGCATATATATACCATTTTCTTTTGTTTTTTAGCAATCTTCTGTTTGCTTGTAAGAATTTTTGTTCGGTGTTTTATTTTTGATTTAGCTTAATTGATTACAGTAAAGCTTTTAAAAACTGTAAAAACTACAAATTTTTTTGGGTAAAAAGTTTTTAGTCAACGGGAAGTACGTACCCTAAAATTGCGAACTCAAAAGAATGGTTATAGTTACGGTATGTGAAGCTAAACTATTTATCAAAAAACTTGGTTTTATCACTTTAGTCATATATAAGTTGCATTCTCTGTACTGATACTTTCTATCAGCATATATTTAGTATGCAATCAAAGTAAGTATTAGTACTTTTTCCTTAACTTTTACTTTGTTTGATTTTTAAATTTTAAATGTTAAAGTAAAAAATTAACAGTTACAAAAAAATTCAAGTGCAAAAATACTGTTTTCTTGTTGTAACTGGTGATTTTTATAATTTTCACTATTTATCTAGTAAAACCTGTAAAGGAGTGCGTCCTTTGTTGTCAGTGGTGATAAAACACAGAGGACTTTGTTGTACAAAAAGTCTTAAAAGTGGTAAATGACCCTTAACACAAGCTCTATGAAGTGGACAAACGCTATTTTCAGGGTGTTCACTTTCAAAACACCATTTTCTACCAGGATATAATCCGACAGGCTCATGTGCTTTTGCTCCAAACTGTTTTAAACTTATTTTGATTATACAGTTTCTACTAACTTATAGAAAATTAAAAAAACTTTTGTAATGTAATTTCTTAAACTTAATAACATTTTTATTTACAAATCAGCATAAAACTTTAAAAAAAGTAATGTTTAAATCGTTATTATTTTATCACACCTTCATCATAGCTGTTGCTAAATTGACATGTCCCCTATCTGATGCAATATAAAGCGCAACTCTTTGTTGAAACTGTCTTATCAATTTATCGAATGAAAAATATCTTCGTACTACTCTTTCATGACCTTTTGTAAAGGTAGTAAACTAAATAATTGTAATAAAATTAAGTTTGCTTACCTATGTCATCCAAACAAGTTTAAGTACACTTAAAGTATATATAATGTTATATATGATGAAAATTAGCACTAAATTTTATTGTGAAATTAAATAAAAAGTTTATTACCTAAAATAGCGGCAAGAATAAGTTCATTCCATCCATCCCATAAGTCTAGTCTAACTGTTGAACCAATTTCTACTTCGTAATAGTCTAAGACATTTTTGTCAAACATTTCTACTTTCTCGTACAAATCGTTATGAATACTAGATTTCACACTTTGATTCGCATCTATTTTCTCATTTCTCATACTTTCTGATTCGTTTCCGGTTTTGTTTAAAATCAATTTAGTATAGGACAAACGGAAAACAGAAACTGGTAACCCAAGTTTCTCCGCAATTATTGACTTTAAATCGGCTACAGTTGTCTGTTTTTTTTTTTGAACGATAGTTAGTTTAAGTACTACAATCACATAACCTTATTGTTTGAAGTATTTCTGTTTAATAAACTCAATTTGAATTTTCATATGTACTGAAAATCAGTTTGAATTTAGATTTAAACTTAAATTTTTTTAAAGATTTTAATAAATCATTTTATTTTTATTTTATAATTATTTTATTTTTGTTTTCTAATTAAATCTGACTTATTATTTAGCTTGTGATTTTTCGATTCTCGTTTACTACGTGAACTGAACTTCAAAATAAGTTTAAAGAAATTTAATGTTTATTTTTAATAAATAAAAGTACTTTAACTTTACTTAAGACTAAAACGATAAATCATAACCTTAATGATATTTGTAATACCGTTAAAATTTATGATTTCAAGTATTGAAAATTTGTGTAGTGAGCATATATTTATTTTTGCTGTTTAAAATCATTATAAGCGTCCTTTGTTATCATTAAAAGATTGTATAAACTATCGTAAGTAAAAAATTTAATCAAGCTATTGAAAATTTTAAGTAGGTTTAACGTACCATTGTGGTTTCAAAATTATTCAACAAAATATAATTTTAAGTAATTATATTGTATAACAAGTAAATTTTATTTTTTACTTGCTATGAGTATTTCAGTATTAAATGTTTATACATTGTATTAATACTGCTTAATTTCAAGTAAACTTAGTATAAAATTTCAAAATAAAAACTGTATCATAAATAGAGTGAAAATTTGAAACTGTTATTGGAAAAAGTACGTTAGTCAATAGTAAAAAAATAATAATAGTGATTTTTTGTGTTTGGAAATATGGCTTATAAAACAATACAAGTAAGTTTTGACAGCAACTTTTAAAACTATTCTTAGTTTGAATATATATTTTGAAATTTATTTTTTTAACCTTCTATTACTAGTCATTTTTTAGTTTAACTAACTTTAAAAGTATTTATTGGTTCAACAATTTCAACAATTTCATCGTTTCTATAAGCTAAACTAATCAACAAATTCGGTTTATCTACCATTATCAAGCAGCACTTTATAATAGAACCTGAAATTATTCCAATATCACTAACAATCCATTCATTTTGAAGCTCAGCACCTACAAAATTTTTAAAATAAAAACTTTTTAAATAATAAGTATAAGTCATGCGTATTATTGGTATGCATAAGGTATATATTTTTAAATATATTTTCTGCTATATCCTTATTGAGGCTATATCCTTATATATTAACTTTTTTAATTTGAGACTTTGTTTCATAATAAAGGTGTTAAACCGTGTATATCATTGGTATTTATAAATTTAATATCTAAATTGATTAAGAATTACAAATTATTGTTTTATTAACTCGTAATAAACTACTCGATACAGCAAAGAAAATAATTATATAATATTTTGAGGAAATAAAATATAGTAAAGTTTTGACTAATTGAGTGATAAGATAGTTTCAAGCTACTTAATCTATTAAAACTTACAGTGTTTTTTTAGTATGTAATGACATTTTCAAAACTTCGTATAACTTTGTTATGCACTTTATACAGGGTAAGGATGTAAGTTTTAATAAGTTAAGTACATTGAGATTTAATTAAAAAAATTTCGTGAAGTTATTTCGTTAGAATCTTTTGTTTCAAAACATCGTTAATAACTACAACTTAAAAAGTTTGAAAAATAGTACTCTAGTTTTTAAGCAAAAGGTTAATTCGAAAACTGTAACTGTAAGATCAAGGTTTTATTAGATGTATATAAGTAATGAATTTTTGTTAACTTGCACCAAAAAATTACGAAGCATATAATAAATAAGTAATACAAAGGTAGATTTTATCATGAGTCCTCATGTTTTACTGAGCATAATATATTACATAACTAAACTTTCAAAATAAAGAACAAAAAAATCTTTGTTTATTTATAAACCATTTTAATTACATGGAAGTAGCTTGTTAAACTGACATACGTAATTGTTTAAACACTTTAGACTGTTTGTTTTTAAGTTACATTATAAGTGTCGAATAATAAACATATAATTTAGTTTTTTTATGATTACGGTGTTCGTTTTTAAATTCTAGATTAAATAATTTTTCACCAATAGTAGTTTTTACAGATGTTTTAGGTATAAATATCCTTAACAAAACATAATACATAAAATTTTGTTTCAAATAAGACATATAAAGTGTTTTTCAAACCTTTCTTAACTTTAGTGTGTTTATCTATTTAAATCAATAATATTTAAACAAAATTTTCAAAGTTTAAAAAAATACTTCGCTACATTTCACAAACTGTAGATATAAACTGTTGAAAGACCTTGCTTTTAACATATTAATTTTGAAATACTTTTTTCTAACCTTAAAGAAACCAGACTAGTTAAATGTAATAAAAACAGAGACAAAAAATCTGTTTAACTTCGACAATTTTTTATTAAACCAAATAAAAAAAATGAACCAAAATTTTTTTTAATTCGATTTTTTACGTAAAAGTATTCGATAAATAAAAAAAAAAGTTTATATGTTTAGTTTAGACAAAAAAAATAGACTTCCCCATTAATAAAAAAATTATAGTTATTGGTGTTTTACAATTTTATTTTATTTAAGCAATCATTACCTCCAAAATAAAGTTTTAACAGTTTTCCCATTCGTTTATCTTGAGCTGTTTCATGTACAAGCTGCTTTTGTAATTTATAATAAAGTTCTGCTACTGTGTTACTTGGCTCAATGTTTAGTGGGTATCTATCATCATCGTATATAACTGTTATTCTCATTTTTGTTCATATACTACAAATTTATAAACCTTTAAATGAAAATAAAGTTCATCTATAAAGTTTTTCTTAGTATTAAAGTACTTCGAGAATCAGAGTTAAAATTAAAAATAAAAGTGGTATTATAGTTCTATTAAACTCAAAAAGACAGTTTAGTTATTTTGTTTAAGTAAAATTAAATAAATAAGTATAGTTGTTGTATTATAATAGTTTTTATAAATAAATTAGTTTTTGTTCAAAACACATTACTGTTTTTTAATTAAAAAAATATTAGATAAATATTTCCTGCTACTAGTCCATTTTTCAAAAATTAAACACTCAAAAAAAAAACATTTGTAACTTTTATTTAGCTTAAGGTTGTATTAGACTATTTGTTATGTAAAATATTTTATACAATTAATAAATTAAAAAATATTTTGACATCAATTAGTGTGAATTGAAATTAGTCATAGCGTTTAAAGTTTAAGATATAGGTATATACAAAAATTAAATGACTGAAACTATTAACAAATTTATTTGTTAAGTAACTATCTTTTTATTTAACATTGTACTGAAAATATTTAACTAATTTGTTTTTTTGTGTTTATTAGCTTTATCAAATAATTCTTTCCGAGTAGTGTTATGAAACTTTAAGTTTTCTTATTTAAAATTAAGTACAATCTAACAACAAATAGATAAAATTGAATACATTTTATTGAAATATTTTTTCATGTAGCTTTGTAATATTTGTCTACTTATGTCTTTTATTTAACTACTAGATAAAAATATAACTTAATAACAAAAAAAATAATTTTTTAACTTAAGTCAACTTAGCTAGATATAATGTACCTTTTTGCTTATGTAATGTAATGTATTCTAGCTTAAACGGCTCAAGTAAATTCTAATCTTAAAAAAATATATTTTTAAACTGTACTTAAAAACATGAACTTCGTTTAATTTTCTAGAAAAAGTATAAGAACTGTTCAAACAAACTTTATAAATGTTTTACACTCTTACCTAAACTCTTATAAATTCATTGCATAAAAAATCATTGTTGCTAATAGTTTAATGTAGATGCTAAAACTAATAAAACATTTTAAGATATACTAAGTATGTCATGTCAAAATGCGTGCTTCTCTATACTCAAGTATCAAGTTTACGATCATGAATGTATGAATGTCATTTAAAGGCTTGAAAAGTATGCTCCAAAATAAACAAAAGTTTTGAATGAATTTTGTAAACTTCTTTTTCATATCTCAACTTAAAATTTTTCTTGATATGTTCAACTTAGTATGTTGTTGAAAGTAACAACAAAAAACTCGTAGCCTTTTAATAATGATATTTTGTAAACACTTTTCGAAAAACTTTATTTTGCATTTCAAAGCAAACATGATTTACTTAAAAGGTTACTTAAAACTTCGTGAAATTATTAATACAAAATACAAACATTACACATTTTTTATTTAAATATTCTATTGAAACTGTATTGATTATTTTGACAAATCCAAGGTATTGTGTTGTCGATGGCCGTTTTGTTCGACAAAACTGTAAAGAATTATGTAAAAAAACAGAAAACTAAAACATTTTTTTTACTAAAATAAAAGGTTTACCTGTATAAATTTTCGAAGAAACTAATGTTTAAAAATTCATAAACTTAAGTAATTATTAAATATTCTTGATTATAAAGTTTCTTAATAAGTGTATACTGTATAATATATTGTTTTACAATATATCTGTTTTAGGTATAAAATTTTGATTGCACATAGGAGGTCTGACAGAAGTAAAAAACTTTAAATACTTTATAAAAGTTTTTTAGTTTTGACTTAACATGCCATGTTTGAGTAATTTTATACGACACGATCATTGCCACAATAGCATCTATGTAACAAAGTGATATTTTAGTTTTAATTTAATAAATGAACATAAAAAAATCTTTATACAATTTAATTAAGTAGTCCTTTAAATTTAATACTTGAAAAGAAATAATTAAATCTTTTTGAGAAGATAGTCTGGACTCAACAAACCAATTAAAGTAGTAGATAACACTTTTTTTTTGATAAACAAAAACATTTATTGTTTTGAAATTCTTAACAATAATTTTGTTTTTTAATGAATAAAAAGTTTATAACTAATAATTTATAAAAACTACGAAAAAATTTGTGCAATAAAATTTTATTTTGTAGAAAATAAAGTTTTGATCAATTATTTTAAACTAATTTTGATTTTCTACAATTTTTTTTTCTTGAAACATTATATATAAAAATACTTTTTTTAATGAGCTGTTTTAGTAAATATTATATGCTTTTTCATTATTTGAGTTTTAAATATATTATCATGTAACATGTTTAAGATAGATTATTCTTTTAATAATTAATTTAATATACTTTTATTTGTCTCCAATTAATTAAAAAGTCAATATTTCTAATATTATAATGTTTAAATCAGCGTTTGTTATTATACACATTATCCATAAATAAATAATGCTAACATAAAAGGAATTATTATACCTTATATTCAAACTTTTTAAATAGTTTTAACTTTCGTTATAAGGTAACACTTATAGATTTTTATTTGAATCTAAGAAATACCGTACTAAAAATTCAAATTTTATAAAAAAAAACTAATGTTAAAACTTTATTGTTCTGTTTAAGTAAGTTATTTTACAATAATAGATTTTTTTTAAAAAAGATTATTTTTGTTAAGTATTGAAAATGTAAAGTCAGATTAACTTTATGATTTGTTTTTATAGAGTTTTAGCAAGACTTGGAGACTTATAGCACATATTTTTGATTTTTTCATTTCTAAATTTTGACCTTATAAAAAGTTTTACACTAGATTTGTTCTTAATTTTTAGATTTTTAAGTCTGTAAAACTTGTTATATCGTAGATTAAAATTGTAATTTAGGTTTTAATTATTACTGTTATTCTAAATAGTGATCTACCAGATCCGGATTTTTTTTTAAATTTAAGATCCGGCCGGAACCGGATCTGAATCTTATTTTTGAATTAAGAACCGGCCGGGTCCGGATCCTAAATGTTTTAAATTCTATGTAGTTTCGATAGAGAACAAACTCAAAAAAAAAAATTATAATAATACCATTAATTAGTAAAAATTGTTTAATATAAATATTTTGTTAAAAAAATACAATCTTATTGTCTAAATATTTTATTTAAACACTAGGAAAAAGAACGTTGTAAAAAAAAAATTCTACCCATACAAAACCTCAGTTTAAATGTTAAATTTTAAGCTTGTTTCGTTATACAACTAAACCTGAATTTTGTACTTTTTATGACGTAAAAGAAAGATAAATTTAATTTTAAAATGCTTTATAAAATAATTAATTTTGTTTGTTTTTTATGATAAGCTTTACATTAGTCAACTGAAATATTGAAGAAAGTCTGCAGATCAGAAGCCTGGACTTTCGTATGCCGTGAGACAAGCTCAAGTTTAACAAAAGGTTTGATCACACCAACTCAATCATCAGACCACAAGCCTTCGGTATACTGAGACCGGTTTCGTCCTTATTAGGACTCATCAGTTAGTCACATTTAAAAAGTATACTTATATTTACAAAAGTTCAAAATATAAGATGAACAATAACTTCTTAAGCAACTGTTTACATGTATAAAAGTAAGTAATTTAGTAAATAACATTTACGCATATTAACGCCATTAAGCTACAAAGAAACCTAACCTTGTTTTTTTCAAGTTGTGATGAAGAAATAACAGTTTTTCGTCAGTTTTTGGAAGCAATCGATTTCGCTTTTGTTCGTACAAGTTACCAGCTTCTGAAAATAACATTTCAGAATAAACAGAAGATGGTGGTACCAAAATAAACCTTGTTGCAAACCCGGAAAGATGTGTGTATTTTTTTCTCGTTTGGGTTTCAACAAATGTCTTCAACTTCTTCAGCAGATAAGTTTTCTTCAGCCAAAAAAACTTAATTTCTGTCTCAATCTCTTGACCAGCTGAATCTTATTGCTCGCTTTCGTGACTATTTGTACTTGTTTCTGATTTGAATGTAGAATAGAACGAAAAAATATATTGGTAACATCGTTTTTAGGTAGTTGAGCTTTAGGTTTAATAGGCGAAACTAGAAGAGCTTGACCACGTTGACCAGTCTCACGACAACTATTACTTTTTACTTCTGATTTCATTAGTCTTACAACCTTCTGTTTGAGATTATTAGGGAAAAAGTCAAGTCGATACCGTGGATCTACAACTGTTGTGAGTAAAAACAAGTCGCTATCGTGCTGTTATTAGTAGTATTAAAGCTTCTTTTGTAAGCCTCTTCTATACTTTCTGCCAAGGTTGTAGAACTACTTTGACCTGGTGGACTTTATGGTTAAAAAACTTTTTTAGTACTGTTTTATGCGGGATTACACTTGACAGCAATGCGTTGGATTTATTACACTGCTGCGTTAATTTGAAAATGTTCGAGCAGTTCATTTTGGAGGCTAACACTAATTTTGTATACATTAAATTTTAAAAACACAATAGTCTAAGTATATAAAACTGAAAGAAGCAGATTGCGGAAAATAAAGTCTTTCAAAACTAACCGGATCCGGATCTTTTTTAAGAATTAGAATCCGGCCGGATCTGGATCCAAGCAAAAATCTCCAGATCCGGATCTTCGGTCCGGTAGATTACAGGTTCTAAACTTAAAATTTAAACGTTAAAAACACCGTTACACAATTGTTTACAAGATACATTACGTATGTCATACTTTAATGAGTTTAATCTATATTCTATATTAATCAAACTTAAATGTTTCGAGTTTAGAAAAAAAGTCAAAACTTGACTGTATCATAAATTTCACATACAAAAAACTATTTTATAGTGTTTAAATCTCAAAAAAGGTAACTCAGAGTTATAGAAAGCACTTTTTAGCTTTTTAATATTTTATCCTATTAAAACTAGGTATAACTCATTTAGTATAAATTGTTAACAGTAATTATTCTAACATGAAAATAAGTTTAAGGCACTAAAACTAAAGTAACATATTAATATTTACCTACATAAGTTATATTGATTTAAACCAGTTAGATAGTCCAATGACTTATAATGGCGCCATCTTAGCAAGTCATGGGGCAATATTGTCGTTTATTGAACGATAAAAAAAAGCGCTCAAAAAGTTTTGTTTAAGGACCTAGTGTTCAAAGGAACTTTTTGGTTATCGAGTCGTACACCACATGCTTGTAAAGTTTCTTATGAGCTATTACACATATTTTTATTATTATTTAAATACTTAAATCTATAGTAAGAAAACAATCAATTAAACGAAATGAAAGAAACGAAAACTAATCGAAAATTAACTGAATTTTGTGTTTAAAATGTACTAAAGGTCTTATTAACTTACATAAGAACTAAAAAGTAGAAATAACTTTAAATTAACTTATAAAAGGAGATAAACAATACTAATAGTAAACATGTGAATACTTGAATGATAGGTTACAGCCTCTTTAAAGAAAGTAAAAATGTAATACGCTAAAATATTTTGATGTCAAATTTTATCAGTATTTTGTGCTAAAAGTCTAATTTTCTTGAACAGTAAAAATAATTTCTCATTTAAATAGATAAATAAACTATTGTATAACTTTATAAGAGTTAAAAAAAGAGAATTCTACAAAAACTGAATTTAACTTTTATAAATGAAAATATGATGATAAGTACTGTACAATTTATGATTTTAATAAGAAAAAAAAAACACTAATAATATCAACAATAATAATATTAACAACAACAAACTTCCTTCTATTTAAAAAAAATACTTTTTTATGTTTTGAATAGTTGTCCAAGTCTAAAATTGTAATATTAGAAAGCAAACAATATTTGCAAACTTAAAAACAAAAACTTTTTTTTTGATTTTCTCAAAAAAAATTTTTTTTTTAACATAAGTTTTCTTGAAACAGTTATCTCAGCTTACTATTTAAATACTTAATTTTCTGCTAAAGTTTAAACAACTATAACTTTTATTTTTACATTGGCATGCTAAAACTGGCTATTTTAACTATTTTTATTCTAAATTTATAAAACTTTTTTTCGGTTTATTTATTTTGTATGTTTGGGTAATTTAGGTTAAAGATAAGGGTAAAGGTTAAAATTTTTGAGTAAGGTTGGTTATTGATAAGGGTAGAGATGATCTTAATATATTGCTGAATTATCAATTTACCTCATTTGCATGATGTTATGAATAAAGTTAAAGAATTTATAAAACCTTACAACTACAGCCGACTCGTCCTAATAAGGACGAAACCGGTGTTGGTTGTCTCGGATTCTGTTGTTGATGGTCGTGTGGTGAACTTGATTGTTGATGGTGCAAAAAATCTCAGCTTTGTTGATGATGGCCTTAATAAACTGGTTCAAACTGTGTATAAGCCTACCAGAGCAGACATTCAACTATACAGCAGTATACTTATAACTTCAAAAAGTGAAACTGATTAAAAAAATTAGCAAGCATTTTATTTTTATAGTACTTATAAATTTACCCTGGTTGAAATTAAATTTAAACTTTTACAGTACATGTCTAGACAAGCCCTGACTAAGCCTTACAAAAAGTTTTAATATCTAGGGTATTTTATAATAGAGAACTACTTAGGTTTATACCCCCTTTAGAGATCTTATGAGACTTAAGCTTATGAACTTAAGCTTTATAGCATTTTTTATGAATTTTTTGAAATGTCCAAACTTTAGACCAAATTATTTTCCTTATCTTAGTAGCTATTTTTTTTTCTAGAGAACGCTCCTTTGCCCTTAATAAAAAAAATCCTTTGAATTGGGTTTGAATTTATGAATGGGGCCCCTTTGAAAAATGTGTTTTTTTTATTAGTTTTCGCTTAAATCTGTTTAAAAAAAAAAAAAGATTTTGCCTAAATAATTATTATATGTAACATTTTTCTATTTTAATATTTAAAGTTTAGAGCAGAAGTAAAAGCAAAAATATAATTGTTTTACTTTTAATTCCTCAGTTTTTTAAATGATTTATTTGTTTAAAGTAAACTTTAAAGTAAAAGATCTATTGTAACCAGGGTTGCCATAAAACTTGGAATCATAGAAAAGCCTGGAGTTTGACAATCTAGGCTAAAAAACATGAAAAAACTTCCAATTTTGAACAAAAATCACTAAAAAATCTAGAATTTTAAACAAATTTTATATGTTAGTAGTAAAATATTGATTTAACATAAAAAATTTATCTTAAATATATAATTTTTTTGGTCAAAATTGAAATTTTTTTATTAAAAAACACATTTAATTTTACTTAACAGTATCTTTTTAATGTTGTTTCACTACCAGGGTTGCCACTTTACCTGGAAACCTGAAATTTGACAATTTAAGCAAAAAAAAAATCCTGGAAAAACCTGGAATTTTGAACAAAAATTGCTAAAAAACCTGGAAGTTTTTTCATGTTGTTTTCATGAACAATTTTCACATGTTCAGTAGTAAAATTTTGATTTGATTCAAAAAATCTACCACATAAATAAAAAGTTTTTATCATTATCAATATTTTTTTAATAAATTTAAAGTAGCTTTACAGTATCTTTTTAATGTTTTATACTTTTTAAGACAGTTTATTACCTTAAACTTAACTTAAAACTAAAAATAGACCCAAAAATGTGTACTTTTAAAAACCTGGAAGAAATTTGGAATCCATGGAAAATTTTTGAAAAAACAAGTGTCAACCCTGCACTACTTAACACAGTTTTTACCTTAAACTTAACTTTAAACTAAAATTAGTCCCAAAAACAAGTACTTTTTGAAACCTGAAAGAAGTATAGAAAACCTGGAAGAAAATTCTCAAAAACCAATGGCAACCCTGTGTAACTCTTTTGACTTGTTTTTTTTTAAGTTTACATTATCAGTTAAAGTTTTTATTATGATCTTGACTTAAATGTCTGTTTGATATAGAGTTACCACACATTGGTGCCTCTTTGGGCTTTATTTTCAAAAGTTATATTATGTAAGCTTATACCATTTGACTTCTAATAAAAACAATAATTTATAAAACAACTAAAATTTTGCAGGTATTTTTTTAAATGTTTAATTTAATGGTAGTTGATTTTTGAACTTGATAGAAGTTTTTTTTTCACTAAACAAAATCAGACAGGTAAAGTTCAGATGATTGTGTAATTTTTAATATATTAGTTATAACAAAAAAAAATCTATATACTAGATTGTATATTAAACAACAAGTTTGCATAACTTGAACTGTTTTTATAAAGAATTGTTTGTGTTTAAGTGCTTTGGGTAAGGCCTATACTTTGAAAAAAAAGGCAAAAGGTGCTTTTTAAGGTACAATTCAGATAGTTGTAAAACTTTCAATAAATTAGTTGGAACTATAAAAAAAAACAAATGTCTACTAGGCTGTACAATAAAATACAGATCTGCAAAATTTAACAGTTTTTGTAAAGATTTTATTAATACAGCCCTTTATCTTATTTTGAAAAAAAAAACTATTTTTATTTAGTCTAATTTTGTCCAGTGAAAAAAACAACTATGGTGAATAGTGCTTTTATTAGCATAAAGCTTTATTTTAGATGAGTATTATTGCTTAAAAGAGTGACAACAGATGTATTCCTTTATTTTTCAGAAATGCCCTTATCTATCTTTCATTCTTTACAAAAAACTTGCACTACTGTAAATATAGTGAAAAAGTTAAGGTTCCTATATGTTGTATTAAAAAAACATTGTCTAAGCAAATCCTAGAATTTTTGACTTTTTAGAACAATTTATAGTTTAAGATTTTTTGTTATATATTATGCCTCTAAACTGAATAAGGTTTTTTGGGGGTATTTTTTTACAACTTGATCTAAGTTTGTAGAGTTTTAAATAAACTACAAGTTTCTTTTTACAGATTTTAATGTTTAAGCTATTTTTTGAGATATAGCTGGTAAAAGTGGTGAGTACAATAGGTTCCATATTTGTAGAGAAAACTAAAACAGTAAATTTTTAAAATTATTAAAAACAAATTTCTTTATTGTTTTTAAGAAATAAACACCTCAAATTTCCAGGAGATATTCCTTACAATATTTAAAAAGTCTTACACAAGAATTTAAAAAAAATGTTTTAATAAAATTTATTGTTTTATTTTTTTAAAATCAAATTTTTTTTAATGTGTTTTGGTTATGAAAATTCATTTTTAATTTAAAATATTTTTAGAAGCATTTTTTGAATATTGCAAAAAAAATATTCCTGAAAATAAAGGTATTTATCTCAAAAATTTTAGGAGATAGATCTTAGTGATTTTCATTTATTTACTAATTTAAGTTTCCACTCATATAAGGAACCTGTTGTACTCCCTGATTTTGACGAGCTATATTTTAAAATTTATTCTTAATATAAAAATATGTAAAAAGCAACTTATAGCTCAGTTAAAGCTTTTCTAATAAAGATCAAGTTGAAAAAAGTAATTAACCCTTCTCTCCCTGCCCTTAAGGTTTTAAACTTTACTTTTAGCATCACATTTTAGTTAAGTTTAACTATTATTTTTTTTAGTTTAAAGCTAGAACAACAGTTTAATGTATGTGCTACTTGTAAAACTTGAACTTAAATTAAAAGGTTAAAACATTTCTTTGAATTTTTATAAGTTTTTCCAATAACCATGAATGGTTGGAACAAGCTTGGAAGCAGATTTATTAGGTTAGTTTGACTTAAAATCCTTATACTTCTTTAGCTTTTTGTTTTGCTTTTGTGATAGTAAAAAAGCTGTTTATGTAAAATAATTCATTTTGATCTTGCTCTTATTTTTAATTTAGTACTTTTCTAATTTTTAAATTATAGAAATGCATCTCCATTGATTGAAAAAATGTTTAAAAACAGACAATTTTTAAGATAGTATTTGTTTTTAATTAGTTTAAAATTTTTGAATATATATATCACTTAAAATGTTTTCAAAACTGGAAAAAATTTGATATAAAAATTTCAAATTAGTATCCTCAAACAGAAGAATAGAAAGCAATAACAGTGCTAACATTACCGAAATATGTTTTTTAAACAAAGTAAACATTATCAAAAAAAAAAAAAAACTAAAGCAAAATACATAAAATAACAGTATAAAACTACTTGTACATTTCATTTTGAGAAAAAAAAAACTATTTATTTATTATGAGTTGTCTGCGTCATAGTAGTTACAATATCTGTAAGTACTTTATATTAATAACGTACTGATCACTTTAAAAAACTGTAAAAGCAGTTAAACAATTGTAGGTGATTTTTCAATATATAGTTTTTATTTACGTGAAATAAATATTTAGCTACTGCAACAGTTTAGTAATATAGAAGCTCTTTGATTTTATAAAATAACAAAATCCATCTATGTATATGTATATGTTTGAAATTAAAATTTACTAGCATAAAAACTTGTAGCTATTTTGGTTTTCCTTAGCAAATCTATGATGTTACACTATCATCATTCAATAAGCACTAGACTGCACTACACAACTGTCCATGCGAAAATCTGCGCCCGGGTTCATCCCTATTAGAATTCATTAGTCAGACATAATCACAATGAACTGTTGTATTAGTCAAAATCCAATGTATTTAAGCACATTAGCATTGAAGCTTTCATCTGTGGGTAAAGCCAAAAAAGTAGGGATTAACCAGGTTGCAGATTGTCACATGGACTATTGTTGATGGTTGTGCTGTGCAGTTTAATGCTAACCAAATAAGAAAAATAGTAATATAGATACACATACTTTTCAGAAAATCAACCCTTTATGAGATGTGTTGGAATAATGTTGTTTTCAACTCTAGTTCTATTTCATCAGTGTCTTTATATGGTGCTTTAATTGGTAAGTTTATGTATTTTATTTTAGCTTATAGGTTTTTTTGCTCTATTGATGAAATTTTTGGAACAGTAAGATAAATTTTACTTTTTTCTTATAGTAGCCATTTAAATATTGTATTTATTTATACATAATTTAATCACTTTGATTTACTCTAATTTTTGATTAAATAATATTTCACTTAAAATTGCAACCTGAACAACTAGCTACTTTAAGACCAAGTGGCTTTTTCTAGTTATGGCAAATTTTTGACTGACCACATTTGTTTGAAATAATTGTCGTAATCAAGTTACAAATTCTATTTTGAACCAAAAGTGTGATAGAGTAAGCAATGAAAGAACACAAGTAATTATTAACAATACAGCCTTTTTAAACGTTTTTACTCAAATTTTTTCATTGTTTAAAAATAGTATGTTTTTAGTTGAAAACTACCGCATAAGCCACACATTTTGCTTTGTGGGTCAAATCCGAAAGCCACAATTTGCTGATGCCTGTTTTAAACTTACAAAACAAAAAATATTCAATTATTGTGTAATTGAAAATTAATCAAATTTCTAATGGAACGTGTTTTAAGGCTTATCATTACACAAGTGAACTTAGTTTAGGGTATACAAATTTTGTGTACTTTTTACTTTAAAGATGGCAATCAAAGTTCTCAATTTAAATATAAGGAGAATGATCATTTATAAATTTTAAATTTTATTCACAATACAATGTTCCACTTGCTTGAACCTAGTCAAACGAGATCATCAGTTGAATAAAATCTGTAAAATTTATAATAACATGCAGGAAGACAATAGGCTAAACTTGAAATAAAAAACTACAGCAAAAAACTAAATAAAATATAAATAAAACTTATAGTTTAAAGTTATTAATATAGGAAAATCATAATGTTATTAGGTTAGTTTATCTTAAACTTTTAAAAATGTGAGTTATTTAATAATATTATAATCTTAAAACTCTAACAAATAAATAAGTAAGTATACTAACATTTAGCAGCCTTGTGAAATTTGTGAACAACTAACAAAGAAAACAACTCTTCAACTAAAGTACTAGGGTAAATTTACTTGTTTGAAAGATTTTTGGTTATTGTATTGTGGCGTAATTATATATTGGTTTAACTATTTGCTTGTACAAGTTAAAATAGTGATGTACTTATCAAAATGTTCTTAAGTTTTAAAATAAAGCAAAATAACTTGTGTACATTTTAAAAAACTTTATTTTAAAACTTAAGAACATTTTGATAAGTACATCACTATTTTAACTTGTACAAACAAATAGTTAAACCAATATATAATTACGCCACAATACAATAATCAAAAATCTTTCAAACAAGTAAATTTACCGTAATACTTTAGTTGAAGAGTTCTTTTCTTTGTTAGTTGTTTACAAATTTCACAAGGCTGCTAAATGTTAGTTTACTTACTTATTTATTTATTTGTTTGAGTTTTAAGATTATAATATTAATAAATAACTTACATTTGTATTGTTAATAAAATTTATAATTGGTATAAAAATTTAAGTGTTGCTATAGTAATTTGTACATTGTCTTTTTAACAAAAACTAAATTAGAATTTACCAGTTTCTAAAATATTTAAAAAAAGTTTAATTAAGTTGTATATATGTAACTTTAAGAAAATCTAAGCTTTTGTAATTTTGTTTTACTAACTAATCGTTTATAAGCAACATAAGTAGTCATCAAAAAAGAACGCCATCATTCCATGAAAACAATTATTTTGTTTAATCAAAAGCTGTTATTGATAAGAAAAACAAAGATTAAAAAATACACTTATAAACTAAATATATAAAAATGAGCGTGAAGTTAATTATAAAACATAAAGCTTAGTAAATTTTTTCTAAGTTTTTGAAATGAAAATAGTTTACTTATTGTATTAAAATTTTTGATATATACTATATATTTTAATTACAGTCTTTATAAGTATGCTTTATAGTAAATACTTAAGTTGAAAAAATTAGTTCCAAAATAAAAGCTTGAACTACAAAATTATTTTTTTGTTGTTATATTTTTGGGTATTTATTCAGTATTTAAACATTTACAACAAAATAAAGTGAAAAACAAATAACCAATTTTTGCTTTCCTTAGTGTTCAATGATATGTAAATCACGAAATGAAATTGAGTGTAAGTAATTACCTAATTGTTTATTTATCTGCCTTTTATATGGGCTTTTGATTTAATTTTATCTCAAACATGCAAATTATATTTGCTAATTTATTAATCATATAAAAATAAAGTGAAAACGGCTAGTTGATTTTACAAACCATTAATTCAAATTGTTTAAAATTATATTAAAATAAATATTTGTTATCAATTAGGACTTTAAAGTGTGAGTGTTTTGAAACTTGCATTAACTTTTATTAAAATTCTAAAATAACTTTGCATTTGAAGCTAGCATCAGTTTTAGTTTAGTCCTTTGAATATCAGTTATACTATTACAGTTTTTATTAAAAACTATCATTGTTTTCTTTTGTTCGAAATAAGTTAAATTTTTTATAAACACAATTAAATTTTTTCTGGTATTGAAGTCATCAGTAATGAATCCATTAACTAATGCTTAAACGAAACAGTATGACAATCAATTAAAAAAGCTATAACGCATATAATTTCTTTATATCTAATTACAGTTCATGTTTAAACAGATCAAAAATAATTTTTAGTTTATGTAGTATTTTATTTCAAGTATACTAAATTTACCAAATACACTTTTTAGCTATAGTGAAACATAATGGTGCTAATAAGCATCCTGATATTCATGTGTACAATGCTGCTGGAATAGAATTGAGTCGCTTTACGTAAGTTTAACTTATAATTGAAAGTTTGTACAAGGGAATTCACTCTGTATTCTTATTTATGTATTGTGAAAAATCATACTATATGAAGAGGCAGTATGTTTTTGTTATGAAATTTTAATTAAAAGGTTATTACTGTTAAGACGTAAACGTTAAAAAATAATAGTAAAAAAGTGTTATTTGTCATTGTAATTTAATTGAATAATTAATAGAAAAATAAATTTTCTATATTATGTATGATAGTGTAATTTGCTTTAAATTAAACAATAAAAAGTTCTCAATTCAAGTATCTTTAAGGAGGCAAGTTAAATTTTATTTTAACAGATTGCTACAAAAATTACAATGTTTCACACTTTGCATAAAAAATATGTCATTGACTGATGATCTTTTATAGTTTTATATAAGAGTGAAACATTATATTGTTTCTAATAATCTGTGAAAGCAAAATCTAATATTTTATGTATAGAAAAAAAAAGTAGCTTTTTTAATAGAAATGTTATTTTATAATGATTCTATATTAGTAAAATATATTTTTTTAGTATATGTTTACAACTCATTTGTACTAGTCTTTCCTGCTCAGGCGAGTTGATGTTTTAACTTAAAAACAATTGAGTATATTTTCAAAAGTATGTTTTTTTAAATAATGAATAACATAGATAAATTAATAATCAAAACAACAACCAACAATAAACAACAAATTTTTAAAAAACATGTACAATAACTTTTTCAATACTATACAAAAATGACAAAAAGCGTTTTAAACTTTAAATTGGATATATTTTGATATTAAGTTTTTAACTTTTCAGCTTTAGTTTTATAACTGTTGCAAATTTAGTCACACATAATGATGTATTTATAATTGTCTGTTTTTAAAAACCTTATTTTAAAATTAAATGCGGTCAGAAGAGCAATTATTTTAGTGTAACCTACGTTTTTAATGAATGATTAAGTTATTTGATATTTTTGGATCAATATGTCATTTTATATCTAGAGTAAGCAGAGTATGTTATATAAACAAGAGCAGTACTTGTAGTTTTTGAAAAATAAGAGTACATTGAACTTTAAAAATAAAAAGCTATATCATATTGTTAAATTAACATTAATAAAATTTATCACATATTTAAAAAGTTTTCAGTAATTAATCTCTATATGGATTTATATATTTTTTAGTTTTATTTAAGTTTAGTTATTGGTGGGAAACTAAGAAAGTACATAACTAACTGAAAGTAATTACATTGAGTTATCTAATAACTAGCAAGTGGCATTGTTTCTTAAAGTGTGTGCATGATTTATATGCACTCAATTTCTTTGCGCATAAAACTTTTCAGTACTAAAAATAAATATTATAGCTATATTATAGCATAAATATTATAGCTACTAAAATAATATTAAACAAAAATATGTAACATAGCTAATAATATCAGGTATAAAAGCTGGAGTTTAAAAGGTATATGTTGGACAAACGCGGATGAAATTTTGTGTTTACAGGAGGACGGATTTTTTTCTATACATGATATCTTTGGAACTATGAGAAAATCTATAGAACGTATCAAGAATGTCAGATTTATTTTTTTAAGCTAGACTAATCAAAATGTATATTTTGCTTAGTTTTTATAGCTTTGAATAAACTTAATAAAACATTTTCGAAAACTAATTACAGTAAATAGATCAATAAGGTACACACCCTGATCTCAATCAAAAATGCATGCCATATGTGTAATGTGTATTTTAGATTATAAAAAAAACCTTTATCACACCAAATAATAACTACTATTTTTTAAACAAAAACAGTCTATCCTAGTTTTAGAATTTCTAAAAATTTTAATATAACTTTGTTATTTTTGAATTAAACATATTAAGGTCATGTTCTTGTTAATTGAGTTTTTTATTCTATGAAATGTTTAAAACATTTATTAGTTTAAAAGGTTTTGATCCCACTAATTCTAAAAAAAATAACTTATCAATGCCTTCATTCTGGTTTAATTTTGTTTGTTTTGATAAAGGGCAAAGGGTGGTATAAACTTTTTTAACAAAACTTAACATTGTTTCTTATATTAAAATAAACTACAAGTAAATTTTTATAAATATAAAAAAAGTTATTAACTTCTGAGACATAGATACTTTTGTATTAAGTTTCCAATACAAATGTATGAACCACAGTTTTTTCATTTTCAATTTTCTCACAAATTTAAAAATTCACTAAAAATCTATCTTCTCCTTCATTTTTTGAGCTTTAGACCTAAAATTTTCAGGAAACATTCCTTATATAGTTTAAAATACTTTTAATGTTGAACTTAAAAGCAAAATCTAAAGTTTTAAATGGAAAAAACAAACTGAATTTAAAAGATTTAAGTATTAGTAATTGAATTACTGTGTACATTTGAAGAAGATGATTAAAAATTTATGAAGAAGATATATTTTAAGTGAAATATATTTTTTTTGCGTTTTTTGTTTGAGCCTTCCATAATTCCTTTTGAGCTCACTGACTTTGATCTCTTATATCTCAAAAGTTACCTTGAATTTTGTGAAGCAGTTAAAAATATATGTTAGCCTAGATAAAAACTCTGCAAAAAAAGATCAACAAAACAACCCCCTTTGCCCTTATTAAGTTTGATACAAGTCTTAATAATAAAAAGATAAAATAGCTAATTTTATATATTTTTTATTCTAAAACTCTTTAACATTAAAAAAATGTGTATCTAATATCAAACTTTTTAATTCCTATGACAAAATGATAACTTATTCCTTGATTTACTCAATATGTTGTATATATTTTTTAAATGTGGTTTCTTATTTACTAAATTGATACAGCTTTGTTCAACTCACAAAGTAGTGGAGTTTGAAGTATTTCTGAGCAACGATGCAACTGAAACAGGCATCGTTGTTATGAGTGGAAGTGGCCAATTTCACATGATTAACAATATTGAGGACGTTAAGGTAGTGAATATGCACAAGCTCCTTCAATGTTTAAAAGATAACTTATAAGAAAAAAATATTTAAATAAGTTTTTATCCTGCTGTTTGCAATTCTGTATTTGAAAAAAAAGGTTTGTTTTAGTGATAAACATTTAATGCTAGATAAAAAAAAAACTAAAACAGACTTTCAAAAATTAGATACATTTTTGCTTGTTGTAGTGATGAGAATAAAGAGCACAAGGAATTTTTTTTTTAAATTTAGTTACGCACAATTTCACATCCTGGAAACAGCGGAATTCCTCCTGTTTGGTGTTCAGTGCCTAGCACTAGGAGCTGCAAAATTTTGGCTGCTTGTGACAACAATTTATACTTGCTTGATTATCCTGATCAATTTACCCTTCAGCATCCAAGTGGTTAGGTTTAGTCTATTTTTTTTGGCTGTATTAAAACAAAATTACTATTACGAAGTTTTAAAACACTAAATTCATTACTAACCTTCATAAAAAAAAATTAAGTAGAATTTTTTTTCGGTTTTTATTGTAACAAAATACTATTATGTTAAAAAATATTTCAAAAATTTAGCACAAGCTACTTAAGTTAGAACAAAAAAGATTTTTATCAAAATAAGTATTTCAACAATTTTTTTATCTAAAAGTGAACTTCAAACAAAAATAAAAAGTAAAATGTTTTTTAATCAATGTTATTAAGATAATATTTTATTAACAGCTGTGTTTATAAACGAATACTCAATAGTTGATATTTAAACTTCAATATCTTTTAAATAAAATGAAATGCAAAACTTTTTGGTCGGATATATTAGTTTCAAGTCCATTAAGTTAAATGATAACAAGTATAAATCTGAAAATATTAGAAATGAAAGAGGAATCAATGTCCATTGAAATAATAACGCTATCATTAGACGGAAAACACATAGCTTTTTTTTACTTTACAAATGAAAACAAAGGAAGAATATGGATGGGTTCCTCAGATTTCAAGGTTAGTCCATCATTATTACAACGTTTGCTTTAAAAGAAAGTATACTAGTATATGAATTTTCATTATTTATATTTACCAACATACATTATTATTTTTTTTTGATAAAAAGGTATTTTAATTTTTTTTTAAAGATTTTATCTAGAACAGTCTACAAAGATAGCTTCTTTATAAGCCTTTAAAAAGAGTAGACATTTATTTATGTTTAAAATATTTAAAAACTTGTAATATTTTTATAGAAAAGAGTTACTTTGGCTAATTTGATAACCTGTATGTTAGATAACAAATCTATCAACCATTTTCATTAAAGTCGTTCCTATTGAAATAAAAATAAATTAAATTATTAGTAATCTTTTTTTTTAAATCAGAAAAAGTATTGCGACGTGCTCTGTCTAGAGGGGAAACTCCCGAAACAGATGGTCTTCTGCAGCAACTGCATTCCTTCTTTTGCCGCGGAAAATCACCACGGAAACCGGGAAATCTCCCTTCTTGTTTACTCCATGCGTCAGATAGTGGTGGTAGGAGAAGGTGGGCAGTCTGTGGTGTATGACGTCATGGAGGACTATGGGGTGAAGAGTGGAGTTGAATCGACAAAGATGTGGGCGAATGTTGACGGGGTGCACATTGTGACGTCACAAAGACATGATTTTATACAACACGTTCCGAGTTGGTTACAGTTGAGATAGTTTTGAATTTTTATACATTAAACTTAGATTTATCAAATACAAGCTACTCAATTTTTATTTATTTATGACTGTGTATCAATTGTATTTTAATAAAAATATATCTGTAAAAACAATTTTACAGCATGATAAAGCTAAAAATTGTTTTTAATATTGGATAATTGATCTAGTTAGGGTTTCCTAGCTTATTCTCATTATCGCCCCTTTGAGTGAATTTAAAAATAAAATTGTCTCCTTAGTCAGTTAATTACCTATTTAAGTATTTAAAAACAGTTTAAAATAGTAAAAAAACAAGCTAAAAACTAAAAATTCGTTGACTGCCTAACATTTAACAGTAGTCCCCCATTCTCCCCTTGATCAGTTTTACCTGAATTTTCGACTTTTAAAAAGATTCTTTTTATATTAAAAAAAATAAAGTCTGAGATAAATAATTGAAGTGTAAAAGGTAAGTTTATGCAGGGTTGCCACTCGAAATCAGGAAAAGTAAGGAAAAATTTTAAAAAATGACAAAAGTCGGGAAAAGTCAGGAAAAAATGGGGGGTTTTGAAAAAAAGTCAGGAAAAGTCAGGAAATTTGATAAAGTTTAAAAAAAAGTCAGATTTTGTCAGTTTAAATTTACAAAACTTCTTGTTTTCCAAAGCCTTCAAATGGCAAAAAATAATAAACAGTCAGAAAAAAATTCCAAAATTTTCCTAGAAATTTACAAAAATATTAAATTTTATTTCCAATGCCTTCATCTGGTATAAATTAGTAAAATATCCTTCACAAAACTGCAAAAGTTTTCTATTAACATATTGAACAAGTACCCTACTTAACAAGCAGATTTTGTAAGCTTTTTAGTATTGATGATCTGTAGCAAGGACACTTCCATAGTGAAATTGTGATATATACACAAAAATTATCTAGCATAATTTTAGAATCAAAGTGTTTTTTGTTTAAGTAAATTATTGAGTTCTTTATAACTAAGAAGTTAGTTTAGTACTTTATGTAACAAGTTAATGTCTATACTTTACCTCTTTATGATTTTTCAAAGTTGATTAAATTTATAAAATAAGTTATAAGAGAGGTATATGCCAAGATTAAATTTACTTATTATTTGTATTTTTTTGTAGAGTAACTTAAGTTTTTAAAGTAAATAAGAATATATGTATTTGTTACAAATTTTATACTAAATGATAAGAGGAAATATTTTATAAATAAAAGTAAAAATAATTGAGTGCCAAAATAAATGAAGCTCACAAGTTGTGGCTTGATTTAGAAAAAAGATTCTCTTCAACAAGTGTAGGGGCAGCAGATGAGAGCGATTTAAATAAAATGAGGCAAATGATTTTGACGCTAACCTGGGAAAGATTCTACTTATATAACTATTTTTGGCCTGGTTTAATACGCAACGTGCGCTCTAACTTATATAAAGTAGAAGTCCCCAAGATAACGCTTAAATTATAATTGCTTAAATATACTAATATGAATTACTTACCATTTACAAAATGTTTAATAAATCAGTTACTTAATTTAACTGGGTTCGAATTTGTGATAATGATTTTATTTACAATGAAGCTGCGAAACGAAAAGATGATAAAAAACTGCACAACATTACACCAGAATAATAGAAACTAAACACTACATGTTTAAACCAAACTAAAAAAACATTCTAAAATCGAAATCACTTCAACAAGATTGAAACCATTAAAACTTAAGTGCAGCAAAAAGCTGCACTGAGTTCAGACCATTCAATGAAGTAGCAACTAGAAAAACTGCACCGTACTGAACTGAACTAATTACGCGATATTCTTAATTTATACTCGCTTGAAAAAAAAAAAGAAAGTAAAAAAGAGACAATTACCGCTCACGCGGTACAGCTTCAAGAAGTAAACAAGTCAGAAAAAACCCCTAATTAGAAACAACTCTAAACCGCTACCAAGCGGTTACATTTTCACTCCTAAAACGGTCAAATTGGAGTTTCAGCTACGGTTTAGAAAAAACATTAACTTTACTTTGCTAACAAGTCGTAAAACTTTAAAAACTTTAGATGAAAACTTTTAGATTCTGACAAGAGAACGATTACACAGACAAAATACACTCTTAATTAAAACCGGTGTAAAAAACTTCGGTGTGGGGTATTTTCTTAATTTTTTTAACTTTACTTCAAGTGTTACGTTAAGAAGATGCTTAGAAATCAGTTAAAATTATGTTTAAGTGTCAAAATGTTTAAATGTAACTGTTAAAGCTTTTAACCATCGGTTGACAAAAAAAAAAAAATATATATATATACATCAAAATAGAACTTAAATGCTAGAAGATATTTATATGCTAAAAACATTTACCAATCAAATCAACATCGTTTATAAAACTTAAGAGTTGGTTCGAACACATTAAGACTTAAATAACAGAAAAATGTAGACAGTTCAAGAAATCTCCTCGCCGCCGGAACTCGATCCGCCCCTGCACATCTCCTCGCCGTCTGACCGGTCCACGCCGATCCGTCTCCTCGCCTCACCCAACGGTCTCTTGGCGCCACGGAATCCGTCTCCTTGCCTCAACCAGCGGTCTCTTGGCGCTACGGAATCCTCTGATCCGTCTCTTCATACATCTCCTCTTTCATCTCCTCGTTCCTCACCTCGTTCATACGTCTCCTCTACCGCTCCTCGCCGATTCGTTTCTCGAGCCGTTCGTGCGAAAGTGCAATTAAAGTTCAAGCAAAAATATAAAGAAAATACTATTTCAAGTATTTTCAAGTACTTTTAAGTATGTTTATAAGAAACTTAAAAAACATTTATAGCTTCAGTTTAAACTAATTATTCATTATAAAAACTTTTAGTATATTAAAAACATTTCACATTCAACATGAGTTAGTTGACAAAACAAACAATTATATTCATTTCAAAAGCTTAAATTTGTTTCGAAAAAATATATAGCTCTTGAACTTTATACTAATTTATAAAACTTTAACATTCTAAGAAAGTTAAAAACAAAGTTGTTGTTAGCGTTTAAATGTTGAATAAGATATTAATAGCTCAAATGACCTTATTAAAATTGTGTTTTTATAAGTAAGCTGAAGTGTATAACAACAAAAAACAAGCCAATAAAGTTTGTTACAAGCAATTAACAAGGTCATTGTAAAAAAAAAAACTTTAAATATTATAGTTTAAAATTTGAACATAACATTGTTGCTAAATATAAAACTAAATTAAGTTTAATAAACTTAAGAAATTTCACTTCATTAACCGATTATGCACTCGAAAACCAGTTTTAATAACCTCATACAAATACTTTTACAAGGACGAACGAAAAAACAACAATGTTTTTACATGCAGTTTAAAAAGTTTATTATCCATTATAGTTCAAATTAAACGATTGTTTGAAAACAAAACAATTAAACTTTACAGTTGCTAACTTTTATAGACGTTTAAAACTCTTTTTGTTATAAGAAAGTTTTATTATTAGAAGCCTTTAGTTTCATTTTAATTTTTAATAAAATGTTTAAAACGATTGAACGATATTTAATTAATTTGACAAAACGCGGAACAACTTGAAAACAAGACAAACTTTTGTTTAAACTTGCTCGTACAAGTTTAAAACTCCTTTTGAAAAACGCTTCAACAATGAATTGCAATAATATCTACACAACAAATACATTTTAGTTCTAACACATGTCCATTAGCTTTTCCCAAACCACTTTAACATAAAATTCAACACAATAAAGCTAATTACTTTTTGCAAAAAACAACACAAATCTCTCACAAACTCGAACTACTTAGTTGTTTTTCCAACTAGAAATTTTAAACTCATTTTTAAAACTTTACAGACCAGATGACTGGGTTAAATAAATGCCCTTAAATTTATCGAATTTATAATATTATTAAATAAGGTTTATTTTACTCTGTTTTCAAGTCACCATCTACAAAACGTAAAAATTTTAATGAAGGTATCTGTGTTCGATTCCAGCTATAAATAACTGGACGTCCGGGTCACCATGACGCTAACCTGGGAAAGATTCTACTTATATAACTATTTTTGGCCTGGTTTAATACGCAACGTGCGCTCTAACTTATATAAAGTAGAAGTCCCCAAGATAACGCTTAAATTATAATTGCTTAAATATACTAATATGAATTACTTACCATTTACAAAATGTTTAATAAATCAGTTACTTAATTTAACTGGGTTCGAATTTGTGATAATGATTTTATTTACAATGAAGCTGCGAAACGAAAAGATGATAAAAAACTGCACAACATTACACCAGAATAATAGAAACTAAACACTACATGTTTAAACCAAACTAAAAAAACATTCTAAAATCGAAATCACTTCAACAAGATTGAAACCATTAAAACTTAAGTGCAGCAAAAAGCTGCACTGAGTTCAGACCATTCAATGAAGTAGCAACTAGAAAAACTGCACCGTACTGAACTGAACTAATTACGCGATATTCTTAATTTATACTCGCTTGAAAAAAAAAAAAAAAGTAAAAAAGAGACAATTACCGCTCACGCGGTACAGCTTCAAGAAGTAAACAAGTCAGAAAAAACCCCTAATTAGAAATAACTCTAAACCGCTACCAAGCGGTTACAATTTTAACTCCCAAGAAAATGAAGCGGAATGCAGTTCAGGTGAAGGAAACCATATCTTCATTAGATGAAGAGGTTGAAGTGCTAATAAAAAAAACGGAGAAAATTAATTTTAGTTCATACATTTTAAAAAACAGTATTTGATTAAGTTCTTTATTGTTTTAATGTTTTAACTGTAAAAGTTCGTTATTGTTCTAAGGTTTAAGTTGTGAAAGCTCCTTATATGTCGTTTCGTTTATTTATATACATTTATGCTAGGAAATTCTAAAAAAAATGTGTTCGTTATTGTTTCAAGGTTTCAACTGTAAAAATTTGTTATGGTTTTAAGATTTTAGTTGTGAAAGTTTGTTATTAATTCAAGGTTTAAGTTGTAAAAGCTCCTTATATGTCGTTTGTTAATCTAGATACATTTATGCTAGGAAAAGCTAAAAAATGTGTCTTTTTTCAGACAAGTTGTGTTTATAAGGTAATAATACAAGTATTTTGCTAATAGAGCTGTTTAATACAAACATCAATCATACACAGATGGTTTAAGTGATGTACTGGAAGTTTGATTATAGAATTCAGCAAAAAACTGTTGTATTTAACCTGTATTAAAATTAGATTGAAAGCTTTATATAGTTTTAAGTGTTAGATTATGTATTTAAGAATAAGTTTTATTTAAGAGTATGATTTAGAAAAGTCAGGAATATTTTGGTAAAAAGTCAGGAAAAAGTCAGGAAAAGTCAGGAAATTTTTCTCAGCTTGATCAGTGGCAACCATGTTTATGTGCATATTATAGATTATCTAACGAAAAAAGATATTTATAAAAGCATTATTAAGCTTGATTAACAATATTAACACTATTGTACTATCCAGTTTGAAATTTAGAACTGCCCTAGTTTACTAAAAATTGATTTTTTATTTCAACTTATTTAAGTTCTCTTGTCTCACACTGCAGGTTGTTTATTAGGATATTTTAGCTTACCTTAACGTAGTAAAATTTTCTTATCTCACTTATATAAGTTTTATGCTGTTTTATTTAGTTATGGCTACCTATTAAAAAATTAGCTTAAATATGAAATATAAATACTTATTTAATACTTAAATATATTTATTTAGAGACGGTAGAAGACATTTTCACTCCAGGATCTTTAGCTCCAGGTGCAGTTTTGTATGACGCTTCTCGACAATATGAAGTCAGTTTCTTCAAACTTGATTTAGTTTTAATCTGAATATTTTAATTTAGTCTATCGGTTTCCGTTACATTTTCACATGATTTTTTTCAATTTGAATGTGGATGGTTTAAAAGTGTATTCAACTTACTAATTTTATGTCTAAGACAGTAGAAAAAATTAAAAAACATTACTTAAAATATATTTATAAAAATAAGTTCAATGAATGCTTTAAGGGCATAGGTTGCCATCCACCTAGATTTTTAAAAGTTCATCTTATTTTGTATAGGTTGTCTGAGTTATCAGAATTTTTTAACTGCTTAACAAAATTCTAAGTAACTTATGATATATAAGCGATCAAAGTCGGTGACTTCAATAGGTTCCTTATAGAAGGCGCAAACAAAAGCGAAAAAAAAAAATTGATTAAAAGTCCATCTTTTTCTTAATTTACTAACCAATTTTCTTCAAATTTTCACAGTATGTCTATAACTAATATTTAATCGATTAATTGCAGTATTTTTTTTTTTGAAAGTTAAAGTTTTATTTAAAAAAACCACCTATTTTTTTGTCTTTTTTTTAATCTAAAATTTTTATTTTTAATATTTTCAAAATTGCAACACTTGAAGTGTTTTTTTATACAAAAGGAATGTTTCCTAAAAATTTTCAGTCTCTAGCTCGAAAAATAAAAAAGAAAAAATATTTTTAATGAACTTTTAAGTTTCCAAGAAAGTTGACAATTAAAAATTGCGCTACATACGTTTGTATTGGAAACTTTTTATAAAAACGTCTATATCTCAAAAACTAATTAAAATTTTAATATTATATAAAAACTGGCTTGTAGTTTATACTTTAAGCTTTTATATAAGAGCCAATGTTATTTTTTGTAAAAAGAAATGCTGGACCCTTCCTTGGCCCTTAATATAACTTGCTTAATCTTTCTTTAGTCAGTAACATTTTTCTGATAAGTAATTAGATAAGTAAATTTTTATAGAGTGCATAAACTTTTACATGGAATGTTTAATATTTATTTTAGATACGTTTATTTAGTTTGTAATATTTCAAACTTTTTTCAAGAAAAGTAGTTTAGAAGTTTACTGTAACTTTTCAATTTAATTACTCTACAGCGTCATAGTGAAAAGGCCTCTGAATATTTAACATTGTTAAAAGAGAGAGATGAGCTTGATGTTGCTGTTGAGCAATGCATTATCACTGCTACTTTCGAATTTTCGACAGAAGTTCAAAAGCATCTTATTAGGGTACGTTAAGTATATAGAAATAAGCATAACTGAATGTAATTATGATATATTCGTTCTATATTGAAGTTAAGATGATGTTTTTTACCCTTTACACATTTTTGATAGTTTGCCACTAGCTCAGATTAGTCAGGATAGTTTTAAAGTAAAAAAAAAAACTTAGAAAAAGTTGTTTAAAAAACTGAATTTTGTTGTAGGCTGAATAAAACGAATGCCTTTAACGCTCAGAATTTTAGTATAAAATTAAGTAGAAAAAAACATAACAGATTTCGTTCTGTAATTTTTTAGTTATGTTTAAGTTTTACTGCTACTTTATACCTAATAAATTTTTTAAGCTAACGATTTTTGTCTTCACAGGCAGCTTCATTCGGTAAAAGCTTTGTTCATGGTGATTTGCAGTTAACTGAATTATTTTTAAATGCAAACCAATATTTGCGTGTTTTGAACAACCTAAGATATTATGATGTTGGAATTGCAATGACTGCTGCACAGTTCGTTCTATGTACAATTTAAATTGTGTTAAGTTGCAACTTTTGCTTACATATTTGCAAAATAACATTTCAGCTTTTACATTATATTTGCTTTTTGTTTTTAATAAGTTTTAATACAATCTTAAAAATATAATTATAGATTTTGGAGACATGTTTTACTTTTAAAAATGTCTTCTTGATAGCTTTAAAACTATTTTTCAGACTTCAACACCTCAAGATGGACCGACTGATCGCTCGTTTGGTGGTGAGGCGCCTCTTCAAGCTGGCTTTCCACATGTGCCGTTACCTCGGAATGCCCCACGAAACAGGCTCCTCCCGCGTCCTTTCATACTGGGCGTGCCACAAGGTGACGCACCAGAGCAGAGAGTCTGACGACCAGATTGCCAAGGTGATAAGAGCCAAGTTGAAAGGAAAAAGGGGAGTTTCTTACGCGCACATCGCAGCGGTAGCCCACAAAGCAGGCAAGAGAAATCTTGCAACAAAGGTAAAATTTACGCTGTTGTAATTACTATACTCTGATACAGCTAAAATTTTATTATCGATAGTAATGACATTTACAATCTAAAGTATCAAACTTGGTAAATTAGCTAAATTTATTTTAAGTACATTATAGATGTTACATCTTGTACAAATAATGAAAATTAGATTTTTTGAATAGTTATTGGAGTACGAGACGAGGTCAGTGGAGCAAGTGAGGCTCCTTTCTGAGCTAAATGAACATAAAATGGCTGTAGAGAAAAGTGTCGAGTCTGGAAACACTGACCTGATATATGAGGTGATGGATAATCTGAAGAATTCTACTGGACATCACCAGTTTCTTGTCTACATTAGGCAACATCCCATTGCTTACAATTTGTATATGAAAGTTTGTTTTGTTTGTTCTTTTTTGAATAAGTTTGTTTTTTAATTATTAAAATTAAATGTATAAATAGTATCAAGCTCATGCATAAATATCTTTTTTAAGTAAAAACACTTTTGACAACTATAAACAGTTGAATTAAAACATTAATTTTTTTTTAAACAGTTGTAATGATTGTTAAAATGTAAAAATAAATTGTTTTATAAATTACTTTTTAGGAAAACTTAGTTTTAACATTTGTTTTAATGAAAAATTTATATATATGTCAACAATGTTTAAAGTACATAACATTTGTTGAACATTTTTTTGATTAGCATTTATCAATCAGCTTTGCTGACAACTAATGTAACTTTAAGACAAGAAAGCTTCTATAAAATTTTTTAGTAGCTATTAAGTGAACAACTAAAAATATAATTTACTAAATTTGAATAAGTATTGTATAAGTTTAACTTGTAAACATCGATAAAAAGTTAAAACAAGCCCTAAATTTTAGATGTAACTGTTTAGATTTAAATTAAAATCAAGAATAATATATTTTAAAAAGAAACACTAAATAAGCATTGAAAAAAAAATGATTTGAAAAATTTGAAAATAGTTAATTACTCAAAACTAATCAAAATACTAATTATAAGAGCTAATTAGATACAAACATATAAACATCAGAAAGGGGTTCGATTGCCCGACAGGGAGCCTTATTGCTGTTTTAGTTATTTATATGTTTGCATTTGATTGGCTCTGATAATTAATTTTTTAAAAAGTAGGAATGTATAAAGCGTTTCTATGTCTTAAAAACCATTTATTTTTTGGACTAATGCTTAATACTATAATCAGCATTTTTAAAATTTTAAAGTTATTACGGTCAAAACTAATATAAAATCTATAAGATGTTAGACGTATATAATTACTTCCGTAGTTACAACTACATACTATCCTTTAAACAAATTTACTAAAAGTGATACTAAAATTTACTCCATGTTATGCCTACTTAAGTATCGTAGTAGAGCTTACATACATTTAGTAAAAAAGGGAGTATACTGAAAAAAGTTTGAGTGAAACACAATGGGCTAATTATTGTTATCACAATTATCCACAAATTACTTACCCTTAAGGCTACACAAACTATATAATGTTTTAATGACAAGTTTCATTTTTTCCTTAACCAAACAAGGGGTCAGGTCTAAATTGTTATGTGTGTTATGCACGGGACCAACCTAAAAAGGGTTGAAAAGCTATGTTACTTCGTCGGGTCTTTGTAAGTAGGTACCGGCTCTGTACTGACTGAGTGTCAATACATAGTAATGTAAAAACTTTTTTGGCAACAGGGTTGCCAAAAAACTTGAAAACCCGGAAAAACTTGAATTTCAAACAATTTTTACATGTTAAGTAGAAAACTTTTGATTTGACACAAAAAATCTACCATGTAGATAAATTTTTTTTTTATTAAAAAACACATTTGAAGTAGCTTTACAGTATCTTTTCAATGTTTTAATACTACTTAACACAGTTTTTTACTTAACTTTAAACTAAACATAGACCCAAAAATATGTACTTTTAAAAACCTGGAGAAAGTTTGCCAAAAACATTTGGCAACTGTGTATTAAACAGAATTTTAAAATAATAATAAATTACTACAAAGTTTGTTTAATGAAAAATTCGTTTGCTTTGTATTCAAGTGACACAGATATTTTTTCTAATAGGACTAAAGGACAAGATGTAAAGAATTACTACTAGATAACATATTTAATAAAAATGTAAATGTTTTACATTAAAAAAATAATTAAAATTTAGAGGTGTAGAATGCAAAATTCAGAAGAATTGAAAAACTTATACACACAAGAAGACAATTTCGAAGAACTAGCTTACCTTAATCTCAATGGAGATCAAGATTATTATGATAACACTGTACAACTCCACCAAGCACTTGATTGCTTTAACAAAGCAAGAAATGAATTCAATGTCAAAGTTGGTTGTTCTTCAAGCTTGTGTATTCAAACTTATGTTTATTTAGATGTATTCTGAAGTAAAAAAATGCTAAACACACTTCTAACATATTTTATTTAGCTTTAGCTAATTCTAAAATAAACATTTTGTTTTTGTTTTTTGTCTCAATTTAAAAATTTAAACTTCTTTGGCTAACTTTTTTTTTAAGGATTCTAGTGTAAACCATATCAAAAGTTATTAATAAAAGGTTTCCTTTCAATTGGTATTTAACCATGAAATAAAGTTCTTTATTAAAAGGCAACGGAAGAACAAATTCAACTTGTTAAGCAGCAAAGTGAAGTTAGCAAAGAAACAGGTGAAAACTTTTCCGACTTGTCTCTCCACGACACCATGCTGATATTGTTAAGCAACAAACAATTTAGTAAAGCCGAAAAATTGAGAAAGAACTTTAAAGTATCAGACAAAAGGTAAGTGAAGTTTACATTATAGCTTGTTTTAAGAAGATCAAAGTGTAAAATAAATCATTAAAACAGTTTTTCAGTATATCTAGACGAAGAATCATTATAAATACTTAAAAAAAACTATTAAGAATTTTCGCAAGTTAAAGCGTAAAAGTTACAATCAGATTAATTGAGAAGTTTAATGTTTATTAGTATTAGGAAATTGTTAACGGAAACAAGCTGAGGTTTAGCTTAAAGTTAACAAAACATTATAAGCTCTTTGTATACGAATTTATTTATTAAAGAAGGAAAAAGTACTAATTCATTTTAGTTTTGCTTAGAAAATGTCCTAATGTCGTTTAGTTTATCTATTTTCATTTTTCGCTTTTCTATATACTATTTAACGTTCTAGAATCTAGACAGTATAAGAACAGTTTTTATTATCTTTTTTTTGTTAAAGTAAATACTATTCAATTTTCTTTCGTAAAAATGTAAATGAAAAAAAAAAGAAATCATTGAAGTTGAAAAAAAACTACGTATTGTAAACTCATAATTTTAGATGTGAATGATGTATCTTAAATTTATAAGATTATCATATATAAGTTTTTTTTAAGATGGTGGTGGGTGAAAGTGACAGCGCTTGCAGATCAGCGAATGTTCGCTGAACTGGAACAATTTTCCAAGCAGAAGAAGTCTCCTATTGGCTACATGCCTTTCTTAGAAGCCTGCGTCAGAAACAACTCGCCAGAAAATGCGGAGAAGTATATACCAAAAATTCCAAAGAACCAGCTAGTCGCAGCGCTTGTTAAAATTGGGTTAGTCTTACTTAAAAAAAGTTAAACTACATAAATTTTAAAATATCAGTACACGTTTCATATAAATTAGTTTTCGTATGATTATTAAACGGTGTACTCTAAATGCGTAAAAATCTTAAATAAACTGAATAATAAGAAGAAAAGCACTAAATTTAAGATACCTATAACTAAATACCTTTAATTTTTTCAATATTTTTTGATTTATAAAATAAAACTACGTTTTTAAGCAATTCAGCATTTTTACTTTTAGTGACATGAGAAAAGCTTTTGAAGTTGCCTCTCAAAACAAAAACCGTGATGAACTTCAACTTGTGTATAAAAAGTGCCGGGCTGAAGACAAATTAGTAAAAGATAAAATAATAGCCTTCATCAACCAACTTGGCTGATTTACTTGAAAAAAAAAACTTATGTGCAATATATTTTAATATTCAATTCTATCATTCACGTAACTTTATTTTATAATTTTATAAAAAATCATCTTTGACTTTTTACTTATTGTTAATTCAATGTGTATGTATATTGAAAAAATAATTTCAGTTTGAAAACTTTTCATTGACCCCTTTAAAACATGGCGTTTTGTCTTTTGGTTGAAGCTTGTTTAGGAAAGAAACATAAACTTTTATGTCTTTTTGTTAAACCAATGAAAGTTTTAAAGTATATAAAAATGCTTAATTTAAAATAAAAATGATTTATTGTTCATTAAAATTCAAACTGCTTGTATGAATTAATTCACAACAACACAATATTTTGAATGAAAAAAAGTAAAAGCTTTCACTTATTTTAATTCAGATATATTTAGACCTTTTAATGCAATTAAGTACCATTTAACTACAAGACAAACAAATTTTTTCATTATAAACTTTATTAAAACTTAAGCGCTTTCGGAATGTCCATATTCCCTTATCAAAATACTAAACACTCTCTAGTTAAACTAAGACAAAATAAATTGAGTGAAATTATATCATTTGTAAAAAACACAACTAATTAAAACGACAAGTAATTAACAAAAATGGATTTTTATAAACAATTAAAACAAAATGGATTATTTAAACACATTAATAGTTACTCTTGATCCTTTATCAGGACCAAGCTGATTATTCAAATTTGGCTGGAATTTTTTTATGAGTAGAGCTTCAGAAGATAATAATTCATTATACGAAGTGCTATAAAAGCAGTATTTGAAAGCATCGGGGTAAAAGTACGCATTACTTATAGATCAGAAAAAGTAGGGAAATATTTCTCCCTAAAAGATTCAATAAGTAGCTTGTATCAGAGTTGTCTTGTCTATAAATTTATGTGTCCAGGAGATCTGAACAACCAGTACATTGGTGAGACAGAAAGACAACTTTTCGTCAGAATTAAAGAACATGTGACCCCAACCAACAGTGCGGTGTTTAAACATATTGAAAATTGTGTATTTTGTACTAATTGTAAAAATATTTATAATTGTTTCAAGGTTATTAAAACGTGCACTTCGTATAATGAATTATTATCTTCTGAAGCTCTACTCATAAAAAAATTCCAGCCAAATTTGAATAATCAGCTTGGTCCTGATAAAGGATCAAGAGTAACTACTAATGTGTTTAAATAATCCATTTTGTTTTAATTGTTTATAAAAATCCATTTTTGTTAATTACTTGTCGTTTTAATTAGTTGTGTTTTTTACAAATGATATAATTTCACTCAATTTATTTTGTCTTAGTTTAACTAGTAAGTTTAGTATTTTGATAAGGGAATATGGACATTCCGAAAGCGCTTAAGTTTTAATAAAGTTTATAATGAAAAAATTTGTTTGTCTTGTAGTTAAATGGTACTTAATTTCACTTATTACTTATAACACTGTAAAAACTTGTCATCTGTCAAAATATAAACTATAATTGATATTTATGTTAATATGCAATTACTAAAACTCACAATGCTTCCTTTGTTAACTTGATAAAACAGAAAGTATACCTGACAAACTGCTTTAAACTCCAAAGAACTGTGTTGTTAAGTTAATACAGAAAAACACCATATGTAATAAATACTTATGGTGTTTTGAATATTACTTTGAAGTACTTTGAGTATTCCAACGAATCTTTGATTTAAAAACGTTGGTAATAACTAATAAACAATACTTAATTTTCTGAAAAAATTGAAATGTTAAAGTTTTGAAATGTTTGAATGATATGCAATAAGTATTAGCACAAACACGGTAATTTGAATTCTAAGATGTTGTAGAATTTGTATGTTAATTAGTAACTTTTTATTACCATCATGTCTATATTACTTAGACCTTCTTATATATTTTTTCAATTTAAACACATTGTTTGTGATATGGCTAGTATAAGTTAAAATACTTACTTAGATATATAGCTATTGGTATGATCAGGTATTTAAAATAACTTTAGCTTGTTTCACGGCTTAACAAAGTCAAGGCTTAGGCTCTGTGTACTTTTGTTGATGTTTTCTTTAAATATAGCTATCTAAAAAGGGATAATATCTTCTTTTTTTTAATTTATTATTGGAGAATACATTCCTTTAAACTTTTTATAAGAAATTGAGTTATAATTGATTTATAAAGAAATAATAAAATATAGATGGAAAAAAGATTGTTTTTAAAATAAAATCCGGATTCAACAATATTGTATAAATACTTATACTAATTATTATAACATTAAAAAGCGTTTGTCATTGATAAGTTAAAAATAATGGTGTTTTTTAATAGTTAGTAAAATAATATTCACAGGAAAAAACATTTTGACTAAAACTGTGAATTATATTATTAATTAAGAACCTTTAAAAAAAATTTAGTTTAACTGTGTTAGCAAAGAGAGAAATGTACGTCTTTTCAATATAGACAGCACTTGCAAACTGTTGTAATTAAATAAGTAATGTGGAGTTATGTGTTTTTTTTATTGTAAGTTTATTGTCCATATAATAGACCTAGGCCACTTAAACAGAAAGACACATTACAAAATAAAAACGCAAAAAGTTCATTTTGACCAAAAGAAAGAAACATATTTTAGTATAAAAGCATAAAAAATAAATCTAAACCACTAACTTATACGTATTTACTCTTGATGTAGAACGATCAACATAATAAAATGTATCAAGTTTAAATACATTGACTGACAACAAAAATAAAAACCTAAAGCCCCAAGCACATTAACAATTGACTGGACAGATAAAAAATCATTTAATATATTGAAAAAGGATTCAACATTAATAGAGGAAAGGCGCTGCTTTAAAAATTGGACTAAGCTAAATCTCAAAAATAAATCAACGGTTGATAAAAACTACTTATTAATTTTACTAACAAACATTTTATTTAAATCAAACTTTTTTAACTTTAGCAAGAAACTAATTCATTTGGAATTTTGTTCCATATTTCAGCTGAACGATAAAAAAAATTATGCCAAGCCTCATTATTGAAATGAAGTTTGAATGTAATTTTTTGCTATTTCCTCTCATTAAGTAATTATTTCTACAAGGTTTAAATATTGATTGTATACTACCTGTAGTTTAACAGTTAACTAGTTTAAAAAAATAATGATGTAAAGTTCAAGTCTCCTGTGATCTAAAGATTTAATAATAAGTTTTGTTAGTCTTTGTAGGTAAGAAGGATAAGAAATATTGTAGTTGTTGAATATTACTCTGGTATATTTTCTTTGAACAGATTCTATATGGTTTATATATTTTTTTAAGAATGCAGATCAGATAGGTGTATTATATTCCAACATAAGACGAATGTATATAAGAAACAAATTTTTAAAGATATTTATATCCGTAGACTTAAAAATTTTTAAAACTTGACAAGATGTAGTTAACGCCATAAAGGTAAATGATATAGTGGTTCCATTTTAAACTTTCAGCAACAAAAATTTTGTTGAATATAAATTTTTATTGTTTATTTTAAAGTCAAAAGTAGAGATAGTAGTGTTTTGTTTAATATTTAGGACTTGACATTTACTAGGGTTTAAGTCCTAATTAAAACTTTTCACTTTAGTTTAAAACTTTTTCAACTTGTTTTGCTATAATGTTATAAATTGTTTTTTTAAGAATTCTTTGATTAACCAAAGATTTTAAAGTGTTTAACAACACCTAATTACTATCACTAAAGATATTTTAACCTATATACAATCCACGGATTAGGTAGGTGTCAAAAATGCACGAAAGGTCACTTTGAACGGCGTCATTTTAGCAAGAGTGTAGACTATTTTTCTTAATTTCTTTACTATCTCTCTTACCCCTTTACCCTTGGTCGTTATTTTTTTTTCTTGTTAATTTTTTAATCATTTTATTTTAGTAATTTTATTTTATTAAACTCTCGTGCAGCAAAATTGACCTTTTGTGCACAGTAACTCCGTGAAAAATTGAATTTTCGTGCAAAAGTATCTTCGTGCAAAACAGACCCGTCTCCCAATTGATGAACTTAGTATACATTAAGTTAAAAGGATTTACTAAATTTCTTGTCACTTTTATGTACAGTATTGTTTGTATATATTATAGAATACTATTTTCTACAAAATGTGTAAGTGTTATTAGTACGAATAAAAAGTTATATTGTTAAACTTAAAAAGTTTTATTATAGTCTTAAACAACTTGAACGTTTTTTATTTACTTTTTTTTCAAAGTATTAGTATTTTTAGTAAAAGACCTCGAAACACTTACTATTTTAGTTTATGTTATGGGCTACTTAACACTAAATCACACAAGTTTCTTCATCTGTTTTTACAATAACTTGTCGTGTAGCTTGCATGTTAAACCGTCGTCAAAAATGTTTATATGTATGGCAGATCTAAACAAACTTCAAAATTATGCTTTTATCTGTATTTTAAAAAGTTAAGTTATTATTGCTTATATAAATATAGTTTTAAAATATTTTTTTTCTATTTTTTAATTGCATTTACACTAATAAATTTTTTATAAAACATTTTTTAAACAAAGAATAAGCCAGTATCGAACCTCTAAGACAAAAAAAATAAACAATATGCAGTTTAACACTTTGAAACTATTAAAAATCCTTTATTCTAATAAAGGTGTCACTTTTTTAAGCGAATAGTTTCTAATTTTATTCTTTAAAGTAAAAAATGATAAATGTCTAAAATAAATTTATTAAATTCTTGATGCATTATAACATTTTTTTATGATAGCATTAATAAATCTAAAAGAAAAAACTGTATTGAAGTTAAAGTTTTTATAAAAGTATAATATACATTACAAACTAGATTAATAAAAGGTAAAACTTTTTATATCTAGTTTTATCAACTAGATTCGAAATTTAAAAAAGATCCGGATCCAGTTAGTTTGGAAAGGCTTTGTTTTCCGCGATCAGCTTCTTTCAGTTTTATATACTTATACTATTGTGTTTTGAATATTTGATGTATATAAAATTAGTCAAGCGAATAAGACTAATTAAGTAATTCAATTATTTGTTGTAAACATACAGATACATACATTCATTAGAGTAAAAATAGTGAATTGTTAATTTAAAGTTTCTTGCAAATTAGGTTCTTCTACTGACTTTATAATTTAGTTCTATTTATAAACTAAACAGTTTTTCTCTTGCTAATATAAGGCATATATTTAAAATTTGATGTGTTTCAACTTGTTAGAAGTCTTCACAAGTAAAATTTAATTATTTTATTCTCATTTAGTTAGATTACACAACGTAAAAACTCTACAAATACAGCTCATTTATTATTTGGTTACCGAAACTTTAAGTGGCAGCATTAGTTCAACAAAATTTTCTGCGCGTCAATTTATTTAACATGAAGGCTGGTATGTTGTTCTTAGAATCTCTTCAGCACCCTGTTTCATTCACACGCTTCAACTGATAATTAAAGATTTACTGTTTTCAGAAAGTAACATAAGTGTTTTAATAGCCAAGGCCCATCAAACTTTTCGCCAATTCAATCATTCTTCTACAGCGTGCGAAAAACTAAATAAATCCAGGTCACTTTAGTTTCATCAGTGTCAATGCAAAAAGTTTTGATACTCGTGCAAGATGTTAAAACAGGTGGAACTCAACCTATCTTATGCTGAAAAGACAAGAAAGATCAAAAAAAAAAGTGTCCAGAACTACGTGGCTAACAACAAATTTATGCCCAAAAATATTCTTGCTGCTGATGAATGGAAACTTATTAGCTTCCTTAATGAACTGCTCAAACCGCATATTACCGCAGCAGTGTAGTAAAAACAACGCATTGCTAAAGTAATCCCGCATTCAGCAGTACTAAAACAGTTTTTTAACCATATAGCTAATAGTCCACCAGGTCAAAGTAGTTCTACAACCTTGGCAGAAAATAAAAAAGAGGCTTTCGAAAAAATGTTTTATACTACTAATAACAGCACACGAATAAACATCATGATAATGATTTGTTTTTACTCACAACAGCGGTTGATCCACGGTATCTACTTTAATTTTTCTCTACTTATCTCGAATAGAAAGGCTGTAAGGCTACTGAAATCAAAAGTAAAATCATAGTTATCGTGAGACTGGTCAAAGTGGTCAAGCTCTTCTAGTACCGCCAAATAAACCTAAAGCTCAACTACCTAAAAATGATATACCAGACTATTTTTTTTGTTCTAGTTAAAATTTAGTTCAAAAACAGGTGCAAAAACTCACGAAAGTGAGCCATAAGATTCAGTTGCTCAAGAGATTGAGACAGAAAATAAGTCTTTTTGGCTGAAGAAAACTTATCTGCTGAAGAAACTAAAGAAACTTGGTTAAATTCAAATAAGAAAAAATACATCTTTCCAGGTTTGTAAGAAAGTATGTTTCGGCACCATTATCTTCTGTTTATTCTGAAAGGTTGTTTTTAGAAGCTGGTAACTTGTACGAACAAAAGCAAAATCGGTTGCTTCCAAAAACTGGCGAAAATCTTTTATTTCTTCATCACAACTTGAAAAAACGAGAACACGTTTCTTTGTAGCTTAATGGCGTTGATATGCGTAAATGTTTTTTACTAAATTACTGACTTTTATATATGTAAACAGTTGCTAAAAATGTTATTGTTCATCTTATAATCGAACTTTTGTAAATATAAGAAAAATGTTAAGCCTACCATAAAAAAAAAGTTAGTTATGTTTTAAAGCATTGCAACATTTCATTTCTTTTTCTTTTACGTCATACAAGGTACACAATTCAAGTTTAGTCGTCCAAGTAGCTTGAATTATAACATTTATACTGAGATTTTATATAGATAGATTTTTGTTTTTTGTTCTACAATGTACTTATTCCTAGTGTTAAAATAAAATATTTATACATTAACATTGTGTTTTTTTAAACTAAATATTTGTATAAAACAGTTTTTATCACTTAATGGTGTTATAATAGTTTAATTTTATAAGTTTGTTCTCTGTTGAAACGATATAAAACTTAAAACATTTAGGATCGGATCCGAGCGTATTTTAAATTAGAAAATAGATCCTAATTCGGCCGGATTCTAAATAATGGATGCAGTAGATCAATAATAATAACCTAGGTCAAAAGCAAATTTACATACAGTATATTTATCTATTAGCTGTTAAGTGGTGCTCAAATGATATTTTGTGATTTATACATACGTTATACATCTTTTATTTTTACACATTTAGCTTAATTTTTTAAACATTTGTTATCTAAGTAATCAGATAAAAAAAAAAAAAAACTATAGAATAAACTAGTCAATTTTTATAATTTTTACATAAAAATTTGTCTAGTTTAAAAAGCTGCGAAACATAAATAGTTTTTCACTTCTTTAAGAAAATTCAAAAAGTTTTTTGGTAAAGATATGAATTACTGAATTAAAAAATAAAGTTGCTGAGTTAGTTGTCAAAAATTCTTACGAAAAGAGCTCAACTCTATGACAGGAAAAATAATGCGGTTGTGAAGACGTTGAAAGGTACCCGTGGTGTGCGTATCGATAACTGAAAGGTTCTTTGTGCACAATATCCTTAGGACCAAGTATTTGAAGCGTTTTTTGTTTTGTCGTTTAATAAACTATTATTATCCGATGTAAAAAAAAAAGTCAAAAGAAAATATGATAAAAAAAAACGTATTAATTTTCAGAAAACCAATAATAAAAATAAATTCAACTATATCAAAAAGAACTATATTTAGTAAAAACAAAGTTTAAGTATAACTTTCCAAGGCGTCTATTTATCTTTTTAAAAGTTGAATTACTTTTTAGATTAAGTTAGTTGGGGACTTTACCTAATTTGAAAAACTACTGTTTTCATTGCATAATGTAATAGTATAGTAATTTTAGTGTTTGCACACCAAAAACAACAGTAAATGCAGTCTTACTCTACTAACATTTATAATTTATGTAAACTGTTGTACTGTTATCATATATTACTGTTAGAGTCTATTTAAAATAAGTTACAGGCTTTTTGAGATTGTTGCTATAAAGTTATTTTAAAAAGAAAAAAATTAATTTTTGCTAGTGCATAAACTCTCAGTTAAAAATATATAAGTTATCTAGATACAATGATTTGAATCATCTTAAATATACTTTAAGTATAAGTTTTTTTTTAAATAATTTATATGTATTAATTTTAATTAACTATTTCTGATATATTTTTTTAATTTGTAAGTTTTTATATACAAATGGAAAAGGGGAAGAAATATATACAAATTAGTTCAAATTTTGAAAAAAAATTGAAATACAACAACTTATGATTTTTAGAATAATTTTTAAATGTGTAAGTTTATTTTGAAAGGATGTCTACAATGTCTTGCTTGTTTAACCCAAAGACAATTCGGAAGAAAAATGTCAACAAGTATTACTAAGCTCAACTACATTACACCTGTATTGTATGCTGCAGGTTAAATTTAAAAAAAGTGTTGTAAAAACAAAATAATTTTTGTGAAGTTTTAGAATACTTTTTTAAGAAGCAAAAAAAATAGCATATTATTTTTTTTATATTTAAATTACTTAGTTGCTATAAGTTTATGACTAATGTAAATATAGCTACTAATTTATTATTTTCTTTAAAAGTTAAGGCCATAGGGGGGGGGGTCCAACATTTTTTTTTTACAAAAATTAACATTAGCTTTTATATGAAAGCTTAAAGTACAAACTACAAGCCAGTTTTTATAGAATTCAAAAATATCATTTAACTTTTGAGATATTTAATTTTTTGTAAAAATTTTCCGATATAAACGTATGGACTGCAAATTTTTTTGGGTCAATTTTCTCGGAAATTTTAAAATTCACTAAAAATCTATCTCCTCCTTCATTTTTTGACCTAGAAACTTAAAATTTTCAGGAAATGTTCCTTTTAATATTTTGAAGAATCTGAATGTTGGAATTTTTGAAATTTTGAAAAATAAAAATTTTATCCACAAAAAACTAAAAAAAAGGGTAGTTTTTTGACAATATTTTTTTTTTACTCAAAATAAAAAAAAATCCTACAATAAATCTCTATAAAGTTTAATGATACACATTCTTTAAAAATTTGAGAAAGATTACTCAAAAAATGAAGGAGGAGATAGATTTTTAGTGAAATAGTCTTTTTTTTGCATTTTTAGTTTTTGCCTTCCATAAGGAACCTATTGAACGCCCTTTCTTTGATCGCTTATATCTCAAAAGTTACTTTGAGTTTTTTAAGCGGTTAAAAGTGTCTGATAGCTCAGATTAAATTCTACAAAATAAGATCAAGTTGTAAAAAACAAAGTGGACACCCCTATGGCCTTAAATAAGTGTTTTTCCTGAAAGTCTTGTCAGTTGTTAAACTTTAAACTGTAGTTGCCATAAAGGAACTTTTGTTAATTCTTTCTATTTTAATGCCTACCTTTTCATAATTATTCTTGTAAAATTAAGTGCAAAATTAAAAGATTTTTGAACTACAAAGTTAAGATTTTTTTTTGCTATGTTTAAAATCTTATCTTCTTTTCATAGAAAAATTACAGATAAATTAGAAGATAAACTAAAAAATTGTATAAAAACTATGATTTATATAAACTTAAACTATCTTTTTAGAGGTTTTTTTTGGAAGTAAACAAAAAAACTTTAAATTTTGGTCATCAATTTATCTTAAATGAAACATAAAAATAGCATATTTTAAGTAAAAAAGATATGCAGAAAGAAAGCTAAAATTTGTGCTAACACATTTATGGAAGATTTTATCCCCTTGTTCTTTTACATGTAAATTGTTTTTAAATAATCAAGCAGGTTAAGAAAGCTTTTGCAAATATGTATTTTATTCAACATTTTAAAACAATTTTCATTTTGATTTCTTAAACTTAAAAAAAAATTTAAAGTCAAACTTTTTTAGCTAATTATTTAATTATTTAAAAACTAACAATGTTTTAATTACAATTTTTTTTTTATTGTAATTTTCTTTGGAGTAAATTTTTTTTTTGCTGAGTGCAAGTTTTATCAGCCACAATACTTATGTTTTAAATTAGAATTAAAAACATTAAGTTGTAGTAAGGGAATCACATAACTAACTTGATTAAAACTAAATTTAACTGATGTATCATTTTGTTTTCTAAATTCTTTTTCATAGAAATCATTGAAAATTTTATCAAGTCTTTTTTATCTTGTGAAAAAAAGGCAAAAAGGCAGAATTACATTAAGCAAATATTTTTTTATGTTAGTGAAACAATCTTTGGATTTTATAATTTATACCTTTTATTAAGGTTTTACAATCACATAAAATTACAAAACAAATTAATTTAGCGTTATTAGTACAAATTGAGGAAGTCTTAATTTAGTAATGTTTAATTTTTTTATTTATTTTACTTATATGAAAACAAAAATAATTGTTATTTAAGACAATCACAAATTTTGCCTTAAAAATTTAATAATCTAAATATAATAAATGTTTTTAAAAATTTATTTAACTAAAAAACAATCTAGGAGCTCAAACATACTATTTTTACTAAGTAAAAGAAGTTAATTAAAAAAAAATTTGTTCATTATATTACTTTTCTAGAAAAAGGAACTGGAAAAGAATTTGCAGTTGATAAAATAGAACTAAAAAAAAAACTCACTAAATTACAATATCATGTAACACAACAAAAAGGAACTGAAATGTTAGTAAAATTATAACTTAATAAGCTTGTATGTAAGTTTTTTATATTTTAAGATTTTTTTTGTAGTTTTTAACTTATATAAACTTTGTTTTTTTTTTGTTTTTTTAATTATTCTAAGTAGTTTTTAATTTAAAAAAAAATTGTAACATTTATATAAAAAGTCAGGTATCAAATTATTTCATTTGTTTTGTATTCTTATAAAGCACTTTTAAACTTTATAAGCCTTATAACTTTGGGCGCACAATAAATTAAACTCTGACAGTTCAAATTTTAGTAATTTCTGAGTATTCTGAATTATCTCTTTTAATAAGTATATTTTAATTATGATCTGATTAATTGAAAATTTTTGAACATTTGAATTCAAATGTTGAAATATGGTTAGGAGAAGTTTAAAAACTTATTAAAGTATTGTTATTTATAGTAAACTAAACCTTCAACAAGGTTTTTTTTAAACTAAACTTACTTTTTGATAAAACTCCCGGGAACTTTACTATAAAAACTTGAATTTTCATGTAAGCATTAATTTACTGTTTAATTTTAAATTTGGGTCAACTGTTGTTTTGAGTAAATAATTTAAGAACTACAATTTTTGGTCACATTCCTGTTTCTCAATAAAGTTTTAAAATAGTTTCTTAAAATTTCAATTATTCATAGTTTATTTGATACTACTTGAATTTTTTATTGTTTTGATTTGATAGGATTTTTATATACAATACTCATATTCATATTTATGCAGTATTTTACGTAAAAGATAGACAAAAGAGTCAATTTTAGGCCATTCACTGGAATATATAACAGCAACAAAGACTCTGGAATATATAGTTGTGTTGTTTGTGATACTCAGTTGTTTAGGTATGTTTGCTTTTATGTAAGACAAAAAATATGATACATAAAGAAAAATTAAGTATTTTGTTTTTAAATTGCAGTAAAAATAAATAAAATATATTTTAAGTTTTAATTGATGTTTTCTTAGATGGTTTTATGCAATATTTTAATTAATACTTTTAGTATTTCATGCAATGCTTTTGACTTTATAAACTTTAAAAAGAATAGTAATTGTTGTCCTATTTGTTTTCTTCAAAAACAATATATGAATTTATTTGTAAAAATCTAAATCAGTTTCAAGTTCTGAGAATATAATTTTTACAGTATGTTAGACAGTTTGTACAACTTTACTAATTTATAACTTAAAATGAAATAATGCATATATACAAATGGTTAAAATAAGTATAGAGTTATTGTAAATTGTTTTTTATATAAATATTTGGCAAAAACTTTCTCCAAATAATAAACTAATACTTTGGAGTTAACAGTAAATTAAAAAAAATACTTGAATAAGAACAACATCAACTTAAGTTACAGCTGTTTGCCAAACTTTGAGACTGTCATAAAGAACCGTAACAAGAAGCTCACTAATAGCAACAAGAATAGTGAAGATGAAACATGTAACTGTAGAAACAAAAAGAAATGTCCTTTGAAAGGTGGAAACTGTAGAGCAAAAATGTTATATACCAAGCTACAGTAAAAACTGACAATGATTCTAAATCATATATTGGTCTAAGCGCCTAAAAGAGTAGCCACCCACAGAACTACAGTCAACTGATTTATCAAAATACATTCACAAATTGAAAAGTGAAAATAAAAACTTCGAATTAACTTGGGAAATACTAGAAAGAGAATAAAAATCAAGACCCAGAATAGAAATGTGCAGATTGTGCTTGAAGGAAGCACTAATTATTCTTCAGGCGGATAAAAATTGCATTAATAAAAGATCAGAAGTAATGAGTTCATGCAGACATAGGAATAAATGTTTATTATTCTGTAGGAGTGAAGCACAAACCTAGGAGTTTAAATATTAATAACACTTGAATCATCTTTTAGCTTTTTTAGAACTTTGTTAAGAATTTGTTATGTTTCCGTTCATATTGCATTTATTTTTTTTTGATTTTTTGATTTTTATTATTTAATACTAATATTAAGTTTACCCATCTATGCATTTTTTATTATAATTGAATACTTAATTTAAAAAAAATTATTTGTTTATGTTTTTAAGCATCATTTAGTTCAAATTAACTTTACTGCTGTTGTCTAAATTTTATTTAATGTTTTGTTGTTATTTTATAAGGTCAGCTCACGCTCACTGAAACCTAGTAATAAAACAAGGCAGTACTTAGACGTCTGTATTATTATATGTAAATATTTATTAAAATTGTTAGTGTAAAAATATCTTGTTCTCAAAAAACTTTCTAGTTATGTTAGACGATGTAGCTAATTCATTTCATTAAATATTGCTGTTTTAACGGAACTGCATACTTAACCTCTATGAATTTATCAAATCAAACCTTAGGTACTTCATTTGATTTTTTTAAAGTATCGTAACTTTTTTTTAGCTTGCTACCTCCCTGGTTGGCCAAAATAAAAAAATATTTTGCTGGCTGCTGTGCTTTTGTATACTTGTACTTTAAATGAGAAACATTTGTTTGACTTCTCATACTCTAATTCTAATAAATTAGTCATTAAATTAAAATCACTATTAAATTAACAACATGTTTTTAAATTTATTATAAAAATAGCCTTAGCTTTGTACAAGCTGTTTTAACTAAAAGGTAAGTCAAATGGTGGATATTTCTTCTTGGCAGACATTAGTTTGCTGATTCCTGCTTCAGACCAAATATAAACCTTCTATTAATTAATGTAGTATACTAGTTTTATATTTTTGTTGTTATTATTAAGTTTCTAGTGTATTAAACTATAGGTATAAAACAAAAAAACTTCTATCTTTGAAAACTTCAAAACTGATAAAGTAAAATAGTTATAAAAATAAAAGTATCGAAGTGTTTTCAGTATGTAATTTGTGTTTAAAGACTTTAATTTTTTAATTGTCAATGTAAAGATTTGCCAATAGTTATGGTTTTAGACGAATTAGAGTTGTTTGTAAAAAAGTAAGTAAAATTATCGCTAAAAATTTGTTGTTTTAAGTTTCCTATAAAATGTTGATATAGTATATTTTTCAAAATAACTCCATAAACCTGCCTTAATAAGTAGTTCTTATGGTTAATAACAGTATAATACACTTTCTAGCTCTTCACACAAGTATGATTCTGGAAGTGGCTGGCCGTCATTTACTGATGCTGTAGAGAGTGGTGAAAACGTCAAACTCAACTATGATTACAGTCATGGAATGGCTAGAATTGAAGTCGTTTGTAAAAATGTAATTCGTTTTTACTAGAGCTGTGGTTATCACATTTAGTTTTAAATACTAGAGTTTACTGAATATTAAAAACTGATTTTTTAACCTAACCAATTTTTATTAAATATATTTAGTGTGGAAGCCACCTTGGACATGTTTTCGACGATGGACCTGCACCAAGTGGTAAAAGATATTGCATTAACAGTGCTAGCCTAAATTTCAACAAAAACACTGATAAATCATAAATTTCACTTTATTATATGCTTACTGTTTAATAAAATATTTGACAATTTTTTTTGTAAACTAAAGACGTGTTGCCAGTTGTTCACGTTTAATGTTAATCAATGCATTTATGTAGGTTATATCAATAAGCTAAGCTTTTTTTTTTGGTTTTAAATAATTAACAATAAAATAAACTCACTGTTAAATAGTTTTTTCATTGTTTCAATTTTATTAAGAGTTAATAATTGGTTTAACCTAAATGTAAAAATACTTAATTTTTATTGTTTAAATACAAGTATAATTAAAGTTAACTATTGCTTTCATTATTTTAGCTTTGTTATTGACATAAACTTGTTGTTTTTAACTTGAACGACATAATTAATTAATAGTTTGTCTCGTTTTCAATGCATTGTATAGTAAAATGTTCACGTTTTAAAAAGTATAACTTACTAATCTTTAAATCGGATTTTCCAAAATTTTGATAAAGTTTCCACATTTAGAGGGTAAAATATAATTGTTCCTATACTTAAAAATAAAACGTTTAAATATAAAGTGTAATTATTAAAATGAAATTCTTCTACTATTATTATGCTGAAATACATCAATTTGATAAATACAAAATTTTAAATGACTTGAAGTCCTCAAGAATATATTCAATTACACTAAAATGGATTGTAATAAATAGAGTTATAACCTTCTGCTATTACATTTTGGTCTAGTTTATAGGGTTCTGTTGTTGTTAGGGTGTTTGTTAACATATGAGAGTCTGTATTAAGCTCGGGGTTAATTTGTTGGGCGCGTCTACTAGAACTTACCGCCTTATCGGCCTAGTGTGCACGCTTCGCGTACTTCTTGACCAGATTAAGGAGGTTGGATGTCGAAAGGATTTTGGGTTTCTTACTAGTGGTACTCATCGTTCGAGGAGTTAACCAAACGTAAGGTTCCGCAATGAAATAAACCACAATTAACCGAGGCTGGTCTCAGTAATGCGGACTGGAAATGAGGTGTGATGAACCGAATCTGGACTTGGTGATGAGAACTGGGATTCACCGTAATTAACCGAGGCTGGTCTCAGTAATGCGGACTGGAAATGAGGTGTGATAAACTGAATCTGATCTTGGTGATGAGAACTTGAATTCACCGCAATTAACCGAGGCTGGTCTCAGTAATGCGGACTAAAAATGAGGTGTGATGAACCGAGGCTGGTCTTGGTATTACGTTGACGACTTACCGTCGTCGAATTAAAGTAGTATATAATTTAATTTTATCAAACTTTATATTTCGTAATTAAAAAGTTAGCTTACAATATACTAATTTTAATAACTAAATTTACTTAATTATATTTTACTGTTATTAGACAGTGAATTAGCACTCAAAATTTATTCTACAATTAAAAAAATACAACACGATATAAAAAAGAAACACTCACACACGTGCAGGTCAAAGCTCGAACGGTTTTTTTGGCAATATTTTACTAGATGGAATCCTACTTAGTTTTCCTTAAAACGTTTCGAACCAAATGAATGAATCAAGAGAATGAAACTGAGTCAGAAGGACCGAATCGAATGACTAGATCGAAGCTGTCACAATCCAAGGATAACTTAAAAATGGCCGCCTTCGTCTACTGCCTGCGTTGAATGGCTTCTCTAAAATGCACAAGTCAAACGTCTACGCTGAATGCCTATACTGAAAGCCTATACTAAAATGCCTACGCCCTTCTCGCGGCGCTTGATTTTGTACGGTTTGCTACACGCGAAAAAAGACTCCTCTCTTCTCTCGGAAAGCAGGCGCAATGCTTACAGAGTTAATAGTAAATTAAATTATAATAACAGCAACAAATTTACTTTTTTATTGTATAATAATTTTCTGTTCACAAGAAAGTAGCTTCAATATTAGGCATTAACAGCAAAAATAATTGGCAACTTCGATAGCAAATAAAGAAAACTTTAGCAGTAAAAACATAGCTAACTAAACCAATAAAAATTAGCATAGCTTTGAATTGAAATTAGACAAAAATTATTTTATTAAAATAAACACTTTCCTAGAGAACTTTAAATTTCAATTAGCTGATGTATGTATATATATTTTTTAAACCCTCATGTTTCTAGAGTTACTTATTTTAGAAGCAGTATGCTTGTTTATCAAGAAAATTGTACAAAAGTCTAACTTTTTAGTACTCAATTTTTAGGTACGAACTTTCCGTTGAGTACGCACTCTTTATCAAAAATATTAGTGTTTAAAATTCAACTTTGTGTTTTTTAAATTTATCTTAATTTTTTATTAGGAAATAGAATAGGACAAATTCTTTTTTTTAATATCTAATGAAATTAAACAAAAAATGTACAAAAATAATAATAAAAAAGCAGTAAAATTCCTAAAATATTAGCGGAAGTAAATAACAGTGAATTTAGATGTAAAAAGCACACGACTAAAATACAAAAAATCCTACACTAAAGTTTGACATTTTAGAAAGTAGCAAACAGTGTGTTTCATATTAACATCATCAGTGATTTTAGTCTCAATATTTAAATCAAATGTTTAAACGAATATAACAAACAATAAAATTAATTTCAGAGTAGATGTTTAAAATATATTTGCAATATAAGGTTGTTTTCAAAATGTGGCAAAAAATGTTTGTTGTTAAATAATGTTTTTAAAAGTTATCAAAACATAAATTAAACATTCTATTACTTTACCTTTATTCCTGCTAAATTTTTTTTTTTCTTGCAAAACTAAAAATTTAGTTAAAATGCCATAAAAAATACTAGTAGGAAGTAGGTACACTTTAATTTGTTGAAAAAATTCGCTAATTGCAGCTGTTCACTTTGATTTGTCTTAAAAAAACTTCATTAATTTTAGGTGTTCAATCAAGTGTGTTGTTTCTAATGATGCTGCAAACGCTCAAGTAATAACAGTGAAAAATTTAGTATCTTGTAAATAAAAGTATGTTTAAAAAAACTGGTAGAATTATTTCTCTTAGGCTAAAAGCTTTATAAATAAAAAAATTAATAGTTCTCTTAGCTAGGATTAAAAAGTATTACGAGACGAAATTAATTTTAACAAGTAAGCTTCGATTGATAGTATCATCATTGGTTGGTTTATCTGATTAAAAAAGTTATTTTTTTAATATTTGCTGTTTAAAAAAAAATGTTTTGCTTTGTTTCTAATTTCATCTTAGAAAACACTACTGCTGTCATTATTTATGGTAAAGAATTTTTTTATATCATTTACTACTACATTAATATTGAAGTTTTTAAAATGCCTTACTTTGCTTTAAGTATTAAGTAAACTTTATTAAATCTATTTTTACTAAAAATTTAAAAAAAATTTATTGGTCGTTTTCTTCTACGTATCTTTAAAGTAATTAGCTGATCATAGTAAATTAGCAGAAGTACCATAACACACATTAACGGAACCTTGTCGAAGTTAATGATTACTAAGCGGGCAAAACTTATTGTTATTCAGCTGTACTTCTAAGCTAAAACTTAAGCAATATATTTTAAACAATAGATTTCAAATTAACTATAAATCGCCCCTTCTTTTGCCCATTTTCTACTCATTTTAATTTTCAAATATATTTTTCCTTATCTGAGTTTCTTAAAGCGAGCACAGTAGTTTTTTAGAAGTTCTTTTACTCTTTAATAATAAATGAAAAGTTTAATGACTAAGTGTGAAATTTTTTTTTTAAAGAACTTTTGTTAGGTCTGAACACGTACAATATACAAAATAAATAGAACTAATAAAATTCTAATAAACTGACTAAATAAAGTTTTAAAATAAAGTTTTAGAATCAGTTTAAGCATCAAAAAATAAAACTTTAAAAATTTTTAAATTACTTTTTATACAACTTGTCGCTATTTGAAATTAAGCTATTATGTATACAACAACAAAAAATAGAATGATCACGTTGGAAATAACTATTTATAGAATAACTTAAATAACATGATCTAAATTAAAATGACAAAATTTTAAATGATCAAAATAAACAATATTAAACTTAGAACGATTAAGTTTGAAATTATACCGAGTTACAAATGATAGTTAACAAGTCACAAATGCTCGAAATAATCTTTCAACAGATTTAACTGTTCTAATTAAGAGTTTTTATAATTTAAAGGTTTTTTCTTTAGAACGTTGTTCTCCTTTATATATTAAAACATAGTGTGCTAATTATTCTTAGTTAGATTATTTGATTAAACTAAAGTGTAAAAGTGACGCTCGTGCATTTCTGACACCTACCCAAAATGTTAAGCTAACGCATTGATAATAAATACACATGTGTGATAATTCCATAAATATAATATTCCAAAGAATAAAAAATATACAACACAAAATATTTACAAATTTGAAAGACAAACAAAAGTTTTGAATTTTTTTAAAAAACTATACTATTATTATTTACAAAATAAAAAGTGTAAAATTATAAAAACTAAAGGAACTCAAAGTAAAAACAAAAAAAAATCAACAAAAAATAGTTAGTAAAAAAATAGTTTTATAAAAAGCTTGTTTAATGTTAATTTTCAGAAGCAGAAATTAAAAAACAACGTAAACAAAGTCGTATAACTGGTGTAATGCTCGTTTTTATCTTAGTCAAATAACAAAAGGTGCTTTAAACTAAATGAATCTGTTTTAGCTCTAGAATTGAAACACAGTAAAAAAGATAATTTCAAGTTAATTTGATAAAATATTTTTTATAAAACTAGTGTATTTATAAAAAGTTGATAAAAATATACTTTCCTAAACGCTGTTCAATTAAATATCTTAAAAATTTCCAGTTTTCTCACTTTAAATAAGCTTTCTAAGATAAGTCTTAACTTGTTTAATAAAGTTTCTTTAATACATTTTTAATGACTCACGACTTTACAAATACACTAACGAGTTCATCAAAGTAGCTTTGAATTATACAAACTTAATCGATTTTTTTGAAGATAATGGTCTTTTTTAGAATAAAAAATTACTGATAAATTTTATAAAACCTGTTGTGTTGCCGAGGCAGTTTTTATAATACTTATTTCTAATAAAACAACTAAAGGGGACTGAAATGTTTAGAACAGTTTTCTATCTGATAAATATTAAAAAAATACCAATAAAATATGCTTGAAATATTAATAGCTATGTTTGTAAGATGTAGTCTGTCTAATTATTTGTTTAGAACAGATAGTAATATTTCTAAAAAAAAATCAAAACAAGTTGAAAACAAGCAAAAGGCAAAGCTTAGTCAGAAATGCCTTCATTAGACAGAATTTAAAAAAAAAACCACTTCGATGATATAGTTAACTTTTTGAAAACTACAAAAAACAACTAAAAAGTGTAAAACAGCATAAAATATTAGTATATAATAAAAAGAAACTTTTATATATAAAAATAATTTTATTTAAAATGTATAAAAGATTTTAAGAAGCAAAAAAAGCAAAGTTTAGTCGGACATAGCTTTTAATACACAACACTAACATGTTAAGCAAAATATATGTAATATTTCATTACATACAAACTAAAAAAACTTAAACTTGATAAATAGTTTATAACCTTAAACAGTTAAAAACAATAAAATTCAAATTGTTTGTTGGAAGAAATCTAAAAAAAATATTAAAACGTTTCAGTAGATTTTGTTTTCTTTATTGCATAGTTTTCTAGCTTTGTTACACTACATAACTGTAAAAATTTGTAGAAGAAAAGTTATAACATAATAAACAATTTATTAAAAATATTAGAATAAATTTCATACCACTTGAATTGTATTATTGAGGGTAACATGACAATTTAAATTCCGTCAATTTAAGTTCTTTTAAAAATTATTTAAGAGACAATATTTTAAAAATTAATGTATACTTTAAAAGTATATAAAGTACGTGTGTAAGTCTTATTAACATATACAAGCTATTTTTTATTTTTGGAAAACTTTTCATTTTATATTATTTAAAAGTTACTAAAATTAACTATATTTTAAAATTTATTTTAGACACATCTCGTAAAATATTTAACAATTTTCACAAAATAAAAATGATATGTATATATTAATAAGACCTACATATGTTTTTTTTTATATATAAACAAATTTTTGAGAAATAGCACTTTAATATTTTCTTTTAAGAATTTGAATTGTTAAAATTTGATTTGTCCGAATTTGAATAGTTGTGCACCAATTATTGAGTAATAGAAACATCTAGTGTTGGTTTGCTATTTTCACATTGAGCTTTTCAATCTCCGACAACTTGATAATTTGATTTTTTTTTAGTTTTGTAAGGCTCCATACTTTGCATGACTGTTTTACTAACAGTTTCAAAGATAACAAAGCTTTAATTATATCAAACTTTTTATATACTAAAATATACTTTTTATTGAGCGAAAAAATCTATTAAGTTCGGAGATATAACAAGTTTTGTAAAAGTTTCAGATACAAATGCGTAAAAGATAATTCTTTGAGGTAGTTTTTTTAGAGTTACGAAAAACGTTAAACTAATTTACTTTTTTCTTTGTTTTCAAAGTAATTTATTTCAGTGGTTTAGAAAATATTTTTTTCATTATTAAAATTTTTAGAAAACAGATTTTTGAGATTTTTTTTTGTTTATATCAAATTTAAGTCATTTTATTATCTTAAATAAAAAAACATTATTTATCTGTTTTATTTATTTAAGTTAAAAATCTTTTTTCTACAAGTTCTTTAAAATTTGTTACAGATTAGACTTAAAAATTTTAAAAACAGTTGTTCAAAATTTAAAGGAGGAGATAAATATTTAGCGAAACACTCTGTGTTTGCCTTTAAAACTTATAAATGACATAAAGTTTTAAAATAATAGTTACAAAATAACTGCTAGCTTAGTTTTTTATGTAAAATATAAGATTAACTAAAATAAAGTTAATCGGTCCTTCCCTCTATTGATTTAAAGTAGGGGTGGGCAACATACGGCCCGCGGGCCGGATCCGGCCCCCAGAGTCAAAATGACCGGCCCCCAAACGTTTTTAAAATCTAAATGGAATCCGGCCCGCGGACAAAATTTATCCGGCCCGCAAGTGGATGATCCGGCCCGCTAGGCACTTTCAAAATTTATATGAAATCTTAAAAGCCCATGTAAATATTACAAAATTTGTTATTATTATTTTCACATAATAAAATGTAAGACTTTAACCTGAAAACTTTTTAAAAAATGGCTTTCAATTTTTGTAGTAATAAAAACACTTTTTTGTTATAGTACCTTGTTCTGTTTTAAGTCAGTTGAATTAATTCTTTCTCAAATTATCCACTGTTTGCTGAACTAACTTTGATGATCTTACCTATCATAATGGTTTTCATGAAAAATGACATGTAAAAAATTGATGTCTTTCCCAGATGTGTAGTGAAATGTTCTTATAAATGTTAAAAAAAGTAGTTTTTAATAACATTGACACCTACTTTAAGTAAAACTGTTCAACTTTACATTTTAGTAGAATATTCCAAGTTGAGACTACAGTTTGTATTCTTTTCTGCTATTGATTTTTAATTAAGGAATTTTTGATTAATTAAATGGTTAAGTTTAATGATAACCAATTGAGGACAATATCTCATTAACTTTAAGTATTATTTGTTTAGGAAATTTATTTGTGCACGTTTGTAATAGAATCTAACAAAACTTTGAATGAATCTTTACAAGTTTTTTTAAATTAAAAGACAGTATTTTAATATTGTAATGTTAGTTAACTTCTGGAAAATATTATTAATGTAGCCTCGAGCCAAGGATTACCAAAATTAGATAATTTCGAATAGTTAAAAATGTTTAATGTTTTAGTTTGAAATATTAGGCTCGAGTAACTTTAGTAAGTAAATTATTGATTTTATTAAACTGACTAGTATTAATTCGGTCCAGAGTTGTAATAAATATAAAATCATGAGTACTTAATAAAAATTAACTTAAAATTTTGTATTTGGGAACCTTGGTAATTTATAAATTGACTGAAACTTTTAAAACACCAGATCAATTAGCTTCCATTCGAATTCAAGTTTTTTAAATTTTTTCTATTCGGATACGAAACCTTCTCTAAAATTAGTATTAAGCCGGATCCGGATAACATTTTTGAATAAAGATCCGGATCTGAAAAAGGATCCAACTTAATCCGGTAGATCACATACTCGAAATGCTCCGGCCCGCTGAGGACTAATTTGTTTTGGATCCGGCCCGCCAATTATTTACGTTGCCCACCCCTAATTTAAAGGGTTAAAACTTCATAACTTGAAATAATTATTTCTTAAGGCATCATTAGCAGCACGGACACTTCATGGTCTTAAAATTTCTACTATAACTTTTAGCAAACTCTAATTTCTATTGTTCTTAATAATTTATCTTTAGTTAGTTGAAGTAGTTTAAAAATTCATAATAGTTTTTTATTCAAATTAATAAAAACTAGTGCTTGTTATACTTAAAGCAACCAATAGAGTTGAAAATTTTATTAACTTCTTATGAAAACAACTCAACTTTAAATTTTTTGTTTAAAAAACTTTTTAAAACTATTTTCAGAGACCGTCTTTTGTAGCAGCAGATTTTATTAATTAGATAGTTATTTAATTATGAAAAATATAACTTTTTTAGTTTTAGTTTAAACTTCTCAAACATTTTAATCTTTTAGCAAACAGTTTTTTTTTTTGACTCAGTTTTATTTTAACTATATAACTGTACAAGTCAAAAATAAACTAACTGTTAGAAAATAAGAGCCTAAGAAAATATTTTTAACAAAAAAAGTAGTAAAAATAACTAATGAAATAATTTTCTTCAAAAATTGATAATTTTTTTAAAATCTACTGGTTGATACAATTGCACCTTTTGATTTGTTCATTTTTAAAATGAATAAGAGTTCACTTATAATAATACTTTTTAAATTACTGAGGTTTAAATTAGAATTTTTGTATAGATAGTTCAATACTATATAACCAGTAAATCTGTATCATATTTAACTATTACCTTTTTATAAAAACTTGTTTATTCTTAACCCATTTTCAAAAGATTGGTTTAGCTTTATTGTTTGTTTACAAAAAATTAGTGTTTTTCCTCGTAAAAAATCAGTACCAACGTGCAATATTTAGTTTCAATACTAAGGTGCAATAACCTCCCTGAGCTCCTTCTGTTCTTAGTTCTCATGGAACTTATGCATTGAAAACTATTACAAATCCATTGAAAAAAAAGATACGATGCTTTCTGCGAGCCGGATTAATGATTTTTTCGAAAACCAAATATACATAGTTAAAAGAAACGAGCTTATCAGGAAAATTAAATCGTCAAAGGATAAAACTGATACATTATTTTTTTACCCTATTAGGAGAAACGCCTGCTCCTGTGTAACTCCTTACGCGTTGCCCTTGGTAAAAAGTATCTTTTAATAAATTAAAACGAAAAACTAGTGAGAATATTAAAAAAGCTGTTTAAACTTTGTTTGAGTTTAAACCAGCTTTTAGCAAGATTTTGATTACGTACTTAAACCCGACTTACGTACATAGGAGTTAGTTCAATTATTGAAAACAAATACATTTACAACATCATTTGACAATCTTAAATCAAGAACTTGATTTTCAGCACATGCAGGGTTGCCACAGATCAGGCTGAGAAAAACTTCCGGACTTTTTACTAAAATTTTCCTGACTTTTCCAAATCAAAATTTAAACTTATTCTAAAATACATAATCTAAAACTTAAAACTATATAAAGCTTTCAATCTAATTTTTATACAGGTTAAAACAACACATTTTTGCTGAATTCAATCATCAAATTTTCATTACATCACTTGAACCATTTGTGTATGATTGATGTATTTGCAATAAACAGCTCTACCAGCAAAATACTTGTATTAATACCTTATAAACACAGCTTGTCTGGAAAAAGACACAATTTTTTAGCATATCCTAACATAAATGTATCTAAATATAGGGGTAGGGAGTACAGCACATTTTTTTGGTCATATTGTAAAATTCTTATGAGGGGATATGATTTTGATGTGTTTTAGATCATTAAAAAGAAAAAAAAAATTGCAAAAAAAAAAGTTGCTGCCCAAAAAACTACGCTTTTAAATTAGAGAATTGAAACATTTAAACAAACTAAGTTTTAAAGAAATTATACGTATAACAATTTATAAACTTAAACTAATAGTAATGTGAAAACAATAACATACTTAAAGCAAAAATAAAAAAATTAATACAGATAAATAGTTATTGTTTAGTTAAATAAAAACTCTTAATATTTAAAAATAAAATTAGACTAATTTTAATAAATTTACATGCAGTTTCTGTGACATATAGGCTTAGATATTTTACTTTTAGACAGGTGCTCTCAATAATCATGAATTCTAATAACGGAAAGTGATTTAAAATGTATTTGATATCTATATTGACATGCAATTGAAATGGCATTACATCAGTAATATCTTTCTGGCTAGCTGACTCCACACATTTTACATTCAAAATCAAAAAAACTAAAAGTAAAAACAGCATTAGAATTTGCTTTTTATATTAGAAAAAAGTACGATTTTACAGACAAATTTTGCATATTTTGTGTAATAATGACGTTATAATACATCAAAAGCAATCAAGAAGTCTATAATTTATGCCTACAATTATAAGCTTTCATTTAAGATATAAATTATAAGTCTAGGACATGTATAATAAACTTTATTACTTTTAAAGTAAAGAAATCGAAAAATATGCGACCTTTGGGGTTGAAATTAGTTTTTTGGGCAGCTACTTTTTTTTTCAAAATTTTTTTTTTTTTTCAGATTCTTTTTAATGAAGCAAAAACACATCCAAATCATATGGACTTGAATGAATATTAAAATATGACCAAAAAATGTGCAGTACTCCCTACCCCTAAGATTAGATATTACAAATATTTTTCCTGGCATATTTTTTTAGATATCTTAAACATTTACAAAATGAAAATATTAGCAATAGTACAATTAAATTATGGTATCTACGCAAAAATGACTATGTACTAATTTGTTTTTTACCCTTATTTTGAAAGTTAATAGAAAAACTGTGCAGTTTTTAATAGGATAATTTATACCAGATGAAAGCATTGAAAATTAAATAATTTTTTAAATTTCTAGAAAAATTTTGCAATTTTAGTCTGACTTTAAAGGATTTTTAATTAATTTTTTACAATTTGAAGGCTTTGGAAAATAAGAATTTTGTAAATTTACATTTTTAACTGACAAATCTGATTTTTTTTTAATTTTGTCAAATTTCCTGACTTTTACCAAAAACCCCTAATTTTTTCCTGACTTTTGTAACTTTTTTAGTTTTTCCTGACCTTGTGGCAACCCTGCACATGTATTATTTTTTTTTTATATTTACCCAAAGCCATTTTTAACTGTAGTCTTATAATAAATATTTCTCTTGCAATAGAATGTTTTAGTTTATTTTACTTAAAGTCGTATAAACTATCACTGGTTCTAAGGCAAAGTATGTTTTCGTGACTCATAAGTACTGATATTGTTATCAGATTAAAGTAAATACAATCTGTAGTATTTTACACTCAAGTAGTTTTACCGTCTTAATTCTTTCACTGTGTAACTCTTTTTTTAACTGAGTTTTTACGATCAAACATTTTAATAGAACATCAGGTGAATAAATTTTGTAAGCCCGGATATTCTATTTTTTATAACAATCTAAATTCCTATTTGTTTTAAATAAGAATAATAGTTTAGTTAACTTTAAGTATGGAGTGTTTTTTTTTTTTTGAACACCTTAGTTATAATATTTTATTCCTTAACATGTTTAACTAGCAAATTGAAACTAATTTTACAACTTTTATATAAACTCAACATGTGGTAGTTAATTTTTTAAATAAACAAAATATATCGGATTATTAACTTTAAAAACATGACTAATCAGTTGAGGTTAGCGAAAACAACATATTTGAAGTCATTTTCTCAAGTTTTAGTAATTACTCTACCCTCTTAGAAAATATTTTGCATAAACGCAAGTTTATTGTTAATAAATTTGATATAATTTAGCTACTTACCTATCAACTGAGGCTAACATTTTATTAGAATGATTAATAAAAACTAGCTTAATAAAATATTAACTATTATCATCTATTTACATTAAACAGTGCTTTATATAAGTTCAACAAGGAAAAAACTTAATGGTCTATATACTTAGTGTTTAACTCAAGGTTTTAAATATTTTCAGTGCAGACACATAATAAAATTCAAATTATTCATTTATATTTATCTTTTAAACTTAGATTAAGTTAAAACAATATTTTTGCTAGTTTTTAGTTAAAAAGTACAAAATATCAATTTTAGTTCGTTTAATAATAAAGAAATAGACTAAATAAACGTCATTCTTTTAGAGCGGTTATTCTTGACAAAAATTTGACGGATTTAAGTTTACAACACGATAGTAAAAAAAAACGAGATCGACTTTTGTATTATTTAAATAAAAATCACACCTAAAAATAGAAAAAAGTATTCATAAAAAAGTTCTTTTGCCGCTAAAATTTTGAAAAAGGCAATTTATTAGTAGAAAAAATTGCAACAAAAGTAGATCATGCTATCTTATTAAAATGACACAAAACAGTTATTTTTTCTTTTAGTTTTAAGTTCCGTTCTTTTTGTTATGCCTAAGATTAATTTCCTACTAATAAAGTTTAGACTTAAAAGTTTTTTTTTTGATATAAAGTTTAAATTTGAGCACCAATTGCACTTTAGAGAACTGCATTGAAAACAAAAGTTATTTTAGCTAAAATGCTTTAGTAACATCAAAAGCTCTATGCTTTAAAACTAATCGAATGTAGCAGCTTAGCGCCAATTACTTTTTAAGAATCATTTTTAAATTTAAAAAAATGCTAGCTGGTTGCTGGCCAACAGACGATGCTTGTAGTTCAGTCTCATGAAAAAAAGGTTTAAAAAAATAAACTTGCAAACGAATCAAATGCTTAAAAACTAATAAAAACAATCAGCGGCCGATCGAGCCAACAACGAAAGAAGTTCTTTCGCCAATTTCGTCATCTTGGAGCTGATTGGCTGCTTGAACTTGATTATTGTTGTTGGAGTTTGCATATGACGTCACAATACTTTCATCATCACTGTGCAACAAACGGGGCGGACCAGCGACGGGAGCCAGCGTCTGATCGAGTTCGGCCTTCCCTCTCTTCTTCGGCTCGAGCAACGGATCTTTGTCAGAATCTTGGTTGCTTGTTGCCTGGGCAACCAGGGCAGGATGCTCCTTCTGCAGGTGACTGGGCCGCAGACGATCGCCGGCCACTTTGCTGTAGGTTTGAGCGAGGGCGCGCAGCTGGTCGGAGGACATGGACTTGTTCTGGTCTTTGAGGTACTTGTGGCGGTGGTGCGGGTTGGTGGTCAGCAGCGCCGAAGTCGAGTTGGTCGTCACCACTAGGTGCTGATCGTCCTCCTCGTTTTTTTCGCGGGAAGGAGATCTGTCACGTGGGTGAATCGTCATAAAAACACCAGTTGAGTAAAAAAAATTTGATAGGAGTACATATTGAAAATTTAGCTAAGAGATTTTAATACTTTATGATAATACAAAACTACATTTAATACTTAACGATAATTTCATAAAATCAGATCTTATATAAAAACACATTTTATTATGAAAACGGTCCAAGTAAAATTGAAACATCTGTTGAATATTCAATGTGAAATTGTTTAAACTTTGTATTTAAATCACTATCTTTATGTTGAAAATTTATATAAATTGTAACCAAAACATTTAAAGAAAAGTTTAAGACATAAAATTTTTAAACTTTTTTCAATCTAACTTATTTATAAAACATTTATTTATACTGTTTAAAAATAAAAAATATTCTTTTAACATAATTTTCTTGATCTTTTATTGTTCATAAATCATGTTATAAACGAACTCAGTTTATAATATGATAGAGATAATCTTTTTATTTAGGCTGCACTTTTTATAAGAACTAACTTTGTTAAAGTTTATTAAATTAAATATAGTTCGACTGATAAAAAAAAAACAATAAACACAAACAATATAAACATTTTAATTTTTTAAAATTGATCGAAAACTTATAAACAAATAATACTTTACTATACAAAAATTTGATTAGACTCAATATGAATCTAGTTATAAATACGAAAGTTACACTATAAATCGACTTATAATCTAAGGGCATCACAAATGGTATGATATTGCAAAAAACTAAAGCTTCAATTATCCTTTATTAAAAATATTGTTTTGGAGACAATTTTATGCAATAAAAATTTTACATTTGTATGTTTAGTAAAACTGGGAAAAAAATTATTTGTTTTATTTTTATAGCCAAAGAGCTGATATATAAGATAGAATAATTTTTGAATAAGCAAAAAATTAACAACTGTTTGAATAAATTTTAAAATATTAAGCTGTCATTTGTTTTTTCTGCTTCAATACTAAACAAACTTTATATATTTTAGTTATATACTGAAATTAAGTATTAAGAAATAAATAGAGTATAAATATTGATCATTACGTAATTATTTCATTGGATTCAAAACTGTCAAACAGTAAAACTACTGTTGGAAAGTTAGTAATAAAAATTATAACTTGATGATAATATCTAAATAGTATTCTTGATTTTGATTTAATTTAAATAATTATAAAAATAATTGTGTGGGCTTTAAAATACTTATGATTAGTTAAAATTTATATGCATTGTAAATTCTTGTGCAGTAAACGAATAAAAATGTTTTGATAAATCAGTGATTTTATGTTGCATTCAAAAAGTATAAAAAAGAGTGTAAGTGAAAAATAAAAAGCATATTCTCACCTTTACCAGCCTGTTCTGTAGCTTAAATAAAAAAGTGCTTTATTAACGCTAGAAAAGTTTTTATAGATTAATCGACAACAACAACTTTATATTCTAATACTAGGTTGTATGCTAACTCAGTTTTAAAGTATAAATAAAGTTATCTTTAAAAAAAATATTTAAGGTATGTTATTAGTAAAACGTTTAAAATAGTTAAGCATTAAGAATCACATATTTTTTGTATATAACATTTAAAAATCTAAAAGGATTAAAAAAGATTTTAAATAGGTTTGGACTACATTAAACTAGGCATCAATACCATAAAAAGTTTCTACTTTAACTTATTAATATTAGTTGTGTCTGCAGAAAACAACTAACAAATGAGTAGAGGAAAGTGAGATGGAAACATCGTCTTCGTTCAGACCAGCACTTGCCTTCAGCGACATGCTTCCAGACATCTGCGTGGTTTTCAACGCTTTTTCAAACTGCTTCCACGTTATCTGTTTAAAAAGTGAGTTGGACAATTATAAAAAAGTAGGTTAAAACTATTAGTTGTTCTCATACTAAGAACTTTTGTGCGTCTATTTAGAGCATAGGGGTTAAGGGCATTGTTTACAAAAAGTAAGATTTGCTTCTATACTATGGATGGTAAACTTTTCTAGTCAACGGGCTGAACTCACCAAAAAATAGTCTACGCTCTAAAGACTGGTGAACACGAGTTTAAGAAAAATATTTTTGAAAAATTAAAGTATAAGAGCTTCAAAATGCTCTTTAAAGGCAACATTGTATTCGAATAACTTTCAAATCATCATTATTGTGTGCAAAATACAAAATTAAGAACATATTTCAAAACATTTGATCATGAAAAGTTTAATTTATTTTGTTTTGAGCAAGTTGTTTTCGAGCTAAACACTCATCGCTTTTAAAGTATACACCATTTAAGATAAAAGAAAGTTTAAATTAGTTCAATTGAAAGACGTTAATTTCAATACACTTTGTATCAAATTTATTATAAGGGACATCAAACGTAATAAAATAATATTTTTATGCCAACTTCCTAGAAACTACTCTAACTTTGGTGCTAAAGTTTATTTCATCAAAAATATTGAAACTTGACCAATTATTTTATAAACTTGTATTATTTTTCGTGTGAAAAAACAACTTTAATCGGAAATTGAGCTTAGTATCATTAAAAACATTTATTACATAAATCATATTATCAGCAAACTATGTCATAATATTTTGATAAGACTATAAACACCCATTATAAGTTTCGTAACAAAACACCTTTGTCTTACATAACTGACCATATGATTTGCTTCAAACGGTTTCTTATATCATAAAGTTGTATAATAAAGTGCTTATCATTGTCAATCGAATCTCATAAGACATTGTAAAATTGATAACTATCATGACGTATGCCGTATGATATTTGTTATGAAATTATCACAAAAGTTTCTATTATCTTAATAATAATATATCATCTAAAATAAAGTAATCAAGTTTTGGAAAATTAGTTTTATGATTTTGGGTTAATATTTGTTAATTTTTCAATAAAAATGTGGTAATTAACTTTATGTGTCGTGCATTGCTGTAGTATTATTTATTAACTTGTAGTTTTAGTAACCTAATTGCATTAAGTGAAAATAAGTCTTACTAATTATTGAAGAAAAAGTTAATATATGTAACAAAAATATTCTAAATTACAAGCTAAAGGTTTGTTAATAACGAAGCAAGTTCGCTGGAATATATAACAAAAACAATTTGCACAGTACTTTTATTTATTTAATCTAATATTTGTTTCTCTATTGCAGTATTTATTTTTACAGAACTCCGTGGAAGTGTGTTAACTTGTTTAAAACAGAGAAACATTTAGTTGAATAAAGAAAAGTACTATACAAATTGTTTTCATCATATAAAAAATATCAGTAAGGTTACTGAACTTTTTTACAGTATTTAAATTGTAATTTATACGAATTTAATTAACTCTTTAAAACACGGTTTTCAGAAGTTTAAATTAGCTTTATTTGAATTCCAAAAAATTTAAAGGTTGTAACATGAGTAAAGTTTTATTGAATTATCTTCAAAAGCTTTATTTTAGGATTTTTCCTACAAAATAGTCAGCGCTATCTGTAAATAGCTAGTTGATTGTGAAGATGGACTGCATAAAATTTTAGATATTATTGAAACTAAAGCTTCATTTTACTACAAATTAGTTTTTAATAAATGAACTGCAGTATAAACTTTCTAATTTTTCTAACTAAAAATTTTCAAACACAATAGTTTAAAATTGCTTTTGAGAATCTAGTAGGAATAAATATGTTACTTATATCAACAAAACTTATCCAAAAATAGTATATTGACAAAGAACTAAAGTTTTACTAAAAATTACCTATATATTTAGGAGATAAAAAAAAACCAACTACTTAGTTAACTGAAAAAAAACAAAACAAATAATTTAAATAAAAATATACTTTTTGAATTAGTATTAGTAACTTTATTCTACATTACTACAAGTTTGAAAATTTAACTAAATAAAATATCAGTTTAGATTGAAAAAAACATATATAATTTTTTTTAGCTGAGTATACCGGGTGCCAAATTAACTATAAAAAAAACTTACTTATTATTAATGTGTGTTACTAGAGATTTTCAATTTTAAATTGTGAATTTTTTATTTTATACTTTATAAATTTTTACATTAAACCTTCTATAATATTATAAAATACAATTATTGTAGTTAAATATACCGATTGTAAATTCACAAAAAACTTGAAAAATACAATTTAATTAGTTATTAGGAAATAAAACATGTTAAACTCCGATTATTTTATTGTATACTTTTGATATCTACTTATAAACTTAATTCTGATAAAATTTATGTAAATCCAAGTAACTACGAATATTTATATGACAAATATTGCACTTTGGTGTTTACAATAACAAGTATCATTGTGTAAATATTTATACAAAGCGATGCTTACAATAAAATAGTATTAAACGATAATTTTTCAAACATCATTGCTTTTGTTCAGAATATTAACGATTCTTTGTTAGACGTTTTGTAAATACAATTGGAAGCAAAGCAGCTAACCTAGTACATTCGTTCGTATTTCATTAACAATTAAAATTTAAATAATCCAATGCTAAAAACAAAAATAAAATTCTATTGACAAACAGAGGAAACGACTAATTTGTACATATAGGTATAATAATAAAGTATTTAAATACTAACTATAAAGCAGTGAAACTAAAGAAATCTACTTAAGGTCGGTTATATAATGTTAGCAAAACAAAATAACAAAAATGATAAATACCGTTGCAAAAAATAATTACTTTTTAGAATAATGTATTAAATATTAAGTTAAAACTTTAAATTCAACGGATGAACAACAAATGAACTTTAAAACTACTATGACTCCTACTAAAAATACTGATTTGTTTTACTTATCGTATTACACGAAATAAAGCTAAAAAAATATAATGCATACTAAAATATTACTAGTTTGCTATGGTATAATGACATAAAAATTAAATAAAGAAATATGCTTATCGTTGTAAAAATAATTTACTTTCATAAATAAATCTAATAGCACTCGTATTATATAAGTCAGTGTGACTACAGTATTAATAATAAAACAAAAATTGTAAGGCTGAAAACTTAAAGAGGACCTCCAAGTTTTCCCTTTTTTATTATATATAATTTATAAAAAAGACTAAATAACCTATAAACATACAAATCTAAAAATTAACTTTATTATATAGTTTTAATAGATAGTAAAACAGGATAAAACCACAACTTCAAATAAAAAATGGTAATAAAATGAATATTTTATAAGCTTACATAAAACTCGAAGATGTAAGCATTGTGTAAATTAAAAATTCCGAAAGGAATTGTGTAGTGCTTAGATAGAAAAGACTCAAGTAAAAACATTATCAATAAATTCAGAGAACTTGATTTTATATTCAAATAAGTTTTTTTTGCTTTTTATTTGAAAGTATACTAAAAGGTCAGTCTGATTTTCATACTTGCTGAGTCTAAATATGTTTTTATTTTTTTTTATACCCTTATCTCTAACCCGCCTTACCCAAAAATTTAAAAAATTGGTCAAAAAAATATTTTTTTAAGAACTAAAATTAAATATAAACATAAAAATCATTTTTTGTTGACTCAGCAAAAATGCAAATTAGATTCACCCTTATTATACTAGGCCTTTTTACTTAAACAAGTTAGATATATAATTCTTTTACGCATATTTTTCGAATAAAGTAAAGTTTATTAACATAAAAAAAAATTAACTTGTTTATTTACAAATAAACAAATTACAACGATGACGTAGATAAACAAAATTAATTAGCATAAGCTAGCTTATTATTAAAATGCAAATATACAAGTATACTATGTTGTTTTTTGTGTGTTGTTTTATTTACTCTTGTAACAGATCAGGGGTCAGCACAGAAGTTCTTTTTAAGTAACAGGCCGATTTTTATAGAAAAAGTCTTTCGCAAGCCGCAGATATTTGAGATATTTATACTAAATGTTGAAAAAAATACTATTTTTAAACAATAATGTGATAATATATGCAAAAATTATAAACGAGTATTTTTAATGAAGAGTCTAATCGTAATATTTTACTACAAAAATGGTTTTGACTGTTAAAAAAATTATGTTTTTAGCTGAAAAATACATAGCGGGCCGTAGAACTTCAGTTTGTCCACCCAAGGTTTTAGGTTATTAGTTATTGAAAATAGAAAAATTTAAGCAGGGTTTTTAATTCAATTTAATTTTTTTTATTTCAAATTTCTGTACGGTGTAAAGTTTAAAAGTCTTTTTTTGGTTTAGGTCGGCAAAATATTTGCAATTCCAAGTCGTATTTTATCTTCATGTTTTCAACATTTATATATAAATAAAGATAATATGTTGATTCGTTTAAATTTGGTTTAAAGTGCTCAATACTTTATAAACAAAGCAAAGCAGCATGTAATAAATAAATAAAAATAAAAAAACACCGATTTTACATAAGTTTCATATTTGAAGCTTTCTAATCGAGTATTTCTCAAAATTAATATTTATTTGGCACGAAATTAGTGTACATATAAATGTATACAGAACTATATTGTAAGAATCTAAAAGCTTAGTTGGGTAACAAACAGTAGATTTTAAATTTTGTGTTTTTAATACAATATTGTACAGACATTTAAATTTAAAGCTATCTATTAAAAGCAAAAATAAATAGTAAAAATTATATATAAGTATAGTTAAAAAATAACAAAAAACAAAATCCTTCAGATGCTTGTTGAAAGTTGGGTGTCAACGTGAAAGTTAATGTTGCAATATTAGAAACTTGAGGTAAAATTTAACTAAAAGTTTTAGAATTTTTATGTATAAATTAAAACATGACATTATGAATTTGAAATAAACAAAAATCATTTTTACACCAAGTTCCAACCATAAAAACAATTTAATTTTACTCTTCTTAATTAAAATTCGGTTTAACAAAAGTAAAAACAAATAATTTATATACAAACATACAAAAAATCATTTTTGATAATATAAGTCAATTCAAATGCAAAAATTTTGAACATCAGGCGAATGATATCAAATGTGTATTTTTAGCCGTATTCTAGTAAATATAGACCAGTTGGAAAATCAGATAATTAAATTCAACTTCTCGAAAATTATTAAAATTTTAGAACTTCTAAAATTAAAAACATAAAACAAACTTTTATATACTTTACATCTTCGTGAGCTATCAATGAAAAATCTGGCTTGAAAGCGGACCGGTCCTGAGATGGACGCTTGACTTCTGTTTAAATTATTTTTGATAAATTAAAACTTATTTTAAATCAATATAACTTATACAACAAGCAGTAGTTTGATAGCAACAAAGAAATCAAAAAAAGTAGTTTGCTAATATTTGACTTGCAAAAACAAAGTTAGTGCTGTTGCTGTATGGAGTTTTAGTTTTAAAACATAATTGTTTTAAAAACTTCATGATTAATTTATAAACACTGCGCACAAGACAGCGCAGCTGGGAAGGAAACTAAACAAATACTATATTAAACAAAGCAAGTGTTTATAACTTTTAAACTTTAGTATATCCTGATAAATAAAAAATACTTTACAAGCGTTTAACTTAATAAACTATATTTCCGATGGTCACTCATAAAAACGAATATTTTAACACGCCGATGTGCGGTGGCAGTTGGCGCGTAATCCAAGGTCAAGTCAACATAAGCATAAACACAATTACAAACAAGCATTATCACCAAACAAACGCTTTTTTTATTGGTCAAAAAAAAATCCAAATGCGAGCTTGAAGCAAACTGAACTGGAGATTCGATTTGCCGATCAGGTGAAAACCACAATTGGTGATTGGTGGCTCATAAACAAAACGTGATGGTGCTATCAACAAACAGTTTGCACTTCGCACGTGCGCTCCATGTTTCGGTTTGGCGCTTTCAAGGTTAATTGCAATTATCTACCCGAGTTAATTAGCGAAAAAATGAAACTTAATTGGAACTTGGCTCGGTCGTCCCTTATTTTATCGATTGCTGTTGGGTGAAAACGATGGAACAAAATGCTTCTAATAACGAAGCAACTGGTTATTTATTATACATATAAGAACTTATTTAGAACAGAAAAAAAAACTCAAAACAGCTTTACTATAATTCTTATGCTTCAATTACTAACTAAAAACACATTAAAAAATGCAAATGCTTATAAAAATTCAGAGAATGAAAAAGTTAAACTACAAAGTTGTAACTCGGTAACTATAATTCGTGTATAATACGTAAACTTATTACTTCAATATGATGGTCTTAAAGCAGGTCATGCATTTAATTAACTTATCATATAGTAAAAGAAAACAAAATGTCATCACACACCGCATTAAGTATTTCCAGTTAGTTTAACTAGTGAAATTTGAACTAACTAATACATGTATAAGTTGTAACAATATAACATACAATTGTATTCAAAAAAAGAATTTAAGTTTAATTTAAATCTTATTTATAAACTGATATAAAAATACTTTAGGAATATGTTTTCAGGTGGCTGATTAGACGCAAACTATTTAGTAAAGACAAAACTAATTGTGTAGCTGAAAACTTTTATCATATTTTTTCAAATACAAAAAATCAGTTTAGCTAGTCAACGACACTTAAGTAATGTTGCATAAAATGTTTCATTTGTTTTTTGGTTTTAACAGCCAATCGTTTGAAACACTATAAAACTTTATAATAACTAAATGCTTAATCTGCCAAAAAAATAAATATGTATCCATTTTTATTTATTCAATTTTTAGTATTTGCCTTTCAATCTAAATAATTTTACAAACCTGTATTATTTAAGCCCACTGATTTTCTGCCTTCACTTTGACTCAAAGCAGTTTTTCCATAATAAGTAAATGGTCCACTTTCAAAATTCAACTGTTCATTACCAACTTGAACTTTTACAGTGCCCTATTAATTTTTCATTATGTCAAATATATCCAAAATGAGTTAACAAAGCATGCTAATTTAAATATTTTGTAGATATAAAAATAGGAACGGGTCAGAATTAATTTTTGAAAGTTTCTAAACACAACAAATTCAAAGAATAACCCGTTTTTTTTAATACAAAATACTAATATAGTAAGCTATCGCGAATCTATGCACATTGTGTCCACAAAAAAGTACACAACTAAACGAGAGAACGTAACTAAACTAGAGGTAGCAAATATATCTAATATATTGCATGTTTACTTATAATGCACTTGATTAGATTTAGTTTGGAAACTTTTTCACTTTTTTTGTTTACAAAAATAGTTTTCAATCAAGTTGTACATATATTTGAAAAGTTTTTTATTAAAATTGTTAATGTGTATCTAAAGTATCTTTTTCTACTTTGTTCCTTTTCCACCTAAAATTAAACTTGTCTAATACCATGCAGGTCAAGTTTAATCTTGGGTGGGCAAGGAACATATTAGCTAAAAATAAGATACTTAATGAGAAGAAATTAAATTTTATGCCATAAATATTGTGAGGAATTGAACATTGACCTTGTTTGATTTAAAGGTATAAAAAGGGGCTAAGACACCTAAAGTATAAAGAGCATTGTCATGGAGTTCATTACACTGAGGCACAGTTAAATTTTTATCCCACCGTCAAGGAACATAATGTAACAAAGTCTAAACAAATATAGAAAAGATTTGTTGTCTAAAATTAATTATAATAAATTAAACATATTATTAACTCAAATATACAATAAGTTTACAATATTAAAGAATTTTAATTTTTTTTAGAATTTTAAAATGCGTAACTAAACGAGAATGCGTAACCAAACAAGTGCGTAGATTCGCGAGAGGTGACTGAAAATTAAAAAAAAAATATTTCAAGTTTTTTATCTAAAAAAATAACTACTCAATTTTTTTATTTCAATAGTACCAATCTATAAACAAATTCAGGATAAAACTCAAATACAAATCAAAAAATTATGAAGGTAATTAGAATGCAAATTTTTTTCTTCTAAACTACTAAAAACTTTCCAAGTAAATTTAATAAATAAACAGCTTTAACATATAAATTTATTAATTTTTAGAAGTATAATTTGGTGAAGAAACAAATATTAAAACCTCCAATATGAGAACAAAGTAGTCACTTGGAACTCCTTTTTTATAAATGAACTGCTTTTCTGGAAACTTTTCTAGTTCTCTTTTTTCTAGTTCCACTAAAACGTTTTGATTTAAAAGTCTGAGAAGCACCTGACAATAAAATCCATTGAAAAATATATACCAGACAAACGTAAGAACTTTTTTAAATATTTTATTAAAGAATCATAAGTATAACAAGTTAAAAGTATTATAAAATAAAGGAAAAACTTATAAATAAGTTGTTTTTAGGTATTTCAATGTTTTACTTAAAAAAAAATTATTATTATATGATATCAAAAAGTGCATAATTTTAAAAAAAGTACAAAATGTAAAAAATTCTTCAATTTTATAATACTCTTTAGTAAAAACCAACACTCAGTAAGTATGTAAGTATTTGAATACAATATATTTTATTTTGAAACTATGTAAAGCCTTAAAATTTTAAAACACATAAAGAAAACGAACTTTTTCGGAAATTTGTTTGAAAGGGTCAACTTCTGCTTGTAAATATCGAACGGCAGCTAAAGTGAGCTGAGGAGTGATTAATCTGACACTGTCATTGTGCGAATTAAACAGAGTGAGGTCTTGAGGCAGCGCATGCCTCATGTCATTTCGCGTGTTTGATCTGTTGTCCGCTGTTCAAGAAAGTGTTTACTACTTTATTTGTACAAAATTCACAGTGATGTAGTTTTAATTTTTTTAAACGATGTTTAACTAATTTCTATTTAAAATTTGTTTTTCATCTTATTACTTTAATACAGGGATGCCACATTTTTTTACATTTTTTTTTTGAACAGATGTTAGTGTTTTACTATAATTAAGTATTTTAACACTAGTTAGATAACCTTGCGATATGAATAAGCAGATTTACCTTATAAAACCTATTTCAAAACTTTTTATTAGTTTATAAAGTATACAAAGAGTAAAAGCTTAATATTTTGTGACAAATATATTTTCACGTTTATAATGTAACACTACGCCATTCTTTTTAATACTTCGTATGTGTAATAAAACAAAAACTCAACTGTACTGATCAGTTTCATCGACAATTTCAGCTTTAATAATTTCTTCGATGACGTCTTCCAGCGTAATAATTCCGATTACTTCGTAGAAAGGATCGCCCGGACCTTCGTTGTTCACTTGCTGCACGATAGCCATATGGAATGCGCCTGTTGCGTCATAATCACATCATAAAACTTTTCAAACAGTTTAAATTATTAAGTACTTAATGTGCATGACAGTTTAGGAAACTTCTGCAAAGTTGACAGAAAAATTTAAATTTTCAAATGTAATTAGCAAATTGAGTATAATATTTTTTCTAAAAAGAAATCATTATAATTTTTGCATCTCTCTTTGAAAGTATTAACTGAAGATCTTACATTAAAATTTTGATACAGTTTTGAAACTAACCAGTTGCCCAATACATTAAATTGAACAAAGTTGTTATTCATGGACTATGGTTATCTTAAACAGTTGTATATTATATTGTTTTTTATTAACTTTATTCTAATTTTTATTATGAGTTTTATTTTTAAATTGATGTGTAACTACAAATAAAAATTGAGTCACAAAATATTTAGTAAAAAATTATAAAGCACTAACAATTTTAACTCAATGCTTAAATTGACATAAGCAAATAACCTTTTTTAAACTTTTCTAGAAGTTGATCAAGGGTAGAATCACTGAAGACATAGTTGACGGGATGCTGATAGGTCCTACAAACAGCTAGCAAAGGTATGGCGTCCTCGGGGTCCACAAAAGCCAGATCTTTAACAAACAGTATGGACTGGATGTTGGCCCGGTCGTCTCCATCGTACACTGGTATGCGGGTGAAACCAGTGTGCATTATTTCTTGCATTGTCTTTTTGAAATTATAATCGTAATTTTGATATGAATAAAGAAACTTATTAAAAAGTAAATAAATTAGATTTAAAATATTGTTTTTTAACAAAAATAAAACCTAAGTTTGGTTTTTTTAAACTACCACTTACACCTAGCTTGAAATCATTACTTAACTTATAAGTTCAGTTATACACAAATCAAATGTGTCTGTAGAGATATAATCTGGTTAAGTCTATCCACCAGGTCCTTTGACAAAAATATTTGTGCGTAATTTATTTTATCAAATTTAACAAAATATATAACTAAATTGTATTTTATTAATTGAACCATTAGTAAATAAACTTAATTTTGTTTTGCATATACAAAACTTAAAAAAAAACTAAAAACTTAAAATAGCAAAAATAGGTTTGTTATAGAACATATGCTGCAGTGTTTTAAAACTAGTCCCTTAAATTAAGCAGATAAATTGGTTTTTAAATAGCTAGAAAAAAAAGGACAAAAAAACTATTTATTGAAATCACCCTGTTTGTTAAGTTATATAAACAAAAACTTGATAAAGTATTTTAGTCACATTTAAACTTAGTTTACGTTAATGACAATAAAATAGCAGATTAAAATGTAAAAATAACGCTTATACCAAGTGTACATTTAATAAAAGTAATAAAATAACTATTGAAATACAACATTATATTAAAAAATGTATGATAAAAGTGTATATATAAAAAAAACTTGCATATGCATTACAAGATAATGTATAAGCAATCTATAAAGTATTTTAATAACTTTACTTACCTTAAAATCAAGTTTTGAGTTCATACTTATCATGTAGCAGTTTTGGAGAGGAGTCATTACCTCTTTTACAGTCTTACTTCTAAGTTCAAGCGCTCCTTGTATAATATTCACTTCATCTTTTTTTAAATCATTATATGGATCATGAATCTGCCATTTTTATCTTGTATTGAATTAAAATTAACAACTTTAGTTGAAAAAGAACCCTACTGATTAATATTTGATTGTAATTTTTACTCAATAAAAATTAAGTGAAAAATTTTCTGTATAACATTTATAAAAATAGTTATAACCTTACATCATATTTTTGTTTAACAAAGCTATTAAAGTTAGCTAGCTTATTTAAAACGAGTCTAAAGTGTTCATCAGAATGCATAAATTTTGTGATCAAAAATTTATTACAAAAAAAAAGTATGACAAACTTTATAAATATGTATGTAATTAATATTTAAGCTGTCAAAAATTATCTATAATAAGTACAGTGAGTGTTTCTGAGCATGCAACTGTAGATAAAAACTCTTTTTTATTTAAGGTAGGTGTTTTTTAAGCTTTTTTTTTTCTTATAAAATGTTAGTATACTTTGTAATATAGAGACAAATAAATAAACATGCATATATTTTTTAAATAAGTAATTATTTATTAGTCAATTGCACACAATAAATTTTTCCAATTAACATGCTATGCACAGTTTTTAAAATGATTGGGAACTACTAGTGTGAAGAACAAGCTGTGTACAACTGATAACAAGTTCATAAATATAGGCTGCTTACAAATATACTTTTTTAAATGATTTAGTCCTTAGTGTGAAACGATTTTATTAAACAAAAAAAAATATTTGGTTAAGAAGGGTTGCATAAAAATATAGAATGAAATGTAAAACTATGTACATGTTAGTTTTTTAGTGCATAGTAAAATATATATTAATTCAATACAAAATATTTTATATGCTGAACAAAATACTTTTATAAATACAAAATATACATCAGCTCTTACCTTAATCATTTCCATTAGCTTTTTTCTGTTGTAAACGGTACCTATTTCTTTTCCAAGGATAATGTCAAGTAACTTACTAATTGGCCATGACAAAACAAAGGTAACAAACATGAAAAACTTTGTTATCCAAATAGTATAAGCTCCAACATGTAGGCCATACCTGGAGCAAACAGCTTGAGGAAAAATTTCTCCAAAAACCACAATACCTTAAACAAAAATAAACAACATAATGGAACTTTCATGAGCTCAAGATAACTATATACACTACTAAGAATAAAAATAATTAAACAAAAGTAAAAATTATGGAGTGTTTTAAAATATATTGAGATTTAAATAATTTCTAGAGAGATTTCTAGAGAGCTTCACACTTAAGGGAGCCTTTATATAATTAAATAGTGTTTTAAAATACTTTACTTATGCAGGATTTCGACTTAATAAGAAAAAAAAAATTAAGACAAGTTTTGAAAATTTGTAAATAATTTCCACTTAATTTTGGTGATGGTCTGTGCTAGCTTCTGTATAGAAAAGTAGTTTTTGTCATTATATTTAATATTATAAAATGCAGTTATGTTAAAATTTCAAAAAATATTTGAATTTTACAAGTATGAGGGAAAATTTAAGGTGATAATGTTGCATTGGGAAGTTTGTAGAACAGTGGCAACGTGTGATGCTGTCATGAGGGTAGCAGAGCAATACTATGTTTTTCATACTAAAAGTCTCATATAATTTTAACACAAAACAGTATATATAAAATAGTTAAGTATTTTTAAACTTTTGTTGTCTGTTTATGAATAAACTTTTTATTCACAAAAAAGTTAAAAACTACTTTCAATATGAAAAATATAGTATTTAAAAAAAAGAAATATAATTAAATTTTGTGTCAGAAAGATAAATTTAGTTGGTATTCAATAGATTTTTTTTAATAACACAAAAAGCTATGAAACATACAGACCAGCTTAAACTTATTTTGACAAAACTATTTTAGATATAATTTTTATTTTTTAGTAGTTAATGCCTTATAAAAACTACACTAAATTAAAAAAACCGAACAAAAAATAGTTTGGTTATTTTTTTAATGATAAAAAACTTAAGTATTAAGTATAACATTTAAACTAGTAATATTTGTTTTGTATAAGTGTCAACCATAAGGGTTTCAATCTTGCAACGTTCAACTCAAGGCGTTTTTAACGTCATCATTAGGACCCACACACCATCAAGCCACACATTTAAACTTACAACTATACCAAAAGATTAAACAAGCCACTTTTTTCTGAACTAATACAAATAAACATAACAAGTTTTTTATAGCAAACTTTATTCGAACAAATGAGTTATCATTGTATTACTTTAATTTTTAGACACTTTAGCTAACAATACAGCCAAATACCAAACCACTCACCTGCAGTTGAACCTATGATAGCCCAAACTCCATTAGTCAAGTCGTCTAAAAGGATTGTAAATGTACTGTTAACTAAAACATTACCCAGCAATAGTGTACACAATAAAAAGTTTCCTTTTTTTCGCACAGGGTAAATCTTTTTAGCAAATTTTTGTTCTTTTTTTGTTCCAGATGACATGATGATTTGCAATTCTATAGGGTCAAGTGACATCAAACCAAGATTAAGACCAGAAAACAGTCCAGACAATACCAGCAAAACAGCAATTAGAGAAATCTGTCATGTTTTTATAAATTGTATTATACTACTTAAGTTTTTTTATTAAACCCAATTGTCCAAATCTAGTTTTATCTATTACAAAATAAATCAGTCTTAACTTTTCCAAACAATAAATAAATGAGGTTCAAAGCTTTTATTAAAATATTGTCAAACTAATTTCATCTGAATACTAACATAAAGTTTTAGATTACTCATTACAAACTAAGTTTTCATTTTTTAGACGAAAGTATTATTTGTAATTATAAGAAGTTTTGTAAATTCTTTTTTTAAACTCCAAAAAAACAATTACATAACTTTGTTTAGCGGTATACTATCAAAATCCACCCGCGTTCAAAATTCACCAATTTTTTTTTATCGATTCGTTTTATATATTTTTTGCCTTTTTTTATTTACTTCTTATTTATTTTTTCCTTTCACTGTTACCCCTAACCCTTGATTGGTAAGCGGTTCTCGAATTTGACTAGGTAGATTTTGATTGGGTGGATTTTTAACGCGGATGATTGAACGTGTCCCTTGTTTAGCACAACATATTTTAATTCTTAAAGTAAATGTTAAAAATAAAGGCTCACACCATAATTTTAAACATTTTAACATAATCTAGTATGTGTATTTATGATGTGATAATTTACAATTAATTTAAAGTTTATCTCGAATCAACTTCTGAAATACAGTAAAATTATGAAAGTGTTTAGGAAAAATCAAACTGAAGGCAATTTTTTCATAGTTGTTTTATCAGAAATTTAAAAGTAAATAAAATGTGACTAAATTATTTGAATTAGGATCTTCAAATTTTTAGACTTAAAACTAAAATTAAAAAGTTAATAAACAAAAACATTACTTATAAATCCTACTGTTTTAATATATTTAAATAGTTTTGAATTTAGTTGACCATAAACTATAAATATCAAGAAAAAAATAATACTTATAGAAAACAGTTTTCTTATAAATTCATGTATATTTTTCTTCTATAATAATTAACTTAATCCTTGAACTATTTACTAAAAAAATACTCAAATGTAGTGCGGATATAGAAAACAATTTACCAAATTAAAAGAACTATTTGTATAAAACTTAAAAGAAATTATATTTTAATTAACAAATAATAATAACTAGGCACACTATAGCTCACAGCTAAATAAATAACTTACACTTTAGTGTAAGTTACCTATATAACTTTTTATAATTATACAAGCTACACTTTAAATAGAAGTATTAAATTTGTTTTAGTTATGGATTACTTAAAATTTAATTTGTTATATTTTTTATATAAAAAATAATTAAACTGTTTTGACAACAAAAAAAATTAAATTTAAAAAAAATGACAGAACTATTTAAATCGAAAAACAATGTTTTACTCTGTATCATAAGCAAGTTTTAAATCTGCTTTAAAATAAAATTATACTACTTTTATGTATACGATGTAATACATACATATAAATTTTTTTAAAACAGACTAGTTTCATCACATTCATACTTAAAAAATGATCAACTAAATTTTTAGAAATACCTTTTCAAATTAAAAGTAGAGCTAACAACAAAAATATTTGTCCAAATTTAAAAAACTTTATGTTGGTTGTATTTTATATATTTCGGCCATAGGGGGGTGAGCCATGTTTTTTTACAAGTTGATCTTATTTTGTACAGTTTATACTAAGCTTCAAGTTGCTTTTTACTGTTTTAAAAAAATCGAAATATTTTTTGAAATATGACAGGTCAAAGTCAGGCCGCATAATAGGTTCCCTATGGGAAGGGAAAAGTAAAACAGCAAAAAAAAGACTATTTCATTTAAAATCTATCTCCTCCTACATTTTCCAAGCAATCTTCTTCTACACTTTTACAGTCTAATCTTTATACAATAATAAAAAAAATGTTACTTTGGAATTTAAAAAATCTTAGACTGTAAAAGTTTTTTGAATTTTTTTTTTTTAATTTTGTCATAAAGTTTTTGTTGTTTTATTTATTAAAATTCATAAGAAAAGTTTTTTCTTATAATATATAATAGTATAAGAAACATTTCCTAAAAATTTGAAGAAAATTGCTTAAAAAATGAAGGAGGAGATAGATTTTTAATAGTTTTTAAAATTTCTGAGAAAATTAACCTCAAAAAATTTGCGTTCCATACGTTTGTATTGGAAACTTTTTACAAATATCTCTAAGTTAGATGATATTTTTGAATTCTATAAAAACTGGCTTGTAGTTTGTACTTAAAGCTTTAATATAAAAGCTTAAGTTAATTTTTGTAAAAAAAAGTGTTGGACCTCCCTATGGCCTTAACAATCAACTATGAAACAATTAAACTTATTTTATTAACTTAAAATTATTTTTATTCACTACTTTTAAACAACTTACTCTTAAAGGTAATGGAATGGTATCATTGACAATTTGAATTTTTGTTGTTACCCATGGATCACTACCCATGTGATAATAATGGCCACCATTGCTTGATACACACAAGTAAACTTTTCCAGATCTAGGTGGCTGGTGGTAGCTCATAACTACATGTGCAACATTTTCATTAATAAAATCCACATTAAAAGACTTAGTTCTTGCAATGTTGTCACATTTTTGATTTTTTTGGATATTTTCTAAGGTAAGTACTACAAGCATGTCTTCTGTAAAGTTATATCCATAAAGATAAAAGGCTGTTTTCTGGTCAGATTCAAACTTTGGTAGTAATTCTTCTTCTGAACTTGAGGCTTTCACATGTTCTTCAATTGTTGAGTTTACTGCAAAATATTAAATATATTTCAAATTTTTTATTTGGTATATTTGTTTTTTTTCTCAAAAAAAAGCTCAAATAAATTCATTTAGATAAATTTTATCTTTACAAAGTATACCAACTTAACTTACTAATTCTTACTCCTGTAATAATTGGCTTTTCAGCTGCTGCTAGTTTAAATGTACTAGCAAGCAAAAGGAATGCTATGATAAAGGAGGCATTTTTCAAAGTTGCCATGCAACAAAAGTTCATACTATAAAAAAATTACTATTGTAATTTGTGGCTGTATACCTAAAAAAAATACAAATCTTTTTAATAAAAAAACACAAAAATACAGGTTCGCAAATGGTCAGTATTACAATATTTTTATAAAACTTTGTAACATATTTTTACAAAATAAAACTGTAAATTTTGACTTCAAAAACTTTCTAAAAAACTATTTTATAAATTAATGTGTACTAACAAATACATCATTTTCTCCTAACATTTTGTTGTTGTTCTAACTTAGTTGGAATAACTTAGTTGTAAAATTACCCCAAGCAAAATGTTTTTTTAAGTACAATATTTTACATACACACCTTTGTCAATTACAATGTCAATTCTATTTATAGACATCATTTAAAAATCTGATATGTCTAAATCTACATCTTAAGTTGTCAGACTCAAGAAAGTTTTTTGAATTTGAAGGATTTAAAAAAGTGATCAACTTTATCCACAAAATTATATTCTGGCTGGATCCAAAAATTTTATTTATATTAGAATCCGACCGGATCCGTATCTTGACTTAAAATTAGTTTCCAGTCGGATTTGGATCTAAAAAGTCATTATTTGGCTAGATCAGGATACTGGATCAGGTAAATCACTAATTCGAAATGCTCCGGCCCAAGCAAAAGACTAAATTTTTCAGGATTTGGCCCGTTGATTGAAAAACAGTGCCCACCCCTAACCTAACCCTTGGTCAGTAACTTTTTATTTTTTATTTTTTTTTATATTTTAATAATAATTTTTGTTAGTATATATTTTATTTCAATTTTTACTATCACTGTTACCCCTAACCCTTACCCTTGGTCAGTATTTTTTTTTATTAATCTACCTTTTTTTTTAGTATTGTTTTTTACTCTCTTGCAAAAATGATCCTTTGTGCAAAATTGATCCTTGATGCAAATTTGTCTTAGTGCAACTTTGACCCATTCCCCCTTCAACAAGCTGTAGCAACATTGACTGGCATTTTCATCTGGGAACAAGTTTTAATTAGACATCAATTTATTGGGCCATACAACTTGGTGATAAACCAAACCTAACTATACCCTATTTCTAACCTAACATCTTTAGCAAATTTAAGGGCACAGGGGATTGAAGCACTTTTATTCAAAATTAGTTAAATTTTTTTACATAATTTGATAACCTACTTTTTACTTTTAAATGCTTGTTAAAATTCAAAGTAACTTTTGAAATATAAGCTTTCAAAGTTAGAGCGTTCTTTATGGGAGGAGGAAATTAAAACAGCAAAAAAAAAACTATTTACCTATAAGTATATATCCTCCTTCAGTTTTTGAGCAATTGTATTAAAACTTTTTCAGAGCAACCTTAAATAAATTTTAAACAACCTTTAGGAAACAGATTTTTTAATTTTATAAAGTATAAACAAAAAATTGTTTTATTTTAATTTTTGTCATAAATTATTTTCATTGCTTTTTTTTATTATGCTTTTTAGAAATTGTCTGGGATATCAAAAAGAACATATTCTCAAAATTTAAATTGAATTGCTTTAAAAATGAAAGAGTAGATAGATTTATAGTAAATTATTCAAAATTCCAAGAGAATTGACCTTGAAAATTTTTGACTGTATACGGTTACATCCAAACTTTTTTTACAAAACTTCTTATATTTCAAAACTTAATTGAAATTATTTTATTCCATAAAAAGTATTGCATAGTACAGGGGTCGGCAAACTGCGGCCCGCGGGCCACTTTGAATTTTTTTTTATCTAGTTTATTATATTAATATTTTCAAAAAACAAAAAAATAATTAGTGTTATCTAATTTCTATCGCCTTAATTTTTTTTGTTGGAAAAAAAAAATCTTTAAGTATGTTTTTTAAAGCACATAAAAAATGTTCTTTTTTTGACCTGCCAACCCCTGGCATAGTATATATTTTAAGCTTTGAAGTAAGAGTCCATGTTAATTTTGAAACAAAAAAATTAATGTTGGACCCCCTACGACCTTAAATTAGTGTTTTTGTAACAAGATATCAAACTGCATATGATAACTGTTTAAATTTAAGTTTGTGAAAGTTTCGAGTTAAATTTCTTGTTAATCTAAGTGCTTATGAGAAAGTTCACAAGGCTACTTGTTATACTGATGCAAGTAAGGATAAGGAGAAAATAAAGAGCAGTCACGAGTTTACTGATGCAAGTTTACATTCCTATATTACAGCCATATATATTAACTCTCAACAGTTGGAGCAAGATTCATTCTAGCCACAGCCTGCTGCAGTGAACGTGTTATTCTAGAACAAACTTTTATATTGTTTTCTTGTTTTATGAAAAGTATTTTTCTAGCAATGTTTTTTTTTTTATATTTTTAATACTAGTTCTGAGTAGTTAAATCTCATATTATACATTCTTAAAGTATATTCCATTTAGATTAAACTTTTTGCAGAATTTTTGTCCACATTTAAAGTATTTTCTAAATTATGATGTTCTTTATATATTTGTTAGTGTTTGCAATTCTTCTTTATACAATATGTTCATTTGTGTCATGCCTAGTTATATACAGAGTAGCCCCAAGTATTATTTAAAATCAGTATTTAGTATAAGTTTAAGTTTTTAATGGTTTTTAGTTTGTTTGTACACTACACTTGAACCCTACATTTTTACATTTCTTTTTTATGGTAAAAAACATCAGTCTCAAACTCTATCCCTTAAAATGATAAACATTTTCTAGGGAAAGTGAGTGTGTTACACCATGTGTTATTTTACCTACCCCATTAATATTTAACTTAAGTTATCTAAAAATAAAATAAACAAAATACTATATTTTAAAAAAATAAAATACCCTTGGTAACATACCATTTGGAGATCAATCACAAGGCTAAAGGTAGGTAGGTGTCAAATTTGCACATGCGGACAAAATTTCACAAGGGGACTAAATTGCACAAAGACACTTTTGCACGAGCAGACAATTTTGCATGGAGACATTTTTGCACGGGTTGAATTTTTATCTATTAACTTTTTTAATTTTCTATAGTTATTTTTTTTCTTATTAATTTAGTTTTTTATCTTTTTATTTTACTATCACTATTACTTCTAACCCTTACTCTTGGTCAGTAACTTTTATTTTTCTTTTTTTATAGATTTATCTTTTATTTATTTATTTTTTTTTGATATATTTTTTCTATGTTTTTTTTTACTCTCATGTAAAAATGACCCTCTGTGCAAAATTGTAACTCGTGCAAAATTGACCCTTTGTGCAATTTTGACCCATTCCCATCATAAAAACATCCAGTGCAAAATTTTAGATGATTTGAAGAAACTTTTACCTTGGCTCCAACCAATTTTCTAAAAACCACCCCAACACAAAATGTATGGGATCCAAAAAATGCAACCTTGGAGTTTTAAGCTGAAACTTTTTTTTATATGTGGCTAAATATCACACAAACAAGTTGTGAACAATTTAAAACCATTCTAAGAAATTTCTATTGTGGAATTTCTTGTTAAAATATAGGGAAATTAAAGAAAACTTACAAAAAGTGATAAAAATTACACAAAATTAAGAAATTCCACAATAAAAATTTCTTTGAATTGTTTTAAATTGTTCACAACTTGTTTGTGTGATAATTAGCCATATGTAAAAAAATTGGTTGCAGTCAATGTGAAAGTTTCTTCAAATCATATAAAATTTTACACAGGGTGTTTTTTATGATATTTCCAAAACATAAAAAAATTTCCAGCTTGAAAATCAAAAGTAACTGTAAAAATAAGCACCCTAAATTAAATATTTTTCCCCTTCAAAATTCCAAAACCAGTCTACCATATATCGGAATAAACACACACAAAACTGACCATATTTTATTAATTTAATTTGAATGAAAAGTTTAATAAACTAGTTATAAGAGAACAACTTCAATTCTTTTGTTTGATTTTTTTTGTTTAAACATGTGTACAACTAAATAGCTATAAACTGAATTTTAAATACTTTATCTGCTTTTCATTTGTTTTGCAATATTTTTTTTTACTTAGCCAAAACATCGTGAATTACAAAGATTTATTTTAAAAACCAAATATTTTCAAATTTAATTATTAATTCTCAACTTTTTTCTTTAATTTTGCAATAAAATAGTAAAACACTTTGTATTTTTTATATGGTAAAATCAAAAACTTTATTAAAATTTAACAACTTTGTTATTTAAACCTAACATACTTACTTTTTAAATTTAAATATTAATTTTTTGTGTTTATATTAAGTCTAAATTTTAAAAGATGTTATCAGCAAAGTCAGTGCAGATCAACATAAACTTCTTTAAATAGTTAGATTGCTTAATTAAGCCTCCATTTACCTTTAAGTTTAATAAAAACTGAATATTTTCTTAAAAATAAATATTATAATAATTGTAATTTAACTTGCTTTGTTCAATTATTACATCAACACGGCTAAAAAAAATAGCTAAAAACGTGCCAAACTCAATAGACTAAAATTAAAAGTTTTAATCAAACGAATAAAGTTAAAGTTAAAAGGTATTGTATTAGAAGGGTCATTGCTTATAAATAAAAAGCCAAATGGCAAAAAGGAAGGAATGTACAATTATAACAAGACCTTTAAGAATTTAAAAACAAAGTTTCAATGTTGTCAAATAAAAGTAAGTATCAATTTTTTTTTTTAAATATAAAGCTGTGAATAAGCATTTTAACATACAATGAAAATTCACTGTATTAAAAATGTCACTGCTTATGAATAAACAACCAAATTGCAAAAAGGAAGGACTTTTCAGAACTTAAATATAAAATTTCAATGTTGTCAAATAAAAATAAGTATCAATTTTTTTTTTATTTAAAGTGTTTATGTTTTGTATAATATTTTATAGAATATCTAAATATCAGAATATTGAATATCACGAAAACTTCTTGTTAATATATAAAAACCCTAAATTAAACATTTTTTCCCTTCAAAAGTCCAAAACCAGTCTACCATATATCAGAATAAACACACACAAAACTGACCATACATATAGTAAAATAAATAGATAACAAGTACCAACCAAAAGCAATTAAGCAATATCTGCATGTAACACAAACTACTCAACCAAAGCACGCCAAACCCACTCGGTATACTGGCTCAACAAGAATTTTTTGTAATGGTATTTAAACTGATTCTTTTTTAAGAGGTTTTCAAAAATGTTGTCGGAAATCACAATTTTTTAACCTATATCCTGAGTCAACCCAGGTTTGTATTTTCAAATCTTTAAAAAAAACTTTAGCCTCTTAAAAATAATTATACCTCATATTCATTCTTCTTCTTAATAATTAGAAGGTAGGTTGTATGTGTAGGCTTCCAATTAAAGGCTTTTCTGAATGGTAAAGAAACATATTTTCAGCATTAATTTTTTTTGAATTGACGTTTTTTAATTCCATATAAGAATAAATAAATTAGTTTTTTGAATAGTTAAAATGACAGTAAATGGTTAAAATAAGATGTATTGTCTTTTAAAGTAAGTATATTTACTGTTGTTAAGTTTTTTTACTTGGTTAATCTAAACACACTTCCTTGGAAATACCCACTACTACAGCATTTCAATTAAAAGTATGATACAAAACATTATAATGAAAATTGAAAAATAAGTAATATTTTAACTTATATAAGTAATATTTTTTTCATAAATAAAAGCAAAACTAGATAACTATGCTTATGTACTTTAAAGACACTTTTTGAAATAAAAAGTAGTTTAAATATTATATGTTATTTTTCTAACATGTTTTGTACATAATAATTAGTTTTACGTAAAACTTTCTATTTTAAAATCAATTTGTTACTTATAGAACTTTCATTATATAACCTTTATAAAATGAAAGTTCTTAATCTAAATTTAACCACTAAATAAAATTAAAACGTAATTATAAGATAAAATAAATTACTTTTGTTATTTATTTTATTTTGTTTTTTTTTGTTATTTTTATGTATATTTGTTATGTTTTTATTTTATTTTGTTAGTAATAAATTAGTTTCTAGACGGCGAAGCAGATGTGAAAAATTATACTCTATTGGCGAGCTTGAGTATTTTTATTTCGTTTAGTTAATGAAAACTACTAAATTATACTGTTCATTTCGACAAAATACTTATAAGATGATGCTTATTTTTTACTATTTCTAGAAATCTCCCGAGCCCCGTCTATTAGGACCTAAGACCTCCTTTTTTAAGTCTCAGAATATCTAGTATAAACTTAAAGTTTAGTTTATCGGGCTAAGTTTGCATGACCACCAGTCGCAAACGCTACCTTTCGCGGGCAGATTCAATTTAACTTTAGAAACATTGGCAGGCCGGATACAGCTCTCATTTTAAACTTAAAAACTTTGTTACATCAAGTTTTTACAAATCATTTTAAGTTCTTGTCTTTATAGAAAAAAAAAACATTTTCTTAGTAAATATTTTTTTTGGGTATGTGTTAAATTTGCACGAGCGCTAAAAATTGCACGAAGAAACTTTTGCACGGAGGCATTTTTGCACGGGTTGAGCTTTTTGTTTATCTTAATGTTTTACCAATTTTAATTACTTTGTTTTTAACTTATTTTTTTTTAATATCACTGTTACCCCTAAACTTTACCCTCGGTCGGTAGCTTTTTTTTTAGTTAATTTATTTTTGAATATTTATTTTTCTTTTTTTTTTTAACAATAACTTTTAATAGTTATTTTTATGTTTTTATTTCTACTATCACTGTTACCCCTAACCCTCGGTCTGTAACTTTTTTTTTCTCTGTTTCTTTTTTATATATATTTTTTTCTGTTTTCTTTACTCTCTTGCAAAAAATGACCCTCCGTGCAAAATTGACCTTTGGTGTAAATTTGTCTTCGTGTCATTTTTTCCCGTTCCTATTTTTTTATTAGTCCTACCTTAAACATTTTTAAAAAATCATTTGTGATTAAAAAAAAGGTGTTTGTTAAATTTCTAAAAATGTAACAAAATATGTTATTTTTAAATGCTTTTAAGTAATTCTGCCTGGATTATGGTTTAGTTTTATCTAATAATCACAGTGGTTATTAAATAGAAAAAACAACAATTTTAAATAGTTAATTAAATTTGAATTATAAGACATAGACAAAGATAATGTAAAGATTATCAAATAAAAGTATGCGGTAGAAATGTAAATGGCTAAATAATGTATTATAATTTGTAAGTATAAAAGAAATATTCTAAGAGTATTTCAGTGAAAAACAATTGTGCTGATAAAGTTTATATTTTTATCATAGATGCAAGACTTCTTCGACTGAAATTAAAACAACTAATTTTCTTTAGCTAAAAATCTAAGTTCATGGTTAGACTTAAAAATACATTTTATTGAACGATAAAAAAAAGCGCTCAAATATTTGGTCCAAGGACCTGGTGTACAAAAAAACCTTTCGGTTATCGAGTCATACACCAGGATACAGTTTAAAGTCATTTCAAGGACAGTCAAAATAAAAAATTTAACTCGTAAATTTTTACTCGTAAATAGAGAAGCACAAAGAACACACATATGCTCATTGCTCATAATTTCTAATTTTGTACAATGTATTATGTAATGTTTTCTACAAGTATTTGCAAGTCACCGGTTTGTTTCCATGCAACAAATTATATTTAAAAATTCTACACAAAATTTGAAAACTAAGAGTAAAATACTTAGACTTAAAAACAAATCTATTGTGTTTAATAACAAAAGTATGAAAGTAATGTCACAAAAAAAATAAAACAAACACCTTTACAAAGTTTTAAAACGGTCGTGACTATAAATTAATGTTAAAGATATTTTAAACTAAATAGTAGCTCAGTTTAAATATTAGAAAATAAAAATAAACCATTTATTTTTTTTTAATTTAATTATAAAAAATATCTGATAGTAAGTCTATTCTTTAATATAATCTTGTGCAAAAATATATCCATTACCTTTAAATAGCTCCTCTTTTTATTATTTATTGCCGACTGTTTGGAATCCTTGGTCTCGTACAAATCATATGATGATAAAAAAATATCATCTATGCTGATGGTAGTCAAAATTTTTGTAAGTACTCTGATTCAGTTTACAAGTGTTTATTTGTAATGTCGCAATAAAACTGACATTGTCTAAGTTGTTAAGTTGTGTTGAATTAGACGGGTTATTTTTAACTCCACTAACAAACGGTTACTTCAGTACGTATGTAGTTAACCCCGTTTGATCAAATTGATTTTTTCTAGACTATGTCAATCTGATGACTTTTAATGGCAACGAATGCGGTTGTGAACTGTCGCAGATGCTATTGATGGTCGTGAGATACAGTCCTGTGCTAACTAGCTTTTACCCACAGAAAAATATAAGTTTTATGTTTTAGTTTCCAAGCTGTATCAGTTTTAGAAATGATTAGTTGATCTTTAACTAAAAGTTAAAATTAATTTCAAATGTAAGGCAACAAACGTGTAAAACGAATATAGAGTGATTTAAATTGTAGTGGACTTTCAGCTAATTGAATTTAACAAAAGGGTTGACCATACCAATTCGATCATCAGACCACAAGCTTCAGTATACTGAGACCGGTTTCGTTATTATTATGATTTATTAATTAGTCACAACTTGCAGTCTTCAATCTACAAACGGTTTATAAGTCTTTCAGATGAAGCAACCATTTGCTTGTATTGATCAGTGACGTCAGCATTGTTTTTCCGTGTAACGTTTAATACATTATCCACTAGGCAAAACATCTGGAACCCTCGTATTATATAAGTCAACAAAAACATCGGCAAAAGTCTTCAGAGCAGAAGTCTAGATTTTCGTATGCCGTGAGACAAGCTGATGATCGAATTGGTACGATCAACCCTTTTCTTAAACTTGAGCTTGTTTCTACGGCTAATGTTTCTTATAAAAGATTAAGTCATAAATGTTTATTGCATCGCAATATAAATTTTTAATATTACTGTTTATTAGTAATACATTTAGTTTTGATTTTCTTTAATCAATAGAATGATTTTAAATATATTAACCTTCAAAACTTTTTATAAAGCTTTATAAAGTATATGATTTTTATTTTAAGAATATGCATAGAATTACAGTCACCACTGGCGCATCTACGCACTCGTTTGGATACGCACTCTCGTTTAGTTACACATTTTAGAATTTTCAAAATCTTCAAAAATAATAATTTGAAAATATTTTAGTACTTTAAAGTTATTGATTCATATATTGAGTGAACAATGTATATTTTTATTAAAGTTTAAATTAAAAGAGAACAAGAATTTATTAAAATCAAATTGAGATTTTTGGATATTTTATTTTGTGCTTTCCATAAGGAAGACGGTAAACCCTATGACTTTTCTTTTTATTATTTAAGTTTCTTAGCCCCTCTTTATACTTTTTAATCAAACAAGGTACAATGTTCGATTCCTCACAATATTTATGGCATGAAGTTTCGTTTTAACTCAATAATTTATTATTTATGGCTAATTTGTTTCTCGTTCACCTAAGATAAGACTTGTTGTGCATGATATTTTAGAAAGATTTTATTTACAATACAAGACAAGTTTAATCTAATTTGGGTAGGAAAAAAGTATAAAAAAATTTAAAAGTTTTATATTTGTACACAAAGTATTTTTTCTACTTTGTTCACACATATACAACTTTTATTGAAAAGCTTTTTTTTACATATGTACAACTTGAATAAAAATTATTTCTATAAACAAAAAAAGTTGGAAAGTCACTATACATTTATTAATCGAATTCAAAAAAAAAAAAGACTATATAGTAGGTAGATTTGCTACCTTTCATTTAATTACGTTCTCTCGTTGAGTTACGCACTTTTGCTGTGAACACAATGTGCGTGATTGTATACTAAAGTCTTTTTACTTATTTAATACTTTGTTTTGTTTAGTGTTTTAGATACCTTATTTTAAGAAAAAACTGTTTATAGTCCAACTGTGTGCTATTTTTTAGAGCTCAAATATACTTTATTATTTATCAAAAAGTTAGTAGATTGTTTTATTGTGCAAAATTTTGGTTAATCAAAAAGTCTTTAGTTTTCAATAACAAATAAAAGGTATTTTGTTAAAAGTTTTGTTACCTTAAAACTTATTTTTCTCTGTTTTAATTAAAACAAAAACTTAAACTTCAATTTAATCTTCTGAACAAATAAATTGAAAGTTAGTTTTCTTTTGGTAATTAAAACAAAAAAATAAGTTGAAAAATATCCTATCAAAAATATCGTAACATTCTTTTTAGTGAAATTTTTTTTAATGTTCAGTACGTATTGATTTATAAACAATTTTTATTCGAACTAGTCAAAAGAACATGCGTGAAAAAATTTAAGTCTAAATTAACCTTATAAAATTTATCTTAATCTATGACATTGTATTAAAAACGGGTCTTTAATGTTAGGTAAAAAGTTTTTAGTTTTAAAAGATGGAGTACTTAATAAAACTAAGTTAGTAACCGAATTATTTTGGAATATAAATAATCTTGTCACTGTTTTTAAAGTAAATTTTTAGGTTATTTAAAATTGTAAAAGAACCTTAGTAAAAGTATGTTTAACTAAAGTAAAACACGTTATAATTTCTTCCCCAAATATACAAACTAAAAGTAGTATAAAAAGTAATAAAAAAATAGAAACAGTGCTAATGGAAACAGAAACAGAACAATTTTTGTTTCCATTTTTATTCGTTGAAAAATTAAGGAACTTTCCAAAAGTTCGTCGACTATGACACCTTTTTTATTGCAATGTGGAAACTTTGTATTTGGGATAGAAAGCTCAAGAAATTCACAAAGTGGCTTCCAACCATCTTCTAACTTGAACACCAACAAACGATCATTTTTGACAGTCTGTTTTAATAATAATTTAAACTATGTCTATTAGTTTTTTACTTTTTTTGGAGCTACTTAAAAATAGTATGTTGTGAATGTATACAAAAAAATTCCAATTAAACAAACCATCAACGAAAACATTGGCGAAACTCTTCAGCACCTAAACCTGGACTTTTTTGTTGTAAGAGACAAGCTCAAGTTAACAGAAAGTATAATTATACCAACTCGATCATCAGACTACAAGCCTTCAGTAGAATGAGACCAGTTTCGTCCTTATTAGGACTCATAAGTCAGTTACTACCGAAAAACTTGCATTCATCAACATACAAACGGCTTATCATGACAGAACATGAAGCAACCATTTGCTTGTATTGATCAAATTAAACAAACCAACATGTTATACAAGCTATCTGTAAATAAAAACTAACATTTTTGACATAGGAGTTATGTTGGCGATATTTCATTAAAGCAAGCATCTTGTTTACGGGTTTCCGTTGAATAGAGTTACTACTAGGTAACCCAAATGATACACGAGCTGTTTAAGGATCAACTTAATTTTTTTTAAATTAACAAGGTTTACAATTTCGTTTTATATGTTTATGCATACACATAACGGTAGTTCATTACATACAAATCTTTAAAATAAAACGAAGTTTTTTTTTAAAGTTTTTAGTTAATGAGACAGCTTAATACATCTGATTAAATAGATGTCTTAAACTCTTTCAATAAAAAAAGTTGACTACCTTTTATACATTTAAACCTATACCATATCGCTAATCTAAATAGCATGACCATCAACAGGATGGTCGTGCACTTCAATCAGTTCTAATTGTGATGGCGGAAAAACATTTCGACTTTGTCGATGATAAACATTACCAATAGTTTAATTAACAACAATATAAACAAAGCAAACTCACCACATGAGTTAATTAAGCTTTGAAATTTACTTCCAGTAGGTGTTAGCAACAAGAGAAGCTTTAAAATAATACTCTTTCGTGCTACTTCAAACTGATTTAGAAAGCTTTTTAGCCATATTTCTTCGTTTAACCTTTCCATATGAATAATCTTCAAAAAAAAATTAAAACAAGTCTGGTTACGTTGATTTTATTTTATGTATTTTCACTGCAAACAATTCTGATGATAGCAACAAATATTAAGATAAATTAATAAAAACGAAATAGACAGAGTCATTTCTAAGGTTATGCTTTTAAAGACTAGGGGATAAACGATTTATTTAATAGCTAAGGATTTTTAACAAACTTCTTAAAGTACACATAAAATTAACAACAACAAACTTTTGCATCAGGAAAAACTTCTGCTAGTTTCTCCCAAATAAAAGAGCATGGAAAATCGGTTGTGGCATCAACCCCTTCAAACATTTTTTTAATTTGACTATTTGAGACAGTTCCCTCGTCAAGCATCTCCTTGAGTTGATCACCAAGGTACCACACCTGTTCTTCAAAGTCAAATACATTCATATTTAGTGTTCTCAATGCACTGCATATCGATTTGGTGCCAGTTTTAGGTAATCCAACGCAGATCACTTTCATTTTTATAAAAAGTAAAACACTATAATATAACAGAAAACTTTTATAAGGAAGATAAGAAATCTAGCTTTAAAAAACGGTTGTATTGTTGGTATACTAAAACTTTAAGGATTAAAAATAATATGTGTAAATTATTAGTATATAAGTTGGAAAAACTTAAAAATTTTATTTAAAACAGTCATAGCATAACATAGTTTTTAAATACTTATCGATTGAACAAGTGTGTATATTTATATAAGTCATTATGTCAAAAAAAACAGTTAATTTAAATAAAAATTTAAATAGTTATATTCATGATAAAAAACTGACAATGAAAGTTCTTCAATTTTAATGCTTTTCAAGCGTAAATATTTCAAACAACTGTTCAAAAATTAAGAAAATAATACTGTACCAGAATATTCAATAAATATTATGACTATAAAAAATACTAAATAGATAAACTAAAAAAAAAGATAATGACCACAAACCGACTTTTCAGAACTTGAAACTTTGAACACCCCTACAAAACTAAACCAGAAATAGTTTTATAATTTGCTTTTTACCTTTGTTAGTAAAAACGAAAAAAAAATATTAGTTAAAAAATTATCTTTAAATAGAATATAAAAAACAACTATACCAAAATATTTTTATATCTTTCGACATATTTTTATTTCAAAATAGTAAAAAAGACTTTGATACGTTCTTCTAGCTTAGTTAAAAGACTTATCGAAATACGCAGTACGCACCAGTACTAACATTAGTGGTTATATCAATACAAAGTTTGTTTTTATCTTATAAAAAAATAAGTAAAATATTAACTTAGTAATGTGAACTGAAGACTAAAAAATCTAAGTAAAACTTTATGAGGAGCAATAAACAAGTTCTGATGAACTGAAAACAAAAAGTTGTGTAATACAAGTCCAAGTTTAAACAAATAAAATCAGGTGTAAATGTTTGAAAGATTTTTTATTGCGAAACATTTGTTTGAATTAAGTATTTTTAAATCTTTGTTAAAAAACCTCATTTTTATAAAGACAAAGGCTATAAATCTTACATAATTTTTTTTTATAACTTTAACTGTTACTTAACCTATTTCAAAGTTTTTTATTATATAAATCAAAAATAAAAGTTTAACTCTAAAACATCGCTGTTTTAAAGTCTCACCATACTTGTGAAAAAAAAACTTAATCAATATTTTTTAAAACTAACTGTACACAATTATTTTCATAAGTAATTTAGTTTATTTGCTATTATTCTACTGTTTTTAAGTTTAAAAAGTTACTGAAGCTGTAAAAATACAATAAATCAAACAATTTGTTAAATTATTTTTAATAACACAAAGTTATTTTTTTTCACTGTTTTATTTTACTACTTACGAAAACGTTGAAACTTTTTTGTTTTTTTCAAGTCAGCTCTTTACAGCCAGTAAGTTGTGCAATATTTTTGTTGTCAATACAAATAAACTTATTGATTTAATTAAATCATTTTACACAAGATTGGTCAATTAAATGATATTATAATGTTTAGTAAACATATATTTATAATTTTTTTCTTTGTAGTAATTTTATTACGAAATTAAATACTTTTTTAAATGAATTTATTTTCATTTTAACAATTAAAGTTTAAAAGTCATGAAATAAGAAATTAAATATTAATTAAGATTTTTTTTTAAGGGTCTATTTTTAAAATGTAGTTTTCTATCACATTTATATCAGGAGCTTATATCACTTTTATTTGCCTCTAAACATTTCTCTTGAGTTCCGTTTTAGTTAATTTTTTTTGTATAAACTATGTCATAAAAACACTATTTGAAAGGAGTTAATTTTTCATAAAACTCAATGTCATAAGATTATGTCACGTTTTATAATTGCTTTACAATATCTATGCCACATATATAATATCAAGAAACTTTAAAAAAAGAAAGGAATATAAAGTTCCAGCTACGTTTTTACTGGTTTGATTTATTTTATATTATGTATTAACTAAATATTTTGTCCCATAACTCTTTAGAAAACTTGCTTTTGTTTGAAATTAAAGTTTCAAGTTGCAGAAAATTTAGGTAAACTAATAAATGAAGACGATATAGTTGAAGTTTTTTTTATAAATTCTTTTTATGAACAACTTATATTTATAAGTTTTTTAAACGAAAGCTTGTTTTGATAGATCTTTATTATTAATTTATCAGCAACTTTTTTTGAATTTCTAACAACTAAAGCGTACAAACTTAACTGAATTTGCTAAACTTTTAATCTTGAAAATTTTATTAGTTGATTTTTCAAGACTGCAACATTTCATTTTTCATTTTGTTGCAACGTAGTTGTACAATAGGTTTTAACAGTTTTAAAATTAAATATGTTGTTCTTAATTAAAACTTTTTCAAGATAGTTTAGATAAGTAGATTGTTACAATTCTAAACGAATAAATCAATACAATTATGCTTTTTACCGTAGTGTAAAAATAGAATTGATTAACTATTGACAAAATAAAACAACTTTCTTATTTACTTTGATACCCGATGTAAAACTATATTTAAAAAAGTATCATTCAAAGTCTAAGTTTTTTTTTTCAAAAATTATTAAAATTTTTTTTTTACAAATTTCCAAAACGGCGATATTTTTTAGCTAAAAAAGTCTTTTAAAGTTTTTGCGGAAAAAAGAAATAGCGAGAACTTTATTTGCCTCCGGGTTAGTTACAAGTGGAAAAAAATGAAAGCAGAACATATAAATTAGGGTGACACAATTAGCTAAAACGTAATTGTATGGTTCAAAGTAGGGCACTACAGGATGTATTTTTCATTTAAAGTCCTTCTACTTGTTGTTCTATTTCAATACTGCATTTTAGAAAATGGTCTTGTAAACGGTTAGAACTGTCAGATTGTCAACAATAACTACAATTTTTAGTTATAATAACAGTTTTTAAAAACTACTTAAAGGTTTGTATATATGTATTACTAATCAATAATGAAACTTAAATTAATATATTCAAAAAAGCTATAATTTTTTAAACTCAGTAAAATTTTATTTACAAATACAAACATTTTTTTTTGTAGTAAAATAAACGTTTTATCTATGATTAGTTAAACTCAATTAAAATTCTATTAACTGAGAAGTAGCTGTTAATAAATAAATCTGATTTAGATTCCGTGACGTTTATTTTAACCTTAACCGAGAATCCACTTTTTTGAACGATATTAAAGTTCAGACTCTTAAAATAAATAGTTACTTTTATTACAGCATATCATTGTAACAATTCATAGTATAGTTCTTAATTGCGTTTGCAATATAAGATATTTACGTTCTTGTAACTTTGAATACAATACATATTATAAAATACAAAAACTTTAAGTAACGTATGTTATTTTTACCAAAATATAAAATTAGGAGAGTAATTTTCAATTTGTTATTTAAATCTAAAATGTTTTCACTTTATGTTGAAGGTTAGTAATATCATCGAAATTTCATTTAAAAAAAGTAGACGAGTAGATATTTCAAATACTAAATACAAACACTTTTATTGAATATCGTTCTTGTTAGACTTAACAATAGAGTACAAATAAAATAAAAATGTTATAATGAATATTCTAATTACAAACAACAGAAGTATCTAACAGTTATATGGTTTTATTTAAAAATATATTAAGTTATATCGATTAAGGAATATAATATTTGAAACAATAAATATGTAAAAATTATTGATTGCAAACTAAAAACAGTTTGTAATTATTTTTTTGTTTATTTAAGTTAACTAAACAATTTGAAGCAAACTACTAATTGACGAAAGGTTTAAGAAACACTTTTTAGTACTTCTGTTAAAACACACTAGTGTCTTTTAGTTTATGCAGTTTTTACCAAAAATAGTTGTACTTAGATAACAACAAAATCTCTACTTTTTTTATAACTACGTTTGAAAATACTTTAGACTAATGTTTGTGTGTTTAAAGGTTCAAAAGCGCCGAAGAAAGTAGTGCGAGGGCGGTTGAAGGCCTCCGCCAATTACATGTGGTTGTACTTCCAGCCTATCCGCCAGTACAATGTAAAATATTACCGAATAACTCTATTCGCTGGCCTTGAAAACCCAAGTCCAAAAGAAATTGTCCATCAAAGGTCGAGCCCTTCAACTTTGCAAATTGCATTTAAAAAGCCTTTCATTTCCGGTCAAACCTACAGCGTTCAAATATTACCAATGTTTTTCTATTCTAGAGGAGAAATAACAACTTTTACTGCCACTCTGAGTAAGACTATTTGCTAATATAAGTTTGAATGTTTTATAAGTTTCATACAAGACTTAGATTAGTAACGTGTGTTATATATGTTTAAATTTTGTTATATAGTTAAAAGTTGGGTTTATGTTTACAAGTATTCAGTTTTAAAAATAAAGAAACGGTTGCTACTCTTAAATATGATAAAAGTTTGTAATTTTTTTGATAATTATCCAAATACATATTCACACTAGTTAAGTTAATAGACTGTAAATAATCTTATAGTTGTTTCAAAAATCTTTAAAAATATAATCAAGAAAAAAAGATGACAACTAAAAAAAGTTCTACAACCAAAGCAAACTTTACTTTAAAACTTTTCTTAAATTATTATATTATAATTTTTTTTTTAACATTTTCAGATTGACACTGTTTTGTTTATATTTGACAATTTTACATACTATATTTTGCTATTGCTGTTTAGATACAGCAGTGTTATCTCTATATAAATGATTAAAACATTATTATTTTAAATATAGATAGCTTTTATAAAAGCTATTATTAAAGTAAAATTTTAAGTTTAAAACTATATTTTATTTGTCTGAAGCAAAGACCTATGTTTTTGTTGTATAATGCATTTAGAATTTGAAATAAAATATGCTAAAAAACACGCTTTTATTGTAAACAGTTACTATACTTCAATCAAACATTAAATCACTAACAGCATCTCACTATCATATTTAATTGAGCCTTATCATTGTATATTCTGAAAAAAAAAATTAATTCTGAAAACCAATAACTGTCTTTTATCCTTTTTTGTAACACTTGAAAGCTGCAATACCTAAAGTAGCTTTATTTTAGTAATAATCTTAGTAAAAACTTAGTAAAACAACTATTATGCATTAAAAGAAAACTAGAAAAGTGTTTAGACTACTTTAAAGATTGATGCAACTTTTTAATTTAAAGTCAACAAAAAGTTTTTAGTCAAAGAATATCATAAAAAATACTTTAACAGTAACTTATTACGTTTAGATTACCAGAACAAATAATTTTTACATTTATAATCAAACTTGTACTGCAACCATTTTATTAAAACCTTTTGTAATTTAAAATGTCTTTTGATTTTGTTCAATATAACATACAGAACCAGTAGCAGTTAGCGGATTGGTAGCAACAAAGACTAGTAGAAGTATTACTGCTGAGTTTCAACCGGTTACTTCAGGGTTTCTGGATGGATACAAGTTAGTTTTCCAACTAGCTTTTAAATGAGTTGTTTTAAACTTCCTATAAGTTTTGATGCTCAAATTTTATTAAAAAAAACTGTGTACTCTACAAACTTTTCTAAATCACAGATTTTGATTAGAAATAATTTTCTTAATAAAAAATAAAAAATTCAGAAGGTTTACCGGAAATAAAGTATTTCAGAAGTATATAGAACTTAGATTATAATAGTTTTTGAATAAGTCTTTAATTCTACTTAAACTTTATATTTTTCTTAGTAAAACATATATCACGCGTTTATGATTAAGAAAACTTTCATAGTAAATTTTGCGTTGTTTTTAAAATCCCAAAGACTAATTCAGTTATAAATTATTATCTGAAAGAACATTTATAATTTTTTTAAGGGTCTGGGTATGGAGCACTAACAAGAAAAATCCGATTCAAACTATAAACATTGAAGCTAAAGAGTTGGAAGAAGGTGAATCTGGCTATCAAGTTATCTTTGACGAAAATCTGATTCCAGGAAAACACTATTTCATTAGTGTTGTGTCTGTAAGTAACGGTAGAAGTAGTAGGGCTCACACAGTCAGAACTAAGCTCAGTAAGTATTTGTTTTAGTTTTTAATATGATCCTTAAACTGAAATAACTCTTGTAAATTATTAACATCACGTAGTACTTCAAAATATTTATTGTCATGAAATTAGTTTTTTATAAAATAACTTTACAACAATGGCGAAATTAAAGTAGAGTTTTTGTTAGTGTAAAATCATTTTTTTTAAACTTTACGACTAATTAGAAATGAAAACAAAAAAATTGTCGTTTTTAAATTAAGTTTACAAGCTATATAAAGTTATTGAGCTGCCCTACATATGCTTTAATAATTTTTATAATGTCATTTTAAGAGTTCAAATTGATTTCTTTAATTAAAAACTAATGTTTTGATTTTGTTTTGGTAATAATTAACATCACACACATAATTTTTTATCTAAAGTTCTAGGAAGTTTTATCATTTTTTATTTAGAACGAGTTTAATACAGTTTAATAAGCAATAAACAACATAACTGTCAAATTGATAGGTACTGCTACACTTGTATTATTTATTACTTTTATGTATAACTTTAAGCAAACTAGTAAATAGTAAAATTTAAGATGGTTTATTAGCATTTAGAAATCTAATAGGTAAACATATTTAAATGAATACTAGATAAATAAAAAATTATTATCAATAAATAAGGTTCTATCTGTGTAAAACTATAAAACAACTTTATAACGACATTGAAAAGTTAACAAGTGGCTGCGGTTGTTTTTAAACAAAACAGTTATGAAATGTCGTTTTGAAGTAATAAGAAAAAAGTTAAAGACATTTTAGCGAGTCGGATACTTTTACGTATAATATATTATCAAGTGTGGAATTTGTGGGAATTGAATTGAAATAAAAGGTGCGGCTAAAAATGTCACAATTCAACTTTTTACTTAAGAATGAATATAAGTTTCATATATTTTAATCATTAATTGTATTTATCTTGGAAAAACACTGTTTTTTTTAATTCACACATTTTAATTTTGAATTTTACTTTAATTGTAGATTATCTGATCGAATAATGAGATTTATCCTTTTATAGGCATGCCAGCGCGACCAAAGTCTTTAAGAGTTTTTGCGCCAACCAAAGTCGATCACGACCTGGAAATTATCTTAGAAAAACCAAAAGACGAAGTCGACGGCTTTGACATTACCGTTGCACCCGAGTTTGAAGGCTTTGGCGGTAAGACGATTAATGTAGATGGTATCTTCGAAGAGGGCAGCAACTTTAAATCGGTGTTTGTTTCGGACCTCATACCTGCCGTCTCTTACGACATATCAGTCAGAAGTTATGTCGGCAGCGTCTTCAGCAAATCGATGACCCAACGCGGTACTGTCGGTAAGTTTTGTTTTTTTAACGATTACTTTAGTTTTACCTAAATACCTACATAATATCTAATCTGGTTTTTGACTTCATATTACATTGAAAATTAAGATACTTGTCAACTAAAAAGATAGGTAGAACGTAAAAAAGATAAACGTTATATTTATTGAAAAGTTAAATATTATAATATATTTACTACATAAAACGTTTGATCAAAACTGTTTCTTTAAAGAAATGTATTAGAATTTACAATAAAATATAGGCTTTAAAAAATTCATTTAGCACGTTTCTTTAATTTTCTAACAAAATTCATGATAATAATATTAAAAAAAACCTCGTATCATTTAATAAATTTAAATTTAATTACGCTGTCATAGAAAACTTTTTTTTTATGAATTCATTGTTGTATTATTTTTAACTTTTTTATTTTGTTTAGTAGAAATTCGTAATGGTTCTTAAAACATATGATTTAAAAAAAGTAATTTAAAAATTATGTTTTTACAGACATCGAGAAACTATTGATCGATTAGCTGAAAAAACGTGACAATTTACATCAACAACCAGTTTTTTAATTGCTTAACTTCACAAGTGTTAACCATTTTTCGTGTAACTTGCATTTTGTATTCGAAAATATATCTTATTAATTAAAAAATAGTTTCGTCTTTATTACTTTCAAAAAACCGCACATTTTATCAAAACTCAATGGTTAAAAACAACTTAGAACATATATTTTTCTAATAATTAAAAAAAAAAATTAAGTTATTTATTGTTTACAACAGTATTTTTAATGAAGTCTAAAAATACATACTTATGCATGACTGTTTATTTTTATTTAAACAAAAATTTTCTGATTTTTTTTTACGTAGCCGGTAAATTTTACCAGATAATTAAAATAACTCTAAAATGCTTTAACTTTTCAAGTATGGTATAAATAAACCAAATTGTATATTTTTTAATCAAATGCTCTTAAAATAAACTTGATTTATGATTTTAATTCTTTTATCAGTATTCCCAGTAAAAAGATTAAAATGGAAGTATTTTAATTTTTATAAGTACCTTGTGTTTTCTATCTAAATTTAAGATACTTGCATTTTCTGAAGCTCCTGATATAATATTTGTCGTTAATATATTGCGTGATAATATCGTGTAATAAAGCAAGCATAACAAAAAAAATCTTTTTATTCAAAGTTTAAAGTAGTATTGTAACTTTTTTTTCCGAATGTGACTTTGCAAATGATGTTTTCTAACAGTTTAGAATTAAAACTAAGGAAGATTAAAAAATTAAAAACAAATTTACTGACTTTAAAGGCAAATCAACAAAATTGTGAGTAAAACAAAACTAATAACGGAACAAAATCGTGAGAAACTGTTTCTTAAGCTTCATAACACATTTACAATAAAAATTAAAACAACAGAAGTAGTTTGAAAACTTAAAATATTTATGTTAAAGGTAAGTTCTATTTCAACAGTTATTATTACTACAATCAATTAGTTTTTTTTCTTTTTTTTTTTTTAAGACAAGTTGAATAGTAAAAAAAAATGTAAATTAAGAAAATAAGCTTATCTAAAAAATCTAAGAGGAAAATTTATATTCTTAGAAGTATACAGGATACTTAAACATATAAAGTAATAATTACAGTAAAATATTTAAAAAAATATAAACTGTAATCAGAACAAAGATACTCGGTTAAAATATATGCCATTTTTTATGACTACATAAAGCTTTTAAAACTAATTAGTGAGGACGTAATAAAGGTTATAATTCAATACTGTTTTTTATTATTAAAATTTTTACATGTAACAAAAAATCATGCTTATAATTTTTCTATCGCTTTTGATAGCAAAATTTATATAAAGAGAGTAACTTATTAAACTTTACTTAAAGTTATTAGTTCACTGTTTTTAGCTCATTTTTTCCATGAGCTTAAACTTATAAAGCTACAAAAATTTCAAAAAATTGGTATTTTAGTATTTTAATAAAAATTATACAAAACAAAGCTTAGTAAGTATTTTCACATCAAACTGAGTGTTACTTTTGTGTGGTAAAGCTTAAAACTTCAAAAACCTTCCTACAAAAAAAAAAACTAAACAGAATTAAAAATTTTGGCAGAAAAAACATGTTATCTTTCATCTTTTACATGTTAAATTTATTAGCACTCTAAATAATAATATTAACTATTATTGGTCGTTTTTCAAGATAAATATTTTGACACAAAAATGTTTACAAGTTAGTTTAAACACAAAATTATATTTTTTGTTAAGTATTTTAAGCACAATCGTAAAAATTGTGCACAACTGCATTTATTCTTTAGTTGTTATATAGATACATTACTACAAACATTCTTCTAATGAAAATGAAACTTTACTTTTTTTTGTAGTGAATTTAAGTATACCTTATTACAAATTGATTTTATTTTGCAAAAAAAAAGTCTTTGGTTTCAATTTAAACACAAAGATTTTTTTCTAATTTCTTTTTTTGATAAATGGAAAACATTTTTATTAATTGAATTTCAAAGATGTTGTTTTGTAATAATTTGATTATAAACTTAAGTACATTCTAGTTAAACAGACTAGTTTTTCTATTGTCACATTTTTTATTTGATAGTTAGTATGATTTTTGTTTGTTCTAATTATATAATATTATGCTTATTTGATATATTAAATTACTTTAATTTTATTTAGGTATTTTTAATTTAAGTAAAATTAAATACTAAAGGCAAATAGAATACCTACAAAGAAACTAAAAAGCCGATTAAATTTTCTGATAAAAGTGCATTCTTTCATAGGTTACTGCAACATTCAAAATAATTTTTTTTATAAAGCTTTTTATATATAGTAAAATATAGTGTAATTAAACAAACAATTGTTGTTTTCTTTTTATTCTGGTTGCTTCATATAGCGGGTATACTATCAAAATCTAGCCGCGTTCAAAATCCACCCGATTTATTTACATTTTCTTTGTTTACTAATTTATTTGATATATATTTCGATTTTTTTTATTTTTGTTTATTTATTTTATACTATCACAGTTTCCCCTAACCCTTACCCTCGCTCGGTAAGCGGTTCACGAATTTGACTGTGTGGATTTTGAACGTGTCCCTATAGCGATACCAAATATTTAGTGATGCCGTAAAAACGATAAAAATGTTTTTTTTTTCAGTTATTAATTTTGTTAAGTAATAAAACTTGATATTGTAACTTTTTAGATTTTTGTTTATAAGCTACACTTTTATAAAAAGAGCAATTTTTTAAAACTTTTTATTAATGTAACATAGTTTATGCATTCAGCTCAATTTTTCATAGACTTATAGTTTATTAATTTAAAAGTAGTATAGAAAATCGGTTTTTAAATGTTTAAATAAAATACAATTTGTATACAAAACATAGCTTAGTAAGTATTTTCACATCAAATTGAGTAAAACTTTTGTGCCCGGTTTTTGTGGTAGAGCTTAAAATTTCAAGGAACATTCCCTCTCAACGCAAAAAAATAAGGTAAGTCAAAGTTTAAAACAAAAAAATTTTTCCTCCCTTATACATATTAATTATTTTTAATATAAAAAATTACAAATTAAACTAAGAAAGCTGCTCAAAAGCTAAACCATTATTATTTAATTTCAAAGAAAAACATTTTGATACAAAAATGTATATAAGGTTGCTTATTAATTAGAGTACCACTTTTGTTAAATACCTTAATCATATTTTACTAAAAATCTATTTTAGTTTAACTATAAAATTTTACTTTAAACACATCAAATTTTTATTTTAACCTTCCTCTTTCAAACAAATAATAAAATTTGTCTATAATATTATTTAACGTTTTTTGTTGTAAACTATAATTTAATGCCTAAATATATAAAACAGACTGTAATTTTATTATGTTAATTTTATCTTATCGTCTATCTAAAGTGCTAAAATAAACATATCAATAAGTATTTAAAAAGAAATGCTTTAAATTGGAAAGATAAAATCATATTACTTTTCACTAAAAAAATAAACAATTTTAGATTAAGTTTAATTATATTTGTAGTTTAAAGTCTTTTTTTTTCAAATAATGTTTATAAAATATCCGTATTAGTTTTTTAAGTAAAAACATAAACAAAACTTGACACAATATTAAAGTTTTACAATAAAAACTTGCTTGTAGTCTAATTAATAAACAAAAATGAATTTGCGAATTCGCACAAAGTAAATACTTTTAAAATATTTTTAACAGTGATTAAAAAAAAATCTCTAGCACGACAGAACTTTAACTAGTGCTGAAGCTTTCATGTCTTCTAGAACTTCTTAAAATTTACTTACATTTAATTTATGTTTCATAACAAAATCTCTACGGTATAGTATAAATGTTTGTCAATCATCTAAATATTTTAGTATCTATCTAAATAATCACGACTTTATTTTATTTATAGAACAGTCATTAAAAACTATTTAAGTATGTTTTAAGCTGAATAAACACTGTTATTTTCATTGTTTTTTTTTCTGTCTAAATACTAATAAGCAAATAAAAATGTAATAAACACACCATTTTTGTTTTTTGATGGCTAAAGTTTTAGTTATACTATTGTACTGCATTAATAATTTTGGTTTAATTATCTTGCATATTTGTTCTAAAAAACATTTTTAATAAAATATATTGAATTGTATAATAATATTAAAATAAATCTTAATATAACGGTAATGTATAATCAAAATAAACGAAGCTAAGGGTTAAAATGACTAAATAAATTTTTTGGGTTTTTGAACCAAAAAGAATTACAAATCGATAAGAGTATTGAAAAACTTTTCAGTTTAAGAAATATAAAAAGTGCTTTAAACATTAAATTTTCATATAAGTTGCAGAAAGTATAAAATAATAGTTAACCATAATAAAGGGCATAAATATATCAATCAAAAGTATTTAGCGGTGTTAAAAAACCGCATAACGCTCATTTTAATGTTATTTTTTAGTGAATTTTAAATTAAAACTACAACGACAGATTTAGCATCTTACTGATAAAAATAATGAGATTAACAACAAAAATTTTGTTTGTAACTGCACACTTTTATCGTTATAAAAGTCAAAAGTTTTTTTCTTTATATATATGAAAAGACAATAAACAGTTAAATTAAAAATATAGTTTTGAAAAAAGCTAAAAAAGTTATAAGTGACAATGATGTAAAAGACTGAAATTTTTCTGTCATAAAATCGTTGGACTGTGTAAAAGTTTTGTCAAAATAACCTAGGTAATTCTATTTTACTAACTCTTTTACATATAACTATATACCTTAACTAAACTTGTGATCATTTCAAATCTAATAGAAATTGAAATTAGAAAAGATAAATTTTTTCTTTTATTGTTTTTTAACAAAAACTACTTAATACGTTACTTTGCTCAAACCTTGTTTCAAGATAATATAATTTTATAAAATATTAGACAAGGAGTAAAAGGTTTGCATAAACTAAAAATGTTAGAAATACAATTTTTTTATGAAACTGTATGTTATTCGTAGTTTAAAAAAGATTAAAAACTTTTGCAAAAATTTAACACAACTAGTATATTTTATCCTTAAACTTATATAAGTCTCTATTAGCATGTTATGAAAGTAATGTTGAAGCACTTTTTAAAAAGTATTAAAATTTTCTTATGAAAAAAAAAAAAGGTTTTGCCATAATTTTCAAAAATTTTGTCTAAAACATAAGTACCTTGTAACCAAATTGTCAGTAGAAAACCTATAAGACTTAATAAAACTTAAATAATACTCACAAACCAGTATCTTAAAAATATAAGCGCTTAAAGTTCCGTGAAATCAAAAACTACACTAAACCTTTTTTATATACAAGTACAAATAACTGGAACAGAAGTAGGTTCAAGTTAAGTAATTTATGAAAACTATAAAAACAAATTTATGAGCTTGGTAAATTTGTAAACTACTAAGGCTTAAAACTTAAATAAAAATTTTTAGTATTTAAAAAAGTATCTTATTTTCATTTTTTTTTACTTTTATAATACAAGTAGACCAGTTTAAAGCTCTTTTAAATTTTAGTTTTAGGATCAAGCTATGTCTAAAACTTAATACAATTTTGTAAGCTGTAAAATCATAATTAACAAAAGTGATTAATTAGAAATGTTTTATTAACGACTATAGACTGTCCAAAACACTTATTATCCATTTATTGAAATTATTATTCAATCAAATGAATATATATTATTACTCATTACAAATCAAAACAAAACAGGTTTTGCTTTTTTAGTTCCGACTACTATTTTTAAAAAACTGTTGCTAAAAATTTCTATCTATAAAGCAGTAAATTGGCTTGTAAAAATTCTGTTTACACTTTAAGTTATAGTTGAAATGTAGTTATGAAACAATTTACAAAAGTATAAATTACTCTCAAATTAAACGTAGATTATGCAGTCATATTGTTCTATAAAGTTTTAAAATTAACAAATACATTGTAGAGTCTAAATTTGATTTAGTTTATAATTTTACAGAATTCAAAATTTTTAACTTATTTTAAATTTCTTTTTTTTTAAATCAGGAGTTATGTATTTTTATGGTTTATAAATCTCAAATCTTTTTAAAGAGAATAACCTAATTTTAAGAAACACATCATAAATTCTAATTTAATGATGGTAATTTACGCTTAAACTAGTTTTTCAAGTTATATTAAAAATAGTACTTAACGTTCATGGCTTTATAAAAACAACATGAACAAAAGTTTGAGATAACTAAGTAAACTAGTCTTAATGAAAAACATATATGTACTAGTTGTAAAGATATTTTTGATGTAACAAAAGTCTGTTTTGTAACTTTGTGGACATCAAGTTTAGAGAACTTTCGATTTGACTATACAGTCTATAAAAATTAAAAAATAATTATGCTTATAAAATTTAAATTTTTGACTTACTTCAACTAACGCTTTCTATTATAATTTTTTTTAGCTCTCTTAACTTAAATTAAAAATATAAAAGCCTCTTAATAACAACAAATAAAAAATTAAAAAGTTCATAACAACAATTATATATATATTTTTTAATAAAGTAATTTTAGTCATACTAAATGTTAAAACTCTAAAATAATCGATAATATAATTTTATTGTTTTTATAATTTTTTACTGTTTTTTAAATACTACTAAAGTGCCACAATATAATATAAAAAGTTGCTTTGAGGTAAACGCATTTATTAAATATGCATTTAGTTTTACATTTAACAAGTAAACCTCTTTTAAACAAAAAATCAACTAAATTGCTTTTTTACATAAATAAAATGGTAAACAAATTTAAGCTTAAGTAATCTTTAGTTTTAAAAGTTGTAGTTTAAATAAGTTAAAATGGTTTTTTGCGCTTAATAAAAGTTTTTAGTTGTCTTATTTTTATAAACACAAATTCTGAACTCTTAAAATTTTTAACGAACGACATAAAGTTTTAAAGTCAAATGATTTTTTAATTTTAAAAGCGTTTATTACCATTCTAACAAAATATTTTAATTACGCTTTTAAAGTAGTCTGTCAAGTTATAATTTTATAACTTGTTTAGGTGAAACAGTTGTCTTCTGAGAAACAAGTTTTTTAATCAAATAGTTCATTAACATTACTATTCTTAGTAAAATTATTTAAAAATAAAATATATACAGCATACATAGTAAACGGTAATAACTTCCGAAAATTAATCATTTTAAATAAAGAGGATTCTTAGCATATAATGTTTTTCACCAAGCCTGCTTTTTATCAAAGCTCATTTAATATTTACTTAAAAAACTCTAAAGTTTTATATACTTTCGCTGTGTTTTGAAATTAATTTAGCTAACCTTATATTTTTAAAAGGTAGCTACAAGTACTAAAGTTTCAGTTTTAATTACCTAGTATACTAATAAAACTTCTTTATTTTATCCATATTTAAAACATATACTTTTCTAAGCAGTTTTATATTTTATACATTCTCTTATGATTGTTTTAAGTAACTTTATGGTTTATTTCAATTAAAATTTATTTTAATTAAAAATTACAATATTACTAGTTTTTTAAAACAATTATATTAATTAAAAGTTCATTGTAAACATTTGAAAGGTATAATGCTTTTTTAACTTTTTATAGTAATAAGTTGTTTTTTTAAACCTAGTATAGCGCATCTAAAAATACTCTATTTTTAAAACCATTGCTATAAAAATATTTTTAGTAATGAAATGAACGTAAAAATTTGAAACATTTTTTAGTTATGTTTTGCTGACATGTAAACTTGCAGATTATACTTTTAAACCTTATTTATTCACAATTTAACGAGATTTTAGTACCATTTTGTTTTTTAAATTAAAGTTTAACAAAACTTGTAAAAAAAAATTTTTTCAAAAACTCTTTTTTTTTTACTTTAAACCGCATAGTTGAAGTTCTTTTGAATTTTTATTTGAAATATTGTGTCAACATTCTTTAATTAAGCAACTCAAAGTTATCCTGTTTATGAGAGTTTAAAAAATTGCATTATTACGTCGATAAGTCACCCTAAATAATTTTATTACTTAATTTCCATTTTTACAGTTTTTGTTTATCTTATTGACGAGTAACGAAAGAAAATAAAATCTAAAAGTCCATTACACATTTAGGAAGAAAACTAAAGTATTACTAATCAACAAGATTTTTATTAAAAAAAAGTATGTTAAAATTATATCTTTTAGCGTATTATACTTTTAACCGCTACATTTAATTAAATGCTTTTGTTGGAGTGCTGTGTTGTAAATTTATGTATTTTTAGTTTATTTCTACGGTGGTTAGCATTTACCACTTATCGTACGTAATATAGGATGAGTTTCAATACATATGCCCACATTTTATTTTTAACAAATTATACCTGCAAAAATAGTTATGGAATTTTGCACATGTAAAATGTTCGCACGATTTTTTTGAATTTTATTTTATTTTTCTTTACAACTTCATGTTTAAAATAATTTTGGTGTTGTTTCATAAAAAGAACTTAATAATATTTTGTTTATCACTAAACTTATAGCTTTAAGAGATTTGAAAAAAAAATATTGAAAAACTACGGAACTCTTTTAAACAATAGAATTGTTAAATAATTAGTCAAAAATTTTAACAAACTCAAATGAAAATTGTTTATTTAGATAACTAAATAATTTTAACAATAACATTTTTTTTACAAAAAGGCAATGAAACTTTAACCTTGTCAAACCAGGAATCATGAACCAGGAAATCAGGAATGACGACGATACCGCTTGCAATTGCAAATATATTAGTGAAAATATGTTGAACTGCTAGAATTACCACATCAAAAATGAACACAATTGTCATGACCCAACCTTACTTTGTACCCAATTATTTCAATGCAATTACAACTAATTATTGTTCTTCGTTGATAATATTTCTGTTCTACTTTTAAAACTGAATGTACACACAAACCACTTTTTTAAACTTATTCTACCTTTATAATATTGTTATTAAAAAAGTTTATTGTTAGAAATAAAAGCTTTTTTTTTACTTTTTATTGATTTGACAAAAGTTTATTAAACAACATAGTTGTTGTATTTAAAGTAAATATAAAAATGAAACTTAAAAGTTAATATAACTGAAGAAAACATACTAAACTACTAATAACAAATGTTTTGTATAATCGAAATTATATTTAAGTTTTGCTTTAAGTCTTTAATAAAAAATTACGTAAAATGGTGTGCTTTCTTCTTTGATTTACCTAGAATCAAGATAAATTATCAATGTTAAAATGAATTCGACAGAAATAATTCAAACATTCATATTGTAGAGGTTTAAAATATTAAAGTAATGTATATTAAAGATTTATATTGTTATATAAAATAATAAATTTTAAAACATCAACTAAGCCTCAACTAAGGTCATTAACGTATTAAACAACTATTAAATACCTTAAAATTTTAAAAAGGTCTTTGTGGTTCTCAATGATATTTGATAATAACATATTATTGATTTCAAAAATTTTTCAAAGTATTTATTTTTTTTTGTTTTTTAATACATCACCTAAGTATAAAATTGTTACTTTACTGATACTTCAATTTATATAAAATAAATTATTTGTATAGGGGAATATAAACAAATGGTTTTGACTGTGTGACACATTTTTTTTGTAATCAAAAAAATATATACTATCGGAGTATTACAACCTCTGTTTAAAAATATCGTATTTAAGTACAAAAGTCCACAAAAAAAAAAAAAAAAACACCTAAAAAACTTTAAGACTTACTTAAAGGTTAAAAACAATCGAAAATGTTTTTTTAAACTGATATACGATAAATACATTTTGTTAAACTAAAAAATTTAATGATATTATCATTCTACCTTAAACTACTTTTTAGTTTAAGATTTGTAACTTTAAAATTTTTTGAACAAGTTTTCTATGTTTTGTCTAAAACCTTATTCATTGGTTGTAGTTATTAGTACTTAAGCATAACAAATTATAATATTATTCCATTAAAGAAGATTTTTAAATAAAAAGTAAAATATAGTTTTTAAAAAAGGTTAAAAATAAAACCATACTGTTTAGATTATTTAAAAATCTTACAAACTACATGATGAACATGGAAAACTTTTGATTTGTTCTGTATAACTATATGAAGTCTGATTAAAAAAAAAATTAAGTTACCAAAATAGTGTAGTCAAGTTTAGCTGTATCGATTGTAATTGAAGAAATTGACAATAGTAGTAATATAATGTATGACATGTACAATGTACATTGTTCTGATTGACGAAAAAGCGCTCAAAAATTTTAGTCTGAGTACTTGATGTACCAAAAAAAAAACTTTCGGTTATCGAGTCATACACCACGAATACTGTTTGATGTCTTGTTCACAAATAATATTTTAAACTTTTGTTTTCTGTGGCACTTAAAATTAAACATTATACTTGGCATATTAATAACAGTAATTTAAAAGTAAGTGTTATTTTAGATTTAGTTTATTTAAAATTTAAACTTAAAACATTAGCCCTCTTACTTAAACTAAAATAGATTAGATTTACATACTTTAGTAGTTTATAAGTAAGTAAATAGTATAAGGATTTGTGAATCGAACAGACTGAAACAAAAGACCTGGAGTTTTTAGGAGAAAAGTGTTCTCAAATTTTCTATCATTTTGTAAATGTTTAGTACGTGAAAAAAAACTCATCTGCACGAAAAAATTAACACTAATTTTAAGTACTTCAGATTATAATATACTCATAACTGTGCTCATATTTTATTTTGAACAATAAGATTAGAACAAAATAAAGTTAGAATTCTTATGTTCTACCATTTGCTTAGTGCTACCGTGACAAACCTTCCTTACTAATTTTACCGACTCTTTAAAAACTAGTCAAAGTAATTAAAATACTATTTTAGTTGTCATCCGTACAACTTATGATAAAACGTTAGTTTTCTCATTAAAAGGAAAATAATGCAAGAATGGAAAGTGTATGGTTTCATTGCTTAAACACAAACGACAATCACATGAAGTTATATGGCAATTCGAAAAAATTTTTTGTTAAAATATTAAACATCCAATGAGTTTTTACTATAAAAAAGTAATCTAAACAATTAGGAAAAAAAGTTATGACACGGTAAATTTAGTGTATTACAACTAACTATATTGTTTAAAAATTATATATGAAAGTTCTTGTATCACAAAGGTTATGATTTAACATTGTAGCTCAAGGAATGTGCAATATCAGTTGCTATCAAAGCTATAAAGAAGTCTTAATTTATTAAAAACATACTTAAAAAAAAATTTATTTGAAAAAATAAGTTTTGCTTAAAGTACTCGTCGGTAACACATTTATTTTTAGATTTTATTTTAAAAGTTGGCTAAAACATCTTATAATATGTATATAATAACCTAATGAAAATATTTTAGAAAAAATTATTATTTTCTTCAAAAGAACTTCACTTGACAAAAATAAAAAACTCATTAGCTAAACTCGTAAAAATTTGATAAATGAATTATTTTTTGACAGCATTTGTGCATTAAATACTTGATGAAACCACAATTTAATTAAATTTTACTTATAATACCAGCTGCCAGGGGTTAATTTTACGTGAAACTCACTTAGGTATGTTTAAAATTTGATAGAAAACGAAATTTTTAAAACCTTGTACATAAAGTCAAGTTTTTAACTGGGAGCAGGGACGTAGCTAGCTCAAAAAAATTACGAATCTGCAAAAATTAAAACATCTGAAATAACTCGTGATAACGTCCTAGCGGGAACACAGCAATTTAAACTACCTCTAATGTTATTGAATTTAATCTGAAAAAATGCAGTTATGTTAGTACATCAAAAATGGAATGTTGAGGTACGAGTGATTACTGTATACAAGGCAATTTAATTAGCTCCACACCCCCTATGACTCTTTATGTCTTGCCACTTGTGTAAACCAAGAAAACATTCATTAAACGGTAGAAATTTTTATAGGTAGTTTTAAATATTTGGTACTTTCAATTACAGCAAATTTTCAAAAAAAAAGTACCAAATATTTTGATGACGTCATTAACTTTACTTTGGGTTGTTTTGAAGCTTAAACTTGTAAAAAAACAAAATTGCTGTCTAAGCCTATGACAAATTCACTTTTATAATTTCCTAAAATATGAAAATGATCATATCTGAAATAAAACAATAGAATAATACTAAACATTTCCCTATGTTAACAAAATTATAGAAGTATTTTTTGTTAACATAAAGTTACAATTTTAAATTCAAACACAAATTAAAAAAAATTATTTTTAAAATTTTTCTTTTATAGTTTATTGATGAATTTAATTCATAAAAAATTTTGAACTAATTTTACATGAGTTATGTACTTCAATAAAAGCTACCTTTTTATAGCTTGAAATAAAGTTAACAGGGTGGCCATCAAACCTAAATGCTTATGGGAATCTTGGAATGTTATATAAATCCTAGAATGACTTGAAATTCTGATCACTTTTTTTGTCTAGAAAAGTAAATAAGACTTGAATTTATAAAAATATATTAAATTTTGAAAAATTGACAGAAGTTTCAAAAAACTTTAGGAGCCACCTTGGGTACAGAGAGAGTGTAGATCACTTTTATTACAAGTAGATGTCACTTTATGAAATTTAATCTAAACTACAAGTATCTTTATATAGATTTTTTATACCAAAACAAATTTTTGATTTAAAACACTAAAACAGTAGGTTTTAATTGTCATCTTTTACTTTTTTTGAAATATTGAAAGGAATACTTCCTTAAAATTTGAGCAGGGTTGCCAAAACACCTGGAATCCAGGAACTTGACAGTTTAAACAAAAACTTGAAAAACCTTGAACTTTTGAAATTAAAATATTTGAAAAAATATAGTGTTTAAAAAAAAAATCATCAAAAAATCTGTATATTTTAAACTACTTCTACATGTAAAATAATGAAATTTTTATAAAATATGATAACTTAAAGTCATCAATAATCTGTAAAAGAAAAATTTTCAAAGTCAATAGCCTAATTTGTGGTTGAATTTAAAATTGTAACTTACACAAAAAATATCAAGGTTGAAAATTATATTGTTTTAATTTGTTAACATAGTGAAATGTTTAGTATTGTTTTATTTCAGATACAATTATTTTTATATTTAGAAAATTAAACAAAGTGAATTTATCATAGGCCTAAACAGCAAATTTATTTTTTTTACAAAGTTTAACCTTAAAAACTACCCAAAGTAAAGTTAATGACATTATCAAAATATTGGGTACTATTTTTTTGCAAAATTGAGGCAATTAAAAATATCCAATACTTAAAACTACCCATAAAAAGTTAAAAAGTCCAAGCCTTCATTAAAAATAAGTATAAAAAATCACCATTTAACTCAAAAACACTTATACTGTTTTGAAAATCAAACATTTAACGTAGTCAATAGTAACAACAAGTTATGCAAATTTTTTTAAACATAAAATTGTATGATTTTGATTTTTGAAGCTATAGCTTCCTTTAGAATCAATTTTGCATTGCAGCTTTTTGACAAAATAAAGCTTTAACGCCCTAAATGTTACAATTTAAATGTATTTAATTCGTTCAATTTTTTTTACGACACTAAAAATGCTAAAGAGTACATATATGTCAAAATTATCTTTCAGGAGTGCAAAATTAAGCATAAATGAATACTGAGTCTTTTCAAGCTAAAATAAAAGCAAGTTTTTTCGCACATAAGTATACATTTCTGTAGATTTGCAGAAACCTACCAAGCTACGTCCCTGACTGTGAGTAACAACAGAATATTATACATTGGCTCTTACAGTAGATAGCTTATAGCCAAATTATATAACCAAAAAGCTTCTTTTTAAAACAGGATAGCTACTAGTTTTTAAAAAAGATCTTTTAGGTTTTTGTAATTGCATGTTTTTGGGTCTCTTTTTATTTCAAAGTTAAGCTCAAAGTAAAAAAACTGTATAAAATAGTATAACAACATTGAAAACATACTGTAGAGCTACTTTAATGTGTTTTAAATAAAATATGATTTTTGATGATGACATGTAAGATTTCACTACTTAACATGTAAAAAATGTTTAAAATTCCGTCTTTTTTTCAAAGTTTCTCAAATTACAGTTTTTTTAGCTTAATTTGTCAAATTCCAGGTTTAGTGGCCACCCTGTACTTAGTGAGTAAGAAAGCAGTCAGTTACACCCAAACAGATAAATTTTTTAAGAAACAAACAGAAAAAAAGTACTATTCGCAGTTGACAATAGTTAAGCAAATCAATAGTTGATTCTTACTGCCATGTATGTATAAGCATCTGGTACATAATTTCAGATAATAAAAGAAAATAATTGAGTTAGTTACAAAGTCATCTTATTACTTTATGGAGTCAATAAAATAATTCAAAAACAAACTTTTATTAGTTTATTTATTTGTTGTTAAATTTATATGTTTTGTTAATGTACACGACTTTAACCAATACAAAATTTAATTCCACTTTTAAAAACAATATGTGTACTACTCTAAAAACCAGGAGTTCATACTGGCATACCTATATTATATATAAGAAACCTTTAACTTAAGAATTTTCTGTAGTTGTAAAAACTTTTATACTTTTTTTTGTTACGTTATATATTCACTTATAGATTTAGTTGAAATTCTGCAATGAGATATAACGATCTCTTATAGCAGCGAAAAGTGTCATTGTAATAAAATTTGACTAAAGACACCATTGCTTTTTTTTTAATTTTACCAAAAAACGTTTTTTCGTCGATATTTTTTTTAAACAATTTAAACACGAATTTGTGTGTAAAAAAATTATTTTTTTCGTAATGTAATTTTATAAACGTCACATTATACTAGCTAAATTGCTCTCATTAAAAACAAAAACATATATAATTTTTAATTAAAAAGTAACAACTGGATAAGGTAAACTAAAAAATAACAAAGTACTTTAAGAATTTTTTGCTATAAACGAAGTTAAAACGTTATATTTTATAAAATATTTATTTATACACTGGGCTGAAAAGTGGGTGAAGCGGAAATAAACATTTTTAGTAACTAAAAATGCAAATAAAGTGTTAAAACTTAGTAGGATAGAACTGTACTTTTTGCCTCAAGTATTTCAGAAAAATCATGGAAATTTAAATAGATACAGTTTTTGCTGTCTTTCAGTTCTAAATTTACTTAAAATTTTTCAAAAAGTGGTTTAAAAACTACTTATTCTTAACCAATTTTTCGAGCTTCGTTGTACTGATAATCAAAAAAGATATAAACTGTTTGAAAATTGTGTTTTTAAGACCGCTGCTTTTAATTCAAAGAAAATTCAAATAGGCTTTAAAATAGTGCTACAAAAATCACAAAAACTAGATTTGTTCCTATGAACATTATTTTATGTAAATTTGTTTTTAGTATTCCTAATACATGTGCTCTATCCTGAAAAAAATACAGGTGAAGTTTTCCCACAAACTTTTTGTGTTATATGACCCTCAATTTAACCTAAAAGTACCGTTGAATTTTTGAATAATAAAATTAAACAATTTTAAAACAAGTTGGCCGCATTTTAACTTACTTAACTTCTAAAATACTTAAAGCAGAGTAAAATCAAACTCAGATTTATAAACAAGAAATCCAGTTTTTACCAACTAAATTTAACACTTTGTATGATTTTCTAGTCACCAAAAAAGTCAATGTTCGATTGCCAGCCTTCTGTGTTAATCTTGTTTAATTTATTTAATTACATTGATTAAAGTTACATTCAATGACTCATCTTGCATTTTGTACTAGTGGCGTAGCGTGGTATTTTGGTCAGCGGGTGCGCAAATTTTTTCTCTCAAAAAATCCCCTAAATTAAAACTTTTTTAATAAGCTATAAAGGGATCTTTTTATAAGTAGTATAATTGAAATAAATTCATTAAGTAAAATAAGTTCGTCATAAATGTTTTAAAAAATACTTATATGTTACAAAATTAAAAAAGTATAAATTTCATTAAAATTACTTATACTTGCACAAATGTAAACTTACTAAATAAAAATTGTTCTTACTACTTACAGTAAACTTTATATATTTAAAAATAAATATATTCAATAAAACGAAAGTATCTGTTTTATTTACAAATGAATATCAATCTCTTTACTATACAACAGTGATAACAACACCTCATTGCACATAATTTAAATAAAGTTACACAGAAGTTAAAAAAGATCAACTTTATAACTTTTATTACAATTTTGTAAAATAGTTAAATGTATACTTTTTAAATTTAGTTCATCTGATTGTATTTGTTTAAAATAAAAATCACAAACAAAGTTTATTACTCATAGATCGACAAGCTTTTTCTTTATGTTTACAAAAATAAAGATCAGAAAACTAGCAGTAGTCTTAACATTTATTGTAGCATATAAAAAATCTTGTAAAATTGTTAAATTTTCCTTTAAGCGTGACGTATTTTTGTAAACTTTTTGTAAAAAAATCTGTCATAAGGTTATACTACTGCGGTGCACTAATTAGTTGCGTTCTTTTTGAGTCTAAATTCTTAAGGTTAATGAAGTTATAAAAATTTTCCTTATGGAGTTTTTCATCAACATCGGTGCGCACTTTCGCTAGCGCATCGAATCAGTATATTGGGTAATTTCCCTAACTTGTAACTAACTGATATTCAAAATTTCGTTTAACTTTTTGAATAATAGATAAACATAGTCTAAAAAAGGCAAATTAAGCAGAAAAAATAAACAATAAAGGATAAAGATATCACGTTCTTTTTTTTTTTTGGGTGGCACGCATGCGTCAGTGTCCCTCCTCACGCTACGCCCCTGTTTTGTACCATTAACTTGAAGATTAATCGTTTTATAATAATTAAGAATGAAACTATTTTTCTTAGTTTTATTTATATATGTTAATAGCAGTGATTATTAGAATAGAAACTTTAATGTTTTTTTCTTTTTTTTAAACATCTAGTACGTAATATTTTGAAAAAAATTATTCACTTGAAAATATCATGATAACATAAAAATAGCACCGAATGATTAAAACGAAAACTAAGAAAAAAACTGTAAAAAAATACTGTTAAAACGCATATCTTAAACAGAATTAACTATATTTTTGTTCTGTTCATTAAAACTAAAAATATTTTGTTATTCAAATTTCTGTGAAAAACTTTAAAAATTACAGAATATATAAGTAACTTATTAGTGATAAAAAATTCATTAAATAATTTATGGGCCTAAAATAATAGATATCACATTTAAGAAACAACAAAATTATCTTTGAGCATTAAGCATAGCTTCAACGGCGACGTTCAAATTAGCAAACCCTCCTTCTAACACTACATCAGCATCGTTTAACTCCTTGGCATTGAACTTGCCAGTGTCAACTGCAACACAAGCCACATTGTTGTCATGTGCACACGTGATATCTTTTGGGGAATCCCCGATTACAAGCAGGTCATTCCAATTGACTTTGAACTGTTAATACAAGTAAAAACTTTTGTAAATAGTCTTTAAGTTATCATCAAACTGTCAGTATAAACATTTTTGTAAGGCTACATGAGAAAAATTCATAAGTAACCTACGGCTGGCATTAAGATTAATATACTATTCTATATTGGTAAATCTATAATAAAAAACAAGCTTAAAACTACCAAAACAAAAATATTTGATAGCAATACAGCTAAGATTGAACTACCTTTCATTTTATTTATTTGATATTTTTATTCATGTTTATTCTTCAAAAAATCTTAGTAAAAACAAATTTGAAGAAAAACTAATCTAAATAAAATTTAATGAGGTATTACTTAAAAAAAACGTTTTATATTTTTAGACACTAAATTTTTGCATTAAGTCGATTACTTTTTTAGTAATTGTTGGTGAAAAAAAAAGTTATAAAAACTATTGTAAAGTAAACAAAGTTTGTATAGACTATAGTATAGAGTGTTTAAAATAGTTATTTTATAGATAATACAAAACAGTTAAGTTAGTTTGAAACCTTAAAGCTATTTAAATATGTTTTAAACGACTGCTAAAAGACAGAAAGTAAATAAAAAACACAACGACCAAAATGTTTAAAATAAATTTAATTTAATATTAATAATTAATTAATTGCATAAAGTTTTAAAAACATTTACTTTTAATAATCAAAGCCATATGGGTAAAACAACTTTTACAAATCTTTTTTTTTGTTTACTTAGCTATTAGTTGATTTATATAATTCTTAAAATTTCAAAACTAATTATAAGGTATAAAATACAAAATTTAAGAGTCTATAAGTTCTTCATAGAAAGAACAAACTACCTTCTTCTGAAATATTTAAGCGATTGTTCTAACTAAAGTATTTTTACTTCACAATAACAAGTGCTTGACTGTTTTAAAAATATTTTTACTTTTTTTAATTATTAGTTTGTTTCTAATCGTTGAGTAAAATTTTTTAGAGATCCTTAGCATTATAAAACCTAATTAACTTTCAAACTAATAATTTAGCTTTAAATAGAACGTAAAAAACAGCTGTCTATAGATATACAACAAGCTTTTAAAAGATTTCACTCTATCTAAAAAGTTTATCAAAAAATATAATATAATATATATAATAAATTTTAATATCAAAAACTAGACTCTAATAGTGATAAAATCATAAGTGTATAAACAAAACACAACTAACCTTGCTATCTGCAACACCTTGGTTCAAGTAGTTCACATACCTGTCGCGTGCAATTCTCACCAGTTCGCTTCTAACAGGATGATCCGATCCTCCGAACGCTCCGAATAACGAGCTATCATCTCCATCATAACTTCCCCACCTGAAATGATGCGTGTCGATTCCCGCATTTTCCAACTTGAGCTTCGCTGTTTGCTTGTGATTGCCTTACAAAGAAATAACAGTAAAATTTGAACTTTAATCTATTTTAATAAATATTATACATAGTTTTGAAAAATAGTAAATGTAACATCATGGTTGCCAGAGTTTGAATAATATCTAGGTTATAAAATTTTATACAGGTTTTTTTAAAGAACACGTTTTTGGTCTGTTTTTAGTATAAAAACAAATTTAAGGTAAAAAATTGCCTTAAATAGTATAATAACATTTAAAAAATACTGTAAAGCTACTTTGAATATGTTTTTTAATAAGAAAAATTATATTTTAATTGTTTTTTTCTTTGATAGCTTTTCTATCTAATCAAAATTTCATTACTTAACATGTACAAAGTCGAGGTTTTTTAGTGATTTTTGTTCGAAATTCCAATTTTTTTCAGGATTTCAGTTTTTTCGGAAATCATGAAAAATGTTTTTGTACTGTGAGAAAATAGTTTTTGTTTAAAGTTAAAAACTTACTAAAGTATATTTCTAAAAAATGATAATAGTTAAATACCTTTAAAATAACTCTAAAGATTTCCAAACTCACAAGTATAATTTAATTTAGAGGTTTAAAATAAACTTAATAAATATTTTACTTTAAACAAATTAAGCCATTGTGAAATAAAAAAAGGGTATAAAATTATCTTTAAATTTAGTTTAGTACAATTTTTAAAATCATACAACTTAAGTCTTTTTTAAAAAACATACGTCTTTAACAAAAATTTCTGAAGTAGTAGCATAATCCCAGTAAATGTTTTAAGTTCAAAATGTTTTATACTTGATCACATATGTAATAGAAATGTGCAGCTCATTATGGTGTATTTTTTATGTTTAATTATTATTCACAGTTTTACGCATTAAAAACCGGATGAATGATATATGTAGTTTTCTTAATATTTAAGAGTTTAAACATGATTATCAATCTTAATCAATTTAGTCATTTACTATATCATAGTTATGGTTATTTCTCGTGAAACAGTTAAGTGCATGATCAAAAACCTGATCATTACCACTCTAGCAAACAAGCGGGCTCTCATTTATAGGTTTGGAGTACTTGAATAAATATCAAAGAATGGTAGAGATTTTTTTTTTCCAGTATAACTATAGGATTCCTGAAAACCTAGAATGTTACACATTGGATAGCTTCTGCTTACTATCCGAGATCAAACGAAAGAGCAGAAGTCGCTGTAAAGAAACCATAAAGAATTGTAAGATTTGATGTTAATGAATTAGGCATCCTGGATGGCGATAAATTCCAAGTGCAATACTTCAGTTGACGACCATCCCTGACTACGGTTGTCTAATTTCACCAGCTAAAACTATATATAGACGTAAGCTGCAAGAATGTTTTGCATTTTTAACAAATTGAACATACTTTCTAATCCTGCTGTGCAAATTGTATTTGATAATAGCATGGAAACTAAAACAAGAACTGCTTACAAGAATAATAAAAAATTCATAAGCACCCAATAAGAGAACCAGGGAGTTGTGACCCCTCCACGCTGTCAGTGGGTGTTTACTGAAGAATTATCCGCGTAAATGGGTCAGGAATAAAGTAGTGATAGCGGTGCTTCCAGATGATCAGTTCGTGTTAAGAATTTATGGTTCACGGAGACTGACTTGAAAAAACAGGAACTTTCTAAGGGTGTACAACCCGGCGTCAACAAATATTGAAACAAGGCATTCCATAAATCTACCAAGCTCAAGTTAGGGCAGCGTAGATAATGAATATCTTGATTCTCTTCAAAGTTGTACAAAAAATTCCAGCTGTGCCAATACTAATGAACCAAGTGAGGTAGAGTAAGAGCATATTCCTGCTTCTATGGACCCAACAAAAAATAAGGTTTCACTTGCCTTACGTAGGTTATGATATTTCAATGCACCTTGTGGGTGAAGTATTCCGTAGTATAAATAAGTCACAAGTTAAATATTTAAAGATTGAAATTGTTTGTATTTGTTTCAGAAACACTTTGTTATGTTGTGCATGTTGCTGATGAGCTTGAACTCTTGCTGTTGTTGGTAAGCTAGGAAGAATTCAGCGTGGATTTAATCAATTTTTTTTATAAAGATATATTTAAATTTAGCTTTATTGTAGTTTTATTATTCAAATATTTTTTTTGTTAAATTTTTTTTTTGATTTAGTCAGATTGAATTTAGTTAACTAATTCTTTAATTCAGTTTTGTCTTATGAAACTTTTTTTAAACTTGTTTCAATAATCTTTTCATGAACATTTATTTTTACCTTAAATGGAAAAGATGTAAAAATATGTAATATTTGGCTCACTAAGTGTGTTCGTTTCACATTGTTCATTGCTAGTAAAAATTAAAATAAAATGATAAGAAATTATTTTTCACATACTCAAAAAGTCCAAGTATATTATTTTTTACAAAAAGATAGTTTAAATATGTTTTAAGTCACTAATATTTTAAATTGAACTAAGTTACCCTAAAATTAAAAAAAAAAAACTTTACTTATATTAAGGCTGTTTTATAAAGCTGAGTAATTAAATGATTAAAATAATTGTTTAAATTGTATTTTAAAAAGTGTATTAACTTGTTACGCCTCTAAATTTGAAAGGATAAATAGTTTCATCTAAAATGAAAGCTACTGTTTGTGAAAATTATAAAAATTACTTTCAGTTTTTTACAACTTTCAAAATGTTTAAAAAACATTTATAAACAATAAAAATGACTGCGAGACTTTAAAGAAAAGCTACTATCACAAATATTTTTTTCATTATTTTATATAAAAGATCCTAATGTGAAATACACCGTTAGTTATTTTTTTAAATATCTAAGATTAATAAAGATTTTTACAAAAAAAAATTAATCACTATCTTTAAGACGTTAACTGTATTGCTTTTTATTTAACGTTAATTGTTTTAGGAATAATGCTAGTTTATTAGTTATTTTTATGTTATCTTTTTAATATTGTTTAGTTTTCCTAAATATGAAAAAACTTAAACAAACTTCTGTTCATAACTTTCAAATTTTACTAATAAAGCTTTTATCAATAAATTTTGAAGTAACATACTTGAATTTTGAACACAACATTTTCAAGAAAAAATTGCACACTCAACGGGAAGTGGTTACATGACAATTCAAATTCGGACAACTCAAATTCCGACAATTCAAGTTCTTAAAAAATATTAATAAGACTATATCTCAATAAGTAATATAAATTTAAAAAAGATAAAAAATACATATGTAGATCTTATTAATATCTACAAGCCATTATTATTTTTTTTTAATCTAAAATACTTTTCAAGATATTTCAAAATTACTGAAAATAACTATATTTTTTACTTTGTTTAAACCATATCTCAAAAAACATTTATTGTTTTGCATAAAGAAAAAAAATAGCTTGTAGATTTTAATATAACCTACATATGTATTGTTTATATTTGACAAATATACACTACTTTTTTATTTGTGGCTGTTTTAATTTATTTCAAAGAATTTGAATTGTCCGAATTTGAATTGTCGTGCACCCACGGGAAGTAACCCATGATGAAGATTACTATATTTTATTGAAAAATATAAAATTTGATAAAACTCTGAACAAAAATGTTAACATGTAGTTTAAAAACCTGTCAATAAAGCAAGTTTTACATCTGTTCGTTGAGAAAGTTGATGAAGTATTTCATTTGTGTTGTTTAGTCGCTCCCAATGGTACCTGTAACATACAGTAGTAGAAATTTAAAAGTGAATAAATATTATAACATTTATTAATATCATAAAAACTATTTCAAAAGTTTTATACAATTAACATTTTAAAATAGCAAGCATAAAAAAATATTATGTTATTTATTGTCTAACGCTATTTACTTTAACTATTTTTATAAATATCTACAAACTTTATTATTTTTACTCCAGTAAAACAGTGTTAACTTATCATACATTAAACATCATACTTTCATAACAAGTTGGTTCAATAGTCGCTATGTGTTGTACATGTAAACTCCACTAGACTTAATAATTTTAAACGTTTTTACTCTAGTTGGTGAAAACTTTTTATTTAAGTTTTTTGACATATAGCGTAAATAGAAGATATATTTTTTCTTTATTTTTAAACTTAAGCCACATTAACTGACATATTATTCTTTATTCCTTCCTTCATTAGGCAAATCATATTTTCAAAAGCACTTGATATTTTGTTGTCATAATCAGAGCAACTCTGTTTGTTAATTCCGTACTGACCGAGAAGATCAGCAGCAATGCTTCCATCAGTTCCTCCTGTAATACAAAAAAACAATATAAATTACTTCTTTTTATTGTCATCGTAGTCTAAAGTAATATATGGGCAAATTTTGTTTGGATAAACTAGCTTCTTTTACGAATTAGTTTTACTTAAAAACTAATCAAATTAACACATTAAAAAATTGAGATTTGATTCTATTAAAAATAGAAAATCGATATACTACTTGATCTAGTTAAAATATAAAAAGTAAAAACACATACAAATTTCTTTATTTTTAGTTAAAATAATAGAATCAAATCCTGTTATAAAAAAACATCGACAAATAAATTGCATTTTTATTGAAGTAGGAAATTTTTCAATACAAACTTTTCAACTACTATTGTGTTTAACTAAGTTATAGAATATAATATTAACATGTACTAAAGCTTGATAATAGATACGTCATAGAGAGTTTAAATTAAAAATGTGAAATAAATACGGTTTTGATAAGATTTTGGAAAATAAAGTAAACAAGAATTATAAGCATAAATAAGTAAGTAAAAACCTAAAATGGTAAAATGATATTACATTAAAGTAAATACATACACATACAAGCTTCAAAATTAAATAAACGTAAATAATAAAAATGAAAAGGCTATGAAAACGTTAAAGTAAAATACAATTATTGAAAATTTATTTAATGTACTTAGTCAAAAGAAATAAAGCTATAGTATTAAAAAATAAAATTTCAGAATAATTACACTAAAATATACTTACGCAATTAAAAAACAGTACTTAAAGTAAACTAGACAAAATATTAAAATTTAATTAAATGAAAGAATAAAAAACTATGTCAGTTTATAGCTTTTGTTTACAAAGCTTAGGTTTATATGTTTTAATAAAAAAGAGATTCTAAAACACTTAAATGATATATGTTACGTCCTTTAGTTAAACTTGTAAATTTGTTGTCATAATAATGTTTGGAGCATTCCTGGTAGTTTAGTAATTGATTTCTAATTACCGAAGGACTTTTGGTAGGTTTATTACCTCTATTGGCCAGTTTCTGAGGGATTTTGATACTTTAAGTACTGTTTTTTTAATTGCGTAAGTATATTTTAGTGTAATTGTTCTGAAATTTTAACTCTTTAGTACTATAGCTTTGTTCCTTTTGAATAAGTACATTGACAATTTCCGATAACTAAATTTTACTTCAAACGTTTTCATAGCATTTATATTTTTATTATTTATGTTTATATAAATTTCAAACTTGTATGTATTTACTTTATTGCAATACATAAATAATGACTAAAATATCCTTTTACAATTTAATTTTTTTACCTACTTTTCATGCTTGATTCTAATGATTAATAGTTATCAAAGCATTGATGTAGGAACTAAAACATTAAAATTCAAGTTTTACCGACCATCAAAAACTATGCCATTTCTATGCACTTCTCTGTCAAACTCTATTGACAACGCTTTACATATATAGGATTCTGCACCTTTAGTGTACGCACTTTTTGTTAAAGTACCATCAATGTCAAACAGCAAAAGTCTCGGTATTTTGTTGCTCATCTAATTTGAAACTTTATACCTGTCAACAAATAAATAAATATTTTTATCATTTTGGAGTGCATGTAAGTTTTAAAATATCAAACAAAACTAAAAAGCAACAACTTTTCCAAACCAAACATCATTAAGATATTAAAAATATATACCTAATAAAAATATCTAAAACAGTTTGAAGTTCAGAATAATTGTCTTAAATTATTTTTAAAATATAGTTTAAAAAAAAGTCTTTGTTTTACTGACTAAAAAACAGTTACATAAACATAAAAAAATAATTGTCTATTATTAAACAGCTTTAAACATAATAATCTATTTAAAGTCAGTTTGACACAGTATTAAACTTTAAGATTTAGTAACTGTAACTATAGCTTATGATTAATTAACAAAAAAAAATATTTTACTGATATTTTTGAACTGTATAAATTTACATTATGTAAACTTAAATAAGAAATGTTTATGAACTTAGTAATTGTAATATTAATTTAATCTTTGTACTTAATCTAAGTTATATAGCTAGATAAAAAAACTAAGAAGAAAGTTTGGTTAGTAAAAATTAAATTAGTTATAAAAAATTTATTTTATTCTTTCAAAAATGGTTGGCGAAAAAGTTCATGAATATTTTTTGCTTTTTGAGCTCCGATACCAAAACAAAAGGCAAGGTTCTTTTGACTAGCATCCGCGACTCCTGCTATTGTACCAAAATTAGACAGAAGAGTTTGCGAGTCAGTTGAATTGACTCTTCTAATTGATTGTAAAGCGTCTAAAACTTGCAAGTTAACGTTTGATTGTATTTTTTCTTTTATCAAATCAGCTGGTTTACCTTCGTAAGTTTTAAAAGTTTCAAGATAGTTTGCTGCTTCCTCCAAACTAAATGCCAATAGCAGAACTAAGTCAGACACTTCACAAAGCCTTGTAAGGGCTAAAATGTATTTGTCTGGCTGAAGGTGGTCAACAAAACATAACAAAAACCTATTCTGAAAACCTGATACTTGCTTAAGTCTTTTTATTCTCTCATATATATAGTTATCATGCTGAGCGTGGTACCGTACACTCAAATAAAGGCAACATGATGTCTCACTCGTAATAAAATCCATCATTAAGCACTGCGATGAGCTTGCAAATTGCCATGGTACTGTCTTTATATAATCTAAAAGTGGATTTTTCTTTTGGTCGGGATTAACAATAATCTTTCTTCCACTGCCTAGTTCTTTATATGATATTTTAGGCTTTGATGAAACTTTTACTTCATTTTGGACCTCTTTTGATAAAAAACTGAGTTGGTCTTTTACAGATTCAGTTTTTTCATGATTAGAATTAGGTTCATTTGCAGTATCATTGTTTCCATCTAAAAATTGTATGCATAACAAATCGTCATCATCATCGAATTCTGACATTATAAATGTAAAAAATTATAATTTTCTTACAGTATAACTAAAATGAAATAAAACAATAAACCTTTGTAATTTCTTTAAAATATTTTAGTCTAATAAATAGCATTAACATATTTAAGAAGAAATAAGTTGATAGACAATTTCATAAAATACGAAAAAAAAACTATCCAAATTACTGGATTAAAAGTTTATAAATAACTATATACATTTGTAAAAAAGCAACAATCTTTTGAAAACAAACTTAGTTTCTAATGTCTTGTTGTGATTGTTACTTAACATTTATTAAACTTGATGTAAATTTTATATTTAATTTAGCAAACTCATGTAATATTGTTTTATATCAGTGTATTTATTTTTAATTTTATTGGTAAAATAATGGTTTCAGTATTTGGATATCCATAAGTATTGGATTTAATACAGCGCTTATTAGTAATTTTCTACATAGTTTTAAAATAACTTAATTAATAAGTAGACAAAAATAAATAGTTGAATTTTAATAAATGAAATTAACTATCACTATTTTTTTGTAAAACGTAAAAAATAATGAATAAAAAAAATCTTACAAAATATATATATAATTTAAAATTTATTGCAAGATTCTTGATCTATACTCGATAAACATAAATAACTATAATTTAATCTTTTTTGTCTTCAGTGAGTAGAATTACAAAATTGATAAATCTTAAAAACAGATAATTATGTTTCAAAGTTAGGCATGTGTGTTCATTTATTACTTGGTTACTGGACGAGATTTTCAATAAGAAAATCAAAACTAAACATAGTTATAACTCAAGAAATAAAAATGAAGTAGATAGAACATTATTTTATTTCAATTTTTTTTGAGTACTTTAAACATAAATTATCATTAAATTAAGTAAAATATGCGATACTAGTAGAATTTAACTACATAAAGGAAATGAAAAATGTAATGTTACAAATCCAAAAAGAAACATCTTTTTGGAAAAAAATAACTTCATAAATGTGTAAGCATGGTAAAATTGATAGTCTTAGGTTAACTTCGAAAAAGTATAAAATATAGCTTTAATTTTCATAACAAAAACAAAGATTCAAAAAACTGGTAAATAGTAAAACTCATTTCAACTAAAACATTTAACTCACAAACTTATTTTATCAACTTTAACATATCACAAATATTTTTATCATTTTACTTATAAAAACACTAACTAAATTAGTATACCTGCAAAAAAGTTTATACATAAGTACAGTAAAATAACTATACTAATGAAAAAACTAACATCGAATAAAAACTTAAACAAACAATTTACAAGTGCTTTAGAAGTACTATAAAAAATAATTTTCAGACCAAATAGAATACAAAAGATTAATTTAAAAATTTAATGTATACATATTTCTACTGTTCTTATTTTATCAAGTACAGTTTTTTGTTAAACTAAGAGCTAGAAGTTGAAAGAAACATTTAAGTCTTATATAACACAGTTTTTAAACAACTTAAAATTAAATAAAAATTAATCATCAAAAAATATTTTCTATTGTAAAAATTATACTAAATTAATTGTAATAAACTTATTGTTCATATGCGTTAAGAAATTTAGTACAGCTAGGTAGAAAAACTAAAGCTTAAGTAAACTAAAAGAACCTATTTATCATTCAAAAGTCTTATACCATATGTTCTAATACTTATAATGTTTTAATACATCAAAGTTTGGGTCTGTAGCAATAGTAGGACAGCTAATGAAATTACACATACTATCAAATTTGAGATGATGTAGAAGAGAAAATTGTTTTGATAAGTTATGTAAGTAGAATCCTGGAATACTATATAAACTCAGACATTCTTCTAAAGTTAGTTCAAGACTTTCCTTTTCTTTTCTTGTCAAATTAGGTGCCATTTTTATGCCTGCATCCACTATGTACCTGATAAACATAGCTTTGCCCATGGCACAAGGGGTTGTATGTCTTTCCATGTAGCCCTTAACGTGTTCCAGGATATCAGGACTGGTAGTATTAGAAATTGCTTTAGTGAATATCGTTAAGTAGCTGCCATGACATACTGACTTTTCAAGTTTGTTCAAGTTCTGCACCAAAGAGTCATCAGAAAACCTGGCAAGAAGTAAGCTTGAGGTGAAATCTCTAAGAAATTTATCTTTTCCATTTGAATACTCATTCCAACCAGTTTTATAAATTTTTTTTATATAATCAAAGTCATTTTTAATGACTAGCATTTTGGTTATAGAAATGAGCTGGTAAAGTTTATATTGAGAAACAAAAGTATCTAAAAAATCATCTTGTAGTTTTAACTTGGAATATAATAAGTTAACTTTGGCAAGATTTTTAGCTATCACAGGTAATTTGCAGTTATTCAACCTTAATATGACATCTATATCTTCATTTTCAATAGAGTATTCACTAAACACTCCACATATTTCCGTCCAAAATGTTTCTTTATTGTTTGGTGAGAGTCTCATCGAATTCTCATTGACTAAAACCAGTGCTTCATTAACATTTTTCTTATTCAACAATGTTTTTATTCGAGTAGAAAATAGCTTAGTAAATTCATACAATTGAATTCCAAATTTAGATTTAGCTCTCATTAAGATGTTTTCAACCTTTTCAAACTGTTCTGGTTTCATTTTGCACAAGTAGTTTTCAGTCAAAGTAGATGTAAGTTTATCTGAGGGTGGGTGCATTATTAATTGTTGTAAGACATACTTCAAGTCAGCTGAATATCTAAGCTTTTGATGTGCTTCTGACAGTTCTATACTATCTGGTAAGTTCATATCATTAATTATATATTGGTTTGCAATTGCATCTTTTAACCTTTTAGGAATTTTAATGTTTTGATCGTTTAGTGATTGGATCATGGACTCAACCTGTTCAAAATCATTTCTACTTAAAGCATAAGTAAAACAGTGATCTAGGAACTCATTAACATTAAAATGCTCATACTTAACACAAAGTTTTAATAGCTGGTTCATTTGTTTTGGTAAAACTTCACTCAACGATGGAGAATAAAAAAGGCTTCTAAAAAACCTTAATGAGGACCAGCTTAGATTTTGAATCAAATTTTTTGGACATGTATAAACCATATCTTCTAAAAAGTAAGATGCAATAAAAATCCAGTCAGTTTTCGTTGCACCATACATACATTCCAAGTGAATGCGCAAAGCTTCATGGACTTTTTTGCACTTTAAGCTCATTAATAAATAATCTTTAGGGACAAAGTAAACTGGGAAACTTCTCTTTAACCTCTTAGTAGTTTGGTCCTTACCGTGAACTTGTTTGACTTTTTCAGCCTTTCCTAAACAAATGTAGAACAAAATAATTTCATTGGCAACTTGATGAGGAATAACACTGCACTCATCAAGCAAGATGTCATAAAATAATTCACGAGTTTGATCATTACTATTGGAGTCATTGTTGATGCTGTATTTTGTGTCATGAAGAACAATAGGAAGTATTTTTGTGTTTAAAAATTCTGCACTGTTAGCTTTCATAGAACTTTTAAGTAAGTTTTTAAACTTTAACATATCATTTTCAATGACAGATTTATAAGTATTTTGAAGAACTTCATATTTATTTATCAAAGTCCAAGACTTGAGTTTTTCTTCATTAAGCAAAAATATATCTGAAAAACAATGGTACTTTTCTGGGAGTTCTTTATATATAAAATCTCTTTGGTCCTCAAATGTTTTAAAACCTGATTTCTTCAAGCAAATCATTAATGGTTTTAATTTTTCAGTAACAAAGCTCTCTTTTACAAAATGTTGTTTACTTAAAATTTTGACCATTGCAAGAACAAAATACCTTTCAAGGTCTTCAGTAAAAATTTCAGAATCTCTGTTAATGTTTTCTTTTAACTTAAGAACTACAGAAGCAATTTTTGATGGTTCTGTTTTTGATAACAGATGGTAAGCATTATTTATTAAGTAGTATGGTAAAAGGTAATGGTTATGTAAACATACTAATTCAGCAGCATCCTCTAAATCTTGAAATTTTTTTATATGAGGAAAATTATTGTCTTCTTTCCATTTGTTTGGAATATTAAAAAGCATATAATCTCTTTTATCTGTCTTATAGAGACCAACAAACTTTCTATTTTTTAAACTCACTAAAAAAGGCTTACTTCTGTCAGTTAAAGGGTTTTTAACTGGGTCAACAGACTTAAATGTTTGTTTTTGCTGATTTAACTGTGAAGAATAAGTTGAAAACACAGAGGCTGAGTTGTTTAAACTTAATAGGTTTCTACATTGTAAAAGTCTTTTTACTGCAAGTCTTCTTCCAATCATTCTATTGTAAGAACATAAGTAAAATTAAAGTCTATTAACTACCAATCTGTAAATAGTAAGCTTAGTTATAATAACATAAGCAAATCCTACTTTTTTTAATTTATAATTTAGATCATAAAACAAGTATTTAAGTTTTTAAATAATAACTTTGTTAAACTAGTTTATTTAAAACCTAAAAATTAAAAGAAAATAATGTTGATGCACAAATTATATTTAATTATTACACTAAAACATATATTGATTTTATTTAATATAAGTAAATATTTTTAGAGTTTACTTACAGAATACAAATTAATTTAAAACTACCTTAAATCTTTTCTTCCAGCACAGTATATTTTTTTCTATTGGATTTCTATAGAGCTTACTTAAAAATTTTATTTTTTGATGAACTCTTTTTTTGGCATACTATTTATCTCAATGATAAATTTTTAAAATTTTATTGCAATACAATGTTTCACTCGTTTAAAAAAACGATATCTTCAGTTGTTTAAAATCTGTAAAAATTTATGTGATAACAAGTAGGAAGACATTAGGCTAAACTTGTTTACCCTTAACCTAACAAGTTTAGCCTAATGTCTTCCTACTTGTTATCACATAAATTTTTACAGATTTTAAACAACTGAAGATCTCGTTTTTTTAAACAAGTGAAACATTGTATTGTAATAAAATTTTAAAAATTTATCATTGAATCATTCTCCTTTTTAAGTCGAGAACTTTGATTGCAACCTTTAAAGCAAAAAGTACGCAATACTATTTATCTAGAGAACTAAAATTTCAACCTTTTCTTTTTAAGTATTTTTGATAACCTCTAGATAAAAAAGTATATATACAATTTATAAAACATCTTACATCTTTTATTCAACTTTAACTTATTTATTGAACTATTGTTTTTAAACCTCTTTTGAGACATTTTTTAACTAACAGTTTATTTTTAGACTTAGTTATATACAAGTAAATACCAAAAAATCATTACAATAATCATACTATTTTATAACCTCCAATAAATGTTGTAGCAAAAACAAAATTTTCATTAGAGTTTTCAAGTATTTTGTTATACTAATGACCAATTAAATGTATACGGAAGTTTTTTTAGGGTTTAGCAGGGACGTAGCTAGCCAGGGTTGCCACTCGTTTTTTCTAAGTTTTTTCCAGGTTTTCCAAATTTCTTCCAGGTTTTTAAAAGTAAACATTTTTGGGTCTATTTTTAGTTTTAAGTTAATTTCTATAAAAGAAACTGTGTTAAATAGTACAAAACATTTAAAATATGCTGTAAAGTTACTTTAAATGTGTTTTTTAATAAAAAAAAATTTTGATGATGACAAAAAAATCTTATTAATATGATAGATTTTTTGTGTCAAATAGAAATTTTAGTACTGAGAATGTTAAAATTATTAAAGATTCCAGGTTTTTCTAGGTTTTTTGATCAAAATTCCAGGTTTTTTTCAAATTTTTCAAATTCCAGGTTATTTTTGCCTAAATTGTCAAATTCCAGGTTTTTCCAGGTTTCCAGGTAAAGTGGCAACCCTGGCTAGCTCAAAAAAATTACGAGTCTTCAAAAATTAAAACATCTAAAACAGTAATAACGTCCTAGCAGGAACACAGCAACTTAAACTACCTCTAATGTTATTGAATTTAATCTTAAAATATGCAGTTATGTTAATAAATCAAAAATAGAATGTTGAAGTACAAGTGATAACTGTATACAAGGCATTTTATTTTGCTCCACACCCCCTATATGACTCTTTATGTCATGCCACTTGTGTAAACCCAGAAAACATTCATTAAAAATAAGTATAAAAAAATCACAATTTAGCTCAAAAACATTTATACTGTTTTTAAAATCAAACATTAAATGTAGTCAATAGTAACAACAAGTTATGCAAGTTTTTGTAACTTGATTTTGATTTTTAAAGCTACAGCTTCCATTAGAATCAATTTAATTTAATTTGCAATGCAGCTTTTTGACAAATTAAAGCTTTAACGCGCTAAATGTTACAACTTAAATGTAAAATGCTAAAGAGTACATATATGTCAAAATTATCTCTCAGGAGTGCATAACTAAGTACAAATGAATACTAAAAGCTAAGAAAGCAGAGTCTTTTTAAGCTGAAATAAAAGCAAGTTTTTTCGCACATAAGTATACATTTCTGTAGACTTCCAGAAACGTATCAAGCTACGTCCCTGGGTTTAGTATACCATGTAAAATGACACCAAAATTTTCAAATCACAACTTTTTATATTTTTGAGCAAAATGTGACCGGCAGGCAAAAATATTGTACAACAAGATATGGTTTGGGCTGGGAAATGGCCTGTGTTACTAGTATTGTTATATGTAGCTGCTAAATTAATCCAAACTAAAAGAAGTATAAATCAATCAAAAATAAAAACAAAAAGTATACTCAGTGGCTAAACAAAAGTAATTTTTTCTAAAAAAATACAATAGTTGTATGATTCATATTTTTAAATACTGTTGTTCAGACACCTAAAATTGTTCCTGTTAAAATGTTTGAAAAATTAGGAAAAATTTAGAGAATTTTTTTGAAATAGATTTTATTTTCTAGAAGGCCTTAAATTTTTTTCACATCAATTTATTACCACTATTTTTTACATAAATTTTAAATACTTATTTGCTATAGTTAACTTAACATTTGATGTAATCTTTTTTATAAAAAGTGTTACAAAATAATTTGTTGTGCACAGGACTTCTTCATTAAGTATCTACTGTTCATATATTTTTGAGAGTGCAATCCAATGTGGATGTTTTTAATTACAACAAACTAAATTTTAAAAATTCTGTGTTAATTAGGTAATAATTAAGTTTATATAATTTATTTCTAAATTCCAATAATTTATTATTACAGTTATTTTTAGCTTGAAGTACACATATTAAGTACAGCAGCTACTCAATAAAAAGTTTGCAGCTAAGAATTTCTAGTCTAAGTAGAAAAGAAACCTAATAGAAGTTTTTTTTTTGGTTCAAAGATGTGTACTGATTAAGAAGTGTGTACTAAAATGCATACTTGTCAAAAGATGTGCACTAAAAATTCGTACTTATCTTAATATGGTACTTATCAAAGTAGGCCTATTGAGAATGAATATTTAAGTGGAAAAGCATACTTAAAACACGTACAAAGAGGGAGATAAAAGTCATGGTAAAATGGTCAAAATCTTGAAAATTCAGACTAAATTAACAAAATTTTGCGAGAAACCTTGGAATAGCTTTTTTAATGTCTTTAAAACGGGACTTTTAAAAACACGGCCTTTTAAAAACACAGGAAACAAGGAGTGAAATAAAAATGTTAGCTAGCTTATCATAATTCAGATAAAAGGAACAAACTTAGACCAAAGTTAAAAAATAATTAACAGCTTAGGGTATTCCCAAGGTAAATTTTGTAACTTTATGTATGATAACTTTTAGTTGTTCGTACTGCAATAGTACTGTTTGTAATATATGCTAAAACTAAACTTGTGTCTACTTTAAGTTTTAATAAGTATTTTGATATAAAATGCGGCTACATATTTTACTAATTGTTTTTCGAGCTAAGCAAAAAACTTTTCTATAAAACGATATATCAGACTTAAAACAGTAGCTTTTTTAAAATTTGTGATGTATATCATGGTGGTGATTGTGAACTATATATATGATATTAAGAGGCCTTTTTGTATACTCGGTCCTAAAGACAAGTTTTTTTAAGCATGTTCGTTATCGTGTTTAAAAAACTTAAAAATGCTGTTATTTTTGATACAAATTAGGTCTATTTTAAACCTAGAAAAAACAGTTTTAAATTTTTTTTAACAGAGTGTTGATATACGGTAAAACAAAATAAATAATCAAAACTTTAAGCTTGTTGTTTGTTAGTTAAAATCCTAGCGAAGCAAGTTAACTAACATAACATTGAAACGTAATTACTAGTCAAAATTTTTAAAACTTAACCACAACTTTATTTTATGCTTTTGCAATTTTTAAACTAGCATGTAAGTAGTTAAAAATGTTATTTGTAATTAAAGTTTCTATTTTAATTTACATTTATTAAAATTTAGATTTTATCTAACAAACATTATTTAGTTTTATATTACCCCAAAATTGTACACGTTTAAATATCTTAAACTGCAATTATATATTTAGTACATAGCGTTTTTATTACTTTAAAATTTTTTTTTAAATAATTTAAGAAATTTACTGATTAATTTTTGCTGTTTCACTGTTTTTTTCTATGTTTTATAAAAGTCGGATTTAATAATAAATAATATGCCAAATACTGTGTACTCTTTAGTTTATATGTTTTAATAAAAGTTCTCAACTCGACTTAATGATAAGAAAAATGATCAATTCAAATTTTCTATTTTACTAATGAAACAATGTTTTACTCGTATGAACTAAATTAAACGAGATCATCAGTTGAATAAAATATGTAAAAAAAAGTTACACAAACATGCCAAATGACATTAGGCTAAACTTAAAATATAATTTGCATTTAAGTGTAAAAAAACCAAAACAAAACTTATAGTTCAAAGCTATCAATTTAGAAAAATCATAATGTTACCAGGTTAGTTTATGTTAAGGTTTGAAAAATGTAAGTTACTTAATAATATTATAATTAAAAACTCAAACAAATAGATATACTTACAATTAGAAGGCTTGTAAAATTCGTGAAAAACAATAAAAATACAACTCTTGCAACTAAATCATTAGACTGAATAACTGTTTTTACCGTTTAAAAAATTTAAACAATCGTATTGTGACGTAATTTTAAATTAGGCTAATAAAATCTAATGGTGCTATGAATTTTTAACTTTGAAATTGGTTACATTTGTTGGTCTACAAATTTGCTTGTACAAGTTAAAATAGAGATGTATTTATCAAATTTTCTTAAGTTTTAAAATAAAGCTTTTTAAAATGAACATATTAACTCGTTCCTTATATTTTAAGAAAGTTTGCCGTCAGCGTTCGCTATTTCCGTCTTCTCATAGGTACAGGTCATGGAGATTCTTTGTGGATTCCTTACTTCTCCGATGTGATGTAAAATGTTTCAGTTAATGTTGTTATCAGTGTTGTTGTTTTTAACATCCAAATATGTTTCGACAGTTCGTTAAATTAAATTTATTAAGCACACGAAAATAAGAACATTAAATTAATTACGCACAGATGTAAAACAATTTTAACAAAAAAAAAACCTGGATCATAAAAGACAACAGCAACCTTTTTGACGATCCCATGTGCTCCTACTTCTGTGCCGAGTTGTGATATCTAATCGGTCTATATGCATTAAGCAAGCTTGAATCTCTTTATGATTTTAAAGATATAGGCTTATATAGAGACGACGGCATTGCAATTATCCAACCAAAAACCAACCAAAATTCAGAAAACAAAAAAAAAACAATAAAAATATTCAAAGACATTGGTATTAAAATAACGATAGATACCGGTGCAATTATATGCGAATTTCTAGACGTAACATTGGACTTTACAAACTATGTATTAAAATTATACAAAAAAGAAAACACATAAATTAGATACATCAATAAAAATTTCAACCATCCTAAAACTATTTTAAAAAACCTACCCGTAATTATAAAAAAGAGACTGATTAGATTATTTAAAATCAAAAATATTTTTGACACAATATATGCACATACGAAAACGCGTTAAATAAATCAAATTTAAAACACAAATTAAGTGTTACGGAAGATTTTAACAAACAAAAAAAGAAACAGATCAAGAAAAATAACTTATTTTAATCCACAACTTTGCGAGTGAACGGGTTACTTTTGCACGAGGGGACACTTTTGCATGAAGAATAATTTTTTCACGTTGAGTCACTTTTGCAAACAAGGTTATCTTTTGCACGAGAGTAAAGAAAATATATGTTTTGAAAGAAAAATATATATAATAAAAAAACATAATATTAAAACATTCATTAATAAAAAAACAAAAAAAAAATTACCGACCGAGGGTAAGGGTTAGTTGTATCAGTGATAGTAAAAATAAAAAAAAATAAATAAAAACAAAGTTACTCACCGAGGGTAAGGGTTAGGGGTAACATTGATAGAAAAAAAAAAACATATACCTAATAAATTATCAGTAGAAAAAAATCAAAAAAAAATCAAACTGTTACAAAAAAAACTTAATTAAGAATTTAAGAATTTACCAACCGAGAGTTAGGCTTAGGGGTAATAGTGATAGCAAAAAAATAATTTAAGTTAATAATTTTTATATTTTTTTCTACTTTTGCAAAGTTTCTTCGTGCAAAAGTGTCTCCTCGTACTAAAGTGACGGTCGTGCAAAAAAAGTAGCCGTGCAAAAGTTTCCTCGTGCAAAAGTGTCCCCTCTCGCAAAAGAGACACATACCATTTTACGAACCAGTAAAAACAAATGTTGGAAAAATATGTTTTTAATTAATAACTAAGCATTTTAAACAAAACAACAGCCTAAAAAAATTAAAAAACAAAAACAATTGCAAGTTGTCGTATACTTGCATGAGTAATATAAAAATGTTAATACAAAGGTACAATAAACAACTTTAAATAATAATGAAAAAACTGAAAGTACTAATAAAGAAGAGTCACTCTGCAATTTCAGAAACAAAAACCTATGCCCACTCAAAAACAAATGTCTCATTAAGAACGTAAATTATAAAGCTACAGTTACCACAAATAAAAAGGAATAAGTAGGAAGCACTAGGGGACCCTTTAAAACAAAGTGGTATGGCCATATTAGAGATATGAAACAAGGAACGCGGCACCGAACTGTCGAAATATATCTCGAAATTAAAAAACAGCAATGCTGATTACAACATTAACTGAAACATTTTACATCACGTCGGAGAAGTAAGGAATACACAAAGAATCTGCATGACCATTACCTATGAGAAGACGGAAATAGCGCACGCTGACGGGGGAACTTTTTTAAATATAAGGAACGAGTTAATATGTTCATTCTAAAAAGCTTTATTTTAAAACTTAAGAAAATTTGATAAATACATCTCTATTTTAACTTGTACAAGCAAATTTGTAGACCAACAAATGTAACCAATTTCAAAGTTAAAATTTCATAGCACCATTAGATTTTATAAGCCTAATTTATAATTACGTCACAATACGATTGTTTAAATTTTTTAAACGGTAAAAACGGGTGGCTTCGCGTTTAGCAATCAAATCCTTCGCTCTACTGAGCACGAAAGATAGCTTTTTTCAATGAGGTAAAACCATTCAACCGTATAAATTGATGCTAAGAGCTTAACAGTAAAACACAACATAAACTTTTTTAAGTGAAACAATAAAAACTTATAATATTTGAAGTTAAAGACAGTAGTAATGACGACACAGTTAACAGCACATAGATAAATAAAATTGATGTTAGCCTAATCTAAGAATGTGATAATAATGTGAATATTATAGTATTTTAAGTCCATTTGATTTTTTTGAAAGATTTTTTTTGAATTCATGGAAACTCAGGATTGTAGTTTTTATAACTTTGTTTTCTTTTAAAACACTGTTGTAAATGCTTACATTCTGACTTATCACAAAAATAAAAATAATAAAAATTATTGGGAAGAACTTATACATTATAATTAGTATCTTAAAATTTCAGTTAGGTAATTTCAATTAGCCCTGTTTTATATCAGCAGAGCTAATGTGATTCCTATACTGACTTTTTTAAGTAACAACTTTTAAAAAAACGAAAAATTTAGAGTTAGACTCAAAACTTTTTGAGTCGAAAGGTGAGTACTAAGTATTTTTTATGAATCCAAAACCACTCTTATGCTTTTTGATCCCTTTATCCATTTTTTTTATTAGATTTAAATATATTTATGAAAGCTAAAATTATATGCCATAAGATATAAGATTAATTACCATAAGATAGTTTCCACAGATAAAAAATTGCTAATTAATTTTTGAGATAAAGTATTTTATATAAAAAGCTTCATAGAAATATAGAAGAACAATTTTTCATTGGTGATTTCCTCTAAATTAAAAAAGAAAACTACTAAAATTCTGTCTTCTTAGTTTTTTTTTAAATTAACTTCATATTTCCAGGAAGTGATTAATGCACTAGTAGAGAAAATCCTATATCGACAGTTAGATTAAACAATTAAGAAGCTTATGACCAAACTATTCATTTTTTAAGGCCATAGGAAGTTGAATTATTTAGCTCAACATAGTTTTAATTGACTCTTCTTTGATAAATTAGAGTATACAAATATATATTATTAAAATAATTTTTATAATTAATTGTTATAAGTTTTTTTTCTCTATTGAAATTACATGAAACATAAAATGTTTAGGATCCGGATCGGGTCGGATCCTAAAAAGTGGGTCCAGCAGATCACCAATTAATGATGAAAAGTTAGTAGTGAAGGGTTTTGAACTCTGACATGTTAAATTATAACAATTACAGGCCTGTCGCCTCAACGGCTCGGCCATTAGACCTTGATATAATTATCATATTTAGTTTTTATAAAATTCATAACTTAAGAAACTTTTCAAAAATTTCTGCACTGCAGTTATATTCTTAAATGTAAGTTTAAGAAATATATGATAAAACAATTAACTATATATCTATTTTTCTAATATTACAAAAAGAAAATTAAAATTAATTTCATCAAACATACATAAGATACAGTACAGACTTATTTATTTTAAAAATAAATTGTTTACAACAACTTTAAAGTCGTTTTAAACATTCTTTTGTGGTTGTTTAAACCTAAAAATTAATTTATTGTAAATTTTTTTATTAAACATGCTCAACTTACATTTTTAACTATTTTTCTAATTTATGTGATAAAAACCACTACTTATTGTTTTAAAAGTCTTTGGTATTTTTTTTTACCAGAAAGTTTATACTTTGTAAGATTATCTTTTTTTCAACTGCTTACCAAACAATTTTAAATTGTTTATTGTCATAGTAAATTATATTACCTATAAAAAACTGTTACGAAGTTTAACTGCCGAACGAATTATGAAACTATCTGAATTGTTATATTTGTTGTCAATAAGGATTGTATATAGAAATTTTTATGAAAGTTTATTTTCTTTATTAAAAACAGCAATTGATTTTTTTTTATAAAACTCTGTTTAAAATAACTTAAAAGACGCTTTAATTGTTTTTTGTTTCTGTTAAAAAGTTTATTTATTGTAAGTTTATACACTATACCTGCTTAAACTACATTTTTATTACTTTATGTAATTTTGTGCTAAAAACCTCTACATAAAAGATTATATAAGCGTTTTGATGATTTTTGTTACTAAAAATTTAGTTAATTTATATTTTATTAAAACTGTTAACTTACATTTAAAATTTTCTATCTAATTTATGTACAAAAACAATATTTTGGATGCTATAACTTTATTTTTGTGTCTATTAAACCTTAAAAATACATTTATTCTCATATTATGCATTTAAATTGACTATAAAGCCATGCATCGACCAATTACTAATGTTAATTATGTACAAAAAGGTTCTACTAAGGACGTTTAAACGGTTGTTCGTGTTTATTTTAACTGAAAGAAAAAGTATTGAAAACATTTAATTGAAACTTTTAAAATTATTAATTATATATACTAAAAATGAGTTCTAGTTATTACGTTTAAAAAGATTTTAGTTTTTTTTAATATAAACTTTACTAATGTCATTTTTTAGTTAAAACTGATCAAATCCAACCTTTTAATCTATAAATTTAATTTATTACGTTTCTGCAGATTCTTTTTAGTTTTAAAAGAGAAGTATATTTGTTTACCAGTTTTAACAAAATTTATATCTTAAAGTCTATATTTTTTCAACATACAATTTATTATCATACTATAAGTATGTAAATGCTCCTTTTTATTAGTTTATTTTTGAAATAGATACAATTAATAAATTAATTTATGCTAAAAACATCCCTTTGTGTAAGTAAATTTATTTTTAAATATAATATTTTTAGTTATGCTTTTATCAAAATATATTATAAAATCGTGTAATTTTATTTTACGTTAAATGTACAAAAATTATAAAAGTTGCTTGTTTAAAACTTTTAATTGTTCTTATAAGTTTTATTTTAATATAAATTAATTTTTGAACAGATAATGTTGATATTTACATGTAATTTTGTAATAAAACAATTTTTATTTAGTTATTTTAACCTAAAAAACAACATAACTAATTTGTATAAATAGTGAAAATTAGATAAAAATATAGTGAAAGAATACAGTAAAAACATTATAAAATTAGCTCGTTTAAAAAAGATATTTAAATTTAATTTATCCAACTCGCATTGGTTTCATCGTTATTTAGCTATTTACGATAATGAACTTTCATATTAGATAACAGTTAGCTTTTTAAAAACGTTGAATACTCTCTTAAAAAAAGCTAACTTTCGTGCTCAGTAGAGCGAAGGATTTGGTGGCTAAACGCGAAGCCACCCGTAAAAACAGTTATTCAGGGGTGTCTTGCCAAACGTGATCTTTTTTCCTTTAAATATACACCAGTTTTTACTGGTTCACTAAGCTTTACTGAGCACAAAATATGCAGTTAAGTACTATTTTTCAAAGTTCAACTCAAACTAATTAAAGACAATATGTAAGCTAATAAGTCAATTCAGCAACAAAAAAGGAAAGTGAATAATAAAAGATCGTTAATTTTTAAACAAACAAAAGAGTTTATGCAAACAAAAAAAAAAGCTACTTAATTAAAAAGGATAAAAACTATAAAAAAGAATTAATTCTTTAGTTTATATTTTAAATTTAAAAAACGATATTGTATAGTGTAAATGTTTTACAAAATAATTAAATTACTTTTTTTTTTACTTAGCTTTAAATAAAATTGCTTTTTTTTTCTTAATTAATGGAAGAATATACTGTAAATCAGGTCATGATTTTTTTTAACTTTTTTCTATATCTTATAAATTATTTTCAAATTAAAACACCTATATTCGATTTCGTTAAAAAGTAAATTGATTTTTTAACTATTTATAATATTTTCACTTGGTAATGGCAAGTAACTTGTTACAAACAACCGAATCTATAATATATTTTGTAGATAGTTACTCGAATTATTGAATACTAACTCAAATTAATTCAATTAAAAAGCAATTACATTAAGTTTTTGACGAATTTTTGTAAATAGATAACATTTAAACGAAAATTCTTGTTAGATAGTAAAGTTTAAAATTTTAATCAGTTATTAGTTAACTTATAACCTTCTTACTATTAAAACTATTAATCTAATTATACACTTAAAATTAATATTTCAAACTAAAAAAAAATCTTAACCATAAATACTTTAAATAATAAACATATTTAGTATTTAAAAAACTAGATAGATACAAAGATTTGTTCAGACTTCAGTAGATTTTATTAAAATTATATTTATTTTAAATATTGTTCACATTATTATTTATTGAAGGACAAAAAAAATCGCTTAAAAACTTTTATCCAAGGGCGTTGTGTACAAAAAATCTTTTAATTAGCGAGTCGCACACCTAAGCAGTTTAACTTTATCTTAGAAAATGTCCAGTCATAATGTTAGAATCCTCACTTTATTTAATCGGTGATTATGAAAATTAGATTCTACTAGTTATTTGAAACATACAATAAGTAGTTTAGTTAAATGCTAAAAATTTATTACTTGTGAGCACAGTATTATTATTTATTAAGTTCTACCTGTACTATAAAGATTTCAAATATGTTTAACAAATACAGTCTTACGAAAAACTTAAACATTATGTTTTAGTTTATTACATCAACGTAGTTGCATTTAGTAGAGATTTTTTTTAATGCCTTATATTTACTTATATAACAGAAAGTTAAACATTTGACCCAAAAGAGTAATCAAATGTATAGTATTGTTTATTGAACGCCAAAATTAGCTCAAAAATTTTTATCCAAGGACCTAGTGTACAAAAAAAAACCTTTCAGTTATCAAATCGTACACCAGAACAGTTTAATGTCATATCTAGGAGTCAGGAGTTCAGGACCTTTAGCTTTGTTAAGATATTAAGTTGTGTAACAAAAACAAACTTGTGGTTAATCAAACATATAATTTAATATTAATTTTTTGGTTTACTACACAGCTTCTTAATTTGCGATTGTTTAGGTTTGATGACAATAAAATGTAAAGATGTAAAAAATACACTTAATGTCTTCATCTTGTATTTATTTAAATATTAGCAGTAATTCTCAAGGAGAAAAGTCCGCTTTGCAGCATATAACCCTTACAATTAACTTTCTTAACTAGTTGTACCAATCTCTGAAACCAGTTTTTGATAGTGAGCAAATTCTAGTGAATTAATCAATTCAATAATGATTTAAATGTGACATATAGTAGTATAAAATAAGAAGTAAGATGAAATTAGAAATTATTTCAAGACTTAATACAAGTTTGAGTAGTATATCTTAGTTTTAGTTTATTATTTTAATTTACAAACAACTATATACTTATTTGCCTTAACTAAAAAAATATTTCATTACAAACAACAAATATTGATTTATCACATATTGCTTAAATAATAGTTGTGTATGAAGTATAACCGCAATAAATAATTTTGTTATCAAAAAGCAAAATTTAGTAAATTTAAAAATCAAAAACTTGCTTCATCAAACAAGTCTCGATGGCCGAGTGGTTTAGTGCGTAAATAATCTACGCAGTTTTACCGTTGTGAGTTCGAAACCGGGCAACAGAACATTTTTATTAAAGTTTTTCATAAATATTTAACTTCTAATTTTCACTTATTGCTACAAAATATTGTTGATTGTGTGTTTCTAACTGTATGACTGTTTGAAAATAGCTTTTTTTAATTATTTAAAAAACTATTTACAACTAATCAATTAGTTTTAACCACAGAAAATGGACACTAAAAATAAATTCAAAAAAAATATTTATATTGAACTACTTTGTCTCCTCATACAGGGTTGTCACAGATCAAGCTGAGAAAATTTTCCTGATTTTTCTAAAATATATAATCAAAATAAACAAAGTAAATTTTAACTTATTCTAAAAAATTTTAAACAAAAACTAAACTAACTGCTTAAGGCCATAGGCTCAACACATTTTTTTATACAAAATATAACTTTGGTTTTTATATAAAATTTTGAATTACAAACTATAAGCCAGTTTTTAATTATTCAAAAATATTATTTAACTTTTGAGATATTTTATTCTTTATAAAAAATTTCCAGTACAAATGTATGGACCACATAATTTGGGTTAATTTTCTTGGAAATTTTAAAAATCACTAAAAATCTATATCCTCCTTTATTTTTCAAGCAATCTTTTTCAAATTTTCATCAAATTTTCCTTACATTAAAAAAAAACGTTACTTATGAATTTTGATAATTTAAGAAATAAAAATTTTATGACAAAAATTAAAAAAATATATAATTAAAAAAAAAAAAAAAATTACTAAAAATCTTTAAATTTATAAGTAAAGTTTTTTTTTGTTATTGTATAAAGATTAGACTGTAAAAGTTTGAAGAAGATTGCTTGAAAAATGTAGGAGGAAATAGATTATAAACAAAATAGTTTTTTCTGCTGTTTTAGTTTTCCCTTCCCATAGGGAACTTATTGTTTGGCCCGACTTTGACTGGTCGTATCTCAAAAAAATTTAAAACCATGAAAAGCATTTTATAGCTTAGAAAAATTTTTATAAAATAAGATCAAATTGTAAAAAACATGGCCTACCCCCTATTGCCTTAAACTGACAAAATCTAACTTCTTTTTTTATTCTGTCAAATTTCATGACTTTTCCTGACTTTTTTTTTCAAAATATTTAATTTTTCCCCTATTTTTTCCTGACTTTTTTCAATTTTTTAGTTTTTCCTGATTTCCTGACCTTGTGGCAAACCTGCTCTTATCTCAAATTTGGAGTCAACCTGTCTTGAGATTCATGAGTCTATGCCCATTTTACAAGTCAATTCTATTATAATGAACTTTGTGTCCTACCTAGCAATTGCTTTTCACAGTTTTTGAAATTCAAAAATAAAAAAGTACAATGAAAATAAATTCAAAAAGTTTTTTTTTATATTAAAAAATCATAAAAAAACTTCTGCATTACAAACCATTTTGTTGTACAGTTTTTGAACAATATTTCTTTAATTTTTTTGCTTAATTATTTTTCTCAACACAATATGGTTATGGTTAACTTTAGGTGAGCACCAATATCAAACTGAAAATATTATAAATTCAATGTCTTATTTAATCATAATTTTAGGCTAAAAACTATACTTTAATTCAAATAAGCTATATAAATACATAGAAAAAAATAAATTAAAATATTATAAATTAAAAAAATTTATCAAGTTTATTTCACAATAGCATAATCAACATAAATTATTGTATTGATATAATCACTTTATATTGTAAAACAAAAGCAATTACATATTTTAGTTTATTAGTTTATGATATATAAGTTTAATTTTGTTCATGTATTTATAAAAGAGAAATTTTTAGCCTAAAATTATGATTAAATAAGACATCAAATGTCTTACTAGCATGAAGTTTTCGTGATATTCGATATTATAACAATTAGATATTCTATAAAACCTAACACAAAACATTCAATTCTAAGTAAAAAACAAGTCGATACTTATACTTGTCTGACAACATTGAAACTTTGTATTTAAGTTCTTAAAGGTATTATTTAATAGGCAATTTTTTTTAATTTTTGCTATTTGGCCGTTTTTTATCAGCAGGGACATTTTTAATACAGTGATTTTTCATTGTACGTTAAATTGATTATACACAGCTTCATACATTAAATTTAAAACAAATCGATACTTATACTTTTCTATCAACATTGAAACTTTGTATTTAAGTTCTTAAAGGTATTATTTAATAGGCAATTTTTTTAAATTTTTGCTATTTGGCCGTTTTTTATCAGCAGGGACATTTTTAATACAGTGATTTTTCATTGTACGTTAAATTGATTATACACAGCTTCATACATTAAATTTAAAACAAATCGATACTTATACTTTTCTATCAACATTGAAACTTTGTATTTAAGTTCTTAAAGGTATTATTTAATAGGCAATTTTTTTTAATTTTTGCTATTTGGCCGTTTTTTATCAGCAGTGACATTTTTATTACAGTGATTTTTCATTGTACGTTAAATTGATTATACACAGCTTCATACATTAAATTTAAAACAAGTCGATACTTATACTTGTCTGACAACATTAAAACTTTGTATTTAAGTTCTTAAAAGTATTATTTAATAGGCAATTTTTTTTAATTTTTGCTATTTTGCCGTTTTTTATCAGCAGTGACATTTTTAATACAGTGATTTTTCATTGTACGTTCAATTGATTATACACAGCTTCATACATTAAATTTAAAACAAGTCGATACTTATACTTTTCTGACAACATTGAAACTTTGTATTTAAGTTCTTAAAGGTATTATTTAATAGGCAATTTTTTTTAATTTTTGCTATTTGGCCGTTTTTTATCAGCAGTGACATTTTATTACAGTGATTTTTCATTGTACGTTAAATTGATTATACACAGCTTCATACATTAAATTTAAAACAAATCGATACTTATACTTTTCTGACAACATTGAAACTTTGTATTTAAGTTCTTAAAGGTATTATTTAATAGGCAATTTTTTTCAATTTTTGCTATTTGGCCGTTTTTTATCAGCAGTGACATTTTTAATACAGTGATTATAGCTAATTTTAGCTATGATAATAGCTAATTTTTAGCCGTTTAGATGTAATAATTTAATGAAACTACTTAAATTACATCTACTATAATGTTTATTCTTAAGAAAATTAGAAGGCCTAATTAAGCGATTTAACTTTTTAAAGCAGTTTATGTTGCTTTGCACTGCATACTGCACCCCGTGACTTCACTGATAACATCTATCAAAATTTAGACTAAATATAAGTAAAATAGGTTTAAAAAACATTGTTGTTAAACTTTAACAAAGTTTTTATATTTTACCATACAAAAGATACAAGTATTTTACTATTTTATTGCTAAATTAAAGAAAAAAAAGAAAAAAAATAATAATGAAATTTGAAAACATTTGGTTAATAAAAATGAATTTTTGTAATTCACGATATGTTCGGCAAAACTAGTGTTTATTGGAAAAATAAAAAGTCTTACCTAATTCAAAAATTTTATCGTTAAACAAACGAAAAGCATATAAAGTAATTAAAATTACGTTTATAGCAACTTTGGTTGTACGCATCTTTAAACTAAATAAAAAAATCAAAAAAAAAAAAAAAAGTTGTTCATAAAAACTTTTTATAGAAATTAAAACAATAAATAATGAAAAAATATGATGATTTTTTTAAACAAAGCTTAAAACTCTTCACAACTTTCTAACAAATTTTTAACTCTAAAAACGTTTTTAAAAACGGTTTTATATTTTTGTGTATTTATTAAACACCCTTTTGTTGTAGTTTTGTTTCAAGTCAATTGGAATATTCCTATGCTAAGTTATCCAAAAAACAATTCGTTTGCTTAACTAACTTTGATGATCTTTTTTACCAAAATGGTTTTTATAAACAGTATTCGTGTCTTTTCGAGATAAGTAGTGAATTGATATTATAAGTGTTAAAATAAGTAAAAATAATTTCAACTAATTTAAAAAAATAATTGAAATTATTTCCAACCTAAAATATTTCAAGTTGATAGTACAGTTTACACTTTTTTTTGCTATTGATTATTTTTTTAAGGATATGTTTAACAATTATATGGTAAAGTTAATTAATGACCATTTGATAAATGCTTTAAATGAATACTTTATCTCCAAGTATGATTGGTTTAGCAAACTTATTTGATCATGTTTGTAATAAAATTTAGCTATCTATTAAAATTTCGCAAAATAGTTATAAAATTTTAATTTAAATAAAATTTTTTTATTAAAATAGGCAACAAGTTAAGAACGACGCAGAGTTATTGAATGTGGTCAGTGAGTTAAAAGCTGTTGGAATAAGTCACAACAGACAAGAAGACTGTTCAAGTTGTGGACTACATGTACTCGAGGTAAAAATAAAGTTTCTAATTAGTCTAAAACAAACTAGAGGAAACCAATGTTACTTGATAATGAATTGTTCATTTAATTTAAATATACAGGCTGCAGAAGAAATACTCTCAAGTCTTCCATTATTTCCATCAGAAATAAAGCTGACAACTGGTGTTGAAGAAAATTATTACAAAAGATTAGAAGTAGCAACGAGATTAATAAGGGAAGGAGGTAAATTATTTGTTACTAAACTTTGTTCTGTTTTTTAGTATCATATGATTTCAAAATTAACTAGAACTTTATTTACAGTAATCAATACGAATGCTTGTAATATTTGCAAAAAATACCACCCACCTGCAACAACAGTTGGCTTGGCAGGCTAAAAAAGAAAGAAAAAATTAATTGGGTAAGCAAAATTTTGCTATTATATACGTTTATATATGATCCAAACTACTTACAAGTTTAGAATATTATTTTCTTAATTATATAATAATCGAGTTTTTATAATTTCAGTTAGAATGTGGAAATTGTGGCCAGTGGTACCATGTATGCTGCTTGGGGTTTTCTTTAAAAACGTACAATATTGTGAAAAAACAAAAGTTCATCTGCGATTTGTGTAGTTATTCAGTTTTGTTAGAAAGTTGTGAAGAGTTTTAAGCTTTGTTTAAAAAAATCATCATATTTTTTCATTATTTATTGTTTTAATTTCTATAAAAAGTTTTTATGAACAACTTTTTTTTTTTTTTGATTTTTTTATTTAGTTTAAAGATGCGTACAACCAAAGTTGCTATAAACGTAATTTTAATTACTTTATATGCTTTTCGTTTGTTTAACGATAAAATTTTTGAATTAGGTAAGACTTTTTATTTTTCCAATAAACACTAGTTTTGCCGAACATATCGTGAATTACAAAAATTCATTTTTATTAACCAAATGTTTTCAAATTTCATTATTATTTTTTTTTCTTTTTTTTTCTTTAATTTAGCAATAAAATAGTAAAATACTTGTATCTTTTGTATGGTAAAATATAAAATCTTTGTTAAAGTTTAACAACAATGTTTTTTAAACCTAGTTTACTTATATCTAGTCTAAATTTTGATAGATGTTATCAGTGAAGTCACGGGGTGCAGTATGCAGTGCAAAGCAACATAAACTGCTTTAAAAAGTTAAATCGCTTAATTAGGCCTTCTAATTTTCTTAAGAATAAACATTATAGTAGATGTAATTTAAGTAGTTTCATTAAATTATTACATCTAAACGGCTAAAAATTAGCTAAAAACGTGTCAAACTTAGTATATTCAAATAAAAAGTTTTATTTCAACGAAGAAAGTTTTAGTTAAAATGTATTGTATTAGAAATATCACTGCTCATAAATATCAGTCAAGTAATAAAAATTAAGAAATTTAATAATACCTTAAAGAACTTAAATACAAAGTTTTAATGTTGTCAGACAAGTATAAGTATCGACTTGTTTTAAATTTAATGTATGAAGCTGTGTATAAACATTTTAACGTACAATAAAAAATCACAGTATTAAAAATGTCACTGCTGATAAAAAACGGCCAAAAAGCAAAAATTAAAAAAAATTGCCTATTAAATAGTACCTTTAAGAACTTAAATACAAAGTTTCAATGTTGTTAGAAAAGTATAAGTATCGATTTGTTTTAAATTTAATGTATGAAGCTGTGTATAATCAATTGAACGTACAATGAAAAATCACTGTATTAAAAATGTCACTGCTGATAAAAAACGGCCAAATAGCAAAAATAAAAAAAAATTGCCTATTAAATAATACCTTTAAGAACTTAAGTACAAAGTTTCAATGTTGTCAGAAAAGTATAAGTATCGACTTGTTTTAAATTTAATGTATGAAGCTGTGTATAAACATTTTAACGTACAATGAAAAATCACTGTATTGAAAATGTCACTGCTGATAAAAAACGGCCAAATAGCAAAAATTGAAAAAAATTGCCTATTTAATAATACCTTTAAGAACTTAAATACAAAGTTTCAATGTTGTTAGAAAAGTATAAGTATCGATTTGTTTTAAATTTAATGTATGAAGCTGTGTATAATCAATTTAACGTACAATGAAAAATCACTGTAATTAAAATGTCACTGCTGATAAAAAACGGCCAAATAGCAAAAATTAAAAAAAATTGCCTATTAAATAATACCTTTAAGAACTTAAATACATAGTTTCAATGTTGTCAGAAAAGTATAAGTATCGACTTGTTTTAAATTTAATGTATGAAGCTGTGTATAATCAATTTAACGTACAATGAAAAATCACTGTATTAAAAATGTCACTGCTGATAAAAAACGGCAAAATAGCAAAAATTAAAAAAAATTGCCTATTAAATAATACTTTTAAGAACTTAAATACAAAGTTTTAATGTTGTCAGACAAGTATAAGTATCGACTTGTTTTAAATTTAATGTATGAAGCTGTGTATAATCAATTTAACGTACAATGAAAAATCACTGTAATAAAAATGTCACTGCTGATAAAAAACGGCCAAATAGCAAAAATTAAAAAAAATTGCCTATTAAATAATACCTTTAAGAACTTAAATACAAAGTTTCAATGTTGTTAGAAAAGTATAAGTATCGATTTGTTTTAAATTTAATGTATGAAGCTGTGTATAATCAATTTAACGTACAATGAAAAATCACTGTATTAAAAATGTCCCTGCTGATAAAAAACGGCCAAATAGCAAAAATTAAAAAAAATTGCCTATTAAATAATACCTTTAAGAACTTAAATACAAAGTTTCAATGTTGTCAGTCAAGTATAAGTATCGACTTGTTTTAAATTTAATGTATGAAGCTGTGTATAAACATTTTAACGTACAATGAAAAATCACTGTATTAAAAATGTCACTGCTGATAAAAAACGGCCAAATAGCAAAAATTGAAAAAAATTGCCTATTAAATAATACCTTTAAGAACTTAAATACAAAGTTTCAATGTTGTCAGAAAAGTATAAGTATCGATTTGTTTTAAATTTAATGTATGAAGCTGTGTATAATCAATTTAACGTACAATGAAAAATCACTGTAATAAAAATGTCACTGCTGATAAAAAACGGCCAAATAGCAAAAATTAAAAAAAATTGCCTATTAAATAATACCTTTAAGAACTTAAATACATAGTTTCAATGTTGTCAGAAAAGTATAAGTATCGACTTGTTTTAAATTTAATGTATGAAGCTGTGTATAATCAATTTAACGTACAATGAAAAATCACTGTAATAAAAATGTCACTGCTGATAAAAAACGGCCAAATAGCAAAAATTAAAAAAAATTGCCTATTAAATAATACCTTTAAGAACTTAAATACAAAGTTTCAATGTTGTTAGAAAAGTATAAGTATCGATTTGTTTTAAATTTAATGTATGAAGCTGTGTATAATCAATTTAACGTACAATGAAAAATCACTGTATTAAAAATGTCCCTGCTGATAAAAAACGGCCAAATAGCAAAAATTAAAAAAAATTGCCTATTAAATAATACCTTTAAGAACTTAAATACAAAGTTTCAATGTTGTCAGACAAGTATAAGTATCGACTTGTTTTTTACTTAGAATTGAATGTTTTGTGTTAGGTTTTATAGAATATCTAATTGTTATAATATCGAATATCACGAAAACTTCATGCTAGTAAATGACTTATAATTTTAGCTTGATATTGGTGCTTACCTAAAGTTAACCATAACCCAAAATATTGTTGATTGTGTCTTTGTAATTTTATGACTGTTGAACAACTTTTAGTTTTTGGGAATAATTAAATATTCTTTAAATATATTGATATAAATTTATTTACAAACTGTGAGGTAAAATATAAATCTATTACTTGTACATTATTACTCTAATTCTAAAACAGTATTATTTTGTGCTCAGTAAACTATTACACCTGCAATAAAAACTGGTGCATATTTAAAGGAAAAAAGTTCACGTAAAAACTGATGCATATTTAAAGGAAAAAAGTTCACGTTTGGCAAGACACCCGTTATTCAGTCCAATGCTTTAGTTGCAAGAGTTGTTTTTTTTTGTTGTTCACAAATTTTACAAGCCCGCTAATTGTAAGGATATTTAGTTATTTTTCAAAGTTTTTAAAGTTATAATGTATTATTAAGTAGCTTACATTTTTCAAACCCTAACATAAACTAGCCTAGTAACATTATGATTTTTCTAAATTGATAGCTTTAAACTATAAGTTTTTTCTTTTTTTTACATATAAATTCCAATTTAATTTCAAGTTAAACCTAATGTCATTTGGCATATTTATGTAAGTTTTTTTTTACATATTTTATTCAACTGATGATCTTGTTTAATTTAGTTCAAACGAGTGAAACATTGTTTATAATAAAAATTTAAATTTTAAAATGATATACTTAATATAAACTATTAGTTTATAATTATGACTCATTTAGTATATACTTACAATAATCTGTTTTATATTCGACTCTTTTTTTACAGATATCTCTTGAAGTTTGTTAATTCTCTTGACACAAAGAAACATATGTTAGTTTAATAAAAAATGAGTATTGTAGTAATTTGTTTTTATTAGTAATATAAAATATATAGTTTAAAAATTGACATGGTTCACAATGTTTTCTAGATAAATACTAAAAAAGGTAATATACCAGCCCTTATACCAGCTTTAATTGTATATAAAATCTAAATACTATTCTTAAATAAAAAGGAGCAAGTGGGGGTAATTTAATTATAACATACAAGTTCAGAAAACTCTTTTGATACTAATGTATAATGATTATAATGGTAATAGTTTTCCAATTTTTCACAATATTTGAAACTTCCTTAGGTTAGGGACGAAAAATGCAAAAAAAAAAGGCTATTTGCAAGAAACAAATATTATTATCAAACTATTGATAAAACTAACTATACGCAATTTTAAAACGTATTTATGAAGGTATAAAAAATAAACAATCTGTTTGAAAATATTCTTACAAATTGTTATTTTTCTGATTAATTATTTTACTGTAGTTTTTAAAACATGCCAACCTTTTATATATATAAATACTTTTTATTTAAAATGATTCGCGCTAACCAACATAAATTCCTCTGTAGACTAATTTCTATTTTAATTTGATATAAAGCTTTAAATGCGTTAGATTTTTGGCTTTCTGACCGACAACTTTCAATTTTTTTTATCTTTTCCATTTGCTTATCCACTGTGTTTAGGTAAGAAGAGTTGTCAGGCATAGATGTAAGTTTATCAGTCATTACTGTATAAGGACTATTTCTCGCTCAAATTTGTAAGTAATGAATAAATTTTTGATTCAGAATATAAAACTTATTTTTTATACATTTAGTTAAGTAGGATATCAAAACTAATTTAATGATAAAGTGTAAATTTAAACTTAGAAAATTAACAAAAACAAAATAAGCTAAAACATTGTAAAATTCCAATACTTAAGATAAAAAAAAATATTTTGGATATACTTAAAAATAGTTTAACAATTTCCAAATTTTTACCACAATCAGCTAAAAACTGTTAAGGTTTACTTACAGTTTACGTAGTTTTTGTTATTAATCTTGTTTAAGTATTTTGTATGCTAATTTTAAGGGTATTATGAATATACTAATTAAGTATATTTAGCAATGTAACTTACAAAATTAATCAAATTTTATTTTCGTTTGTTTTTAGTTCTACCATAGGTTCTAAAAAATTAGTCATTGTATTTTTTGTTGATACAATAATTTTTGTTGCACTCAGATTAATTGTAAACGTATTGAAATTTCGTAACTCTGGAATTTCATAAATTCTTGCACCCTTGGGGACGATTTTGGCTATCAGGGAGGACATGACAATTCACATTATGAAAACTGTAATTCTTATAAAAACAATTAAGGAGCCACATCTCCATAAACAATCCAAATTTAAAAATGCTCATGTAAGTTTATTTAATAAGATAATGTCGAAAAAAAAACAAAAACATAATGTTTCAAAATAACCATAGCTTGTTAAGCTTTGAAACTTCTTTTAGTCATACGTAAAAAATGAATTAAAGTTAATAAAAACTAATAACGCTCATGTAGGCCTAATTAAGAAAATTATGATAGTAATTTTTTTTTAATGTTTATTAATAAAGCAAACTAACAATAACTAAGAATTTCAACAGTCGTGTACTTATCATCAGGGTTGCCTCAGATCGAATTGAAAAAATTTCCTGACTTTTCTAAATCATTTTTTTTACAATTTAAAAATATTTAAACAAAGACTTGAAATTATGTAAAGTTTCCAATTTTACACTAATACAGCAGTTTTTTTGCTAGATTCAATCATCAAAATTCCATTGCATTATTTTTAGTAATGATAAATTTTTTTATTATAAGCATGTTTATATAAAATTTCCTGACTTTTTTCAAAAAACCCCATTTTTTTCTGTCTGTTGTCTGTTTTTTTTTTTGTTTTTCCTAACTTTTTAGTAACCCTGCAAAATGGAGCAATAACTAGTAAAGATACGAAATAGTAAATATCAAGCTAATGAACATATCAAGAAAGTGTATGCGATTATTAAGATGAGTTTTGGAAACCCTGCTCTACTCTAAGGGTGGGATGTAGAAAGTTTTTCTAGTAGTCGGGCCAGATTTGCCAAAAATATATTTTACTGGCTGGGCTACTTAAATAATTAATCTAGCAAAAACTATCTTAGCAGACCGTGTTATTAAAAAAACTTGTATTGAAAAATTAAAAAAATTCCTCTGCAAGCGAGATAGAAATGAAGCAGTTTGTAATTACCACTAATGTGTAGTAAAAAAAATATTTAAAGTACATTAAACAATAAATGTCATTGAAAATACGATATTGTTTGAATTCAAAGTTAAAATCACGGGCCAGATATTTCTATTTGTGCGCCGAATCTGACATACGGGTCGTACGATACCCGCCTCTAATTTACACTATACAAAAAACATACAATATAAAACAAGTAAAAACTAAAATCTTTTTATTAGTTTTTACATGAAAATTGTTTATACCAGTAAAAAACTAAATGATCTTGGTAAGTTATTGTTTCTATGTATTTTTTTTACTGTTAGACATAATGCTTGAAATTTATTCAGTTTTTGATTAGAATTATAAATTCTTTAATATATATTACTTGCATTCACTAAAAACTTTTTTCTCTTGAAAAAGTACGAAAACTTTGTTGCGCTTTTTATTTTAACTATTGTTTTATTGAAAACATTGCATGTCAATTTATTTTGTTAGTATAATAAAATGAAACGGTTTTTTAATAAACTAAAACTTTGGGCTCACTATTGCTTAATAAATATTCAAGTAAATAAACTTATTTTGAGAAAAAATATATAATAATAAAAGTTATTATCAAGTTAAAAGCTGTTTTAACATAATTGTTAGATTGCTAAAATAAAAATAATATTTTTAGAATAATTGAAATTTTTTTCTCACATTAGAAGAATAGCAGTAGTTTACAACTTTATACTATATTTCATATATAAACAAAAAACATTCTAGTATTTTTAAATTATGATTTCTTAAAAAAACTATTAAAAAATTGGTGTTATTATTTGACTTGTCACAACAAAGTTTGTAAACAAAGTAGTAAAAGAGTTAAAAATTTTTGGTTACCTAAATTAAAAATAAAAAATCAATAAAAACAAAAAATTGTGTGATTTTATAAACTTATACTACTGTAGCAATTTTATTACTTTATGATTAACTTAAAGTTGTTTTGCTTTGAAAATATTAAATACTTTAGTGTGTTGATTTATGAATAAAAAGCTTAAAATTTTAAGAATAAACTTAATCTGAGCATACTGAAAAATATAAAACAGTACTTCGCAAAATTTGCACATACACAATAATATTCATAAAAACTAATTTCTATAGAGGAAAAAAAATAATTAACGATTAAAATGTTCAATAAATATTTATGTTTTCTATCTTATCTAATTTTCTATACACTTATGATAATTTTAGGCCCTTTTTAGTTTTTGTATAACATTAAGAAAACAGTTAAGTATTACTACAAACATGTTGTATACAAAATTAAACTATTAAGTAAATTAGTGTACATATATTTTTATTCAGTGATCTTTTAAGCACAGTTTTAGAAATAAAGAACCACTAATTTCAAGTTTTACTATGTTGATTTGACCAGATACATCCATAAAAATATTTTCTAATAAAACTTAAGGTTGATAATACATAATAAACATAAGTAATTAGAGAAAGCGAAAAAAAATAAAAAATCATTTATAAATATCTAAATATACCCTGACTAAAAATTTGCAAGATTAAGACTCAAACCAGTATTAAGTTAATCTGATAATCCTTTTGTAATACTGATACAGTAAGGTTGTTGACTAATTTTAAATCATATTAGCTTAATAAAAAATTATTAAATTAGTTTCAAAAGTTAGCAATAAAATATACTTTAATAACTTTAAAAACTAAATTTAACTATGTCTTAAAATAACTTGAATTGATTATCCAGAAAATATTATTTAAAATAAAAATTACTTTGAAACATATTTTATACTTTTAAGCAATAATTAAAAATCATAATCTAATTTTCAACCAGTTAACTATGTTTTCTATAAATTGTTTTGGAGTATCATTAATTTCTAATAGTAGGCAGTGTTTTGCTTCATCAAATTCAATGAGAATTTTGTCATTGCTTGGAGATATCTCAATTAAACTTTTAGAACCAGAAATACTACAAACCTGATCTGAAGTTCCATGCATAATAAGAATAGAAGTTTTAGTTTTATCAAAACAAGACTGAGCCTTAACAGCCATCAGATATATTTGATATGCGCATCTCAAACGAACGGGCCCAGAATAAATTAAAGGATCATTTAAATACTTTTTTAGTTTAGCTTGATCTCTTGAAGCTAAACTATGATCAGGATATGACACAGGTATCCTAGGAAGAATATTGCTGGCATATTTCAACAAAGAAGTAGTCAAAGGTGTAAATTTAGAGTTTGGAACCAGCATTGGCGAAGATAAAATTATACCTTTGAATAATTTAGGCATCTTGTTGTGAAGAATAACTGCTAGACTACCTCCCATAGAGTTTCCAAATAAATACATTGGAAGTTCTGAATGATCTGAAGCTATGAGTTTTGCATGTTGATATGCATCAGCAACAAGTTGGTTGTAGTCAACAATATCACCAAAGTTTCCTGGATTTTCACCAAAAGAAAAGTGATCATGGGAAAACACCAGCAACCCTAATTTGCTTAACTGCTTTGCAAGAGAGTCAAAAACCATTGAATGTTCACCGTATCCATGCAATAACATTAAAAGCCCTTTTACTTCATTTGGGTACCAGTATTTACAAAATATTGGGTTGTTAGATGAATTTATAAAATATTCCACGTTTTTAAAACTTTTACCACTTCTAGTCATAATTTTATCCATTAGTATTTCTTCTTTTGGCTTCCCAGAAAAAATTCTAGTCGAATATACTAAGTTTATCTTATATAACCTCAGATTGTAGAGAAATTTCATCACTATAACAAAGTTTTATTGTACAAGATTATATTTAAACTTAGTATACTTACAGTAAAACAACAATAAAAGTTATATAGAAAAAAAAACTTTAAGCAATATTTAAGTTTTGAAACCTGAAAATGCTAAACTTCATTAACAAACTTTATTGTATGTTGAAAAAAAGTAATCAATTTGTGTTTACTGTGTTAAAACAATTAAACTATTTCTTGGGAGTTTTTATTTTTATTTTAAAAGTTTATCTCAACTTTTTTGTAACATTAATTTTTTATTAACTTATTAAAATTAATGATAAGTTATAACATCTTTTTACAAAACTTTAATTAGAAGTTTTTTTAAGTGAATCTAAATAAGGTTCTTAAAATATATCTTTATTTTAAGCTTCGTACCACTTAAAATATAGATAAATAACTGTAGGTGTTGCTGACTGTAGGTTAGAGCAAGGGGTAGGCGACATTGAAAAAATTTTAAGTAATTTAATATAATTTTGTTTTCAAATAAAAAAACTACTTTAAAATTTCATACAATCTATCAGCTAAGTTCTTTTAGTCCTAAATACTACTAAAAAATATGTCATTTAAACACAGTAAAATCATTTATTTTTTGACCTTCCAACCCCTTGTATGCTACTATCTCTTTCTATAAAAAATAATAACTATACTAGATAAAGAAAAAAACATTTTGAAAGTAACATTACATTTTATCACTCTTTATGTCTAAAACATTTTTTTTTGTTATTTCATTTATATATTAATAAACAAAAAAAAAAAAAAAAACTAATTTGATATTGACCATTTTTAAAACCACTGTCTGTTCATGTTCAAGTTGTATTCAAATGGCAACTGTTTTATTTAGAGTTTTTTCCAGGTTTTCTGATTAACTTTCAGGTTGTCAAAAATACAAGCTTTCTTGTTTCTTTTAAGTAAAAAGTTTAATTTATGTTAAAAATGTATTTAAACTGCAGAAAAAATACTGTAATGCTACTTTAAATTTGTTTTATTTTAAACATAAAATCAAATGATGGTTCCAAAATCTTTAAGCTTATTGCATACTTTAGTTCAAATCGATTTCGGACAACAGTCCTTCTTCAGTGAACTTTAAACTAACAGAAATAAATATATAGATATATAAAAGAAATAGATAATAGAAAACTTATAAAACCAATAATTTTACAACAACCGATTTTTATAGGATAGTTTTACTAAGAATAATTTTTGTTTCAGAATAGTTTTTAATCGTTTGTTTATTTGATAAAATTTTCACTTTAAAATCAATATATAAGGAAAAATTATTTGCTGTTAAAATAATTAAATTAAATTCTTTATTTAATTTTTGTATTAGGTTTTGCTTCAAAATAGTTATTTTTATTCATTGATAACACTATTTCTTTATGATAAGAAGTTTGTAAGATACAGTTTTTTATTAATATAGGTGTTTGTACTTACTTTAAGTTTTGTTCGGGAAAAGTTTTTATTGTTATTCAACCGATAGCAGTAACTATTTATTAACAATAACTTACATCAAACAGTTCCTTACTAAGATAATTTTTAATTTAAAGTTTATATCGGTAAAGTGTTTGTTTTTGTATTCATTTCATTTGGATTTACTTTTACATACAAAATTATCATTATAATGTAAAAAATCTGCTAGCTTTTCAAAATTTGGTTTTATACACAGTTTTGAATTACTACGTCACAGTATGTTTTTTCATTTTTATTTAATAAGTTGCATGAATGTCTTTTATTTCTGTTAGTTTAAAGTTCACTGAAGAAGGACTGTTGTCCGAAATCGATTTGAATTAAAGTATGCAATAAACTTGTAGATTTTTTAAACCATTGTTTGATTTTTTGTAACTATTGATGCAGGGAAAAAGTCACAAGTAAAAACAACTGACTGTGTCCTGGACCTATTTGAGATCTATATATAAATCTTGTTTTATTTTAAACGAAATGTATTTATATAATGTAATTTATTTGTGTCTTTTTATCTAACCTAAAACTGTTTATTTTTCTGAATTTCTTCTAGACTTTGTAAACTTATTACTGAAGTTTAAAATACAATTATTTTGGTAAATTTTTAATATATTAAAATTAAGTTAAAAAACAGTCTTCAATAGTATAAAAATGTTGTGAAAATACTATAAAGCTACTTTAAATGTGTTTTTCAATGAAAAAAAAAGAACTAAGTTTATTTTATCTTTATGATAGGTTTTTCCGTAGCTTATCAAAATTTTGTTACTTAAAATGTCAAAATAGTTAAAATTTCCAGATTTTAAAGATTTTTTAGTGATTGTTGGTCATAATTCAAAATTTTTTCTAGGATCCATATTTTTACATGCTTAATTGTTCAAAAAATTTTGTCTGTTAATTATTTTGTTTAATACTCCATCTCTACTACTACATCCAACTAATAAGTTTTTTTTTTAAGTACCAAATTCCAAGAATCGTAATTACCTTAGATCAAGGGCCAGCAGGTCAATAAAGGAAAGTTTTTTATGTGCTTTAAAAACATATTTAAAGATAACATTTTTGAACAAAAAATATTTAGGTGAAAGAGTATCCTTTAAAGATAACACTAAAACTTAATTTTTGTTTGTTGAGAAAATTAATGTATTAAACTAGTTAAAAAACTAAAATTTAATGAGTCCCCCGGGCTGCAGTTTGCTGACCCCTGTCTTAGAACGAGCATAAAGTTAATTTTATAGGCAAATTTATAAATTAAAAAAAAAAACATAAAACTTTAATGTCAATTATTTTCCTTATCTTAAAAGCTATCTAAAATTTTTTTTTTTATTTCAGAGAACGCACCTTTGTCTTTAATTTAAAAAAAAAAACTTGGTTTGGGGTTTGAATTATTTCATGGGGTCCCTCAAAAAATAAAGGTATTTTTTTTTTTTTTCATTTATATGGTATTACAACCAAAAATAAATATTTTTTTATTTTATTTTTTATTTTTTTCCCTTAGTTTGCATGTTATTTAAACTCCTAAATGTTTATTTTATAAATAATATTAATATCTTTTACGATTTGGCCCTAAAGCAAAATGATGTATATTACACTATCATTTGCCTTGGCCATTTCCTAGATAAAAAAATGATATAAGGAAAAAAAAAATAATAAGAAAGTGAATTACAACAACTTTAATTTAACTAAAATAATTAAAATTTAAAATAATTTTATTTTATGGGGTCCCTCCAAAAATAAAGGTTTTTTTTTTTTTTCATTTATATGGTAATACAACCAAAAATAAATATTTTTGGTTGTAATACCATAAATTTGAAAAAAAAAATCTTTACTTTTTGAGAGACCCCATGAAATAATTCAAACCCCAAACCAAGTTTTTTTTTTTTAATTAAAGACAAAGGTGCGTTCTCTAAAATAAAAATTTTTTAGATAGCTTTTAAGATAAGAAAAATAATTGACATTAAAGTTTTATGTTTTTTTTTTAATTTATAAATTTGCCTATAAAATTAACTTTATGCTCGTTGTCTTAGATGATGTTGCACCATGTCGCAGATGATGTCGATTTAAGCTGAAATTACATTTATATTCAATTAATTTAGACTTTTAAAAGTTATTATCATAATTTTAGAATGTGCATTTAACAAAATAAATATATCAAGGTACGCAACAATTTTTTTTTTACTACTAGGTTCAAAATAAAGCACACACTTATTCATGGTTGCCACTCAAAAAGCTGAGAAGAATTTCCTGACTTTTTCCTGACTTTTTACCAAAGTTTTCCTGACTTTTCTAAATCAAACTCTTAAATTAGACTTATTCTAAAATCAGGGTTCGTGCGCGAATTTTTTTTCATTTAGCCTGACTGGGACCTATTTAGCCTGAAATTTTTTAAAGTAGGGAAAATCCTCTTTAGAAGTCATTAGGTATTGGGGGTCTTAATTAGTACTATTGTAGTCTCCGAATTCAACCAGCTTTATCTCAAAAATATTTTGAGCATTAAAAATCTGCAAAAAGCAACTCATAGCTTAGTTACAACTCAATAAAATAAGACTAAATTGTGAAAAAGGTGATTGACCCCCCCCCCCCCCTATGCCCTTAACATAACAAATTCAGTGATAAATTTAAAAATAAGTGTTATATTTAATCTATTAATAGTGTAAAAATTTATTATATATTACTTAACACAATTGTTCAATTTGATTAAGCACTAAATAAAAATATTATAACCAAAAGATTTATTATAAAACAACGTGCATTGTCGTATTTTATTAAAATTTAAAATGAAACGCTTACACGAGTATAAAAATTCAACAAACAGCTAAGTTGTTGAACTAAACTGTAATGTATAAACTGTATTTTTTAGTCAAAAAAATAATGAAGATTCTTAAAATTTTCTTAGAGATTCAACAAAAGGTTTTAAGCATTTATTTTTACAAATACTGACTGATTTTGTCTTTACTAACTAAATCATTATTTAGAAATAAATTCACATCTTAATTTTTTGAACTGAAGCATTTGAACTGAAAAAAACTGGGAAGAAAAAAATTTTAAATAAAAAAACTGATTTAGCCTGACGTTTTTCAACTTTTTTCAAAAAAACTGATTTAGCCTGACTTAGCCTGATTTAGCCTGACGCGCACGAACCCTGTAAAATACATAATCTAACACTTAAAACTATATAAAACTTCCAATCTAACTTTAATACAGGTTGAAAACAATAGTTTTTTGCTTAATTCTATCATCAAACTTCCAGTACACCACTTAAACCATCTGTGTATGATTTGATGTTTGTAATAAACAGCTCTATCAGTAAAATTCTTATATTTTTACCTTATAAACACAGCTTGTCTGAAAAACGAAACAATTTTTTAGCAAATCCTAGCATAAATGTATCTAGATAAACAAACGACATATAAGGAACTTTTACAATTAAAACCTTGAATTAATAACGAACTTTCACAACTAAAATCTTAAAACAATAACAAGTTTTTACAGTTGAAACCTTAAAACAATAAAGAACACAATTTTTTAGAATTTCCTAGTATAAATGTATCTAAATGAACGAAACGACATATAAGGAACTTTTACAATTAAAACCTTAAATTAATAAGGAACTTTCACAACTCAAACCTTAAAACAATAACGAACTTTTACAGTTAAAACATAAAAACAATAAAAAATTAATCAAATACTGTTTTTTTAAATTTATGTACTAAAATTTATTTTCTCCGTTTTTTTATTAGCACTTCAACCTCTTCATCTAATGAAGTCATGGTTTCCTTCATCTGGTCTGCATTCCGCTTCATTTTCTTGGCAGTTAAAATCATTTCCCTCATTTTATTTAAATCACTCTCATCTGCTGCCGCTACACTTGTTGAAGAGAATCTTTTCTCTAAATCAAGCCACAACTTGTGGGCTTCATTTCTTTTTTTTTGGCACTCATTTATTTTTACCTCCAATTTTGCTGCCTCTGATTCCTCCTCATCTTCCATTTTTCACGCCTTTGTTCTTTTAAAAATGCTTGATATCTGATAAAAAAAATCTATATTAAAAGTATACTTAAACGAATTCTAATTATAAAATATTACTCTAACACCAAAACACAACACTCTAAAATATACAACATACCTTGATCTTGCGGTGGCTACCGACATCTGCATATCTTTTGAGACGTTTACTTGATATAGTTCTAGTTTGTAAGCATACATGTAGTGTTTAATTCTTCTTCTTGATATAATACTTTCTTCTTTCATGTTTTCTTCAAGCAGAGCTTTATTAATGCTAAACCCTCGTTCAACCTACGCCTGTCCATTGTGCAAAACAAACAATGATTGCAGTAGTTTTCCGAGAGAAGATTTGGTACAAACTCCCAATGTTTCAAAGTAAAACTGATCCAAACGATCTTGACTTCACTTGAAACTTTTAAACTTTAATACATTAATTGGGCAATTTATCAAAGTTCTAAAAATGATCGATGCTTTCATCACCTTCAGTGTTGGAGCACATTTTTTGTTTCGTTAAGGTGTGGACAATACTGACAAAACGCTTAACCAGAACTGTGACTCCTAATTTGTCTAGGTTATGAGGATTTAGGGATGACACATCTTTAATAAATGTAGTTCCAATAGCCATTCTGCTTCAGAGACTTTCAACGGCTTTTTTAATAAATACTCTACATTCTTTATTAAAATTTAAGATCTTTTGTTCCTCAACTAGGTCTTTTTTCCTTAAATTTGAAAGCAAATTGGTTGCTGCACAACCAAGATCAAGGGCAGGTTTCAGGAAAGCTTGATCATTTAATTCAATCTTGAATAACTTGGGAAGGCTGAGGTTCGAAACTACCCCGTCTTTCATAAAGATACATAGCAGTTTAATTACCAAGCACGAAATGTCCTCATGCATAAAAGCAACAACAGGCTGGGTACTCTGGTATAGAGTTAAAAAAGGTTGCATGAGAGATGCTACATAACTAAAGAAATGTATCTTTACTAAGATAAGATAATCAGCCACTGCATCCCTTACGACTCGGTAACATCTGCTGTCAGGACATTTACTCTTTGGACCTAACTGCCAAACTTGAAATTTTTTTTAATGTTTGGCCAAATTTCGATTGCATGATCAGCCACTATCTTATCGCAAGCCAACGAGTTTTACAAAACGAAAAAGGAAAAAGTTTGCTACCGGTTATTGACTTGTAGTCCGTTCTCCGTCCTCCAGCTTTTTTAAAATGTTTATAAAGACTTTTAAAAACGTCATCCAGCTTCCAGTTGGTAGCGTCAGCTCCAAGCTCAAAAGCTCTATGAGCAATGTGGAGACTGCAGCTACCAATGTTTATAAGCTCACTCAGGTCCTTTTCTTTCCTATAATTCCTTATTTTTCTATACATGGACCAATTTGAATTTGGTCCGTCCATTCTTATCTGGGCCAGTTTTGATTCATCTAAAGGCTGTAAAGCTGAAAGAAGGCTTTCTTTGAGGTCCTCAGCGGTGGTATGACCCAAAAACTTTGTAGTTAAGTATTGTGAAACCACTCTGTTGTTAAACATGTATCGAACCACAATATCCATTTGGGTCTTATTGATAATGTCATTGTAGCTTTCATCAAAAGATACACTGTACCACCTGGATTTTTTAATTGCTTCCAGCAATATGTTTTCAAAATATGGTCCGAGGCCAAAATTTATCATGTATGATAATTTTGTTCGGGCCATCTGACATGACTGTGCTATTGCACTGTCAGGAAACATCTTTTTGTTCAGCTCCGCCAGTTTGTTACACAAACTGCCTGAGTAATTGTGCTTGACAGTGTGTAATACCCATAAAATTTCAGCGGTTGTGGTTTGTGACTTACTTACCAAACCTATTGATGGGCTTACACCACTGCTCTCACAACTTGTTACTCTGCCGCTGCTCTCACAACTTACACAACTGGAGCTTGATCCAGCATTGTAGAAAAATGATTGGATTCGATGAGCTCCTGGTCTTTTATTTTTATGTCCAGCTCCATTCATATGTACAGTGAGTGCTTTTCTTCCCATATTTGACAGTGACAGAGTACATGAACACCACTTGCATTTAAAATTCTTTTTATCATCATCATCTTTAATGAGCCATTCAGAAAAATCTTTTTCAGAAAGCCAAGAATTCTTGAAATATGTAAACTTTGGCATAATTAAAATATAAAAAAACAATTAAATACTGATCTGAAAAAAATAACAATGGTTAGTCTGAGTTTAAAAACCCAATACATAAAGTAATAGTTTTCTGTACAAATAATTATAATCTAACACCTTAATACGAAAAATAAATTTACTCTCTATCAGTAATAAGCTATTTATTTAACTAAAAAAGTAAACTTTAGTCAGATTTAGCATATAAGTTGTACAATAAATCTAGTAATAAAAATTTAGCTTATAAGTTAAAAATATCTAGTAGTAAAAAGTATTTACTTAAAACATGTTTTACTTATATAAATTGTTCACTTAGTTTAATAAAATACTACCCAAACTATTTAATGTAAAATCCTTAAATAAAAAATAAAAAAGAATATACTTAAGTGACTGTAAAAAAAGACATAAAAAAGTAAACTATATATCTGTTGTATAAAATATTTCCTCTTATCATTTAGTATAAAATTTGTAACAAATAAATATACTCTTATTTACTTTAAAAACTTGAGTTACTCTACTAAAAATACAAATAATAAGTAAATTTAATCTTGGCATATACCTCTTTTACAACTTATTTAATAAATTTAAACAAATTTGAAAAAATTATAAAGAGGTAAAGTATACACATTAACTTGTTACATCAAATACTAAACTAACTGCTTAGTTATAAAGAACTCAATTGTTTACTTGAACAAAAAACTCTTTGATTCTAAAATTATGCTAGATAAACTTTTGTGTATATATCACAGTTTCACTATGGAAGTGTCCTTGCTACAGATCATAAGTACTAAAAAGCTTATAAAATCTGCTTGTTCAAGTAGGGTACTTGTTCAATATGTTATTAGAAGATTTTTGCAGTATTATAAAGGATATTTTACTAATTTATACCAGCTGAAGGCATTGGAAATAAAACTAAATATTTTTGTAAATTTTTAGGAAAATTTTGGAATTTTTTTCTGACTTTAAAGGACTTTTAATTAACTTTTACCACTTAAAGGCTTTGGAAAACAAGGAATTTCGTAAATTTAAACAGACAAAATCTGACTTTTTTATTTTTATTTTATCAAATTTCCTGACTTTTCCTGACTTTTTTCAAAACCCCCCATTTTTTCCTGACTTTTCCTGACTTTTGTAATTTTTTTTAATTTTTCCTGACTTTTCCTGACCGAGTGGCAACCCTGCTTATTTATTATATTTAGTGGTGTTTTAATAACTTTATTAAAATTAAATAACTACAACTATTTACAGATCAAGATGAAGACAAGCTTTTTAGAGCAAAGATATAATACTATAACTTCTGGTGACATTTCAACCACGCTTGACATTTTATCTTCATGCAAAAATTTATTGTAACATAAATAGAAATTCTCACTATGAAAGTTTGTACTTAATTCAAGCTAAAGTAATAATGAAAAAAAAAATCTAAAAACTTAAATAACATATTATTATTTACATAAAATGTACTTATCTAACACGTAAGTAAATAAACTAAAAAAAATAAAACAAACAAACTTTCTTAATAAAACAACTTTTGAATGAATTTAAAAAAAGATCACTAACTAATATCATGAACTATACAAGTTAAGTTAAATTTTTTCAAACCTTTACAAAAAATATCAAAAAACACTTGTATTATGACATTAGCTGCAATAAAAAAATATCACCACATAATTAGTTTATCTATATTTAGTTGAATAATATGCATTGAAAAAGTCAACTTGAAAAGAAGTTGAACCTGACAAATAATTTAAAAATATATTGCATTTAAATTTATTTATTCTTTGGTAATAGTTGACTAAGACTTTATCCGTTTTTAATATGATAAATATTTTTTTTAGAAAAACTAAGATATGTAAATAAATTACCTATCAACAAAGTAATGTTAAATTAAGATTAAAAAAAAATAAATATGGCAGATAAATATCAGGGTTCGTGCGCGAAATTTTTTTCATTTAGCCTGACTGAGAACAATTAAGCCTGAAATTTTTTCAAAGTAAGGAAAATCCCCTTTAGAAGTCAATTTAGGTATTGGTAACTACTTGATTACTACTATTGTAGTCTCTGACTTCAACCAGCTTTATCTCAAAATTATTTTGAGCATTAAAAATCTGCAAAAAGCAACTCATAGCTTAGTTACCACTCAATAAAATAAGACTAAATTGTAAAAAAGGTGATTTAACCCCCCTATACCCCGTGCATTGCCGTGTTTTATTAAAATTTAAAATAAAACGCTTACACGAGTATAAGTATTAAAATAAGCAAACATGTTTATTATATTATTTTGACTAATACTTAAAATTGAAACACAATTATATATACTAAACTCTAAATAAATACAGTGATTGTTGACGTCGTATCGGATTTAAAAAGCTTTCACTTAAATAAAAAAAACCCTTAATGTTTTGTTCTTGTAAAGAAAAATTAATTGTACCTAAAATTTGTACTCCCACAAAACTTAGTACTTATATCTTAAAGCTTAGTTTTATTGTTGTGAATGTCTCTAATAACTTTAAACAAACAGTAAAACAAATGAATAAACTGCTTAGAGTTTTAATCTAAAAAGTATTTGGTATAATGCCTTTAAATTAGAAATTAAAACAGTTCAACTAACTAAGCTCTGAAAAACAAAGCTGACGTAAACAAATTCAAACAAACAGCTAAGTTGTTGAACTAAACTGTAATGTTTAAACTGTATTTTTTTATGAAGTTTCATAATTATGACGTATATAATCTACTCAAAATAAAATAATGAAGATTCTTAAACTTTTTTACAGATTCAACAAAAAGTCTTAAGCATTTATATTTACAAATACTGACTAATTTTGTCTTTAATAACTAAATCTTTGTTTAGAAATATATTCACATTTCAATTTGATCTTAAAAAGATTTCTCTTTTTTGTTAATCAAAAATTTTCAAGCATTTGAACTGAGAAAAACTGAGATTCTCAAAACTTGAAATAAAAAAACTGATTTAGCCTGACGCGCACGAACCCTGAAATATTAAAGTGATGAATTTTTTTTACTAATTTTAGTTTTATTTAAAAGCAAACACTAACGGGAAGGATTACAACTCTTAATAAAATTAGATACTTTCATATACTTGTAGAGATAATAAAACAGGATAATCAAAAACTTTTGTTAAATAAAGCACATATATTGTGCGCGCAAAAACGTATAGGGATAAAAAACAATTTAATCTTTATTTTTTGTTTTAATAAGCATAAATATTGCGTCTGTTTGTAGACATGGAATAACAAGTAATCAAAAACTTTAATCAAATTACGCTTTAGTTTTAAAGGAAAACTGACTATTTTAGATTCATTTAAGCAAGTAAACTTTTTTGATGTTCTTAATCAAATTATTATAGGCAAAATAATCACGTGTTGATTTTGTTTTTTAATCCCAGCTTGAATCATAATACAAGCGTGTTTTGTTATAAATTCCTTATTGTTCTTTTTAACATGTTATTTCTTTTCACAATTAAATCGGTAGAATTATAAAACGCATTAATTCATGTATTTAGTACACTTTTTATAAAAATTTAACTTAATTTATATAGTTTATAATATTAGTTGGTGTTCCTTTTTAAATTCATTAATAAAACGGTTTATTAAGTAAGTAAGTTTGTTTGTTTTAGTTTGTTTACTTATGTGTTAGATAATAATGCATCAAATAATAAGACATATGCAATTATAGTTACCCAAGTTACGAACTTGTTTTGTTTTAACTTTATTTTAAAACAAACACAACCTTTCATAGTAAGAATTTAATGCATACCTTACGCGGGTGACTACTTCTAAAAGTTCGTAGCTTATCAATGTATTTATTTTGTTAAAAGTACTATATAAAATTTTAGTTTAGTTAGACCTGAAATTTAATAAATATGAATATAACTTCAGTTTGATATTGGTGCAACATGATCCTGGTTAAATATATTGTTAAATATTTTAGTTTATAACAAATAGACTTAATTCTTATTATGTATTTATACACCTTGTTTAAAACAAAGTATCTAAGATTAAACATCTTTGACTGAAAACATTGATATTTAGCCTAAAATTATGGTTAAAAAAGACATAAATACAATATAATTTCAGCTTGATATTGGTGCGACATTGTCCTAGGTAATTACTTACTTTCAAGGTTGTTATTTTTAAAAATTTAAAATTCCAGGCTATTCCAGTAAAAAACTACCCTGTTTAATTCAAATTTCAACTTTTTTAACTGATAAGCTGTTAATGAAGCTAGGTAACATATACTAAACTTTATAAAAATAAGTTTTGTACACTATTTACTTAACTTTTTCAAATTCAGAACTCTTATTGATTTATTATAAAAGCATAATTTTAATAACTGATTATGTTTTAGGAATGAAGACATGACAACAACTATACTAAATACACTAAACAAAATATTTTGAGGCTCATAAATTTGGTCAACATGCGATCACTGCATGTGCCCAAAATACATGTGTGTGGAATACAATGATCTTTATTTCAGTTTAACTCAATCTGCTTTTATCATAAGGGTGAGCATACTGCCACTACAAAATAATAAAATCCATATTTGCTAATACTCAGTTGTGAACTTCATTGTTTTGTAAGGGTAGCCCGCACAGCCTCAGTAAAATCAAATTGTTCAAAACATATAAATTGTACACGCAAGCTTATATTAAACACTCATAACATTAAAGAGTTTTTTGGTAAAAAAAACACCAGTCTCAAACTCTACCCCTTGCAACAATAAATTTTTTCTGGGGGTATTGGAATTATAAAGAGTAATGGAATTTAAAACACAAAAATTATCAAAAATTATGGGTAATTTCCTAGGATGATTTCGCACCAATACAAAGCGAAAATATTTTACACTTTCTAATTTTACATTCTGATAAGACAAGTACAGAGTTGAAAAGCTCTATATCTAAACTATACCTTAATCATTGAGACTTTAAGGTGAATAAAATGAATTTTTGATTAAAAAAAGCTACCGATCAAGGGTAAGGGTTAGGGGTAACTGTGATAGTTAAGATAAAAATAACTAATATAAATTATTTTACAAAACAAAACTGAAAGGTAAATTAATTAAAAATCAAAACAAACTACCAATCGAGAATAAGGGTTAGGGTAGCAGTGATAGTAAAATAATAAACTAATAAAAAATATTATAAAAATAAAAAAAAATAAAAATAAAAGCTACCAATCAGGAGTAAAGGTTAATGGTAACAGTGAAAAAAAAAACTATTAAACAAAAGTTTATTGTCCAAATTTGTGATTGAGATCTTAATTGGCTAAGATTTTTTCTGGCTAAGATTCAAAAAAAGACTGAAAACGTTCTGCTTGATTAACTTCATCGCGGCTAATGTTGGCTAAAGTAAAAACTGGCTAATGTTGGCTAAAGTAAAACTTGGCTAAGATTTTTTTCTGGCTAAGATTCAAAAAAATTAATAAAAAGCTAAAGTAACAATAAAAAGGCTTACAAACTGATGAAAAAATAAAAGCAAAAAACATAAATAAAAAAACTCAGTTTTAACTAATTTAAAACTCGAACTAAAAAAATTAAATCATAACAATTTAAAAAAAATCTAAACAAAAAAACTTAAGTTTTTAAACCTTATTAAATATAAATACTGTTGATGGTTATTATTTATTAAACTAAAAAAAGCTTTGAGAAAAGTCATATCACTATTGACGATTTTAAAAATAGTAATAATAAAAGTAAAGTATTTTACGAAGTACCTTTTATACATTAAATATCTATTATTAAAACTTCGCGAGTAATTGTTTTAAGAACCTTGTATATTAGGCAATCGAGTCATACACTATTGATGAATTTGAAAATAGTATTAAAAAAAGTAAAGTACTTTACAAAGTACCTCTTATACACGAAAAATCTAATATTAAAACTTCGCGATATCTGTAAAAGTATATGTTTTAGAGCATAAAACTGTTCTTGCATGTAGAGTTTAAAAAGTAAGAACTTTATACAAATTACTATTTTAAGATAATAAAGTTTTTTTTTCTAAAATTTAATAGGTTAATTATATCAAAGTAAAAATAATAAAAATAATTTGTTTCCATACGCCATTTTTTATAAATTAAGCTATATATATTTGTATCCTTTGTTTGATATAAACGTTTATTACCTAAATTTTATAAGTTAAGGTTTTAAATCTCTTTATATCTTGTATAACTGAACACATAATTTAGTTTCTAAACAACTTAACAACTATTTTAAGTAAACATTAAAACTTTTGAAAAAATATATATAACTGTTACATAAATTTAAATTACATTATTTAATCAGTACAGCCGTTGACATCCTTAAATTTAAATTCGACGAATTTCATTAAAATTTAATCGCGGGCATATTTTATTTAAAGTATTTTAAAACATTTATGAAGCGATTTTGTAAAATATGTTATTAAAATTACTTTTGTTACATGAATAATCTGCGTTTAAAACTTAGTACTGTATTAAAAAGAATTTGTTAAAGAACTAAACACTGTCCTTGCCTTTATCATAACTTCCACAGTTATACTTGAAATCTTGTTAAACTATGTAAAATCGTTCTTAAATGTTATCTAACTTTACCAAAGAAACAAAATGTTTTCATATGTTGTACTTAAATATAGTTATTTATAGTCTTTTTAAAATTACCTTTTTTACGTGAATGATCTGCTATTAAACTTAGCGCTGTAACAAAAAGCATATATTTAAGAACTTAACACTTTTTTCTAGGGCTCATAACTTCTATGTTTTTACTTGAAATCTTGTCAAACTTTGTAAAATTGTTTTTAAATGTTAACAAAACGACCCATTTAAACAAAATTTGTATATATATTGTACTTATAAAGTTATAGTCTTTTTAAAATTACCTTTTTTACGTGAATGATCTGCGTTTAAACTTAGCGCTGTAACAAAAAGCATATATTTAAGAACTTAACACTTTTTTTCTAGGGCTCATAACTTCTATGTTTTTACTTGAAATCTTGTCAAACTTTGTAAAATTGTTTTTAAATGTTAACATAACGACCCATTTAAACAAAATTTGTATATATATTGTACTTAAAAAGTTATAGTCTTTTTAAAATTACCTTTTTTACGTGAATGATCTACTATTAGCTTAGCGATGTAACAAAAAGCATATATTTAAGAACTTAACACTTTTTTCTAGGGCTCATAACTTCTATGTTTTTACTTGAAATCTTGTCAAACTTTGTAAAATTGTTTTTAAATGTTAACAAAACGACCCATTTAAACAAAATTTGTATATATATTGTACTTAAAAAGTTATAGTCTTTTTAAAATTACCTTTTTTACGTGAATGATCTACTATTAAACTTAGCGCTGTAGCAAAAAGCATATATTTAATAACTTAACACTTTTTTTCTAGGGCTCATAACTTCTATGTTTTTACTTGAAATTATGTCAAACTTTGTAAAATTGTTTTTAAATGTTAACAAAACGACCCATTTAAACAAAATTTGTATATATATTGTACTTAAAATGTTATAGTCTTTTTAAAATTACCTTTTTTACGTGAATGATCTGCTATTAAACTTAGCGCTGTAACAAAAAGCATATATTTAAGAACTTAACACTTTTTTCTAGGGCTCATAACTTCTATGTTTTTACTTGAAATCTTGTCAAACTTTGTAAAATTGTTTTTAAATGTTAACAAAACGACCCATTTAAACAAAATTTGTATATATATTGTACTTAAAATGTTATAGTCTTTTTAAAATTACCTTTTTTACGTGAATGATCTACTATTAGCTTAGCGATGTAACAAAAAGCATATATTTAAGAACTTAACACTTTTTTTCTAGGTCTCATAACTTCTATGTTTTTACTTGAAATCTTGTCAAGCTTTGTAAAATTGTTTTTAAATGTTAACAAAACGACCCATTTAAACGAAATTTGTATATATATTGTACTTAAAAAGTTATAGTCTTTTTAAAATTGCCTTTTTTACGTGAATGATCTGCTATTAAACTTAGCGCTGTAACAAAAAGCATATATTTAAGAACTTAACACTTTGTTTCTAGGGTTGATAACTTCTATGTTTTTACTTGAAATCTTGTCAAACTTTGTAAAATTGTTTTTAAATGTTAACAAAACGACCCATTTAAACGAAATTTGTATATATATTGTACTTAAAAAGTTATAGTCTTTTTAAAATTACCTTTTTTACGTGAATGATCTACTATTAGCTTAGCGATGTAACAAAAAGCATATATTTAAGAACTTAACACTTTGTTTCTAGGGTTCATAACTTCTATGTTTTTACTTGAAATCTTGTCAAACTTTGTAAAATTGTTTTTAAATGTTAACAAAACGACCCATTTAAACAAAATTTGTATATATATTGTACTTAAAAAGTTATAGTCTTTTTAAAATTACCTTTTTTACGTGAAAGATCTACTATTAGCTTAGCGATGTAACAAAAAGCATATATTTAAGAACTTAACACTTTGTTTCTAGGGTTCATAACTTCTATGTTTTTACTTGAAATCTTGTCAAACTTTGTAAAATTGATTTTAAATGTTAACAAAACGACCCATTTAAACGAAATTTGTATATATATTGTACTTAAAAAGTCATAGTCTTTTTAAAATTACCTTTTTTACGTGAATGATCTGCTATTAAACTTAGCGCTGTAACAAAAAGCATATATTTAAGAACTTAACACTTTGTTTCTAGGGTTGATAACTTCTATGTTTTTACTTGAAATCTTGTCAAACTTTGTAAAATTGTTTTTAAATGTTAACAAAACGACCCATTTAAACGAAATTTGTATATATATTGTACTTAAAAAGTTATAGTCTTTTTAAAATTACCTTTTTTACGTGAAAGATCTACTATTAGCTTAGCGATGTAACAAAAAGCATATATTTAAGAACTTAACACTTTGTTTCTAGGGTTCATAACTTCTATGTTTTTACTTGAAATCTTGTCAAACTTTGTAAAATTGTTTTTAAATGTTAACAAAACGACCCATTTAAACGAAATTTGTATATATATTGTACTTAAAAAGTTATAGTCTTTTTAAAATTACCTTTTTTACGTGAATGATCTGCTATTAAACTTAGCGCTGTAACAAAAAGCATATATTTAAGAACTTAACACTTTTTTCTAGGGCTCATAACTTCTATGTTTTTACTTGAAATCTTGTCAAACTTTGTAAAATTGTTTTTAAATGTTAACAAAACGACCCATTTAAACAAAGTTTGTATATATATTGTACTTAAAAAGTTATAGTCTTTTTAAAATTACCTTTTTAACGTGAATGATCTGCGTTCACAAAAGAAAAGCTTAAAAAGTATCCTTTTTCTGTTCTGCATGTTGATTCAATAATGGGCTTTTTCGATAAGCTGGATGACAAAAACTTGTCTTATTTAGTGGCATTATTTAGTGGTTAGTAAAATATTTATTGTAAGGCTAAATTATTTTCCTTGTTATAAATGTTTTTACTTAAATGTAGGAAAAGATGAATCAACAGTTGGTTTATCGACATCGAACAACTTCCCAGGACTTGTCGTAAGTAGCATGATTTCTCAACATTTAGACTAAAACAACTACAGCCAATGGTTAAACCTAATCAAAAGCGATTTGCAAAAATTTTCTTCAGGTTTCAATTTTGTTTCAATTAACTTTTCTATTAAAGATATTTTCTATACATCCGCTTTAAAAAGGCTTATATGTTTTTAAAACCTTTATAGAAGTTTCAATAAGACGTGTAGAATGTGACTGCTCAATACCAATCTTACACGCAGCATCAATTGCATTCAACGAAACCGGACTTAAAATATATTTGAATATGGCGTACCATATTTTAGATAATGAAGGTTTGTTATGCAACTAATACTAAATGTTATATATATATATATATGTTTGTATATGTGTTTTTTCATCTTGACAACAACTCTTTTAAAGAAAGAGAACAAAAAGAACTCTTTGAATCAATGATCAACAACACGATTCATTTATGTTGTTCACACGTTATGCATTCCATAAAAAGAAAGTGCGAAAGTATTGGTGCAAAAGACGAAGTCAAGTCATTCATCATGAAAATTTTTTGTCGAATGGTAACTTGCAAAAATTACGAAGTCATAAAGTTCATATTCAAACATTTTTGCATCGTCCTTTTAAGCTTAAGTAAGCGTGTTTAATTTTTTTTAATTTTATTACGTCATTTTAGGTGCGCAACTCTCATAGAATATGTTATTTTGAACCAAGATACTCGAGTTCAACAGGATCATTTTATTTAAACTAGCTATCTTAGATACGCACTTCTGTAAAAGCAGTTTATCAAAAGCGTGCTCAAACAATATATTACTGTGTATCTATATAACTTAACTTTAAACATATTTTTTAGTTAACCATTTTGTATTTTTTAGAAAAGACAGCTCAATTTAAAAATGCTATGACAGTGCTTGGATTCGTGGCAGAAAATAGGTTACAATATATGTTTCATTATTAATTGAGATTCTTAGCATTTAAGTTTGTAAATTTTATTTGCATTTTAAAAAGTTATGTGATTTTAAAAATATTGTTGTAGAGAGGGAGTTGAACCCTAGAAAAAAGTGTTAAGTTCTTAAATATATGCTTTTTGTTACAGCGCTAAGTTTAATAGCAGATCATTCACGTAAAAAAGGTAATTTTAAAAAGACTATAACTTTTTAAGTACAATATATATACAAATTTCGTTTAAATGCGTCGTTTTGTTAACATTTAAAAACAATTTTACAAAGTTTGACAAGATTGTAAAAACATAGAAGTTATGAACCCTAGAAAAAAGTGTTAAGTTCTTAAATATATGCTTTTTGTTACAGCGCTAAGTTTAATAGCAGATCATTCACGTAAAAAAGATAATTTTAAAAAGACTATAACTTTTTAAGTACAATATATATACAAATTTCGTTTAAATGGGTCGTTTTGTTAACATTTAAAAACAATTTTACAAAGTTTGACAAGATTTCAAGTAAAAACATAGAAGTTATGAGCCCTAGAAAAAAGTGTTAAGTTCTTAAATATATGCTTTTTGTTACAGCGCTAAGTTTAATAGCAGATCATTCACGTAAAAAAGGTAATTTTAAAAAGACTATAACTTTTTAAGTACAATATATATACAAATTTCGTTTAAATGGGTCGTTTTGTTAACATTTAAAAACAATTTTACAAAGTTTGACATAATTTCAAGTAAAAACATAGAAGTTATGAACCCTAGAAAAAAGTGTTAAGTTCTTAAATATATGCTTTTTGTTACAGCGCTAAGTTTAATAGCAGATCATTCACGTAAAAAAGGTAATTTTAAAAAGACTATAACTTTTTAAGTACAATATATATACAAATTTCGTTTAAATGGGTCGTTTTGTTAACATTTAAAAAAAATTTTACAAAGTTTGACAAGATTGTAAAAACATAGAAGTTATGAACCCTAGAAAAAAGTGTTAAGTTCTTAAATATATGCTTTTTGTTACAGCGCTAAGTTTAATAGCAGATCATTCACGTAAAAAAGATAATTTTAAAAAGACTATAACTTTTTAAGTACAATATATATACAAATTTCGTTTGAATGGGTCGTTTTGTTAACATTTAAAAACAATTTTACAAAGTTTGACAAGATTTCAAGTAAAAACATAGAAGTTATGAGCCCTAGAAAAAAGTGTTAAGTTCTTAAATATATGCTTTTTGTTACAGCGCTAAGTTTAATAGCAGATCATTCACGTAAAAAAGATAATTTAAAAAAGACTATAACTTTTTAAGTACAATATATATACAAATTTTGTTTAAATGGGTCGTTTTGTTAACATTTAAAATCAATTTTACAAAGTTTGACAAGATTTCAAGTAAAAACATAGAAGTTATGAGCCCTAGAAAAAAAGTGTTAAGTTCTTAAATATATGCTTTTTGTTACATCGCTAAGCTAATAGTAGATCATTCACGTAAAAAAGGTAATTTTAAAAAGACTATAACTTTTTAAGTACAATATATATAAAAATTTTGTTTAAATGGGTCGTTTTGTTAACATTTAAAAACAATTTTACAAAGTTTGACAAGATTTCAAGTAAAAACATAGAAGTTATGAGCCCTAGAAAAAAAGTGTTAAGTTTTTAAATATATGCTTTTTGTTAAAGCGCTAAGTTTAATAGCAGATCATTCACGTAAAAAAGGTAATTTTAAAAAGACTATAACTTTTTAAGTACAATATATATACAAATTTTGTTTAAATGGGTCGTTTTGTTAACATTTAAAAACAATTTTACAAAGTTTGACAAGATTTCAAGTAAAAACATAGAAGTTATGAGCCCTAGAAAAAAAGTGTTAAGTTCTTAAATATATGCTTTTTGTTACAGCGCTAAGTTTAAACGCAGATCATTCACGTAAAAAAGGTAATTTTAAAAAGACTATAATTTTTTAAGTACAATATATATACAAATTTTGTTTAAATGGGTCGTTTTGTTAACATTTAAAAACAATTTTATAAAGTTTGACAAGATTTCAAGTAAAAACATAGAAGTTATGAACCCTAGAAACAAAGTGTTAAGTTCTTAAATATATGCTTTTTGTTACAGCGCTAAGTTTAATAGCAGATAATTCACGTAAAAATGGTAATTTTAAAAACACTACAACTATATTTAAGTACAACATATGAAAATTTTTTGTTTCTTTGGTAAAGTTAGGTAACATTTAAGAACGATTTTACATAGTTTAACAAGATTTCAAGTATAACTGTGGAAGTTATGATAATGGCAAGGACAGTGTTTAGTTCTTGAACAAATTCTTTTTAATACAGCACTAAGTTTTAAACGCAGATTATTCATGTGACAAAAGTAATTTTAATAACATATTTTACAAAACGCTTTATAAATGTTTTAAAATACTTTAAATAAAATATGCCCGCGATTAAATTTTAATGAAATTCGTCGAATTTAAATTTAAGGATGTCAATGGCTGTACTGATTAAATAATGTAATTTAAATTTATGTAACAGTTATATATATATTTTTTAAAAGTTTTAATGTTTACTTAAAATAGTTGTTAAGTTGTTTAGAAACTAAATTATGTGTTCACTTATACAAGATATAAAGAGATTTAAAACCTTAACTTATAAAATTTAGGTAATAAACGTTTATATCAAACAAAGGATACAAGTATATGTAGCTTAATTTATAAAAAATGGCGTATGGAAACAAATTATTTTTATTATTTTTACTTTGATATAGTTAACCTCTTAAAATTTAGAAAAAAAAAACTCTATTATCTTAAAATAGTAATTTGTATAAAGTTCTTACTTTTTAAACTCTACATGCAAGAACAGTTTTATGCTCTAAAACATATACTTTTACAGATATCGCGAAGTTTTAATGTTAGATTTTTTATGTATAAGAGGTACTTTGTAAAATACTTTACTTTTTTAATACTATTTTGAAATTCATCAATAGTGTATGACTCGATTGCCTCATATGCAAGGTTCTTAAAACAATTACTCGCGAAGTTTTAATAATAGAAATTTAATGTATAAAAGGTACTTCGTAAAATACTTTACTTTTATTATTACTATTTTTAAAATCGTCAATAGTGATATGACTTTTCTCAAAGCTTTTTTTAGTTTAATAAATAACTATCAACAGTATTTTTTTTTAATAAGATTTAAAAACTTAAGTTTTTTTGTTTAGAATTTTTTAAAAATTGTTATGATTTAATTTTTTAGTTCAAGTTTTAAATTAGTTAAAACTGAGTTTTTTTATTTATGTTTTTTGCTTTTATTTTTTCAAAGCTTTTTATTAATTTTATTAATTTTTTTGAATCTTAGCCAGAAAAAAATCTTAGCCAAGTTTTACTTTAGCCAACATTAGCCAGTTTTTACTTTAGCAACATTAGCCGCGATGAAGTTATTCAAGCAGAACGTTTTCAGACTTTTTTTAAATCTTAGCCAGAAAAAAATCTTAGCCAATTAAGATCTCAATCAAATTTGTGTTCCCTATATTTCAAATTTATGTTTGTCTTATCAGAATGTAAAATTAGAAAGTGTACAATATTTTTGCATTGATATTGGTGCGAAACCATCCTAGGAAATTACCAAATTATGTTTATGTAACTAAACTATGGTCCAACACTAGGCAAAAATCAAAATCAAGGAAAACTACTGTAAGTACTCCAGACCTCTGTTTATGGTAAAAAATAATCATTATTAAATAACAGGTATTGTCCTGGACATGACTTAAAACTGTATCCTGGTGTATGACTTGATAACCAAAAGGTTTTTTGTACACCAGGTCCTTGGACCAAATATTTGAGCGCTTTTTTTTTGTTCAATAAACAATAATATAATAACTATTTTTATTCTAGCTTAAAAAATCAATTATCTATTCAAGTGCGGGTATTCCCAAAACATGGGACTAACTTAAATTAGTGTATAGCAAAGTTCTATGTCTATTTAAAAAAGAGTTTTAGTTTAAACACTGCTGATGAGCTCTTTGAGAGGTACACCGTTTGCGTAAAAAAAATTGTATATTATTTCTCGTAGTAAAATAAGAATAATTATTGTTTTTTTAGAAACAATTAAACGTAAACAATAGCAAAGTCATAATTGTTTAAGAACAACAAAAAAAAGCTTTCAAAAAGCTTGGTGCACTGAACTGGTGTGAAATGAACCTTTTTCACACAACGGAATGATTTTTAAATGACATGAATAAGATAAAACTTTTATTATATACATAACTGGTTAGCTTAGCTTTTAGTTTTAGTCCATACTTATATAAAATAGCTCATCTTAAATCTACTTTATAGTTGCAACTTTCTACAAAAAAGTCATCCATTTTTACTTTACAGTTATAAGTTAATACATTCTTTTGCACCAAGTTAGTTACTTTTTTTGACGAAACTAAAAACAGCTACAATACGATAAGATTGTTTTAATATTTTTTTAGCTTTCGGCGTTCCTAAAACAATATACGATGTAAATCAAAGATAAGGAATTTAGATCTTTACCTACTGTACACTTTAAAAGAGTCTTACTAGGTAAGCTGTAAATCACAGCGCTTTACTGAGCACAAATACGGAAACTTTTCAAGCAAATTTACAACAGTTTATATTTTTTTTATGTTTTAAACATTTTAATAATTAATTTAATCTTTTTTGACATTTTAAAATATTTTAAATTTCAACATATAAACATTAAAAAATAATTTAGAATGCGTTTTTAATTCAAAAAATTTATAAAAAGCTGTATGTACAAAATTTATAAAAAACAGTAATAATATTAAGCACAGTAAAATGCTTCAAGATGGTTTTTTAACTATTGTTTTCAAAATATTATACTTTTTCTAGCTACAGTTATTAAGCTTTTTTGGTAAGGTTGGTTGTGAATGACTGTTTACAACAGAGTTTAATTTTTTTCTACATAAGGCCCCCTTTAAGGAAATAAAAAAAACTACTGTCCCCTCCGACAAGATTTCTCAAAAAAACTACAATTAAAAATGCTTAAGACCTTTTTTTGCTCTTCATTATCAAGTCCAGAATATATAGTGTAAGTTTCAAAATATGGCCTAGTTGCTCTCTCTTTTACAGTTTCATTATTTAGTGTAAGTTTTGAGCAAAATCCTTGTGACGCCCCCTTATACAGCTTATGGCCCCCTAAACTTCTGAAAATTTTCTATAATATGTAATTTTCAAAACTACCTTAAAATACGCCTCAGTTCTTTTTTTTGCTCTCGATCATCAACTCAAGAATAACTGGCACAAGTTTTAAAACATAGTCTTCTGTGGCCTCTTTGCTTCTTATGGCCCCCTAAATTTCTATAATGGCCCACAAGGAGATCATATGGCCTTTTTTGGAAAACCTTGGTTTATATTAATAGTGTTTGTCTAAAGATGTGAATTTACATAATTTATAAATTTTCAAAGTGAACCGCTAACCAAGCTTGTGCAAAACGATAAAAAATTCAAAATTTGTAATTCACTAAAAAATTTTAAGTTAATAGTTAAAGTAAAAACTTTAAAACTATACCGTTTAAACTGTTTAAAAAAAGCTTAAAACATTCGATTTTTTACTCAGTGAAGTGCTTAAAAGTACTGCATGTCCAGCAATACGTTCAAACTTTATAGTATGAATATAGCTAATAACTGATATTATAAGCAAATATAGTCGTAAGTAATCGGCTAGATTATATAAAAAATATCAATAAAAGTACTCGAGCATTTTATTTTAGTAAAAACGTCTTAACTTTTTATTTGTGTTCAGAACTCATTATTTCTAAAACTCGGGCAACTTTGGTCATTGGTGTGGTAGTTTATTAAAACCAATAAATGAATTGATACTTACTGATAAAGTCGAGCAACTTAACATATAAAAAGATTAAAATGTTAAAGTTATTTTATTTAGTTAATATAGTTTATTGAGCGATAAAAAAAAACGATCAAAATATTTTGTCCTACGACCTGGTGCACGAAGAACCTTACGGTTATCGAGTCGCACACCACGGATGTCGGATACCTTTTAATGTTTAGTCCAGGACAAGCTTTGATAACAAAAAAAAATTGTAAATTTAGAAGGCTTATTGACTTATTATAAAAACGAAAACGAAAAATTAGTAAAGTTTTAATTCATGTGCTTCTAGAAAATAAGATACTTTTTTAACCTTTATACAGCAATTCAATTTTAACAACTATACGTGTATATTTGTACTTACAAATTCAACAATAAGGAGATAAACCATTTAAAAGAGGACACAAGAAAACAACTTAAACTGTTATTTTTTGCTTTATTCTAAGAACAATTAAGCATTTTATAAATTATAAGTTATATATTAATATATGTTAAAGATAATAACAACTTTAATTTCTAACAGAATATTCAGTTAATGAATCAACTACTGAGTTTTTATGAGAACAACTATATCAAGGACTTTGTAAAATTACTAAAGCAAAAGGAATGTTAAGTATTAAATAAATTATATAAATTATCAAGTTTTTGCATTCACAATTATTTTATAAACATAATTCTATTTTTGTCAACTGAAAACTCTTTTATGCTATTATTCTGGATGTTTCGTTTATACAATTTCTAAAGTTCTATTTAGGTAAAAAGAAGAAGTTTGCTTATCAATCTACACTTTCAAATTTTTTGTATTTAATCGCTGTATTAAGTCGATTATTTTTTTAACTTAAATAGTTAATTATGTCTCATTGTACTTTTCTTATAGTATTGTTAATTCTGTTAAGTATAACACATAGTTTACAAATTTAATTCCTTTAAAAAGTTAGCAAAAATAGTGCTATTAATTTCCTAATTAAATTCAGAAAAAAAAGCCCTAGTTGTACAAACAAATTTCTACAAATATTACTTTACTTCCTTTTTTTATCTATTCTTAAGTTTAATATTATTTTACCAATATGTTGTATAAACGAGCGTAGTTGCCAGATTTCTAGTAAAACGCCACATAATTATTCAAGCATGAAATTTTTAGTGAATACAAACAAATATTAATTAAGTATTCAGAATTTTTTTTTGAGAACTATGGAAACTCTGCTGACGAGGCTTGGTAGAAAGTATACTTTAATAAAAGTTTTTATGCAATGTGTTGTGGTAAACGTTTTCTTCAAATTACACCAGTAGTTTTTTTCAAGCAATTTTAAAGTTTAAAAAATTAATTCAATTATACAAAGGTTATAAATTTTAAAGCATGTACTTTTCTAAAGTTCATTCTTAGGTTTGCTTTTTTATTGACTTTAGATTAAATTATTTTAAAAAATCTTTATGTAGTTTTATACAAAATTTAACTTAATGCTTTCAATCAAATTCAAACAAAAAAACTCTGATTGACATTAAAAATGCAACTATTTACAAAAAGACGCAATTTTATTCAGTTTTGTATAACTTAATAGTTATGGATACTAATTTTTAACTTTTTATAACCTGCTAAAAATTGTTAAAAAACTAAACGTTGCTATAGTGATATTTTTTGGTATCAATGCCACTGTCGATATATAAAACTATTCTAATAGTTATTAAAAAAACTTAATCGACTACAGCAAATTAAAAGTCAAAAATACAGAAGTTATTCAAAAGCGTAAAATGGTAAATTTGTTTTGCTTATACTGATAATGTACCAGTCTTCTTACTACGAAGCTAGCAACTTTCGAATGTAAATATATATTCGCTATGATTAAGTTAACTAGAAATCATATACGTCCAGCTAAAAATATACTACAAGTAATTAAAAAAAATAAAAAGTAAAATCTTATTATAACTGATTGTAATATTAAATAAAACTTATTATGAAAAAAAAATTGAATACAAGCTGTGATGTTTATCGTAAAAATTCATTTACTGAAAAACTGCTCAAAAATTTAAGATTAAATCTAAACACAAAATATAAATTTCAGGAAAACTTGATTGAGATGCGTAAAGCGCAAGACGAGGTAAACTTTAAAAATATTAGTATTTGCAATAGTAAAATGAACTTGTACAAAATCTTTAAAAAGATAGAGTATTATAGAATATACAAACTTACATTTTAAGTAATAAAAGCTACTTAGAGCTTATTTTAAGAAGATATTAATTGTGTTCTAGAAAAAAAAGTATGTATATAATACTCTTTGCAAAATTGTTTTTCAAACTTTAAAAAACAAACGTTATTTACTTTTACTTAACAAAAGTTTCAAAACTTTAAGTTTTCATAATTTAGTATTATGTTTTACAGAATATTGTGAACTTTGCTGACTTTTTTGGTAACCTCTCAGAAGACAAGGAAGAGGTATATACTTATAACTTTTTTGTTAATAATATAACTGAATAATAAACCTAGTTAAATTTTAGGTCATTTGATGGCACAGAAATTTATTTCCTTTAGTTAAAAGGAGATAAAATACTATTTAAACTTTTTGTTCGATTAGAATAGTAACGTAAATAATTGACGGGCCGGATCCAAAAATAATTAGTCCTCAGCGGGCCGGAGCATTTTGAGTAAGTGATCTACTAGATTCAGTTGGATCCTTTTTTAGATCCGGAACTTTATTCAAAAATGTTATCCGGATCCGGCTAAATATTAATTTTAGACAAGGTTTCGTATCCGAATAGAACTAATTTCAAAAGACTTGGATCCGGCTGGATGCTAATTGATCTGGTGTTTTAAAATTTTGAATCAATTTATTAATTATCAAGGTTCTCAAGTATAAAATTTTAAGCTAAATTTTATTAAGTACTCATTATTCTATATTTATTTCAACTCTGGACCGAATTAATACTAGTTAATTTTTATAAACAATAACTTATTTACTAAAAGTTACTCGAGCCTATGATTTCAAACTAAAACATTAAAAAATTTTAACTATTCGAAATTATCTAATTTTGGTAATCCTTGGCTCGAGGCTACATTAATAATATTATTCACAAATTTACTAACATTACAATATTAAACTACTATCTTTTAATTAAAAAAAACTTATAAAGATTCATTCAAGTTTTGTTAGATTGTAAACTGTTATTACAAACATACACAAATAAATTTCCTAAACAAATCATACTTAAAGTTAACGAGTGTCAATGTTATTAAAAATTACTTTTCTTAACATTTATAAGAACAACTCACTACACATCTGGGAAAGACAGCAATTTTTTACACGTCATTTTTAATGAAAATAATTATGGTAGGTAAGATCATCAAAATTAGTTCAGCAAACAATTTTTTTTTGGATAATTTGAGAAAGAATTAATTTAACTGACTTGAAACAGAACAAGATACTATAACAAAAGAATGTTTTTATTACCACAAAAATTAAAAGTTATTTTAAAAAACGTTTTCAGGATAAAGTCTTACAGTTTGTAATATTTACATTGGCTTGTAGGATTTCATATAAATTTTGAAAATGCCTAGCGGGCCGGATCATCCACTCGCGGGCCGGATTCCATTTAAATTAAAAAAAAAGTTTAGAGGCCGGTCATTTTGACTCCGGGGGCCGAATCCGGCCCGCGGGCCGTACGTTGCCCACCCCTAGATTAGAAGAACTGAAATTGCTTTCATGAAATTCGTGTTTATTTATAAAACACGTTTACTAAGATAAAAATCAATAACAAAATTGTAGAACGCTTAAAAAAAATCAAGTAGTTTTTAAAACTTGTCAGGGGCTCTTAAAAACTCAACGTTAAGTAAAACCTTGAAAAAAAACATTTAATTTAACTATTCGAAATTTTTTTCTATTAACCTTTATTTAATAAACTATAGCAACTATGATAAAGTTTTATAGATTAATAAAGATTTTTTTGCATTCAGTTGTAAATTACTACAAAAAGTCATAAATTAATTGTAAAAAAAAACATTACAATAGATCTGTTAGTTTTGTAAATTTTTCATTTCAGATGAATTCAGAGTAACCCTTCTGAGTTTATTAAAAAATACTTACTTTTAATGAACGAAAACTTCTAAATTAAACAAAGTTTTTAATACAAGACGTGCAAAGATTTACTTAAATCATATTTAAATTTAAAAAAAGGTAAATAGATAGAACAATTTGTACTAGTAATACTTTTCAACCAATCATAAATTTATATAGGAAATTAGCTAAGCTGCTTTATTTTTGAACTCAAAAAGTGAAAAATCTATAGTTTTTTAGTTAAAATTAATGTATAAATAAACATCCTCAGTCAAAACTATAAACATATAGAGCAAAAGCTTAACCAAAAAGGAGCATTCCAATCAAACAGCGAGTAAAGCTAAAAAATGTTCTCAAAAAGTCACAAAAGAAAGTTTACAAAAGGATAAGACTTGTGTTAGTTTAGAATTTTTTTTTGCTAGACTAATAAAACATAAAACTGTTTAATTCATTTCATTTGCTGTAACTTATTTTTGTTTAAAAAATTATAAATAATTTAATATACCTATAATGAATTTGATAAACTGTTTTTTTTTGTATAATGACTATAAAACTTAAATTACAACATTATCACATACACAGTACTATTTTCAAAACTTCATTAATTAAAACTAGATTATTTTTTAAAAACAGTAAACTCAATGTATTAAAAACATTTACATACTCAATATCATCATTGTTGTATAAGATGAGCAATGAGTTAAAAAAAAGTTGCTTTTATAAGCGTAGTTTAAAAAATATAAGACAAAAACTAATTTTGGCTTTGATAAAGAGATTAAAGCAAAAATATTTTAGCTTTAATAAGTTCAATTAAAACTTAAAGTTGTATAAGTTTAAACTTGTCTTTTCTATCTTCAATACAGCTATATATTTTTTTACTTCGCTGTATTATATTATATTGGCTTTAATTTAGACATGTATGCACAGCACATATGCAAAAACTTTATAAAAATCCATTATGGTTTACAAAAATTAAGTAAGTATACATAAAACTAAAAAAAACATAGTAAAAATCGATATCTAACTATAAAGAAAGGCACTAGTAAAAGCGAAATAAAAAGAAACTCTTCTACGGATGTAAGTTCTCTCTCTGAAAGAAGTTCCACAAAGTCTGTGAAAAATAAATATAGTCGATGCACTACTATAAATGAGGTACTTATTAGTTAAGTTTTAAACGTGATAAACGTACAAAGATATAATATTCTATTACAACTATAAATTCGCAGAAAAAAAGCTTAATAAAAAAGGAGCAATTTTATACAAAAAAGGAAAAAAGTAAAAATAAAACATGCAATGGTAGTGAGGTTGACAAACACGCAAAAAAATTGTTAAAGAACGAACTTAAACAACCAACACCAAAAAAAGAGACTTATGTTAGTTTAGAAAATCTTATTTGGTTTATTTATTGAATAAAAAATTATATTTCACAATTGTGAGCTAACTTATGATCCTTTTTTCTAGAAATTCATTTTTAACACTGCTAAAAAAACAACCTTTACTATTTAAGTTTTACAAAACAACAAACAAATCAAACGTTATTAAACATTTTATACATAGGTTAAAAGTTTTAATCAGTGTTTAAAATGTTGAACATTAAGGAATTGGTAAATAGGCTGTACTCTGCAGACTTTGAAAAAGATACTTCTTCTGATAAGTAATCTACAAAAGTTTTCTTTCAAAAATTGTTCAAAACTTTAATAAATTTTTATTTGTCTTATTTTACTAAAAAAAATTTAGAATAAAAAAAAGACAAATACAAGCTATACATATTCAGAAGACTTCGAGGAAGATATTTCTTCAACAAAAAGACTTTCAAAAGTTAGTCTAAAGTAGAATAAACATAAATTTAACTAGTTGTAGTTGTTGATGAAAACGTTTAAAGTTTTTAACTAAAGCGAAGAAGAATAAAATCTATAATCATAAGTTAGTAAAACTAGAATATTATATCGAGTAACCTAACTATAGATTATTTAATAAAATATAAAAATTATATAACTAATCAACATAATCATTACTGTTTAAGATGAGTAATCAAAACTCATTATATCAAAAGCATTCTAACTTATATTACCATCTTTAATGTTTTATATAAGTAGTAAGATAAGATAAAGAATAATAGTTTTTATAAGCGTAATTTTAATAAAATATATCACTACTCAATAGTGATTGTTTTGAACTAAAAAAAATTAAAAAAAGAAATGAAGAAAAGAAAAATTTAATGAACTTTTGTTAAACTCAATTAAAACTAGTTAAAAGTTTAAACTTATCTTTTCGATGCTCAATACAGCTTGAAGTGTTTTAATTTCGCTGTGTTATATTCATTGAAAATGATTTAAACATGTATACATGTTTTCAAAAAGTTTATATAGCTTTATTTACAAAATAGTGTAAGTATACATAAAACTCAAAAAACTAAGTAAAAATCGGTATCTAAATCTACAGAAAGGCACTAGTAAAAGCGAAATAAAAAGAAACTCTTCTACGGATGTAAGTTCTCTCTCTGAAAGAAGTTCCACAAAGTCTGTAAAAAATAAATATAGTCGATGCACCACTGTTAAAGAGGTATCTGTTAGTTAAGTTTTAAACGTGATAAATGTACAAAGATATAATATTCTATTACAACTATAAATTCGCAGAAAAAAAGCTTAATAAAAAAGGAGCAATTTTATACAAAAAAGGAAAAAAGTAAAAATAAAACATGCAATGGTAGTGAGGTTGACAAACACGCAAAAAAATTGTTAAAGAACGAACTTAAACAACCAACACCAAAAAAAGAGACTTATGTTAGTTTAGAAAACCTAATTGCTTTATTCATTGAATAAAAAATTATGTTTCACAATTATGAGCTAACTTATAATCCTTTTTTCTAGAAATTCATTTTTAACACTGCTAAAAAAAACAACCTTTATTACTTAAGTTTCACAAAACAACAAACAAATCAAGCGTTATTTAACATTTTATACATAGGTTAAAAGTTTTAATCAGTGTTTAAAATGTTGAACAAAAAGGAATTAGTAAATAGGCTGTACTCTGCAAACTTTGAAAAAGATACTTCTTCTGATAAGTAATCTACAAAAGTTTTCTTTCAAAAATTGTTCAAAACTTTAATAAACTTTTATTTGTCTTATTTTACTAAAAAAAATTTAGAATAAAAAAAAGACAAATACAAGCTATACATATTCAGAAGACTTCGAGGAAGATATTTCTTCAACAAAAAGACTTTCAAAAGTTAGTCTAAAGTAGAATAAACATAAATTTAACTAGTTGTAGTTGTTGATGAAAACGTTTAAAGTTTTTAATTAAAGCGAAGTAGAATAGAATTTATAGTCATAAGTTAGTAAAACTAGAATATACTATCGAATAACCTAACTATAGATTATTTAATAAAATATAAAAATTATATAACTAATTAACATAATCATTTCTGTTTAAGATCAGTAATCAAAACTCATTGTATCAAAAGCATTCTAACTTATATTACCATCTTTAATGTTTAATATAAGTATTAATGATAAGATCGAGAATAATAGTTTTTATAAGCGTAATTTTAACAAAATATATCAATACTCAATAGTTAGTTTTTTGAATTAAAAAAAATTAAAAAACTAAATTTTGAAAGAAAAGTTTGATGAACTTTTATTTAACTCAATTAAAACTAGTTAAAAGTTTAAACTTATCTTATCGATGCTCAATACAGCTTGAAGTGTTTTAAGTTTGCTGTGTTATAGTCATTGAAGTTAATTTAGACATGTGTAAGTATATATGATAGTATATATTTCATAAAGTTTATATAGCTCCATTCACAAAAATAGTGTAAGTATATATAAAACTAAAAAACATAGTAAAAATCGATATCTAAATATAAAGAAAAGCTCTAGTAAATGCAAATCAAAAAGAAACTCTTCTACGGATGTAAGTTCTCTCTCCGAAAGAAGTTCCAAAAAGTCTGTGAAAAACAAATATAACCGATGCACAACTATAAATGAGGTATTTATTAGTTAAATTATAAACGTGATAAGTATACAAATACATAATACTCTATTACAACTATAATTTCGTAGAAAAAAAGCTTAGTAAAAAAGGAAAATACAAAAGGTAGAACACGCAATAGTAATGAGGTTGACAAACACACAAAAAGTTTGTTAAAGAACGAACTTAAACAACAAAAACCAAAAAAAGAGACTTATGTTAGTTAAAAAATATATTTTACTATATTTATATGTAAAAAATAATAATACACGATTCCTGACTAACAAACGCGTTTATTTTTCATAACTTCGTAAAATGTTTTTTTTTCGTAAATCAAAGCAATTTATTTTACATACAAAAAATAAAATAAGTTTGTAAAAATATAACTTCATAGAACAATCAAGATACACAAAAAGTTTTTATAGTTTATGTTATAGCTTTTTTTTTTTTTCAGTGTGAAAACTACAAAAGCATAACACAATATTTCAAAATTAAAATATTATAGAAACACGTACTAATCTACCTATAATAAAACGTAAACACATTTATAAGTATAGTTTAAAAAATATTTTATCTCAAACCATAATATTTTAAACAAAATAAAACACATTTTGCAAAAAAATGTTTATTGCATTTTTTGTATTTCAAATACTTAAAAAAAGTCAGTTTATAAGATTCCAATCCAAGTTAATAAAGGCAAAACATTTAAGAACGATTATGATCTACAAAAAACTTTGATGTTTTAGATTGTTGGTTTTTTAATCCTGCCAAAAATACCAGAGTCATTTTATAAATATATTATAAGCAATTGAAGACTATGAAAAAACTTTCTAATTAACTTATGACAGTCCTTATATAACACTTTATTTGTACAAAGACTAAAACAGTTTACAATAAAGCTTTACCAGAAAATAGTGTGGTTTCAAAAATATGTACTAAATACAATTAAACTTTCGTTTGATCGAAAATATTTTAACTTTTATATTAGTTTTGCCAACAAGTTTATTTAAGCTAAGCAGTAAGCGTTAAATAAAAAATATAGTTTTCAAAAGCGTAATTAAAAAAAAAGTCAACTACTACTACTTTTTATAAATGTATAGATAAGCATAACGATTAATAACTTATAAAATATTAAAATAGTCGGATACATGTCAAAAACTAGTTAATTAGATTAAAGAACAGCTTGAATTACTTAGCCTAACGCTTTACTGATTTAGGCGTTTATTACTTTTGTAAAGGGTTTATACAAACTGTGTATAAATAAACCAGTATTAATAATAAATTAACGCATAGTACCAAATGAAATATTAAACGAACAGAATGATCCTAATAATACAAATTCTTCTACGGATGTAAGTTCTTCTTCTGAAAGAAGTTCTACAAAGTCTGTGAAAAATAAACATAATCGATGCACAACCGAAAAAAAGGTATTTATTAAGTTTAAAGCTTGATTAATGTACAAATCTATAATATTGTTCAAAAACTATAATTTTGTAGAATAACAACTTAGCAAGAAAGGAAAATGCTAAAAGTAGAGCATGTTCCGGTAGTGAGGTTGACAAATACGGAAACAATTTCTTAAAAAACGAACAACAACGACGAAAAGTAGTTGAAGTTTCATGTTATTAAAAAAATACTTACTTATTTAATGATTAACATTTTTAGACTAATTTCTCATAATTCATTTTCAGCACTACTAAAAATTACAACCTTAACGTTTTAGTTTCACACAAAAACAAACAAGTTAAGCTTTATAAAATATTTTATACACAGAGTAAAAATTGATAAACAGTACGAATAAGATATTAAAAACTAAGACACTAATAAGTAGGCTGTACTTTGAAGAAGATACTTCTTCTGATAAGTCATCTACAAAAGTTTTATTTAAAAAACTTGTTTCAAACTTATTTTACAATAAGTATTTTTCTTGTATTTTACTAAAGATTATTTTAGACTAAAAACAAGATAAATAGAAGCTATACATATTCAGAAGACTTTGAGGAAGATATTTCTTCAATAAAAGTACATTTAAAAGTTAGTCTCTAAAGCATTATAAACATAAATTTAATGTCGTAATTGTTAATCAATTTTTTTAAGTTTTCAGACTATAGTTATAAAATTAGTAAAAATAAATATATGCCTGAGTGTTTTATTAGATTTTTTAATTTAAGTCCTAAAAAGAAATCATTTGTTTCTTTAGAAAATGTCACTTAATGTTATAAAGTTCTTCTTTGAAATTTCTAGTTAGATAACTCTGTTTTGTTATTGTACTTTACGTAATATAATAAAACTGATTTACTAAAAAAACACTTGCCAATCTAAAAAACAAACTAAGAAATTATTTAAAATGTGTTATAGCATGTTCAAAATACACACTAAACTTTGAAAATTTAATAAAAGTATGTTAAAAGAAGTTTTAAACATTATCTAATGTATTTATCTATACAGTTAAAACCAGCACTAAATAAAGACAAGTCATTTGGAGATTACATAACTGGAAAAGTAAGAACAAACTCTTTTGATTTAGTGCTATAAGAAAACTTTTTTTGTTTGTAGTTTCAGTAAAAAGATAGTTTCTGTAAGTGTAACTGTTTTTAACATTTATAAGAATATTAAACAAAAAATGTTTTGAGTTGTTAAAGTAATTTATTATTTTATTATGTGTTTTAAAACAGCTTAACTCTATTTTAAAAAATCATAACTTTAGTCCTAAATCATCAAAAGAAAAGTAAAATTATTGAGATAAAAATATTCTAACAGTTTAAAATTAGAGTCCTTACACATTATATGATATTTAATTAAATTCTTGACCAGCAACCATATATGCCAGTTTTTTTTTAACTTCTAATACATTCTAATAAATATAAAGTTTAACATAACTACCAAGAAAATAGTAATATTAATTTTTTAATGTACGAAGAATTTCTTGCCCAGTGTTTTTACTTAAAATAACTAAGACAGTTCTTTTCAATTGTTTGTTAACCATTTATATTTATCATTTACATTCATTAGATTTATTATCTAAATTACTTATGAATTAGTTAAATTTCTAAACTATTATACTGTATCTGCATGTTATACGGTATAATTAACAGTTTAATTAGAATTAAATTACACACTCGCGACTCTTAAAAGAGTTAAAAGAGAACGACTTAAAAGCTCTTTCGATGAATTTAATTTTTCATGGATTTAGCAATTCTGTTTCTTTTTAGTACATTTGACGTAGAGATATTATAGTTTTTTTGTCAAACAAACATAAGTACTTTTTGCCAAGCTCTTTAGTATTTATTGTAGTAAAACTAGCTAAAAGTAAGCAATTAAGTATATAAATGAAGAGACAAATAATTACATAAAATTTATAAAAAAGTAGATTTTCTACTAAATTTTCAAATAACTACATTACTAGGTTTTCTATGTTAAATAATTTTATTGCTTCTTTAAATATGTACCTCTTATTTGCTTACATATTTATTTGCTAAAATATAACACTGAAGAGCTTAACTAAAAGTAATTCTCATTGTCTAACTTAAATAAAAAATAAACTTTTAAGTTTTGTAAAAAACTATTAAAATGGATAACTACTTCTTTAATATCTAAAGGATATGTTTCTTGAATTCTAATGTTTAAATAAGTGATAAAAAAACTTAAGTTAGCTTTAAATAGTGTATTGTAGCACTTTAAGACTATTATTAAAAAACTTATAAACTACGCCTTATTTTAATTAACATAGCAGCTCAACTTATTAAAGTGTGTAGATAATTAAAAAAAGTTCAATATTTATCTAAGAAGAAGCTAACACTAAACTCTTATTCAACGTTTAGGTTGATTATTCATCTTGGACATTCGAGGAACTAAAATCTGTAAGTGTTTAAGTGTTGTCAAAATGACATATGCACGTCAAAAAATAAACAGTTTATTATTTGTATGAAACTAAAAAAATTTTTACGTTTTTAAAGATTTTGTACTTGCACTTAAGTAACAGCTTTACTTAAGTATTTAAAACAGAAACTGATAGAAAGGGATTATGAAAAAGCAGTTCTAATACATGAAATAAAGAAAAGAGATGAGAGAATTATCGTTAGTAATGAAAATATTACATTGAAAAAATTCAAAACAAAATTGATTTATAAAAAATTTTACTTATATAAAAAAACTTAAACAGTTAAATATGGTGTTGTGTAACAAACAAACTTCAATTTTTGCGAGCAGTTTAAACAACAAACTTACACTAACAAAGTTTCCAAAATTATCATTGAAACATTATTCGATAGCCAGCATGTCATTTGTTTTAAATGTTTTGTTTACTAATGTTATTTAAAGTATTAAAAAAAAAAATCAACTAAACTTAAGTTACAGAACTGTGTTTAGTGTAAAGTTAGTTTCCAGTTAGTCAAAACCAATATCTAAATTTATCGTTAAGCTAATGTTTGCTGTTTGATAAGCTGTAAACTTTTTTTTTTAGAGAGCCAAATGGGCGATGGATACTTTCAAAGAAGAAGTAAAAGAGCTTACGTCAAATTTTGATGAAGTTAAGTATGATCATATGAGAGAGATAGAAAGAGTTAAAGCTGATGAGGTTTGTATTTATTCTTATATACTTTGATAAATTAGTTTAATATTAGATTTAGTTTTATTTTTTATCGTTTATAAAAAGTATCCAAATGTTAAATGTTTCTATATTTCAAAAAAAAGTATTTCACGCTTTCGAAAATAAAATTATTGTGAAAAGTGTGTTACATTAAGCTGTTAGTTTTGAAACTTAAAGAATATACTTTTTTAGCGTATGAAACGAGAAAAAGAAAAATGGATGTATGAGTACAAAAAAAGACACGCAGATGTAAGTCTTAGTGTATTTTTATTATTTGTTCAAATATTTAACTCTATTTTGTCCTTAAAAAGTTGTAAAAATTACAATTAACTTTTGAATACTTAACAATTTTGGCAAACGTAAGTAAAGTAAACTAAAAACATAGCTTAACATATTTATAATCATAATAATGCGACATTACTGTAACTAAATTAAATCTAAAAGTTTATTATTACTAGTAATTGTAAAAGTAAACTTTTGCTTATACTTTAGTTTAAAGTTCTTAACTACAATGTTTTAAAGAGATCATTAACTTATAAAATAATTTAGGGTGAGCAGCATAAAAAAGAAAAAAAGTTTAAAGAAGGAGTTGTCAAGGTGAATATATTTTTAACTATAATTTCTCTAATGTTTTATGTACTCCAATAAAAAATATGTGCTATATTTAACTATATTTAAGCTGGTATAAACTACCTTTTACAAAATTTTGTATGAACATAATTTATATTTATCTATTTATTTTATTTTTATCAACAGGCTGTTTTTAAACTTATAGAAGACTTAGAAAAAGACAAGAAGGAAAAGGTAAGCTAATATTTATCAGCTAATTAAAAAAGAAACAAATACAAACTATTTTAAGTTTTAAGTCGTACAAGTGCAATGAGTATCAGAAATTTTAATATTTGGCTTGTCAACATACTTTTTAGTGATGGTCTGAAAGTTTTAAGCTTTAACTTAAACTTAGCAACGACTGCAATTGAAACGCTTTAATAATAAAAAACAGCTTTTAAAGCAAAAGCTTGAAAAACAAGAAAACGAAATAAGAAAATTAAAGATGGAGAAAAAAATACACAAACAAAATATACAAGAATTGCAAAAAAAGAAACAAATTACTGTAAAAAAATTCAAAGAAGGAGTTGTCAAGGTGAGTATTTTTGTAAAAGTCCCTTAGTCAAATAAAAACCTTTATGTATACCCGATATGATGAGTAATTTACCAGATATCTATACCAATATCAACATTTAAACTTAGTTTAAGTTTTTTGTGTTGCATTTTTTACATTTATATTAGCTGTTATAAACAAAAATGCTTTTTTTTGCATTTTTTATTCTGTTTATTCAAATGTAAAGTATATAACTAATTATTCACTATAAATAAGTTAAACTTATCTTTATATTAAAAACGCTTTGCTTTAAAATACTTAAGTTGATCGAGTATAAATACTAGAATTTTGTAAATGTTTATCAAAAACTGAAACAGTTTTTGTTGCAATATAACCTTTTGTATGTAGTTATGAAACAGTTCATTAATAAACTTTGTAACAAATTTTTATTAACACTTGTTTATATTAATTAATACTTCTAAGTAACATAGTTTTAATTTGTATATTTAAACTTTTAGATACCGAAAAGAAAGGTCAGAAGAATTTACCAAGAAAGACTCTGGGGATGAATTAAAATATAAAAAATATTTAAGACATTTTTTTTTTAAATCCAAAAAAAAAACAATAAAATATGCTGCTTAATTAACTTTTAATTGCTTATACTAGATTTTTTTAAGTTGTGTTATTTATTAGCTCAAATATTTAGTTCTTCTTTTAAATCTTTACTTATTAATTAAAAATAAATCTTCACTTAATTATTTCATAAATAAAACTCGTTAAAAAATAGTTAGTTTTTATAAGCAAACATTTTTAAAAGAAATAGGAAGTTGTTTCATAACACATACCTCTTTGTTTTATATCGTTTAATTTAAACTGTTGTTTTTGTTTAAAAGGTTAATCAGTAAATTCTACTCTGAAAACTTAATGAAAAAAACATTTAGTTAGAGAAAATAAATTTTAAAAAATACTTATAGTAAAATTAATTAATTAAAGTATAACTCATGAAGTAACATTAAATTATAAATTGATGATGTTTCTGCTCATGCCTAATAACTACTTAAAATCACATAACTTAAAATAAAAAAAAACCAGCAAGGAATAGTATAAATACATGACAAAGCTGTTGCTTGTTTGAAATTTTAAACGAGGCATTCTAAATTTTTATCTGTTTTATATTCTTAATCACTAATAACTGAACAAAAACTACAGATTCATAAAATTCGATATCACTAAATTTTACCCTAGTATAACCAAAAATAATTTAATTAAAGCACTAGAATTCGCTGAAAAATTTTACCCCAATAACAGACAAAGAAATGAATTTAATAATACACTCTTGTAAAACAATTCTAACACATAAAAACCAAACCTGGGAAAAAACTAATTCCGACCAATTATTTAATGTAAGTATGGGATCATTTAACGGGGCAGAAATCTGCGATTTAATAGGGTTATTTTTACTAAAAGAAATCAAAAAAGTAAGATTTTTATAGATAAAGAATTCGGATTATATAGAGATGACGGACTAGGGATAACAAGAAGCAAATCACCGAGATCAGCTGAAAACACTGCTAAATCTTTAATTAAATTATTCAAACAAAACGGCTTTAAAATAACAATAGAATCCGGATTATTCCAAACAGATTTCTTAGATGTATCCTTCAACATATCAAACTCAAGTTACCAACCATACAACAAACCAAACTCACCAATTTTATACGTAAACTACAACTCCAATCACCCCCAAAAAATACTAAAACAACTACCCAAAACAATAAACAGAAGACTAATAAAACTATCTGATAACGAAGAATCCTTTAACAATGTAAAAAATGAATACCAAAAAGCATTAAATTCGGCCAATTATAAAAACACCTTAAAATACGATAAGACTACTTTACCAGAACGAAATAAAAAACAAAGAAAAAGAGACATAATATATTTCAACCCACCATTTAGTCTAAATGTAGCTCAAAAATAGGCAAACAATTCTTAAACCTGGTTGCCACATCATTTGACGAAAACCACCCATTCCATAAAATATTCAATTGAAACACAATTAAAATATCTTACAGTTGCACAAATAATTTCAGAAGTAAAATAATAGCTCACAACAACAAAATATTAAACAAAAGCAATATAGACGATAAAAGCACCATAAAAGATAAACTTTGTAATTGCCGTAAAGAACCTTACCCTTTAAATAACGAATGCCTAGTGTCAAATATAATTTATAAAGCAACAGTAACATCAAATAAAACAACAAAGCAGTATATTGGATCCACAGGAAATACCTTCAAACAAAGATACAGAAACCACAAATCATCATTCAACAATATTAACAAAAGACACACAACAGAATTAGCGAACCACATATGGAACTTAAAAGATAACAATATGGACTACAAAATTAAACGGGAAATATTAAACAGGACAAAATTAAAATTCAATACTAAATTCGGCTGCAAACTTTGTAACTTAGAAAAAATAGAAATTGAAAAATCAGATAAGAACGTAACACTAAACAAGAAAAGCGAAAGACAAAACATATGCATCTATTATCAAAAATACTTTTTAAGAAAATAAAAACCAACTAAGTATTAAAACAAAATAAAATCGAAGCGGCAAACACGAGTATTTTATAACATTTTTCCCAACAGTCTAAAAGATTTTTTTCTAATAGCTTAAAACATTTTTCCAAAATAACCTTTTCAAACTTTCCTAAAAAGCATAAAACAACATTCACAGCGTATTTCAAATTCAGCTAATCGTACAATAAACTGTACCATTACTACGTCACAATTACTATAAAAATTTTAAAATCGAAATTTTGGTTCACTATTATAATAAACTGTAACTTACTGACGATCACATGAAATTTTACATTTCATCTGTGAAACAGCTGTATAAATTATAGTTTTTTTATAACTAGATAAATATTTAGCTCCAATTTAATTTGTCGAGCACTATCGACCAGAACTTTTATATAAAACCTTTAATATATACATATATATATTAATTTTTTTGTTGTTTGTAGTTTGTTAGTGTATTAGTAAACAATTTGATAGTCTACATTTTATCTGTGTAAATAAAATTATTAGTGTGGAAATATATTTTTGCTAGAAAACAAAGAAAGTAAAATATTTTTATCATGAGCTGAAATCACTTATAAAATAAAAAAATAATAATAGGTTGAGTTATTTTATGATTATTAATTTTTTAATATCATTATTACTTTTCTTTTTTATTTTTTAAAAACTTATTTACTACTTTAAGTGTTTTTTTTTGTGGTTGTTTACATTATTGTTTTGGTATAGTTAAACTTTATATTAAGACATTTATTAAAGATTATAAAAAACTATAGTTTTAATTAAAAGGATATATTTATTTTATACTTTTTATCTAGATAAAGCAAAAATAAAATTTTTGGATATAGCTTTGATTTACTATTTTTATTTTGAATATTGCAGCTTTATTTTAAATATTTATTGTTTGTTTTAAACTAAGTTTAAACTTGTTTAAATAAATATCTTAGTTTAAATAAGTTGATAGTAGAGTCTAAACTCTTAAACATACATAAAAAAAAATTCAAATTTGTTTAGCATTTTTTTTTTCTTTTGTTTAACTTATAAAAAAAGTTAAATTATTTGCTAAAATTATTGATAAGTTTTAAAATTAAAAACATTTCAGATAGAAACTTTACCTTTTGACGTAGAGTTCAATATGTATTTTATGTTTATATAATGTTAGATATATTTATTTATATAGTTATATAAAAACTATAATTTAAACAGCTGTTTCACACATTAAAATGTAAAATTTCATGTGATCGTCAGTAAGTTACAGTTTATTATAATAGTGAACCAAAATTTCGATTTTAATATTTTTATAATAATTGTGACGTAGTAATGGTACAGTTTATTGTACGATTAGCTGGATTTGAAATACGCTGTGAATGTTGTTTTATGCTTTTTAGGAAAGTTTAAATAGGTTATTTTGGAAAAATGTTTTAAGCTATTAGAAAAAATCTTTTACACTGTTGGGAAAAATGTTATAAAATACTCGTGTTTGCCGCTTCGATTTTATTTTGTTTTAATTTTTAATTGGTTTTAATTTTATTAAAAAAGTATTTTTGATAATGGATGCATATGTTTTGTCTTTCGCTTTTCTTGTTTAGTGTTATGTTCTTATCTGATTTTTCGATTTCTATTTTTTCTAAGTTACAAAGTTTGCAGCCGAATTTAGTATTGAATTTTAATTTTGTCCTGTTTAATATTTCCCATTTAATTTTGTAGTCTGTATTGTTATCTTTTAAGTTCCATATGTAATTCGCTAGTTCTGTTGTGTGTCTTTTGTTGTTTGAATGTTAGATATATGTGTGTATAAAAGTTATTTTATTTCCTTTGACATATATTTTTTTTTAAAGTATTTAATGTTGTAAAGTTTAATAGTTTGATTTTTCATACAGGTTTTCGTTTTAGAGTTTAAATTTTGACTGTAAAGTTTTTTTTTTTTGTAGCTTTATATTATAGCTATATTCATTATAATTTTGAATAAGTTGGGTATGCAACTCGATGACCGAGAGGTATTTTTTCGTATCCAGGTCCTTGAATCAAAATATTTTGAGCAATTTTTCGTTTTTGTTCAATAAACCACTATTCATTATAGAAATATAGTATCCCGACGGGGAGCCTTTAACGAAATAAGTTTTGTAGATTTCCTGTATTTAGTTGTTATAGTAAATTACGTACCTTACGTAAAGAAAATAACTACGTAAATATAAAATACTTAAGTCACACAATAATATATAAGTTTCAAAAAAATAGTTATACCAACCCTGTCTAAATAAGTAAACATTATTTGTAAAGTTTAGAGGTATGAAACAAAAAGATATATAAAAGGAAAACTTTATGAATTTATAAAGAGATAATTCTTACTACTCATTGCATAAAAACTAATCTTCTTGAAAAAAAAACAATACTTACAAAAAGCATTTGTTTCAGTTTTACAAAAAAAATTAGCTAACAAGAATTAAAAAAACTAATGAAATAATAAGTAAAAAAAATCAGCTTACAAGAATTAAAATAAACTAATAAAAAAAAAAATAAAATATAAACAGAATGAAAAATCTATTCATGATATATTTTTTTTAATATCAATTAAACAAAATAAATAGTGTTATATAAAGTAATGTGAAACTTTAGTCATTGATTGAGGTTGAAAATTGATTAGTGCTTTTGTATGCAGTTTGAAAGAAAAAAAAACTTTGTATAAACTTAGAATTTAATTTTTTTTTTAGTAAAAAATTTATACTTTAAAAAACAGTTTATACTTAGTTTTAATGTAACATAATTATAAATATTACATTATCTAATTTGTAAATATACTACAATTTTAGTGATAAACTTTTTCATTAGCTTTATAAAAAAAAAAGTTGATCAGTCGCTTTACTAAAATCAACTTATATGAAACAAACAAACAATTTTTAAATATATGTTATCTATTACTGTTACTTATAAAACTATACAGTGATTAGAAAAGGGCTCATCAAACTTATTATAAACTATAGTTTAAAAACGGTATCTAACTATAATGAAGTATTTTTTAAAGTAGAACTTTTTTTTTTAAGTTACAAAGTATTATTACTAATATACCTCTAATCATATAACATCCTACTTTTTTTTAAAAAAGCTGATACTCAAAGATACTGAACTAGTAGGATTGTAATCTATGTAAAAACTTTTTTTAGCTAGTGTAAAAAAGTTTCTGGTGTAATTTTTTTTATTGAGCTTTAAAATCTACAACAAAGCTACTATTTCATAAAAAAATTACTTTCAGGTTTGATAATATCCCGAAAAGGATTGCTGGCATTTAATATGAGTTCTTTAAAATGTGTTGTTTTTGCTTTTACTAGCAATAGATAAAACATGTGATAAATTTTGTAATTTAGGAGTTTAAAAAAAAATATTTATGTTTATCTACATTCTACAACCTAGTAGAAGAATTCTGTTTTTTAGATAACTTACTATTGAAAAAGAGCCGTTTTAGTTCTTTTAGTTTTAATATTGCGTGAAGTTTTTGTTACACCATAACCCATGTACAACTTAGAGGGGTTAATACTTCTGAAACTATTATTTTTGGAAAAAATTTATTATTGTCCTTTACAGAAACGGTTTTAAACCTTTTAGAAACTACCCGAGGATTAATTAAATTGTATTTGTTAAGCACAGTAGATTATTTACTAAATAATTTGTAAAAAAAAGTATAGTTAGTGTAGTTTGATGTTTTTTTGGCATAAAATACGATTAAGCTTAATTAAAACTGCTATGAAAATAAAATTTAGCAAACTACATAAACTAAAACAAACAAAAAACTTATACAAATTTCTTAAAGAATTTTTTAAGTTGATTGTAACTTTCCAAGAAAAAATTATAACATAATTTTTATTTCAACTGTTAACAACAAAGCATCAATGTTTTTACAATAGTAAAATTAAAATATATTTAAATTTAAAGCTGTACATACATTTTAGTTTATGTAGACTATTAGTAATTAATTTTTAAAAGTGGCATTAAATTAAATTTGAAAAAAAAGAGTTTTAAATAATACTAGATCTTGAAATTTATCTGTATAAGTTTAGATTTGAAATAACTGCACAATGTTTTTAACTAAAGTGCTTATGCTAAACTCAGAATGAACTATCATCTATATTTTTACAATCTAAATTAAATAGATTAGCTTATTTTTTCTTCATAATCGCAAATAAAAACTACCAATTTAAATATATTTTTACTCTGCATACAATTTTTAAATTTAGATAGTGATCTAGCAAATCCGAATCTTGTTTTGAAAATAGGATTTGATCGTATCCAGACTTGAATCTCATTTTTAAATCTGGATTCGAATCAAAATATTTTAATAATTGTAATTTTTAAGATTTAAGTTCTTTGTTATGTGAATACAATACAAGTTTAAAAATAATAGTTATGTATTTTATTATTAATTATTTCGTAATAAAGGTTTGAACAATATTTTTAACGTGTTAAAAAATAAATCCATTTCTGTTGTAAAAATAATTTATTTTGATAGCGAACAAAAAAACAAACGTTTTGCTAAAAAGAATAAAAAATAAAGCTACATACATTTGAACTCAATTTAAATATTTTGATATGCATGCAATCAACATTAACAGTTAATTTGTATTTTGTTGTTTTAGTTGTTTTTTAATAAATAAAATATTGATTTTAATAAATGCTTAAAGCCGAAAACAAAACACATAAAAAGTTAAAGTATTTTACCTTAAAGATGAGATTTTTACTCTTATCAAAAGTGGATTAGAACATTAACTTTCGCAAGTGTTAATAATTATGAAACAAAGTACGATTGAAAATAACATGGAGTCATAAGAAATTGAAATATAGTATCAACTATAGTAAAGACCTACAAAAGAATATCAGTTACAACTGTAAAAAAGAGTTCTTTTAGTTTGACTTAGGATTACGCTTTTACAATAAGAAACAATATAACTTAACTTAAGCAGCTGTTAAAAATATAAAACGAACTACGATTGCAAAAAATATCTCTTCACTCTTATACTTCAAAAAAAACTTACCTGAGCTTTTCAAGTTGTTGTAGAGAAATAATAGCATTTCGCCGGGCTTTGGAAGTAATCGATTATGGTATTGCTCGTACAAATTACCAGCTTCAGAAAATAATCTTTCAGAATACACAGAAGATGATTGTGCAAAAAAAGATGTTTCCTTGCAAACCTGGCAAGACGTGATTTTTTTTGTTTTGTTTAAGTTCTACAAATTTAAGACTTTAGCCTCTTCAGTTTCTGCATTCAAACTTTCTGTAGCAAAAAAGCCCTTAATTACTGTTTCAATTTCTATATCAATAAAATCATGTTTCTCGTTCTTTTGTGTAATTGTGTTTGTTTATGTTATAAACAAAGAATAGTAAGTTGAAAACTGCTTTAGATTAAATTTGCAGAAGGTACTGGTTTGGTTTATCTGATAGCAACATAGAAAAATCACCACTTTGATCAGCATCACAACAAATATGATATTTACATTTAATTTTAGCAGCTCTTTAACATTATTTTTGAGATAAGAAGGAAAAGCGGAAAGTCGATATCTTGGATCAGAAGTTGTTGCGACTAACAGTAATTTGTTGTCATTCAGGTCTAAGTTGTTGTTATCGTTATAGAGCCTTCTTTCGCAAGCATCTCCTTTTTTTGACTAAAGTTCTACAAACGTTTGACACTTCTTCTGGATTTTCATAAGAGTTAACAAAATTAGTCAGTGATTGTGCATATGGGATCACACTTGATAGCAATGCATTGTTTTTACTATACTACACTTCTTATTATAATGAAAAAAAGTTATAAGGAGAATTAGAATAATGATGAACCAATTCCCATTCTTCAGCTGTAATAATCAACTCAGAATCGAATTTATAGTTAGTCACTTAATGTTAGACATTTGATTTTAGCTTTTCCAGTATTTTAGAGCATACGGTAAGTTTAGTTCCACCTTGTATCCACTTTTTGAACACAAAACAAGGCTTTTTGTTTTGTTAGGGGTAAAAATTTAACTTTCTTAACCTTTTTTTCGTGTTTTACACCTTTTTGGAAGATTATTACCAAATTTACCCCCAATATAAAAAACAAAATTTAATTTTGAGGAAAAAAAATAAATTTTTTGAACTCCAAGCTTAACAAATATAACAAATCGTAAAGTTTACAGATTTTATTTAATTTCAAAAAATTTACATTTAAATATCAATAAATAAATTAAAAAGACAATTGATAAATATTAATATGCATAACTTGTAAAAAAGAAAATTTACCCCCTAAAAGTAAAGAATTTACCCCCAGGGGTAAATTTACCCCTGGTTAAGAATTGCTGCTTTAGAAGAATGGCTAATGTGGCAAACTAATTTTCGTGCATTTGCTAATAGCAAATTTATACGATCGTTCACAAACTAAGTGAAGAGTATAGATATAACAGGGTATTAAAGAGGATATTAACAATTATACTGCCAACTTAATGTTGCTCGCAAAAAAACGTGACCACGATCCGAGGTAATCTTCCAATTAACTAGCATATCCTGAGTGTAATTACAGATGTTTTGGTCAGTGTGATCACCATCCATTTCCCGGCAATGCAAAACACGATATTTGTACTCAAAACTTTCATTCAACCTGTAATGCTCTGCTGCGGTATTAAAAAAATATCTGATACATTAGTTTCAAATTTTTACACACACCACTTGTGAATGATAAAGACAAAACATGTGACAACTCATTAGACATTTTTAGCTTCAGATCATCATAAGCCTGTGGAAGCATAGTTTCATTAAAATATTTAGTACTCAGAATTACGTATCTTGGATCTAATTCAGCTAAGAGCTCTATGAACCCTTGATCATTTACAATTGAAATTAGCTGACTGTCTATAGCAATCGTACTTATGTTTTTTTGATGAACTTTAATTGCTTTTGAAACGTGAATGCATCAGAGTTTTAGAAGCTATAAAATGATAATGCAGTCACAAAAAGTCATAAATACTTAAAAAACTTTATATATGAACTATATTTTAAAAATGACTGAAACCCATGAAATCGATAATTTAACTTTCAAACGGTATTAAAAACCAAATACTGGTAAAACTCTCAAACCCAACAAAGTTCGTACTTAACAACTATCTATTTAGAAAATTATTTGTTAATATACTTAAAACGAACTATAACTGCTTTTTGAAAACACAAAGTAAAAATAATATCAGCATTATTACAAAAAAGTGTTCAAATACTAATATTACAAAATATTAGACTCAAATGTCATAAACAAGTATACCTGCTCTCTAGGTTAGAGCATCTCCTGCATAGGAAAGACATCGGGACAAATCTTTCGAAGGGTTGCTATTTTTCAGTGCCAATTTCGATCACTTGCACGAATGTATACCGTGTCAAAACTAAACATTAAGAACAGCTTGAAACTTCTAGAGGTGTTTTCGAATTGAACTTAATAGTATAGAGTTAATGCTAATTAAAAAAATAACAAAGTTAAACTTACAAGTAGCCGCTAATGGAAATATAGCTTTATTTACGTTTTATTTACTTATATTCGGTTCAAACTTTAAATTGCTTGCTTTTTTATAACCTTGTATGTTTTACGTCCTATTCTGTTTTAATATTCTTTCAAGCAGTTTCATTTAACTTTTGGCAAATAATTAAGTATAATGATGAGTAAAAAGCAAAACTACAATTGCAGCCCATTTTCAAATTTCGCCCGCAATCACTAAATTGTCAAGTTTTGTCTCAGCTTGCTAAATCAAAAGTAGTTTTCAAAAAACATTTGCCTTTGTCCTGGGAAAGACGCTAAAATGTACAAAAGTGATTGTAATTTGATAACCAAAAGATGTTTTCGTGCATCAGGTCCCAGGACCAAATATTTTGAGCGCATTTTTGTCGTTCAATAAACAACACTATTCGAATCAAAAACAACTGGATACATTTAATACTTAAAACTTTTAGAACTGTGTTTATTTTATTTTTTTCAAAAGTCATCTAAAAAATATTATTATCTAAAAGAATGTTTAGGTTTTAAATTCATTATAACGAACTATACAACGTTACAAAAATCAAGCTGTTTAAACAAAAATTAGAAACGAAACTTAATCAATATTTTGTAAATTAAGCTATTTTCCATTTGCAGCTACTTGTTTGTTTAATTTCGGTTTTTAATTTTGATTAGCATTGATTGGTTCTAAGCTATAAGGCTTACCTCAAGCTCACTTTTTATGAATTTTGAAATAATTCTTAATTTTGAGTTTTGACACAGTTTACATTGATGCACTTCCTATTACAGTTTTTATAAAAATTATAAAGAAAAACTCATCAAAACCCCTAAAACCACATTTTAGTCTAAAATATAAGCTTAAATATTAAGATGTTTAATAACTTAAGGTCCTTTATATGTTCTGATGAGCTTTTTTTAGGAAAAATTGGGTCAACTTTGTGATATATTGTTAAAAATTTTTATATTAGAGTTCTAGATATCTAACTTTTTATTATATATTGATAAGTAAGAAATAAAAAACATACAGCTTTGGATAGTTTAACTAGTTATACAATAAGTTTAAAAAGTCTGTTTATATTTATTTAAATGCATAAAACGGTAAGTATACTTAAAGTTAAGATTCTAGGCTGAAAAAAGCTAAGTCAGAATTTTTTTTTAAAGCTTTGAAATTTTTTTGTTTATGCCCTTATCCCGAAAAGTAAACCTAAAGCTCAGTATAGTTTGCATATTTGATGAGTCAGAAGTTTTGTTAAAGCTCCTTTTAATTCATTTTACCCTCATCAGTCATCCCTAACCCACCTTACCCAAAAATATTGAAAACTTATCAAAAAATAAAGTTCTAATAGATTAAGTTAAAAATAACAACAAAATAAAATTATTTTTTGCTGATTCAGCAGATTTGAGTGACTGTTATGGTCACGACTAAGCTTTAAGTTTAATAGCCTTTATCCCTAACGCTAACCCACCTGACCCAAAATATTTAGAAAAAATCAAAAGATAGTTTGAAAAATCTACATATTTATTGCATATTAGTTTAGTTCAAAACGCTTTCAGACAAAAGTCCGTTTTCAGTGAACTTATAGCAAACTAATATTTAGAAATATCCAAAATACAAAGTTGAAATAATTAAAATCAAAAATTATAAAAAAAAGCTTCTTTTTTTGTTGACTCAGCTTTTTTTCAGCTCAGACTGACCTTTAAGTTTACTAGCCCATAAAACTTGTTATAGTAGTTAGCGCTACTCATAGCAAAATAAAGCAAGAAAATTAGCTTTATTAATGACTACTGAACATTTACAATGCTTACATTGAATAAATTAGATAATATGAGTTTCTAAGAAGAGCAAGCTAAAATTTAATATAATAATTAAAATGGATTAAGATGATTTCACCACATGCAACTTACATTTTTTAACAAAAAGAGAACAAATATTAAAGCAAAAAAATCATACAACCTTCAAATAATTTTCTTTTAATGTTTGTTTCAGAACAACAGAATCAAAATAGTTTTCTTGTTAATTAGTTTTTTTTTTCATTTTAGTTTGCTTATCTGTAAGGAACATGTTGAAATCTTTTGTTTCTCAGAAATTACTGTAACTATGATTTATCTAGAAAATAATATACTTTAAAAAGGTCTAAAAATAAAATAGTTTCATTAAAAACAGGAGTGACACCTTTTGATCATAATAACCAATAGTTGCAACAGTATTTCAAACTTATTCAAGGATTTTATCTAAAAACAAAAAGCTTAAGAATAATTGAACTTAATAACTTAAATTTTAAAATTTATCAGAATATCTTCATCTAGATATACTTAAAAAGTTAAACTATGCCATCTACAAGTGATATATCAAAAGCTGCTAGCATTCTTGCAAGAGTTCAGGAGTACTTGGCACAAAAAGGAGTTGAAGAGCATGATGATGACCTAAATTCAATGATAGATTTGTTTGAAAGTCCTATATTTAGGCAAATGGTGCAGCTTAGAAATTCTATAGATACTTTAAATAAAAAGGTAACAAAGTTCAAGATAAATATTAATTAAGTTTTTAATTAGCTTTAAAACTTTTTTATTCAAACTTACTTTATTTTATAGGCTGAAAACAAAGATTTTAATCCAAATGATGTAGATTTTTCTATTGATTCAGGAACTTTAGTAGTTGGAGGAAAAGAACTAACTGATAACAATGATTTATCTGATGCTTTAGTAAAAGAACCGACAAGTTAGTTTTAAATATAGTTTTTATCTGTTTTATTATTGATAGCTTAGATATTGTAAATCTTAAAAACACTAAGAAATGTCAATGATTTCTTTACTTAAGTTTTGTTGATTTGAATTGTAAAAATAACAAAAATATGTTAGATTTTTATATTTCTTTATTTTATTTATTTGATTTTTAAAAAGTTATTTGAAAAATCCTTACTAATACCTTCTTCAAATTGTGATAACAGTGTAATTTTTGACAAAATGGTTTTAATCTAGTTTTTATGTATAAGAAATATATTTTATTTAGATAAAACAATCAAATGAAAAAGGTTTCCAAATATGAAAGTAAAAAATTCTGTTGAATTTAATTTTATAACTCAAAGATTTTCTGAACATTGCATTTTAAATTTCAAGCATTAGATAACTCTACCACAGTTTTTTTTAAGAAAAAAAATGTATTAGAAATTGTAAAAACAAAGGTTTTAGAATTAACATTTATTAACCATTAAAAAACAACTATCAGGCATTCATATTGTTTTAAATTAAAGCTATAGAATAGAAAAGTTTATATCATTTTTCTTGAAATTAACATTTCTTAATTAATGTTAGATTTCTACCAATTTAAAAATTTCAAATAAGCGTTTTATATACATAGTAATAAAAATTTGATAACTTCATAAGTTTGTTATGGAAGGCGCAAACTAAAAAATCAAAACAAAGATGACAAAAAATATAATTATTCCTACAATTTTTTAAGCAGTTGTTTACATACATTCTCAGTATTAAATTTTTTAAGGGAGAAATTTTTATATTTTTATCCTTATTTTTTGTTGAGAGTAACCAGAAAAATGAACTAAAAACATATTTTTTTTTTTCAAAAAAAAATACAAAAACATTTAAGTAATTTTTAAAAAAATTTTCAAGTCTCTAGTTAAAAAACTGAAAACAAAAGTTTATTTTTAGTGAATTTTAAAATTCCAAGAAAATTTACAATGGTAATTTTTCTCCATGCAAATTCATTAAAAATTTTCTATAAAATGAATTTATCTCAAAGTTCAATTAAATTTTTTTTTTAATTTAATATACTTTAATTACAATTTTAAGCTTTCATTTAAACAAATGTTAATTATTGTAAAAAATAATAATTTATAATGGCTAAAAGTTTAGAATAGTGTGAGAGCAGTGTGAGAATAGTGTTCATTTTATTATTTTATGTTTTCAAAACTAAAAGAGTATCTCATTTTAATTAAGTAGTCTTTTTTAGATTTTAGATTAAGTATAGTATTAAAATCTATTAAACTACTAGGTTTAGTCTATTAGTTTTGAAACTTTTTAGATTTTAAACTGTAAAAAGGTAGCTAACGTACGGTTAACAAAGTTTACCCCTTATACGGTTAAAATGGATAAAATATCTATTATATAAGGTTATTTTTTAGTTACTTTTTCTAATGTTTTAAAGTTTATTATAACACAATTTTTCATTCAAAAAAAAACTAGTCAGTTACAGAAAAACTCTTAAAAATAAATCAGAGTAGGTGTAAAATAAGCTAATTCTGTATTTAAATATGTGAAGTTTATATTTAAATAGTCTTACTTAAATTTTGCAACAAACTAAATATAACACTCTAAATTTATAAGCAATTTAATGTCTTTTTAAGGAAAACATTTTCAACTTATTAAGTTTAAAGCATTGTTTTGTTACTTTAACTAAAGCATTTTTAATGAAGAAATATTAATAAAACATTTTGTTATTTTTATAGTTCAACTTGTATGTCAAATTTTCACTTGACCCAAGGTTTGAAGTTTATTGTTTGCTTTTGTAAGTTCTAAAATTGACTCAATTGACACAAATCATACAATGACATAAAATGACAAAAAAAAGCTTATAATAACAATTTTAAAAAAATTATGTTTTTTTTATAACTTTCAGTTTTTAGCTGTCTAAAAGTTTGTTTAATTTTTTGGGATGCACAATCATTCTTAATTGACAATTCAAATACCGATATATCATATTCCTATAGTTCTGAGTTATTTTAAATTATTATTTTTTTTTTTTTGATTTTTTTGCCATCACTATTTTATTATTTAGAACTTCTGATAATCTTCTGATTTTTTGAATTTAAATAAGTTTTTTGAGATATGACTTAAGAAAACTTGCTAAAACATGGTTATTTTTTAGTTATATTGAATGTTTTCATAGAAAATATTCTTAGTTGTTGTTTACCATCATAAATTATATTAATTAAATCTTCTACTAAATATTTTTTCTTTTTGAATTTCAAGTTTTGTATGAAACCTGGTACCTAAGTTTTTTTTTGCACAAGTTTAAATTGTTATGTAGCCACTTTTTTGCTACTTGCTGTTTGTTAGTACCATATTTTAAAAAACCGCATTTAAATTTGTTTTTATGTTTTATACTAAATTTTTGAGTTTTTAAACAAACTATAAGAAAGTATGAATTAAATTTTTTAATTTGTAATTTAAAATATTACCTCTTTTTTTTATCTATATTATTAGGGTGCTTATGAATACGTTTGAGTTTAAAGCTAATTTTTTTTACACTTGGTAAATATCACAAAAACACGCTGTTCAAAATTTTAGGTCATTTAAAGAAGCTTTGCCTTTGCAGAATTCGAAAGTTTCCGATACAAACATATAGACCACAAATTTTTTGGGGTCATTTTTTTTGGAAATTAAAAAAAAAATCACTAAAAATCTATCTTTTCCTTCAATTTTTTGATCTAGAGACCTCAAAATTTCAGGAAACGTTCCTTTTATAGTTTAAAAGACTTTGAATGTTGGTTTTCAAAAATATTATCAACTAAAAATTTTAGATTGATAAAACAAAAAAAAAGTAGTTTTTTGTTAATAAAATTTTTATTTTTTAAAATAAAAAAATTTCTTGCATTCCATCTTTTTAAAATTTTATAATACACTTTCTGTGAAAGTTTGAATAAGATTGCTTAAAAAATGAAGGAGGAGATATATTTTTTATGAAATGGTCTTTTTAAAATTTTTAGTTTGCGCCTTAAATTAGGAACCTATTGAGGTCGCTCATATCTCAAAAATTACTTTGAATTTTTTTAAGCGGTTAAAAATGTCTGGTAGCTCAGATAAAACTCAATAAAATAAGATCAACTTGTAAAATTAAAGGTGGAACCCCCCCCTATGCCCTTAAATTGTCTTAAACTGTGCAAATTGGGTTATTGTGATAATTGCAACATGTAAAAAATTCGAGCAAAAACTTTAAGGTTGTATTTTATTGGTCCCATGCAGTTTGCATTGGAGTGGTTTTAGAAAATCAAATTCTACTAAGGTAAAAGTTTCTTCAAATCATTTTAAGTTTTACACAGGGTGTTTTTGTGATATTTACAAAGTGTTAACATTAATTTGGCTGAAAACTCAAAGGTCGCCGCCGTATTTGTAAGCACCCTAATACATAAAGTTTATTTTGGTTAATATTAAAATTTAAAACATAGTTATTTAGAAACTGCAGTTATTTAAAAGTTTTGTTCCATAAGTTTTTTTAATTTAATATTTAAACTTTATAATGTTCTCCAGCTACTTTGCAAACAATTATTATTTACTTACTCTCATTATCTGTGAAATAAGATGTTATTTATAATTCGCTTTAAGCAAAAGTTTCCAGAGTTACAAAATTATTATTTTATTTTAAGTACAAATCTGGCTGACTTGGAGTAGTTTGTAGTGACTAAGCCTAATTTTTGGTAGTTTTAGCAATTTTACTTAAATAATTGTTAACCACATAGTTAATACTATGACAGTAGTTTAATGACATTGCCTTAATTGAGAACTAACTAATGATCTAAATTTCAGAAACTTTAAAAGAGTATATAAAAAAAGAAGCTAATGGTAGGCTTGTTGAAGAAATAGAGCTGTTTAAATATCCAAATGAAAGTCTTGGTTTTAGTGTAATAGGTTTAAGATCTGACTACCGTGGTGACCTTGGAATTTTCGTAAATGTTGGTTGAATTGTTTTTTTTATAACTATATGTAAAGTATAAGTACATCAAGCTAGATACAAACTGCCTGATTTAAAGTAAAACAATTGTAGTCTAGTATATTACTAAAGGACTTGTTAGATATTTTTTTTGTAATAGATTACTTATAATTTATATGTTTCGATTAGATGTTCTGTAATAAAATAATATACTATTCAGTTTTATTATTTTAGGATAATCGTTAATAAAAATTAAAACGTTCACTTTGAATTGCTTAGTTTGACATGTAAAATTGCTTAATTTTAAGCTGACATTTTATTTGTTCTGTGTTTGCTGAGTGAAATATTGTTCAAGATAACTTTTACGGTTTTTAGAAAAATATACTGTTTATAGTTAGACAATTTATTAGTTTATGTGATATAAACTTTTTAATGAGTAGGAACTAACACCTGGTGGAATGGCGAGCAGAGATGGCAGATTGAAAGAAGAAGATCAAATTTTAGCAATAAACAGCACACCTCTTTCTCCCACTGGTTCACACCAGCAAGCAATACAGCTTTTACAGAGCTGTAAAGGTAATACATATCAAATTAATAGTCATCTAAATCTTAAACTGTTAAGTTAACATAATGATTAGCTAGGAATGAAATCTATGCAGTATACTAGTTAATTGAAATTTTAAAAATATGTTTTGCCTTAAATAAGAATTTGTTAGTTTTTTATAGAATTAATTTTTAGTTCATCCACATAGAATTATGTACTACAAACTAAAGTTGTTACAATTTTTAAGAAACTTTCTTATAAGAATTCTAAAACTAGTTTTTGTTTAAATTAAGACACAACACTTATAAACTGTTTTAATTAACAAGTCGAAGGTTTCATAAAACCTCTTCATAACAGCTACCTGATTTAAAACTTTTAAGGGTTAGTGAAGCTAATAGTGGCAAGAGGGGCTTTTCCGCAAGCAGCTGCAAAAGCCACAAGCTCACAATCATCCACATCCACTTCCGACCTCAGCTCCCTCACTCAAGAAACTGCAGTTAGTAAAAGTTTTTAGTAAAATAATGTTGTTCATACGCTGTTTTCAAAACTAGTGAGTTGTTGAAAATTTGTTAAAATTTTAGTTATTTTTAAAAGTAAATAAAATATGTCCATCGAATTATTGTTTTGTTTGAAATTTCTACTGAACTTACACAGGAAATAAACTGGTCGCACGTTGAAACAATTGAGCTGACCAACACGGGCCGGGGGCTGGGTTTCGGAATAGTCGGAGGCAGAGCAACTGGAGGAGTGGTAGTGAAAACGATAGTTCCCGGTGGAGCAGCAGACATGGACGGTAGGTTACGTTCGGGTGACCACATACTGAGGATTGAGGACACCGACTTGCAGGACATGAACTCGGAACAAGTGGCTGTTGTTTTGAGAAAGTGCGGAACCAATGTCAGGTTGAATTTGAATTTTTGAATAATGTTTTGTGTAGCCTCATCTCGTAAGCAGCTATACTGATCAAAGAATGTTTTTTAAAGTTTTTGAAGGAAATGAAGTTTGCTGAAGTTACAAAATAAAATATCAAAACTGAGTTTGATTTGATTTTTTTCAATTGATGATATGCTGATATTTTCTTACTGATTTTAAAGTTTAATAAATAAGTACAAGAGTAAATTGATTAATTAAAGCTGTTTTGTGTTAAATCTTATTTAAAAAGGTTAATGGTGGCAAGAAGGGAGGAAACAGAAGACGACACGGAAGATGATGTCCAGGACATCCAAACTGAAATAAAACCACCAACAATTCAACCACGAAATTGTTGGTATATATAATAATTACTGTCTCTTTGCCTTAAAATTTTTTTTAATGTTTAGAATAATTTTTTATAATAAGTAAATCATCTTTGCAACTTAAAATAAGACAAAATCTATTGAATTATGCAAATATAGTTTGGTAATTTACCGAAAACTACAAAAACAACTACCCTGGGTATATTATTAGATAGATTAGTTTTAAAGTTTTATAATTTTTTTAATTCAATAAATTAAATTTTACTGTGTTTTTTAAATAGTCTAAAGTTTTTTCATTAGTTTACTTTATAAAATTGAGTTTAGGGTTTCTAAAAGATTTCGCAAAATCGCCAAATTTTAGGTTAAAAAAAATTCTATTTCCTTAGTATTTTAGCTTAAAATTTAAAATATAATAATTCTTTGTAGGGTTATTCTAACATAAATAATATTATTAATATTATATTTAATTAAATAGAAAAACTAAATTCGCATTTTAGACGAATATTTAAAGTGTAACAATTCCTTGTACTTTTTTAAATATGAATTGTTCTTAAAGTTATATTTTAATACATAGACAATTTAAAATTGTTTTAAATACTTCAAAAGCTTTTATAATTTAATTTTAAATAAGCAGCAAAATAGTGCTTAAAGTAGTTTAGATTAGAAAACAAACGATTGTTTTGAATATTTTTCTGTTCTTAGAAAGTAATTCTTTATATACACTTGTTTTGGTGTTAGGTATGATCGTCAAAGATAAGTAATAGTCTCGACAGCAAAAAAGGAACTTAAGTAGAAAAAAAAATACTAAGAACATATTTAAACAGCAACACAAAAAATATAGCTTAGAGTTAAATATGTTTCGAAAAGATTACGGCAATAAGATACTTTCCCTCAGCATTTAAATTCAAATAGCTGTATACCTCTTATAACACAAGTCCTATATTTAGATATCATAAAATGTTTGTTTGGGAAATTTTTAGAGATGTTATGTTTAAAAGTTAGATTTATTGATAAAAACATAGAAAAGTTTTAGCAACTTTACTTTAACAAAATTTGATGTTTATACTTTAGGACTTATCTCAAAAAATTAAACTAGTTAGTATGTTGCGATTTGAATGAAATTAGAAATTAACCCTTATAGTAGTAACCCTAGTAACTTCAAATTGCTATCTTTTCCCCATTTATTATTTGTTGAGCTGTTTAAGGCTATAAGTGCCCCAAAAGGGGGCGATATCGCTTATTTTGGGAATCCCTAGTCAAAATATAATTTAAAGTCTTTGTCAAACTGTTGTTAAAAGGTGTTAAAGAAATTCCATGTTGTTATAAAACAACAGTAATTACAATTATTAATACGGACTAGTGTTTCAACAAAAAATATAAACTCTTAGTAATTTTGTTGCAAGAAAGTCAAAATAGTTTTTATAATGTAAAATTGTACGTTGGTTACAAATACTACTATATCTAAAGCAGCAAATCGAAAACGCATTTAGGCAAATTGAGTTGTCTTTGTACAGCAAACATATAACATATATTTTTGTTGTTTTTTTTTTGTAAACTATTTACAAATTTTGTCATAAAATATATTGTTGATGCTTAGACAATATAGGCTAAACTAGAAATCGCTAAATTTATTATTTTTAGATTATGTTTGAAATGATAGTAGTTAGAAAAAGCTTGTAAATAAAATAGTTTAAGATATTTTTTTTGATTACTTAAAACAAAATCTTTAGTAAAATTTAATTGCTTTTATATAAAATACATATTTTTATACTAAGAATAGTATATTAAAACAAGTTCACTAATTTGCACTTTAACGATCTTAAAAAGGCCTTAATAGGGTCAGAATAAAATTATATTAATTAACATTTGTGATATAGTCAGTTGTGTAAAATGTTTCCGATACAATCGTATGGAGGAAAATAAAATCATAGCCAATTTTTTCGGAATTTTCAAAAATCCACTGAAATTATATTTCTCCTTCATATTTTGGTGAATTAACTTCAAATTTTCAGAAGGTATTCCTTGCACAAGTTATAAAAATTCAGTTGTAATTATTTAGAAAATAGTGATATTTAAGAATTTTATGACAATAAAAAAATTAAACATTAATCTGCTATTGTACTTTATAAAAACAGACAAGGTCTTTTACTAAACACAAATATACTTTAACAATTGTAACACACTGAAGAATAAAAAAAACTCAGTTTTAGAAAAAAAACTCAAAGTTTTGTAATTTCCTGCAATAGCATTGTTTATTATTGAGTTAAAACTATACTATAAAAGTTTGAAAAAGATTGCTAAAAAACTGTAGAAGATAAATTTTTAATGAAATAGTCTTTTTTGCCTTTTTACTTTGGTTCTTCCATAAAAAACCTACTTAACTATCCGAATTTGTACCCTGATATCAAAAAATAAATAAATTTTACAAAACGGTAAAAAGTTACTGCTAGCTAAGTTAAACATCTTTAAAATAAGATCAACATGTAAAAAAGTACCTTAGCTTTCTATGGCCTTAATTAGTGTTTATTTTTACTTTGATTAGTTGTACTTACAGTTGAAAATCCTACTAAAGAAATATACGAAGTTGAACTGGTGAAAGATACAAAAGGTCTAGGTATTACAATAAGCGGTTGTTTGCAAGGTAACCATAATCATTGTTTTTTATTGCAATAAAACTTAGCATTTTAGTTAAACAAAAAGTTTTTATATTAAAAAGTATAAACTCCTATTGATAAATGATGTATTTTATCAGAAGATGCAGATGATTTTGATGAGACTGGTGTTTTTGTTAACGGTATCAAACCAGGCTCGGCTTCCGATATTGACGGACAAATTAAAGAAGGAGATCAAATAATTGCTGTTAGAAGATAACTTGTTTTTAACCATGCACAATTAAGTTCTAAGTTCTACTTATATTTAAGTTTCAAACTTAAACGTATTATAATATGATACAATAAACTTTATAAAAAGTTAAGTCATTCTGAACACATAGTAAAGCATATATACAATTTAAATAAGTTAAAGCATAGAAACATTTATAATATTAAACAAGACTTGTTTAAAAGTTTAAATTAAATTTAAAATGTGAAATGAAAATAAAGTGTATATTTTAGATTAAAGAACAATAAAAAATGCAAATTTTATTAGTAAAGTTAAACGATTTCATCATATAAAGTTTGTATAATTTTGCTTAACAAAGTTAGTTTTTGTTGAATAAGATAAACTTCATAACTCATAGAGCTATAAATAAACAATAAATAGTTTTTTGAAAAGTTAATTAGTTTAGAAAAAGTTGCTTGTTTTGAATTAGATATTTTTAGTTACTACAAGTAATAGTTAGTATATACTTATTAATGAATTATTGTATTATGTTATGCGTAAAGTTGAGTTTAGTAAATTTTGTCCCATTAGTGTGTATTTAAAAAAAATCTTTAGCTGTTTTCTGAATCACTTATAATAATCGTCAAAAGATACGATAAACACATTTTTGAGCCAAAAAAATAATTACACTAGCCTAGATAAATTAAAAATTCAGGTTGATGGTAATGAGTTTGAGGGGATGTCGAGTAAGGAGGCCGTTCAAATTCTCAGAAACACAGGGGTGGTAGTCAGGCTCACCATGGCCAGATTAATTAAACCTGGAACTGTCAGTTAATTTTTAATTAATTTTGTTGCAAGTTTGTTTAATTAATTCGATTTTTGTTTAGCTTGCAGTTGTTTTCAGTAGCTTTTTTTGCATGCTTTTAGTTTCATTAATTTTTTTAGTTTAGTTTTAAAACAGCAAATATTTTGTGTTTGATAATTGCCTGTATAAACTAATCTTTTATTTTTTTTCTTGTAGATAATTAAAATTAGTTTTTATGAATATAAACACAAATTTTTACTCATTTTTTATAAGTAGTTTAAAATTCAGTTCTAAAATGAATAACATGTTTATTTATTATTACAAAGTTCAATAAAATTTAAAAAAATAGTTGTTCTCTTAAGTTTTTGTTTTTAACGTGATAATTTTTGGCAGTTATAAAATTCAGCAATTGAAAAAAACAAAAATAAACAAAATAAGTTTTTATCATTTGTGTTTTTTTAAATTTCATTTTTATCTACTTTAGAAAAGTATTATTTTAAACAAATTTTTGTTCACAGACAATATAAGTTTAACGTTTTTTTAAAATCATTTATATTTAGTTAAAAATGTTGATCAATTAAAAATCATCTACTACCAAAATGTTATTACCTGAAACTCATTTACAATATATCTAGAAAAATTTAATTTTTCCTTATCACAATCAAAATACTCGAAATATTATAACGCTGTCGTATCATCAAAGTGAGGAGAAATTCTTTGTTAGTGCATTTTTCGCCTTTACTCGTTCAAGTGGAAACTAAATGGTACATACTTGCTTGTTTCACACGCGTTACCGACAATATTTTTAATAAAAACTTTATATTTTCAATTTTTTTAAAGTAATTATATTGTCCTAAATTTGCATCTGTAGATAAAGTGATAGCTAATGCGCAGGAAAATTATTAAGTATTTTTAAATAAATATAGAATAAAATGTACAATCTAATTTCGTTGCTTTAAATTTAACTAACTTTGATCAGTTACATAAATATAACTATTGAAAACATATAACTCAAATTTTTTAAGTGTTTCATCTAGCTGTAAAAGTTTTTATCAATTTTTGCAAATACCATATTTTTTGCAAATTAATTGTTTTCATGCTGGCTAAAGTTTTAACTTATATAAGCTAACACTAATGTTCTGCTGAGCAAACTCAAATTTACTACGCTAGTTTAAAGTAGTTTTAGTTTGCTAAACTAGCTTTTGTACACTAATAACTTATATCATTATAAAATACTTTATTTTTTGCATTTGAGCGTCTAACTTGCTTTCAACTTTAAAATAAAATGTTTCAATAATTAAAGACTAATCACGAACAACAAGAGGATGAAGATTCACAGGAAATTGCTTCTTCTGATGGCAGTGGAGGTAACGAAGATTTCTGTAAGTTTATTTTTCAGTACTATCGGTTAAATGAACTGTAATACTAAAATTTAAACTTGTAATAATAAAAAAAAAAGTATTTTTAATTTTTATTACCTAAGATGTATATGTTGAAGTTTTTTTATTGATAGTTGATGTCATAAGCCAGAAAGACCCCGATGATGTAGTTATTGATAAATGGAAAAATATAATGGGAGATGGTTATGAAATCATTGTTAGTTGTTATAATGGTTGTGTTTCGTTTATAGTACGTATTAATGACCTAAATAAATTAAACTAAATATTTTTCAATTGCTTTATAAGAATAAGTTATGTAAACACAGTTGAAAATGTTAAGTTAAGCATTCTTACCTAACTTTTTTGGTTTATTTACAGGTTGCCGAGATGAGAAAATTTAATATAAGCAGTGGGTTGGGAATTAGTTTGGAAGGAAGAGTTGACATTAATGACTGCCCGCACCACTATTTAAGGTTTTTTTATAAGATTAGTATATTTTTTTAGATAAAAAGAAAGAATTGTTTACTTAGATATGATAAACGTAGTTAAATTTGTTTTTTTTAAACTTATTTTTAAGTAAGTATGAGTTAAAAAGTTTTCTAATAAGATTTTCTAAAAACTTATTATAACAATCTAAAGGTCGATACTTCCTGAAGGCCCAGTCGGATTGAACGGTAAATTAAAAGTTGGAGATGAACTCTTAGAAGTAAACAATAACCGTCTTCTTACCTTAAACCATCTTGAAGTCGTTGTCATTCTAAAGGTATGTCAGTCAAATGCAAAAAATAAATTTAGACTTTTGCAAAAGTTTTTTCATTTCTTCCAAGCTCATGTAATATTCTATTATACTTACCCTATTTCAATTCAACTGTTTTAAAGTTTATATTTTCTTTTATTAAAAACTTTATCAACTTTGTAGACTTTTTTCATTAGAGTGATTATTCGTTATCTAGCTTTTTGAGTTTAAAAAGTTTACATTTATCATTTAAAAACATCAAACGTATTTAAACCAATGAAAAGTTACAATTGAAAATATAGCTCACCCCACGGTTCTTAATCTTTTAGGAATTACCAATCAATGTACGTATGGTTTGTGCGCGTCCGCTCACCATCACCGAATATAGCAGAGATGCTGCTAGAGACTCCGTTGTACTACAGGAAAATGAAGAAGGTGAACTGGTAGAATTTAAACCTCCCTCTGAAGATGGTGATTTAAACCAGCAACAATGGGAGTCATCAGGTTTGGTTTTAAGCATGTGGTTTATTGAAGCAGTATTGTTATAATTAATTTGACTTGAAGATAAGTTTTAGTTTTTCAATCAACTGTGTTTAAGTTTTTTCACAAATAAAGGTGTTTTTGATAGAGTATTTAAAGTTCTAAAAAAACATCAAATGCTCGATTTTTTTGTTATTTTCAATAAATTTAACATTTACAAGCTTTCAAATCACTAAAGTTTTCTGTTTTCCTTAGTATATATACAAATTTATGTAAATATGAGTTTAATATGTGACTGCAGTTTTGAGAGAGAAAATGCTTCGTTTTTTTCAAACACAATAATAGTGTCTCTCTTTGAAACTTCAGCCACATAGTAAACTAATATAGACTTAAATTCGTAATATACATTTTGCTTTTTTAGAAATATGTTAAGCAAGCTGTTTGCTAAAAAATGTCTATCAGTATGTCTTCTTTAAAAAACATTTAAAGCATGTCGTTTGTGATTGTTTTGTTTTGAAGCCGGAGATTTTGTTACATCATCGGCGTTGTCACATGAAGTTGAAACGTCGTCAATGTCATCATCATCTAGCTCTGAAATTCATTCATCAACCCCCCATATTGTGAGTTCATGAACATTATAAAACTTTTACTTACTCAATTTTTATAAAACTTAGTTTTCACTTAGAGTAAGATAAGGTTATAACTTATATTTCTATTAATAAAATTTGTAAGTCACTAAGTTTCATCCAATGTAAAATGTCTTTGTTTTGGTTTTTATTGTTTTGACATATACTTTGATTTTTGTTTACTGAAATTTGTAAATTTTATTTTTACTCTGTCAATAAGTTTGTACTGTTAATAAATGTTAAGTTATTTTAGTGTTCTACTAGTATATACATTATTTGTTACTTGTTGTGGTATTATTATTTTTTCATATTAGTAACGTTTTAAACATCTACTGGACTTTTTAATATTTTGAAATGAAATAAATAACTGGATTTGCATTCTACATGACAAAATCCCAAGTTTTCTTTATCTTTTAGATATAGTAATACCAAAATGTTTAACAAATTTTGTTTCAAGGGAAACCATTCGTTTGAAGTAAGATTTAGCCATCAAAATTACCATTTACAGAAATTACCCGGTCTGGACCAGCTTGGATTGGAAGCTTCTGGACCTGAACCAATGTCACAAAGTCCGGTGAGCATGGAGCGGGGAAGTTTCAGCAGCCACATTACACCGAGACCGAGCGAAACAGCAACTGACAATTTTGAAGAAACACATCATCCTCTACCTTTGTTTGCTGAAGGTTGCTTTGCGTTGTTTATGGTTTGATAAATTATATTTGCTGCATTTTAAATTATGTACACCAATGTTGTTATAATGTGTTTGTTTTTAGCTTTGATTTTATACTGAGTAAAATAGTTCTAATACCACAAAGTTTATTAATCAAAGGTTTATAGTTCACGTTTTATTAATTAAAAAAAACTATTTTTAGTAAGCGAGCATTGGAACAGCAATATTGAGTACATAGACCTTTACAAACAAACTGCCAACACAGGCCTTGGATTTAGCATTCTCGAATTACCAGTAAGCTATCTAAGATGTTTTTCTTATTATATTTTTTGAAACAAGTGTATACTTGCTAACTAGTCAACAACTTCTATCAAAAAAGTTCAGTTTTTTCAAGTATTAAGTTTATTTAAAATATCATTCAGATAGTTTTGTGTTCCAGTGCAAATAAAAACTAGTACTAATGTCAGGAACAGGAGTATGAGCGGACAGCGGTGGTTGTGAGCGGACTGTTGGAAGAGGGAGTTGCTCACACTGACGGAAGATTGGAACCTGGAGACCGACTTGTCTTCGTCAACAACATCGATCTCACCAGTAGCGACCTCGATCAGGCCGTCGACGCTTTGAAAGTTTATACTTCTTGTTTTTGCTTAAAAAGTTTTCCGTTATTGTTTACGTTATGACTCTTTAAAAATATAATTCATGTTTTTTTGCATTTGTAGAGTTCTTTTTAATTTTGCAGTCTATACCGAGTGGAAACGTGAAAATAGGCATAGTGAAGCCCAAACCACAGTTCAAAGATCAGTTTTTTAATGAAGACATTGAAGAAGAAGATGAAGAACTAGAAGAGGAAAATGTGGAAGGTACATTGTGATGATGTTTGTTAAATTAATTAACGTGGATATAATATATACTGGCATAAATTGAATAAGTCTCAATAATTTTTGACTTTAGAAATTCAGAAAGAATGTTTCGTGTTTTATGTTTCCATGTGTTTACTTAAAGCTTCTAAACTAAAAATTCGTGCTAAAAATTTAGCGGCTTAATTAAAATTTTAATATTTCTTTACAAAAGCAAATTTGTAGATATACCTGATGTTGTAACCGCTGTGGAAGAATCTCTAAGCAGTGAAGATGCAAACAGCGAAGCGGAGATGGAAGAAGTGATGGTTAGTTGTTCTATCTAACTCTTTTATATTTAAGTTAATTTCAGTCAAACCCTGCAATTTTTATAAAACTTACCGAATGTGCTGTTATTAGTTTACAGAAATTTGTAATAAAAACCAAATGTTTCGTAAAAAGTTTTTAAGTATTTTACATAAATTTTATGGTGTGGTAAAAGTTAGTATTTTTTTTGAAATTTTTATAAGTAAACATGATAAAAAAATTAGCAGGAAACGCAGCATGAAGAATTCGAACAATCAATCACGCCACCTAGCTATCAAGGTTTTGTTTTTGTAGCACATACCTTTATATATACTTAAGACTAAAGAAAAAAGAAATTTTATCTATCAATGAAAATATTTAATACGTTTTAAAAAGTTATATTTTTAGAAGTTGAGCATAGCCTGCCAAAACAAAACAGCACCAGCTCAAATAAGTTAGTTTTGTTATTTTTTCTCAAACTTGTTTAAATTGCTTTTTTTATTTATATGTTTTTTTTCCTAAAAAATAATATGTAGTTAAAAGTATTTATTATAAGAGCTAGCTATAGACATACATAATTTAAAAAAACTTTTTGTATAGTTTGGTTATAGTTAACGACTAGTTAGTTATACGTAGAATAAAATATATTCTAATTATCTAAAAATTAATAATTACGTGTTTAAGAAATAAATAAGATATTGTTTTAATTAAATTTCTTAAAATATTTATTTTCATGTCAAAGTATAGCTTTAAAACTTTGCTTCTTTGTTAAATCCTAATTATCTAGATAAAAGAAGCATTTTTGTTAGTAAATATTTAGTATTAGTATTCAATTACACTCCTGTATTTTTACTCTAGAACTTTTCTTAAATGAAAGTGATTATAAATGATAACTAATTTTTTTTGTAATTAGTTTGCTGCATACAGTTAGTATAGGCTGTGGGAATAATTTAATTTTATATACTTTTTTTCTGATATATCTATAACTACTATAAGAATAATTTATTTATTCAAAATGATAGTTAGAGCAGGCGTCGGAAAACCAGATCCGTCCATCAAAACAAAAATTTCTGAACGGCAAATATTTATTAGCTTAAGACGAATTTGTAGAAACCAGCAAATTTAAGCTTTCTACAACAAATATGTTCTTAGTTAATTAAAAGTAAACGTTAATGCGTATATAATGATCATTTCATTAAATTTTGCTATTAGTAAGTTTTCACTATAGTTTTTCAAAAAGACGGTGGTTCGCAAAAGAATTTTTATAGTAAATCTGGCCCGTTTCTTTTAAAAAGGCTGCCGACCCTTTGTTTAGAGATTAGTTTTAAGTCTTTTTAATGCATTTTTTTATTTACAGTAACTACGAAGTAAAACAAATAAAAATGTCAGGAATGACAGCAATCGCCATAACATCAACTAACCCGTCTACTGCAAATCAACAAGCTGATATAAGTTTGTGATTGTTATAGTAATATTTGAATAAATACTTTTGTATAAACAACATACCAATTCATAATACTAGTATTTTTTAAATAAAGTTGTAATGTATGGTTTACTTCATGATTGACGTTTGAAGTTGAGAAATAATTTATTTTTACACGACTCAGTAGTTTTAGTTGTATATAAATTATACGGTATAAAAAATTAAAATTTTTATCAGGGGCAAACACGCCGTCTCCCCAACCCCCTGTAGTTCCGCCCAAACCCCAAAATTACCATCCAACTTACAACAGCGCTCCTTCGTGGCAGCATTCTCACCAATTACACCATCAGAAGTCCGAAGGATACGAAAGAATGGTTCACATAAACAAAGGAGAAAGCTCGCTTGGTTTAGATATTTTTGTGATAGTTGTATATCAAAGATAATATAAAAACAATATAGAACTGATAGCCGATGATATACATTTTATAGGACATTTGTTCCTTAAAATTATGTAAATACTCTGAACTCAATGTTTACAAGTATAAATAATCTATTGTAGTTTTTTGTTAAGCTCCTTTTTTTTATGTTTCGGGTCTAAAATTATATTAAGCATTAATCTATTGAAAACCAACTTGTACCACTAATATAATACTAACTACAAAATACACATAAAACACACCTTTGTTTTACTTCTAAAAACTTTAAATTAGTTTTTTAGCTATGCTTTAAACTAAAACATGTCTTTCAAATTAAATTAAACTATAATTAGTGTTCTTAACTTCAAATTTACTAGCTGTTTTATGTAGAAACTGCTTATAATTTAATGCATAAGGTATTTCCAAGCGATACTTACAATTAGAAATTAATTACAGTATTGTTTGTTGAATGTTTACAAATTAATTAAATGGTTATTCTTAATATACTAATTAATTTTGCACACTTCATTAAAGGTTTGTCGGTCAGACCCGATAAGGAAGGGGACGGCTTGCTGGTTGTCAAGGTAACCGACGGTGGAGCAGTTTCACTTGCCGGAGAGCCTCAGCCGGGAGACATGATTAGAAAGATGAATCATGACTCAGCAGTTGGGTTGGGATCGATGCAGGCAAGATCGCTCATAATCAATCACTCCAAATACAGCCAACATGTTGCGTAAATAACTCATTTTCACAATTTTTCATTTTGTCCCTAACTGTATCCCTTTAAAAGAATTCTGAATAGTGTAGTTTAAACATAGTCAGAGCTATTTTTTTGTAAACAGAATTTCTTACATTCCATCTCATCAAATCCAAGCGTTTAAATCAGGAGCTCCCTATTTTGATAATCAGCAACAACAACAAACATCGGTGAACGAAGAGCCTCCAAGCAGATGGCAACAGTTTGCTGCTATAAAGTCTATTTTTGAGCAACCCGCACCTTATCAACAAGGTGTTTGTTCTTTTTCAAAACTATTTTTACAACCGTTTAACAACCTATATTTCATTTTTAGACTCATTATTGGAATTAATTGATGTTGTACTCTTAAATCTTGAAGATCTTATTAATTTTTTTGTTATACTTGTACGGTCCTTTTGAAGTCGAAACTGCTTTAACTGTTTATTATGTTTTTTAGTTGTACTTCTTACAGGTTTTATTTGTTTTAATATGTTGCTCTTTCATGTACTCAGACTTTGTTTAAAATTTCAATCCGTTATTTTTAAGTTTAAATGATAGGATCACTAATCTTTTATAAGATTTAATTTATTTAGTTATGGATCTAAGTGTATATTTTATAACTCGTTGTCTTTTTCATCTTAATGTGCGTTCTGTTCAATAAGGTCAGGTTTTGTTTTCTTTGCCAAAGTTGGACAATAAACGTTTAAAGTAATAATGATTATAACAATTGCATTGTAAAAACTATTGTATAATTTTTAGATGACATAAACCCAAGAGTATCACAGATAGAATCAGCTCAGCTGTCATCCTCAATGTGGGGAACATATCAAGGGTTAGTTGTTTATATTTAATGTAGTTACTTGTAAATAATTTCAACCAAAGCACCTTTTTATGTTCAATATTCTCTACAGAGTTGAAATTGTAAAAGATCACCACAACGATAGTTTGGGATTAGAAATTGTTGGAGGTAGAGGCGAAGAAATGCCACTTTTGGCCAGTGGAGAACCTTTGCAGGTATATTGTTAAACTGCAAGGTTTTTTATGTTTTCATTTCATTTTCACTTTTGTGCTAGTAGATCGAAAGTTTTGAATACTAACAAAATTTTGTTTAAAAGTATCGATAAAAATTATTTATTATTGATTCAAACTTGTATAAAAAAGGTTTAGTTACTTAAGTTTTGCGTTAAAAATATACTTTGAAATCTATAGATTTAAGAGCTAACATTACAATATTTTAAGCTATTCAAATATGAAAAAAAAGTCTTCTAACAATTTTCAAAGATAACTACGTCATTTATGAGTTTAAGTCAGAAATTATTTATTCTAAGTTTTATTAAATTATTTAAAAAATAGTTATAGTTTATAAACACTTTAAAAGGCAAACTAGCATTAGATGAAGAATTTTATCAAAGATAATTTCGTTTTCAAAATCTAGCTGTAAAAATTAAAGACCCGGTAATCTTTAAGACTATTTTATTAGTGTTTTGATATTTCAAGCTTGCTCTTATGTAAAACACTTTTGCTTGCTGGTTTTTATACTGTTAGAAATAATGCAAATCATGTTTTTTGTACAGGGAATTTTTGTTTCGTCAGTCGAAGAAGGAGGCTGTTTACACCGTGACGGAAGAGTTAAACCCGGTGATAAAATTTTGAAAGTAAGTACTTTGTAATTTTTCTTTTATGTTAGATTAAAAGTAAGCTTAATATTAAGTTTTTATAAATGTTCACAGTAATTAAAAGAGTAAAGTGAACAAACAGTGATTTTTAAATTAATTTCTCAAATTAACACACTTTGAAGATAATTGAGGGTAAAATATTTTAGTTTTTTGTTTTTTTAATGTTATTTGCTGTGAGTTTTACTATTTTGATTAAATCTATGATACTACTAACAAAGAAGAAAGTAACCGTAAAACGTTTAAAAATAGCTGTAATATAATTAAAACATATAAATCAGGTTGGAATGTTTGATTTGACAAATGCCAGTCATCAAGAAGCAATTGAAGCATTCGAAGAACAACAAAAATCAATTAGAACTTCTTTAATCATTCAATCTTTTATTTCAAAAAGTCTCAAGGTATTTTATGTTTATAAACTTTTAAAATTAGTATTAGTAGTCGGATACTTATTATTACTGATTCTAATTATTGTTTTAGTTAGATCAAACTAAATGAAAATATTTTGTTTATATTAACTTTTCTTTGATTTTAGTTCAAGGTGATTATACTTTTAGAAGTTAGTGATATTAACAAGCATGAATTTATTAGAATTTCAATTTGTGTAGTTTGTTTGTAAAACCTCATATAAGAATATGCATACTGTTTCTTAACTATTTTAATTGATTTTTTATTAAAAATAAAATATTAAATAAAATTTAACTACCTTTTAATTGTTATAAGCCACCTTTTATGAAATATTTCAAAACAGTATATTTTGTCTAAATTAAATAGAAAATACAATAACAATATCACAAATCTTCATATTATAAAGCTGTGTTTAAATTTTAGTATTGTTTTTAAATTCATAACTCTCTAGTATTAAACAGTAAAAAACTAACGCCAGTAATTTAAAAAATGCCCATTAATACCTATAATTTCAAAAAAACGTGCGACAACTATTTTGTTCTGATCTTTTTCAATAAATATGAATATAAAAATTAAGCATCTTATTATTAGAATGATGTTAATTTGTTTTACTATAATTTTCATCAGCCTTCATCGATTTTTGAATCATTGAGATACCACCGGGTTACTTATAAGGAGCATCAAAAGGTAAATTGTGTATGCAATGCATGGTGGGCTTACTTATGATGTCACAATACTGATTTCAAATTTGTATTTAGACCTCATATAGCATTTTCTGTAGTTGCATTCACGTAGATTTAAGTATAATTTACTTACTTAGCTTTGTATTTCTTGGATATAGATATTCATCAATGAATTACTTATTGTGCAATGTATGATGACTTTAAATGCGTATAACACAAATGGTGGTATTTTAGTTTGTTTTTTAGTGTGTATTTACTGACAATAATATTTTTTCACTTTTCAAAAACTTTTAAAACTAAAAATCATTGTAAAGTTTTTAGTTTTCGCAAAATATTCAATATTGATATTATTTATTATAAAAACCATAGTTTTATGTTTTTTACTATCTTAAAATGTACGCTTATTAAGAAAAAACTCTTTATAGTTTTGGTAGACCAGTGTAACTACAAAACCTTTTGGTTGATGTTATTTACTTTAGCTAGGCTAGATTAAGTTGAATAAAAAACAATTTATGATAAATCTTCTGGGGAGTTATTTCTAAGTAAAAAATAATGCGTTTGTAGTTTGTATATAGTATCGATCTGTTTACAATCTGTTTATTATCAAACACATTTTTCAAAACAAAGTTTACTTTAATTAAAAAAAAGTTTTTGTTATAAAAAAAATTTATTAAACATATGCTTTTTTTTTGAAGTTTCGACAATTAGATCTTACTTTATATAAGTAATATTTTTCATATTATAAGAAGTCAAATTTAAAGCTCTAAGATTTTTTAGTAACAATAAAACAAACATTTGTGTTATTTTTATAAATTTTTAGTATGGAATTTTATACACTTAAATAGTTAGCTACACTATATAGATAGTTTGTGCCAGTGACTATTTATCATGGTAAAATGATAGTGTTGCTTACAATTAATAGTAGGTCGGGTATTAATGTAAAAATATTGAAAAACTTAAAAGCTAAATAACATACTAAATAAAAAACTTATGTTAATAAATTTTATAAATGTTTTACTTGATTTTTATTTATTGAATAACATACTAATAATAAAATTATTAAAAAAATATTCGTAGCGTTTAACTTTTAGTTACTCTTAAATAATTTTAATTAAATTACTAAATCATAAAATTCGTTGTTTTTTGAACTGACCATTTTTTTAAACCTTATTCAAACTCTACTAACAAAAAGTTCAAAAAGTTGCTTGTTTAAAAGGGCGTAAAAACTTTTGTTGTCAAAAAATCAAAACTTGTTCTATGCATGTTTATTCCCCGTATTATTAAAAATATAATGTAACATTATGAATAAAAAAGTTTTAGTGAGTAAAATGTTAATTTTTGTTATGTTTAAATAAATACTAGTTAACGACGTATAATAAAATGTTAGAGTATCCATAACTTTTTTTTGTTAATATTGCTTATGAAAGCTTGCTTTAATGAAGAATTTACACGGTAGTGTGTGTAAATAAAAGTTCAGATTTGTTTAAAGGTTTAATTAAAACAAGGTTAAAGGATAAAGTAATAAGTTTGTTTAATTAAAAAAAAAGTCTTGGAAGTGTTTTATAAACAAACGTTTTAGTCATTTGGTGTGAATTTATATACTTATTGGTGTTTAAATAATATGTTACTGTCTTAGTAATTAGTTAATATTTTTTATAGGAACAAGACGATCAATACAACCCTGAAGGTAAATGTTTTTATCTATATATTTTAAATAGTAAGCTTAAATAGTATTCAGTAGGAAAATTAGATACATTTTGGGATAAGAAAGTTTTTTGAAACCTTATCTATGATCTTAAACAAAAAATAGTAATTCATTATAAAATTTAGCTATTTTTATTAAAGTACTAAAATAAAGTTAACAGAAATACTCAATTAAATTATTGTTTATCTACTTTTCAATACCAGATATTGAATTACTACAAAAATACTCGCATGTACCCGGAGAAAAATCGATTGTCAGATTAATTAAAGGACCAAACGGTCTTGGTATTAGCATGGCTGGAAACAAAGAAAAGTTTATCTTATATTTTTATATTTATTAATTAATTTATCTTTCAGGTTTAACTTGTTTTTTTTGATAATTTGTCTAATTACTTTTTATTAGTAGTTTTAATTACAAGTATTATTTACAAAAACACATCTTGTTTAACAATTTTTCTAAATAATTTAAAAGTTGAAACATTATATATAGTATGAAATGCTTCTTTATATTCAAAAGTTGGTTTACAAGTTTTTGCACCTTGTATTTTATAAGTTTTTTATTGTCTCTAAAGATTAATTAACGGCATCAAATTTTAATTTAGAAAAGTGTTTGTCATCGGTGTCAAGCCGGATGGAGAGGCTGGAAAAAGCGGTAAAATTTTGGTAGGCGACCAATTACTGGATATAAATAATTGTCCACTTGATGGCGATAACAATCAGCAGTTAGCAAGACAGCTCATCAGCACTTCACAGTCACAACTGACCATGGTGGTTTGCCGGTAAATTTATTTTATTTCCAAGTGAACAATTTAGCTTGCGTTTTCATTTATTTTCATATCGAATAAAGTACTTATCATTAAAATTTGGTGTGTCAATTAAAAAAAAAAAAGATTCTTTTTTATCCTAATGCTTAAAATACAATAAAAACACTTTTTATACTTTTTATCAGTATAAAAAGATAGTTTTAATAAGTTTAGATGCTATTCTGAAATAAACATAACACTTTGTTTTTGCATAGTTTTTTTTAATAAGTTTTTTTTTATGATCTAAAAATGTATTTATTCGAATATAATTTTATAGGCAAAATGACGGAGAATTTAAAACAATTAAACTTGTGAAAGACTTTAAAGGTTAGATTTGTTAATTCCTTATATTACGATTTACTAATTTAATAAAATTAGCAGCTAAATATTTTTAAGCGCTGTAAAGTAGTTGACTTTAATTAAACTATATTAAGTTTACATAGACTGTTTATGTTCAACTTATTTTAAAAATCAGTTTCAAAACAGAATAGCAATATTATATTACCTTATAAAAGAAAATTTAAACATCAATTAGGATTGGGTTTTTCAATCACAACATGTGACGAAGGAATATGTGTTAAGTCAATCGCGCGTGACGGAACTGCAGACCGAGACGGAAGACTGCAACCTAATGACGTCATAATTGCAGTTGACGGACATTCACTGAGTGGTGTGCCTTGTGAAACCGTAATTTTTTAGTTTAATTTTACATCTTAAGTAGTTTTTATAATGATCTAAACAAAAAGCATTTTTAAAATAGTTGTTTAGTTTAAGTTGAAAAGTTTAAATTTGTTACTTTTAAATTAATTTATTTATGTATCAGATAATTATTGATAACATTTATTTAGGATACTTTTTAAAATCATCAAAAGTGTTCAAAATAAAACCTACTTTTAGCTTTATTAAGCCTTTAACTAAGCGTATTACCTTTTTCAGGCAACACAAATACTTAAGCAATCTCGAGGAGTTGTCAAGCTAAAAATAAAATCACCTGCCAACGGTCAGTTTTTTGTTTATACTTCTGTTTGACATGCTGCTTTTAGTGTTTAAATTGATGCTTGTTTAGAATATTTTCTTGCTCTTTGTTTTAGCCCCAACCATTGGTGATCATCTTAAAATGAATTAATAAAGCTATGCAAATTTTTAATAGTTGTACTTTTTAGCCTTTATAAAATATAAATGACCTTTAACTGGTCATTAAAAATGAATCACCTTAAAAGTAAACTTTTTTACATGTCCAATATTAGAATAGTTCAAAGTTATCACAAACTTATTACATTTTAATTAATTTTCTACCATTTTAGTCTTAAACAGTCAGTACTTATGATCAGTTTTTTATGTTGTACACATCTTTAATTTCATCATTCAGGTCGTGACACGTTTTAATTGGTCGGTGGAGTGTGAAGTCATCTGGTTGTAGAACCAATCAAAGTAAAGTTGTTGAAACTGAGCCTATTGAGATAAACTTTCAAACAACTGAATTTTAATTGTTGCTTTAGTTTTTTTTTCAAGTCGGTCTCGTAAAAGCTTTTCTATATGATCTCATAATGTTTTATAAAGTTTGAAGTGTTTACGCTTTTATTTTTGTGTATAGACAACCTTTGAAAACTTAAATTTGAAATTAATAAGAATGTTATTATCTTAAAAAAAACTTCTCTTTTCAACTATAATAACATATTTTGTTTACATAAATAGAATTGTAAAATTAAAAAAAAAATTAGACGTACAAAAAAAAGAAATAAAAAGCTATTACTTTACCACATTAAATAAATTATAATAGTATCACGAAGTTGTAGATAGCAGGGTTTCCTCAAAACCTGGAATCCTTGAAAAACCTGATATTTGAGAAACTTTAAAAAAAAAGGAGTTTTGAACAAAAATCACTAAAAACCTGGAACTTTAAACAAATTTTATTTTTAAGTACTAAATTTTGACTGGACACGAAACATCTGTCATATAGATTACATTTTTTTGTCAGCATCAAAAAAATTCATAACAAAAAACATTTAAAGTAGCTTTACAGTATCTTTTCAATTTTGTAAGCTTCTTAACATAGTTTTAACCTTAAACTTAAATCTAAATGAAAAATGGACCCAAAAACGTGTACTTTCAAAAACCTGGAAGAAATTTCTCAAAAACCAGTGGCAACCCTGAGATACTAATATATTTCTATTATGCGCATGGAGCTTAAGTTAAAAAAACTCATAAAATTAAAGTTTTTGGACTAAAATCAAAATTTGTTGAAAAATTTACTCCACTGACCATAGAATACGTCTGATTTCACTTGTATGCTATCTTCGCATGATTTTAACAAAAAATTTTACTTTCATACTAAGTTTCCGCATGTTAAACTTTTTTATTATAAATATTTTATTTAATCTTTTACATCATTTGCATGTTAATCATGTAATGCCGAAAATTTGAAATTATAGTTTTGTTAGTTAATGAATTTTAGAATAATATTTAAACAGTTATTCTGTTTATGTTAAATCTCTTTCATGGTTTTATTTGTTGTAATTTTGTCAGTAAAAAAAATATGTGTTAGTTATTTATCATTTTTAAGTTTAATTAAGCTTTTACAATTAAATATTACCATTTTATATACAAAATCATTTTTTCCATGACTGTATAATTTCTCACACACATTAAAAATGCAGAGTGTAATAAATTAAATGACAAAAAAAAGATTATTTTTCCTAAGTTTAACTTAACAAAGTAATACTAATTATGTAGTTGTAATTTTTTAACTAATACTAATATTCTAAAATTTTTAGTAAATACAATTACTTGATTTATGTATAAACATAAGTTATTTTTTGAAATATTAGCTTCTATATGATTGTAATAACCGTTTATATTATGTAAAACTATTATCGTTCAAAAATTAATAGTCGTTAGATTCAATAGATACACAAATATACTCAAAGTATTTTTAAATTGTTTTTATGTAGTGGTTTAAATAAGTTTCACTTTTTAAATACTTCCAAAGGTACTTCCCAAACTAAGAATAAAAATAATTTTTGAAAGTAAGTAAATATTTTATACTCAGACTAGACCAAATTTTCATCTACTTTTAATAAAATTTTGTATATGTAGGTTTTGTTTATAAACTTTAATTAACTAAGAACATGTTAAAAAAAAGACAAAATATTTTTTTAATTTTTTGATCTAAGATGTCAAATTTAGTTATACAAAGAATGGTACGTATAAATAGATTTATTTTATATTCCTCTATATTAGCTGCTATTTAAATAATAGATCGTATACCAGTGAGTCAATAACTAAGGATTAATATCACCCTTAATAATAATACGATTAAATTTAATAACTTAAGGACATATAACTTATTTAAATGAGGAGTCTGATTTTAAAAGATTTTCGCTCAAATGATTATACTTTTTAGAAAAAAAAGTCCTATATAAAACCTAAAGCTTTTGATTAAAGGTATAAATTTTTTAAATATTTTCTTAACTATCTTTTAATTTTTGTTCCATTATTTTCTATACTTGAGAAATATATACTATAGATTCTATACTTTGTGAGAAAGGAATTAGAGAAGTAAGAAAGTTTTATTTTATATAAGTATAAATCTGATAAAATGAAACAATAAAAGGTAAATAAGTTGCTTAAAAAGTATAACAAGACACCTAGTTTTACATCTATATGTAAATTTGTTAAGTTGTAAAGCAGATAGGGATTAACTGTTTTGCCTTTTTTTTAACATATCATTTATGTGTGACAAATTCGGTTATCAATAAGTTTTGCAAAAATAAATACGCTGATTTTAAGATATTTCTTTGAAGCTTCCGATCCTCTAATAAATTCATGAGCAAATTATTAAATATAAGTATAAATTTTGTTTTAATTTTAAACAAAATAATTTAGCATTAATATGTTCAAGTTTTTACGATTAGTCTCTAAAACTTTTTTAAATAGTACAAAATTTTGGTATCAGGGAGCGTGTAAAAGTAGTTTGTTATAATAAATCATATTTTATTCAAACCTTTTTCTCTTATAATGGGTGGGTGTCAGAATGGCACAGCGACACTTTTGCACGGCTTCACTTTAGCACAGTGGGTCATTTTAGCGGGTGGGTACCACTTTTGCACGAGGGGACACTTTGCACGAGTGTCTTTTTAGCACGAGGGGACTTTTTTGCACGAGCGTCAATTTCGCACGGAGGGTCACTTTTTCACAAAAAAAATTACTTATTTTTTTTTTTAGTATATTTCTACAATTTTTTTTTCTTGTTTTTTTGATAATCTTAATTTAGTAAGTATATTTTTTTCTATCACTGTTATCCCTTACCCTCGGTTAGTATTTTTTTTCCTTTTTTGTTTTTTTATTAGTTTATTTTTATTTTGTCTAGTTTTTATTTTATTTTGTAATTATTTCTATTTTATTTTATATCTTTTTTTTATTTAATAGTTTAATTTTCTTTTATATACTTATTTTACTCTCGTGCAAAAATGACCCTTAGTGCAAAAGTGTCCCCTCGTGCAAAAGTGACCTGTTCCCTATTTTAGTACGATAGGTCAATTTTGCACGAACTAAAGCTTTTCAGTAGGAGGGGATTTAAGAAACTTTTTCTTCAACTGGTAAAAAATAAATGTTGATACTCTAAATTTGTAGGAATTTTAATCTTAAATTATTACTTTTTTTTAATTTGTCCATAGTTTTTAAGGACAACTTTGTTTTATATTTTTAGTGCTTTGTAGATGTACTAACAAGTCTTATTATTGTATTAATTTTTAAACAGTAATATAATCAAATATAAAAATTTTAAAGTTTGTTGACTAGTAATCATATACATTTTAAATAAATAATATAATAAGATAGTAAAGGTAATAAATAATTAATACGATAATATTCTTTTAATTAAAAGAAAGCTGAGGTTTTTCCAAATTTTATAAAAAACTCAAGAATACAAAGTAGCAAAGTTGTTTAAAAACAAATAAAGTCTGCTTTTAGAGACTTTTATTGTATTATTATTTACTGATTTTGTAATGAATGTATAATGTTAAACTGATGTAATGTATAACGCTCGGTGATAAACTAACGCTCCATGCAAAAGTGTTACACCGTACTAAAATGACGTCGTGCAAAAGTGACCCCCCGTGCTTAAGGGACGGCGTGCAAAAATGACCTACCGTGCTAAAATGACCCACTGTGCTAAAGTGACGCACCGTGCTAACGTGACGACGTGCAAAAGTGACCCACTGTGCTAAAGTGATGCATCGTGCTAAAATGAGGCCGTTCAAAAGTGACTCACCTTGCTAAAGTGACGGTGTGCAAAATTGACGCACCGTGCTAAAGTGATGCCGTGCTATTCTGACCCGCTCCCCTTATAACAAGCTATAATTATAATATAATAACCCTTTGGTTGAACTTTTCTTGGTGTTATTATATAGTAAATAATTTTTTCCTCAAAAGTTAAAAAGTTGTGCTGGATGGCCAAGTCATTGTTTTAACTTAAAGAATTAAATTAAAATTGTTAATATATTATTCCTTAGCGATTGTTGCAATGATTTAATTCGACCTTAATATGTATTAAATAACCTTATTAAATATTTTTAAAATTTATTCAGCATAATTTTTTTTTTTTAAATTATTAGCTATTTCTAATTTTCTTAGATTTATTAATTGTTGTACATGTACATTAAACTTACTACTTAAAATAATGTGTAGTATTTTTACTTACATACTGAGACAGAATGATCATATTAAAATTCTAGTATAACTTTATAGATGTTTTATAGTTTCGAATAATCTTTATTAAACAGTAAGTTAAAGAATACTTAACTGTTTTATGATAATTTTTAAGTTAAGCAATAAAGTGAATAGCATAATATTCATTTGTAATTTTTATTAAAAAACTTTTTTGTTTATATTTTATTGACATAATGTCCCCTAGTACAAATAGTTTAAGATTATTTACTTAAAAGTACGCACATTGTTTAATCAAAAATACTTTTACAATGAAAGTTTTACTGGTTAAACATTAACTACAATGGTATTTAAAACTTTGTGTTATAATTTTTAAAACATAGTTGAAAAATAACATTTAAATTACATTACATTTAAAATCTATCAGACTTAATATTCTAGTTTTAGTGCTAAATGTTTTAGACGTTGAAAATTTTTTAAATTAAAACACAAATAACGAAAATATTAGAAGTGTCTTAACAACAACAGTTCTTAAGTAAGAAGGCAGTTAGTTTCATGTAAAATCAGATATGGTTTAAAAATTAATTGACACATAGATAACAGTTATAAGTTGATAATAAAATTATTTTTTGAAACGATGATAGATAATCTTTTAAAATCATTTTTAGGGACCTAACATGTGTTTAAAAAGAGAAAGAATGTCTGAAAACGAACAATTTTTTATATGTTATAATATTTTATTAAACGGATTAAAGAAATATTAAAAAAAAAACTGGTGGTTTTTTTTATCTCTAAATTTGAGATCAAAGTTAGTAAACTGACTATTTTTACAATATTCTTTATTTGTTTATAACAAGCTTAGTTTTAAAGATAAATAATCGAAATAGTAAATTTTTTTTGAAATAAACTTTAGTAAAAAATATAGTAGTTTAAAAAAAATCAATTAAGTCAAAAAAAGTTCTGAGCTGACAAACACTGAATAACTTATTTGAAAAACTTAAATACTATTTTTTTTCAATACTTACTGTTTGACGAGAAATTATCTATGTAAGTATTTTTTACAACGTGTTTTTGTATATTTGTTTTGCGGGTGTCTTTATTTAACAAATAAAAAAACTTAGTCTAAATAAAAGTTTGCATAATATTCATTTACAAAGCATAAATTTTAGCTATACATTTGAAATCTAAAATACTCTTCCACACACTTAATATGAATATTAATGAAAACATGCCGTTACTCAGTGTAGTAGACAACAGGCATGAAGATGATACCTTGCATGTAGGAACCATTGTAGCTGGAGATGAAAATAAAAAAGTCGAAGTCAAACTCCGCAAAACTGAATCAAGTCACCAAGTTACTACTGTCACCTCTTCAGTAACTACTTCAAAAGTTTTAAAAAAATCACAGATGCAGTCTTTAAGTCTACCTAAAAAGCATGTCAAAAAAAGTTCTTCTGAAGTTACCGCAAAGAAACGTCTGAAAATCGATGAGCAGCATCAAGTTACAAAAAGTAGTTCGCTACTTGATATCAAGGATCAAGCCGATCAACATGTTGTTAGTGTCGATAAATTTACCACGACAACTTCACATAAAGTCGTTGTAAACGCTAGTGCTGTTTCTAACTCTCAGAAAAGCAGAAAGTCCGGATCTCAGCAAGATTTAATAGCTTCAAAAGCGTCTTCTTTTAAAAGCAATTCATCTCATTCATCCCACAAAAGTAGTAAATCACCAAAGTCTTCAAGTATATCAATAACTTCCAGCTCTTCCGTTGCTTCTTCCTCCCCTGGTTCCTTTAGAATAACCCCTAAGAGCAGGAGCACCGCTTTGGAAAATCTGACGGCCGACGACTTGCTAGCCCACGACAAAACTGCAACAATCAGCCCTGGGTCTGTTAAAAGAAAAAAGAAAAAGGCGGGAAGTTCGAAGAGCGTTGAGAACGTGGTGTTGAAGCTGCGAACGAGCATGCTGAACAAGCAGGCCAGCAGCGAATCCGCTCCCCCGCTCACCGCAAAAGACAAGTTCAAGCGAGCTTCGAAATCGATGCTGCGCCTGCAGCCATCCGTATCGCAAGACGAGCGCATATTCTTTTCGCTTAACCCGACTTCTTCCAGTAGAAGTTCTTCCACCAAACTTAACTACTCAATTTCTTCAACAGACAACTCAGCTCCATCTGTCAGCACAAAGTCGCAAAGCCTCGATGAAAAGAAAAAAGTTGCCAGGAAGCAGAAGTCTTACAGTAAAAAGGACTTGCTTTCTTGTCCTATTCGGCCCGGAGAAGAAACTTTTATTGAAATAAATAAAGGAAATGCAAACGGGCTCGGATTAAGTATTGTTGGAGGCAGAGACTCTTTACTGGTTAGTTATAAAAACACTAGTTTTGCTGAACGCTTTTAAAATCTTAATGTTAAACCATGCTTTATCAGTCTGAAAAACTTTCCAATATTTTTTAAGTTACAGCAACTTATGTGTGTTTACTGTTGTATTATATTAAAAATTAAGTCAAAGCTTAGAACTTCTTACTTAACTTAAATAGAATTGTTTAGTTTTTTATTTTGTTATATGTTTTTTATAAGCTTTAAAACTTATTTTGAAAATAGATTTAAGATAATATTTTTGACAACATTACACGTGCATGGTTAATTGAAAGTTGCTTTTTCTACATAGAAAAAAATACTAGTTCATTCTGTATACGCGGACGGAGCTGCTGCGAAAGACGGCAGGTTGTGGCCAGGTGACGAGTTACTGAAGGTGAATGAGTTCGACATCAGAGGCGCATCTCACGATGAAGCCATACAAGTGCTGTTGAAGTGTGTTGGAAGAGTCAGGCTACTTGTGTTGCGCGACGAAAACAGGTCAACTAGGCGTTTTAGGTTGACTAAATAATAACCCTTTTGAAACTATTTAAGTTCAAAAGTGTTAAAAATAAAATTCCTAAAATTAACTTTTACTGCTCCTTTTTATTTTTACTGAAATTTTCATGTTTTCTTTACATGTAATTTTTTTATAGTTTGTGTTAAAATACTCTTGATTTTTTTTGCTTATTAGCCACATAATATAATTAATTTCTCGTACTCGAAATACAACATTAGTAATTTGCACTTATGTGCTTTTATTACAAAAATAAATACTTGGAAAATATTCTTTAAAACAGGTGTAAGCGATTTTTAAAATGGTTGAGAAAAAGTAGACTTCCTTTTCAAAAATATTGGTGAAGTTTTATAGCGATTGCCAATTGCCGGAATTAATTTTATTATTAGAAATCACTTGATATAGTTTTTTTAATTGTAGCATTTAAAAGTAGATCAATAAGTAAAAATGTTATCATAATTTTTAAGCTGCTATTTGTACTTGTAATTGTTTTAAAATTAATAAGTTTGAAACAATTTTTTTTTAAACTAGGCTTATGTACTAAAAATTATTTTCAGGTAATTTGAAAATTTGCTATCTAATTTATTAGTATGTTGGGTTTTTTAACTGAATACAATTTAATTAATTGTTTCGGTAACACTATAATTTTTTTACTAATGATTTTAATACGTTGTTTCAATAAAAAGTATAAGTTAAAAATAAATATTTTGATCTTACTATATAAATTTAAAGAATCTTTAGTCTACAAATTTATTTAGAATGACACCTAGTTTATTTACTTTAAAAAATATTGTTGTTTAAGTTCTATTAACAATGTAAGAGCTAAACTTTTGAACAAATCAAACATTTGTATTTAGTCTAACAACTAAAATTTATATTGCTATAATAAATTTTTGATTAAAAACTGAATCTATTAATTACTACCGTTAGTAAGTATTTAGAACCATTGTTTTATATTTTTATACTTTTTTTTAAATATTCTTTTTATATATATAAACCAGCTCTAAACTTTAATTTATTTTATAAGCATGTTTAGTAATTTAATTAAAGAAGGTCTTTTAATTAATAAGAGTCTTGTAACAAAAATAAAAATTTCCCTATAGTAAACTCGTGCTTAAAAAATATTTTAATCTGTAATTATTTTACACTTTTTACTATCATTAGCTTTAATGTATAGTATCTCATTTGATTTACCCCTTGTTTGTTTAATTTCTTCTTCTTTTTATCAACAATGAAAAATACATGAAAAATTATAGGGAAGTGATCAACAATGAGCAAGAAAGTCAAGGATATGATATTCATGAAGCAAGACTCGTGAAGAAGAAGGGACTTGGTTTATCCATAATTGGAAGACGGTAAGTTGAAAAATAAAACTTTTTTGATAAATCATTTACTGCTTTATTAACAACAAATTTTTACGTTGTACCATATTTTTGTAAGAACAGTAAAACTTTTGAACAATGAAAAAACACATAAATTTGAAAAAATGTATGGTGTAGAAACCATCCGGGAGTTTATGTGAAAGATTTGATAGAAGGCGGAGTTGCGTGGAAGGAAGGAATAATTAGAAAGGGAGATCACATTCTCATGATCAATAACACGGATGTCAAGTTTGCATCTCAAGAAACTGTTGCATCACTACTCAAGGTACTTGAACTTAAGACTATGAAGGAAAAAGTTGATGTTCTTACTAATTATTGCTTATGATAAAAAGAACCATATATAAATATTTTTTTCATTTTTTACATCAAGATTACTTTTTTTTTTGTTTTTATAGAATGCTAAACTTGAGGTAACAGTAACGGTAGGAAGAAGTATGGCTGGAGAAGCTACCAATGATGACAATAATTTACCTTTAAGTTTGTTGTTGCCGCAACAACCTGAAGTTAATATTGCTAAGGAAGAGCTTTTGTTACTTAGTTACACTGCCAAAGACAGAGAAGAGCATCAGATAAGATTTGTTGAAATCCACAAGGTAGCTTACAAATTTTTAAAAAAGTTCACAACTATTTATTCTAAAACCAACCTTACAGTTACACTCCTTTTTTCTTAAGCAGAAAATATTTTTAATCGATAAAGTAAGAACTATTTTATAAAACATTGGATTTCATGTATTTGCTAATCGATGAAACATCACATTTGTAAAACAGCTACCATACCAACCGTTAGGAGTGACTGTCGCAGGAGGTTTGGGTTCGCCACTAGGTAATGTACCAATATTTGTTGCTGTCGTAAATCCAGGTACCCCAGCTGCCGAACAACTTAAGGTTTAAATTTACTATATTTACACTAAACTATTTGTAAGAGTGCGTGAACTATTGATATGATTTTAGTATACAAAATGAATAGTACTTGTTTTACTATTTAAAATACAACGAAATTTGTATAAGGTTATAAAAATATAAGTAGATCTATATTAGAGTTTTTTATAGTTTATTTCCAAGTATATTTATATTTGAAAGCTCTGTAAAATCAGAGTTCTAAAATATTTTAAGGAAGTAAACACTAGAATAAAATTGTAGGTAGGGGATATAATATTGAGTGTCAATGGAAGATCTACAGATGGAAAGACTCACGATGACGTTGTGCAGATGCTGAAGGGAAGTGACGACTCCATCGTGCTCATGCAGGTTTGTATTTTCAAAAATTTTGAAATATTATATGAAAATAAATAAATTTTTGAGATCTTTACTGTTTTTTATAGTTATTTATTTATTATGGTTTTCAAATTGAAGCATTGACTTAAAGTTAGTCTGGCTTCCAAAGGTAAAATTCAAATTTTTTTTAGATATTTTAGATTTTCAAACTTAGCCTATACATCAAGAGTAAGAATATAAAATCTGAACGTAATTTATGTAGTAGACCTTGTGTGATGATCAGGAAAAGTGTGTTGTAGTCGAAGTTTTGTTTGGTCTTATAGGTTAACAAAAGATTTCAAAGAAATATAAAATAAACTTGAAAAAAAGTCTAAAATTTTTATTGAGGCAATGTCCAAAATGTAATTAACTGATTATTTTAATTTTCTAAGTTAAATTTTAAAAGGAAGTAAAAAATATGTGAATGAGGCTTTGAAAAATAAAAAACAACATTACTACAGTCACCTCTCGCGAATCTACGCGCTCTGTGTCCACAGCAAAAATTCGTAACTAAACGAGAGAACGTAACTAAAGGAGAGAGAACAAACATAATTACTACATTGGTTGTTTTTATATAACTCATTTGATTAAACATATTTTGGAAACTTTCAGACTTTTTTAGTTTACTAAAATAGTTTTCATTAAGTTTTACGTATATGTGAAAAGTTTTTTAATAAAGATTATTGTATACTTTTTTTTTACTTTGTTCCTGCTCGCCTATAATTACACTTAGCTTGCATGGTAATAGATAAAGATATTTTTTTTAAATTATACAAGACAATCTTAATATTAGGTAGGCAAGGAACAAATTAGCTAAAAATAAGAGATTTATTGAGTTAAAATGAAAATTTATACCATAAAAATCGTGAGTAATCAACATCGTACCTTGTTTGACTTAAAAGTACTAAGTGGGTTGAGACACCTAAAATATATATAGCAAAGCCAGAGATTTTAAAGGTTCCAATTGGAAGGCACTAACTAAAAATACAAAAATATCAATTTATTTAAAATCTATCTCCTCCTATTTTTTTCAAAATATTTACTTAAAACTTTCTTGAAATGTTCCTTTAATTTTTTGTTCCAAAAAACCTGGAGTCCGTAAAAACCTATATATGTTTTATTTTTTGAAAATTCTAAAATGCGTAACCAAACGAGTGCGTAGATTTGCGAGAGGTTTTGTTGTTTTAATTGTTATAATTCACATTTATTGCTTGCGTATAGTTTTGTATAAACAATTTATAAAAGGTAAGAGAAGGGGGTGATGAAGTGAAAAAGCTGAACGAATATCTGAAACTGACAACTTCAGGAGTGAACGAAATCATGTCTCAGTGGGATCCTAATCTTCCTATGTTTGAAAAGTAAGCTTTTTTATGTTTAAATAATTTACTTATGCTTCTCAAACTTTTAAAAATCTGTCCCGCGATTTATCTTTGAAGAATGAGTTCGTACTTGATTGGATTTTGAAACATGTGCCCTGAAAAATAACTGTTATTACGGTTTACTTTTATCCAAAAATGATCTTTAATAAACAAACTTTCTCTTATGAACATTTTTGATCAATAGTAATTTGATTTACTAAAAAATTAAAACTGTATATTGTGTATATATGTTAATGTACACTACAAAAAAATTTAGAAAAAAATAATAACAATTTATTTAAGTCCTTAATGCCGACAAAGCTTTTTTTCTTAATCTTACCTTGATAGCAATTTTTTTTTTCTAAAATAACATTACTTATATAATTGATAATAGTAATTTTTATTAAGCTTTAAACTTTTATAATAAATTAGTTTAAGTAGTTGCATTTTTTAAGTATGAATTTGCGGAGTTAGCATATTTTATTAATTTTTACGCAATATCTGTATAAAGTAAAAACTCAAGTAGTTTCATTTTGTTACTAGTTTTATATAAATATTCTAGCTTACTGTTTTTAGTCAAGTTATTATGTATAGTTTTCAACATTAAAATAATAACTTACTTTAGTCAAATAACTATGCCTCATTTTTCAAAAAAATTGTGTTGTATTATCCTTAATTAAAATAAAAATGTTTTGGTTCATTATATATATTCGTTTAATAAACAACTTATTGTGTAAAGTTTAAACAAAAGTTATATGACGTTTATTGTAAAACAAGTTGTTTTACAAATAGACTGCGCTTGTTAGTTTAGTTATAAGATTTAGATAGTCGTCGAATAGTGAAAGAGCAAGCATATACTTATGTAACCGTATTTGCATCTCAAGCTACTTTCAACTCTTCTTTTATTCAAATTTTGCTTTAAAATGTTAACATATCATTACTAGAGTTCTAAATATACAAACATTTATTGACCGCGATTTCTTTTTTCTTGCGCCAAGTGTTTTTATCTAAAAAGTTTTTTTTAGTTGTTTGATTGTGTTATATTTTTATATTTTTTAGGTTTAGCTGATATTTTTAGTTTTCACATATCTATTTATTTTATTTTTATTTTTAATTTAGATATCTTTTATCTGTTTTGACAAAAACGTGAGTTTAGAATTAAAGAAGATGAATAGAAGCATAATTATTTATTTATTTATATAGAGCACTAACTTGACAGTTTTCAATTTATAGAAGTAATTTGTTTAGAAAAGGAAAACCTTGTAACAGGTCCGATAAACCTCCCATTGACGTCGAACTTCGTAGAAACGGCGAAGGTTTAGGAATCACCATATCAGGAGGATATGGGTCTGCCCAGGGAAATATGCCCATATTCATCAAATCAGTAGCTAGCAAGGGAGCAGCTGCGGACGAAGGTAGACTGAAGGCTGGCGATCAAATACTCTCTGTAAACGGTGAGATTCGTTTATATAAAAAAAAAGTATTTTTGTGATGAATTTTTAAGAACACAGTTTTGTGTAAGTATGTAAAGTTTTTTTTTTCTATGCATCATTTTTAATAATTTCGATAAGAATAGAGTTTATTGAAGAATTTCTTTTAATTGCTCGGTATGTAAACAAGTTAACTTAATATTTGATTTATGTTTAGGTAAACTAAACAAATATATTAGTAAGTAGATTTCTTTCACTACTGTTGCTATGTAATAAAAAACTTAAACAATCTTATCGTGTTGACAGGCGAGGAGTTGTATGGTTACACCCACGAGGAGGCGGCAGAAGCGTTGAAAAGGAAAAGCAACTTGATAATCCTGCATGTCATTCCCAAGTGAAAGTCACATTTCTTACTTTAATTGCCGCACAACCTCCTTTCTATCTCGCTCCATATATATTTTGGCATAGTGAGAAAATGTTGACAGTTTGGTTTGCTGACTTTTCAAGTTTTAGAAACCAGATCACAGCAAAGTATACTTCGTGAAAAAGAATTCAAAATTTTTGACATAGATTAAAAAAAAGTTCCGCTGTATAATTTTATTTTAAGTAAACTAGAAAAATTATTGCTGGTGAAATAATATAATTATGTTTTTATTTATTTTTTTATTATAAAGTTAAAATTTTGTCGTACTAAATTGCTCGTTTAAAAAAAATACTTAACTAAAGTTCAATTAATATATTAACATACGATTTTTAAATCATACTCTGCTTAAATTAAATTCTTTAATAATGTTTACTAAAACTATTTGTTCGAATTGTTAAATATAATTAAATAAAAAAGCTTTGTACTTTTAAAATCTAAACTAGCTAGTTCATCGCTTTTTAAATCAAGTCTTTTAAGTATAATTATGTATTACTTAACTTAGATCACTTAAAATTTGTGTGCATATACTGGAGACATTCTATTAATGTACTTTTAAAAATTTCTAAGATTAAAAAAAAGTGCTTCAAAACTCGATTTAATTGTTAAAACTTCTTAAGATTACTAATATAAATAAACAATTTAAAACTAAAAAAAAAGCATTAAATTTATGCTGTTTGAAGAGCTCGAGCTTTAGAATAGCAACATCAATTAGTGAAGTTTATTTGAACAGTAATGCGTTCCAAAAACTTAAATAATCGTTTCATTAAAAGTAAGAAAAGTTAAATTTTTGAATTTTTTTTCATTGTTAAATCTTTTTAAGTACTTTAAATATCACCGAGTATAAACTGTTGCGATATATATATATATTTTTACACTTTTTTTTTCCTACATTTTTACTTACAAAAGTGTTAAAGACTTTTTGAAGTATTAAACATCATTTTTATGATCTCTTGAAATCTCTATTACAAAAGAATTAAAATGAGATTTGAAAACTACTGTTTTACTGATTATTTTTGATAATTAAAGTATAAATGTCATCAAAATAGTTTATCTATCACTTTCAGCAAAAATATAATCGTAAATTTTTTAAACTAGAACAAGTGAACTAGAACTGTTAAGTTTATTTATCTAACTTAATGATCTATGTTAGGTTATGAACTATATTAATAGATTACTAATAGTTTTAGCTTTGTTTATTAAAAACACATGTAAAACAGTTTTTTGTTCATAATAATCATACAATAATGCAGCTGAAACGGTTATACTTTCATTTCACTGGATTTTATCAAGTAACAAAACAAGGCACAAAGCAAACAAATAAATAGTATGTTAAAACTTTCAATTAAAGATTAAATAAAGTTAGAAAGATAGAATGTAATAAAAAAAAAGTAAATAAAACAATTCAAAATAAATTAAATTTGACTTCCTCGTCGTTCTGTTGGGTCTCCTAAAAATGTCTTCCTTTCATCAGTCAGAGTGCTAATGAGATAGCATCAGTTGCTGTGAAAATCAGTTAGCTTTTCAATAACAAAAAATTCAGGTCGTGTTTGCAGAAGTCTATTAACGTGATCTTTGGCGAATAAATTTAAGTTTGCCAACGACAAGCTCACAGTACATAATTTATTATTATATAAAAAATAGTATACAAGATGTTTAATATAATGCTTTTCTTATTTAATCAGAATGGTCACTAAATAAATGTGTAAATCAAAGTTGCCAAGAAACCTGAAACTTGTCAGTTTAAACCTAAAAACCCTGGAACTTTCAACTATTTTTACATGAAAGTGACAAAATTTTGATAAGAAACGAAAAATCTTTCATAAAGACAAAAAAATTTGTACCATTATTTTTTTTTTATTTAAAGTAGCTTTACAGTTGTTTTTCATATGTGGTTATAGCAATTAAAACAATTTTTTTACCTTCATTTTAGTTTACACAAAAAATAGACCAAAAACTTTGTTTTTTTAACCTGGAAGAAATTTACAAACAACTTTTTGCAACCCTGATCATATACAAATATCTAAAGAGGAATTCTTTACAATACTTAAACTTAATTTCCCTGTAATTCTTAAAAAAAATATTTCTATGTCTTGTATAACCGTTGTTTTAGTTTTTAATGTAACATAAGAAAAAATTTATTTCAACAATCTAAGCTAGAATATTCAAACAAAAGATTTTTTTTTCTATAAATACTATCACTATTGTAAAAACTTATAAGTCATTTTAATTACGTATCTATGCAAAAGTTAATGACATATAAAAAAACAAGCAAAACCTCAAGGTGTAACGGTGGTTATTAAATTTTCATCTTGTTATTTTTAGTTTTTTTTTTCATTTAGTAAAAACATCAGTGAAAAATACTTTAAATCATCTGAACTTGGTTTTCATTACTGGCATAAATTACAATGATTTTTTTGTTGGCTCAGTATTTATCAAAAACCTACAAAAAATTGACTGAAACATTGTTTTTTTCTGTACAGTTTCTTTTGTAAACTTCAAAGCACTTTTTTGGAAACTTAAACTTTTTAAAATGCAGTAGCTTTGTATTTAAATGTATAAGGTTTTCAGAAATAGAGTTTGATTTTGTAATTTTCCTTAGTAATATTAGCTTTATGCAGTTATTAAAGTTTTTCAATAAATGTAACTGACGAGGTCTTTGACCGAAACTTTATTTACTAATTAAAGTCTTGAAAAACTAAACTATATTAATTCTTTTCTAGAAGTAGAGATCTTTACACATTGTTTTCAAAAAATCAAAACATATATAAAATTAATGTTCAAAAATCTATTAGATTTTAAGTAACTTTTTTTCTATACAAAATTTTGAATAAATGAAAAGTGTCGGTAATTATACTTAAATAAGTTTTAACTTATTTTTTTGGACACTAGGCCAGTGGTCGGCACTGTGTACACTGGTGCACACTAGTTTACATGAAATTTCTTTTAGCGTGCACGAGACTTTTGGGGTGCATGAAACTTATTTTTGGGTACATGAATTTTTTTTTTCTTGCAGTTTAAGTTTTTTTTTAAATCTTTCTACATTTAAGACATACTCAACCTTGATATCTAATTAACCATTTTTTTGTTAATAAAACGACCATTTTTGTACTCTCCTAGTTCTATTCTGCTACATTATGTAAAAATTCTTCCACCCTTAGCCGCCCAAAGAAAAATCGAAGTGAGAAAATCCATTCAATAAATTCATTTAAGTTTACCACTCAATAAAAAGTACCAATACTACTGATTGTTAATTGGGGTAGTGGCAATGTATTAAATTAATCTAGTTAGTATTTTAGACCTGGGTGATACAAGTATAATATTGTTATAAAATTAGACCATCGATAATAAAAATTTATTAACTTGGGTAGGGTAAACTGGTAAATTTAAATTTAGCGTGTAAAAATTAACTAGGTGTTACCGAATTATTAGTAAAAAAAAACGATTTAAAGTGTTTACATATTCTTAAACACTAGCGGCGCTAAAGAATGCAAATTGGGGTGCACAGATTTTTAATTTTGTGATTTAGGGTTCACGGATTCGAAGTAGCGTGCCGAACACTGCACTAGGCTATGAATTTTCACTCAAAGAATATGGGAAAAAGATTACTATAATCAAACAAATGTACAGCTGTTTATAATACTAGAATACTTTTTGTTTAAAAAGTATTTGTAACCAATGCAAAAACGTTATTATAAAAGTATGAAGATCTTTTTTTAAACTTTTAACTTCATTTAAGAACTTTGTTGATTGATATCCTGCTAAGAAGTTTTGTAAAACACTAAATAAAACTTTTAGCTTTTATTTTTAAAAAGTCAAAAAGGAAACGTAAAAAATTGCTTGTATTACTATGTTAATTAACTAATCTTAGCAGTAGTTATTAAAACATCAATGCTTTAAACATATAGACCAATCTTTTTGATCAGTTTATTTTTTCTCGTTCAATAAACAATAATAACTATTTGTCAAAACATCGTTAACTGTTTTTATTTTCCGGTTATTTAAAAATTTTTAGATCTGGTCCTCATTACTTTGTTAATAACTTTAGATTAAAGGCTGAGAAAATTGTAAAAGAATATGTAAAAAAATGTAGTGCTGAGCGAGCTCCTTAGAATTTTGAAAAGAGTTATGAAAAGTGAATCAATAATTTTCAAATTTGCAAACTTAACCGTAGTTAGTGCCGCGAAGGTGACTTTTTACTCTACTTCGTGTCATTCCGTTAGCTCTTGGACGATGACAAGTCTCGATTGTACCGTTATTACTGCCTTCTTTAGACAATTCTTAAATTTAAAACAACTTCACTTATAACTGTTTTATACCCTGGTTTTGTGCATAAGAGATCCCTCATCATGTTAGCGGGATTTTCGCGTATATACAACATGAAGGACAACAGTTACCGGTTTTAAGTCTAAAACTTTTTACCAGAACCTTATATAGGGGTCGCTTTTATCGGTAAGAAAAGGACTCGTATTTCACTCGTCAACCATCGCTTGCTTTAATCGACTCAGCCTTTAGCTAAGAAGATGTTGTTCTGCCACATTTCACTTTTCTCGATCTAAAATAGCTTTGATAGCAAAACTAAGCTAAAAATAAGTTACCTGACAAACAAAAACGTTAAATCAGAGTCACTCAAAAAACTGAAGAAGTAACGTCCGTACTATAAATAGACGTTTGCAAGCGCGATGTAATGAACTTAAATGTGGATTTAGTAGTGAAAACTAATAAATGAATACAAAAATTGATGATCTCTAATAAAATACTGCATTAAAGAAAGAAGCAATATTTTAAAAGACAGGAATCAGATTCAACTAATCTGTCTATTTATTTTTACCAATTTGTTTCTCTTTTACTGTATTTACTTTTTGTTACTTTTGTTTTATGTTTAATTTTGTTTTTTATACTGGTAAATCTTCTGGGTACAACATGCATGGCAGTTTTTGACTGAAAACGATATGGTAATTATTTTTACCTTATTAATAATGTTATTTTGATTATTTTCATTGCTGCAACAGTCTCATGTTTTTTAATTTATATTTTTTTTCAATAGCTAAAAAACTTGTAACACTTTTTTTTCTAGTTTAACATTAAAAAAAACTGCTACTTTTGTATTATGAATAAAAAAGGTATATTGCATTGCTAGTGCTTATTGTATGGTGTACAACTCGATAACCGAAAGGATTTTTCGTACACCAGGTCCTTAGACCAAACTTTTTGAACGCTTCTTTTCTATCCTTCAATAAACAATACTTATTTTATAATGGCCAAAAGATCTCAGTTATTCTATATATAGTTTAAATGTTGTCCTCAGACAATTAGTTATAATGTTAGACTGATTATGACACAAATATCTTTTTTTTAATGTATACAATTTCAACTAATGATAAATATTAATACCAATCACGAATATTAGATGCTCTTAAATTTTATAGATAAATTCGTTTACAGTTACTGAAAAATTAAATACATTTTTATAACTTTTTATTTAATGAAGTCATTAAAAAAAATTTCTAAAGACACAAGTTTTTTCCAAACAAAAGTATGAATGTTAAAAATAATATATAAAATAAAAACTACATTTGAGGATGCTAATACTGAAAAGCTTTACGTTTTGTTTTAAAGTAACGGCAATTAGAATACAAGTAGATGTTAGGGGCTGTACTTAAGGAAAAATATGAGGATGAACACTTCATTACTAATAAATGAAGGCTAATTCACAGAACAGTACAAAGTACAAACACGATAACTAACAATTTGTTTCTTCTCAAAATTTCAACTAAATTTTATCACTTCAAATTAATAAAAGTTTCAAAACTCAGCACTCTAGATAATGTTTTATCAACTGATTGATTAGAAAAAAATAATGTTCGTCTTATAAAGGTGCTAAAAAAATACTCCTTTCTTAGAACAAAAACTATTTATACTTACAAAAGCCAGTTTAAGAAAACTTCAAAGAATAAGTACCAGTTTTTATTACACTGTTTTTTAATTTTTATCAAGTTCTAGGCCTTTATCCATAAACGCAAAATAAGTACCTAACTAAAGTTCAAGCTTAAAAAATACTTCCTTTTTTTAGTTTTTTTTTTCAGTTTTACAAATCAAAAGTAGAGTATAAAAAATTAAAACTTTTTTGATGTCTAAATATATTGATAAATATGTTTGAGCTACTTCAATAATTTCTTGTACTTTTTTAATCGACGCCTTCTGTTAATATTGTTTATATTTTAGAATTTTACATACATAGTTTTGAAAAAAATGATTATTCTAACACATTATCTAATTGAAAATAAAATGTTTACATTTCAATACAAAGTTATAACAATTCTATAACTTTTTTTTTGTTTTTAAATATAATAACATCTTTTTGTGTTTTCAAAACTCACAAGTCAAAAATGTACATTTTGTTTTGAATGTTTTAGATTTGAAAACAGTTTAAAGTTGTTAATGTTAGGTTTTACTCAGGCAGTCACAAATAAGCAATAAAAACTATTAGAATTCATCAGAAACAAATTATTTTGTTAAAACTGTGCTCTTATCTTAATATAACTGAAATACATAGTTAATAGTTTACTAAAAAGATAATAAGCTATATTATATCAGTCAATAGAATTATCCTAACATAAGGCTCTCACTTGGTTTTCTGAGTTTTCAAAGTAGTTTTGTGTATTTTTTTATGTGCGTTAAAAACTTCTGCTTATAATACAAGTGTTTTTATACCAGTAAAAACATATTTAATGTCAAAAGGTTGTTGAAAAAATTAAACTGCGTTTTTTACGTTTGTATAAAAACTGCGCTTTAAAAATAAGCTTATTTTTACAAGCAAAATTTTTTTACTATATTTAAAACACTGGAAATCACTGAAACTCATACCAAATTTTATAAATTAGTTTTAAGAAATCAAAGTTGTTTCTGTTAGTCCTTTTTTATATATTATTAAACATAAAACTTAAGTTTAAAAAAAGCTTTTCTATATACGATAATACAACATAACTTGTTGTATTAGTGTGGAATAATCAGTTTGTTGTCTTTTTTGTTTATTATTTTAAACTAAAGTCAACTTAGATATCAGGAGTTTGCAAACTGCGACCCGCGTGCCAGATGTCACCTAATAAGCAAAAATTTTTGGCATTGGACGTTCTCTTTATCTTTGAAATAATTGATGCAGTAGAATCAAAATATTTTATTTCTTTTATTTATTCTTAATAAACTGCTGCCAAGTTTGATTACACATTTGTTTTCATATCTTTTATTTATTTAGCAAATGTGAAACACTAAAAAATTATTGCCCTGAAGAATTTTTTCATTTGAATGTGGCCCAAAAAACTATTTTCAGCAAATTTTACTGTGGCATATTAAAGACTGTCAACCCCTAACCTAGATCAACAAAAAAACAACATTAAATATGTATTTTTTAAAGGACAATATTAATTAAAATTAAATAATTTTTTGTTTTTAATGTAAAGTTCCATTTCAAGATTTATGCGTTTTCTTGAAGATGTTAAACTTAAAACTTAGTTTTATAGTGTTTAAACTTATTTCAGTTAAAGTTACAGATATATTTCTAGACTAATCTTATGAATTATTAATTTAATCATTAAGTCACAAAAATATACAAATGTCATGCAAGTATGGTATTTCCAGCTATTATGGTTTTAAATCAAAATATAGTGTAAATTACAAACGTTTACAAGTTAAATCTAAGCATTGCATATGTATATTTTGTTTTAAATAAAAACTAATTTAAAGAACAAACGTTTTAAATTCTTTAAATCAATATTTTCGAGATGAATTATTCATACAAAGATTATCTTGAAAAACACTTTAAAGAAAAGCGAGTTATTCGTAAAATATAACTGCACAAACTGAATATATAAATTCTTAGTTCTTTATACTTTTTTTGTTGCTTTAAAAGTTATATAGCACAAGTTTAATAACTTCTTGACTTTAACAAACCTCTAAAATAAAAGCTCCTACGTAGATAAAAACTTCTTAGTTTATTTACTTATACTAAGTATTTATAATACAGTAAAAAATAATAATTATAGAATTAGTATACATTTCTTATTATCGTAACAAATTTATTTGAAATAAAGTTTTCTTTTAAACACATTTCAATTTAATATGTAATATATTAGTAATACAATATGTATTATAAAAAACGAGACACTTTTTAAATTAAAAGCATTATATTTGATCATTAACTTTTTGCTTATGAGCAATGTTAGATATGGCTTGTTGTGCTAGGGTGGAGCAAATAAAAAATGTATAAATGATATCAATGTTCTTATAAACAGAGCACTTAGATGCATACGCTATAAGAAATATGATGATAGTGTAAGAAAATTAAAAACTCAGAAAAAAATATTAGATGTTGAAAGTCTGTATCTATATGAATTAGATCTGTTTATGGTTAACAATAACTTGTTACCAGCTAACTTCAATAATTACTATAAAAGTGTAAAAAATATCCATAATTATCATATGAGGTCTTCAAAAACAATTTTTTTCCTACCTATATTAAACAGCAAAATAGGTCATAAATCTTTATCCTACCAAAGTAGTAAGTTATGGACTAAGCTACCATTATGTTTAAAAAATATAAGTTATTTTGGAAAGTTCTAGGATTAACTTGAAAGTTATCTATTTAATAATTATTATCATGTTCATTAGTAATCATTGCTACTCGTTTATTTATTATTTATTGTTTAAATGGTTAATAGTATTTGTCGTTTAATACCAAACTTTTTTTTTGTTTAAAAGTTGATTTGTTTGGTTACAATGACAGTAGTTTAGTCTAGTCTAGATTGCAGCATTTTCTATTTGGTTGTAACGTTAGGATATTTTTCCTAAAAGGACAAAATGGTCATAATACCTGGTAATAATACCACGTATTATCTCCTTACATTTTATTATTTGCAACCTCGTAGTTAATTTTTTTGAAAAAAATTTAGTAATTTTATAGTTGTATGTAATTTATTAGTGATTTTTGGTAGTATTTTAGTGATATTTAAGATTTAAGTTTTCAGTATTTATTTATTATCATTAACAACTATTTAAAATAGTTGGTGTAGTAGTTGTTATTGATATTCTTATTGTTATTGATACTCATTTTCATATTCATATTCATCATCATATTGAAAGTTAAATCCTCATATTGATATTCATGTTGTCATTCTTATATTTTTTATATATTCTTAAGTATAATTTTATATTACAATGAGTGAGAGATGCATAAGATGACGCGCAATTTAGAAAAGAAAACTAGCTAGAGCCTTGCAACTATTAGGGTCGCAAGTGACTCCTAGGCTGTTCCGCCGACGCTACCAAGCCCTTCGAGCAGACATGGTTATTCTTTAGATTATTTTTAAGATTAATATTTTTAATCAAGTTCAGAATACTTACAAAGTTTTTTTTTTTCTTTTTTGTTTGTTTATTTTTTGTTTCTTAAGCATGCCAATGTAAAAAATAGTTATAGATGTATTTACTTTAACAAAAAATAAAGTAGTAAGCTGAGATAACTGTTTCAAACAAACTTATGTTTAAAATTCTTTTTCTAAGGAAATCAAAAAGAAATCTTCTTTTTTATGTTTGCAAATATTGTTTGCTTTTTATCATTAAAATTTTAGATTTAGACAAGTATTAAAAATATAAAAAAGTATATTTTAAAGTAAAAGGAAATTTGTTGTTGTTATTATTATTATTCACTATTATTGTGTTCTTTTTCTCATTAAGTGCATAAATGTAACAATACTTATCTTTATACTTACATTTATAAAAGTTAAGTTCAGTTATAGTAGAATTTTATTCATTTAAACAGTTTAGTTCAGTAGTTTCTTTGTCTATTCAAATGTCAAATTATTTTTCTTTTCAAGTAAAATTATTAAGTAATAAAAAAATACACTTTAAGCACAAAATACTGATAAAATTTAAAGTAAAAATATTTGAACGTATTACATTTTAACCTTCTTTAAAGAAGTTGTAACCTACCATTGAAGTATTCATATGTCTTCTATTAGTATTGTTTATCTCCATTTACAATTTAATTAAAAATTATATATTCGTTTTATAGTTGTTATGTTATTAGAAAAGATTTAAAGTACATTTTTAAAAACTAAATTCAGTTAATTTACGTTTTTTTTTTGATGTTTAAGTTATTGTTTTATTACTAAAGATTTAAATATTTAGATTTTAAAAAATTATATGTAATAGCTCGTAAGAAATTGTAAAAGCATGTGATGTACGACTCGATAACCGAAAGGTTTTTTTCGTACACCAAGTCCTTAGACGAAACTTTTTAGCGTTTTTTTATCGTTCACTAAACAATAATAATAGTAACAATAAACTGGTTTTAGTATAATATAAATTTCATCTAAAAAGATTGGCAGTTAGTATTAAGGTTAATTATGAACTTACTTGTTTATAAAAATTGATAAAAAACTGTAAAATTACTTAACTAAGGTATTACATCCTTTCAAAAAAATAAAAATGATTTTACTAGTCTATGCTTGTAACTAGGTTTTCTTGAAGTAGTAATTAATCGAACAAAAAATATAATCAATAGTTAAAATTAATTAAACTAATATTACTTTTTTTTTATAAAGTCAGTATGACTCAGTATGACAAGTAGTTTTGACTCACTATGTTAATTAAATTGAACTCGTTTTAAAATAAGTACTAATCTTACCTAATTATATACTGATAAGCTTGAATTTTTGAATATGTAACATTTTAGTGTTTTGTTTAGATTTTCATGCATAAATATTTTTTTAAATTTCATTATAGATAAGCAACATTGTTATGTGCAGTTTACTATCTTATTTTACTTGAAGAGGTCACAATTTTTTGGTCACCGAAACCTGGTTATAAATAAAATGTTTAGTTTGCACATCTCTACTTAAAGTCAGTATGAGAAATTTTGATTTTGATATTTAAGTGTTTTGTTTCAAAATATTAGAACTTTTCTAATAACAAACTTAAACAAATTTTTTTTTGTTGAAAACACCAATGTTTTAGTTAATTTATTTAGATGATGTAAATCTATTTTTTACGGTTGATTGAAAGTTTGGTTTTTTCGTTTAGTGCCGAGTTTTATTCTAAATAGTTTTTCTTCAACATCGTCTTTTCTCTCTTACGAGCGGTAAAGCAATGCCAAAAAGTATTTCTTTATCTGTTTACACTCTCGGTATGAGACAAGAAATGCAGAGTTTTATTAATCAGCAGTTAGCAGTATTTTTTTTTTACTTTTATAGTTTCAACATTACTAGCATCTTACAATTAGCATTTATTTATACTTGTGTATTTTATTTTTAAAATAGTTATATAGAGTATAATTTAAAAACATAACAAATTTACAAACAAATTTTAAGCTAAGTTGTATTCTAAAAGTTAGTAATTTTTTTAATACATTGTTTTATTGACTAAGCACGGTTCAAGTGTTAAAAAACACAAATATTAAAAGTTTTTGAGTTGAGTACATCAAACAATATCTTACAAGTACCATTAAAACATTCCAATAAATAGTTAAAGTCTATGAGTATATGCAAAATATTAATTTGAGTCACTAACGTTTGTACTAAAACTTTTTATGTATACTTTTTTTTGAAAATAACTTAAATGTTGTTTATAATGAATGATAAACTAAACAATATTTGTATTAATAAAAAAATTAAAACTACTTTAAAGTGAAAAATCAAAGTTATTATTTTAAATTATTTTGAATTTGTTAAAGTACACAGGTAATTTTCATTTTGAATATTAGCAAAGAACTTCAGTAGCTTGTGCTTTTATTTTTAATAAAACTTTGATGTTTCTACATATAAAAACAACAAAGATACTTTGTATTTTTTTTGTTAATTTTGTTTCAAAAAGAAAAATTTTATTGGATTTGTATTTAATACAATGATAATTCTAAATGCACTTTATTGAATATTCTATTGGTGTTTTTAAATAGTTTTATTTTTACGTGCTTTAAAAAAGTGTATATGTTATCTTTCTAATCGCTATATTATGTTCAATAGGCTTTTTTAATATTTTACTTCCGTAAAGCTGTAATGTCAGTCATAATAAAATAAGTGAAAATTATAAGCTACTTAATGCTCAAAACGTTTATTCAAATAATTTGTTTAAATTACATTCTCGATAGTGCATACTAAATGTAAGTTTGAAAAAAAAGTTTTATTACCAAATGAAAAGCAGTTTGCTTAATAATGAGATACTTAAAACATGGTGCATGCAAAAGTAATACATTGCACTTTTTAGCTACTGAGATTTATTGTTTTAAGTTATTATTTCATTATAAGTAATTATAAGTATGAAGTTATTATTTCATTATAAGTAATTATTATAAGTATTAAGTTATTATAAGTGGCTTAACTATGCTTTAAAACAAATTATGTTTAGCTTAATACTATTTGTTAAAATCATAAACAAACATTCTTATATAGAGCCTGTTGTTTGCTTAGCCTTGTTTAGTTTTTTTTTTTACTTTAGGTGCATCAAAAATCTCTTTTTTAAATAGTTTATTTTTATAAAAAGATGTATAAATCAAAGTTGTAGACTGTAGAAAACTCGAATAACTCTATATTATTCTGTTTAAACGTATTAAAATACTTTTGCTTATGTTTTATAGTCAGAACAAACTTTATTATCTAGTTATTGATTAATGTAACTAAAACAGAAAAAAAAAGTTGCATTTCTTTTCACTAATATTTTGAAAATGTTTAATTATTTTTTGATAAGCTTACTCTTCTTTAATTTAGTTCATTAAAAATCTACAATGATTAAAGTTTTATGTTATTATCTTTTTACGTTCTTACAGCCGTATACTCTTATAGTTTTTATTCTTGTAGTTTTATATACTTATGAGCTTAAACTAATTTCAGTTATTTTGTGCCATGTTTTCACTTGTTTTTTTTTTTTTTTTCATTTTTTATAAAACTAAACTAAAAAAGCTAAGTCACTAAAATTTTTTTTTTATAAAAAATTATTTTTACATTTTTTTATGATTTTTAGAGATGAAAAAAAACTTTTTTTTATTTTCAAATATTAATTAAGTGTTCATCTTAAAACTATTCAGATTCTTTAAACTGTAAATGTAAATCAAAAACAAAATTGTAAGAACCTTTGTGTTAAAATTTTTTTTTACTTTTCTTCTGCCTACATGAGCTAAATATTGTAAAAATTTTCAAAACTTTTACCGAAAAATAATAGTGTATTCATAACGAAGTATATATTCAACATGTCAATATTTTGTAAACTGTTCTAAAAACAGTTGTAAAACGTTTTTTACGTGAAGTTTTATGCTTTAATTGTAATGTTTTTGTAAAACAAGCAACTTAAAACAATAAAAGTGCATTTTATATTCTAGCTTCAACTATAATAAGCTTGTATAATAATTAATGTTTTCTTTTAGGTTATTAGAAGAAAATTTTAAATGAGAACTAGTTTTTTTTTTAAGGTGGCAACTTTGACTTTATTAGTCATTATTACAATAGTCTCCGTATACAATATCAATACTCAAAATAAGGTAGAAATTAAAAACAACTATGATGGAGAAACTATAATTAAGGTTAGTACTAAAACTGTAAACCTGATGTTTTTATTTGTATCAAAGTTACTAAAATATATTTCTGAACTAAAAAATTAAAAATTTATAATAAAATAAATTATTCAATGTTTTAAAATGTTGAGTTTCATAATAATCTGCACATTAAAAACATGTATGTTTATATATGTATTTTTTTTAACTAAACGTAAAAAATCTTATATAACATAGTTTTAGTTTAGGTGTGTCAACGTCCGGCCCACTTGCCAGATCCAGGCCTCCAATAGAAACATCTGGCCCGCAACGTATTTTTAGCTTAAAAACACATTGTGCAAATATAATGAAATAAATAACCAATGTTTCAAAATATACTCCTTTTTTGTACATAATAGTGTTAATCAAAAAAATGAAATAGCTATTTAATACCTACTTAACTTTTCAACTTAAAACAAGAAAGACTATTGTACAACTTTTCAAAATTACTTAGCCAAATAAAGCTTTTTTTAATTCGGCCTACGAAAGATCTTTTGTAATAAAGGTGACTTGCCTTTGTTTTAGTTAAACCTTCGTATATATGCAATGTAAAATTTAAAAAACTTTATTTGAATTTGAAATAGTTTAAAAACTGTAAATTTCACAATTAAGAAAATCCATTTATTACGTAATAAAGAAATACATATATATTTTTGGTTTTTTAGATATCAAAAATCTATAATTAGCTTTTTTTAAACTTACATTTACTATTATATGTAACAAATTTCACAAAATACTAAAAAGTAACTAAGAGTCCATAGTTTACGAACAAACACCTATAGTATTGTGTAACAAGCTTAATAAATTTATTTTTTTTGTTTATAAATTAACTTTATAGCATTCGAAAAGTAAAATATTAGAACTTGTTGATAAAACTAATATTTCTATCAACACCCAATTGAAGTCTAAAAGCAAAAAGTGTGTTGCTTAGAACAAACAGATACGAAAGTTAATGCTTTAAAGTTGTTTCAAAAGTTCTACTATACAAAGTTTTATTTTAATTATGCCAGTTTTTTATACTTTCTCTAGCTTCTAATTATCTCTTTTGACTTCCTTGTACTCTTTTATTAAGTAAGTGTATTTTAAATACTAGAATTTTTATGGCTTATGTTAAAAACTTAAAAAAGTTTCCGTGGTAAAAACCTATAACTAACATCTTAATTAATATTCGTTAATTATTGGTGCTTTTTATCTCTTATTTAAGCAAATTTTTTGTTTAAATTAATAAATATCTTACAAAATACTAAAACTATTTTTAATAGTTGTGGCTTGCAAAACACAGAGAGCAGCTTTTTCTTTGAAAATTAACCCTTAGATAACATATTAAGTACAAATTTTTTAAAAAGTCTGATTTTCATTTTATTTATCACTAAGAACTAATTGTATTCAAACATCGAAATTAGTCAAATTTATCTTATAATATACATTACACACTGATATTTTATATACGTTATATGTTTAGTTTGTAATTTTTTGTCATCTTTATCTTTACAAAGTTTAGCTGTTTTAACTTAAAAACTAGTACAAAAACATTTTTAAACAAAGTTTAACTAGTTTTGACTTTCACTAATTCATGAAAACACTTACTGATGTTGCTCATGAGAATTATGTTTATAACTTTGAGCTTATAAATTTTAGGAAGCCCTAAAGTATATATGTGTTAAATAATATCTATTTTTAAGAATTATATTAATAGATTTTTCTTAGTATATCATTACAATCCTTATTCAAGAACACCTATGTGTCTCAATGGAATGAAATTTAGAAAAGCAACTGTAATTTTTACAGGAGGCTTATTATGCCCTTAACGAAATCCCAAAGTCCGTTCAGTTGATAAACTTTGCGGCATTAGTGAGTTTTAATCTTTACTGTGCTTTAGATTTGGTGGAGACTAACTTAAAGATAAAAAGTATATAGTTTTAGGTGCAGTCTTTGATAGTATTTACTACCATAATTAAAACAATTCGTTCTATGTTTTCAATATTTATGATTGGAAAAATCTACTGTTTTTTAAAAAAAGGATTATGTAGTTACATGAAAAATTGTGTAGTTTGTCAAGTAACGTGTAGCAACTTAGTGTTAAATCGAACATTATAAATATAACTGTTTTTAGAAATAATGTCATGCAAATTTAGAATACTATTTGTTGTTTTAGAGGAGATATGTGTTGTTAGAATATTATAAGCCTTTTTAGTATAATACAGTTAGTTTAAAAATTCTCTGTTTCCTATTATAGTCTCTTTTTTTTTTAATTTTTGCATGTGTTTATAAATGTGTTCTTGTACTGTTTTGATTTGCATGTGTTTACTAACTTAAAAAAATCAACTGATGATAAATTTTTAATATCAATATGAAAACAGATTTTTGAAATCGTAGTCGTAGTATTTTGTAATAAAAATATTAAATTTTTATTTTTAAGTTATTTTCTGTTTTAAAACCTTTCATACCTATGTTACTTTTAGTAGTAATTGAGAAAAACTAAGTATAAAAAACGATTTTAAACAAAATGTCTTATTTACAATATTAATTGTAACATAGTTTTTATTCGCAACTTGACAGACTGATGCTAACATTTATAAAATATTATAATAGTCATAAAAATGTTTTTAAATGAAAGCTGTTTGTATTATTTACTTTTAAATTTTACAATGTAAAAATACTTTTTGTTTAGCAATGCCCTTTTCTAGTTACTCAACACACAATATAAAATTGTTTAAGTTTACAAAAGGACTCTGTATATTTTAGAACAAAAAAGTATATGCTCATTTAAACATATGGTAAAGTACTCAAACTAACATACAAACTATATATTTAAAATGAATCATTCAAAAAAGAATCAAGTTAATTAGCAACAAACAATTATAATAAGACATATACTAATTTTGTATTTAAAAAAAAAGAGAGTATTACTTAAAAGTTTTTATTTAAATGTTGAAATTTAAAACAAATTTTGTGGTATTTACTGTAACTATTCTTATAGCAAAAACCTGAAAGACAAAATGCTAAAAAAGGAATAGTACAGTTGCCTTATCACTCTGAAAGACCTTTGTCAGGGGGACTAGACAACCCACAACCTCTTTTCAAAAAAGGCAGTATTGAGAAAGGAGCTGATGTTGTAATTGGAATACCAACTGTAAAGGTAAGATAAAGTTAGGAGTAATTTTTAAACACAACAACTAAATAAAAAACAAACTGTTAATATTTGAATTACCGGTTTGAAACTTTGATTTAAAGTTGTTTAGTATGTTATGTAAAACAGCATTTGTTTTTTAAATGACTCTTAATGAAAATTATAAACTATGAAATTAAATAAAGTACTCAAAATTAAGATTAGAATTTATGCTTAATAGCAAAAACTTTAATAAATTCAATAAAAACACCGGCGAAAGTCTGCAGAGCAGAAGCCTAAACTTTCGTATGCCGTGAGACAAGCTCAAGTTTAACAAAAGGGTTGATCATGCCAATTCGATCATCAGACCGAAAGTTAGTGACTGACTGATGATTCTTAATAAGGACGAAACCGGTCTCAGTCTACCGAAATTTGTGGTCTGATGATCGCATTGATATGATCAACCCTTTTATTTTCAATAGCAAGGATATTTTTAACTACACAATTAAGAAGCTTTACAATAATATAGTACTTTTTTCAACTTTTTCTCCTTAAAACTAAATTTTTAAATGTTAGTTTGCTTTGCCAGCCAGTAAAAAAAATTCACAACCTAGATTATGGGTAGAAAACGTACTGTCCGCTGGCTGGATCCGGTATATCAAGCATAAACTTATGGCCACGACGTAACTTTAACTCAAAAAAAGTTTGTGGAAAACAAATGAAATCAAGCTTTTTACAAAAATATTTTTAATCGTATTTTTGATGTTTTTAAGAATAAATTATTGCGTTTTCAAATATTTTTTCTTTCCTTAAATTTCCTTAAATGAGTACCTTTTATTTTTTGTGGTCTTCAACTTTTTCCAAAGCTATTCAAAATAAATTACTGTTAATGAAACTCTGTGCACACTAGACTAAAAAAATATTATGTATAAAGTGTCGTAATATATAAAAAACGCATTTAGAATTTTTAATTTATGTTATACTTAACTTTTTCTGATAGATAACGACTATACAAACGCCATCTAAATTAATAATTTTTATCATTTTACTAAACTTTCTGTGCACAGTAAAATAGTTTTAATGCACAGTAGTGTGCACATGTGCATACCGTGAAAACTACTCCTCTAAACTTTCACTTCATTAATTTTTATAGGCGAGTACTACTGTCTTAAAAAAGTTAATTTAAAACTATGAACTTACAGCGAGTCGGCGCTTCTTATTTGGAAGAAACATTGAACTCTTTTTTTACAAACCTTAACCCTAATAATGATTACAATATCAAATTTATTGTTTTTGTTGCTGAAACTGATGAGGTTTACGTAAAAGAAAGAATTGAACAACTAAGCAAAGACTTTACTTCTCAAGTAGAGAGCAATCTACTAGAAGTAAGTTTAAACAACTGTTGTTTTTAAATAGTAATGCTTATAGTAATCAATAATTAATGCACTTGATTTTTTGGAAAACCGTTGTTTTTATGTAAGCACAAAACTAAAACTTATTAAATATGTTTTTATTTAAGACACTAATAGTTAAGATAAAAAGTTAAAGAAGTTATACACTTGTTTTTTTAGTTCTATCTAAAACTATTATGCATTACAGCTGTAAGAATAAGCCGAAGATTAATCAATTTCTGTTCTTTGAATTTAAAAAAATGCATTAGTTAAACTGAACTAAAACCTGTAATTATATTTAAACAGTTAGGTATAGTTCATATACTTTTATGATTAATTTTTAAGTTTACCAAACATTTGTATAAACTAACTGGTGCTTCTAAATGGCTATATATGTAAAAATTAATTGAAGAAATAATTTTAGCATTTTAATGAGGTTTTTAAGAGAAATACATTACATATTGCTTTTTTTTTGAATTAAGAGTGCTTTTATGCGATTAAGTTGTATCAACTGTTTAATGGATTAAATGAAAAAAAACAAATCAAAACACAAAATAAGTTTTTTAAATACTTGTACTACGAATTTTCAGAAAAAGCTAGCTTGTGTTTATTAATTTATGTGTTATATACGTCATTGCTATAGTATATATATATATACATATATATATAATTAAGTTATTTATATATCTGTAAATTAGATACATATATATATATATCTGTAAATATTAATTCAAAATAAACTTCTTATTTCTTAAAGAAGCTGTGATAGCAATGAAACAATTGAAAGCATATATAGTATATGATTATGTTTCTTATAGACTTTTTTATATGTTTCTAAATTTGTTTATACTAAATATGCATAGGTGTATAAATGTGTCTTAAACTTTAAAACTGTAATCCTTGTAAAAAAAATACAAATCACTCTAATTTTGATACAAAGTTTATAGAAAACATTTTTTTTTTAATAGTTAAGACGATAGTAGTTATATAGGTTATTTTTATACAATTAATATTAATTTCCAGTATCCTTAATACATATTATAATATAATTTTAGGTACATAAATAGTTTTTGTTTGACATTAAATAAATTTACTTTAATTTTTTATACAATGTTATGCATCTAACTTAAATAATTTAGTTATTGTATCGGTCCTACTATACAGTGCTTACAAGAGTAAGCTTTTTCTTGCACGAATTGTTATAGAGATATATCTAATAAACAAAGAGTTGTTGATCTTTGCTTAAATATGTCTTTGACATAAATTATTTCATATGATACAATATCAAGCATAAAAGTATGTTAACTATTGAAATAACAAATAAAATATATTAATAAACCCTACAGTTACAATATTTTAAATTATAAAGTTATGTAAGCAAAATTACAATATATATATATTTTTTTCTACAGTGCAAAAACTCCAAAGTGTATTGCTACTTAAAATTGGTGTTAACTTGAAAATAAAACCTAATGCTTTAAAGCATGAACTTCCTCATAGTTCTCTAAAATATTCAACAAAGTTTGATCGTACATATTATTTGCAAACATAAAGAAATCATTTGAATTAAAAAACATCTGGTTTAATTTAAAAGCAATAAACAGTTTTCCTTTTTACTATTTTTTCTTTATGTAAAAGCGTCACATAAATTTTAAACACATCTTTTCAAACTATCAAAAAGTTTTATTTACAATAATAACCCAAAAAATAAATGAAAATTACGTATGTAAACTTTTTGATAAAGAAGTAAAACTTATTCCAACTATGTATAAGGTAAATCAATAAATATAAAGTAAATAAATATAAAATAATCAATTATAATAGCTAAAAAGTTCGATTTTATCTATTGAATATATTTTAATAATTCTTTTATAAAATTTGCCCTAAAGCGTTTAAACATTTTTTTTAATCTAAAAATTTTCATTATAGTATATATAATCATGGAATTTTCTACAAATATTTGTAAACATTAAGTTGGTATTCATTTTCAAAAAAAGAAATTAAACCAGTATTGAAAAAACAATCTTTGTATCACGAATAGACTTCGTGATATCAAAATGAAACGTTAAAAATATATATTTAAATGAAATAAATTTCTAAAGATAAATTTGTAAAAATTTGTAAAGAAACATGTAACGAAAATCAGCTAGCCAAAAAAAAATGTTTTTTATTTACATAGATTATAGCACCACCACCCGAGTTTTATCCAAACTGGAGCCAGTCGCTACTTTTTCCTGATGTTTTTGGTGACCCACCGTCGAGAGTTAAATGGCGGAGTAAAGAAAATTTAGACCAGATATATCTTATGATGTACGCATACAATTTGCAACCTGATTATTACCTAATGATGGAGGATGACGTCATCACTAAAAGAGGCTATGTTGACGACATGATGGAAGTAAGTTTTTTTTAAACTAACGATGGTTAACAAGCTCGATTAGTTTTTGTATTGTAAGTCTACTTAGTTTATTTAGTATATAATTATTAAAATTTACTATTTAAGTTTTATTTATTCAATAAAACTTGTTTAATTGTTTAAAAAATAAATGCTTAGAATTAAAAACTGTACGGGTATAAGTTAAAAAAAAATGATAGAATGAAATGTTTTTTGTTTTAATAAAGCTAGAATTTTTGAATACCAAAAAACATATTTTACTTAGAAAATTAATTACATTTACTTAAATTACTTTTATTTCTTTAGAAAAAAATACTTACTTAACTACTAATGATTTAAACTTTCAGTTTGCATATGAGAATGAAAACAAAGACTACTTTTACCTCTCATACTGTCAGTTAGGATCTATAGGAAAACTATTTAAAAGAAAAACATTGCCGCACTTTTGTGGCTTTATTCATACGTTTTGGAACAGAAAACCATTAGATTGGTTACAAGTTAGTTTATATATAATCGTAACTTATAATGTGTGGAAATTAGTAGTTTTTACATTTATTTTTTTTAAAGTGGAGTTTTGCTGCAAATGAGGTATGTAGTTATGATGAACATTGTGAAGTTTGCAATAAAAAATTAAGAAGCAGGCTTGTAGAAAGAAGACCAGCAATATTTCAACATATGGGGAAGTACGTTTAGTATTATTTGCAACTAATAAACTCAAAAACTTGAATTTTATGATATTAAAACCTTTAATAAATAACGTGTCTGTGATTTGGTGTATAAAGATACAATAGTCTGTCACTAAAAGTTTTAAGAGTGTCAGGACTAATGATTGTAGATACTTGTTCTATACCAAAACTCAAGGGTAAAATGATAAAAGTTGAGAGTTAAGTATTAAGATGTACTATTATAAAGTTTGTATAGTAGGTTTTAAAAATACTTATTTTTACAATAAGTGTTATATTAAGTTTTTACAATACATTTTTTACTTATAAGATTTATACAGAGTATCCTCACTTGAAGGAAAAGAACAACTTTTGGTGGATGATTCCTTTAGATAAGTATTGTAAAAATAAGTTAATTGTGTTTATATTATTTATTTTTAAATAGTGGAAAACATTTAACATGTCACAGTTTTTCAAAAAATTAAGTTATTATATTTAAGACATTTTTTGAGGATAGTTTTATACTTTAAATAGAGAGTTTTGTATATGGAAAAAAATAAAACGTTTCTAGTGATAAGTAAAACTTAATACTTTTACGAATAACTTCTATACTGACTATTATGAAGCTTGGTTATCTTACTTTATTTTTTACATTTCAAAACTTTTATTTTATATGATGTACTGTGAGCAATATTTTTAGTCTATAAAAGTTCTAACGTTTAGTAAATATCCCTTTTTACATTTTATTTTTAAAACTTTAGTTTTCAAATCTCATATATCCTTTTTAAATGATAAACTTTAAAATGCAGTATTAGAAATATTTATCGAAATAGATAGTAGTAAAACTTATTAAATTTTAGAATAAAATAAAGCTTAGTTTTCGATTATTTTATTTTCTTCGATTTTCACATTAGTTTAAAACTTTATAAACTTTATAATTACTAAAGCCTTGTTTTTAAGCAAAGTAAAAAAATTGGAACTTACTTAAATGGTTAGTCTACCAGGTTAGTTCCAAAGTAACAACCAATTTTTAAATTTACAAACGTTGTAGTTTTTTTTTTCTCACTACTGTTCGTTAATGCCTAAAATAATAATGCCTTACGTTTTTAATTACTTAGCTAAGTTTTTTTAATTCTTACTTTGAACTTGTGTACTTTTTTGGATTTTCGTCTCTTTTTCGATCATATGTAAATAAAATTATTGTACTACTTTTTTTAAAACTTTTAAATTAAAGTTTTTATGTGATGCCTCTCTTATATTTTTTCTAACATTTCTTAGTTTAACTATTATTTCTTTTAACTTGCAGCTAAATTTTATTATGTGTTGGTATGTAATTAATGACATACAGATTGATAGTATTTACTATTAGTTAAAAAATAATAAACAATTATTATTATAATTTTTTTTCTCTTACTTTTTTTTGGCAAAAAAAAAACAAAAAATAATTAGTTACAGTTTAATACATTTAAAGACATAACTCTATTGTGATCTTATTAGTTGTTTAGTCACTTTTAAAACTTGAATGAAATTAAATTTTAATTTTATTTGTTTCTTTTACCGTTTTTATATTGAAACTATTTTTCGTAGGTTATTTAGCATTAGTTTAAATTACATGCAGCTACATAACGAACTTGATAACTTTATTAATAAACTTAAAATTTCAAAAACAGTACTTTAGTGTCAAATTTTGCTATAACTTTATACTAAAAATAGTCTTTGTATACTTAATAACTTGAGAAGCTTTGTTCACTAAAATTCAAGAACAAAAAGACAAGTATTTACTTTTAAATCACCAATTTTTCTGGCTTACGAAACTTGTTATTTAAAATTATAGGTTGAATTTTTATAGTTTTAAAACTTAAGACATTTTTTAACAATCTAGTTGATATTTAAGTACAAACTTTCGTAAACTGTTCAAGATGACATGTCTTTTTAACACTTTAAGACTGTCGTTTCAGCGGAGTTTTTTTTTTGAAAAAATAAACTAAAACAAAATTATTTTAAATTAATTCTAATATGTTTTTATTTAATTTACCATTAGTAAAAGCTATGTTTAGTTTTTTATAGTAAATTACATTGATCATTTTTTAACGACTAAAGTCTTGTAATGTATAGCCAATTTATAACTTAATGAGTAAGTTAAGTTTGAAGTTTTAAGTTAGTTTATAGTTACTAAACAACCTGATCGAGGAAATTTACATCGAAAAAAAAGTACATTTTATTGCTTTTTTCCTCAGTAGTTTAAATAAAAAATTAACAAACTTTAAATTATACAACAACATAGAAGTAATTAAAGTTTAATAAAATAAATAATCAACATAATCAATGTGTACTTTTAAGTGTAAATAAAATATAGATCATTAATCATTATTATTAGTTAAAATCAACTCTAACATAAATTATCACCGCATCATAAACTTCAAAACTACAGCTCAAATAACTATAATCAAAAATATAAAAATAAATAAATAAAGTTTTTGTATTTAAAAATTTTTAATAACGTTTAAAGTAATGTTTGTCAACATTCTATGATAAACAGATTAAATTTATAATAAATATCAATAAAAAATCAGCAAAAACTCGGTATTTATTAAAAAAAGCGTCAACCAAATAATTAGAAGTTAATATTTTGCCATTAAATCATAACTTTTTTTTATTTTGATTCATAATTAGCACTTAACTAGATAGACCCAATATCCAAGTTTATTAGAAGTAAATTTATATACCAATTTAATCTTTACTATTAATAAATTAATTTGTTAATTAAATTGCTATTTTGTATGATTGTTAAAGAAAACAAAGTTTTATTTTTAAATGTGCAGTACAGGTACAAGTACAGGCATTTTGTAATATACTTAAATATATATTTTTTAAAATAAGTACTCATTAAGCGAACTATATAAATAAATATAACTATTCAAAATATAAAGTTAATTGTTTGCTAATAGAGATCCTAGCTAAACAAGTTCACAAGAATATATATAACAAATTTACACAGAACTCTTTCTTTATTACATTAACACATGTTTCTGTTAGTTAACAAGTTAACACACTTCAAAGGAGCTCTGTAAAAAATAAATGTTGCAAGGAAAAAACAGAAGCCAAAGTAGGTGTATGTATGTGTTTATTAGAAATAAGAATAACTACTACAGTTTATTGTAAATTAATGGTTAATAATAGATACAGTATATAATGTTAAATCCGACTGTTATAAAGCTTAATAATATTTGTAATTATTAAACCTAATTTTTAATAAAGTAAAGTAAAATACAAAACAAAATAACAAATCAAAGTATAAACTACTTACATGAAAGTTGAAGAAATACTAATTCATAAGACTAAATGGTCTTTAAGTATTCGCAAAAAATTAATTACCATTTACGTCACGATACTATTTTCTAATACATTAACATTTAATAAATTCCTTTAAATATATTGTTATGTCGCTATCAACAAAAGGTTTCTACTTATACACTTTTAGTGGCCTGGTTTACAACGCAACGTGCGCTTTAACTTGTATAGTAGATGCCCCAAGATAACGCTTAAATTATAGTTGACTTAAATAAACTAATATGAACTACTTACTATTTACTAAATGTTTAATAAATCAGTTACTTATACTAATTTAAACTGAGTTCGAATCTGTGATAATGATTATATTTACAATGAATTTGCGAAACGAAAAGATGATAAAAAACTGCACAACATTACACTAATAAACCAAATTATCAATTCTTTTAAAAGACGACAATACTCGAATAAAAGAAACTAAAAACTAAATGTTTAAACCAAACTAAAAAAGTATTCTAAAATCGAAATCAATTCGACAACAAGATTGAAACCATTAAAACTTTAGTGCAGCGAAAAGCTGCACTGACTTCACACTGCTGCCATGAAGTAGAAACTAAAAGCCCCCCTATTACTCGAGACTATTGAATTTATACTCGCTTGAGAAAAAAGAAGAAAGTAAAAAAGAGACAATTACCGCGTAAGCGGTACAGTAAAATAGATAATCTGTTCTTTATTTCTAGGATAAAAACAGCCGGGAACTTTAATTAAACATAGTTTTCACAAATATTTCAGATACATAATAAGTTAAGAAAATCTATTATTAAGTCTATTTATTATAAATAAAATGAAGTAAAACAACAAACATTAGTTACTGAATTGACATACTAATTAACAAATTTAAATTGAAGTTCTACGAAATGCTGTATACTTATAATTTGATTATAGTTTTATGTAATTAAAGCTATAGAAGCTTGGGGTTGTTTATATATATAAAATTTTGATAATGATTAAATCTAAATTATAACATAAGTAAAGTAAAAGGAAAATTAAAATAACATTTAAAAATTTAAATTACTTACACACGGACCAGAAACACACCAAAGCACAAAACTAAAACTGTTATTTATTCTAAACCCTGATCAATAATTAAGTTACAACACCGTGCATAAAAACACCACGACTTAAACTGCATATACAATACATGTTAAGGAAGATAATTAATCTTTACTTTAGAAAACAGCAATCGAGTGTTATAACTCAATAGATCTTATACAGATATACAAAAATATAATAAATTACGAATTTATGTATAATATGAATGTAAAATGTAAAATGGCAAGGTGGTTATGTGCTAAGTATAAACCTGCAGTATAAAAAAACTCGCAACAATCTATTGGGCGTTGTAGGTAAAAAAGCACGGCTTAACTGTTATTTTAATTCAGGCTATCATTTAAACTTGGAACTTAACACATAAAGGAAAATAGGAAATTTATAGTTGAGTAAGAGGCAGAAACCAGGTAGAAGAATGAAAAGTGATATTTAAAAAATAACTGTATAAAAAAAATTGTATAAAAAAATTAAAAATATTTATATATTAACTTAAGATATACAACTATATGAAAAGAGTGTGTTCATGTAAAAGAAAAATGAAAGGTAAGAAAGCACCAAGATATTATTTGAAGAAGAACCGTCGGTTGTTTACACATTTTTTGAAATGTCATGTCTTTTGTTTAATAATTGTTTACTAACTTCTGCTGCAATTGCCACTCGTTCAAGATCGCATATTTGGCAAGTCTTATTGGCGCCACCGATGTTGTTATTGCTCCATTCCATTTCTGGTTTGGTACTATACCTCTTAATGTCAAATACTGCCAAAAGAAATCTGACAATCTTGTGTAGTTATTTTAATTTTCATTTATGTTATAATTTAGACTTGAACAACATTAAAATTTTATAGATATACATTAAAACAAGTTTAGATAGCTTTAATTATCTTAAACTATAAATAAATAATAAATATATTAAATAATAAAGAATAGAAGCTAAATAATAAAGAATAGCTTCTATTCTTTCCTTACAGTCTTTATTTTTTTACAGACCTACGTTGAAGTGTGTTAATCCGTTAACGCACAGAAACATGTGTTATTGTAATAAAAGAAGGATACTGTAAAATTTGTTATTATTACATATTCCAGTGATCTTGTTTCACTAGGATCTTTTGTTAACAAACGATTAAATTTAAATTTTGATTAGATTAAATAATTACAAACACTATATAGTTTTATAACATTCGGATTTAAAATTATATTATGTATCTAAAATTAATCATAAATCTACAATAAACTGTAGCAGTTATTCTTATTTTTAATAAACACATACAGACACCTACTTTAGCTTCTATTCTTTCCTTACAGTATTTGTTTTTTTACAGAGCTCCGTCGACAGAAACATGTGTTAGTTTAATAAAGAAACAGTACTGTGTAAGTTTGTCATCATAAATAAATAAATATTTTTTATTAAACATTACGTTTTACTAATACAAATGTTTCACTGTTCTGTTAGGTAGAACAGCTCTTCAGTTAGTTTATTACAATAGTGTATTACACGAAGTCAAGATTTACATGAAATTAAGCAAAAAATAAAAGGACTGTTAATTCTCTAAATAAGTCAAAAAATAATATAAGACACTAAATTTGCGTACACATTAAAAACTATTTAAAATAAAGTGTAGAAAAATGTTTACAATTACTAAAAATTCGTTTAGTTTACTTACAGCTAGATTTGAGTTTAATTTAGAGATCTCTTGTTTTTTAAATTGCAGAAAATGCAGCCATGTTTTAAATTGAATTAGTTTTTTGTTCGTGCTAAAAATTCCCAGTTAACGCTAAAATATTCATTTTTATCTTTCAGGTCTCAACTATACTTCAAAAGCGTACTTTTTAGTCTATATTTACTCTTTTTAAAGGAACATTTATACCGTGTATACCTACTTTTTAACGATAAACCTGATGATCCAACATACTTCTTACTTTTCTTTGATGTTTTTACCGTCGCTCTATAGATAACATCTGTTAATAAACAATTGCCATCCACCATACATTTATCTCTGCAGTTGCATTGATTTCGTTCCTCTACTTTAACCTCTAACATTTTGCGATTAAGAGACATTATCTGAATCTTCATATTTGGAATACACGAGTATAAAATTTTTAACAGTTTTCTGTTATGGTACGGGCGCGTTGGGAAACGTTTCGGCTAACGATTTCCAGTAATCGTTTACCGATTCTTGTTTCTACCGACAAACAAATTTAGGTGTGAAGTATAAGATGTTTTTGTTTTCTTTTGGTGTTATTTCCGTTACGTTATATATTATTTGCTTAAACTGTAAGTGTTTATGAGTGAATAATAACAACTTTTTAATAATATTAAAAATAAGAGTTATTTTTTGTTGTAAAATAAAGTTAACTTTTATAACTGTTTTTCTAATAAAGCCATTTAAAAATACTTACAAAAAAAACAAAAAGTATCTAAATAAAGTATGAAAGCTGAGTTTAAAGTATAAAACAAAAGTTGCATCTAAGGACAATAATGTTGAATTGTTTTACGTTTGGTTTATAAGGTAATGCTACTCGTTAAAGCTCAAGTAAACGTTTGGGGTTGTAATTAGTGTAATATTTTATCAACTGATTCACAACAAAATTGACGTTTTGTTTTATATAAGTGCTAAAACAGTTACTCATTTAAACAAGTTTATTAATTTTCAAAATAACTTGTTCAAGAAAACTTCCAACAGTATTTAATTTCACAGACTAATATTAATTATAACATTGTATTTCATTTTTGACTAAATATTAATTTGTTAAATAAATTTTAAAAATACAACATATAAAAAAGTGACTAAAACTTAATAAGAAAATACTTCTTTAGTTTTTTTTTTCTTTTTTCTAAACTACACAAACTAAAGGTAGAGAAAATACTATTTAAAACTTCCATAAATAAAACTTTCTAAAAGTTGTATCTGAAAAGTGTGCTACTTAAATTTGAGCTACTTCAATAACTTTTCGTACTTAATAATTGAAGCTTTCCTTAAATTATGTTTAAATGTTACACACTTTACTCTGTAGCTTATTGAACGACATTGTATGAACTTCAATTATCATGTAACCACTACAGTCAAAGGGCTAGCTCACAGAGTGTTTAGTTACAAAAACCAAATACTAATTTAAGAATAAATTCCTAATTTTAAAATCTTTGAAAAGCTAAAATAGTTCTTAATTTTCTTTGGAATCTCAGAAACTGTGTGTACTAGCAATTACTTAAGTTTTGCTAATTTGGTCTTAATTTTAGAAAATATAGTGCTATTAAAACAACTTTTTATTAAGAAAGATTTTCATAATTTTTTATTTACTCAGAATAAACTTTTTTTCAAACTAATTTTCACAATTTACAAATTTTAAAGTACTTGAACTAACGAAAACTGATATTTGAAAAAAAAAAGATTTAGCTTGACAAAGAATTTATCAACCCTGGGAACCAAACTTTTATACTAAAAAAATAAGCTATGCCACAACTAAAGTATATATATTAGGAACCCTTTTTAATACATTGGGATGAATAAATTCAAAAGTTTTAATCAGACAATAACAAAAAATAGTACTTGTAAACTAACATGAAGAATTAGCTTTTATAAAACGTTTTACAGAAAAATAATCACTGAAACTTAAATAACAATTAATTTTTAAAACAAGTGTACAAATAAGCATTTTAAATGAATTTTATTTTAGCTTAAAAGATAAAACTTTGATTACAGTCACCTCTCGCGAATCTACGCACATTTTGTCCACGTCATAAGTTCGTAACTAAACAAGAGAACGTAACTAAACGAGAGGTAGAAAACAAACCTATTATATTGGTTGTTATACTACTTTGTACAATTGTAAACTACTTTTGACTTTATTTATTTCTGTTTTGCTTCTTACTTGCAGTGTGAGTTCACGGTTGCTTTAGTTTTTAATACTTCAATCATTTGTGTATGTTTTTCTATAAAGGTATTAAAAATTTGTTAAACCTTTAAAGCTTTTTGCTAAGCTTACATACTTACTGTAAAATAATAACCTAATGCAACATATTATTTACTAACTTTAATTAAGATGAGAGCTGTTATTTTATGTTAATTAACACATAGTAAAGAGTTTTGCGCTTAGAGAAATAAATTATTTATTTAAGATCGAGCTTAATCAACAAAGGATCAGTTTAAATGCGTTAATTAAAACTCATTTTAAAATATATTCGAACCAAACAACTGTATATAGAAGCTGAAAATTTTTTCAGAAAAAGCATACCTTGAATAAAATTCATTTTGTAGTTTTTCAATAAATTTTGCACCAAATTTACAATATAACAGATATTTTTGATTAGTATTTCTTGAGAAACTATTTTTGAGAACTTATTTTACGAGAGCGCGTAACCAAACGAGCGCGTAAATTCGCGGGAGGTAACTGTTCTGTACAAAACTAAGCGTAAACATTATTAATAGAACAAGTTTTATATTATATAATACTATAGGCTCTTCAAATTTATTCTTAAAAATGATTCTTCCTATTAATAAATTCTGATGGTAAATAATTACAAAAACTATACACTTCTAAAATTTTATATAAAAGTTATGTAGAAAGATATCGAACGTGATCACTATTTCAATCATTTAGTCAGAACGCATACTATAAAATTTTCTAATTAGATTATAATTCATATAAGTAATTAGCTTAGCTCCATTCTAAAGAGTTCTTTTACGAACTGATATTTATAAATGCAGTAAAAACATGAAGTAAGACTAAATTTATTAACTTTATGTGCTGTTTCTTTATTTTTTCGTCATGAACAACTCGCAATAATTTTAACAATATAACATGGTTAATTATAGCTTAAACTTTGAAGCAAGATTACTGTCTTATTGTGCAAAAGTAATATCATGAACTTAAATACATTCAGTTATAGTCTTTAAAAATTAATATTTGTAATAAAAAGAGCCTTACTTTAAGTATTAGACAAACAACTTTTACTAAAAACAAGGAACATTTTCTTCTTTATTAAGCAACATTGTACCGTTGAAAAGAAACATTCGTAAAAAAGGCTAGAACTAATTGAATTAACGATAAACTCACAAAATTCAATTGTTTTCAAAATTGTATATAAGTGAGTATCTTTTAAGGAATTCTAACTTTGTAGGAGTTTATCAAAAATAAACAAAGTTAATTTTCTTAATAAAATCAGTAAATAGATGTAAAGCTCAAGCTAATTAATGTACTAGTAAAACCAGTATAAGTAGTTTTAAGAATAGCTGAAATTTATAAAACCAAACTGTTAATACAATAGAAACCAAACAGGATTAAATGCATAGTAATGAGTGCAAAAAGTTACAGCAAGTTTATTATAGAAAAAATCGAATGACTTAATTACAATTAAAACCGATATAATAAAGCCAAATAGATTTGTGGATAATATTAAAAGCAGAACAATACAATTATTCAAGCACAAAATAATTCTTACAAGCTTGTGTTTTAAATAAATGGTGCAAATATTAATTGAAATAATTAAACAATGACACGTTGATGAAAATTCTGTACAAAACAGTAATATAAGTAATTTCTTTTACTCAATTGAAATGAAACTAAGAGTAATTAGAAATGATTGAAAAATCAAAAAAAAAACAATAAATTGCGTACAAATTATCAAAAAAATAATGAACCGTACGAAAATCGTATCTTGATTGATAAAAGTAACTTGTAAAGTTTAAGGTAAATTTAAAATTAGTAATTAAAATTCTTAAAGATTTTATCAGTTATAAACTTCAAAAAACACATATATGCATTTTGTTTTATTTTTTTTACTATACTTGTAAGTTAAAACTTTAAAATTATGTTTAAAAAAACTAAACACTTGTATACAGTACAGCTGTAGTAAATGTAGATTTTAATCAAATAATTTGTTAAGTAATTAAGTTAGTTATTCATTATGAAAATTGAACAATGAAATAACAAAGTTTAGTTCGTTAGGGCGAACTTTGATTTCCAAATCTACTGCAAATCTAGTTTTATTTTAGAGAATCTTGCAGTTTTTCAGACAAACGCCTCTGTGCCACTACCGCCCCCTTGCGATTGAACGAGCGAATTGTAGTCGGAATCTCCTAAACTGGCGTAGTTTGTTGTTCTACGCGGGAAGCTGTTGTAATTTATATACAAAATTATAGTAAAACTCTCGGAAAAATAAAAAAGAATAATTTACAATAACTCTTTACATACAAAAGTAATAATAGTTCTTTCCTTATAACTTAGCTAGATCAAAAATTTGTAATTTTTTTTAATTCATTATTCAAGTAAGCAAAAACATGTTTAGTACACAAAATAAAAAAGAATCCAGAAAAAAAGTTGTCATTTAAAAAAAATCATATTTACTATAAAACTCTACTGAGAAACAAAGTAATTAAATAAAATAAAAATACAAACAAAAACTAATATTTCAGCAACAAAAGTTCATTCAGACCAACTTACCATGACCTTCCTCTCTTTTGAAGGACGTACAAGGCAGCAATGCACAAAACAATTCCAAGTATCATTCCGCCGAACCACAGGCCGGTCAGCGACGATTGAGTTTGCGTTTGCACCGTTATCGCTGTATCAAGTTATTCATTTGAATTTTTTTCTCAATATTCTTAAAACTAATAATTGTCAACAAAAACCTGAGTCACATTTTAGATCGTCAACAGACAAACTTAGCAGATCTCTATTGATAAGGTTATCAGGATATCCACATCTGGAAAAAATTAAACTCTTTCTAGCAACGTATTGCATGTAAAAGTAAATATTATAATTAGCTATGATCAGATCAGACACAAAACCTAATTTTTTATTTGATTATTATGAATTTTAATTATTTTTTCTAAGAGAAACATATTTAGTAAAGGTATATACCATTTTTGAGAGTTTTTATTTAAATGTGTATTTTTTTTAATTTGTATTAATAATCGACGTAAAAAACGCAACTTCGACATAAGAACCGCAACTTTTAGTATACCTTATGTAAACAGTGATACCAGTTTTGTTTATAGGGCTTTAAGTTGGAAAACTTAGAAAAACAAATACAGTCAGTTCAACTTAAAACTAACTTTAATTCTCCGCCAAAAACATCTGTAATAGTACTATTGGAATGAATAAGTTTCCACAAATCTATCGTACGACAATCACAGTAAAATTGATTGCCCGTAAGAAATATACGCTGGATTTCAATATTTATTCTTCCAGAATGTGTTCTCTAAATAAATAATAGATTACTAACATTTTTAATTTTTATATATTCCAAAATTAAAGCTAAAGGATGGATATTCTTGTTTTCAAAAAGATTATCTTAATTCGTATAATTTCATATTGGTTATTTTTTTACAGCTTATTGAATTCAAAAAAGCTTTTAGATATTAGTGTTCAAAGCTGTAGAGTTCAACAGTTATCGTATAGAAGGTAAGAACTAAAAATTCGAAGAATAACTAATTCATTAAAAGCTTAACCTTCCTAAAATCTATAACTCTAATCATCTCAATTTTTTACAATTGATACTCTGCTAATTTGTTTAGTTTTTTACAAGTATGAACTAAATCTATTAAAAAAAAGTATTTTTAATTAGTTTGAAGAATATTCGCTAAAAGTTTTAGTTTTTTTTAGCTCGAATCAATTATACATAACAAACTTTCAGTGAACTTTTTAATTTCCTAAAAAATAATTAAGAAACAATTACCGCCTGTATGCTTGAACAAACAACTTTTTAGAATAAATGAATAAAGGTCGGAATAATGAAACTGTTATATTTACAAACAGTTACTTTTTGTTCATATTTGAAGCTTTCAAATAAGAACCAATTTAATTTTTTGTCGAAAAAATTTCTCCAATCCCTCCCTCTGCTTTAAGGCTTCAAATACTAAATTGTAATGTCTAGTAATAAAACCTTATACGAGAAATACCTACATTTAAAACAACAAAACTAAGTTAGTCAAGAAGTGACTACAAACTAGCTTTTTATGGGTTCAAGCTAGGAGTGGAAACTGCATTGTTAAAAATTTTGTTACTATTCAAGATTTATTACAACAGGGTTCGTGCGCGAAATTTTCTTCATTTAGCCTGACTGAGATCAATTTAGCCTGACATTTTTTTAAAGTAAGGAAAATCCCCTTTAGAAAACATTTTAGGTATTGGGGAGTCTTGATTAGTACTATTGTAGTCTCCGACTTCAACCAGCTTTATCTCAAAAATATTTTGAGCTTTAAAAATCTGCAAAAATAAACTCATAGCTTAGTTTCAACTCAATAAAATAAGACTAAATTGTGAAAAAGGTGATTGAACCCTCCCCCCCTATGCCCTTAGCATAACAAATTTGGTGATAAGTTTTAAAGTAAGTGTTATATCATATTATTACTAGTGAAAAAATGTAATATATATTACTAAACAGAATTGTTCAATTTAATTAAGTACTTAGTAAAAACATTATAACAAAAAGATTTATAACAAAAAAACGTGCATTGTCGTGTTTTATTAATATTCAAAATGAAACGCTTACAAGGGTATTAAAATAATTAAAAAGTGTTTATTATAGTATTTTGATTATTACTTAAAATTGATACATCATTATAAATCATAAACTCTAAATAAATACAGTGATTGTTGATGTCATGTCAGATTTAAAAAAGCTTACACTTAATCTAAAAAAACTTGTAATATTTTGTTCTTGTAAAGCAAAATTAATTGTAGCTAAAATTTGTACTCCTACAAAACTTAGTACAGTAGACTACCGCTTAAGTACGCAAATTGAACCCGACCAAAAAGTGCGTACTTAGCACGGGTAGTGCGTACTTTTTGACGACATAGTATAATATGAAATTTAGTTGTTTGTTTTCTTTCTTACAACTAGCCACCAAATAATTAAGCCAAATAAACAAGTCTTTTTGTTTTAAATAACATTTAATACATAATTCTAATCTGCAAAATTTTTTAATAGATTTTAAAATGATTTATTTTTTTATATAAAATGTTTCTACATATAATTAATACATACATCATATATAGAAAGTCAATGTCAGTCAGTAATATAAAAAAGAATATTAAGCCATATTTTCTATATTTTGTTTTGTTAGAGGGAAAGTTGTTGTTGTTTCTTTTTATATGTTTATTTTGACTTTATAAAATTTGTAAATAGTTTTTGTGGTTAACTAATTTTATATTATGTCACATTAAGATAAAAAAAAATTGCACAACCAAAGCCAACATATATGTCTTCCGTGATAATATGAGGGAACTTCTCAGGATTTTCAATGCTGAAATGAGAATGAATTCTCGCAATTTGTAAAAGCAATTATTCAGGCTATTTGTTTATTTAAATTAATATAAATACATGAAAAATTTATAAAACATTTAGAATTTTTTTGTCTTTCTGGATGAGTGCGTACTTAAGGCGGGGTGCGTACCAAAAAAAGTGCGTACTTAAGCGGTAGTCTACTGTACTTATATCTTAAAGCTAAGTTTTAGTGTTGTGAATACTTCTAATAACTTTAAAAAACAGTAAAATATATGAATAAACTGCTAAGAGTTTTAATCTAAAAAGTATTTGGTATAAACCCTTTAAATAGAAATTAAAACAGTTCAACCAACTAAGTTCTGAAAAACATAGCTGATGTAAACATATTCAAACAAACAGCTAAGTTGTTGAACTAAACTGTAATGTTTAAACAGTATTTTTTTATGAATTTTTATAATTATGATGTATATAATCTACTTAAAACAAAATAATGAAGATTCTTAATTTTTTTTAAAGATTCAACTAAAGCTTTTAAGCATTTATTTTTACAAATACTGACTAATTTTGTATTTAATAACTAAATCTTTGTTTAAAAATAAATTCACATCTCAATTTGATCTTTAAAAAAAGTCTCAATTATTTTAGTCAAAAATTTTAAAGCATTTGAACTGTGAAAAACTGAGAATATCAAAATTTTAAATAAAAAACTGATTAAGCCTGACGTTTTTAAACTTTTTTCAAAAAAACTGATTTAGCCTGACTTAGCCTGATTTAGACTGACGCGCACGAACCCTGTTACAATAAAACTAACAAATCTTAATAATAATAGAGGTTAAACTATTCAAAAAACGTATCAAACTTTTTCTCATGTTTTAAACAAAACATTGTAGTAAATAAACAATCCATAATTTTTTTTTACTTAAAATATAAAATATCTTTTATTTGAACAACTATCGTACTAACATCAACAGTAAGCTCTCTAAGTCCACCAACTGGAAAATAGTGAAGATTATTGTTTTCCAAGTGAAGGAACCTATGTTTAACACAAGTAAAATCAAACCGACTTATTTAAGGTCATTGTAAGAAAATACACTGTATAAAATAAACAATTTTTCAACTCTTTTTTTTTAACTGAACGAACAACATAAGTTCTTAAAATTCGTAAAACAAAAAGATTCACATTTTGTTTTGAAATATATATAAATATAACATAACTACTTAATTTAGATTTAGTTTGTTGGTGTTTATCACTACTACAATAAGAGTGATTCATAACAGAGCATTTGCAATTATTAAATACAATTGATAGCCAAGTTACAGAATAAATATTCTTGTAGGAAATGAGCAATTATGTTGCATTTTTTTTCATAAAAATAAAAGTTAATTTAATTTTTTTACGTGAAAGACAAATGTTTTGTAAACAATATGTGAAAACTAAAGATAAAAACAGCCGACAAAAAAAATTGGTTAACAGCGGTTATTTATTTTTTTATTAAAAAAGCTAACCTCATTTTGGTTTATTTGTCTATAATAGCATATAAATATTAAAAGTTGTTTATAATTGTTATCATTAGGTTTTTTATTAAAGTATGAAGTAACACTTTTTTTCAATACCAGTCAAAACTTTTTGTGAAGAGTTACAAAATTTATATGCACATTTTTGTGCAAACGAATATAATTAGAGAAACATTGTTGTGAAATGTTTATCTTATAAATTTTATATTATTTTTTGTTCTCTAGAAATACAGCTACATACAACAACAAAAAATTAAATAGTTTTACTTACTGTAATGAGTTGAGACCCATTAACGAAGACTCCTTTATTTCTAAAAGTTGGTTATTTCTTATATACAACCAAGCGACATCTTGCAGACCCTAAAAATTAAAAGTATACTGAAGATATATTAAATCTGAAAAACTTACTTAATAATATAAAACATAAAAACAACCAAACTTAAATATTTGAAAGTTACATAGCAAAACATATACACTTTAAACGCTAATTCATGCTTATAATTTTTAAGTGAAAAATTCAAAAAAGTAGCAAGTTGTGTTATGTATTAAAACTTCAAACATTTTGCTTTAGTCTAATTATTTTTTCCATTGAGATAATAACTTACAATTTATATTATATATAAAAAGCTTAGTTGCAATAGGTAACTTTATTTAAACAAACCAACAAAAAGTCTAACATTTCAATAATGTTATAAGAATATCTAGGGGTAGCTAAAAAAATTAAATGTTTGTTATTATTGTTTGATAGAAAATAAGTTGTACAAAACACCTGAAACACATCAGGACCCAGAGATTTAATATTGTTATCATCTAATATCAGCTTCTTTAGATTTTTCAATTTAGTGAAAAGCCCATTAGGTAAACTTGTCAATAAATTTTGACGAAGTGACAAAGTTTCCAATATTACTAACTTGTCGAAGGCCTAAGCAAAAATAATATACTTTATAATCAAATTATAGTATTAAAATCGTATTGGAAAAATCTGGTAAAAGTTTCATTTAACTATTGTACTATCTACTAAAAAATAAAAAGTTTTTTTTTTGATTTAGCTATCTGTTTATCATTCTTATCGTAAAATCTAAAAACAAAATGTTAGTAATTGTTTTAAATCACTGCTTTCCAACGTTCAAACTAAAAAATATAAGCAAAACATACTCCGTATTCTATAGTATCAATATAGTTTTCATCGAGCCTCAGTTCAGTGAGACCACCTAGTTCTTGAAATTTAGTGGCTTCAACCTTAGTAATTTCATTTCCTTCCAAGTTAAAAGTACGTGTAATAAGTGGAGCAATCGGAATAGCTGAAATTAAGATTGTTTTAGTTTATTTGATTACCTTTTTAGTTTATTTAGTTAAAACTACAGACTTTAATGTTAAGTTGTTGCATAAATAGATTAAACTGCTTTAAGTGTTCCTTGTTCTAAATATCAAATTTAAAACTTGACCTTAAAAAATATTTATTTTATTATTATCACAACTCATTAAAACATTTAAAATTACATTAATACTAATAGACAGCACAAAACAAACTGAAAGTGAGTTAATGTTACACACAGTGAACAGTAAGTATGTAACTAGCTATACTTCAATATTTTGTTTTTCTACTCACTGAAAAAATCTTAATTTATATATATTAATTTAAAAACACAAAACAATTTTTAAAAGTACTAAGCTCAGTACACAAATATAAAAAGACTTAAACTAGTTACTGAATGTAAAAAAGGGCAATAAAGATGTAGTACTGATAATATGTAAAAAAATGTTCACAGAACTTAAGATTATGGAGAATCATAACTAAATACGAATAAAAACTTACAAAACGACAATGATCATTCCTTACGCAAACCACAATCGAATCGTGAAATAAAACACAACATGAATTGAACAAATTTTGTGACAAATTAAACGTAGCAAAAGTAGATAAAAACTGCATGTGTTTACAACAATAAAAAAGCATAAAAAAAAACTCACCGAAAACACTATTATTGCAAATCTGTAAATTAATTTTAATCTTTAACTTTGTGTTATATACAACACTTTTTTAGACAGCATAAAATTAACGTAAAATCTTAAGATAGCTTTTATAAAACTTAACCTAAAAACAGTAATCCATGCCATTTTACAAAACTTAAAAACTTATTAGTTTTTTTTTTCAAGTAGCATCGCAAGAATACAAACAAGAAATCTGTGACGTCACAAAAGCCACATATACTGACGAGCATTGTGATTAGCGTGGCGTGACGAGCCTGAGGCTACTATCAGGAGAAAATTCAAGTCTACTAAATACGAACTAATTGTAACACTTGAAGATCGTATCGACTTGCTGTAAGATTTTTAGCGCAAGTTAACTTAATTTTCTTGAAGACAATTCCAAGTTGTGAGAAAAGTATAAATAACGTTGTTAATCTAATATATTGTTTACATGAAACTTGTTAGAAGACATTAATCTGATAAACTTTTTATAGGTGATTTTAAGATTTGCATGACTAAAAAACTATTAATAACAATAGATTTAAAGTTATAATACAGAAAATACTAGAATTAGCTTTGTCACTGTAATTATCTATATGACTATTAAAGTGTTTATAAAATCAATGCAAACTTCTCTCAAGCCTCTTAAGTTTATCTAAAACTTTTTAAAACAAGATATAATATACACTAAATAAACTTCAGCCTTTTTAGTTATAAATATTATAATTCAACTTTCAGACATTTTATAATTTATAAACTTTCCTAAATACCTGTATGAAAAAATAAACTAAATTTACCAGTTTCAGTACATATCTAAAGAGTAACAATAAAAAATTGTTTAAATTTTTCAAAAAAAACCTAACAAATTAAAATAATATTAACAAAATGGAAAGTAAACTTTTTTTGTTTAAGAATAAATTGCCAGCTATGGAGACTAATAAAAGTACTTATAAAGCTTTGTAGTAAGTTATGATAACTATTTTTAAACTAAACTATACATTGAAATTCAGAAATTTTCTAACTAACATATATTAAAACCCAATAAAAATACAAACAGAAAGTATTTAAAAAATATTAGCTTAATTAAGTTTAGTTAAATAACAAAAATAAATAATTTTAAACCTTACTATGAAGTATATACAGCATTAACAAAACTAATTTTGTACTTTAAAAATTATAAAAGTAAGTTTATTCAAATATGTAATAATAGATAATAGTAATAATCATTTAAACACAAAAAATATATTGAAAAATAAATTTAAGAATAAAACATTAAGCTATAAAAATCATATTCAATATTTTGAAAAACTAATATGATGTATAAAAAGTTTAAACATTTTAAAATTTGTAGCAAAATAAACATGTTTTACTTACATGTTAACTTGATTCTGGCGCAGTCAACGGACCTTGCAGTACAAGAACAGTGGTCTGGACAGTGTGCATCTTCTATTACGCCTTCTTGTTCTTGCGTGTTAGGATTTTTCTGTTTAAAATGCAAATTATTTAATTTACTAAAACGTTTATGTAAAAAACAACTTTTATCTTAGCAATAAAAATGTATAAATATAGCAATAAATATCTTAACAACAAATATGATTTTCAGTTCACATGGCGTAGATTTGTAAATGTATCTAAGATTTCTAAACAACAAATAAACAAAAGTTCCATTACTTAAGAATAAGATATAAACAAACTTTCTCATTATAAAGTTATTTTTTTGATTGTTGCAAGGTATTATGGAAAATATGTAAAAAAAATGTACTGCAACAAAATAACTATTAAAAACAACTTTAAATTATGTTCTCTTACCAAGGTAACACTGAATGTTTATAAAAATAGCCTGAGTTATTACGATCTTAATTATATATTTTAAAAATTAAAAAAATTAAATAACATTCAGTCAGCATCAATTTAAGTTTTTTTTTATCAAAATTTAATGAACTAGAAATTGGATACGCTATATTTTTGACTGGTGTTCTAATAGATCCAAATATTGAATCTAGCAATAGCTTGCCAAGTTCTGAATCTAAACAGGCTTTATTTTTTCTAATGAGTTTTAATCCGGTTTCGGTTGGATTTCAATCTGAAAAAAATCTTTCTGGCCCTTGCTCGATCTTGATTTAAAAAATGGTTCTATCTGGTTTTGGTAGAGTCCTGAGTTTAGGTTAAAGATCCGAATCCGGTTAAGTTTATATTTAAATTGAGCTTTGCTGGATCCAGAATTTTAATCAAAGTCTATATCCAACTAGAACCAGATAAGACCATTTTTTTAAATCAAGATCGAGCACGGACCAGAATTTTTTTTTTCAGATTGAAGTTTTGTTAAGTCCAGATCTAGGCAAGCTATAGTCAGATCCGGCCGGATCAGTAGAATACTACTTTTGACACTTAAAAACAATTTAACAACAGAACTTTTAACAATTTTAATTGAAAGACTGAACTGGGCTTTAAAAAAACTTTAAATTAGCCTGACTTATGCAACACTTAAATACCACTATCCGAGTGAGCCAGAATGTAAAAAAAAACTAATAAAGCAGCAACTTAAGTTTTTAACTACTGTTATTAATTATTATAACAAAATAAAACATTTTAAACAACAACAAAAAATGTATGTAGAAGCTCCATGAAATAAATTAAGTCTCAAAATAGAAGTTTTAATTTATCATAACGTTACAATACTTAAAATTTTCATGTGCATTGCACCTAGAAACTTTATTTTTAAATTCTTATATAAAATAAATAGTATTTGTAAATTGCACTACTTACGTTTGCAAAATATATATAAAAATAATTATTTTTTAGTGTGAAAAAAATAGACAAGTTTAAACAACAATACTTTTAACATCTTAAATTGACCATCATAGTTGATAAAGAACGATATTTATCATTTTTAATTATAACAGATTTCAATACATTTTTCTAAGCCATATTTGACAACTACATCAACCTTGTTTTCAAACTTACCCGCAAAAAAATAATAACTAGGTAGCTTATCTCACGAGATCAATGGACAGTTAGTTAGAAACTTATGTAGTAAAACAGTAATAGTTAATAACAACATTCACTACTGAAATCAACTCATTCAAACTTTAGGAAAATTTTTAAACTAGTCAGAATTTACATTAATTCTCAAAGTTGCCTTGAATTTTTGATAGCTCAAGTTTTCCGTTTTTTGTAAAAATATTTTGTAAGCATGTGTTATATTTCTTAATAACTTTCAAAAGTACTTAGATTATCAAAATCAATTTTATGTGATATGAAAAATGGATCGTGCTGTGTTGAAAACTATTTCGGACTTTGATATTCATAACACAAAAAAAAATAATTAGTTTTAATTAATTAACTAAACAATGAGCTTAAAAGTTAGTATGGTTATAATCAAAATGATTTTACAGAAAAAAAAAGCGACCTTTTCAAAAATAATATTTGAGTAAATGTGGAACTAATGTAAGTTTTATCAAAAAAATAGAGTAAAAGTCTAACATCTAAAGTAATGTCTTCTGTATCTTTTGTAATTTCTTCTGCTGATTCACTGTACTTAATTTCAGTTTTTGCTTTGATTTGTCCCTGGTAGTTCTTAGCAATGCATTCGTAAGTTCCGTTGTCAATTTTTTTGAAATCTTGAATTTCAAGCGAGCCGTCCGGATGAGCCACAATTCCATCGAACTGGTCAGCATTGTGGAAGGTGTAAGTGTCTTTGTTCGGTGCTCGCCAAGATATTGACGCCCAAGGACGCTTAGTATCTGTTTTAATAACACATACAACATTTTGCAATGCAAGTATCACAACTGTATTATTATGTCCTGCTCCAGGTGACTTGAGAAAACGATTTAAAGAACATACAATTAAAGATCAAGTGTGAGAAAATTATTTTTAATAAATATAAAACAAAACTTAAATCATCAATTACACTAGTCTTCCTCTTGAAAACGCATTTAGAACACAGCTAAAAATGAAAACTAAAGAAGTCCGGCTCTAAAACTTTTGAAAAAAATTCTAATTTAATTAAGTTAAAAGTCACCAAAGTTAAGAGCTGATCACAAATTCAATAATAAATTTTTTATAGCTATTAAAAACTGTAGGATTTAAAAAAATACTCATATTATCTACTTAACTTGTAAAAAAAACATTTAAAATATTTTGTATCTTCTAACTGTAAGTTTGTTAAATGATCGTATGAATAGCTAAATCAAGATTAACACAGCCAATTAATTGAATATTTTTAATATGTATTGCTAATTGTCTTTACAACATAAAAAACAAAAAATAGGTTTTAAGATTATTTAGTTTTTCAAGAAGTTTGTCATAGAAACGTGTATAAGTTTAATTTTTCATGGCTCAGTCCCTTAAAGTTAAATAAAGAAACTGTTTATATTTTTGGATCATTATCTTTTTAAATGTAAACCGCATTATCCTTTTAGGAATTTAATGCTTATTTATAAGTATTTTTACACGCCTTGTTTATATTTTTGCTTGGCTTTATTAAATACTAGCATACTTAGATAAAAATTGTTTCTTTGAATTTTTAATTTTTTTAATTGAAAGTAGAACTTTTTGAATACAAATATGTATTTTCAATATTAAGTTTTATGATAAAAGCGCCTACTAAACGAGAAGTGAGTACTCAACAGAAAAATAATTATACAAAATTACTTTTTATAAATATAAAACAAATCTAGTATCAAATACTAAATTGCATGTTACCATTCATGATGATATTTTCACAAATATGTGCTACTAGCTTTATTGTTTTAACTAGCTATATTTTAAAATATTCAAGTTATTATATTTTAACAGTAATCTTGATTTTATTTTTAAAAAAAGATTTAAAATAAAATCAAGATTACTGTAGTAATTCTTGCTTTTTAAATAATTCCTAATAAGCAGTGAATAATAAATAAATTTTTAATTAAAAAAAACATTAAACGTATACGTTTAAAAGGCAACAATTGGAGTACTTAACTTAAACTCAATGAGATAAATATGAATTTAATATTTAAAAGAATTTTTTTTTACAAAACAATGATTCGATCTGTATGGCTCTTCAGTAATAATCATATTCTGAAATATACTTTTATAAAAACTTCAAACAATTTCTATCTAAACTAGTAGCTATACCTATAATATAATTAATTGAAAATTTCTTCTATTTTCATAATTGAATAACCTTTAAAAAATTTATATTAACTAAAGCTAAATCTTTTATACATTTTGAAACTTATACTAGATATTTTGAGGCTTAAAATAAAGAGAAAAAAAAGGTCTTAAGTACAATTTACGGGTAAGTTGAAACTCACACTAGACATTTTGGGTTTGTTATGAAGGGTAAAAACTAAAACTACAACTGACAGCTGGTAATATCTGTATTATCGAAATTTAGCCTGCGACTACCAAATACCTGCTGACCCCTGATCTCTAAGTAAAGACTATAAATTCTTTAATAAAATTCATGAAACTTACCATCCAATAAACACTTAAGTCTCAATGTCTGTCCCTTTTTTACTGTTGCACCTTCAGAAATTCCTTTTATAACAGGTTTATTACAAACACTTTTCATTTCATCTTTATCGAATAGCCATATTGTTGTTTGATTAAATTTATCATGAGCCCTAAAAAGTCAAAAAATTCCAGTTTTTTTTTAAGTAGCAATAAAAAAACGACTTAAAATTTAATATATGTTTTAATTTTAGGCAGCGTTATTTTATCTATTATTTTAATACACCAACAACAAAAGTAATTAACTAATCTGTAAGCTTAAAGCTAAAAAATATATGTATAGTTTTAAAATTATTACCAATTCATACTTAAACATTTTAAACATTACAGCTGTTACTTGTAGACTAACAAACATTCAGTAAAAAACAATAAGTAAATAAAACTACACAAAACATATGTTAGTATTTTTGCTGTTTGACTATCTTTTAAGTAAGTTTTATTTAAGTTTATTTTATGAAAAACAGCTATTACTTGTAACAAACTAATTCTTCAAGAAATCCAGTTGTTACTTTGTCTAGTTTTTTAAGTTTATCTAAATGAGAGGCCATCTCACAATCACAGGACCATGGATTTTTATCCATATCTAAAAACTGTTCAAAAGTATATATATATATATATTATAGAAACTTTACTTTTTTTTTAATATAACATAACCAACTCTTTAAGCTATACATTTTTATACACAATAATACTCAAACCTAGTTCAGGGTTTAAAAACGGGGTGATATTGTCCCCTTTTGGTCATTTTAGTATTTCTAACAAAAAAACTAGTGAGGGGATGAAAAGAGTCATTTTAAAACTTTTGGCAGTAATAAATACTGGGTAAAATTAAAAAAAGAAGTTTTTTTTTTGCTTAAGTAAACTATAGATAAAAACTTAAATGCTTAGGACTGGTTTTCCTATAGTGGGCAACATCGCACCCTTAGAAAAATTTTGGATATAAGAGGGCAATGACTAGTAAGGTGGTAAAAAGTAAATGGGTAATTAACTAGTTAAGAGGAAATTGTTTCTAAATTTTTGCCAGGGTGATGTTGATTAAAATAAGTTTGGAAAACCCTGATCTAGTTTTTCACCAAAGTTGCACTAGGCTTTGAACTTGAGTTGGCTAAGATATTTTTAATAAAAAATGAAATTTTTTATAACAGGCTATTCAATAAATCAAATATATTTTATATAAATAACTATATAGCAGTTATAAACTCGCATTGCATTTCTGTGATTTCGCAAGAAGAGTGTAAAGCAGCCTTTTATCACAATAAAACAATAATAATTGTAAATTTTGCCATAGTAGACTTTTTGCTTATCTCTCCTCTTCAGTTTTACAACTACTGTCTTAATTATGCAATATAATCCCATTAGTAAAAATGTTTAAAAGCTTAGTTATATATGTCTGAGTAAAAATACGGTCACCTCTCGAGAATCTACTCACATTCTGTCAACAGAAAAAGTGCGTAACTAAAGAAGATAACTTAACTAAGAGGTTTTTTAGTGTTTTTGTAGATTTTTAGAGGTTTTTTGAGTATTTTTTTTATTTTTTGGGTTTCAAAATGCGTAACAAAACGAGAGTGCGTAGATTCGCTAAAAGTGACTGTATCTGCAAATAGAATAGTAGTATATAATTAAGCTATAAAGAAAATTAAATTTAAAAACTTGTTATAAGCCTAGGGGTGAAATCACTTTTTTAACAACTTGATCTTATTTAGTAGAGTTTAAACTAAAATAGAAGTTACTTTTAATATATTTTTTATCCAAAATAATTTATGAGATATAGCAAGTTAAAGTCAAAGAGTACAATAGGTTTTATGGGAGGCGCAAACTAAAAAAGCAAAAGACTATTTTACTAAAAAACTACCACTTCCAACATTTTTTGAGATAAATACCTCAAATTTTCAGTAAATGATTCCTGCAATATTTATAAAAATCTCTTATAACAAATTTCAAAAAAAAAGTAAAAATCAAATTACTTGTAAACAAAAAATAAGATATCTACTTTTTAGATTATTTTTAGAAAATTTATGAGAAACTGCAAACTTTTGAGTTTAGATTGTAAGAATAAGGCAATTATTATAGAACATATGTAAAATCATTACTAAACATAATTTCAAACTAGTTTATTTATATCTATAATATTCATTAAACTAGTAAATTTTGTTTTCAAGCAAGAGTAGTATGATGTAAATCAAACCAACTTACACTAAAAGTATCTTTATCAAAAGGAGCAAACCAGCTAGGATTTATGGTGTGTAGATTGTTACTATTTAACTTTAGTACCATCAAATTATTTTGCTTTCCAAATGCATGAGGATGAATAAAAGAAATCTTATTATGTGACAAGTCTATTTCTGTAAGTTCGTCTAAATCATAAAAAAGGAAATGTTGAATAAATTCTAGTTTGTTGTTGTCTAAGTGGATTACCTAAAAAGTTTTACCATGTTAATTTAATTTACTTTTACTTATAGTAGTAAGAAGTTCGTTTAACTTCAAAGGTAACTTTTCAAGACAAAATAACCTTTAAACCCAGAGGATTCCATTCAAAAATATCATCTCCTACTGATTCAATGTTGTTATGACTCAACATCAAATACTTCAAGCTGTCCAAATTGTCAAATGCATCATAAGACATTTCTTTAAGTCCATTATAACTCAAATCAAGCTTTTCTAGTGAGTCTACTGAATTAATCTGTAAGTATTCAAACAAACTTTAGTAAAAAAAAACAGTACTAAATATTTTATTTTAGTTAAATTTAATACATTCTGTAACAATAAAATAAATCTCAAGATTTTAAAAAATAACCAAACCATAAAATTTGTGGCTAAAAAGCTTTTTTTGATAGTTTTTATTCTAAAGACTTTTACTCGCTATTTTGAAAAATACCTTAGTACACACAGACAAGATAAGTAGTATATAGTTTATATTGTTTTTAGCTTTAAACAATTATAAGCACAAAATCAAACATACTGTATTTAGTGTTGTTATTTTGTTACTCGATAAATTAAGCTGCCTTATATTTTCATGAACTCTATCAGGAAATTCAGTTAGTCCCAAACTACTACAATCACAGTTCTGATGATTTTCACACTTAGACCTTAAGAAGTAAATAAAAATTTAAATGAGTATTACACAGGGTTGCCACTGGTTTAAAAAAAAAATTTCCAGGTTTTTCAAATTTCCTCCAGGTTTTTAAAAGTACACATTTTTGGGTTTATTTTTAGTTTAAAGTTAAATTTAAGGTAAGAAACAGTGTTAAACAGTATAAAAATATTGAAAAGATACTGTAAAACAACTTAAAATGTGTTTTTTAACAAAAAAATTTTTGGTGATGACAAAACTTTTTTATCTATATGATAAATTTTTGGAGTCAAATCAAAATTTTACTACTGAACATGTAAAAATTCTTATAAGTTCTAGGTTTTTCCAGGTTTTTTGTTCAAATTTCCAGGTTTTTCCATTCAAAATTTCTTAAATTCCAGGTTTTTCCAGGTTATTTTTTCCTAAATTGTCAAATTCAAGGTTTTTCCGGGATTCAAGGTAAAGGTGCAACCCTGATTACAATAAGTAAATAATTAGCAATCTAAATACAATGCCTACTTAAGGTAAGCATTATTAATACTCGTACTTAAAACTTTAAATCATAAAATTAAGTTGGAACTAACAAAAACTACAAACACAAGTAGATATCACTAAAACAAAAATATAACACATTTTATTAAAAATAATACAAATTACACTTTAATATTATTTAAACTACACATTAAGTTTATAAACTAAGATTCAACTATTCTAAAAACATGTGTTTAAGAATATTTGTAGTTGATACTAATTACCATAATACTTTTTGGAATACTTAACCATAGAAAATATAATTTTAACTTAAAATTTAAGTTTATAAAACTCTGTAAGTATGTTTTCTGAAAAAAAAAATGCGTAGCACTAATTAAAATATTTTTAGTTTGAACAGTTTTAAAAAATAAAATATAAATCCCAATTTTAAACCTTACATGTGTTTTTATTGTATGACTATTTATCTAAATTTTAACTAAATAAGTTCTTTTTTAAGCTTTTATTTAATTGATGTTCTATAAATAAGTATTTTGCATGGTTGCCACTGATCAAGCTGAGAAAAATTTCCTGACTTTTCCTGACTTTTTCCTGACTTTTTACCAAAATTTTCCTGACTTTTCTATTTCAAACTCTTAAATTAAACTTATTCTAAAATACGTAATCTAACACTTGAAACTATATAAAGCTTTCAATCTAATTTTAATACAGGTTAAAAACAACAGTTTTTTGCTGAATTCTATGAAACTTCCAGTACATCACTTAAACCATCTGTGTATGATTTATGTTTGTAATAAACAGGTCTATCAGCAAAATACTTGTATTTATCACCTTATAAACACAGCTTGTCTGAAAAAAGACACAATTTTTTAGCATTTCCTGGCATAAATGTATCTAGATAAACAAATGACATATAAGGAACTTTTACAATTTTTGTGTATACATCACAGTTTCACTATTGAAGTGCCCTTGCTACAGATCATCAATACTAAAAAGCTTACAAAACCTGCTTGTTCAAGTAGGGTACTTGTTCAATATGTTAATAAAAAATTTTTGCAGTTTTATAAAGGATATTTTACTAATTTATACCAGATGAAGCCATTGGAAACAAAATTAAATATTTTTGTTAATTTCAAGGAAAATGTTGGAATTTTTTTTGACTTTTAAGAACTTTTAATCAATTTTTACCATTTGAAGGCTTTGAAAAACAAGGACATTTTGTAAATTTAAACTGACGAAATCTGAATTTTTTTTTAATTTTATAAAATTTCCTGACTTTTCCTGACTTTTTTTCAAAACTACCCATTTTCACCTGACTTTTCCTGACTTTTGTCATTTTTTTGAATTTTTCCTGACTTTTCCTGATTTCCTGACTTTTCCTGACCGAGTGGCAACCCTGATTATGCTTTAATTGTTAGAATATATTTATATGTATATAAAAAATCTTTAAATTTACACATTAAGGGCATAGGAGTCCACCTTGTTTATTACAAGTTGATCTTATTTTAAAAGTTATATCTCGGCTATCAGAGACTTCTAACTGCTTAACAAAATTCAAAACAACTTCTGAGATATAAGCAATCTAAGTTGGTTTAACAAAAGATTTTTAATAGAAGGCGCAAACTAAAAACACAAAAAAAAAGATGTTTCACTAAAAATCTGTCTTCTCCTAACTTTCACAGTAAGTTAATTACTAATAGCCAAATATTTTTAATGTAGGAATTTTTTTAATTTCAAAAAATGTAAATTAAAAAAGGCTTTCTTTTTTTTTATATATATTTTTTTTTGTTTTTATATCTAAAATGTTTAATTTTAAATTATTTAAATTCAACATTCAAAATCTTTTAAAATATTTAAGGAATGTTTTGTCAAAATTTGAGGTCTCTAGGTCAAAAAATGAAGGAGAAGATAGATTTTTAGTGATTTTGTAAATTTTTTAGAAAATTAACAATGAAAAGTTTGGGTCAATACTTTTGTATTGAATAATTTTTACAAAACTACAGTATATCGATTGTTCAATAAAATTTTCAAATTCTATAAAAATTAGCTTGTACTTAATACTTCATGCTTTTATATAGGAACTAAAGTTAATTTTTGTAAAAAAATTCCCCTAAAACATACACATGGTTGCCACTGATCAAGCTAAGAAAAATTTCCTGACTTTTTCCTGACTTTTTACCAAAATTTTCCTGACTTTTCTAAATCAGTTTTACTTATATAAATTGTTCACTTTTAAATAAAATACTACCCGAACTATTTGTTATAAAACCCTTAAATTAAAAATCAATTAAAAAAGAATATACTTAAGTAACTGTAAAAAAAAAACATAAAAAAGTAATCTATATATCTGTTGTATAAAATACTTCCTCTTATCATTTAGTACAAAATTTGTAACAAATAAATAAATTCTTATTTACTTTAAAAACTTAAGTTACTATACAAAAAAAAAAACAAATAATAAGTAAACTTAATCTTAGCATATACCTCTCTTATAACTTAAATTATAAATTTAAACAACTTTAAAAAAATTATAAAGATGTAAAGTATACACATTAACTTGTTACATAAAATACTAAACTAACTGCTTAGTTATAAATAACTCAATTATTTAAATAAAAAACACTTTAATTCTAAAATTATGCTAGATAATCTTTTGTGTATATATCACAGTTTCACTATGGAAGTGTCCTAGCTACAAATCATCAATACTAAAAAGCTTACAAAATCTGCTTGTTCAATATGTTAATAGAAAATTTTTTCAAGTTAAAGGATATTTTACTAATTTATACCAGGTGAAGGCATTGGAAATAAAATTAAATATGTTTGTAAATTTCTAAGAAAATTTTTAAAAGTTTTTTCTGACTTTAAAGGACTTTTAATTAATTTTTACCATTTGAAGACTTTGGAAAACAAGGAATTTTGTAAATTTAAACTGACAAAATCTGACTTTTTTGAAATTTTATCAAATTTCCTGACTTTTCCTGACTTTTTTTCAAAACCCTCCATTTTTTCCTGATTTTTATTATTTTTTAAATTTTTCCTGACTTTTCCAGATTTCCTGACTTTTCCTGACCGAGTGGCAACCCTGCATACAACTTTTTTTAAGTAAAGCTTTATACACTAATAATAAAATCTCACCTGCAATCATTTGCTTTTGAAAATTTACATAAAAAAAGAAGTAAGATAATTAAATATTTAAACTTCATCCTTTAATATCTAAAAAAATCTGAAAAATTTAATTTGTAACTCCATTATCTTTTAAATTTAACAATTTACAAGCTAACTATTTTAAGTATTACTCAAAAATAATATTCTATTGAATTGTATATCCAAAATTTTTAAATGTGTGCTTGATTACAAAACTTATAAGTTTATAAACTCTTTTGGTGACTAAAATATCATTTACATTTTTGAGGAATTAAGTAATATTTTAGGTATACTAAGAGGTGAATCTTAATGTTGGTTAATTACTTTATTAAACTTTTTTTTTTTAGTAGTTGTTGTTTACAAATAATAACATTTTAACTATCTTTTCAAATGTAAAATTAAAAATTTTGAACTTAAAAGGCTTCTTTAAGAAGGGTTTAAAAGGGCAAGAACCAGTACTATATTACAAGATACATTATAACAAAAAAATAATTAAATTTTATCAAGGTATAACTTTATTTTTATAAAAAATATTGTTACTTGATTGTATTTTCGTTTCTAAAAGAGGTAAAACTTGAACGTATTTTATTATAGTTTTGTAGTATATTAGAGAAACACTACAGGAAGTTATCTCAGGATTAACAATGTAAAATCATCTCAATTATAAAATTAGATTTATTTTCCTAGCTAAGTATTGTAGATGAACTGTAGATTTGTGTTAAATGATTTATTTATTCTTAAAATTGTTAAGAAGTTTATCATTATTGAATATAACTTTTATTCAAGAAAAATACTTACATACTACAAGAATGAAAATTCTACAACCAGACTGGTCCACAACTGAAAATGATTATTTTCTTTGGGTTATCACTATTTAAGTCAAAATAACTATCCTGACTCATCCAAGTTTTTTTAATTTTTAAAAAATTTTTTTGCCTCTGGCGCAAACTACTCATACCTAATGTTAATTTTTTCTTCCAAATATTGAAATAAAAGCCCTACATATGATGTTTTAATAAATATAACTATATAAAACAACAAAATATAGAAACTAGATCAACTAAATCTTATTCAAATTCTATAAAAAGTCTGTCCTGAGATTTTTTCGAAATCTTAAAACTATCCTGAATATTTTATTCAAAAAAAACATAAGTTTATAAAAATATTAATTTATATAGTTAGCCTAAGTTTTTTAAAAAACATAATATCCTCAGTTGTCCTGAGTCACCCTGAGATTTTAAAATAATATAAATACCTTAGGTTATCCTGAGCATCTTAAGTGTGGTAACTCTGTTTTATTTTTTAGAACATTGTTTTTGCAACTCTGCAAAGGTGTTTTTAGACTGGATCGCACATTGTTTTGGTCTGGTAGGTTATTATATTTTATAAATTCAATTTCTTGTTCTACCCTAGTAAAGGGAGAAAGTGTGGTAATTGTTTAAGCTCTTGAGAAAAAATATATAATAAATTAACAACCAGGGGTAAGGGTTAGGGTAACAGTAATAGTAAAAAAAAAGTAATATTAAAGTAAGTTATAAAAGCAGAAAAAAAAAAAAATAAACAATAAGAAAACAAAGTTACCATCCAATGGTATGGGTTAGGGGTAACAGTAATAGTAAAAATGAACCAAAATAAATTATCTAATAAAAAAAATACAGTGCTTCCTCACTTATCCGGTCCTCATTTATCACTTATCCAGCTTGGTCAAGAAGCAGGTTTATTTAATTCAGCTAAAATCATACCTTTTTGTTTATTTCCAAATTTTAAGATTACAATAAAAAATTTCAACTTAAAAGTAAGGAGAATAATATATATATCACATTATATTCAATGTTTTTATTTGATAAGATATTATTAACAACTGAAAATCTTATTTAAATTGTTTAAATGAGTGAATTATTATTTTGGTAGTAGAACTTAAAAATTTGAAGTTAAAATAAAATCAATGTTTTACTATAAATACACAATTAACTCAATTTTTATAAGTAAGCAAGCAGTTTATAGTTACGCCATAGTTCTAAAAAATTTTTAAACTGAATGCTATATATCATAGCTTTTGCACTCAATAAGTAAAACAAGTTTATATTTTTTAACTGCAAGCTGACTTTTATAAGTAAGTTGCATACTTTTAATACAATCAACATACCTGGTTTTAAAAATGAGAAAAGGAGCAAAAACAAAGAAAACCGGTTATACAAAGAATTAAAAACAAGTTCAAAGTTTGCAAAATAGCAAAAAATAATGTGCTTAAATATTTTATAATAGGGTAGGAAGTAGGAGTCTAATATGCACAAAAGATGTTGCACAAGTTTAAAAAACTTTTAGTTTTTTTATTAACTTTTATTTACTGTTTTTTTTTACTATCATTATCACCCTTAACCCAGGGTTGCCAAATGTTTTTGGCAAGTTTTCTCCAGGTTTTCAAAATTTCCTACAGGTTTTTAAAAGTATACATTAGGGTCTATTTTTAGTTTAAAGTTATGTTTAGGGTAAGAAACTGTGTTAATTAATATTAAAACATTAAAAAGATACTGTAAAGCTGTTTTATAAGTGTTTTTATTTTGATGATGAAAAAAAAACTATTTATACATTAGATTTTTGTATAAAAAATTAAAATTTAAGTACTTACAATGTTAAAATTGTTAAAAATTCCAGGTTTTTTAGCCTAAATTGTCAAATTCTAGGTTATTCTAATTTTTTTGGCAACCCTGCTTAACCCTTACCCTTGTTGATATTTTTTTTTTTGATTATAATTTTTATTAAGTATGTATAAGTATAAATACAAAATAAACTTTTGCTTGGGACAGCTGTTTCTGCGTTCAATATACGCGTCTTCAGTCAAGTATTTTATTCAATGAAAAGCCAACTTGTAAATACAGCAACAAAATTATACAAAATTAAGTATTACTCTCTAATAGAATAGTTTGTTGTTTTCAGACAATATTTACTGAATTTTTAAATAAATTGTTTTTGGTAATGTATACAGCCAGTTTGTAGTTCATTTCTTTTGTTTAGAAATTCTGATTTTTTAACATTTAAAACTTCAATTTTATTGCATTGCATAATTTACATCCATTTTTTAAACTGTATTTGTTTTTTTGTTCTTATTAATATTTCCCAGTGAATTTTAAAATTAACTTTGTGATTTTTTAGTTTCCAAATATGCTGTGATAAAGTTGTTGCATTTCTATGTTTTTCATGTTTGAAGCTGAACTTGTGTTTTGTGTAGCAATTCTTGAACAATAGTCCAGTAGAGCCAACATAAAACTTGGTCTGGTTTTTAGTTATGGCAGTCGCTTTATAATTAATACTTTCCATTAGGCAACTTCCATTTACTGGGCATTCTTGATTTTTACAGTCACACAGCACCATGGAAGCTTCCCATTGGTACATCAAAAGTGTTCTTATTATGCTTTTTTGATCATGGTTCACTTTCATGGAAAAGTACTGATTTTCAGCAATGTCTGACCAACTCTTTTTCATTTTCCGTGCTTTCAGTTAGGCCTGCAGCAAAATTAAAGGAGTTTTCTAAAGTTGTTGCTGAGATGTCTGGATAAAAGCTAACTATATCGAATTTGATAAACCTAGAAATTAATTTATTACTTAAGTTATTGAACCAGTTGAATACCTCATATGTAATTTTCTATTGTCTTAAATTACTTTCTGACCTTATTAAATTGTGGATCTTATCAAAAAAATTTTAGCATGTTTAAAAATAAGTTTTTGCCGGACTAATTATTCTACAGCTTAGTTTGATTGAAAAGTTTGATTTATGATCTTTTAAAATAATGTAACTCTGTTGTTGAGATAGTTTGGGAATTTTACCTTTTATTTTGTTTTTCATAACTATTACCTCTGCTTCATTATTAATATTTTCAATGAGACTGTTTTCCGATTTTTGTATGTAGATGTAATACTTTCTAAATTATTTTTTTCTATTTATCCGGACTAACTTTGTATAAGCTGTGAGATTTATCTGCAAAAACAAAACCTTTTTTGGTGGACCTTATTTCCTAAGTTTTTGTTAAGTTTTCAGGTAAAATAACTTTGTTATTAAATATATATATATATATTTATTTACTTATATCACTGTTAACCTAACCCTTACCTTGGTCAGTAACTTTTTTTACTTTTTATTAGTTTATTTACTTTTTCTAGTTTTTTTTTTACTATCACTGCTACCCCCAATCACTACCATAACTTTTTTAGTTAATGTGGTAATTTTTTTTTTTTATTAATATCTTTTTATATTTTTTTCTTGCTTATCTTAAACTTTTTTTTTTGTTTTTTTTTTACTCTCTGCAAAAATGAGCTTTTGTGCAAAAGTGTCTCTTTGTGCATATTTGACCCTTTACCCAAAAAAAAAAAAGTGATCCGTTCCATATGTTAGACCCGTTCCAGTTAGTTCCATTAAAAATATAAGTTTAGTTTTTTTTTTTTTGAAAGTGTATATCTGTTTTTAACAATGAAATATGCATTGAAAAACTTTTTTATTAGAAATGTCATCAAATGACAAAAGTAAGGAATGTACGTGTGAAATGAGACCTTTAAGAATGCAAATATAAAATTTCAATGTTTAAGTTATACATATGTAGTGTTCTATTTTTGAAAATATATAGCTAAAAACTGAAATTTACGATGAGTTGCTATACTATAAATGTCATGGCTCATTATAAAACGGTAAAATGACATAAAGAAGGAAATACACATAAAATAAACCTTCAATGAATCAAATACAAAGTTTCAATGTTTTAAATTAATGTTTTTAGTTAAAAAGAATCATAGTTTTGCAATATATCTGTTTTGAACCCTAATTTAACATATAAAGTTTCAATTGTTTCTTATAGCATTAATGCAAAGTTTGAGAAAGGTATTTTAAAAGTTATTAGTTTTAGAGCAAATTAAACTCTAAAAAAATTTTATTTTGTCCTCTTCTTTTAGTAATCATAATTTAATTTAAACAGAATTACAAAACTTAAGCTTATTTTATTCATTATAAGTTAAAATATTTAAAAAGTAATCTTTTTTTGAAAGCCTTTTTATTATATCATAACTTAAAATATTTAAAAAAATTATTATTAAAATTTGTTGCTTTTAAAATAACCTTAGCCTGCATAAACTAGCTTATTACCAATAATTGGGCTAAAAAAAAGTTTGCCTGCAGTAAGTCAAAATATTGACCTATAGTAACCTTTTTTAGAAAACTTAGCCTAGAAAATCTTAGCCTAAAAATAAAGCAGTTATTTATTTTGTATTAGCACATTCTAAAATAATGGTTTAGTCATGGAAAATAGCATTTAAACAGTTAAAATAAAAACAAATTTTTACTCATTATTTTTAGTTAAGAAACTAAACAAATCAAATTTTAATATTATGACTGAATTTTAGGTAAAGTTTAAATTTTAGTTAAGTTTTAAAATCAATATAAGAACAATAATAATAATAATAAAAGCTGTATGTAGCTTTCTTTTTTCTTCTATTTATTTTCAGAGTAAATTAATTATTATTTAATAATTGTATATATATATATAATTTGTTGAAATGTACGATTTTAAAAATACTGTAACATATGTTTCATAAAGACAAAAAAGATTTTCTTTAATCTCCAGGCAGTTCAAATTTAAAATAAAAAGCACTTTGGTAAACAAAGATGCAAAAGTTTTCAAAAAGCCCTTCAATTGGGCTCAGTAGAAGCTGTTCAAGTTTGAATAATAACCTTATTATATATATATATATATATAAAGAACTAAAATACACAAAATAAACTTTTGCTTGGGACAGCTGTTTCTGCGTTTAATACGCGTCTTCAGCCAAGTTTTATTCAATGAAAAGCAAACTTGTAAGTATAGCAATGAAATTATACAAAATTAGGTATTACGTAATAATAGAATAGATAATTGATTTTAGACAAAATTATTAACAGAGTTTTTAGATAAATTGTATATGTATGCAGCCAGTTTGTAGTTTGTATCATTGTTTAGAGATTCAGATTTTTTACCTTTTAATATTTTGATTTTTTTGGCATTGCACAATTTACATCCGTTTTTTACATTATATTTATTTTTTGTTCTTGTTAATATTTCCCACTGAATTTAAAAATTAACTTCGTTAATTTTTAGTTTCCAAATGTACTGCAATAAAGTTGTTGTATTTTTATGTTTTTTGTGTTTGAAGCTGTACTTGTGCTTTGTGTAGCGATTCTTGAACGATAGTCCAGTGAGCCAACATAAAACTTGGTCTGGTTTTCATTTATGACTGTCGCTTTATATATAATGTTTTCCATTAGGCAACTTCCATTTACTGGGCACTCTTGTTTTTTGCAGTCACACATTCGCCTCTCTTTGTCCTGCGTGTCTAACATCTTTCGATTGTGTTCCATTATAAGTTGTTTCATGTTTTGCATGCAAGAGTAGGACACTTTTAGTGTCTTCCTGTTTAAAACTTTACAATGTGAATAGTTTTCAGTAAAGTTATTGTCCACAATCTCTAGGAAGCGCTTCCCAACCCGTGTTGCCAAACTTTTGCAGAATGGAGCGTTGAAATATAAAATATTTCTTCTCCTTCTTTTCTTGTTCTTACCCTTCTTGCTTTTGTGGCTATAGGCTAACTCGTGATCGTACCAACTTTCTCTTATAGCTTCCTGCTATTGTTGGGTTGTTACCTTAAAAATGCTTTGACTGCTAGAAATATTCTGGAGGCGGTTACTCACTGCAACCGATATGTGTTTTAACACATGCTCTGGATGGTTTGACTTGCTATTCACATAAACTGTATGCGCATTTGGTTTTCTATACAGCTTATGGCTTTCTAAAAGAATCTAGATCTGAAAGAAGATCTAAAGTTACATATAAAAAGTCTGTTACAAACAGATTGGCTTTGATGGTGACATCAAAACCAATCTTTTAAAGACTTTTCTTAGATGTTTGACTTTTCTCTCGATATCTGGTCCCGGTAGAATGTCCACCACTGCTAAACCAGTGTCGTGGTATATACCAAAGTTACTATCTCTAAAGATCTTTTCCTTCTTCAGTATATCTAAAATATATAGGCCAACCAGTTTGCAAATTTCTGCGCCATGAAAGCTTCCCATTGGTACATCAAAGCTGTTCTTGTTATGCTTTTTCAACCATGGTTCACCCTTGTGGAACAGTACTGATTTACAACAATGTCTGATTAACTCTTTTTCATTTTCCGTGATTTTAGTTAGGCCTGCAGCAAAATTGAAGGAGTTTTCCAAAATTGTTGCTGAGATAGCTGGATAAAAGCTCACTATGTCAAATTTGATAAACTTGAGGTTGATTTATTGCTTAAGCTATTGAACCAGTTCAATACCTCATAAGTATTTTCCCATTGTATTAAGTCATATATAATAATATATATAATATAATATAATATATACTAGAATTAAGCATAGAATAAAGAATTGAACAGAAGCATAGAATATTTTGTTCATTCATTAAAAACAGTGAATTCAAATCAGTTATTCTTTCCATTTAACGTGAGTGCTTTGTTTATATTATGATTTGTTGTTTTGTTGTGTATTTTAGTTTACTTGTTTTAGACTTAATAATTACAAATATTATATAGTTTTATAACAGTTGGATTTAATACTAAGTATTTTACTTATTATTAATCTGTAGAAATTATTTTATTTTAATGAAAAACATGTATACACCCACTTTATTCTATGCTTCTATTCTTTCATTACAGTAATTACTATTTTTTTACAGAGCACAGTTGAAGTGTGTTGATTCGTTAACACACATAAACATATGTTGGTACAATAAAGGAAGATTAGTGTACAATTTGTTTTTATTTATATTACAGTGAAGTTATTTCACTAGGATCTTTTGTTAGCAAACGATTAAACCTATATTTTAAACAGTTATTATTATTGTTCTTATATTGATTTAAAAACTAAACTAAAATTTAAAATTTACCTAAAACTCAGTCTTATTATTAAAATTTTATTTGTTTAGTTTCTTAAGTAAAAATTTTGAGTAAATATTTGGTTCTATTTTAATTTAATTGTTTAAATGCTATTTTCCATGACTGTCACATATCTTTTTTAGATTTATTTAAGCATGACAAGGTCTTTGACCAAAACTTAGTTTGTAAATAAATTTTTGAAAGAATAAATTCATTATTTCTCCTCCAGTAGTTGAGATCTCTCTACTTGTTTTCTTAAAACCAAAACATATAATAATGGTTTAGTTAGGACTAATAGAGCCTACATTAATTGAATATGAATATAACTTCAGTTTAATATAGGTGCGACATCATCCTAGTTAATCACCAAATTTTGTATTTGTTTTATTATATGCATTGCATAATATAAAAGAGGTAGAAAAAATTATAATGTTTGTAGCTATCCAACCAAAATTACAAAAACGGCTTGCCCAACATGGCCTGATAAGTGAGGAAGCAATGTAATAATAAAAAAAATTAATCTATGCAAAAGTGACCCTTCTTGCATATTTTCCACCTGAATAATTAAAACAAAATTTAAAAATTCATTATACTGGAAAAAAAGGTAACTGACTTTTATATAAAAAATTTTATTAATTATTTAGAAAATACAGGAAATCAACAAACAGTTTTAGCAAACCCGGTCCTTGATTGAGGCCAAATCGTAAAAGATATTAACATTAATTTAAAACACACATTTAAGAATTTAAATAACATGCAAACTAAGGGAAAAAATTAAATTAAAATAATAATATTTATTTTTGGTTTTAAGGCCATATTAATGAAAAAAAAAATAAAACCTTTATTTTTGGAGGGACCCCATGAAATAATTCAAACCCCAAACTATATATATTTTTTTTTTAATAAAGGTGCGTTCTCTAAAATAAAAAAAAATTTAGATATCTTTTAAGATAAGGAAAATAATTGACATTAAAGTTTTATGTTTTTTGAAAAATTTCTATAAAAATAACTTTATGCTGTGAAATAACACTGTTCATGTAGTAAACTTAATTAATTATGGCAGTAATTTATTATTCAAAGAATGTTTTTTTAAAAACTATGGTAATTTTTTTTTTTATCAGGGTCAACTTTCTAATATGAGCTTAGTTATAAATTGTACAATAGGCGGTTTATTAAATTTTCATAACTAAAAAAAAGCTATTAATTATTCTTTGATTTTAGCAATGCATTAAATTTGAGACTAATTGTAGTTTGAGACTGATGTTTTTTTTACCATAAAAAAAATAATAATAAAAACAAAAGTATTATTATACTTAAAATTTAATAACGATTAATTTACAATAAACGAAAGTTAGTTTAGTTTTCTAAAAAATAAAAGTATTACAGTCATTGTACTAAAGTACATCCTCACTAATCCAGCCATGTTGGGCAAGCTTTTTATGTAATTATGATCAGATTAGCCGAATACAAAGAAATCATTTTTTCTTAATAATCTACGTTTTTTATATTACGCAATGCAAATAATAAAGCGCAAACTAAATTTTATGTTAATTTATTTTTTAACAAACAAAACAGTTAAAACAGACAAAAAACCGAAACATAACTTTTGTAAAGTTTAACTTCAAACTTTACGAAACAACTCGCATCGTAAATTTTTTTTTACATAACTCTGTCTGGACTGAATATTAAACTGTATCCGTGGGGTATGACTTGATAATAAAAAGTTTTTTCTTACATCAGGTCTACAGATCTAACATTTTAAGCCTTTTTGTTATTCTATAAACAATAATCAAAATCTAAAAAGCTTGTATATTAATATGAAATTATTTCTAATTATTTAGAGCCGAAACTAAAAAACATAAGGTTATATTTTAAAAATAGAATATCTAAGACGGAGCTAGAAACTGTTTGCTTTATTATAGAAATTAAATATACGTGTAAATACAACTAGTTCATTGTTTTCAAAACAAGATTTCAAGTTTTAAAGAGAAAACATTGATTTTATTTAAATTAATCAAAACTATTTCTCAACTGAAACCATTGGAATCAGAAAGAAACCTTATTACCAAGAAGACACTTAAAAAGTAAAATGATTATGAGTTTTAAATGTTAATAGTTCAACTTTTTTAAAAACTGTAATTATTATTTTTTATTTAATAACATTTTTTTTAAGATCCTAGAATTTTTTTGTTAGTTAACACTTATATCAACAATATTTTTTTGAGTTCCCTTACATAATTTTACATAGTGTTAAAACTAAGTGTTATCTTTATATTCTAACTTTATAAATTTGTATAACAAGTTAGTTTTTAATCTAGAAGTTAGACCTATTAAAAAGGTTTTACTGTTTAGTTTCGTTGTAAAACAAATTTTAGATAACAAATATTTTTGATTTTTCTTTTACTTTTATTATATATAAATGTTTATTATCGCGGATATGATGATTTACTGTCCTGGACAAGACGTTAAAAGGTATCCGTGGTGTACGATTTGATAACCGAAAGGTTTTTTCGTGCACCAGGTCCTACAACCAAATATTTTGACCGTATTTATTGTCGTTCAATGAACTATATATACTTATTATTGTCATAAAGTCTTGTTGTTATGTAATGGTTTTTTTCTTAATATTTGCTGAGTCAGGAAAATAAAATAATTACACAATTATTTATTTTTAGTTATTAAGTATTAATTTTTTGATAAACTTTTAATATGTTTGGGTAAGGTGGGTTAGGGATAAGGGTATAAATAAACTTAACAAAAACAACTATTTTTTTTAATTTTGCTGACTCAGCAGATGATAGGGGAAACACCTTTGTATTACAACCGGACCCTTGTACATACTAACAAATATTGACATAAACTATTTTTAACATTTGCAAAAATTCTAAAACACACTAAAACTACTGGAATTAAACTTAATTAAAATAACTATTAGTACTCCTTTTTTTGGGACAGGTTAAATATGCACGAAGACACTTTTGCATGAAGGGTTATTTTTGCACTAGAGTAAAAAAGTAATATAGATAAATAGAAATAAATAAACATAAAAAGAAGAAAAAAAGAAAAAGAAAAATTAAAAAAAAATAAGTTACCGTCCGAACTCCGAGAGTAAGGGTTAGGGGTTACAGTAATGGTAAAAAAACAAATAAAAATTAAAAGCTAATAAAAAACAAAATAAGTAACTTTTCAGTACTTCCAAAAGTGTCTTCGTACAAAAGTGTCTTATTCTAAATAGAGTTAATGATAAAGAGCAAAAAAATCTCTTAGGTGTTTTTAAAGGTAGTTTTGAAACTTACACTAGATACTCTTGGGTTGAGGGGCCATAGCTTTTTTAATTTCTTTTAAGAGGGCCATTTGAAAAAAGTTTGGGAAATCTTGGTTTAAAGTAGGGGTGGGCAACGTAAATAGTTGACGGGCCGGATCCAGAAAAATATAGTCCTCAGCGGGCCGGATCATTTCAAGTAAGTGATCTTTTGGATTCAGCTGGATCCTTTTTTAGATCCGGATACCATTTTAAATATATTATCCGGATCCGGCTAAATACTAATTTTAGACAAAGATCTGGATCCGAATGGTAGCTAATTTCAAAAAGATTTGGATCCGGTTAGATGCCTATTGATCGGGTATTTTAGAATTTTGAACAAACACATTAATTACCAAGGTTCTCAAGTATGAAATTTTATGTTAAATTTAGTTAAGTATTCAAAATTCTATATATATTATAACTCTGGACCGAATTAATACTAGTTAGTCCCAAAAAAATTATAATTTGGTTACTAAAAGTTACTCGAGCCTAACATTTCAAGCTAAAACATAAAAAAATTGCTAACTATTTGAAATTAATTAATTTTGGAAATCCTTATCTGCAGTTTATAGTGATAATATTTTTTCAAAAATTAACAAACAATACAATATTAAACTACTGTTATTTAATTTAATTAAGCTAAAGAAGATTCATTACATTTTTTGCATGTATAAAAAAAACAAAACAAAAAATAAATCTTATATAATACACTGTTTTACCATAAAAAGCATAAAAAATAAATAAAAGATCTCGATGAAACACTTAAGATTGATTATTTAAAAAAGCTGTTTAAATCTAGTTGCTTGACAGTTTTGGAAAATCTGCAAGTGTACTGAAATACCGATTAAGTTTAAAGATAGCTTATCCTTGTTAATGTTTATGGTCGGAAATGTTTGTTTTTAAATGTATGAAGTATCGAACAACACAACTAGTTCCATGGTCATCTTTAGAAGTTGACAAACTTTGGCTCGAAAAATAATACATAAAATCTATCTAAAAATCTTAGAAAAGCAACAAAAATTGTATGATTGATTTCAAATTTTCTTATTAACTTATTTAAAAAACAGTTAAGTCTAGATAACAAATTAATTTTCCTTCAAATTTTAACACTTTTACTTTCAAAATATCAAATAGTTATAATTAACTTACGAAATTTAACTAAATTCTGTACTTTAAAAATACTAATCAAACAGTGCACCTAAAATATTTTAATAAGAGTACTAACATAAAATAACGAAATTTTGAAACAAAAAATAAATTAATATATATCTTTAGCATAACAAACATTTTAGTTTAGTAGACTTTTAGACTAAGGTCGATATACTAGTGAAAATATTACTAAACGAAAAGCTAAAAAATAAAACTGTCACATTATACTTTAAATGTTAAGTTTAAAGAATTTAGCAAGAATAATTACACTAAAAAAAAGCAATGAGACATTTTTGGATCATAAAAGTTTTTAACAAGTTGTTTAAAATCTGGAAGTTTATTTGAAGTAGATATTCTCAGTAGTGACTGCAAATTGGTATCAGTAAGATTTGAACGCAGCTTACTTTTGTTTATATACTTGGTTAAGAATGTTTGTTTGCTAAAATATGTAGACTCAAACAGAACAAATAACTTCATTGTCATTTTTTTAAATTAACAAACTTTTACTTGTTAAGTAAGTCATGAAATTTGTCAATTTTTCAGTTTTGAACTTTTCTTTTTGTGTACTGCCACATTGAAGTTCAACAGTTCTAACAATATTACCACCAAGTACATTTTCGGTGTCAAACGTCGACGGTGATGAAATAATGTTGAATTCTTTACTTAATTGTTAAAAGTCTGCAAAACGACGACCAAACTTATTATCAAGTGAAACTATTGTCATCAATTGGTCATCACTAAACTTAACCATATAATTAATCACAAAGTCTTTAATGAAAAAAAAATAGCAGAAAAAGGGCAATTGGTAGTCTAAACTTAAAACATTTGACAAAAATTTAAATTTGAGCAGTTTGACTTAAAAAATTTGTGGATGTTTAAAAATATTTTTTTTTTAATTTTTTAAACATTTAAAAAACAACTCAATACTTATTTGGAAAAGACAGCAATTTTTGACACGTCTATTTTTTATGAAAACATTATGTTAGGTAAGTTCATCAAAGTTAGTTCAGCAAACAATTGCTTTTGGATAATTTGAGAAAGGATTACTTCAACTGACTTGAATCAGAATAAGATACTATAACAAAATAGTGTTTTATCACCACAAAATAATACGCCATTTTAACAAACGTTTTCAGGGTCAAAGTCTTACAGTTTTGTTTAATGAAATTGTTCAAAAAAGGTTTTGTACAAGTTTTGTAATAATTAAATTGGCTGGTCGGGTTTTATAAATTTTTTGAAAATGCTTAGCGGGCCGGATCATCCACTTGCGGGCCGGATCAATGTTGTCCGCGGGCCGGATTCGATTTAAAATTAAAAAAGGCTTGGGGGCCGGTCATTTTCACTCTGCGGGCCGGATCCGGCCCGCGGGCCGTACGTTGCCCACCCCTAGTTTAAAGTCTTGTCCAGAACTACAAGTAAACAAGTTATAAAAAGTGTATTTTTATTTTTTAAATATAGGAAATGTGTTGTTTTGAATAAAAGCATAAACTTTTAAATACAATATTTGTTTACAAAATTTCTAATGGGCATGATATTAATACTACCTTTCAAAAATGTATCAGTTTTATAAAGTGTAGACGATTTTCAAGGACTCAAAATGTAAGTATCTAGCTCTAGTAGTTGTTATAAATAACAATGCTTTAAGTTATCTTATTATTAATTCAAGTTTAGTTGTTTATGCTTTTTTCATGTATGGTTTCAGTTTAGCTTTTATTGCTGTGTAGTTTTAATTACTTTTATAATTTTTTTATAACTAGTATTAATAAATATTTTATATTATTCGCCTTAAATGTAGAAGATGATTGCTTTTGTATAACACAATACCCTCACATAATTCCTTTAAACTTTCTTTGAAATTTTCTTTTAAGCAATCTTTGAAGTTAACGTAATAATCTAAAAGTTTTATGACTAAAATTATGATAACAAATAATCAAAAAAAAAATTTTAACAAATAGAAAAGTTTTAGATTAGTACTATTTAAAAAAAGTCTTTTATAAAGTTTAAAGAAGATTTTAAACTATAGTTTCATGAATACATAAAGTAACTTACACAATTTTTAAAAATATATTCAGAGACTAATTGTAACTGTTCAAAATATAAGTTTAATCGTTTGCTAACAAAAGATCCTAGTGAAATAACTTCACTGGAATATAAATAAAACAAATTGTAAAGTAATCTTCCTTAATTGTACCAACATACGTTTCTGTGTGTTAACGAATCAACACACTTCAACTGGGTTCTGTAAAATAAAAAATTACTGTAATGAAAGAATAGAAGCATAGAATAAAGTAGGTGTATACATGTTTTCATTAACATAAAATATTTTCTACAGATAATAGTTAATAATAGGTAAAATACATAGTATTAAATCCGACTGTTATAAAACTATATAATATTTGTAATTATTAAGTCTAAAACCAGTAAAGTAAACTAAAATACACAACAAAACAACAAATCATAATATAAACAAAGCACTCACGTTAAATGGGAAAGATATCTGATTCAAATTTACTGTTGTTAATCAATGAACGAAATACATTTATTACATCTAATAATTACGTCACAATATAAATGAGGTTATTTTAACTGTTTAATTTGTATTGCAGAGTTTGTTAATTTAGTTTTTATGTTTCTAACCTATTTTGAACAAAAATAAAACATCAACCATTAGTTAGTGGATCTGTAAAATTTAATAAAACTTAACAACGGCGAAGACAATAAAAGTCATGGAAGCTCGTAAAGATTAAATCAAAGTTATATACAACTAGGAAGCAGATTTAGTTCAAATGTAAAAATCAAAAATGAAAAAAATTTATAAAATTAAAATTTAAGAAACCAAAACAAAAAAAAATTTAAGAAATCAAAACACAAAAAAAAAAACCGAACTTATTATTGAGCTTACAAAGTACTGACCGATAATTCAGTTGCAGCTACATACATATACTGTGTTTAATAATTATAAAAATAAAAAATATATATAATTGGTTGATAAAGTAGCAGTCGGGTGTTTAAATTAAATATCCCATACAGATATTTTAAATATTTAATAAGTAAACTGTGTTATATATGAAAGTTGAAATGTAAAATAACAAGGTGGTCATATGCTAAGTATAAACCTGCAGTAAAAAACCTACTAGCTCTCTTGGGCGTAGTAGGTAAAAAAGCACGGTTTATCTGTGATTTGAATACAGGCTTCCATTTAAACTTGGAACTTAACACATAAAGGTGTGAAAAATTTTAGTAGGAGGGTAAAGTGAATATATGAAATGTCGGAGAATAGAAAGTAGTAATGTACCGGACTTACTATCCGGGTCCGGATCCGGCCAGATATTGCCATTTTGTCTCATATCCGGATCCGGCCGGATCTTGATATGAAAAAAAAGTCCGGATCCGGTTCCGGCCGGATTCTAATTTGAAAAAAAAGTCCGGATTCGGGTACGGCCGGATCCTAATTTGAAAAATAAGTCGAGATCCGGTTCCGGTCGGATCCTAACAGAGATCCGGCCGATTCGGATCTAGTTAGTAAAAAAGAGAGCATACAGAAAAGTATTTTTTTCTAAAACAAACCCTTTGTAAATTAAAAAGAGTCATTTTCGTCAGTTAAAATTAAACACCTACCTCGATTGGCTCATTTTGAACACGTGACTAATTTACATCTGTTTACATTTAAACTTTGAAATAAACACTTTAGAAATGCAACTTTTTACCTATGTTGTAAAATTAGAAACTTTACTACCAAATTGTTAGGCTAGTTTTAAGATTTTTTGAAAAACTCAGGCTAGTTTTCTTTTAGATTTTGAATGAGTTTAAGCTGATCCAGTTTTAAATATTTTGTGATTTTGTAGTTAATTTTGTTCGAGAACTTGATTTTAATTGATTTTAGATTGGTAAGGCAATAGGGGGGGGGGGGTCCTCCTCTATTTTTACAAGTTGATCTTATTCAATAGATTTTAATCTTAGCTACCAGATATTGTTTCTGTGATGTACTTCATCTTTCTATCAATTTTCCTTATACTAAACTTAAAGTTATTCATAGTTTTTTTTAGCTTTTATAGAAATGAAATTTTGAAACTACAAATCTACTTTTTATGTGAAAACTAGTGATGTACCGGACTCACTATCCGGGTCCGGATCCGGCCGGATATTGCCATTTTTGTCTGATATCCGGATCCGGCCGGATCTTGATATGAAAAAAAAGTCCGGATCCGGGTCCGGTACATCACTAATAGAAAGTGACTAGTGTGAAATAGATATATATAAATAATAAATGAATAAAACTATATATTACTTAGGATATATAACTATATAAATATATGTTAAGTGAATGTATGTGTGTATGTGAAAGGTGAATGAAAAACATGGAAGGTGAGAAAGCGCCAAGGTGTTATTTGAAGAAGAACCGTCGGTTGTGTGCACAGTTGTTTGAAATATCACGACTTTTGTTTAGTAATTTTTTACTATCTTCAGCTAAAATTGCCATTCGTTCAAGGTTACATATTTGGCAGATCTTGCTCGCGCTACCGATGTTATTGTTGGCGTGGTGAAGGATACTTCATTCCATTTCTGGTTTGGTTCAATACCTGTCAAAATACTGCCAAACGAAATCTGACAATCTTGTGCTATTCTTTTTATTTACATGCTTAAAAGTATACTTATGCCCGGTGTACCTATCTTTAAAGTGATTTCCTGTCGAACCAATATACACTTTATCCTTATTATTATTATTATTATTATTATCATTATTATTAGAAACAATTACATATCTGAAGAATACATATTAATATTTGAGGGCGAAATCTTGAATTTCTCAAAGAAGCTTAAAAATAACGAAAAATAAAAAAAAAAATAAAAAAACTAAAAAATTCCTAACTTCCATCAAATTGTCTTAAAACGCGTAAAATTTGTTTTTGTGATGACTGCTACATGTACAAAAACTTGAAGGTTGAACCTTTTTAGGTTTCATAAAACTTACACAACGGTTGTTTTCGTAAAGTATAAAAAGCGTGATGGTAGTAAAAGCTATGAAGTTAATATTTTTTGTGTTGTTTATTTATGTGATACCCACGCTGAAGAAATTTCATTAGGAAACTTGAGGGTCGGGGCAACAGATGCACCCTAATGTAAACATCAACATTTTTTTTAGTTTTTTTAATTTAAAACATTATACTAAGGTGATTATATTATAAAGGTGATTGTATTATAAATCAAGTTAATAAAATTAGAGAGTTTTAAATAAAATGTGAAATAAGTTAGGTATAAGTTTGAGCAAATTATCAGATACAATAAAAAAATTGTATGAAAAATTTAGAAATAACAAAATTGTATTTTTTTAGACTCTTAAGGTTGTAAAACAACTTAAGTGCATAAGAGGGGTCCGACATTTTTTTACTAAAAATAACATCTTATATGAAAGCTTAAAGTAAAAACTACAAGCCAGTTTTAATAGAATTAAAAAAGATTTAACTAACTTTTGAGATATTGCAGTTTTTATAAAAAGTTTCCGATACAAACATATGGACCGCAAATTTTTCGGGGTCAATTGTCTCGAAAATTTAAAAAAATCTATCTTCTCCTTTATTTTTTGAGCTATAGACCTCAAACTTTTAGGAAACGTTCCTTTTATAGACTAAAAGTAGTGATCTACCGAATCCGAGTCTTAATTTCAAACTTGAATTCGGCCGAATCCGAATCCGAGTCTTTTTTTCAATTTAGGATTCGGCCGAATCCGAATCCAAATACTTTAATAATTGGAATCCGAAAGATTTAATCTGCTTTTTATGTAAATCTAATATAAGTATACAAATAATAATTACGTATTATATTATTACTTATTTAGAAAAAACAAAGGCTTAACAATATTTTAAGGTATTAATAAATAAATAAATTTTTATTTTACAGTAATTTATTTTAAAAGCAAACAAAAAAACAAATGTCTCGCTGGAGAAAAAATTAAGCTAAATACTCAAAACTTAGTGTAAGTATTTTGATAGCCAAGCAAGCAACATTAACAATTAAGTTGTACTTTTGTTATGCAAAATAAATAAATCATCGACTTTAATAAATGCCTAAAGCAGAAAAAAAAATTACAAAAAAAGTTAAAACATTTTAAGTTTATCTTAAGAGTTAGTTCTTATTGTGACCATAAACGAATTAGAACATAAACTTTGGCAAGTGTTCATATTTATAAAACAAAGTGTAATTGAAAAAACATAGAGCCGTAATAAATTGAAATATAATACCAAGTGTAGTAAAGGCCGAAAAATTATAGGAATTACAACTGTAATAAAAAGTATTTAAATTATACTTAGGATTACATTTTTACAATAACAAAAAAGAAATATATATCAACTTAAGCAACTGTTTAAATATATAAAACGAACTACAATCGCAAAAGATGTGTCTGTTATAATAGAAAAGAATGTTCGTGTTTTATTTTAATTTGTGGTGGAGAAATAATAGTTTTTTGCTGGTCTTTGGAAGCCATTGATTGCGCTTTTGCTCGTACAAATTTCCAGTTTCAGAAAGTAGTCTTTCAGGATACACAGAAGATGATGGTGCAGCACGATATTTCCTTGCAAAATTGGCACGATGTAGGTATTTTATCTTGGTCAAGATCCACCAGTTTAAGACTTTATCCTCTTCAGTTTCTGCATTCAAATCTTCTGTAGTAAAACAGCACTTTTTTTCTGCTTCAATTTCTACATCAATAGAACCCTGATGCTCGTCCTCCTGTGTAGCCGTTTGATTCTATTTTAAACAAAGAATAATAAGTTAAAAACTTATTCGGATCAAAATTTACAAACTTTTGTGGTTTTGGTTTTATCGGTGGCAATATAGGAGAATCATCACCTTGATTAGCCTCGAAACAGATATGCTTTTTAAAATTTAATTTTAGCTGCTCTTTAATATCATTTTAGAGGTAAGAAAGGAAAGCGGAAAGTCGATATTGTGATCAACAGCTGTTGTGACTAACAGTATTTTTTTTCATTCAGTTGTTGTTATTTTTATAGAACCTTCTTTCGCAAGCCTATCCTGTATTTTTGGCTTAAGTTTTACAAACATTTGATACTTCTTTAGATTTTCATAAAAGTTAACAAACTTTGTCAGTGATTTTCCATGCGGGATCACGCTTGAGAGCAATACATTGTTTTTACTATACTCCTTTGTTACAAAAAAAAAGGTTCGAGCAGTAGAATAATGTCATCAACCATCTGCAATTCTTCAAGTGTGATATTCGAATCTTGATCGTTTTAATAGTCAGCCACATAGTACCGGACACTTGATCTAAGCTTATTCAGTCTCTCTAGCAAAACATATGTCGAGTTCCATCTTTTATATACATCTTGAACAAGAAGCAAGGCTTTTTTGTTCTGCTTGTGCGTGGTCAAAATATACAAAGATAATAAGTATACTATCAACAACATTTACATTATTCAGAGTTTCCACTCTTTAAGTCAAAAAACCGCCCTGAGTGACCTTAAACTGTTCTGAGTCACATCGAGATTTTTCAAATCCTTAGAAAAAATATAACATCTTTTTAAGATAAATATAGTCGAGTTCTTAACAAAATTGGTTATAAAACAAAGTATAAAAACATTGAAAAGATACTGTAAAGCTACTTTAAAAGTGTTTTTCATTTTATTGTAATGATAACAATAAAAATTTATCATACTACTTAACATGTAAAATTATTTAAAATTCTATTTTTCAGTGATTTTTGTTCAAAATTCAGGTTTTTTTTTCAAAAGTTGTCAAATTCCGGAAATTTTCAGGTTTTTTAGTTTAAATTGTCAAAAAAATAGTTCCAGGTTTTTTGGCAACCCTGTAAAAAGAATGATATAACTTCAATTGTTTTGAGATTTTGTTTTCATAACAATCTTTCACTCCAAAAAATAAAACGTCAAATAAAACAAAAATATATTAAACATTTGTTAGCTTTGGATGTTGGTGGGCCAACATCAAAAGTCTCAGTTGGGTCTGGTTGACTGTCTGTGGGTAAATTGCCAACCTGCCATTTTTGTCTATACTTTACCTGCAGATGGGGTGACTTTCTAGCACATTTGTGCTTAGGACCCTCTGCAAACAGCTTGGTATTTTTGTTATTTAAGTTGGACATAACAAATATATAATGTTTTTATACTAAATTATTATAACATGTCAGTGAAGTTTATCTATGAAAACTAAAGTCTATTTTAATCTACTTTATTTATATTTTAAGCAAGATAGTTTGGGTAATGCATCTATTATACTAAAGAACCACACAACAATATAAAAAATTTCTTACTCAAAAAATGTAAGCTATTTTTAAAACTTTTATAAATAACTAGGCAAAATTTTTTTGATGAATTGTTGCATCATTGATTTTAAACCTTATTTCTCATAACTGCAATAGCTCTAAATATTATCTTGATTTTCAAAGTTCAACAATGAATAATGCAATTAGTTACAGCAGTTCGTTTACAAATTAGTTAAAATTTTACTGTTAACAGATTTTTTACCTTTAGAACATTGTTTTTAAAATAAAATACTAAAATGTTTGGAGTTATAAGTTGTCATAAATTAAAACTAGAAATCAAATAAGTGATAAAACAATAACAAAAAATATATAGCTAAAAATATGCAGCATCTGCTTTATGTTACAAACTAAGTTGCATTTTTTTTTATTACAATGAGCAAACATAAAAGACTAAACATATGATGAATAAATAAGAGTTGTTATCGAAAAAGCTGATATCTAACGCCTTAACTATGTACTTAATTTTATTTAACAGTCTAACAAAAATAATTTATCATAGTTTTTATACTGTGTGCAAAACACTAAATCAAAAAGTTTAATGTGGTCTACCTAATCCAAAATTTCGGATTCGGCCGATTCCGAATCTTATTTTGAAATTCGGATTTGGACGAATCCGAGTCTTATTTTTAAGTTTAAGATTCGGCCGAATCCAAGTCTTATTTTAAATTTGGGACTCGGCGGAATCCATAACGGCCTGATTCGTCCGAGTCTTGGTAGACCACTCGTTAAAAGACTTTGAATGTTGCGATTTCAAAAATATTAAAAAACAAAAACTTTAGATAAAAAAAATATTTTTTAAATGAAAATTTAATTTTTCAAATTTAAATAAATTCCTACATTCAATCTTTTTGAAATTTTATAATACACTTTCTGTGAAAATTTAAAGAAGGTTGCTTAAAAAATGAAGGAGGAGATAAATTTTTTATGAAATGGCCTTTTTTGCATTTTTAGTTTGCGCCTTCAATTAGGAACCTATTGAGGTCACCGATTTTGATCGCTCATATCTCAAAAATTGCTTAAAGTTTTTTTCAAGCGGTTAAAAATGTCTGATAGCTCAGATAACACTCTATAAAATAAGATCAACTTGTAAAAACCAAGGTTAACCCCTCTATGCCCTTAATTTAAACAAAGAGAAAACTCAGCCAATGTTTTGTAAAACTAGGTGAGTTTCAATAATTAACTTTATGTTGCTACGGAACTCAACTTCATGGTTACAATAATTGAAAGTTCTCAAAAACCTACTTTTTAATTTTAAATACAGTAGATAATGGTTTTTGTAGTTATAAAATATTGCTTTTATTGATCAACTAAAAACACGTCATAAATATATCCTATACAAAAACTTTAAAATCTTTGATAATAATAAAAGAGAACTTTAAGATATTTATTTTAAACCAGTTTTTTATAGTTTTTATTAACTTCTAGTATATTATAAACTAGCTTTAAAATAAACAATTAACTTAATACTAATAACTATATACTAAAAAGGTACTTACATAACAATTTTTTTTGGGTTACTCTAAAAAAGATCGGGAAATACTTGCTCAGACGATTAGTACTATTTTTAGGTTTTAATTGTTTATTGATATTAACACTAAATAAATTTTTAGTTTAAAAGGCGTTGTTGCTAAAATCATTATCTGCTTTAATGACCAACTAAATTTTCTCGGAACATTATTAGTTCAAAGTTTAAAAACTAATACAAAAGTGGTCAGTTTTTGCAAACATGCAATAAAAAGTATTCAAGATTATTAATGGAACTATTTAAAAAATGTTGTTAACAAGTAATCACAAAAGCAAAAAGAATAAACATAATCATAAACAATTTTCAAGAACATAATAGTGTCTTAAAACTTTAGTTCAAATATTATAAAGTCACAGTAAACTCCTTTTAAAATATTTTTTGAGTTATTATTTTTAAACGAAAAACAAAATCCTTTCAATGACAAAACATATATAAATTCATTTAAACATTCTAAAATATTCAAAATTTTAACAAAATATTTTAACTAATATACTGCATAAAAAAATACTTTAAGTATATTAAAAATCATAACCTAACAGAGTTAAAATAAAGAGTTTTTAGTAATAATCTTTAGTCTTAAAGTGTTTTGCATATGTTATTTTGAAAGTACATCAAAAATGAAACAGTAAATTTATGATACTAGCTTATTGAATCTTAATCAAAAATTATGTGTATTGTACCTTTAAATAAAAAACAGGAATGCCTAACCACTAGACTAAAGAGTGCTTAACAAATAAGAAAGTATAAAAATATAACAAAAACTTGATTTATCGATTTAGAAATTATTTGAAAGTAAAACTTTATGTTTCTTTATTGCTTTTTAAATAGGTATTCAAAAGTATCCACTTTTTCTATTTTAAATGTACAACAATATATATTTATTAACACACCTGTATACTTTTATGCGAGTATATTTTCTTATTTAGTCTGTAAAAAGGTGTAGTTTAAGAGTCGTTTGCTTATACAAAAAAAATATTAATGTTATAAGCGTCTAACATGATGTGAAAAATGTTGAAACAAATATATTATCTTTAAACATTGACTAAACTTTGAAATTGTCATACCTAATAGTTGAATTAATTTAGTTATTGAAATAAAGTAAGGCAAAGCTCTGAGTATTTTAAAAACCTAACATAAAAATTATTTATAGCTAGTAAATAAAGCAAACTAAAACTATGTTTCAGCAAGAAATTTTTCAATATTGTCAATTAACTGATAATCAGTTTGTTTAAGCTTTTCGTTTTTTAGGCGCTTCTTCAATAAGCTTCTACTTTTTTCACGAGAAATCGACCCAAGAAGGTTTCTTAATTGTACATTCCAATCTAGTTCTTTTAATTTTTCAAGGACATAGAAAGGTTCTACCAAGGTCTCTAAAAAAATTTTAAAATAATTTTATTAAAACTAAAGATTTGTAACTAAATTAAAACAAATAACAAAAGTTAGAGCAAACTAACTAAAATAACAATCAAAACTTGGCAAATTAATTTAGGTGGAAACTTTTAATTGACGCTTAGATTAGACACTAGACCAAGGGTTTGCAGCTTTTTTATTTTTCTTAAAAAACGAACTCTTCGGGCGATTGTAGTAATCAAAAAAAAAAAACAACAATTACAAAGCACTAGTAATTAGTAGTTATTAAAGTAAGAGCCATTTTAAAAATTTATCATGTTTTTTTTCAATGTATTTGCAAAGTACATTAAGGCCGCAGATCTAGACTATATAATGAAATAGGTTAATTGTACAATTTAATTCCTGCAGTTAAACAACTTTTATGTAACAACCAGTTAATATATATGCAGAACTGTGTTATTAATGTAGAACAAGGAAACGCTTTAATTTCTGTAAAATTTGAATAGTGTTTCTATAGTATTCAAACAAACTTGTTTTGATATTTTACTAGAAAAGATAGTTATTCGAATATTTCATTAAAAAATTTAACATATTTTATAAGTTTTTTTCAAAAACTCATGACTAACATTTTTTCATATCAAAATAACTATTTATAAATTAAGTTTCAACCTTTCATGTCTGCAGTACAATAAAACTTTGATTTTAATTTATCCGATAAAACAACAGCAAAAGTCTACGGAGTCTAAGCTTGGACTTTTATGTGGCGTGAGACAAGCTCAAGTTAACATATAAGGTTTAATAATACTAATTCATTAATCAGATGACAAGCCTTCAGTAGACTGAGACCTGGTTTTTCTCTTATTGAAGTTTGACAGTTAGCCGCAAAACAAAAACTTACAGTTGTCAATCTACATACACAGTTTATAATGTTTTACCATAAAGGTACCCTTTGCTGGTTTGCTCAGTCTACAGAAAGATTGTGTTCTAATGATCAAATTAGTACAATCAAACATTTTTTCAATTTTTGACGCAAAACTTAGTAAACAATTATAGAATCAATTAAAACTAACTGTTTTTTGAGCTTAAAAGTTGTATAATTATATCATCACTTTGCTCAATAATAATCTGTTGTAATATTTTTGTTGAAGTAGGTAATTCAGTTTTAGAAAAATGTTCATAACTGAACAAAAACTCATTTGTAAGTACATCAGGATGATTTACTTCTGATAAAAAACTTGACTCATCAAAAAGGTGATTCATATCATCGATATATAGATCAAACTCAACAGAAAGTTCACATCTATTATTAGGAAACATCAAAATATCTGAAACATACTTTATAGCATCTTTCATTGTTGAACTAATAGTTTTGTAAGCCAAAAAATGAGACAAGATAGATGTGTCTGACAGTACTACATGTACAGCATATATGATAGCAGTTGCACCAAAAGTTTTAAATGGAAACTCAATTTTAGCATCTGAAATATTTGTTTCTTTACTTAATTCAATTAATAAATTACATTGATTATCAGACAAAGCATAAGATTGACTTCTTAAAGTTTTTAATAGTATTCTTACACAGTTTTTGTAAGTTTCTTCTAAAGTTGAATCTAATATGAGATTTTTTATATCTTTCTTTTGTGACTTAATGAAATTGATAGTCTCTGGTACATATATTTTACTTTTTAAGTAATTTAACATGAGCTTTACAGAAAATTTAGCTATTGGCATTACAATTTGATAAACAACTTTCTGCCAAGGAGTTCTTACTTCATCATTTACTTTTAAATATGTAAACTTGATCAGTTTTCTTTCAGACAAAACAATTTTTGAAGATCTAATGCTTTCTAATAAAATTCTAGGAGACAATTGGTCTATACTGAGTAAAACAAAAAAAACTAAGGTTTGAACTTCAGCAAGCTCCATATTAGGTAAAACTATACTTCCTGAAACTAGCTTTTTAGAAAAAAAATGTTTCCTTATGTTCAGCAAGTGAACTAAGAATTCAGTTTTTGTAGGATTATTACACAAAAATTCTATAATGCAAGCTGATAACTGTTTATTTGTCATATTTTGCACACAACCTTTCCACTCAGAGCAAAACTTATTTGAATCAATAGCAGTCAACCATGAAAACTCATTATAATTATCAACTTTTTGAAACTTTTCCGTTATTTTCAAAGCCTCACAAAGCTCATATAAAGGACATGTAAGTAAGATATATGCAGTAAAAAGTTCATTACTCAATAGAATAATTTTTTTTGAAAAATTTAGTGTCTGGTAATTTAAACAAAGACTTCCAGGATTACACACACTCTGAAAGTTACTATATTGTTTGAGAAAATTCCAAGTAAAACTTAATACTATTGCAATATCAGACAAATTTTCTTTTACTTCATTGCAAAGGCAAAATCTATTTATAAATATTCTCAAAGAGTCTATTAAAACTTCAGACTTGATTGAAAGAAGATATATACTAGAAAAGTAATTGTCTATTTCTTTATGAAATTCTAAAGATATAGTATGCCACAGTTTAAGTTGAATAGAAAAAATATTTAATGGATCTATAAGAGATATTTTTTTATTTTTAAAAATATTGTTGTAAGTAAAACTTTGTAATAGTTTTGTAGCAATAAAATTTACTTGTTTCTGAACTAAAACTTGATAAAGCTGACTGGTTATTCGATTAAAAATTTGTAAGCTTACATAAAAAGGAGCTTTCTTTTCTTCATAAATACATTTTCCACAATATTTAAGAACACTGTTTATTGTGAGTACTGTACTCAAAAGTTTATAAATTAAACAATTGTCCTGGTTATGATGTAATTTTTCAATTGTTAAAGTCAAAAATAGCTTTATGTCTTTCATAACTTGGTTTGTGACATCTAAAAAACTAAACAGAAGTTTTCCCATTGTTTGATCATGACAACCAAGTTTTGCTAATGGTACTAGTTTACAAATTAAAAACAAAATTTCACCAACTTCTTTTATTACATACTTAGATTGGTAAAACTCCTTTAAAATATTTTGAGAAATATTAGAAGTACTGGTAAGTGTAATTGAGTTGAAGTTATTTTCTACACAAATAGTGTTTAGCTTTTCAAGTGAAATATCACAAGTGGTTCTAATCCTTTCAACCATATTTTCACTTAAAACACTAATTATGTCTTTAAGAGCAGAACTCCAATTCCAGTTTTTTAATTGTCTATGTTTAAACTGAAAAGTTTTAGAAAAATTTATTGAACTATCTAGTTTGTTGGCATGTTGGTGAATATGGTTTCTTACTTTTAAAACTCCTTTTTCAATTTTCTGCTGCTGACAATTTTCAAAAATAGTTAAAACTTGAAAACTATTAAGCTTTAATTCTAAATTAAGGTAACTATCAATAATTTTAGCAACTGAAAAAAGAACATTTGACCTAAGTTTTTTATCTGCTTTATCATACATATCAAGAAATGTAATATTTTCAACACTTTCTGTTATACAAGCTTTTTTACTTGTTGGTTTTAAAGCTTCACAAAACATTGAAAACTGATTTGTAAGGTTTTTAAGAATACCTTTAAATACAAAATCCTTAATTTGATTGCTAGAAGACACAAAGTTTCCACTACTTAAAACAGTACAGATAAATTCAATAAGCATTTCCACTCTTGTAACTAGTTTTAAAAACTGAATTTCAAACTCTTCTATATCACAGTCTTCCGATGGTAGTTGACCTAAGTATATTTCAGTTAATTTTTTCATTACCCCAGATGTTATGAGCTTTAGTTTTATTTCTGTTGCTTCCATTCCAATTAAGAAAGTAGATTTTTCTAAAATACAACATAAATCTTCTAAATCAATACTTTTTGAATTAGTAGTTAGCTTGTTTGGTATACAAAACTCATTTTTAAGCTTAGCTTCACATTTGTCCATTAACTTAGTTGCAAGCTTAGTACAAATTGGACGCAGCTTTTTATCAATGAATCCATTGTCATGAATATTTTTATTAGTATTAGTTTGTTCTAAATCAACACGTTTTATTGGAAATGGATTTCCAAGTAACGGAGATAACTTTAAAATGATTTTGAACAAATCTTCTGGGTTGTTTAACTCTAATGACCAACTTTGCAAAAATGAACTAACCTCTTTCTGATATGACATCAATATACAATAATTTTTTTTTTAAATCTATTAAGATAATAATTTAACTAGCAAATCATAAGGAAAACATTAATGTCTGAATTAAAAAAATATATAAATAATAAATTAACTATTAAAAATTATTAGTTAAATTTTAAAAACTAAGTAAAAATGTATATTCAACTTATTTTCAATCATAAACTTCCATTAAAAATATTTTTGATATGTGTTGATATAAAACATGTCACCTTGTTGTCATTGCTATTATGAGTAGAGCTTTTTTTTTTGTTTATCAAAGTTTCATTATACTTATATAAACTTTTATTACTTAATACTTATTCCGGTTTTAATGCATTACTTTTTTTTATAATCTAAATATCTGGCCTATTAATCCTGATACTTGAAACTAGTATTATAGATATTCTGGGAGTTGAAATGAAGAGTAAACAAAAAAGTTCTTACAATTTACAAAAGATTTGAAACTTACACTACAAACAGTAAAAAAAGGTAAATACATTTAGTATTTTGTTAAGATGAGCAATTTTTTGTGAGTTAAATGAAATGGAAATACTTCAACCCACCAAGGACTACATTTTTCCAGGTCTGGCCCTTTGTTGATCACCACCAGCTTAGACAGTAGTTAGGGTCTAAGGCAGAGGTCAGTAGGTTAAAAAAGGAATGTTTTTAATGTGCTTAAAAATTATTTTTTTTACCAAGTTTTTTGAACAAATAAAATTTTGTAAAAACATTATATTTTAAAGATAAAACTTTTTTTTTGAAAAATTAATTATATTAAACGAGATTGAAAAAAAAAATGACCCTAGTCTAAGATATAAACATCTTTACAGCTTGGAATAGTTTACAGAAATTTAATAACTTTACCAGTTCTTTAAGTATTAAAAACTAATATCAATATTCAGATTAAAGTTGAAAAATTTAATGAAACCTAAACTAAGGAAATAGTTAAAACAGCAAATAAAAGACTATTTTATCAAAAATTTATCTTTATACAGGTTATTTAAGCAGTTGTTTATTAATATTACAAGATTAATGTTATTTTAGTGATATCAATTTACTTCTAGAAATAATTTATAATTATAAAAATTTTACAAATAAAAAAGTTTTAAACTTTTTTAGTTGTTCTAGAATTTGTAATTACCATTTTAATATTTTCATTTAAACTTAAATTACTATACTACAATTTCAAATAAATATAACCATACAAAAAACATTTGAAGTTCTAAAGCTAAGAAAACTTTGGTGAAGATATTTTTTTTAATTTCAAAGAACCATTTGTATCACAACAAGGTGGCAATTGGTTTTGAAAAAATTTTGTCTAGTTTTTATCCATAGTCTTTTTTTTTCACCTGAAAAGTATTTTTAACTAAAAAAAGGTTTTATTTTATGTATTAGAAACAATAAAAAACAACTGGGTTCATAACTATGCAGTACATTTAACAAAATGTCAGAAAATTTGAACTATTTTTAATTAGAATTGTTTGTGTTAGAGCGACCTTTAAGTTGAGGATAGTTCCAGTAATGGCCTATATTTCGAAAAAGCCAAAAATGGTTGTTGTTTTTAAGGTAAATTTGAGACAATTGTAAATTTTGGTAACTACTTAGGATGATGTTGCACCAATATCAAACTGAAAATATATTATATGATATCTTTTTCAACCATTATTATATGCTTAAAATCAATGTTTTAAGCCTAATATGTTTATTCTAAAAAAATACTTTGTTTTAAACAAGCTTTATAAATACATAGTAAGAATTAAATTTGATTATGATAAACTAAAGTATTCAATCGACTTTATTTTAGGATATCATAATCAATATAAATTAATTTATTGATATAACCACTTTATATTGTCAAACAAAAGCAATTAAAAATTAAAGTTTATTAGTTTATAAGAAATAAGTTTAATTTTATTTATATATTTATAAAGTACAAGTTTTTAGCCAATAAATATGGTTAAAATGACATCAAATACAATACATTTTCAGTTTGAAATCGGTGCAACATCATCCTAGGTAATTACTCAAATTTTTTAATTCATTATTTGGAAGAATTTAAAACAAATTTGTTCATGACTGCAAATTTAACAACATGCGTGCTAAATTTGAACTGTTGTTATAAAAGCCTATTTGTGTTAGAGCACTTTTTTTATTTTGGCAATTGAAAAAAAAATTATCATGATAAGTGTAAACTGCTTATTATTAAGTTGTAAGGCCAATCTTCTTAGCAAAAATTGCTTGAGCGGCAAAGTAAAAAATATTGAGCTTTATTGTAGTACGATAATTCTTTGTTTAAAAAATTATCTGCAACATTTGGCATGAGGGCCACCTGGTCTATGAGATGAGGGTATTCAGGTTAATATTCTAACAACAGCAAGTGATTTTGTTGCTAACCACACTACTACAATAATAAATGAACTAAATACTATAATTTTCATAAAACCAACCACTAAAAGTGTTAGAGAGTTCTATAGAAAAATTCACATTACAAAATTGTATGAGATAATGTAATCGAGATTCAGTCAGGTCAGTAACCATACTTTGAAAAAACTTTTTTTTTGTTGTTATTAATTAAATCGTCAGATAATTATTCTTAACGTATTATGTGAAGAAAGTATAAGTTTTAGAACAGTTTTATCAAAGACCTCGTCAGTACTTAAATAAATCTTATTCAAAAAGAATTAGTTTCTATTTGAATAAGATTTATTTAAGCACTGACGAGGTCTTTGACCAAAACTTAGTTTGTAAAATAAATTTTATAAAGAATAAATTCATTATTTCTCCCCAACTAGTTGAGATCTCTCTATTTGTTTTCAAAAAACCAAAACATATAATAATAACTTTATATAATATTTAAGATCACAAAAAAATTTTGACTACCAAAAATTTATACTTTAGATTTAAGGTAACTTGAATTTTATTTTAACACAAATAAATTTAAACTGTTACAAATTTAATATTCAGATACAAATATTTTCATATTGCAGTCTATAAGCTTTGTTGTAAGTCTAGCTCAAGCGTTGTATAGTTGTTGACTAATGTATTAATTTTTTATTGTCTGCAAGTTTTCACTTTAAGCTTAAAAACATGCACAAATAGTTCTACAACTTGCAAAGACCTGTTTAGATAATGGAATTAAAGCAAACACTAAACGATTTAGAACACCTTTGTTTAACTTAGCTCAAAACCATAATTTTTAGGTATAACCTGTTAAAAGTTTATTAATGTAACAAAGCCGAGGGTTATCAAATCTTGTCTAGTTAATCTTTATAAAAAATTGCAATTAAGTTTATATAATATCCAAAATATTTTATTTACGACTTGAACTAGTACTAAGTTGATATATTTTTTTTTTAACAAATACATTTACTTTGTAAAAATGAGTTTTTACAATCTTTTGCTCGTAATTATAACTGTTTTATCTAGAAGTACTTTATTTTTTTATTTTCATAAAGTTCTTTTTTTCGTTGTAATTTCGTTGGTGCTTACGTTTTTTTAAACTCATTTAAATGAAAAAAATATAAAATAATTAATATATCAACATAAGATTTAATTTAGCTGTGTTTAAAACCATTAAAGTGAATCAAATGATAATACAATGTATTGCAGATATGTTGACGATTTTTTCTCTCTAAAATAATAAGTTAATGATTTCCACTCTCCTCTGCGGATAGATTACTCTGTTCCAATTTCTTTAAATCTCAATAGTTAAAACATTTATAATTGATTTGAGATCATTAAAACGTGCAGTTTTTATAATGATCTATTATCTACAAAAGCTTTACTAATCAAAATACTTCAACCAAAGTTAAATAATCAGCCTGGTCCTGATAAAGGATCGAGAGTAACTATTAAGATAGTTAATAATCCATTTTGTTTAAATAAAATCAATTTTTGTTAAATACTTGTCGTTATAATTAATTGTGTTTTTTTACTAAGTACTCAGTTTCACTCTATTTATGTTGGTTTTAGTTTATTTGTGAGTAATTTTGACAAGGGAATTTATGAGTTCTAAAAGCGCTTAAATTGTTAATAAAAATTATAATAAAAAAAGTCTTGTGTCTTGTAACAAAATGGTATTTAAATGAAAATACTTTTCATATATTGTGTAAACTTAACTGAAAAAAATAACTAGACGAGATTTGATAATCCTCGCACGTGTTGTATTAACAAACAAGTCTATTAAAGTGTCATTGATTTTTTTGCTCGATATAGATATTTATTAATGAAATAAAAGGTAGACGGTCAGTCGACATTACATGCTTTTTCGGTTTGTTTAATGACAAAAATATTCTAAAGTTTTATTTAGAAAGGTTATATCTAAAATTATCTTTTTTTTTAATGAAACAAAAATGTTCAGGTTCGCCTAATGTTGTTTTAATTCCATTATCTTGATAGGTTTGTGCAACTTTTTAAGCTAAAAATGGAAACTAACTGACTTTAATGTAGTAAAATATTATTCAATATCAATAATTGCGCTAGACTTACAAAATAGCTTATAGACTATAATATTAAAATCTTTGTATCTGACTACTACATTTGTAAAGGTTTAACTAAAAAAAAACGTTTAATGTTAGAAAATTTCTAGCTAATTAATTTAGAAGAATGTTCAAGTTAAACAGAGTTATAACAACTTGCTTTATAATCCTACAAAACAGAACTTTTAAAAGTTTTCAAATAGTTTATTAAATACGACAACCATTTTAAGATAACGAAAAGTTTAAGACATTTTCATTTATTTAAAAACTTCAATACAAAACAGTTTCTTTGATGTTAAAGCATGTTTTTTAATAGCTTAATGATACAGCTAAAACGAACTACGTTTTTCTTTCGATCTAAGGTTTATTGAGTCTGCGATGAACCCATAAAAAAAGTAGGACATTTTGGCTTTTTATAGCGTATCTCAAAAAAATATATAAATCTTAACGATTATTCCTTTCAATATTTTTCAGTAAATTAACTACAATGGTCACTTTATTTGATTTTATAGAAACTTTTGAATTTTTGGGATATCTTTTATTTTTGGTTTTTTAGTTTTTGTCTTTATTTAGGGTTTTCATACTTAGTCAAAAAAAATTCAGAAAATTTAAGTTCACTGACGAATAACGATATTTTTATTTAAGTCTAAAAAATAAAACTTTTTCTTAAAGTTACGGAAACTAAAAAAAATATTTATAGATCTTTTTGTGGTTCATAAATTGCATAGCATATAAATAAAAATTAACTCGTCCATTTTTTCATGTTTAAAAAAGATATTTTCATTCGTAAGTGAATATAGATGAAAAAAAACTGTTAAGCAAGAACTATATAACTTCTTCTTATTATAGAATGATTGTCGTGTAGTAAATCTTAAATAATCAAAAAAATATGTTCGATAAAAGCAGATTAATATAAAGAAAAAAGTCAACATAAGAAAAATAAATTAAAAATATAACTAGTTAAGATGAAATTAATATAAAAAGTATATTCTAAGTAGGACAACACGAACACTAAGTTTTGCATAAGACAGAAAACTTATATTTCAATAAATAAACATTTTTTAAAGATTAGTTTGTTTTAAAACTAAGTACTGAATAAAGAAATCTAAAAATAAATGTTGAGTTAGAAATTTTCGGGTTAGAAATGATTGGCTCAGAAATTATCGGGTTAGAAATGATCGGGTTAGAAATGATCGGGTTAGAAATGATTGGGTTAGAAATGATCGGGTTAGAAATGATCGGGTTAGAAATGATTGGCTTATAAGTGATCGGCTTAGAAATGATCGGGTTAGAAATGATCGGCTCTCGTTTAGGACATTTGGTGTTTAGTAGATTGCACAAGCTACCCTGGCCCCTGAAAGAAGATTAAAATTAAAAAGTATGTAAAGAGCGTGTCCCATTATGTCTTTTATGACAGATTTATACCAAAATTAGAATATTTTGATGAAGATAAGCACATGTTGGGCCTTCTTACAAATCACTTTGATTAGGCAGTTGCCCTAGTTCGAAAAAAAAAAATTATAATACTAAGTTAAGTTTTCGAGCTCACGAGATTTAATGTTTTACGTGTTAGCAAAATATACAATTTTAAACAACTAAATACATTAAAAAACAAGCATTAGCTAGTAAATTAGTTAATTGACTAGTGATGTTTTTATTTTTGACAAGACTTCGTATTACGACACACACACAGGTACACTGCAGAGTACAACTTATTATAGTTTTTGAAAATATTAAATAAAGTAAATTTACTTAATTAAACACGTCAAATTTTTTAAAGTTAAAATTAAACTAAGAGTTAACATTTTCCACACCATTGTATTTAAAACATATCAGTGAATTTAGAATAAGCTATGCTTTTAAGCTTATGTTTGGATTAAATTTTAAATGAATTGCGAAACTTTTGTTTCCGCTAAGAACATCAGCAGCGATAAAAGTAAAAGTTTGAACTAAACGTATAAAAAAATTCAAAAGTTTGATGTAGTTAAAAATTAAAATACTGAATACTAATACAAAGTTTACACAATAAATAGGTCGTTACTCCATTTTTTAAATTATTAAAAGTTGACTGTTAAAAAACCCATGAAAGTTTGAACTTTAATAGATAATAAGATTTGGTTAAAAATAGTAATTAATTGATTATTTTCAGTAGGAACATCGATAAAGTAAGCACTATTAGAGGTACGCACACGCTTAAGGTACGTATAATGTATAGAAAGGAATTTAAAAATTTAATCATTTTTTGATAAAGAAAAAAAATAAAACTAACAACAACAAAATCTTAATATGAATAATGCAATAGAACACGAGATATTTTTAAAGTCTAATAACTAATAAATAAGCTACAAATGATCATATTTTTAAAAAAGAATTAGTAAAAATCAGGCATTATTTGGCATAAAAAGTGTGAAACTTGATTTAAAGTTGTAAAGAATACATTTTACTTGTGGTACTAAGTTCAACGTGTGTACCATATCGATGTCGCTAATGAACTTTTATATATTTTTTTCCTTTTGTATTTTATTATTTAATTATTCTGTGTTTTGTTAAGTTGCTTCGTTTTTATATGTTAAGATTTACGAATAAATATACTTATTTATAATACTAAAATATGGTTATAATAAATTTTATTTTCAATGTTGTGTTATGTTTACTACACAAACTAGTGGCATAGCTATATGTACTTATTTATATTTTATAAATATAAAATTTTACTGGTAAAACTAACTATATGTAAAAAGATCATCAGGTTTAAAATAAGTTTGTATGCTTTTTTATTTACTACATAATAACATATTAGGAAAAAAAATAATTTCTTAAATTAATTATAACTAAACTTTTAAACAAAGAAATCCATTTTTGATAAAGAAAACAATAAATATTGTAATAGCAAAATATTTTGTAGTTAAACAATTGGTTTCGCTTAATAAAAGAAATAAGTTCTAAAAGCAAAAGTTAGAATCAAAATGAGTTATAAATTTTACATTAAAAAAAATATTTCAAAAGTAATTGTAAATGTTATGCTTTTTCTTTTTTGAGCTTTATAAGTTTACCATTGACAATTTGATTAGTTTTAGTTAAAGTCTTAGTTTAAAAAAGTAAAAGCGTAATCTAAGAAATTTAAAATATTTTGTTTATTTTTTAAAAGTACGCAATTTTGATTAAAGTCAACATAAATTTTAAAGTGTTAAATTTTGTTTATATTTTACCTTTTTATTAATTTTTTTACTTAGATTTTTTATTTAATTTGTTTTTAAGTCTTGTCTTAGACGATTTAATGTTTTAAGAAATATTATGCATTAAAAAAAATTCCGTAAAGATTAAACATTACATCGCAAAAAAGCTGTTTACTTTTAATCATCCTGACATTAATTCCTGAGAGACAGCGCATTAGGAAAAATTGAGCTAATTAGGCATCGCAAATACAAAAAAAATTTTGCACACGGTACAAGCTCGAAGTAAAAGCAAGGTTGTTCATAGTTGTACATTAGATATAGATAATTTCAATACAAATGCGTAGAAATTATGTAAACTTATCTTCTCACATATGTAGTAGTAAACCTTAATAATTACAAGTTTGTGTTAATATTTCACAGTTTTGAGTGTGAAATATCATAAACATGTACTTAAAAAGTTTTAAAACAATAAATTTTAAATAAAAAGTTAATATACAAAGTTAAAGTTTTAATATTTTTTATTAGTTAAATAGGATTAATTAAACTTTTAAACAACAAAAAAAAATTTAAAGATATCTAATACTGTAATCATGACTTTAAAAACTCAGTACAAACGCAACTTAAATAGATTAATAGGTTTTTTAAAATATTGTTTATTATTTCCTATTGAATTCAAAATAAGTTAATTTAAAAAGTAAAAACATTTTAAAGGTATTTTTATTATTATAACTAGCTTAAATACTTATAACAATAGTGGTAATTAAACTTTAGGGAGTTTAAAACTTATTAAAACTATGTCATCGTTATCATAAACCGTGCTACAATTTAGAGGACTCGAATCTGTGTGACTAAAGGTTAATAAATATGAAATATATGACAGTAGTTTTAATCATCACTTAGTATTTGAAAAAAGTTAAATGAAGTTTCCAAAAAGTAAACAGCTAACTAATTTTAAGGATATTACAAAACTACAAAATTAAAACTAAGTTTTTTTCATATTAATATTAGCTTAAATGTTTAAAGAAGTAAAGAAACTTAAGAAAATATCTTGGATAAAAGATTGCTGTAGGGTTTCCGCGCAATTGTAAACAAGTTTGTTTATAGCAGACCATGGAAAATATTTAGAGTAGGAGTGGGTATTTAGAACAAACACATGATAATATAGCTCATTCAATATGAAAGTAGATTAGTATCATAAGACTTTACGTTAAAAATATGGTAATATTAACAGAAAGTTTCGAAAGTGTTAATTGTTAATTTTTTCAAAAGTTCACAGTTTCAACATTTTATTAAGTTGTTGTATAAGTTTTTTGTTAATAAAGCTCAACTGTCACTTGTAAAAACTTTAGTTTGTAGTAGTAAAAGTTGCAATAGTAGCATAAGTAATAATAATTTATTTTAAAACAAACTGCATTCAATTCACACCCGCAAAAGCTAGTAGATTATAAATGCGGTTTAAAAACAATTATTAGTCGCACATTAAAAGTCTTTAGAGAGTTGTGAATTAATCTTTGTTGGCTTGTACTTCGGTTACACGTAAAATAACGACTATATATATACCCTTAAAATATATTGTAGAAATATAGATTACGATACATAGTAAGAGCTAAAAGTTAGAACAAAGGTTTCTATTTTAATAAAAGAAACCTGAACATTTGTTAAGTATTTTTTTTAATATAGATACAACTTTTTATTGTATTTCATTCAATATCGTAACAAAAACAACTTTGTTGAATAAGTTCATATCATTAAAATTTTAATTTATTAACCAAATTCGTACAAGGTTTAAAATATTTTATTTGTTTCTACAAATAGATATAAAAAAAAATATTGTAGTTAAATTGTAGGAAAAAGTAGTTAAATGCAACGTAAAATATTTAAATATCTATTGTAACGTAGCAACGTCAACTAAAAAATATTAGTTTTAAAAAAGAGTTTTTTTTTTAATTCTGTAGTTTTTTAAATTGGTAATTACGCTCAAGGACTTTATTAAGTATATAACTATTATATATAGTTATTTATTAATCAATAAAAATATTATTATAACTTATAAGTTAGAGCAGTTTCTTTATACAAGAAATTTAGAACAATTTATTGATATATAAGCGGTAGAATAATATTAGAAATAAAAATGCTTCTAGCATTAAAGTAACAAACAGTAATACTTAAAGTCTTGTTGTACTCTTCTTTTTTTTAATACTTTTGAAATAAGTTCTTGTAAGTTTAACATAGGTACTAAATTTCAAATAATCTAAAAAGGTAATGTTTGTAAAGTTAGCAACGAATTTATAGTATCAAGCAACGTAAAGCTCTAATAAGTACTATAGATACGTTACTCACTAGAAAGATTACAATAAAATAAGAAAAACCGGAAAACTTACTTTTTAATTGCCGAAAAAGTTTCATTGCCAATAAAAGGACGTGACTCAATAAAAATGAAAGCATGTACCATTCACTTCGGATAAAAGTGTATTGATTAGTTTTTTTTTTTTTTCAGACAAAAGCTATACTTAAAGAGAAACAGACTTAATATCTCGAAAATGGAATTAACTGGTTTCTATTTTTTTAGTTTTGCAAATGCTTTGAAAAATATGTACTTTTTTATAATTAAAACTTTAAAAAAAGTTTTAGTTATAATTTTTTTTATGTTTCACATTCATAAAATTATAATTTTTCTATTTAAAAACATTTTTTTTAATGTAAACAAAACTTGAATAAATCAAAATGTGTTATACTTTTTAACTTAAGATTGTAATGAGTGACTAGAAAAATCAAAATCGTTATCTAGGTTAAAGGTTCTTTCAAAATTGATCACATGTTGAAAAAGAAAAAAAAAAGTGTTACTTGAACAAAAATAAAAAAGTGAAATTACCCATTGTTACAATTAGTTTATAACATTTACAAGAAAACTAATGTTTTTAGATAAAAAATTATTTAGGTAGAAATATCAGATGTAGTTTTTACAACAGTTGATTAACTACCTTTTAGTGTAGTTATAAATAAAATAGTTGACTAATATATTATGATTTTCTTAAATTTTAATTTAAAATTACTTTTAACTTAAGACTTTTAAACGTTTTTTTTTAATTAAGTATAATTTTTTTTATTACTGTTGATTTTTTGTAGACGTTTGACAGTGTAAGATATAGATTGTTATTAGTAGATCAGAAAGCATTTTTTGTTTTAATATTTACTGATGTACTATTTTTTTAGTTTAATCAAACACCTTTTTTTTCATAAAACTAAAAACTGTACCTAGTACTGAAAGTTTAAAAAAATGGATTGATGAATGCCCAAAATGCGTAGTTTAACAAAATTTGTAGAGTTTTTATTATAACCCTATCCATAATAATACTAGTCAGTTTATTCAGTATAATTATACATGTTACAGTTTTGTGAAAAATGTTTCAAAGTTTGTAAAAGACTAGATCATATAACCAAGTTTTATGTTCTTAACGGATGACGACCGTTGATGTACATATCATATGTTGTTTTTAAAAATTTTCTCCAACCTAGTATATTTCACGTGTACAAAATTTATAGTTAAAAATTATATTTATAAGAGATCATCAAAAAAGAAAATATATGACTTACGTTTGATGACAAGTGTTTTTCTTTAAATATATGAAAACATTTTCATGAAAACATTTTCTGTTAAGATAAAGGAAACTTAGTATACTGCAGTTTTTTGATTATTATCTTTATTGTTATTAATAGAGATAGTACAGAAATAGTGGTAGTTTTTAAGTTTAGTTCTAGTTTGTTTAATAAATTACATGTTTTTTTGTAAAATTTAAAAAAAAATTGTGAAACTTGTCCAAATAATTTTTATTTTTTTTAATTTACACACTTTTATGTGATGCGTAAAATAAGTTTTCTATTTTTCCACTTTAGTTTGTCTATTTCCTTTCCGGAAAAAGACTAGTAATCAAACAAAAACTTCAAGAGGCTTTATTTCTAGATTTTGTTTACGTAATGAACCGCATCTTCTAACATAACTATGAATAGTAACTATTTACTTAAATAAGATTTAGTACTAAAAAAGGCATTCGTAATAACCAATCACTTAAAACTTTAAAACAATAAGTATCTTAAAGTTAAAAAAATGCTTAAACTATAAAAAGATTTAAATGATCTTGATACTTAAAAAATAAAAGTAAACAGATCATACTTTTATAACAGTAAACATAAGTTTTAGTTTTGGATCTAGAAAAAGTATTAAGTTTTAAATGCAACAAGTTTTAATGAAAAAAAAAACTTATAGAAATTTCTAATTACTTTTAAGAAAGTTTTGTAATCAAGTATCGATTATTTTGTTCTTCTTACTTTTATCTTCACATACTGTAGATTTTAAACACAAGTTGGTAAGATTTTGTATTTTTGTGTATATTTTTCTTTTAAAAACTAAAACACAATAATTATTAATTTCTAAAAACATTTAATTAATTATACTTTTGAACCGCTTTTTCAATTATAAACTAGCTTATAGTTTCTGTTTTGTAAATCAAACTATTTCAAACAAAATAAGATTTTTTAGTTTTTAAAAAGCTCTGAACCTTTTAATTAGTTTTATAAATTAACACGAAAGACAGTTTTAACCAAAACAAATTATTTTCTCTAAAACTCAACTATTCACAGTATTTCCTTTTGAACGTTTAACAGTTCAAATTTTAAAGTTTTTTACAAAAATTACGTTAAGATTTTGGCAAAAAATCGACACAACAACCATTAAAAGCAAAAGCCAACTCTTAAAATAATGTAACTTCAACTTAATAATCTGGTCTTGAACTATCTTGAAAAATTCTGTTAAAGCTTACTACACATTTTGTACGGAGTTTAAAATATAGTATAGCTTTTAAACTGTAACTAGTTAGTATTAACAATGCTTAAAATTTACTAGCTTCTAAGATATAAAAATAAATTTATTTTAAGAAATGTTTTATATATAAGCATCGTTTGTTAACTAACATAAAATAACGCAATTAATAACAAAGGAGTGTGCTACTAATAATAGTAATTGTTTATAATGATGGCCGAATGTTTATAGGCATACGAGCAAATGTCATCCTTGTTAAGTAGCTTATAGAATGCACTGCTTCAAGTTTTTTTCTATAACTTACTTTCTTGATTGGATATAGAAAATTTACTTTTTGAAAACTACCTCATTTTAGACTTTTAAAGCTGACGGTATGTACCAAACAAACTTTTACAAAAGTCGAACTCTTTTTTGTTTTAGAATATTTTGTTGAACTAACTGATAACGAAGATTAACAAATAAAAGTTTTTATTACTTGATAAAAGCACTATTTATTTGTTTCTATGTAACAGAAAAACAGCATAATAATTTAAACGTAAACCTAAATTCAAATCGTCCAACTTTAAAAAACCATAAAAGATATTGCTGTAAACATTATATTTTTTATAAACAATACTGTACAGATATTGAAAACAAATAAGTAATTAAAATTTAGTTTATGAATATGTAGAATAATCTATTTAAAGCAAATACAATAATGTATGAATTTACAAATTGTTTGACAATGACAAATTTAGACTTTGTATTTTTTTGTTTTTATAGTAATTCCTCTGCTACGTAATAGTGTCGGAGAAATTTAGTATAAAACAAACTTATAAAAAAGTTCTTAGACACACGATACTCACGACAAGTAAAACTATCTATTATTGTAAAATATTATGGTTAATTAAAACATCTAATTTACTTCTTTAAAACTTAGATTAAAATTATAGATTTCTAAATCATAAACTATAATTTTTTTCTTTAATTTGTGGTTTATGTAGATTTCATCTAAGTACAAGAAAAGATTAATTTATATTACCATAAAATTTAGTAACTACTTTAAAAAAATTAATAATAAAAAAACAACTAAAAAATAATCCGTGTAAAAGTGCTATTTTTTACCATATTCTTATTTTGCATAAACTCTTTAACTGTATAATTACTAGAATACATATTTATTCTAATTAGTTTTTTAGTTAAACACTGTTTGTTTTGCATATAAATTTAACTGAGTTTCTTCAAAGAAAGTGTTTCCTTATTTAACTACTTTCTTATTTAATAATGTGGTTTTTTTTGTTATACTAAAATGCAATCCTTAGTAACTTTAAGTTAATAAAGATATATATATATATTATAAACTTAGAACAACCTGATATTTTTTTAGAATGTTATTTTTTGATAAATTTAGTATTTTTGCTTTCAGATATTTAAAAATGAAGAATTTTGTGTTTATATGCGCTTTATTTTTGTTACAAAATAACAAAGGTAGGTTTAGTAACATTATATGTAACATAATTATAAAATAATTCAATACTTGTTTTTATTTCAGTTTTTTCTTCTGAATGGAGCTACACTGGCACATATGGTAAAACTTGTTTTTAATTCATTAATATTTTGTTAACTTTTATGCAAATTTCTTACACATTTTTGATTTTCAATTCAAAAAATATATATTAGGCCCGTCTAATTGGAATAGCATATGCACAACAGCTACAAGTCAATCTCCAATCAACATCGAAAGCAGTGCTTCCATTCGTAATAATAACTTGACCAAATTTGAACGAAAAGATTTAACTGAACCATCAGCAATGAGTATGATCAATAATGGACATTCAAGTTTGTATTTTGAATTTATAATACTTAATCTGTAATACTAACACGGGTATTAACTTTTTGCTGAACAATATTTGTAATATGTTTAGAGTTATTAGCTTAAAGTTATATTTAAAATTTAAAAATAAACTTGTGAAATTGTAAAAGTTTTATTACTTAAACATTATTATATATTTATTTTTGTACAATTTAATAAGTGTACATTAAATTTTTATGTATACCTTACTTTTTTATGTATACAAAACTATGTAATATTATTTTGGTAACTAATAATAGTCAAAAAACTACTTATATTATAAAGCTTACGCTTTATGTGAAGAATAAATATCCTAAACAGTTGTTTTTCAGTTAAAATAAACCTGGATGGTGGGCACACTATAAAAGCATACAAATCAGGAAGTCTTCCTGTGGACTTTAAGGTATAATTGTTAGCTAAATATTTGTAGTTTTAGCTAATATTTGTAGTTTAAATTTATTATATAGTTTTAGCATACATTACTTTTATGGCTTAACAATGTTATTCAAATAACTATTGTTAGGTACTTTTTCAACCTATCAAGAAAAATAAGTCAAACACATAAACACTTATTTATAATATTAAAAATAACATAAAACGTTAAAAAACTATTATTAAGCGCTTAGTCAAACTTAAATTTATAATATACTTTTTTTTGAAAGTATATAAACAAAACAGCTCTCGTTTTGTTAAAAGAACGAATTAGAACGAGTTAAAAAAAACCTTAATAAATATATGTTTTAATTTTAAGGCAGTACAATTTCATTTTCATTGGGGTTCCGTTCTCGGTTCTGAACACGCTCTAAATGGTAAAAAGTACTTTGGAGAAATGCACATAGTTCACAGAGATAGAAGTTTGTATAACTTAACAATGGGACTTGGACAACCAAATGGAGTGGCAGTACTTGGATTCTTTGTTGAAGTTATTTCTTATATTAACGAACGATGTTTAATCAAAAAAAGAATTTCATAATAATTTCTTAAAAACAAATTTTTAAAGTACTTAAAAAGTTATAAATTTATTTTCCAATTATTACTAAGTGGTAATTCATGAAGTTGTATTAATACGTTGCATCTAAACCTCATAAAAAGAAGAAGTTATTATTTAAAATCTTATGATTAGGAGGTTGAAACTGAGGATAATAAAGCTCTAGACCCAATCATTAGTCGTCTTGAAGATATTCCTGAAACAGGCAATAATGTTACAATTACTCCATTTCCTCTAGGAAATATTGTACCAGACAACATTGAAAACTATTTTAGATACGAGTAAGATATTTTGATGTTGTAGATTTATGTAAAATATTATAGATAGACATTTACAAAGCTTTATAATTCTAGTATTTTAATTTTTAGAACAGACCTCGAAATTTTTTACTGAGATACAAAATGTTCATACTTTTTTATAAATTTTGTATACATTAAATTAAAACTGAATATAAGCAGTATTATAATCTTGTTTATAATACATTTAAGTCTTAGAGATCATTAAAAAAGACTAAACTTTTTTTTAAACATATATTAAAAGTTTTAACTACTTATAAAATGTAGTTTTCAGAAATCAGCTTCAATATAAAGTCTTGCAATAAAACAGTTAAAGATTAATTAAAGCTGTTTTACAAAGATAATTTTTTTGGGAATAAAAAGTATACAAAAGAAGGACTAATTTTATCTGTTACCGGTTTTCCTTCCAAAAAAACATTTAATCGGTTAAAAAACAGACTTGTAAAGTAAAATCAAATTAAGCATTAAAAAAGCTAGTAAATTTGATCATATTCACAAAAAGTTTCTGTATATTCAAATTCTAGTATCTTAATGAATAGTTGCTAGAATTTCATGCGTTTTCTACTTGCTATAGATATTTATCCTAATTATTTAATTTCTAGTAAGGATTTTAAGAATTTTATGACTGCAATTTAATAATTACAGGGGCTCCTTAACAACACCGCCATGTAGCGAAAAAGTAATTTGGACAATGTTTGAAAATAGAATAAAAATTTCAAAAAATCAGGTTAAACTATTAAAAAGTAGTTTTGATTTTAAGAATAAATTTATGCTTCATAGAAAGATGCTTTTAAATTGTTTACAAAATCAAAAAAAAAATTGTTTGATAAAATAACTTTTTGTTAGACTTTAAGAGTGCTAAATTAAAGAAAATCTAGTTGATTTAACTACTATTATAATCTTAATTTGCATAACAGGCAGATAAGTTCCGAAAATTTGTCAACGTCACAGACAACTTTAGACCCTTGCAACGCGTAAACCAAAGAAGAATATACAGAAGAACTAGTGATAACAGAAGTGGTAGTGAACAAATTTCATTCAATATTATAACATTAGCAATAGCATTATTTTCGTATATTTTGTTACAATTTAATTAAAATCATTTTGAAAAATTTCAACTTGAATTTTTGTTAAATATAACAAAACTTATTAGTTTTTTTTCTTTTAAATATTACTTTGTAAAACTATTGCTTAAAGAGTGTACGAAAAGTGTTATGTAGACAACTAGACTATCTGATAAAGGAATAAAAAATCAACTTTAACTTTTTGCTCAAGCTAAAAAGTAAAAAATATATGTTTTTTTTTTAAGATAAACATGCTCAATAATAGCTACTTTACTTGACTAAGTAAAAATTAAGATTAAAATCGAAAAACAGGTTTCTTATATCATTAAATAAAATTATTTATCTCTAAATTTTTTTTTGAGTTTGTTTTAACTAATTTTCTTCTAATAAGTTCATAGAAAAATTGTGTCTCTAAATCGATATTTTACGAAATCACTGTACTAAAACTTTCTTTAATTGCTTCTGCTTTTTAATTTCTTCAATGTTGAATCTTTCAAGATTTTAATACAATGTTTTACTTTTTGATATACTTAACATTTACTATGGTTGAGATTTAATTAAACAAAACACAAAAATTACCCTTTTATTTTTTTGCAAAAAAAAAAACTAGTATAAGTAAAACTTTAGTATATAAAGTGTTTTATATTGTTTTTGTAAATTGAAAAAAAAAATAAATAGACCATATACAATTATTTTTTTTATTGTATATTTACTTTGTATATCTAAAAAATCGAGTCGGTCAAATAAAATTGTAATGCTTTAATTCCAAAACTAAATGCTTTTCCTTATTGTTTTAATAAAAAAAAGATAAAAGTAATGCATGTCAAAATTATCTAAAGTTTTGTAAGCAGCTAGTTATACTAGTTATTATAGTTTTCTTTAGTAATTGAACTTGGGTATTGTTTTATCTATCAGATATAAGTAAGGATACAATAATCATGTTTTTCTTATTATATTAACACAATTTTAGTAACTTTAAAAGACTTTAAGAAATCTTTTTACTAGTGGTATTATTGAGAAAAGATTAAATAACAAAAAATCAAATAATAAAAAGTTAAAATTACAGAAAATAAATAATTTACTGATTTTTTTTTGAACCCATTGCAGTTTTAAATACTAAAATAATAAAAAAGATGACACCTATGATTTACTATTATAATTAACACAGTCATATTAAACTCCGTCATTTTAAATTTCATTGTTTTAAACATGATCTCATTTTAAAGTTTTATCGTTGTATAATGTATACATAACACTTAGACGACAAAAGTAACTATTTTTTTCGTTTGTTTTACAGCGTATTTTTTATTTAAGTTTAAAGAATTTTTTGACCAAAATTTTTGTTGTGGTTTTTATCTATAAAATAAGGTCGACTATAGACTGGCTTTCTAGATCTTGAGCATTATCTGAAAAAAGTTATTAATTAAGGTTTAATTAAATTCTACGGCAATTAAATTTTTAATATATTTTTTATTTTATATTAAACTTATTAAAAAGTAAAACAAAGTTATGTTTTACCTAGTATTGTTTACGATAACAGTTGTTTTTCAATATTTGCTAGGTAATTTTAAGTATTCAAAAGTTTCTAGCTAATAGTTATTTAATACAGATTATAGCAAAACAAACTCATTGGGATTTCTAATAATAACAACAATTTGCACAGTACTTTTCTGTATTTAACTACAGTATTCTTCTCTTTTACACTTATTTGTTAAACACATTTTTAAACTCTAAATAACTCCGTAAATTATTAAATTTAATTAATTATAAACAACTTTAATTATATTGTTGTCAATTGTTGTTTTCACGGTAATTTTATAAATTTTGTCGTAAACTATTAATTACAATTTCATCTATTGTTACGTTTATTTTAAAGATCTCAGTCAATTCTTTGAAAAATAAAATATAAACTACGATTTTAAAACATTAGACCTTTTGATGGTGTTATTTACTATATTGTTTATTGAACGACAAAAAAGAAAGCCCTCAAAATATTTGATCTAAGGACCTGGTGTAAAAAAAAACCTTTCGATTATCGAGTCGCACACCATGGATACCTTTTAACGTCTTGTCCAGGACATTATTACTACTTCTTAAACTTTACTTTTTTGCTATCTTCAAAAGATGTGTATAAAGTTTATACTTTAAACTGTAGAGCAATGGTATTCACGGTGTGCACCCGTGCACACTAGTGTGGACGAAACTAATTTAGTGTGCATGAAATGTTTAGTGTGTACTCAACTAATAAACAAAAAAGTATTAAAGAAACAAATTAGAAAAAAGTATTCTAATTTTTAATAATAACAAATTATATAGTATCCTTCTTCTATTACACTGACATATGTTTCTGTGTGTTAAACGAGTTAACACACTTCAACTGAGCTCTGTAAAAAAAATGCTGTAAGATATTTCAAACACAACCGACGGTTCTTCTTCAAATAATCCCTTGGCGCATTCTCACCTTTCATTTTTCATTTACCTTGACATAATCACACACTCACTTATTATATATTAATACAATTATATATCCTAAGTAAAAATATAGTTTTACTCATTTATTTTTGTATATTTATTTCACACATGTCACTTCCTATTCTCCGACATTTTATATATTAATTTTTTTCTTCGACTACAATTCTTCCTATTTTCTTTTGTTTTAAGTTACAAGATTAATTGGAAACCTGTATTCAAATCACAGATAAACCGTGCTTTTTTACCTACTACGCCCAATAGAACGGCTAGAGGTCTTTTACTGCAGGTTTATACTTAGCATATAACAACCTTGTTGTTTTATGTTTTAAATTTTAACTTTCATATTAAACACAAACCCGTCATTTATAACATAGTTTAATCATTAAATGTCTAAAGTATCTGTATAAGATCTTTAATTTAGATACCCGACTGCTCCTATCTAAAATAATAATGAATTAATATTTTACTTATTGTGTTATATATACCACAGATGTTCTTGTGCTAAAACTTTATTTCAACTAACAGCGTTTCACTGCTCTCAAATAAATTTAAGAACAGATCTACGGAGTCTCAAAAAGCTCTAAGAATCCGTATTTTAGACTCCGTAGATCTGTTCTTAAATTTATTTGAGAGCAGTGAAACGCCGTTAGTTGAAATAAAGTTTTAGCACAAGAACATCTGTGGTATTTATTCCGATAAGCTTAGCTTATCAGGATCTCCAGGATTTAACGCCTTTTAACGTTACATCTTGTATTATATATATGTAGTTTAAGTCATGGTGGTTTTATGTATGGCGCTGTAACTTAATTATTGGTCAGGGCTTTGAAAGCTTAATAACAAGTTTAATTTTTGTACTTTGTTTTTAAATTTTATTTTTTTTTAATTTAAATTCAATCTGCTTTGCAATTGTATATAACTTTAATTTTGTTCTAATTTATATTTAACCATTATAAGCATTCAATAAATAAAACATATAATTTACCAAATTTCTGTGGTTGTTATTGCCTTTACTAATGTTTAATTTATTAATTCAATAATCAATTTTTGTTGTTTTACTTTTTATTCACAATAGATTACACATAACTTTTTTTAAATTAAAACGCTCTACTACTTTTTCCAAACATAAAGAATAAACTATCTAACTTTGTACTATAAATTAACTAGCTAGTCCTAATGTTCATATATATTGTGACGTAATTATTAGATACACTTTTTTCAATGATTAGTAACCAGTAAGTATTTAGAATCAGTACTTACTTCATTTTCATGTAAGTAGTTTATATTATGATTTGTAGTTTTATTTTGTATTTTTACTTTAATTTATTTAATTTAGACTTAATATTTACAAATATTATATAATTTTATAACAGTCGGATATAACATTAAGTATTTTATCTAATATTAACCATTTTACCTATAAAAATCTATAGCAGTTATTTTTTATTTTTAATGGACACCTGTATATACCTACTTTAGCTTCTATCCTTTCCTTACAGTATTTATTTTTTTACAGAACTCAGTTGAAGTGTGTTAACTCGTTTAACACACAGAAACATATGTCAGTGTAATAAAAGAAGGATACTCTATAATTTGTTATTTTTATATATTCCAGTGAACTTGTTTCGCTAGGATCTTTTGTTAACAAACGCTTAAATTTATATTTTGAATAGTTATTCTAATTTAAATGATCGAAATATATATTTAATCGTTTGCTAACAAAAGATCCTAGTGAAACAAGTTCACTGGAATATAAATAAAAACAAATTATGCATGATCTTCCTTTATTGTACCAACGTATGTTTCTGTGTGTTAACTAATCAACACACAGAAACATATGTTGGTACAATAAAGAAAGATTACTGTATAATTTGTTTTTATTTTAATTTATATATATACATATATGTATTGCAAGCCACATACTTATAGGTTTAAGTTACATTTAGCCCAGGTAATTTATTTTATTTTTAAATGTTGACTATTCTTGTACACTTTTAATCACTTTGATATTTTTTCATTAATTACATTAAGTTAATGCAGGGGTAGGCAATCCGCGTTCCACTTACATGTAATTCTGGCCTGCTAAACCAAAAACTGTTATGAAGAGTTGAAAAAATGTCTCAGGCATAATTAACTAAACATATGAATACAATAGATATTCTAAAAATTTTTAATGAAGAGTAGAAAAATTGTCTCAGGTATAATTTACAGGAGATGTCAAACTTACACTAGTAGTACATATGAAACCTTTTATACATAAGACATAGTTTTTATTTTATACTCATTCTATTGTTTAAAGTATAAAAGTTTATATATATAGTATTAAGATAAAGACAAAAAAATCACAAAAAATAATTGACATACCTAAGGACGACTTGGGATTTTTAAATATTATAATATCGTTACTGTATACTTACACTAGAAATTCTACGGGCAAAAAAGGTCCCGTTGTCTTATTACTCACAGTGCATTAAGTTATAAGTTTGGGTGCACAACATTTACTTTGTTCATAATGTACATATATTTTTATCAGCATCAAGACCACTGCTATTGAGCATTATGAAAACTTGTAGCTTTAAAACAATAAAAGTAGTAGAAAAATGCCTAATTCTGCTATTTTCTTATCCACTTATATTAGTAACAAATATGTAGTAACATATTTTAAAGTTTTAAAAACAGTTTAAGCACTTATTTGTAACTAAATACCAAGGTTTTTTTTAGTGTTTGTTGCATAATTTTTACAAGGTTAAAAAAAAGTAAAATGTATTAGTATTTTAGAAACATAATATATTTATAAACTAAACAACTTAAATAAAACTATTTAACAAAACTACTTATATTTGTGATATAAAAAAATATCTAACCAAATAGTCCGTAACTGTTGCGCATAAATAATTAATCTATAAGTTAAAAATAAAAACAAAAAATGTATTAAATTGTATATATAACTAATAGATAAAATAAATTTCAAAAAATAAGAAAATTGTAATTTAAACGATAAAAAAATTAGTTTAATTATAGATTTATAGTTTAATTATAAAACATTAGTTTTCGATTTTAACTATACTACAAGTAGTTTTTTATTAAAACAAGTGAATATAAATATCTAAATTTTACTATACAGTAGTTTGTAAATACTGATCCTAACAAAGCAAGTTCTTTAGATTATATAATAATAATAATAACAGTTTGCAAAGAACTTTTCTTTATAATGTATTATTTTCTTGCAGTACTTATATTCAAAGAACTCCGTGGAGCTGTGTTGATTTGTTTAACATAGAGAAAAGTATGCTAGTTAAATAAAGAAAAGTATGTACTGTCCAAATTGTATAACATGAAAATAGATTATTAAAACTGAAAAATTAGATTGGAAACTTTACACAGATAATTTTGTTTGGATAAATTTTCTGTTTTTATTAGTTTTTGGTTTTATTAATTTGTGATAATTAATACGGTCCGGTCGGTACATCACCAAGCTTTTATTTCAGCATACTGAATACATGAGAACATAAGTTTTAAAACCACAAAGTCGTATAAAAGTTGTAAAGAGGCAATTTTTCTAAAATAAATTAAAAATTTTAAAAACGTAGCGAAAGGTCTAACCAATGAGTAAAATTGTAAAAATAAAACAAAACAAAAAAATAGTAATAAAAAATATTAAAAATTAGTATAATTTATAGTAATAGCTATGCTTTAGTAAGACTATCTAATTTTACCCATATTTTAGAAAATAATCTGAGTTATAAAAAAGTACTAAAAATCTAAATTAAAATTGCTATTGTTTTACAAATTAGTTTCATAATCGCCTTTATTAAAAAGATGATTAACAAAAGTTAAAATTACTTGAGTTAGAATTATCGTGCAGTCATGCATCTGATCTGAGTTGTCGAAATGCTAATGTTGTTATATGTCAATTGAGAACTTATGCCAATAAACTTTTGTTTATTCAAAAAACTTCATGCTCAAGTAATCAAAGCAGTTCTTTTTAACTACTTTGCACTCGACCCCATTATTAACATTAATGAAGCTTTTTCACAACAGAAATCTTAAACTAAATGACTATTTTACAAAAAATCTTATATTTTTTATTCAATTTAAAAGGTATAGAATAAATACGAAAACTTAATTTAGAAGTTTTGGTTAAAAAACATAGATCTTTTATTCTAATTTTCGTTTGTTTATAGAAAATTTAGGTAATGAAAGTGACAGTCTAAACAACATTAGATTTATACACAGTAAATATTTTTTTTTCTTTAAAAACGAAAAAACACTAGTTAAATAAGCCTTTTAGTTTACTTGAACGTTAAAAAGTATCCAAATGGTGTGCGAATCGATTACCAAAAGTTTTTTTTTGTGCACCAAGTTCTAGGACCAAATACTTTTAGTGCTTTTTGTCGTTCAATAAACAGTACGTTGAACAATTATGTAAAAAGATTATTTAAAGTTTGGTTTAATATATTTATAAAATATTAGCTTTTGTAATTTTGTTATATATTTGTAGTTCAGTCAAAAGCAGTAGCTAAAGCTAGCATATTTTTATTCTGTTAAAAATAATTTCTTAAAAACCTTTATCCAAAAAATAAACACTATAATACTTTAAGATAACATATGCCGAATACTTTACACCGACCTGCTTATAATAACAAAATTTTTTTTTTTCAGTGGTGTTTGTTTAAAAATAGTATAATTTTCATAAATACTACTTAAAAACTTAAGTTTACTGTTAGTTTAATTAATGAAAGTACTTAACTTAGAATATACTTTTTAAGGTTACCTAGGTTTAAACCCTGCTGAAAAATTGAAATACTTTTCTACACAGGTTATTTCCCTATTATAAAATATATTTTACACAAACATAAATGATCTATTCAATGATGTAGTTTGTAGGTAACACAACAGGTAAAATTGTAGTATTTTTAAACTTTTTTTTGTCTTGTTCTGTAAAGCAAAATCAATGTATCCTTAAAAACATACATATACATGATATTTAGCTTAAATCATTTTTTTAATAACTACCATTGGATCAACTTCAAATTTAAATAGCATGAAATAAAGTCTTTTTTTTTATGGTAAAAAAACATCAGTCTCAAACTCTACCCCTTGCAACGATAAACGTTTTCTGGGGAAAAGTGAGTGTGTTACATCATATGTAATTTTACCTGCCCCAATAATATTTAACTTTAACTATCCAAAAATAAAATAAACAAAAAACTATATTTTAAACAAATAAAAAGCCCTTGGTGACACGCCATTTGGAGAACACTCACAAGGCTAAAATCTCAACACTAAAAACCACAAAGTGTGGGAAAATCATGAAGCTCAAATCCCCAAGTAAGTGTTCACCGGCACAACAACAAAAAAATCACACCAACAATCCAATCATGTGATCACCGCCACCAAAGTGAACTCACAATCAGCTGTTGAGCAAATGCATAAAACTAGTATTATAATGAATACATTAGCATTAAATAACTATCTTAAAGCTTGATAATTAACTAATTTACTGAAATGGTACTCAGAAAAAAAAATCAAAAAATTAAGCTAAATTAGAAAAAAAATAAATAGATAAAAATTAAACAAAAACTATTAAGAAAAATGTAGTTTCTGAAACTTGTATTGGTGGAATTAATTTTAGTCTAATAAAAGTAAGAAAAAAAAAAAAATTTATGCATTAATAATTAATATATACAGTTAACAAATAAATATAACAAAAATATAATAAAAACTGGATAGTAGCAAAAAAAAAAAAAAACAATCACGCACAACCATACAATATATTTCCCCATCAACAGACCAAAACCAGCCAATCATGATCAGAGTAGACACAAACAAAATTGACCATACATATAATAAGAGAAACAGATAAAAATAACAACCAAAAGCAATTAATCAAAATCTGCATGCAACACAAAATATTCAACCACAGCACTCTAAACCTACTCAGTATACTGGCTCAACAAGAATTTTTTGTAACTATATTTAAACTGATCTTTTTTTAGGTTTTTAAAAATTTCTGGAACACTAGACCACAACTTAGGGCCCAAATACTTGAAGGAGTTTAGGCCAAGTTGTGTTCTAGGTCTTTCAATAACAAAATTATTATTTTTTGAATGTCTTGTATAGTGTGTATGAACCATACTTACTGGAGTAAAACTGTGGTCAACCTCAAATCCTCTCAAAGTATTCAGCATCAACTTACAAACTTGCAAATTAAACACCTCATTAAATTTCAGTATACCAGTTTTTAAAAACAATGAATTTGTAGGAGTCAGTGCAGGTACGCGACAAACATATCTTACAATTCTTTTTTGCATACAAACAATTGGTTTCAAATGACAACTAGCAGCACCACCCCAAACAGATATACAATACAGGATATGAGGATAAAACAAACTATAATACACCATTTTCAAAGTACTCGTATCCAAATAATATCTTAATTTTGACATCATAAAACAACTTCTTGAAAGCTTAGACTTAAGGTACTTTAAATGTGCCTTCCAATTTAAATTATCGTCTAATACCACACCTAAGTATTTAATATTTTCACTCTGCTCAATCACAAAACCATTTACCTTAACACTGAATTCATTCTTTTTTGCAGTTCTATTAAACAGCAAAAACTTAGTCTTTGAATAATTAATAAACAATCTATTTTTACACAGCCATTCATCAATTTTCTTCAACTCCATATTTATAACAACATTAACATGGTCAATATCACAATGTTGATAACTCTGACAAGCATCGTCTGCAAACCATCTCAATTTAATATTTGTAGCTGAAAATATGTCATTTATATATACAAGAAACAACAATGGACCAAAACAAGAACCCTGAGGTATCCCAACATTCAAAATTTCACGCTCAGAAACAACATTATTTACAACAGTAGACTGACTTCTATCTTTTAAATAACTTTCAATAAAATTTAACATTGAGCATTTTATATTATAACATTTAAGTTTTGATATTAGAATTTTATGGTTAACAGTGTTAAAAGCTTTAGCAAGATCCAAAAAAACAGAACAATTTACCTTTTTTTTTCACCAGCCTCAATTAGTTCCTCAACAATCTGATTTACTGCTAACTCAGTCGTACTATTTTTTCTAAACCCATATTGTTTGCAGTGCAGTAAATTATTTGACAGAAAATAACCACTCAGTCTCTCACACACCAATGACTCAAAAATTTTAGAAAAAGGAGACAAAAGAGAAATAGGTCTATAATTATTTACATTGTTTTTTTTACCATTTTTATAAATCGGCACTACCTCAGCATGTTTAAGAGAATTAGGAAACACACCATACTCAACACAACTATTATACAACATAGAAAGATAGGGAGAAATTATTTTTGCACTAAGCTTCACAAAACGAAAAAGCTTTCAGCAAAAAAGTAAATAAGTATTAAAAGTAGTAAAGAGGCGATGTTTTAAAATGGGAGCAATTGTATTTAAATTATCTGCCAAGGTGGTGTTTATTAAAATAAATTATAAATATTAACTATTACTTAACTTGCTGCTTTTGAAACATTAAAACAAATTTTTAGCTCTATTATAATGACATTAAGCAAATTTTTGCCTTTTTAACTTTCCTCATTATATATACTGTATTTATAATATACTGTAAAAAATATGAAATCTAAAATAACTTGATTATGTATTTTGTTGTAAGTTTTACAAGCTTTTTATAACTAAAATAATTATAATAATTTAAAAACTTAAAACTTTGAAAATAAAATTGTTTGTACAGATTTAGTCTTTTCAAAAAACATTAGTTTAAGAAGTTTGTTTTTATTTTCTGAATAAAATGGAGAATGAAAAAGTTTTTGGTTCATTTCCAGATGGATTTATGTGGGGAACTGCAACTGCTTCTTACCAAGTTGAAGGTTTTAGTTATTTTTTTTTATCTCACTTTAAGTTAGCTGGACTTTTATTTTTTAATTTAAAAATAAAAACCTGTTATAACCACTCAAAATAAACTAAAATAGTTTTAAAGGTTAGTTATATCTACTTCTTTTTTCAACAAGCATTTACATTCATATTTAACTTGATACAAAAGTTTTAGTTTTAAATTTATAAGTAAATTATTTACAAAACAAAATGTACCACTTTCAAAAATTTTAGCCCACTTAAATATTTACATAAATATTGCAGTTGATATTTACCTGACTTGCTAATAAGTTCTGTTTTCAATATTAAGAATAACTCCTTATTTATTATATTAAGTTTATCTAGTTTAAATAAATGACTGATCTAAATGAATAATAAAAAATAGTGAAGTATAATACAATGAACAACATAGTTCTACAAACCAGCTACTAGCTCATCAAAAGATCAAAAATTAATCTTTATTTAGAAGGAGTTAGAAAGTTTATAAAGATATATTACAGAACTTGTCTTTAGAAACAATTAATAGAAGTTTATCAAAGCTTAATCTGAAAATATTAAAGCAAGAATCTTAATTAAAAGGATTTGAAAATCTATACAAATAACAAAAAAAAAATAGTTAGAAGTCCATGCTAAGTCCATCTTGACCAATTGGGAATGCTGGTCATCTTTCTTTTGCTATTTACTTCACGTTCAAACTTCCCTAGCACATTTGGTCATTAGGCAATTAACATATCATTTCTCTTGGAACCACCAAAAAAAGAATGTGCTCTTATTCTACTTGACTTGTTGTTTGACTAGTATTGGTACCATTGTAATGGTCACCAACATTTCCAGAAAGTTAGAAAGTTCAAAGAAATTCATCACTAAATATATTTTCATAACTTCTACCATAGAAAACTTGTGATTCATTGTCCTGCTCTACTATATTTGTTGGGATTTGGCTGTAATAACATTTTTTATATCTGCTAAGTTGATCATAATATTTCCTGCTCCTGCTGTATCTTATTTATTTACTGGATTCTATACTGGGGATTCTATACCTGGATGAGGACTTAAAGTTACTTTTGCAGAGAAGTTTTGAGTATCTGTAGTAATAAGAAGGCAATCTTCTATAGCCTCCACAACTAGATGACTCGTACCTTTCATCTTTTTTTGTTTGGTGAGAAGATTCTTTATCACTAGCAGTTAATTGAATATGTCATTTCTTGCCTTTAATCATCATTAAATCCATTCTATCTGTGGAAGCATATCTCTGATATGTTTAAATTCAGGTTGATTTTTTGGTTTGCTAGCTTGTTTATACACTGCAATACCTAAAATTATCCAAATGCCTGTCTCCGTTGTGACTTAATATGACTTCAATCAATTTTTTCTCTACCTCTTGCTGCAAATGTCATCTTTGAATGGTAGAAACTTGTGTGTGCAACAAGAATGAAGTCTTTGTAGAAAAATATTTGATGCAGTATTTACACTGAAATACTTCAGTTTTCCACACTGCTCCTTATTGTGCATCACATGGTTGTAATTCTTTAACATGAGATTATAATACACTTGATACATCTAAGACCTCTTTCCTGGCAAATCCTGTCTTTGCAGCTAGAAAATGACCTCTTTGTGCTCCTTTATGTCTACACGGTATTTTCTGTCCAAAATGTTGCTGGTAAGTTCTTTTCTTCTGCTGACACATCTCTCTTAAAGGTTATTTCATAAGTTTTGTGCAGAATTTTTATGTAAATCAAACATTTTTACACTTAAAGCAAGCTGGAAAGTACTGGAAAAATTTAAAAGTCACTTATCTAAGTTTTATGGATTCTGTATGTTGTTTGAAGCAAAGTTAATTTTTTATTTAGAAACATTCTACAATAAATTCAAAATTATGTCACAATGTGTTTTTTGTTTTGTGTGATTTGTATGTATTTGTAACTTTTAACTTAAATGGCTAAAAATTTCTTTGCAATAAGTATATGTACCATTTGTTATTTCTACTTGTTAAACTTTAATAAAAAGCCTTTTTAAGTTGGCTCAGTCAAATATTTATTTTTATAATTAATTTTTATTATACAAATAAAAAAACTACATTTGAAAATTGTTCACAACTTATTTATGGCTTTCATGGTTTCTCAAAGCATCATATATTTTTTACAATGAACAATGTTTGCAGATCAATATGTCTAACTCATATAACCCATAAACAAAGCAATGTATTATTATTCTATGATTTGTAACTAAACCATGTTTATTTTTAGATGATAGTTCAAAATTAACTATTTTTCTTACTGCTTTGGGAGCCATAAAACCAGGTTTAAATTGAAAGTTTTAAGCAATATTTCGATAGAGTTTATTTTTTATTGATACCAGATATATTCAGCAAAGCAACAGTATAGTTCAAAAAGTCAATTCGCACTCAAAAAGTTAAAATACACAACATTTATGTGTGTAATAATGAATAATTCTATAGCTACTATAAAAACTTTATTATAATATTTTTAGTTTGAGTTGTATTAAAGAATCATGCTTTTAAAACAAAGCAAAGTTTGTGAAATTGATAGACATAAAGATTAAATACTTTTTTTTTGTATGTTATATTTTATTTCTTAAAACCAAATTTTTTTAAGTTATTAATGTTATCCTTAAAAAAATCATAGGAGCTTGGAACAAAGATGGTAAAGGCGTGAGTGTTTGGGATACTTTTTCTCACACTGATGGAAAAATAGAGGACAAATCAAATGGAGATGTTGCTTGTAATTCTTACGAAAATTTCCAGCAAGATGTAGACATGATGAAAGTATATATGTGTTTTTCTTTTTTTGAAAAATTTTCAGTATAATAAAGTTAATGTTTTTATATACAAAGTAGATAGACCATGCATCTTTAAGTGTGTATATTTTGTGCCAATAAACTTTAAAGAAAAGAAACAGAAAACATAATAACAGAAAATGAAAGTTAATCATTATCGCTTTTCATTATCATGGACTAGGCTACTACCAGAGGCAGATGCAAGCAAGTTTAATCAGGCAGGAGTAGATTACTACAACAAAGTCATTGACTCACTACTAGCTGCAGGAATTCAGCCTTGTGTCACTTTATACCATTGGGATCTACCACAATGGTTTGTTTTTATATAAATTATGCCTACTTTGTATTTTAACAATTTATCTCAATTAGTTTTCAGAGAAATTAGTATTTTAATAAAAAAAAATTCGAAGTCATCACTTAGAGATTTTTTAATAACAGTTTACAGTTATATTAATGTTTACTTGATAATGTTTTCTAAGCTTTTTTTTACCTTATTTATTCTTGTTCATACTATTTATCATTGTAATATTTAGTTCTTTATAAGCAATAAAGTTTGTAAATGTTAGTTTTAAGATTTTTTTACTATATTCTTTCTTATCTCTGCATCTAGTTTGTTTATTTGCAAAAAGATTTAGATATAATTTATTTTCAAATATTCAAAATTACAAACTAATGGTTTATTAATACAGATCATAACAAAGCAAGTTTGCTGAAATATATAATAAAAACATAATAAAAATAGTAACTAAGTAAGTAAATAGTAACTAAATTTAAAAAAAGTTTGATTTATAGTATAAAATCTTTTTTAAGAAAAAAAATGTTTTGTCTTATTTTCAAAATCTTCATTGTTAAAAATATTAAAACTATTTAAATAAAAATATACTATATTTTTTTTTGTTCTCAAAAAACTTATGTTTATACTACTTAAAATGAAAAAAAAAAACTTTTAATTAGAAAATATAAAGCAAATTTGTTGATATACAAATATGTTTTTAAAAATTATTTAATTTTTCATAAATGATTTATAAGTGGTATATAAAGTTTTAGCTTTTTTTAAATAAAGTTTCACAATGTCATGTTGTAAAGATTCATTTACTACTTAACTCTTTCAATGGCTAATTTATTCAAGTTAAGTGTTGATGTTTTAAATGAATTATTGCTAGCTTCAGTTATAAATTTGGTTTTTTCATCAGGGTTGCCAAAAAACCTGAAAACCTGGAAAAATATAGAATTTGACAATTTAGGCTAAAAAACTTGGAAAAACCTGGAATTTGAAAATTTTTGAAAAATCCTGGAATTTTTAACTATTTTAACATGTTCAATAGTAAAATTTCGACTTGACACAAAAATCTATCATATCGATAAAAAATAATTTTTTAGTCATCATCAAATTTTTTTTTTAATAAAAATTACATTTAAAATAGCTTTACAGTATCTTTTCAATGTTTTTATACTATTTAACACAGTTTCTTACCTTGAACTTAACTTTAAAGTAAAAATAGACCCAAAAACGTGTACTTATTAAAAACTTTAGGAAAATTTGCCAAAAAACATTTGGCAACCCTGTACTATATAAATATCTAAAAAATAAATCGTATATTACTGTACAAACAAAAATATATTATGTTAAAAAAAAACTATTGAAACTAGTGTTATGCAGCTTGCATGACAAAGGTGGATGGTTAGACGATATGATAGTGTCTAAGTTTGAAGAGTATGCCAACTTCTGCTTTAAAACCTTTGGTGAAAAAGTTAGATTGTGGATTACAATAAACGAACCTCACGTGAATTGCGCTTTTGGCTATGCAAGCGGTTTTCATGCTCCTGGAGTTCAAGGTATTTTTATTTTTTTAGAAAGAAAGTAGAAAACTTTTATTTCAATTTAAGATATATCATTTAGTGTTTTCAAAACAAATTTGTGATAAACTTTCAAAATAACTTTGTTTGTAAAATTAAGTTATTTAAACTTAAATTTTATGTCATATTATTAAAAATTTACTGTTGGATTATTTTCGTTTAACACTAAACTTTAAAAATAGTTATATCTAATTATTAAATAGATTCAACAGCTGTTATTTAAAGTGCGTTTTTTTGTTTATCTTGTAAATTAAGTTCATAGATTACATGTCATTTTTATACAACATAAAATGTTACCAACAAAAGTAAAAATATTATATAAATATTCAAAAATAAAACCGATATTCTAGTTAAGTTATAATATTTACTGTCCTTTACATTTTGTTTTTTTTGTTTTATTTTGTGGCTCAAATATTAAAAAACTACTAAATTTGTAGATATAGCTAGGTAAAGCCCGAGTATACAATAGGTTCCTTAAGGTAAAAGAAAGCTAAAACCAGATATAAGTATAAACATCACTAAAAATCTATATACTCCTACGTTTTTTTGAAATAAATTACAAAAGTTTTAGAAAATATTCCTTGCGATATTTAGAAAAGTCTGTAGTAACAATTTTTAAAAAAATTAGAAAATTAAAATTTTATGACTAAAATACAAAAAATATTTTTTTATTTATTTTTGAAAAAAAAAATTGAAAGTTTTCCTATGAGATTTTTTTTTGTATTGCAAGTAACATTTACTGAATATTCGAGGTATTTTGCTCAAAAAATGTACAAGGAGATAGAGTTTTAATGAAATAGTCTATTTTCGCCTCCTGTAAAGAACCTATTGAATTTTATAACTTCGTTCTCTTGTACCTCAAAACTTAGTTACAAAACAAACGATAAGAACTAACTGGTAGCTTAGTTATATGTGTATAAAATATAGACTAAATAAAAGAGTTTTACCTCTTATTTCCTTAATGATATATATATTGTCAAGTCAAAAAATCAGCTTTAATCAAAGCTTAATATTAATAATCCTTATAATTACACTACTTTACAACTTTACTCTTAATCTGAGTGTATTTTTATAATAATCTACTTTAGTGTACTTTTTTATTTATAGATAAAAATAAAAGTTCTCGACTAAAATATAAGGAGAATGATCAAGCGAGTGGAACATTGTATTGTTAATAGAATTTATAATTTTGAATTGAATAATCTACTCTAGTACAATAGATATCAATGAAAAACAAAAGGTTTCAATTTTTTTAAACAAGTAATTATTTTAAGTTGTTATGTATATAATAAACAATGAACCTCGCCGCACGATTAACAATTGTTTATTATCGATGGCGAAACATATCTCAACTTTGTTGATGATGGCCGAAGTAGATACTAAGTAAAAAAAGGTTATTATGATGTAATGATGTTTTTATTTGTGTATTATGTATGATGTTAATAAATTACTTTTGTTTGTAAAAGTATTAAATTCCGATTAACTATGTAATAATTTATTTGTGTGTATATCAATTTGAGTTAAGCAGTAGAATAGATGTTTATTTAATGATTATTTTATTCCAAATTAAATTCTAATCATTTTAAACATTTTTTTCCTACTATATAAAGGAAATATTTAGTTGTTAAAATATTTTTATTAACCTGCAACAGACCCACTAGTTGGCTTCTACAAAGTGTCCCGGACGATGCTTCTGTCGCACGCCAAAGCTTACCGCTTGTACGATTCCAAGTACAGAGCATCCCAGAAGGGCAGGATATCGATCACGCTCAATTCTGATTGGTGCGAGCCACGAGACCCGACTAATGAAGACGACAAGAAGGCTGCTGAATTTTATATTGAGGTTTTTAATTCTTGCAATTTTTTAAGTTTTAAACTTTTAAATACACTTTCAAACAAGGTAGCCACAGCATCCATTGATAAACGCTTTTTATAGAAAGTTTCTTTGTACATCCTTGACTTAGAATTCATTTAGAAAACTCTTAAACTTTGAAAAAATGCTATTATTACTAACATTCTTTTCAATGATAATATTCTAAAAAAAAATTTTACTGTTTTGTTTATTCTTACGATAAGTAGTGTTTTATTCAAAATTGTAGATTAAAGTCTACGTAAAAAATTGAATTAGTACAAATTATAGTTATCATTGTAACAAGTATAAAAATTAATACTATAGCTACTAAGATTTTTTATTTTTATTTTTTTAATTTAAAATTAGTTTAAGTTTTTATTTAGCAAAAAATGTTTAAGAACATTTTATTAATTACTATTAGTTGTTTGTAGAAAATGTTGGTGAAAATGTTATGTAAAAATTTAAAATTTATATAAAATAACTCAAACTACAAATTAACTGATAAGAGCGTTAAATATTAACTAGATAAGCAGTTGGTGACCTTTGAACAGAATTATTTACCTAACTTTCAACTTTGTACGCTTTTTATTTTGTAAATAGTTTTTGGTTTTTGTGTTGTTAACCGGTAAAATATTTTTGTTTTCCATTGTTTCATAATGCCTATTTGAAAGGTATAATATTAAAACTTATTATATATACAGTTATTAACTAAGTAATAATTTTTTTTCATCTACAGTTAAAAATAGCTTAGTTTTGTAAAGTAATCAAACTTTTATATTGTGTTTGAAATATTATTGGAGTTTTTAATCAAAAGTAGTAAAATAGTTTTGTATATTAGTTTTGCCTTAGTATTAGTATTAGTATGTTATTAAAAGTTTTGCCTTTAAAAATACCTATACAAAATGTTATCCTAACTTTTGTAAAAGTATAAACATATACTTTTTGATTAATTTTGATGTGGTTATTTCTTTTCACTAGTGTTTCAAACTTGTTAGGAATAATTAAGTACTGTAAAGCTGAAAAAAAAAATTATTTTAGTCTAAGATTACTTTAACCTTTACAGCTACTTCATGTAAAAAAAGTTTGTTTTTCTTATTAACAAGATGTTTTTTAAGCTCCTAATTTATTTATTTGTAAACGTTAAAAACTATTAACCTTTTATTTGATATAAGAAGTACAAAAGAAAGTAAATTAACTTAGTTCTGAAATTAAACAACTAGTTAGAAACAAGTTACGTAGGTTAATAATTTTACTACTTTTTTTGTCTCTAGTAGAAATCAATACTTATATTTAGTTTTTAGGTTTTTCATTGATTTTTGAAGTTTTGATTGCAAATAGTTTTTACTGTTTATAACTTTTGTATTTAGTACTCTAGTGTATTAGATGTAACTAATAAATTCTTTTTTATCACACTATTTCAAATAACTCTTAGTACATTTTCGTGAATTTGAAATTTTTGTTATCAGTGTATTAATACAATTAGTTATAGCTGGTGTTTTCCAGAATGTATATTTTTAAAGTAATATTAATCTATAATTAACTTAAAAGTTGTATTTAACTGCTGGTACACCATAAAAGTATAATAAAAATAAGTTTAAATTGTTTTAAAAAAAGTGATCTGTTTCATACTTTTAGAACAAGTAAAGTTTATCATGAATTGTTATTTGCGGCAGTTGTTCCCGAATAATTTTAAAGCTGTGAACAGTAAAACAAAATGTATTTTGTTTTTTTAGGAATTTTAATATTTTGGTCTTTTAGACATCGTACTATTTGTTACTATAGCATATTTTAGAACTTTTTAACAAAAATAAAAAAACTGTTTTACTAATTTAGTTTTAGTACTTTATTTTATTTTTATCTAGTTTTTGTGCAAAATTGATAAACACTGATTTAAATTCTAAGAGGCATTCAAAAATAACTTTTCAAAAGACATGGTAAACATATATTTTCTGCTTTTTACTTCACATTTACAACTTTATCAACTAAAATACACAAGTAAAAATTAAAAAAGTTAACTTGAAAATCATAATAATTCAAACGATAGTTTATGGTAACCTATCAAAAAATGTTTAACCTATAAATAAGTGTAATTTGAAATTAGTAGAAGTATACATATTACAATAATTAAACAATTGTAAATAAAAAGTAAAAGAAAACTATTAAAACAGTTTTATACAAACAAATTTAAAGCAAGTATTATAATAGTTTTTATAGATGAGAACTGTTTCGGCTAAAAACTTTCAACAAATATAGATTTTAGAACACGGTATAAATTATGCGCCATTACAACGATATAAAGAATCTATCATCATCGTAATGTTGAGGACATTGAGATCGTTTAGTATATGTTTCCAGATTGCAGAATAACTATTATATAGAAACTAAGATCCCTCGTTAAGCTATTTTATAACTGCTTTTGAAATATGTTTATTTCTTCTTCGATGAAATCTATGACATATTATACTGATGTACACAGTATCACAGTAGTATTTAAAAAAATAATTAATACTTATAAGCTGAACTTTTGTAAACAACAACTGACATATAATTATTAGCTATATAAACTATTGTAATGTTTGCTTTAATTTTGTGTTTTTTGTTTATTTTATTATGATTTTTTAACAATAGTTTACTGATCGATATTTGTTATTTAGGTTTTTACTAAATCTATTGTTAGTTGATAAAACATATTTGAGGGTTAGTTAATAATCATCTACTCCTTTTATAAGAATAAAGATTAAATTTTGTTAGTCACTTTTATATAGGTTCAAGGGTCGCAGGCCATTTTCGAGAGTCTGCTGGTCACACTTCATAGAAAAAAGTGTTCTGCGGACCGCAGTTGTAAAAAAAACAATGTGTTTATCTATAAGAAAAAATATTTGTTAACAAAAATGTGGTAAAATAAGTCAAAATAAATCACAAATAATTACTTATTATTAATTTAAGAGCCTAGGTTGTAATTTTATTGTTTTAAGTAGTATGTTTTTAATTAAAAAGTAAATCGCGGGTCGCAGTTTGCCGATTCCTGTGATAGTTGCTAATGTTTTAAATAAAAATTATAAATCGAAATTATACTTTAACAATGTCTTGAAAATTTATGAACGCCTTGTGCCTGTAGTTTTTAAATAAAGTTAGTACAACTAGTCAGCTATTTAATGTAATCTAATGCAAGCATAAAGTTAACAGACGTAGTAACTGATAGTTGACAAAACTTTTTCGATTGAAAGTCATGTTGTATTTTCAGAGTACTTTAGGGTGGTTCGCTCATCCAGTGTACATTGACGGTGATTACCCTAAAATGATGCGGGATGCTATCGACAAGAAGTCAGCGGAGTATGGCATGACTGGAATTGACAGGCTGCCAGTTATGAGCGATGAGGAAAAGAAACTCATAAAGGGTTGATTTTTTAAATTGTTACATTAACGTGTTGTAGTCGATTTCTTAAGATCACGGTTTTCAAGTTTGGAGCTCTCTTTGAAGTGATTTTGGCTGTTAGGCAATAGCTAGTAAGGGTACGAAAAGTTAGAGGGTAATTAACAAGTAAAGGGATGATATTTAATTTAAGGGGTCGATTGTTTGTTTTGTTTCTGCCAAGTGGGCTATTGTGAAAATTAATTTGGGAAACCCTGATTTAGGTAGTTCAGTTTTGTTTGTTTTTTTAGTGGTTACTTATAAATTATACTTCAGGTACGCATGATTTCTTTGGGTTAAACCACTATACAACGCAGCTAGCAACAAAACTGAGTGAAGAAACTAAAAAGTACCAGATGCATCCTGACCTTGATGCATTTATTCACCCAAACACTCAATGGGAAAAAGGAGGTAGGGTTACAAGCTAATAATTTTAAACATAGTTCAATTTTTTACTAACAACCTTTTTTAAACTTATAAAAGTAATCTTAATGATTTTCAGCTTTTTGTTTATATCGAAAAATTATAACACTTATTATTTCGTTGTGAGAAGTTTTATAAATCTTATTATTTATGTACAGAAAAATTTGAAAACTATTTTGTTTGCACATTTTAAATCTTCTTATTAACATAAGGTTTAAATGATTTAATTAGACCAATTTTGAGATTTATAAGTCTATTTGATTAAAAAAGAATATTTAAAAAATGTTTTAAAGTTGTATTTTAAGTTAAGTATCAAACTCGTAGTTGTTTAGTTTCAAATATGTTCTATAAACTTTAACTCTTTTATTTAAATATGTAATACCACGTTAAGTATATAGTCATCTAAAACTCATAATTCGTGTTTAATTTACACCTAAATTAAAATTATGGTTTTACTTAATATTTTGATATTTATAGTGCATAACTTTAAAGAATTAGAATAATTATAGGTTTTTATATTCTAAAAAGTTAGTTTTGTAAATGATGTAAAGTTTACTCAGGAGCCTTTTTACACAACTTAAAAAACTTTATTGTATATGTTGTAAGCTTGATAGTTTAAGTTTGTTACTAATATGAGAAATTTAGAAATAGTGAGTTTTGGTTGAAAGTCTTTTTAGATTTCGCCTAACAGAGGTTTCAAATAAAATATATTACAAATACAGTATAAGCTTTAAAACTCTAAGAGCACAATAAAGTTTAGTCGCGATGAATATTACAAGTTCTGAAATAAAGATTTTGGAATTCGGATGTAGATTAGCTCGGAGAGTTTATTTAAGTTCTTTTTTCTACTAAATTAGTAAATTTTCCTAATGTTGCAGCAGGTGCTACAAATGCTGTTTGGGTTTTTATTACCACAAACACGTGGAATATTTTCCTTTTTTTTTTTTTGCAATTTTTTACTTTCAAGATATCCTTTGAAATTTCTGTATCATTTCACTTGTATGTTTTGAAGTCACTCTTGTGTTTATACCATCTTTCTACAAACTACTTGTTGCACTTGTTGATTTTTATTAATTTAAGATTAGTTCGCCGAGACGATCATTGCTTTGTAGTGACGTTTTTTTACCAGCCATTTGTAATACGTTGGTATTAGTAATTCGTTCGGCAATTGCAATAATTTAAAGTATAATAAAAGCTTCTGGTAAAGGTCATAAGAATAAGGACATTCATGTATTTTTTACTACTATTCGAATTTTAAAAAGGCTTTATAAAATAAAACATTATAAAATATAATGTTTCAAGGAAATGGTTTATGTTATTTTGAACTCTATATTTTTTAGGATCAGAATGGTTGTATATAGTTCCATGGGGTCTTAGAAAGCTACTTTGTCACATCAAGAAGGCTTATGGTGATCCGACCATAATAATTACAGAAAATGGCTGTTCTTGGAGACAAAGTGCTGAAAACACAGATAAGAAAAATTTGGAGGATACCCAACGTTGCAACTACATAACTAATTATATAAATGAAGCACTTAAAGGTCTATCAAAAATGTTTTAACAAAAAAGCCTGATAAGGTTTAATTTTACTATCTCAGTTTGTATTTTTTTTGGAGTGGAATATTTTTCCATTTGAACATTATTAAATGATTTTATGATGTAATCTCTTACTATTTTATACTTTCTTTAATCTTACATTTTTCAAAGCCTTAGCGGTATTAATTATTAATCTAGACATATTAACTAAAGAAAACTTAAATCAGAGTAATAATGTAAAATAAACCAACGTTTAAAAATGTTTAAGTAGCAATCCATGCCTTTTTCAGTTTAGTTCAGGGGCGTCGCGTGGGGTGTTGCACTGCCGCAACTGCACCACCTTGAAATTTTCTAAGAAAAAAAATAAGTATCTATAACGTTTTCGTTATTTTTTTGAACGAAATCTCTTTTAAAACTTCAATTTTGAAAACGACCATTTTGCCCACTTCACTGCCGCAAACTCTTAGCTGACTGCCGCAAATGAACTCAAAAAAGCAAAATTTCTTCAAGAATTACCGCAAAATCAATATCTTGCGGTAAGTAAGCTAAGTTGAAAATTCCCTAAAACAGGACTTGCTTAAGTATCATCTACAAGCTATTGTAAACATAAAATAAAAACAAAGCAAGCTACTGCAAAGGATTAAACTTGAGTTTATGTACCCACATGATTTTTTAAATTTAACAGATCACTTCTATTAAAAGATTTGTCATAAATTGCATATTTTGAAAAAAAAGATAAAAACCCTAAATCACCAAAGTCTTAAAAATTTGATTTTTTATTTTAATCTGCATACTTAAACTTAACTATAACTGATTATTGTTATCATAAAGTTAATAAAATAAATAATAAAATTCAAGTTCTGAAAAAAAGAATTAAGAAGTTTATTATAAACTTCTTGTTCACTCTTACAGAAAAATATTTTAGATTTATATTAAATAAAAAATAGTAACATTGAAACAATCACATATTTAAATAAAGTAAATAGCCTTAATTAGAAACTTTGATTACTTAGAGTAGTTTAAAATTTTAGGAAAATTTAGTCTACCTCTACTTTATATAACTTTTGGTTTAATTTTTTCATAAACAAAGCAAAAATTTTAGATAGAATTGTTGAAACATGGTTGCCTTGCCTCATAATCAGGATAACTTAGAAATGTTAAAAACTCAAGATGACCCAAGATAAATTAAAACAGACCAAATTAGAAAAATATTCAGGCTGACTAAAGCAGTTTTAATTTTTACTCTGAAAATAACAAGGTTATTTAAAATTAAAAAATAAGTGTTTTACCCCTATGGCCACATGAAAACTAACTAACAAAACTTTTACTTCTATAATGGTTACATATTTATAAATTATCTTTAAAATTCTTGAAAAGTTCAACAGCCTCACAACTAAACTTAAAAAAGTTGAGCTCCTGAGAAAAATACTGTCATCAAAATGAAAAACAAATAAATATTAAATAAAGAAAAGATACCCTTAAAAAACTATTGAATTTTAAACCTCCAACAAAAACCATTAAAATTAGAAAAAAAGTTAATAAAAATGTTAATGTTTGTAAAAAAAAAAGTGCAAATTAGTGAGGAGTAAGGGGGGAGGGTGTATAGGCACTTTTTTACATGTTGTTCTTATTTTAACTTTTTCAGAAAGCTAATAGTTACTCTTTAATAAACTTGAAATTTCCAAATAAACTTTTAGTTACAACCAGTCAAAGCCAGAGAGTACAATGGTTTATTATACAAGGAGCAAACCAAAACAGCAAAAAATACAATTTTACTGAAAACCTATATTCTCCATCATTTTTAAAACAATTTTTAATTAAACTTTTTCATCCTAATTTTTTTAAACTTTATACTTTTGTTGAAGAGAAGTTTTCAATTTTTAAGTATCAATATATATTTTTATATATACAAAAAAAAAACTTTTGTTATAACTTTTTATTTCTTGGTGTTTTAAATATCTAATTTAGCATTTTTGTTTTGTTTTATAAAAGAAACATCTAAAGATTTTGAGGCCAACTTATAAAAAAAAGATATGATTTTAGTGATTTGATTTATTTGTTGTTTGAGTTTATATTATAAAAATAAAGATTCATTTGTACCTCTGACTGTGAATTACCATATCTCAAAAATTTTAAGAATTTTTTATATTGATAAAAGATGACTTGTAGTTAAATTAAAACTGTATAAAGTAATTTCAGTAAAATAATTCTAAAGTAGATGTTAAGGGCATAAAGGGGGGGTAAAACATTTTTTTAAACACTGTTTTAGTTTGTGCCTCCCATTATGAACCTTTTGTTGCCTTTGACTTTGACCGGCTATATCTTAAAACATATACTGAATTTTTAAAATCTGTAAAAAGCATCTTGTAGCTTAGTAAAAACTACATAAAATAAGATCAAATTGTTTCATCCGCCCTATGCCCTTAAAAGCAAAGCTTATCTTCAGGTGTAGCAAAAGTTCAGTTGTTTTCAAACTTGACAGTAAAAACATATTTTTATTAAAACAATTGATATTTTTTAAATTCTGCACCACCTAAAAAAAATACCACGCGACGCCACTGGTTTAGTTTAATAAATATCCTTTAAAAGCTTACAGACAGAAATGCCGAAATTTTCACTAGTTTTCAAACCAATAATTTTACAGCTTATAAGCTGGACGGAGTCAAATTAGAAGGTTACTTTCTATGGTCCTTAATGGACAACTTTGAATGGGCAGCAGGTTACTTGGAAAGATTCGGGCTGCACCACGTAGACTTTGAGGACAGCAAAAGAACTAGAACACCTAGAAAGTCGGCTCTTGTTTACCGAGAGATAATTGAAAACAACGGGTTTGCTAAAAACCGGAAAAAGTTTTAAATATATATTAAGCATGGTTAAAAGTTTTTCTTTTCATTTTAGACTAGAATCACTTTCAAACCTTTTACTTATTATCATGTTATTTTTTAGTTTTGAATTATGGTTTTATACAAATAATTAAGAGATATACTTTTAGGAATTTAAACCTTTCGTTTTAATGTTTTGTAATGAAGTATTGCTAGCAACCCTTTTACGTTTACTACAAGTCATTTTTTATAAGACTGTTGCTACCTATTATTGCTGTTTTTTTAAGTGCAATCATTTTAGCTCAAGTTGTTTATTCAATTTACACTGAATTTAATAAACTGATTTTCATTCGTTAATAAAAAAATATTAAATAATGTATCCATACCCCACACTGGGCCAAAATTGCTCTAAACTTAATTTTAATATTAAGTTTTAATGTAGCCAAAGATAATATCTAATAGACTTTTCAAACTAAACAAGAATATTTCTATCAGAACATAAGGTATCAAACTTTAAGTTGTAGTTATCTAAAATATTGTCGTCTCCGCTCGTTTTATATCTAAAATTAGTTTATTCAATTAAAATGAAGCAAGTTGATCTCATGCTATTTTTTTCTTTGTTTTAAGCTGTTCTACGAAACATTTACAGGTGTTTAGTAGATATTAAACATAAAGTTTTTAAACCAGAACAGGACATTTTTCACATGAATTATTCAGTAAAAATTTAAGTTCGAAAGGGTAATTATTCTGGTTTTAAATAGTATAATGACTATAATTGTTTAAAAAAATTGAAAATAAATTTAATTTTGAGCTTTAAATAGTAGTATTTTATTAATTTTATTTAAACCTTTATGTTTGAAGAATAAATACTTATTTATAGTAAGCTCCTACTCAAAGTACCTCAATCTTTGAAAGTTTACTAGGGTGTCAACAAAAAAAAACATGCAAAAATGCTGGAGAGATTTGATAATACTACTTATTTAATAGACAAAGAGTTATGATACCTCTTTTAAACTATAAAAAAAGCAATTAAATTTTTTTTTTCATTTTACCGTAGTTTTTCGATTTGAAAAGACATTTAAGTTTGATGTAAGGAAAACCCTAAAATCGCCATTTGCAAACTGGCATAATTTTTGGTGTGAACGGATTTTTTAGTTTGTTTTGAAACTCTATATGCGCTTAAATCTTAACTTTTTAGCGACCAGTTTTCAAAACAACAACAAATTTATTTTTTTATTGTTTGCTTTTGCGTGCCCACTGGTCAGAGTACACCTTTTAATATAAGAATTGTTATACAAATCAAAGTTATATTCAATGGTTAAGACGTCGCAAAAAAGCTAAGGTAAAAAAAATGTACTATTAGTTTTAATTACTTTAAATGGTTTTGTTTCAACAAGTTCTTAGTAAGTTAAAGTTCAAAATTATTATCATACCAGATGATTAATATTTACACTTTTTTTAACAGAAATTTTCCTGAATAAGTCAATACTAGTTTTTTTTCTTTGTAAACTTTGTTTTCGCTTATTTCAATGCAAATGACAACTGTTTTATTTTAGGATAAATGAAGCTGTAAAGCAGTAGTTAACTAAAACAGTTAATCTAACATCAGTTTTATTTAGAGTATATTATAGTAAACATGTGAAATATGTTAGCTAGGACCATGTAGATTTTGAAAATTTTACTAAATATTTTGAAGCAGGAGATCAGACTTTCTTATTAACTGCAAGTGTCTAAAAAATGCGGATGGACGTTTGTGTAACAATAAATGTATGTGAATTTAATTAAAATTTGTTTAATGTAAAATTGATTTAAACAATGAAAGTGTCTAATTCTAATACATTTCATTGCAGTTAAAGCGAATAAAGTTGTTATCAAAACTATTGCGACAGTTATTTTATTTAAATAAAAAGCTCAATAAACTATTCTATAACTTTTAGGACAATTGTTTTTTATCGTTAAGTTAGCTGAACAAATTTTAACAAAATTAAAGTTAAAAGAATATAAACTAAAACAGTGCTAGTTCAAATATATTCGTCATACAAAATTCAAGTTAAACTGTAGTTAAAATGAATAATATCACTTAGCTAGTATATATTACTTATGTTGTTATAGTTTTAGACAAATTATTCTTTATTTAATGCTTTACATTCAAATTCCCTTAGCCATTTTAAATGCATACCAGATATAAGTAACATTTTTTGACACAGAAAGTATACAGTATTTATTCAACTTAACACTCTGTAAGCAAAAAAAGTATTTAAATATATTATTTTAGTATGCTCTGTAAGTCTATAAAATAACAGGGTTACTTTTTTTTTTGGATTTTTGTACAAAAATACAAATCCTGGAATTAAAAAAAAAATTACATATAAAGTTATGAAATTTAGATTACATACGAAAAATGTAATAAACACAATATATTTTAATTTAGATCTTTTGTTTATAAGCATATTTAAAGTAGCAGTACAGTTTTTTTGCGATATTTTCAAACCATTTAAAACATTTTTACCTCAACTTAATTTTATAATAATAGTAGACTTACAAACTTGTATTTTCAAAAACCTAGTAGATATTCGGAAAACCTAGAAAAAAATTCAAAGTACATTTGGCAACTCTGAAACTATATTTTTTGTTTGACGAGAATTAAAATTTGTTTTATCAGTATATAAATTTTTATGAATACAAAAGTAGCATCTAAATTCAACAAAACTGTAGGTCTTTATAAACGCATTTGTAAAAAAAAAATTAATGTATTTTGTCTAAGTAACGGTGCTTAAGAAATTACTCAATTAAATTGCTTTAAAAAATTTTTTTGCTGCTATATGTTTACTTATTTCTTTAAGAAACTTTAAATTTGAGATTTAATTTCATTAAAAATAAAGTCAGTGAATGCTAGTTAACTTTAAAATAATAACTTATAAATGTTCAGTAAAGATACATATCTGCTTAATATAAATAATTAATACAGATTTTAACTGTTGCAAATTCTGCAGACTTTTTTATTTTGTTTACTTAATCAATCCTAGAGCTTAAGTTTATGTTTAATATAAGGGTCGGTAAACTAAAGCCTGCAGGCCAAATGTTAAAGTATGAGGTCCACGAGGTACTTTTCAGCTCAAAATATACCTATTTAAAAACAATCACAAGAAAAATTCTAATGATACCTTACAATTACGTTATTAGTTTTAAAATACTCATTACTTGTGATCTACTATTGCTTATGTTATCACATTTTTTTCTTTAAGATAGTAACTTATTTTAATTACTACAAATATTTAGAATTAACTGCAGCCCGCAAAGGGCTTTTTTTACAGTGCGATAGCGAGCAAGTCTGTATAAGAAAATTGGTCCACGACTTATAAGCTGCCGACCTATTTTTACTACTGTTTATTGAACGAAAAAAAATAAGCGCTCCAGATATTTGGTCCTAGGACCTGGTGCACGAAAAAACCTTTCGGTTATCGAGTCGCCCACCACAGATACCTTTCAACGTCTTGTCCGGGACTTTATTTAAAGATTTTATGTAATGTAGTAATTAATTTTTTTGCAAAAATAAACTTATACAAAGCTACTTTTGCAGAGTTTACAAAACAAAGGAAACATTATATGTTAAAATTCAAAAAACATTTACAAAAAAATGTAACAGATTTTTGTGAACTTTTTAAATGAGTTATCTTAATAAATATAGTACATTTCTTATACTGTTTATTGAACATTTTGGAGAAACCAAGGCTTGAAAATATAGTCAAATAACTCTTGGTCATTGCGCTACATACTATCTCTTTACTTTTATTATTTTCAGCTAAAAAAGTCATAATATTTTTTGTAAAAGAAACAACTATAGCACTTAGCTCAGAAAACAAACATAAAAAAATGGTATTCAAATATTGAAAAAAGTTTTTATTAAAGAGTTTAGGCATAATAACTTGTTATAAATTCTAAACAATAGGTAAAATCGTATGAGTTGTATTTTATACGCTTCCAAAAATAAATAGTATTATTTTTGTATTTTTTGACCTACAGACATTTTACAGCTGTATACATACCTCTATATTTAACTATAACGAAAATTTCAAGTTAAGAGACTTTTTAGATGTATAATATGTCTATGCATTTACAAGAAATAAAAAACATATTAAAAAATAAGATAACATGTTGCCAATTTTTTAATTTACAGGCAATAGTAATTAAAGTGTTAACTATTTAAACTTTCTGAAAACAACTGTATTTAGGACTTAGTAAATCTACTTCTACAAAAGAAAATTTTAGTACTGAATGAAACCTATTCTGATAATGTAAAATATAAAAAAAAAAACTAATTTTAATTGTTATAATATATGTGTAGAAATCCAATCAACATTATTAGTAGGGTTTCCTAAACTTATTTTATAACTCCCTATTAGAACTAAAACAAAACAAAAAATTATAAAATCATTGGCCACCTCCAATATTTTTTTTCAAAAAAAAACCATTAAATTATAACAACTTTTTTCCGGTGAATAACTTATCTTAAAAATATAACAAAACACTTCGTTTTTTTCCTTAAATTTATTTGAGTATATTCGAAGAACTGTTTTCAAAAACTGTATCTTACTAAATTAAAATAAAACAATTCTGTAGTTTAAAGTTTTAAAATATAAAATGACATAATAAACAAGTTTAAAAATTAACTAAATGCTAGTACTATAGAACTTTGCTGTACTATAACGTACGTTCTACGTATAACTCAATCAGACCGGTAGGTTCACAATGTCCAAAACTTTATGGTCTTCCTAAAATACATAAAAACGATTGCCCTTTAAGGCCAATTTTATCAATGATAGGTTCGCCACAAAATGATTTGGCAAAGTTTTTAGTAAAAACACTTTCCGCAGTTTTAAACAAATTTTCAAATTACTCTCTTAAAGATTCTTTTTGATTTATAGAAAAATAAAACTAATTCCTCGTTCCAAGGTCAAAAGTAGCTATATGATTTCATATGATATCAAAAACTTGTTCACTAAAATTCCAATAGTGGAGGTTATTGAAATTTGCTTAAAGGTATTGTATCATTTAGATTTAAAACACCCTCAGATGCCAGAATTCGTGTGCAAAGATATGTTACACATGGTTGTTTTAGGTGTTGAGTTTAGTTTTGATGGAAAAGTGTACAAACGGATAGATGGGGTTGCAACGAATTCACCTTTTGGTCCTATCTTGGCCAATATTTTTGATGTTACTTAGAAAGTGAGTTATTTTTGAGCTGTAAAAGTTCTCTTGTGTATTTTTGATACGTAGATGACACTTTTGTCATGTTTGAAAATAAACAAGAAAGTTTCAATTTTTTTAATTACCTAAACAATCTTCACGAAAACCTTAATTTTACAAAAGAATACAACAGTTCATTAAACTTTTTAGATGTTTGTGTCCAACGATCAGTTAATTGAGAACTTTTAATTAATAACCTTTGTAAATTAAATTCAGAGGCATCATATCTTTTGTGGGCATCTTTTAGTCCAGTTAATCAGAAGTTAGGAGTTCTAACGTGTATGGTGAAGCGTTTCACCAGACTTTATTCTCCTTTCTATCTTAAAAGCGAGTTAAAAACACTTCAAAACAATTTCCTTTCCCTAGGTTATCCAGGTAACTTAGTTTCGAAAGTTATAACAAGAGCAAGAATTTCAACAGCTTTAAAAATGATTGGCCCTCAGAAGTGTCCAGTGTACTTAAAACTTCCTTACCTTGGAAGTATTTCTGAGAGGTTTTCTAAGAAAATTTCTGAAGATGTAAAACTGGTTTTCAGCTCTGTACGTTTAAGAACAATTTTGTATACTGATCGACATCTAGGTGAAATTTACAAAAGTGTTTCTCCCATCCAAGAAAAAAGTAATATCATCTATAAATTAAGTTGTCACTGTGGTAATGACTACGTGGGAAATTAACTCAAAGGTTTCATGTAAGAATCGATCAGCATGTTCCAAAAGTCTTGAAAAGCTGGTTTGATGGTCGTTCGGAAAAATCTACGAATAAATACTTCTCGGTGATTGGGCAACATTTGTTGGACAAACTTGAGTGTGCAAAAAATTATAAAAAAGAGAATTTTTAGTTTTAGTGAGAGCGGAGATTTCTTTTCAGATACATATTTTAAAAGCCTTATGCATTCAATCTTTAAGGCCCAGTTTATGTAAGCAGAAAAAGTTCGTATACCAAATTAGACTTTTTAAGTCCTTATAATAACTAATTTTAATGTAATCGGTTTCTCGTAAAAAAAATTTAAAAGCGTAGTTTAAATTTCATTTTTTATCGCTGGTTTATTTTAGTTTGATTTTAATCTAACAAGTTTTATTAGTACATCCAGGGACGTAGCTAGCTCAAAAAAGTTACGAATCTTCAAAAATTAAAACATCTTAAATGACGCGTGATAACGTCCTAGCGGGAACACAGCAACTTAAACTACCTCTAATGTTGTTGAATTTAATCTGAAAACATGCAGTAATGTTAATACATCAAAAATGGAATATTGAAGTACGAATTATAACTGTATACAAGGCAATTTATTTTGCTCCACACCCCCTATGACTCTTTATGTGTTTCCACTTAGGTAAACCCAGAAAACATTCACTTAAAATAAGTATAAGAAAATCACAATTTAACTCAAAAATATTTATATTGTTTTGAAAATCAAACATTTAACGTAGTCAATAGTAACAACAAAGTATGCAAATCTTTGTAATATAAAATTGTATGGTTTTGATTTTTGAAGCTACAGCTTCCATTAAAATCAATTTTGCAATGCAGCTTTTTGTCAAACTAAAGCTTTAATGCGCTAAATGTTACAATTTGGATGTATTTAGTTCGTTTAATTTTTACGACACTAAAATGCTAAAGAGTGCATATATGTCAAAATTATCTCTCAGGAGTGCATAACTAAGTATAAATGAATACTAAAAGCTCAGAAAGCAGAGTCTTTTCAAGCTGAAATAAAAGGAAGCTTTTTCGCACATAAGTATACGTTTCTGCAAATCTGCAGAAACGTACCAAGTTACGTCCCTGGTACATACAGTAAAGTTCTTTAGTATAAGCATTTAGTTAATTTCTATTGATTATTGTGTTATTTTATATTTTAAAACTTTAAACTGCAGTATATCTTTATTTTGTTTCAATTCAGTTTAATTTAGTAAGATACAATTTTTGACAAGACTTACTTCGAACGTACTCAAATAAGTTAAAGGAAAAAAATGAAACGTGTTTTGTTATACTCATTAAGTTACAATTATTTTTTTGCTTTTCATTATCAACTCAAGAATATCTAGTGTAAGTTTTAAAATATTACCTTATGGCTCCCCTGTGGCCTCTTTACTAGTCACGCTCCCCTTTGCAGCTCATAGCCCACTTTTGGAAATCCTGATTTATAGTAAACACTATACTAAATAAAAATTAATTATCAGTAAATGTAAATTCTGTATACAATGCATAAATTTGATAACCCTATTTAACCTATTCATACTTTAGATATTTATTTTAGTAAATAACTGTCAGAACAACTTGGAACCTTCCAAGATGTTCTTGGTATTTTATGTCATTATACTCAGTTCAGTCAAAGTTTTACTACTCTAATAAGCTAGAGTTTTATTTTACACTTATGATTTAACAATAATTAAATTTTATTAAAACTTAGAAAACATCTTTGCATTGTTAATGATATTAAAGATTTATAAAGAATTAAAATCAAAAAATTAGTTTATTTAAGTTCATTTATATCGTTTGACTGTATCCGTGAAGTATGACTTGATAACCGAAAGGTTTTTTTGTACACTAGGTCTTTTGACCAAAATTTTTGAGCTCAACCTTAGTGTTTCAATAAACAATTATATATTTATTAAAAAATAATATATATAAATATATTCAAACATAAATAAATGTTTGAAGGTGAAAAAATAAGTCTTTTCAGTCATTTAACCTAAGTTTTTTCGAGTATTAGTTTAAAGTATTTATTATTCTAAAATTTATAACATTGCATAAAACTTTGTTTTATTATACCTTTTTTTACCAGCTTAATCTAGTAAAGTTAAACTAATGTATAACAAAGTTTATAAACTATAACTTAAATTATTAATAGATTTATTGTTTATTAAACGACAAAAAAATACTCATAAAAAGTTTGGTCTAAGGACCTGGTTTACAAAAAAAATTTCGGTTATCGAGTCATACACCAGATAAGTTTAAGGTGATGCCTAGGTCCAATAAAATTATATCAAAAAAATTAAAGGTTTAAGTGTGACTAATTGAACTAGTTTTAGTAAAACTTTATACTTTTATTACGTACTTGATTTATTTCATTACGACATAGTCAAAACAAAAAAGTGAGCTTGAAATTTTATGATATTACTTATTATTTAATCAACATACAATTGACAGCTACAAATCTTGAAATTATAAGCTTTTTAACTGTTCAATCATGAGTAAAACTTTAGTTAATACTTTAAATAATATAGGTAAACTTTTTTTTTAAATAAAAAGTAAACAATTTATATGAAATCAATGTTTTAAAGAAACTCCTATGTGTTTTATGTAAACTTTTAAGTATTTACTTATCATATCAATCAGTTTTATTTCTTCTGGTAATCCAATCTACTTATTCACTGGTTAAAGATTTTAAGCTAACAATTGCATCAATCACGATTGTTTTTTTTTTACTTATATTTTATATGCTGACACACTAAATTTAAAAGCAGTAAAAAATCGAAGTTTTTAAGATAATCTGTACAATTAAAAATTATGCTAACAAAAGCAATTTCAAAACAATAAAAAGTATAACATGAATAATAAAGTACAATCAAGTTCATAAAATTGTAAATGTTTACTTTAATGTTATAAACATGCTTTATTTAACAAAATATGATTGCAAAATGCTTAACTAGTAATAAACAAACAACATTTACAAATTTTAAAACAATTATTTAGGAAATTTAAAAACTGTTTGTGAGTACTAAGCCAGACTAAAATGCATATTTCGTTAGAATTTTAATTAAGTACAAATTTTAGTTAAAAGTACTTTAAAGTTTGTAAATGATTCAAAAGGTTAATAAGCAGTAGGTTTAAAAACTCTTATAGCTGAAGTTTTTTTTTCTTAGTAGTAAAGTACATACTTGTCAAATTAACCATTGCAATAACTCGTTATTTGAATGTTAAATACGTAATCTTTTTTGATATGTGCATTAAATGTGTTTCTTATGTTTAGGAATGCTTTATTAAAAACTTTTAGATAGATTGAAAAAAAAAGTTTGTTCACTTGATTATAAGTTTATTTAGAAGTATTATCAACTAAATAGACTAAATTAAGTCCATTTTTTTAGAAGTTTTATATTATTAAGCAAAAAGTAAATTTATTAGTCACTAACATAAGTATAGGTTGTATAATTCAGAAAGATAAAAAACATTTTTTAAATTTTTGAAATTTATAACACAAAACAATCATTCTTTATAACAACATTGAAAAGTAAGTGTTAAAAAGTTTGCTATTTGCCTATAGTGTCTTGTTTTTCTTAATTGTTTTTTCGTTTAATTTTACTGATTAACCCAGATAAATAGTAAAAATAATACTAACTACGTTTTTCATCAAAAGCATCTACTTAATCAACAAATTCTTAAAAAACCTTAAAATAATTTAATACTTTCTTTCAAACAATATAAATAAGACTCAATTTTTCTGAACAAAATATATTTCATGCTTCTTTCGTCAGTTGTATACTAAGCAATAAAAATAAAACTTCAAATCTAACTTTTATAGTGGAAATGCAATCAACGTAATTAATAGTAATAAGCAAAGAGTAATTAACAATACATAAGTACTCCTAATTACAATGCAACTAAAAAATAATAAAACAGAGCAACAACTTATAAAACAATGTAAGAAAACAACGAAACAGTATAATCAAAATCTTTATGTTTACACAACTTAGGTTTTCTTAACAAAATACAAATAGCCTCAAGTTTGTTAAGTAATGTTTAATTATCTAAAGAAGAATTATGACATGCATGTTGTTAAGCTGTGTAATAAGCTTATAATGACTCAGTGCAAAATTACCAAGAAAAGTTTATGTATAGAAATGTTGAATCAATGTAGCCTTAAGTTTGTATTACTTAAGTGGATCTTATTTAGAATAAGAAGTTCGAAATTAAAAATGTCTAGTAAAGTTGAAAATTTGTTTTTGAAATGTGAAATTGTGAAAATAGAGAAAATTTTGAAGCATTTAAACTCTGTAACTGAACTTATGACAAATAACCTGAAAAATAAAATTAAATCTGAGGACTTTAAAAGTTTTTTGGCATATATAAATTCTGTTACAACTAAAAACAAGAATAAGTTAAGCATACAAAACCAAAACAAACTACAAAAACTGATAGCTTCAAAATATGGAAAACTTGCCAAATGTAGCGTATTTAATTTATCTAAAAGAGAATTATCTAAAGAAGAAAGTTTTGCCTTGAGTTTAGGCCTTAATTTTTCCATGCCGACAAAACAACTTGACAAAGAATCAGTTTTCTTGGGTTTTAAAAAGTTCTACAAACAGCTCAGTAAACTAAAACCTATATCAAATTCAGAAGAAATAGCAACGAAGGTTAACCTTAGTGCCTTAGCACATAATTATTGCAAACTTAAGCCAGATAAAAGTGAGTTATTAAATATATCTGAGATAAGAAATGTAATTAAAAACTTGAAAAAGGATGATTCTGTGATAATTTCTAAACCTGACAAAGGTAATGGTTGTGTTGTTTTGGATAAAACAGATTTTATAAATAAAATGCATGAGATTATTGAGGACACAACCAAATTTACACTTCTTGGTCCAGCAGAAAAGTTTGATAATATTAACAAAGTTGAAAATGAAATTGTTAAAATTCTTAAAAATCTACTTTTTACCAAAGAAATTAATGAAGACATTTTTAATTTGATCAAACCTGTTGGTTGCATTACTCCAAGATTGTATGGCTCACCAAAGATACATAAGAAAGATGTTCCTTTAAGACCAATCCTATCCATGGTGAACTCTGCTCAACATAAATTGGCAAAATTTCTTAATGACCAACTTTATCCGGTATTGGAACATTTCTCTTCTTATATGTTAAAAGACTCATTTTCTTTTGCTGATGAAATAAAAAAGATTAATTCAAATAATACATTTATGGCATCCTTTGATGTCAAAAGTTTATTCACAAATGTACCGCTAAATACTGGATATTTGTGTTGACACTATGTATAGACTTGAGACACCCAGTTTAAGCAAAAACAATTTTTGTAAACTTTTAAAGTTATCCACTAGTGGTGTACAATTTACATTTACTAAATAATTTCTTTTCGGTACTAACTTTATATAAAAATTTGAGACAACAATTCATTTAATAATTAATTTCTAGTACTTAAGCTTTATACTTTAAATTTTGTTAAACAACTTTATATTAGCATCGCCTAGTACATGTAATTTTATTTACCTATTATGACGCATAATCTTACAATTTTATTAATTTTACTATTTTAGAAAAATCTATTTAGTTATCTACAAAAACTATTGAAAAGGGTAGATTGAAAAAAAAAAATTTTAGTTAACAAAAATAAAATATACTGCAAAATGAATTGTTGTCTCAAATTTTTATATAATTTACATTTAATTCACAAATGTATTCCCAACATGATGGAATAGCCATGGGCTCCCCATTAGGGCCAACTTTGTCAAATATATTTATGGGCTTTATAGAAAAAAAGGTGATCTCTAAGTACAAAGTACATTACTATAGATATGTCGACGATTGTTTTATACTAGGAAAAGATGAGGAAGAGATAGATGAACTTTTTAATGTGCTGAACAAAACACATTCTTCAATGAAATTTACTTCAGAAAAAGAAAATAATGATGAATTTGCTTTTCTTGACGTTTTAGTTAAACGACACAAGAACCAATTTTTGACATCCGTTTATAGAAAGAAAACTTTAACTGGTAACTACTTAAACTTTCATTCATTCTGTAGCATGAAGAAAAAGACAAATCTAATAAGAACGCTTTGCCATCGAGCACATAAGATCTGTTCAAGAGAATTATTTGATGACGAAATAAAACAGATAAAATTGATATTAAATAAAAATGGCTGCCCACAAGAACGTGTTAATAAAATTATAAATTTACATCTTAATAGTTTGAACAAAATAAAGCCAGCAGGGCCGGAGAAATGCTTAATTCCTTTAGTATTGCCTTATGTCAATAAGAACTCAAGAGTTTTAGAAAGAGAGTATTGTCAATTAGTAAGAAGGACTTATCATTCGGCAAAGCCGATTGTTATTTTCGTATCCAAACCAATTTTCAGACCTGGAGGAAAAGATCCGATAGCAGAATTTAAACAAAGTATGGTAGATTACCAGTTTAACTGCTTCTGTGAAGCTAGTTATGTCGGGATGACCTCAAGACAATTTGGCAAAAGAATAAAGGAACATATTCCAAAAATTATCGATGAATTTTGTAAGAGTAACAAGAAAACTAAATCTAGTTGAGTATTAAATGCTTCAAAAAGATCTGCTATTGCTGAACACTTAGTAAATAACCTTGATAGTGCTAGTAATTATAATTTAAAAAGATTTAAAATTGTTTTAACATTTCGGATTTAATTAAACTAGAGGCTATTTGTATTTTGTTAAGAAAACCTAAGTTGTGTAAACGTAAAGATTTTGATTATATTGTTTTGTTGTTTTCTTAAATTGTTTTATAAGTTGTTGCTCTCTTTTATTTTTTTTTAGATGCATTGTAATTAGAAGTACTTATGTATTGTTAATTACTCTTTGCTTATTATTATTAATTACGTTGATTGCATTTCCACTATATAAGTTAGATTTGAAATTTTATTTTTATTGCTTAGTATACAACTGACAAAAGAAGCATGAAATATATTTTGTTCTGAAAAATTGAGTCTTATTTATTTTGTTTAAAAGAATTTATTTTAGTGTCAAGCAGGGGCGTGTCTAGACTTTTTTCAAAGGGGGTTCACAATTTTTTTTAGTTCTTAATTTCCCGCTTAAGTACGCATTTCTTAGGTATGCACTGCCAGTTAAGTACGCAATATTTAGCCAAAAAAGTGTTTGTTTATAATGCTTTTTTCTGCTTAGAAATAAGAAAAAACATATAAGTAGTAATGGGAAAATATTATATGTTTTTATTTATCATACTGTACTAAATTTAGATAAATTAAAACTAAAAGAACCGGAAAAATTATATTTATAATGAACATTTTTTTTTAAGTAATTTAAACTATAAATATTTAAACTTTACTTAAAAAATGGTTAATTACCTAGGATGATGTCGCACCAATATCAAGCTGAATTTATATTAAATTCAGTGTTGTTTTTTACCATAATTATAGGCTTAAAACTTATACTTTATAAATACATAAACAAAACTTATTTATTTAAAACCAATAAAACTTAAATATTTAGCTCCTTTTTATTTTGAAACAAAGCAAATGATACATAACTTATATACATTACTATACTGTAAAATAAAATCAATTAAGTATTTTAGTTTAAAACAAATGAATTTAATTCTAACTGTGTATTTATATAGCTTGTTTAAAACTAAGTATAATTTTAGATCAAAAATACATGCCTACAAGCCTAAAATCATGGTTCATAAAGATATTAAACACAATATAATTTCAGCTTGATATTGGTGCGACATCATCCTAGGTAATTACCAAAAATTGTTTAGACTTTTACAACTAAATTAAAAAATCTTTAAATTATAATTAAATGTTAGCCTGATGGTGAAGGAATTCTAATAATGATTTTGAAATCTTTCTGAGTTAAAAATTTCTAAAAATCAAGAACAAAATTGTGGCTAACACATATACAAAAATAAAACAACTTAAATAAAAAAATATTAAAATAGCAATAAATGATAAAAGAATAAATTGGCAGGTCTAAAGATAATTTTGAAAACTATATAAATTAAACTTTTCACGGTTTAAACCCAGTTGGTTGACACATAAACAAAAAATATAAATTTTAAAGTACAAAAACTTCACACAACATTATTACATACAACCAAATAAGTAAAATAAAATTTTAGTGATTATATTGGACATTTTTTAAGTAAAATTGTACTTACTAGCTTAAAAACAATACTGTATTTAAAGTTATTTACACTAATTAACAATTTTTAGTGGGAACTAAGAGCATCATAGTAAAAAGTTTCCTAGATAGAAAATGATACTTTATAACTTTTACCTATTATGACGTCACAATTGAAATTTTATTTAAAATCTATTTCAGCTGGGCATAAAAGAGCATTTTTTGTTAAGGAAACTTTTTTATCTTTCAGTGTTATAAATTCAACATTCATTATTCAAAGTTTATCAAATAAGCAAAACAAAGTCAATAAACAACGTTTTTAATGATATTCTAAGAATTTTTTTTTCTTTTTTCATGGGGTTCACAGGAAACAGGAAACCAGTCAAAACACGCCCCTGGTGTCAAGTAATGTTTAATTAAACTAATACTTGCTAATTTTTTTGTAAGTTCACGCTACTACTCTTTTTCCACGGAACAGATCAGATTGTACAAGCAAAACTAGTGCAAAAAAACATCATGTGGGTTTCAAACGTTTTTTATTATTTAAGTAGTACAAATAATATTGAAATACCTATAAAAGGCTAATAATAACTATAGTTTTAAATATAGTTTATTGAAGGTTTTTATAGATTAAGCATAACTTAGTTTTCATTAAAAAAAAATCATCTAGTTCAATTAGTAATAAGAACGTTACAAATATTAGCATTGTTATATATGACTATAATTTATAAGAATAAGATGTTAAAATCAAAAAGTGTATCTTTATAAACTTATTATACTCACAAATGAAATTATTTTATTATGTACATCATATAGAACTAAAGATAATAATTCGTTTATATAGAAACTGAAGGAAAGTATACCTAAAAAGTCAGTCTGATTTGCATATTTGATGAGTCATCAAAATTTTTAAAGCTTTTTTTTTATTTTTACCCTTATCCCTAACCCGCCTTACCAAAACCTATCAAAATATCAAAAGAAAGATGAAGTATAAAAAATTAAAACTAAAATAAGTTAAAAAAACTTTTATTTTGCTCACCCATCAAATATGAAAATCTGACTGACCTTTAAATAAACTAGCCGAAGCTGAGCATTATTTGTAATATGTGACATGGTAGAAACTTAAACCTTTTATTAAGAAAATAATTTTTTTATTTACCTTAGTTATATTAGCATAGAAAGTGCCTCTGATGTTAATGGTAATTTAAAATACGTACTATATTCAGTATATTACCAGTTTTTTATACAAAAAACTAGAGAAACTCAAACAGTTTATTTGAAAAACGAATAAACCTCATTTTTTTTCAATATTTTTAAGGAACTACTATGAAAATTAACAAGCAGCATAAAGTTGTTGTTAGAAGCTAAGAAAAGTTTTATTTTTAGAAAAAAGCATACAGGTTAAGCATAAAAAAAGCATACATTTTATCTAGAAATATTATCAAAAATTGTTAAAAAGAATAATTTCTAATAGGTACTCATGAGCAAAAACGAACAACAAAGTGTTCTTTAATCAGTGTATTCAGTAAAAATTCTAATTTTTTATCAATGTTTAAAATTAAAATTATTTTACTTAATTACAAGAATTTTTAAACTTATGAATTCAAAAGAAAAACTAAGTATGATAAAACTTTTAAATCAAAAAACCATGTTTTGCAATTATAAAATCTCAAAATTGACTTTGATAAAAAAGTTCATGTTATGTTTTGCTGGAAACTTTGTTAATTAAAAAAGTTGAACATACAAGTAACTTTTCTAGTTAAAACAAACTTAGTATGTCAAATATATTTTGATTACTTAATTTTTTGCAAAAGAAAGGAAAAAAAATATATAGACCATTAGCTTTAGTCTGAAAAAAAAATTAAACCAATCTTAATGATTTTTTTTAATCTACGAAGTTTTATACATTTTAGTATAAGTAATAGAAACCTGGGTGAAATATCAACAACAAAACAAAAAAATTTATACTCGTTAATTAGAAAATTGTCAGAAAATAAAATTTTAGCATTTACGAAATAATCATATTTTCAAGTTTACAATTTTCAAGTTGATAACTTTTTTCTGTTTAACCTCAATTATCATAATGTTAAAGCATTTTATATTTTTCAGAAACTAATAAAAATAACTATGACTTAAAAAGTCATTAACGTTATAGTATTTTCCTAGTTAAACTAAATAGTTGATACATAGATTTAAGAAAAAAACCTTTTAAGCTAAAAATATTAATTATACAAACATGATTTTTTGTAGTTCAATAAAAATAAAATGTTAAACTTCATCATTATTTAAGATCTTAATAAAAAGTACCAATACTTTTAACTAAAAAACGAAATAAACAATAAAAAAATTTGCCTTACAAAATAGTTATTAGGAAATAAGATATATACACAACTTTATAGTATTTGAAAACTCTTTAACAAATCCGTAATTTTTCCAGTTTAAAACCTCAAAGCACTAATTTAATTTAGTTTTAAATGAAACGACTAATCCAAATTATTCTTCAATGATAGTTTCTAAAATATCAACTTAATTATAATTTCTGCTTTTGAATTTAAAAAACTTACTATAAACTTTCTTCAATAGTTCACCCTACGTATATCCAAAGCGAGGTAGCTTAAAATTTCCTAATTATTTTATCAATTTCTAAGTACTAATAAAAATAATAACGCTTAAATAATAGTCTAGTATAAAAGAAAATTTTCCTAAAAAATAAACATCCAGCACTCAATAGTTTGTCAACTTTAAAGTATGATATTTAAATATAGTTGGATGATTTTTACACCTGTCAATTATCTTTTCCAACACTTCAGGGTACTTATCTTGCTTTAGCATGCACAGAGCACAAAGAAACCCTTTTCTGGGAATAGGCTGCCCAGAAATACATAGAAGGTTGTTTATAACGTGGAAACATCTGCCGCAAAACGTACATGAAACTGAAACATCTTCTTTCTCTCCTAATTCACCTACTTGAAATTTCTTATCACACAATGAACAATACTCAGTTTTCTTATCTGTTGAAAGCACAAACTATTTATTAGCTTTTTAAGTATGTTTATAATATAACACATCAGAAGAAGAAGAAAAGTAACTTAAAACATTTAGAGTATTAATTTTAGGTCATCAAGTTTAAAACATTATCTTAGGTACTATTTTAGTTGAAGTCTATTTAAAAATCAATGAACAAATAACTTATTACTATTGTAATTTCCTCTAATAGTAAACATACAACTTAAAGTGTATAACTTTCCGAAATAGAAATATCTTAAAAACTTATCTATATAACTTATTTTAAAATTTTATTTCTAATGGTATCAATTTGTTAGTTCCTGGTAAGATAAATAATTCAAATACAGAAATAAATTTCCTTTAGCTAATGAAGTCAACTTAAAGTAAAAAGAAAGTTGTAAAAAAATTAAAATTTATTTTAAGTTGTAATATATTGAAATAGTCTTTAGTATTTTCTGTTACAAAGTAAATCAATCACAGGTCTATTATAAAACAAGGTTTTTTTCCTATTGCGATCATCATTTATAATACTTTTTATTCATATAAAATAAGTTCTGTTTCAATTATATTAGCTAATTCTATTTTAACAAGATGTATGCTTGTGATCTCAAAAGGTAGAAACCTTATACAGGGTTGCCACAGATCAAGCTAAGAAAATTTTCTTGCCTTCTTCCTGACTTTTTACTAAAATGTTCTTGACTTTTCCAACTCAAGCTCTTAATTAAAACTTATTCAAAAGTACATAATCAAACACTTGAAACTGTATAAATTTTCAATCTTATTTTAATACAAGTTAAAAAAAGTTTTTTTTTTGCTGAATTCAATCATCTAACTTCCATTACATCACTTTAACCATCTGTGTATGATTGATACATTTTCAATAAACAGCTCTATCAACAAAAGACTTGTATTTTCTAACTTATAAACACACCTTGTCTGAAAAAAGAAACAATATTTTAGCATTGCAAATTAGTAACTTTGTAAATTTCTAGGAAAGTAATGCAATTTTAGTCTGACTTGAAAAGATTCTTAATTATTTTTTTACCATTGAAAGGCTTTGGGAAATAAGGAACTTTGTAAATTTGAACTGACAAAATCTGATTTTTTTTCGAATTTTTTCAAGTATCCTGATTTTTTTCTTTTTTTTTTTATAGTTTTTTCCTGACTTTTCTGACCTTGTGGCAGCTCTGCTTATATTGTAATAAACTTCTGATTCATTTAGTTTGTTACTACTTGACAAAAGATCAGGTTGAGAAATATTATTGTTTTTTTTTTTAGAATTTAAAAAAAAACTATTTACGACATTATAAAGTTCAATTTATTAGAGTTTTTAGTATCCACTGTTATTTCGATCAACAATTTGAAAAAGCTTTCAAGAAAAGAATATTTTTAAAAACTTTTAAAATAATAAACATGATGAAGTTATATGGTTTTTTAAACAAGACAAAGTACATTTAGAAAAACAAAAACTTTTAACATTTTTTTATATATAATTTGCAACTAAGTATGTTAAGGTTATTCATCTTATATTTGTTTTATTACACAAACGTTTTCAAAACTATACTAGTTTTATTCTCAAATGATTTTTTTTTCTAATTCATTTAACATTTACCACTTGAGAATGAAACTAGCATAGTTTTGAAAAGTTTGTGTGACAAAATATAAAATAAAATGAGCAACCTTTACATATTTAGCTGCAAATGGTGTATAAAAATGTTTAAAAATTTTCCTGTAATACTAATAGTTTTAACATTTATGATTAAATATATCACCTGCACAATTGTTTATTTTTTTAGCGATTTCGAATCTTACATTATTCGGTTGATAATAAGTCAAATCATCTGGGATAGGATTAAAGCTTAAACGGCTAGGCACTTCAGGATACTTTAAAATTATTTCTTCGCCAAACTATAAATTAAAATTTATTATTTTATTGAGTACATTAGTTATATACAAGTTTTATCTTTACTTACTTTCATTGCAAACACGCCACAATTATCATTATCTTTCTGTATACTATGAGTAATAGCTTTAGCTTGAAATTTTGTGTTTACCCATTTTTGGCTCTTAATTTTATGTCCATCATTTCTGTTACGATTATTTATGAAACTTTTAAACTTTGGTATCATTTCTTTTCCTTTTCTAACTTCTGTTAGCTTACTTTCTTTAGAATCAATGTAATAAAATGCTTTAGAAGTTCTGTCTATGAATATTAAAGCCCAATGATTGTCATCAACGTTTATGTAAATAAGTAGAGATTCATAATTGTCCAGATTAGAAAAATCTTCAGACCCATACATATTTGCTGCTTTATTCTTTAAAAAATTTTCCTGGCTTGTTACTAATAGCTTATCCGCTTTGTGTTTTATTTGCCTTAGTATGATCTTGAAGTAAAACAAGATAACCTGAAAATAAAAATTTTAAAATTATAAACAAAAGAAAGTTTAATTTAAGTATTATTGATATAAATTACAGAAAACTATTGTTAATTTATTTGTAAAAATTAATTAAATTTTAAGTTTAAATCTGAATTTAGAAAAATTATCAAGTTTAGTTTCATTAAATATGAATACAGTAGACTACCGCTTAAGTACGCACTTTTTTTGGTACGCATCACGCCTTAAGTACGCACTTATCAAGAAAGGTAGAATGGCCAACCTGCTGAGTTAGCCTAAGACTTTCACAAATTTTAAATTAGGGTGAGTAATCCTGAGTAGTCTAAGTGGCCAATTGTGACAGTCCTGTTGCTAAATGTTAATAAACAAAATACTTATATAGTGGCTGAAGAAAACTGAAAAAAATAATGTTATTTTAGCTGTAATGCTATTAAATTAATAAATCTAGATGACAAAGCTAAAAAACCTACAAATACAACATAGTTAAGTCATAACTTAATTTAAATGTACAAACATTGATGTTTTCAAAATGTTTGGTAAACACAATGTAGTTTGGTACTTTACTTTTAACAAAACAAAATATGGCTTAATATTCTTTTTTATACCATTGACTGACATTGACTTTCTATATTAATAGTATGTATTAATTATGTAGAAACTTTTTATAGACAAAATAATGTTTTTTAAATCTAATAAAAAGTTTTGCAGATTAGATTTATGTATTAAATGTTATTTAAAATAAAAAGACTTGTTTATTTGGCTTAATTATTTGGTGGCTAGTTTTAAGAAAGAAAACAAACAACTAAAGTTTATATTATACTATGTCTTTAAAAAGTACGCACTACCCGTGCTAAGTACGCACTTTTTGGTCGGGTTCAATTTGCGTACTTAAGCGGTAGTGTACTGTACTAACTTTTTGTTAATTGAAATATACAGGGTTGCCACACTCTTTTTCAAAAGTTTTTCCATCCAAATTTCTTCCAGGTTTTTAAAAGTATATATTTTTGTGTCTATTAGTTAAAAGTTAGGTTTAAGGTAAGAAACTGTATTAAATAGTATAAAAACATTGAAAAGATACTGAAAAGCTACTTTAAATATGTTATCTAATAAAAACCTGGAACTTTAACAACTTTCACATGTTCAGTAAAAAAATTTCGATTTGACTCAAAAAATCTGTCATATAAATAAAAAACATTGAAAAGATACTGTAAAGCTACTTTAAATATGTTTTTTATTAAAAAATTTTTTTTAATTAGCTTTACAGTATTTTAAAGCTTTCATATATAAGCCAATTTTATTTTTTGTAAAAGAATGTTGGATCCCACCCCCCTCATATGCCCTTAAGTTTGAATAAAGAATTTTTGTTAAATCAAACTTTTTTTTTTACATTAAATAGTCATCTAATGATAAAAATACAAAAATACTACTTCTTGTACTATGTTACTTTTATATTATTTAATTTATAAAATAATTAAAAATTAAAAAACATCCTTAGATACATACAGAATTTTGAATCCATGCAGTATTGGAAAGACTAGTAAAATCGTTGTGAAATAGAACCGTTGAGTCAATTTTAGATACAATACTTGCTGATGGCTTAGTGTAAAGCAAGTTCCAAGTTTGTAAATCATTGTCTTCCTGTAGCTGAAAACATATATTTTATAACTTATAAATACTTAAGTTTAAGCATCAGTTTATAAATTTAAGTATACTTAAAATAAAGTTATCACACTAATATGTTTTTAGTTATTTAATATATATATATATATAAAGCGTTTAGCTTTATGAAACATATGTATTAGCAGTTTAAAATCGTATTTCTCTAATAAACTATTTAAAAGCCCTCCAAGAAGGCTCTGTTGAAGGTGTTCAAGTTTGAATAACCACCTTATTCTATATATATTTTTTTTTTAAATTTAATTATTTATTTGATTATATAGAAAACAACAGTTTATACGACTGTTTCGCTTAGTAGATATATTACCTCATATACTCATCATTAAAGCTAAAGTTTAATAAGATTGTTTAACACAAATTTAGAACTAGAAAATTTTATAAGTATCATGAAGTAGTAATAATGAAGGTTTTTGTACAGCAAGTTAAATTTGAAAAAATACGCTGATCTTGTTAGTTTAAGAATTTATGCGTCCTTAAAAGTTTCGAAAGGTTGTATTAGAAAAATATTTTAAACTGTTCGTGTTCGCAGCTTAGTTTTACTTTGACTAATTATTTAGTTAGTTTTAATTTTGCTAAAAAATTATTTTTGGTAATGACTACATACATATATTTTGTCTTTCGCTTTTCTTGTTTAGTGTTATGTTCTTAGCTGGTTTATTAATTTCTATTTTTTCTAAGTTGCAAAGTTTGCAGCCGAATTTAGTATTGAATTTAGATTTTGTCCTGTTTAGTATTTCCCATTTAATTTTGTAGTCTGTATTGTTATCTTTTAAATTCCAAATGTAGTTTGCCAGTTTTGTTGTATATATTTTGTTAATGTTGTTGAATGAAGATTTGTGATTGCTATATCTTTGTTTGAAAGTATTTACTGTAGATCATCCTAAGTACTGTTTGGTTGTTTGATTGGTTGTTATTGTTGCTCTGTATATTATGTTTGAAACTAGGCATTGGTTGTTTAATGGGCAAGGTTCTTTGCGTAAGTACTTAGGATCTACAGTGAATACTTCCAAACAAAGATATAGCAACCGCAAATCTTCGTTCAACAACATTAACAAAATACATACAACAGAACTGGCAAGCTACACTTGGAATTTAATAGATAACAGACTAAAAAATTAAATGGGAAACACTTAACAGGACAAAATCTAAACTCAATACTAAACTCGGCTGCAAACTTTGCAACTTAGAAAGTTAAAACTAAGCTGCGAGCAAGAAATGTTTAAAACATTTTTCTTATAAAATTTAAAATATTTTTCTAATAAAACCTTTCCAAACTTTTCAAAATGCATAAATTCTTAAACTAACAAGATCAGCGTATTTTTTCAAACTTAACTTGTTGTACAAAAACCTTCATTATTACTACATCATAATAATTAAAAAAAATTAAAATTCTAAATTTATGTTAAACAATGTTAATAAACTTTAACTTAACTGACGAGTATATGAGGTAATATATCTCATATACGAAACTGTCGTATAAACCTATTGTTTTTTATATAATCAATTAGATATTTAACTCCAATTCAAATTTTCGAGCGCTATCGACCAAACCTTTTTTAAAAACTATTAATATATATATATATATATGACACAAAAAGAATAAAGGGGTTTATCAAAGATCATTGATATCAGTAATACAGTGGTCTAACACAAAAAAAAAACAATTGCTAGATTATAGTCTAAATTATTTTAAATACAAATTTCAAAGCTAAAACATTAAAAACAATCAAACTTCTATTATTAAAAAAAAACTTTTTTAACATAAATATTTTTATTACCACATTGCTTAACATCAAAACACCTTTGATGTATGATGCAAAGAAATAAAATAAAATAAATTAAAACTAAAAATAACAGAATTTATGGTTTTATATGCAAATGCTATAGTATGACAACGAAAATTAAATTTTTGCACAACTTAGTTTGATTTAAAAAAAGAATTAATGTATGAAAATATTAGTAAAATATTAACAGTATTACCATCAACCTAATGATTTTTTTACAAATTATTGATCATAAAAGGTCAAAACAACTAACAAGTAAGGCATGCTGTGGTGAGCATCTATTTGACCTTCTTTGCCTTTTCTTTGGTTGAACAAAACTTGGTGAACGGTTCTCATGTGTTTTACTATTGTCTAAAGTTAATTTTTTTAAAGTTTCATTAACAGAATTGCGATTTGTAACTTTAACATTTTCTTCCTTAAGTTCATTGGATAAAAAGCTTTTATTTGACAAACTTTTACTTTCATATTTGAGATCTTTGTGTTTTGTAGATGTTTCAACTTTCTTAACATTCGTAGACTGAGTTATAGTTTTTGATGACTTAACTTTATTTTGATCGCTACAAATATCTCCATTTTTATCTTTGGAATTATCTTTAATTGTTTGTGACTTTGTTTTGTACATTCGGTACATTCCTGCATGGTCATCTTCTATGTTTTTTGTATGATTAAAACCAATTTGGGTTTCAATACCAACCTTCTGGTAAGGTGAGTAAGAACTTGTTATAGGACTATTTTTGTCTATTAGCTTCATTGAATCAAAAGCGTCTTCTTTTTTCAAATGAATACAACTTCCACTGGTTCTTACTTTAAAAGTTAACTCATTGTCACAAGCACTCTCTAAATTATGCTTACAACATAAGGAAAATTTCAAATTGCATGTTGGAAATAAACACTGAGCTAAAATTATAATAGAACTTGTTGAATCACTATTGAGTTCAAACTTTTTGCAGCTGGTGAATTTTATTTTACAGTATCGATTACATACACTAAACTTTGTCCTAACAGCATATCCCCAATTATTACCATCTTGAAAGATGTTTTTAGATATGTGTATTTCTGAACTTCTACTCAATCTTGGTTCATAATACTTGTCAGGCCAATTTTTAAAACAATAATTTCCTAAAATGTCTTTGTTATGTTCAAAAAGTTTAAGTATTTTTTTTATTTCTTCTTCTGGTAGTTTATTGCCTTTTTTTTCTGCTATTAGATTATATAAGCACTGTGGGGAAATAAGACAACCAAACTCCTGGTCAGTAACTGACCTAAATAACTCTACCAAATCAGATTCTGAGTACTTTATTTCTCTTTGATGTTCACAGATTACTGGCATTACCTTATTTTACATACATAAACTGCAAAAGTGTAAGCATTATATTTTACAATTCTTTTAAAAACAATAAGAATATTGAAAAGTATAAAATCTAACTTAAATATAATAACAAAATTGAAAAAGACTGCTTTAATTTAAATGTAAGCTAGATACTATGCTAAAACATTTTAAATCATGATTTGAAAATTTTAAGTTTAAACATAAAATTTCAACAAAGAAATTTCGTAACTTATAAATATTCACTAAAATAGTTTATAAATTGTAAGTAAAATATTTTTTATTTGTTTTACCTAGTTACTTTAAGTCCTCCTAAATTATGCATTAAATAACAAATTCAAAGCTATACTTTTTATTGTAAGTACTTAAAGGCATAGGGGGCATCACCTTGATTTTTACAAGCTGATCTTATTTTATAGAGTTTTATCTGAGCTATCAGACATTTTTAACTGCTTGAAAAAATTCAAAGTAATTTTTAAGATATAAGCAATCAAAGTCGGTAACCTCAATAGCTTCCTAATGGAAAGCGGAAACCAAAAACACGAAACAAAAAAACTATTTTATTAAAAACCTTAATTTTCCTTCATATTTTAACCAATCTTCTTCAAATTTTCACAGAGAGTCTACTATTAAATTTTAAAAAAGATTTAATGCAGGAACTTTTTAATTAAAAATGAAGGTTTTGTTAAAAAAAACTACCTTTTTTTTTTTGTTTTTTCATAATCTAAAACTTTTATTTATTTTATATTTTTGAAATTGCAACTGTAAAAGTATTCCTGAAAGTTTGAGGTCTCTAGCTCAAAAATAAAAGAGAACATAGATTTTTAGTGATTTTTAAAATTTCCGAGCAAACTGACTCCAAAAAAATTTCGGTCAATACGCTTTCATCAAAATTATTTATAAAAATTACAATATTTTAAAAGTTGAATAATATTTTTTAATTCTATTTAAAATGGCGTGGAGTTTGTACTTTAAGCTTTCATATAAGAGCCAATGATATTTAAAAAAAAAATTGACTCCTATATGCCCTTAATTTGATTTAGATTATGTTTAAAAGAGTTTAGTTAACATTAATAAGCCTTTAGTTGTCCTGTATTTTAATTTAACTAAACAAAACAATAAAACTATCAGTAAGCATTATAGTTTTAACAAATCAAAAATAATGAGATGGTATTAAGCTGTATTTTTTTTTGTATGTAAAAATTTAATTAATAACTTTTTCGAAATTAATTTTTTTTTATAGTAATGAAAATATCAATTTTTGTAGTAGTATAATCATAATAAAAAGAATTGCTTAAATAAGGTATCTCTAACCTGTGGCCATTTTAGAATTTAAAATTACCCTTCATTTACTATTTAAATCTAAAAATGCACAATCTAAAACACTATCTTTTAAATATTGGAAGCATTTTTAAATTTAGAAATTATGTTTTATAATATTAAAATTGCTCATTTTGATTTTTTGGTAAATAATTTAATTGATTTTATATAAACTTTACTTTGAACATATTTTTAGCATGAATACTTACCCAAAAATGTTTCTCTTGTTTTACAAATATTAATTTGTTAAATATATATTTTTTCAACACAGGATTTTTATTACAAAATATCAAGTAATTATAAATTTAAAACCTTAATTAGAAAAATATGTGGTGCCAATGATAATCTGCAGTTTTCATGTTAACATTTACATTATTGGATTTTAAAAATGCTTACAGTTTATATTAACATTAAAAATGCATAATTAAACCAGTGTTATGTTTTTTATTTCTTAGTTTTCATTAATGCTTACAAATTGTAACATATCGATAATTTTATTCATTTTATTTTGTTCTTTGGTCTGTTTTCAATTTAATGAATTCAAAGAAGGTTCATTGGCCAATGTAAATATGTATATTTGAATTATAGCATGGTAAAAAATAAGTTAGACATTCTTGGCCCAGAATTATACTGTCTATTCATTTTATGTAAACCTTTTATAACTTGGAAACATATACAGGGTTCCCACCAGGGGTGTCATGTGGGGTGTTGCACTGCTGCAATTGAACCACCTTAAAATTTTGTAAGAAAAAATTAAGTATCTATTACGTTTTAGTTATTTTTAAAGAAGAAAATCTCTTATAAAACTCAAATTAAGACAACGACCATTTGTTCAATACACTGCCTGCAAACTCTTAGCTGACTGCGGCAAATAAACTCAAAAAAGCAAGATTTCTTCAATAATTACCGCAAAATCAATATCTTGGGGTAAGCTAAGTTGAGAATTCCCTAAAACAGTACAGGTTTAAGTATTATTCCACAAGCGATTGTAAACAAAAAATGAAAACAAAGCTAAGCAGAGCAGATACAACTCAAGCAGAAGCAACTCAAGAAGAGGCAACTCGAGCAGAGACAACTTGAGCAGGGACAACTCGAGCAGAGGCAACTCCAGCAGGGACAACTAGAGTAGGGGCAATTAAAGCACCAACAACTCGGATTTTTTTTTATCGCACCACCTGAGAAACATAATTCAAAAAAAAATTATAGGGAAATCCATAAAATATAGCAAACTTATAGGGGAATAATCAAAAAATAAAAACAAGGAATTTTAAATGTTACAAACATATTTTTAAGGTACATAAAGTAAAATACGTCATTAACATTATAAGCACAGTTTTAATAAGAATTTTACTAAAGTTAGAGGGATTTTGAGTTCTAATTTTAGTTAAATATGCAAACTTCAGATAAAATGTTTTTAATATAAAAAGGGAAATTTTATCCACTAGGTTGAGCAAAAGATTCACAGTTTTTGTACTGGTATTGCAAAGGTTTTGATTTAAAAAATAATTATTTTTTTTATGTGCTTTATCACCACATGGTTTTGCTCTATTGGCTTTCAAATTTCGATCACTAAGCAAAAAACATAATTTCTAGGGATTTTCACATATTTTTCAATTTTTTCTTAGGATTTATAGGGATTTTTCAGAATATTGCAAATTTTAGGAATTAATAGGGAATTATAGGGAAGTGGGAACCCTGCATAAAGCCACAAAATCAGTAAATAATGCAGATTTAGAGTCAACATATTGATCTTTTAAATTAAGTTGTACTTTTAGTTTAAAACAGAATTATTTACTTTACAATATTAGTTTAACCTTACATAACACAAAGTATTTTTAATTGAATTATTTTTATGTAATTTAGCTCTAGTAAATATAATGATATGTGTTAATACATATGTAACTTTAATTAAACTGATAGTTTTTAATATTCTTTAATATCTGCTAAACTGTAAAATATCTTAATTGTTAAAATATTTCAACAAAACTGAATCTAAAATACATAACAATTATAATACAACAGGTTTTTCAACAAACACTTTTTTAAACTTACAAAAAAATTGATGCAAACCAAAAGATTATGAGATTTTTTTATTACAAAGTTTAAGAGAGGTTCTTATAAAAAAGTCTAAAGTATAAAGTATCAGTATTTATTTTCAAAAATCAACTATCAAAAATTTTATAAATCAACTATTGAGATAAAGGCATATATGAGAAAACAAATATATTTTAGATTAGATATAAAACAAATAATAGGTGTTTCTTTTTTAATAAAACTTAATTTATTCTAATGAAAAATAATTGTGAATCAAAAGATTTGAATATTAGTAATGGACTAACTGTAAAAACTTTAAGATTGGTTTATATAAAAGGTTAAGATAGATTTATAGTAAAATTGTCTTTTAAGCTTTATTTGTTTCAACTTTCTATTAGTAAGCTATTGAGTTTACCAACTTTGATTGCTTATATCTCTAAAGTTACTTTGAATTTTTTTTTGATTAAAAAGGTTTGATAGATAAGATAACTTTTACAAAACAAGATCAACTTGTAAAAACCAAGGTTGGCACCCTTTACCCTTAATTAGATAACAAAATCATCTGGAATTAAAAAATTTGGAGTAATTAAATGTCTTTAAAATAAAACTGTCAATAATTTTAATATATTTCCAATGATTTCAAAATTGAAACTGAAAAACAGAAATTCAAAATTTTAAATTAGTTTAAATAGTTTAAGAGCTCAAAAATAAAAGTACAACTTCACTTATTTAGAACAAACAAAAACAACAGGTAAGATAAAACAACTAATTGAAAAACATTTGCTTTAAAATTTAATACTTTTTGATTACTTGAAATTTAAAATTGAATAAGATATTGAAATATATTATTTAAAAATTAGTATAAAAACAAACTTTTCTTTACTCTTATCTAAATCTTTAATTTAATTGGAAATTGTTCAAACTTTTTACTTCATCTAGTAATCAACTGTTTTAAAATAAAAAAATTTTGATTAAAACTGATATTCTATGTCTAGTTCAAAATAATTTGGTACTATTATAAAAATATCTAACAAGGTTGTAATTAGTTTTTTGAAAACTTTTTCCATCTATTTGGAGTAAATAACTAATAAATGGGTTATTGTTTAGTAAAGGGAAAATACCTATTAAAAGAAAGACAACTATTAAGTCCTGGAAAAGAAGTTAAAAGGTATCCGTGGTGTGCTACTCGATAACCAAGGGGTTCTTTGTGCACCAGGTCCTGGGACAGAATATTTTGAGCGTCTTTTTTTGTTGTTTGTTCAACTAGTAATTAAATTATCGCAAAGGAAGGAAACTCTGGTCTAGTCAATGAATAACAGTGTATAAACTTATAAGCTAAAATTTAGTGTTTTTTGACAAACTAAATTAAAACAAGTTGTATGCGTACTTGAATTTGACTAAAATAACCAAAAATTAAACCTAAGTAATTCAATGTTAAAATATTTGACATTAATACATCTAAATTGTTCTCAAACACATTGATCAAACTTAATTTAGTGGTTTTATCAGTGTTATATTTTAGAGATAAATGAATAAATTTTACTCTTCCCTTTGCAAATTCTTTCTTATTAGAGATAGTGAGTTACAACATCATAAATACTTCTACCTAAAGCATTTTACTCAAATTTGTATATGTGTTTACCACTTGGTCTTGGGGTTTAACCATAAAACATTAATTTAGAGTGTTTTCAAAGCCATCATTAGGACCCCTATGCCATCAGGCCACATAAATTATGTTGAATAATTAAATGTTTGGTTCCATGTCACACACTCTGAGGTTAAAATATCTACATGAAGTGCAGAATCCAATATTTAGGCTGCCGTGGAAAAATACTGACAATGTGATTGTTACTACTAAATAAAACATAGTAAATTTAAAAAAAAAATTGTTATATATACAAGTTAATCAAAATCCTTACTTCATTACAAAATGTGATAAATGATTAGTACATCAGACTAGTGCATAACCATTTTTTTATAACAAGTACTCATTTACCAACTCAGAAAATCTAACAACAAGCTCAATATTATCTGATGAACACTATCTGCATTGAAGTTGAGAACATAAAATCACAAGCACTCATATCAAAACCACATAAAAAAAATTTTAAGAAAAACTTATTTAAAAAAAAAATTAATATATTTTTTATGTTTATAATTTTCACAGAGAGGATCAACCAAAAATTATTAACAATATAATTTTTATTGTTAGTATATTGACTAACATTAGACACAGGAATCAAAATCTTGGCCACAACTGAAAGAAACACAAAAAGAGACAAAAAATTAAAATAAGCACAATAAGTTCATTTTGCATAAAATTAAAAAACATAAGTTAAAATTTGTTGATAAAATAAATCAAAATCAATTATATTGACAAATAAACTTTTTACTAGAGGGTTTATGAAGTTAAATATAAAAATTATACACATAATTATTACAAGGTAGAGATAACAGTAAAAAATGTGAAATATTTAATATTTGTTAATATCAATTTAGAAAATCTACAACTAAAGCTCCAAGCACATTATCAGTATACAGTTTAATAATAAGCATTTATTGAGAACACTGAAAGAGGATTTATTATTCTTAGAGGAAAGGAGTTCCATAAAAAATGGAACAATTTAGAAACTAAACCAGACCTTATAGATTAAATGAATCATTGTTAGAATTAAAACAAAACTATTAAGTAATAAACATTCTGACAAATATTTTAGATTTTTTTAAAGATTTTATCAAAATTGATCAAATTTTTCTGATAAAAATATTTCATTTAGGAGCTTATTACAAAATTTAACTGGACAATAAAATTCAACTAAATGACGAGCACTACTATTAAAATGATGTCTACCTGTAACTTTTTTGTTAATTTCTCTCAATAAGTAGTTCTAGCTAAAAAATAACTAGCTAAATTTTGAACAAAAACATCAATTAAAAAAAAAAGCCATTAAACGTCCTTTGAATAACTTTCTAAGATAACCAATAGTTTAAAATATAAAGATTTTTTTAAAGATTTTAAAAACAAATTTAATCAATTGTTTTAAATCAATAAGCTAAACAGTATTTGTAAAACGAGCAATTTCTTTTTTAAATAATTCTGTAGTTTTCGCTGATGGGGATTGTATATATTTTGAATAAACCTTAAATCCTACTTAATAAAAACAGCCCTTTTCTCTCAATATAAAGTTTAATTTAACTATTATTAAAAGTTTTAAATTTACATTAAGTTTTCAAAAACATAACAAGTATCATTCTTACCTAAACCAAATTAAAGACTCTATTGTAAGCAAAAGCTGTTTAAGCGTAAGTATCACAGGGACTTACAACAACAACAACAACAAGTTTTATCGGATCTATTTAGATTCCTACCTTTGCCTTACTTGTAAAGGATTTTTGTCATTAAGAAAACAATTTTCTTGGAATCAACTGCTTGAACACCTTTCAACTTTGTATTTAAAGCATCATAGTCATTTTAAGCCGATATATGTGTAAAAATACTGATATAATGTAACAACTGTTATTTTCATCAAAACCGTAAGTACACATGCAACTCTGACAAAAGGTTGTAGTTAAATGTAACTAAAAAATCTATCCATATTACCGGTCCTTAACTCATAAGCTTGGGTAGGTGTCAGACGTGCACGAAGGGACATTTTTGCACGAAGACACATTTTTTTTCACGAAGCACTTGTGCACGGCGTCAATTTTGCACGAGAGTCACTTTTGCTCAATGACACTTTTGCACAAAATAATATTTAAATATTTTTTTTTTACTATCACTGTTACCCCTAACCCATACCCTCGGTCGTTAATTATTTTTTTCTTTTTATTATTAGATAATTTTTTAGACATAAATATATTTTTTTTATTAATAAGTTTATTAGTTTTTTTTTTATTACTATCACCGTTACCTCTACCCACGGTCGGTAACTTATTTTTCTTTTTGACTCTCAAATTTTTCTATAATTTTTCTGTTAATATTTTTAACTTCGTGCAAAAATGACCCTTCGTGCAAAAGTATCTTCGTGCATATTTGACCGGTTACCCATAATTTATCATTACACAATGACTCTAGTTTCAATTTTGTTAAAACTCATCTGTAAAATTTTTGAAAGCATTCAGTCTTTAACAAATTAATATTACCATTGTTTTAATGTGAATAACAATTGTAAGACTTCTATGAGAAATTTGCCAGACAATTACTGATTTAAACATATCATTTTAAGCTATAACAAACTTACCTTTATTCATATTCAGAACACTTTTTTTATTGAATTGTGGCACCTTGTAAAGCTACTAATGTTTGCAAAAACTGTTAATGACAATGACTTATTTCTTTTTGTTGTGAGTACACTAAATAATCTTTTTGACATCAAAAAATGACTAAATTACTTATTAAGACAACAACTTTTTTGGTTTAATAGTCTCCTAGGCCATGCAATCAATTTTTAAATAATCAAACTTAAAGTTTATCTCACAATTCATATAAGTGGTTATTTTATGTTATTTTGCGAAGCTAAAGTTATAAAAATTAATCCTAAGTTATAGCTCAATTAAACTTTCAAAAATGTTAGCATAAAAACTTTTATATACGGAAAATTTTAATTAAGTTAACTATGTATAAGAAAAGTTAACCATTAAATTAATTTTTTTTAGCTAGTTAACAATTTAGGCGTTTGTTAACGTAAAGCACAACTTTTTAAAACTTTCAATTTTATTCTTAAGTTGTCAGCTGCAAGAAAAAGCGCTTCGATTGGCTTCAACTATGTTTCTGTTTACTTTACTTTTTGATAAAAACAACCTTTTTTATGTATTTCTGGGTATGGTAGGTCAAGGGCTTAGGGCCTTAGAGGGCATATTTTGAATGAAAAAATCAAAATCTTACAACTGCAGGCGACCAGTTCTAAAGTAAATAATTTTTGGTTTTATTATTGTTTTGATCGGTAACCTATTTTAAGTGAGGAGTCATTTTTTTTAGAAAACTCGCTTACGAGCCGGACTAAATAAAAAATTTGTCGGCTAGCCGCAGTTGTTTAAAATAGTTATTGTAAACAACATAAGAACTCAATATTTAAAAAATTTCTAATAAAAAAGAACGACCAACCAAAGTTGCCAGAATGCTAATGAGTTGCTATGTCAACTAACTATGATGCTGTTAAGAGTTAGTCTGTTTTAACTAAAAATGGCAAGCCCGAGTAATTTTTCAATTTTGTTGGATTGACAAATGGCATACCCGCTTCATGCATTTATCACAATACTTTATGTTCGAAAACTATTATTGAAAATATAAACGAAGCAAAAGTTCTAATATACTTACTTAAGTTCATTATCTTCAGTTTATCTCACGGCAATCCAAAGTCAAGGCTTCTGCTCTGCAGACTTTCGCCGATGTTTTTGTTGATCGTTACTTGAGTTTAGTTAAAAGCAATAAGATTAGTCTGTTAAACTCAGAGTAGTCTATTAGTGTAAAATAAATGGCAAAGTTTTAACTTTTAAATTTTCTTACTGAATACGTTATTACTTTTTTTTTATGCTTTAAATAAACAACAATATAATTGATAGAAAAAGTTGAACAAAAATTACCTAAGTGAACTTAATTGGTTATACTAAAAAACAAAAAACATTTAAAAAATAGATAAATTGTTATTATTTTAGCTACTTATCTATTAGTATCCGAACTATTTACGACTTTGGTTTTCTGAAAACTACCTTTATCGTAACATTGACAGTCTCTACAGGAACAACATTCAAATTAGTTTCAGGGCAAGCTGTATCAATACTTAATCCTTCTGTACGGGACCGTGTGAAAAGTTCTTTTCAAACAAAAAAAATAGGGGTTTTACAGACATTTTGTTAGTAAAATTAAAATAAATATAAGCTATCTAAACAATAAATTATATACACTACTTTAAAAAAACTTATTACAGATTCACAAATGGTGTTAGTGCGCTTATGGCTTTATACTATTTAGAAATTTTTTTTGCAGTGTGTATAATCTGTGTAGCCGAGGGCAGCTAGTTGCCAGCTTGATACTAGTTTTGTTAGTTGTCGTTGGTACTGGATGCTGGCACATTGTTTAGTCAATTCGATTATAATCTTGATCGGTGCAATAACAAAAAAACGACATCTCCAGTCGATAAATGCAATTTAAATGATTAGTAGACGTGATTATAAAGACAATAATAAACTTAAGACACTTAATAAACCATTTATAGAATGAGGTAATAACGCGTGGAATTTTTTTAATTCGTTTGTGAAATACGTTTTTATTCGATATCAAAACCTGCTAAGACATAAAACTTGCTTCTGTCAGCGTTCTAGTTAATATAATGGCGGCAAATGTTTGAGCGACATTGGTCTGCTCTGTGGTCTGCTCTGCGCTATAGTTAAGATTAACTGATCTTCTTATCGATTTTCAGTATGGACACATGTTTTACAACAAGTTATTTTCATAAAATTCTAAGTTACTTGACATGTTTACAGATAATTCACTTTCACAGCTGGCTTTGCATACGACTTTTTTTAGCACAATGAAAATATATATTTTGTGCGTGCATTAAGTAGAAATTAAAGTATTAACTATTAAACTGTTGTGTTTGAAAATAAAGTCTTCAGAGAAAAGTTTTTAGTTTAAAATACATTTAAACTAGAATAATATTAGGCTAATGCTAAATGAAATTATCGACATCTGGACAATTAAAGTAAAATAAGTATAATTACATATTAGTGTCTAACATATTTATTAGCATTTAAAGTTTTAAAGTATGCTTTTTAAAGCAACTCAATAAAGAATATTTTGATTATTTGTAGTAAAGTATGTAATAATAAGAAAGTATACAGTATCCGTTCTTTATTACACTAACACATGTTTTTGTGTGTAAACGGATTAAGACACTTCAACGGAGCTCTGTAAAAAAGAAGATACTGTAAGGAAAAAATAGAAGCTAAGATAGGTATATTACATGTGTCCATTAGAAATAACTGCTGTAGGTTTTTATAGGTTAAATGTTAATAATAAATAAAACACGTAATGTTTTATTCGACTGTTATAAAATTATATAATATTTGTACAAACACCTATAGCAATTATTTTTAATTGATACATGTATATACCTACTTCAGCTTCTATTCTTTCCTTACAGTATTTATTTTTTACAGAGCTCCGTTGAAGAGTGTTAATCCGTTAACAAACAGAAACATATGTTAGTGTAATAAAGAAAGGATACTGTATAATTTTTTATTACTATATATTTCATAAACTTGTTTCGCTAGTTTTTTTGTTAACAAACGCTTAAATTCATATTTTTGAATAGTTAGGTATGTAGACATAAAATTTTATCAAATAGAGAAACACAAACTAGGAACGTTATTCATCTTAGTCGTTCAAACTTTTGGTTTGTAAGTTCTCTTTATTTTTTCTCATCAAAACCTTTAATCTTAGAAATAGTATGTAGTATATAGTCGTATATCTCCTCTAAATTTAGTTTTTTATCTGTTTTTGAATAAGTAATTTTTAAGATTTCTAGTTTTTTTTCTAATTAAAGTTAGTCTAGCTACATAAGTAAACTGTTAGTAAATTATGTTGTGTTTTTATTATTGTAGATGTTTTTTGTTAATTTTAAAAGTTATACTTAATGAGAGTTTTGTACGAAAAGCTTATACTTATATATTGATACTTAACTTTAACCTTAAGTCTCCTTAATAAACGTAGTCTAAAGTTTTTTAAGTGCAAATTTTAACTTTTAGTTTATAAATTTGTAGTTTCCTTGCTTATTATAATTCGTTTAACAAAGTTGTAGCTAGAAAAACCTGTGTTAGTTATACCATAAAACTCAAACTAAACACACAAGTTTTGATCTAACCTAAGAAGTTTGCATTTTCAATATCTCATCTAATGTATACATAGACAAACGCTTTAGCGGTAAGGTACCAAACTTCATTTGATTAGCGAGACGGGAGGCTTCAAATTAACAGCCGAATTTTTAGCATTGCTTTATAAACATACAGTTTTTCAATAATATGATTGAGTTAGTTTTTTTTTATTCAACATTTTTACTCTTATCTATACGTGTAATCTTATCCTAAGCCTTAACCGGTATTCTAACAGTTTCACCAAAATAATTTGCATGTATATGAAACAGTAAATTTTTTTGTCACTAGGAGTGCTTTGAAGCCTCTTCTGTTCAAGGATACAGCGGTCTGATACATCAACTTCTTGTTTTTATATTAACTTCAGTATAAGTGAGAACAAAGTGAGGGTTGTAGACTGACAAATATATGCTATGATGATTGTTAAAATTTGTGCACTAGAATGCATATTAGGTGAAAAATAAAAACATCTTTTAATTAATCAATAATGTTAAAAACAGATCTTACAAGCACAAACTTTAAAAAAGTTGTTCTAAATATTACAAATACAGTCAATTCTTGCGAATCTACGCACATTGTGTCCACAGAGAAAGTGCGTAGCTAAACGAAAGAATGTAACTAAACAAGAGGTAGCAAATATATTTACTATATGACTCTTTATACAGTTTCATTTTAAATAAATAGATCTATAATTTTTAGATAATTTGCTCCTTGCCCACCTAAGATTAATTAGCTGAAAATAAGACATTTATTTAGTTAAAATAAAAGTTTATGCCATAAATATTGTTATGAATTAAATATTGTACCTTGTTTGTGTTAAAGGTATAAAGGGGAACTAAGATACTTGAAATATAAAGAGCAAAACAATAGAGCTTTATAGGTTCTTTATAAAAGGTACAATACAAAATAACAATGCAAAAAAAAAATTAATGTTCCTAATTCCTATCTTTATTGTTGCCAAAAAACCTGGATTCCAGTTAAAACCTAAAGTTTTTTATTTTAATTATTTCTACTTTTGAGAAGTCTTAAATGCGTCACTAAACGAGACTTCGTAATCAAACGAGTACCTGTAAAATTTAGTTTCATTAAAAAAATATCTTAAACAAAAAAAAAGTTTTTATTCTAATAATTTACTTTTTTTAGTGCTTAATAAACATAACTTAATAATAACTTTAATTTAGACACTTAGTTTACAAATTTTTAAGTTTGTGTTAGAACTGAAATATTAAATAATTTATTTACTTCAATTTTCAATAAGATGTTTTCAGTTAGTTCCGCTTTAAAAAATAATTGCATTTATAAATACTTAAACCTTAGAAACTTAGTTAATAATGTACTTAATCAATTTAAAAAACTTTAACAAATAATTTAAAATAATTATTTTTTTTCTAAAGTAAGATACTATTAAAAAAAAATGAAATTATTAAAAATTTTTTTAATGATTTAAATACGTAAGGTATTTTGTGTTTTAGCTTTTCATCTTTTTACTTAAAAGTTGTTTGTACTTTTTGAGTACAATCAGCTGGGATGCGTCCTATAGTAAAAACCCCAAATTAGAATCAATTAATGTGTTTGTAAATATTTTTAAGTTATTTTATGTAATTGATCATGAAACATTACAACTACACCTAACATAGATTTTTTAATAAAAAACAGAAAATAAAAATAAAAACCAAGATTAAAAAATTTTTTGAAGTTAGTTTTAAATTGTTTTTACCAACTGCTTGTTATAAATTAATCAACACTTCTTAAGATTTAAATCAGAAAGTGACAGATTTCATTCAAAAGTTTTTGTCAAAAAGTTAATAGAATAAGAAAAAACTTCAACTATACAATACTTTATTGAACGAAAAAAAAAACGCTCAAAATATTTGGTTTTAGTACTTTGTGCGCGAAGAACCTTTTGGTTAACTATATATACATACAAAGAATACTACTTAGAGTTGTATTAAAAAACATAACAATATTGTAGATGCATGTAAAACTTTAGTAATGTTGATTCATCTGCTTGACTTAAAAAAAAAACTTCTATTGTTGTAAAATAGGGTGAGTCAGATATAGTAAAAAAACTATTTTGCAGGTTAGATTTGTTTGAAAGACTTAGCAGGCCCTGTAAAATTGATAAAATGTACTTAAGAGGTTACATGACAATTCAAATTCGGACAACTCATATTCTGACAATTCAAATTCTAAAGAAAAAAAATTAAAACACTTTATCTTAAAAAACAATATTATTTTGAAAAAATAAAAAAAATAAATATGTAGATCTTATTAAAATCTACAAGCCACTTTTTTCTTTTTGCAAAATTTTAAATATATTTAAAGATATTTTTAAATTACTAAAAATAACTATGTCTTTTACTTTATTTAAGCCATATCTTAAAAAATATTTAATGTTTTGCAAAAAGAAAAAAAAAACAGCTTATAGAACCTAAATATGTTTTTTTATATTTGACAAATATAAATTATTTTTTAGTTGTGACCCTTTCAATCTTTTTTTTAAGAATTTGATTTGTTGGAATTTGATTTGTCTGAATAGTCGTGCACCCACTTAAGAAATTAAAGAATGCTCTTTTAAAGTTAACCTTCAATCTAAAAATAGTTTGATAAATTAAACTATGTACTTAATTTAAAGATAGAAGCAAAATTAGTTCAGGTTTTTATTATAAAAAATGTCTTGTTGGTTTTGCAAAATTTTAATTGCAGACCAAAGATTTCAGTTAATGTGCTAGATCTGAACCATGGGCGTTACCCATCCCAATATATAAGGAAGAGTTAGACCAGCAATTCTTAACCATTTTTTCATGATTTGCCCCTTTTTGGGAAGTAATCACCAATATACGAAATAGTGTTTATTTCCGAGGAAAAAATAACTAAATATTAATCTTTACATTTAAGTATTTAAACAAAAATTTTTTTTTAATTTCAAAATTTTAGGTAAAAAAATTGACTAAAAACTTAAAGTTTACTTTGATTTTAAACAAATATTTCTAAAGCTAAAATTCAAAAATAGATAAGAGAAATAAATTAAAACTGGAAATTATTAAGTTAATTGTAATTTAGTATTATAGTTTATTTTTATGACTCAATACGTAAGTGTTCAAAATTAATGTTTATGTTAATAATAAAAAACTACATTTAAGTACTTACTTTGTATCGTTTTAGTTTCTCATGTTTTAGTGACACAAAGCTAACACTGACTTATAGTTTACCTAATTAAAAATAATAAAATTTCCATTTTTCAAAATATTTTTTTTTTAAACAATGAACATTTTCATAACTTTACTTCTTAATCTTAAAGAAACTGAAGATTACAAATAAAAGTAACATTTATTAATTGTACATAAAATATTTTTGTAGTTTTATGCTTAGAATTACAAGAAGTATGTAGTATATTTGTTACCTTTTTTGAGTCTATTTAGGTTATTTTGATAAAAACAATTGATAAAATTAAATTGTTAAAAAAGGGATACCAGTTTACAAGTTTTAGGTTTTATAAAAACTGTAATATCTGGAAAATCTTTAAAAATAAACAACAGTATCAAAAGCTTGAGTATTAAAAGAAATTATGTTCTAATTTATCATAAAATTTATCTATCAGAATAAAATTTTTTAAACTACAGTTGATCAAAAATTTTGATTTAATTTTGTGATTTTTAAATTAAGACTGTAATCAAACAGTATTAAAACATTAATTATTGTGCTTAAAAGTTTAATTTGGGTTAGTTCTGTTTTAAATAAAGCTGCTAAGTTCCTTATTCCTAAATTCAAATGTTAAGATTTTGTTAATGATCATTTTGTTATAATTTTGTTTTTAATGCATTTATATAATTCTAGTTTTAATACATTTTATTACATTATATAATTAAAGTTAAATATTAATTAACATTTTAAAGGGTGGCCATTAAACCTGAAATTCTGGAAAAACCTGGAATTTGAAATTTTAGGCTAAAAAAAACCTAGAATTTGAGAAAAAAAATAACTGGAAAAGTATGGAATTTGAAATAGTTTTTACGTATATAGTAGCAAAGTTTAGATTTGACACAAAAAATATACCATAAAAATTAAGAAAAATAGTCACCATCAGCATTTTTTTATTAAGAAACACACTTAAAGTATCTTTACAATATCTTTTCAGTGTTATTATACTGTTTAACACAGTTTTTTGATTTAAACTTAATTTCAACTGAAAATAGACCAAAAAATGTGTACTTTCAGAAACCTAAAAGAAATTCAGGAAACCTCAAAGAAATTTATAAAAAACCAGTGGCCATCCTGATTTTTCTCCTTCCTTTTAACTTTTTTTACTGGTTGGTTTGAAAAGATATTTAAAAAATTTCAAAGCTTAAAACTATGTATACTTTATCTTTAATGGATTAATCAGCAATGGATGTTGAATACAGATGTAAGTTTTTTTAAATTATAAATATTAAATAAATAATCTATTTAATATTCTAATTATAGTGTGTTTCTAAAATATGTAAGTTTTATCACTAATAGTTAGTACTTGTATAAAACTATTTAGTGTGTGAAATGTTATTTGTTTAAACTTTTTTTAATAAAAGACAAATAAAAACAGTTTGTTGAGTAATAGAACCTTTTTTATAAGTGTTTAGTTTTTTAAAATTTATAACATTTCCTGTGCTAATTCATTAAAATATAGTTCTACAAAGTTTTATTTCAGTTATTCCGTAGTGATAAAAATATCATTATTTTTAACAAAATAAGTACTACAGATATAGTTGCTATTGTTATAAATACAACTTGCATACCTTAGGTTAATTTTAAAGTAAAAATCAAAGTTTTTAACTTGCATCAAAAAGAAGAATTACAAGTTTATAATTAATATTAATGAGATCCTCAGTTATAATATATATGTTGTCCAATTAGAATAATAACATTTAAATACACTTAATAGTATTTCAATATATGGAAATTCAATAGAATTCTATTTGAATAATATATTTATTATAACTCTAGATCTGATCAATATTAATTGTTAATCGATTGAAACATTGTTTATTAAATAAATTCACAATTAAATAAGTTTTTAAATACAATATGGAAAAGTTATTTTTACTTTCAGTTAGTTTTTTGTTAAAGTTTTAGTGTATTTTGTTTTCAATTATTTGGTGTTGGTTGGTACTATCTGTATCCTAATTTTATATATTGCCAGTTTATCAGTAAATATAATAATACTTTAATTTAAAGCTCTAAAAATGAGTGATAGCTTGTTGAGCAGCCAAGATGGAGTTCTAAAACTGACTCACGATGTAAGAAATTTTTCTGAAGCTCTTAGTGCATTGAAAAATGTTTTTCTACACTACAAAGGAGGTTCGTTTTACTTGTATGAATTTTTTGTAGTGAAAGTTTAATAATTTGTTTTTTGAAAATAGAAATTTGGTACATGATGATTATTTAGTTTTCTTTGTAAACTATGGCTTTTATACATAAAATGTGTTTTTTAAAAATCTAAGCTTAAATATTAATAATTTCGTTTACTTTTAGTTCATGGTGAAGTTTGGTTAGTGAAGGCTCACAAGCACCTAGGAGAACTTCTTAGCGTTTTAAAGCAAGTTGTAGACAAGTATGATAAAGAGCTGAAATCAGAAGATGTTCTGAGCAGTGCCACCACACTTATACAACATGTTAAAAGTTTGTTTTATTTTATATGATAAAGCAATATACTCTCAAAGAGTACTCAGTTCTACTTAGTTTTGTTATAGTTTTGTGCGTATAAGTTTAACATTTTTACTGAATCATATAATACATAGTTAAATGATCTTGGATCATCAAAATTACAAAAATCTATCTAATAGATGTTTGTATTAAATGTTTAAGTGTATTTAATTTTATGTAAACGTGGTTTGCTATACTTTCATTGGTTTTTAAATTATGTTCTGAAATTTGATTTTTATGATCTAGTTTATTGTATAAACACAATGAAATTTTCATAGAAACCAATGAGTTTTGTAGAAATTGAACTTATATTTTTGTTTCTCAATCTTTTTTGAAGATACGATTTCAATTATATTTTTTACCCAATATAGAAATTCAAATTTTTTTTTGATTAAAAAAGTTTAATCCACAAATAGGTATGTTTTATTTTTAAGTAATTATAAATAGCTTTGTAAACATTCATTATAGCCACAACCAGTTCGAACTTTTTTTTATTGCTTGACATTTGTACTATATTTATTATGATTAGATTTTAAGAAATTTTAAGATGTGTTTTTTATTTTCTTAATAGTATTAAAGTAGGTTTAAAACTTTAAATTATAACGTTAAGTTTTTATTCATGTTTCTTAAAAAAAATCTTTTAGACTTTGACTACGAAGATACTGAATCTGAAGTATCACCTGAAATATTTCGAGCCATGAATAGTCTAGCAATGTCTTTCAGTAACAGGTATTATTTTATGTAGATTAATCTATCACTAAATGTTTTTAATATAGTCTATTAAAAAATCTTAAAAAGCTAGATCTAAGCTTAAATACAACTTATTTAATGATTTTGTTTTTTTTTAAGAATAGAATGAAATTTATTTTTGTAATATAGTAAAGTATTTAAAGCAAAAACCTTTGTTTTTGTTCTCTTAAAATCGTTAATGTTGTTAACATAATTACTGCTTGCTTTAGTTATATTATGATCAACAATTGTAAAGATAACTGCGTAGTTAAAAAAAGTTTTTTTTTTTTTATTTAAAACGATTGTAATAAAAATATAAACTTATACCTTACAGCGTTTCAGAATGTTTAACTGGTGATCCTTATCAAGTTGTGGATACAATGGTTAGTTTTTACATAAATAAATTCTTTATAACAATGTTTAAATTTTAAATATTTTGCAGATGCAGTCTCAATCCAGCGAAGACTTGTCACAAGCAAACATAAATGATCATACATATAGCTCTCCTAGTGTTTCTAATGGTGTGTTAATTTAGTTTTTGAAAACTTTTTGTTGTACAGTTTGAACATTTTACTCTTATGCATAGATTTAAAGGGCAATTTAGTCAATAGATTAAAATGATTTATTTTTCTTCAAAACAATGTTTTAAATTCATTAACAACACGTTAGTATACTTGAATATTAAAAAAATATATATAAAAATATTAAATTATAAAAATAAAAAACTTATTTAAGTTTTTTGTAAATAGAAAGTACCAAGTAATTTTTTATGAAGTTGTTTTTAATTTAAATACTTTTTAAATACTATAAAATAGAGTCATAATGCCAAATGCATTAATTTAATAAAGTATTTGTTTTAAAATAAATTGGTAAATAAAATAAAATATTCGCATAGTAGTTATTTGTAATTCCCAAGTTAATTCATTTCATAACTTAATAATTTTACCACGAGTTTTTAAATAAAAACTGTAATGTTTTTACACTCTCTTAAGCAAAATTTTAGGCGTACAACGTATATAATGTAAATTATTAGAATATAAAAAGTTAATAAAGATTTTCGTAGGAATTTCCAGTTAATTTTTGATATTTTTTTAGGTAAAAGATGTATTTAATTAGTTCTTTATTTAGAACTTCAACAATTTTCTCTTTACTCAATTGAAATTCGATGCAACTTTTAAATAAATTACCCAGCAGTTACTGCATTATATGGCAATTTATCGAACTTAAATGTAATTTTCAATCCGAGATCAATATTCAATACAATAAACTATGCATCATTAAAAATACGTTTTTTTATTAAAACATATAACTATTAAAAGAAGTCACTTACAAATTATTAATTTCTAAATGTTAGCAAATAACAACAAATTAGTTATATAGTAAGGTTTATACATTCAAGTGTAGAAATGTATTTTCTTAAATTAAATTTAACGAGCTTTTCCATTTGGAAGTGAGTTGAGCTCGTATGTCACACTGTTAAATACCAAGTAAAACAGCTTAAGTGAACAAACTGCCTTAATTTCTGTAAATTTTCAGAAGAAGTAATGATGTTGGTCAGTGATGATGACAATGTATTGAACAATGTTAATGATGGCATGGAAATTGCTTTGGAACGTGCAAAAGTCCTTAAAAATTACATGTCTGACTTGCTAAATTACGCTAAAAACAAAGCAAAACTAGGTTTTTTTATTAGTAATTTTTACTCATTTAGTGCTAGTTTTTTTTTTTCAAAGTTTAAGCTTACCAAAAAGAAATGACTACTTTTTTATTCTCTGTTATTCTTTTTTTTTCTAAAAAAACTTTTACTATACAAACTGCTTGAAAAGTAACAACGACTATTTTTTCTACTGTTTACTGTATCTATAACTTGTGTTTTTTTTTTAATACATTTTTTAATAGATATGGTAAAAAAAAGTTTCAAGTTTACTTCGAATTTAAGCTTACATCAGCTATAATTTTAAACTATATTACTGTGTATTAACTTTTATTCGATTTTGTTATAGGAGCTTTTTTATTAAATAGTTTTCGCAATCAAACTAGCATTTAACTTTTCCGGCTTGAGCTGAAAAATAAATAAATAAATAAAGTTATTAGATTTGCTAAAGTTGATATAAAAGTTGTAGCTAGTAAAATACCTTTGTTGTAGATAAAACCAATGTTTTCTTGTTGATATGTTTTACTTATCGATTTTGAGTGTAAAGTGGTTGTGTTCTTTGCAACTCTGTAATTTGCAAGCTTGTTATTTAAATTACAAATGATATAACTTTCGTTTCGCAGAGGTTCAGCACGCCAACAGTCTCATGAAAATTACATCGGATTTCAAGCAGAAGCTAACTGATCATAGTTATCTACCTTTTCAATCTGTTTACTGCACTGCCATTGACAATGTGAGTGTGATGACTGTTTTTTGAAAGAAAATACATAACAGTTTATATCTAAACTAAATTAATTACTAATACTTAATAACTTTGTTAAAAATTAAAGAAATATAAAGTTTACACGAAAAAAAAATTTTTACTCTAATTTTATATAATTGATTTTTAGACATTTTATAAACTTTTTGTTTAATTAACTTTTAATAATAGTTATCGACAATATCTTAACAAAAAGTTTTCGTAATACAATAACATTTTGTTTCAATAATATAGTTAAATGGTTATTATATGCAGCTTAATTTCTGAGTTGTATTAGTCAGTTACTTAAATTTTGTTATTTTATATTAAAAAGTGTTGTTTTAATTGAATCTAGTTTTAAAAATTGTCTTTGTTGTTTATTTTGGATATTTATAATTTGATCAATTCTCTGTAATGTATTAGAACTCGTTGAAATAAATTTATATTTCTTAGATTTTGTGATTAATTGTTTGTAATAAAATAAATAATTGCATCACAAAATAAAAAATGCTGTACTAAGTTGTTTATTTATTTACAGGCAACCTATTTACATATCAAGCTATGTTTGTTAAAAATTTAAATCGAATCAGTTAGAATGTTTAAAATACACTATTGATTTTAATATATAAAACTGCTTTAAAACATGTCAATTAAAAAAATTGCAACAGGACAGGGAATTTGCTAGCAACTCGATTGTTTTGTACCAAGAAAGGGTTCTGCTTCAGATGTTTGTGGAGCCCTTGAAAGCAAGAAAAAATGATTATGAGCGAATTTGTAAAGAAAGCAGTAACTGCTGGCTCAAAGAAAAAAGAAAGACGGTGAATAAAAATTGTTTTGTTTCTCATTGTGTCTCATTAGTTTTTCTTATAAGTGATGTTAATTTCTTATTAATTTTTTCAATTTGTTAATCAAAGTAATTTAGTTTGAAACTAAAATGATTTTTTTCCACTAAATATAAGTTTGTTTTTACATTTCACCAAGATTTATCAATCAAATTACAAAAACATACTTTTTAATAATTTGCTTCAGTTTTTGAATGCTCTTTTTCATGCTGATTTTGTATTAGGCCAAACTTTTAGTCGATGGACCAGATTTACTCAAAAAAAAATTTTACGCCCTGGAATTTTTTAGAAATATTTGCAGACTGCCTAATTTCAGATTTGTAATAAAAAAATTATAAAATAAAAACTCTAAAAGTTCATTTTTTTTGGAAGATATTTTAAAAACAGTTGTACTTCAAACAAATTTAGAGTACATTTCAAATTATTTGTTATAAAAAAGTACACTATGAATTTTTTTAAACATGTAGTTTTTAACCAAAATAACAAGTAGCAGGTAGAAATTTCTTCTTAGTATGGCTTAACGTTGTCAACCCCTACTTTAAATTCTTTAGAAAATTATAATTTAGCACAAAAAACAATTCAAACTAACGCTAATTTAGTTTTTTAGAAACAGTTTTAATTACTTTTTTGATCATTTGATATTTATAAAAACTATCGCTAGCTATACTGAACTTTTTCTATTAGATTTAGATGTGTTTATACGGTTAATCAAAAAAGATATATTTGATAAACCACAAACCTAACAGGACGAAGCGATCAAAAGTTTAAAGAATTGCAAAACTGCTTACATCAGTAGAATGCAGGAAATGTACAAGGCGAGAGATGCAGCTTCGAAAGCAGGGAATAAAAGTAGCGCTGGAGCAGGCTCTGCTACCATGTCCTTTCAAAATTACCTGGGAACAACTACTGCGGCAGGAAAGGCCGAGAGGAAAAGGCAAAAGGAAGAAGAATCAATAGTTAAGGTAATAAGGAAAAATAAATAGAAAAATGTTAAATTCTCATTGTATTAGATTAAATATATAGATAATATACTTTATTAATAGGGTAAATTTCAAACCAAAAGCAATAATTGGTACAAAAATGAAGTAATTGTTAATTTGTCGTTAAAGCTGGCTTCTGCCCTAATGTTAATTCACACATTTGATAACTTTTCTTTTTAAATTTATGAATTTCCTTTGTATTTCTAACCTTTTAGATGATCATATGTTCGCATAAATAATGCAGTAGTAATATAAAAAAGAAATAACTTTCCAATTTTTTTATGTACTAAATACGTTGATATTGATTTTTTAAAATACTTTAAATATTTTCTGTCTAATTTCTAATTAAGTCTATATCACATTCACAAAAGCAAATTTTTTCAGCAAATGTGTTTTGTATTTTGAATTTCCAAGCTCTGTTTGCTTTTTTGTATTTGAACTTGAGTTTTGTTTATAACCAAACTCACGAACACATTTAAATTTAAAAAAACTTGCTCAATTCAAGGTTTAAATCCAAACCTTAAAAAACTACTACTAACTTTGCATCTTTTAATCATGTTTATCTTGCAACTTCGGTTTTCATCAACTTATATACTATTATAAACTATTAATCTATTTTAACTAAGTTATTAATGTTTTTAAATTCTTTTTATATATTTTATGCTTTTTACAATTGTAAAAATTAGGCCGAAACTTTAATATAGTTTTAAATAAAATCAAGTAATAAATTCTTCCATGCTTCAAAGAATAATGTATTTTCTTTTAGTAATGTTAAGTTCAGATAAATTTTTACTTGTTATTTTTTTAATTTCTACATTTTTATTTTATCCAAACGCCTGTATAAGTTTCACTTTAACAAATATCGTATATTTTTTTTAGAAAATGATTATAAGCGATACTTCTTTTAGTGTTTGATTTATCTTCTGAACCTTTTTTATTATTAATTCAATATTATTATCAATGTAATAGTTCTCCAAAAACTATAACAAGTCTAGTTTTAGCATAATATATGAGAAGTTTTTCTTTGTTTATTATAAAAATTCAAAGTCACTTGAAATTCACAGTGAAAGATTTTAAATTATGATTTATTGTAATCCTACTTGTTTATGCTATAATCAAATTTAGTGTACTTAACTCTGCTTTATACAAACAAAACAATTATAGGCCGAGTTGTTGTGTTGTTATAAGCACAAATTTAAATTGTTTTTCTTGCTATCATAACTGTTATTGTCACTTGGATCTTTAAGTTTTTAGGTTTCGTACTAAAATTTTATATATCATCATACCTTATCAATTAAATAATATTTTGGTCATGTAGTAGTTACGTATTAAAATAACATTTAATCAGTTATTTATTTTTATTTTTTAAATAAATAAATGTGTTTTAATTGTTTAATTTATTGTAAGTTCATTTAAATCTAAACTTAAGAAGTGTAAAATTGTTATCAAAAACATCATGTTATAAAAACATATCTCGTTATTATTTTTGAAAATATTACAAAAATTCCTGTTAAGTATCTTTCTATCAGTTAATTTTGTTACGGATTAGAAAATTTAAACATTACTTTCAGGCTCGAAACGCAGAAGCAAGCTACAAATCAGCGATAAATGAAGCTAACAAGAGAGTTGAAGAGCTGGAATGTCTGAAAGTTAGTAGTTTCACATGAAAAATTTGCATGTTTTTACTACAAATGTTTTTTAATATTACTTTCACAAATTGCATTAACTTCGGAAAATTTGCATTTTTTTTAGCTAAGTACCGAGCCTCGCTTTTGAACTTTGAGTTCTTGTTCTGTTTACTTTTCATATAAATGTAAATAAATCAACTAAAATGTTGTGTTATTTCCGTGTTTGATATCGGTAAAGCAACCAAAACATCCGCCTTAACAAGATCGTGTTGTTCATTACGATTAGCATTGAAATCGTGTACTTAATTTTATACAATTTATTGAAACATAAAATTAAATTGTTAATTTAAAGCATAAACTTAAGCCCAGCTAAACTTAAGCTTTTTAAGTGTATCAGTTTCTTTTGTTATTAAAGATAAGCTTTTTAAAATGTATAATCATTTTATTACTTGATATTGTTAAAATGTCAAACTAAAGATATTATTATTATTAATGTTAAACGCAAACAACTAGGATAAATATTTTAATGTATTTATACTAAATATTTATTAATTTTGTTGAACAACTTTAATTATTTTAAGTTAAAGAGAATAATTAATAAATGCAAACTGTGGTTTTATAAAAAAATAGTCATGCAAAAGTAAGTAACCAGTATATTTGAACAACTAAACTAAATTGACAAATGTTGCATGAAATTAGTATACACATTCATATATATCTAGTTTAACATTTAAATATTTTTAAGCCTTAAAAGTTTAATATGTATGAAAGTAGAAATACTCCAGCTTAATATTGCTCTAAATACCACAGACAACACTTTTGCAAAAGTTGAAACTGCAAAGTATTGCGTGCGACCAGGCCATCAAGGCGGCAACCACCAATTACCTGCAGATGCACCAGGAGTTGTACCAGCCCCAACCTGTCTTGTACCAAGCTCTCAATCACTCTGCCAAGGACTACGAGCCAGGTCAGCAGTATCGAGATTTCATCAACCTGGAGAAGAGCAAGCTGTCCAACTCTCCTCAGTTGAGCCAGAAGACTACTTACAAGTTCGAGCCTTTTTCACACGACGGTTTGTTAATTTTTTTTGGGTAGCTTCCCTTTAAAATAATAGTTGTCCTTGCAATTTAAATTGTAATTAAAAGATGGGTCAAAAGTTTATATATAGTCTGCTATGCCATTTTATAGTTAGGAACAAGCATTTAAACTAGTGATTTGAAAATTTCAGAGAAAAAAAAAATTAAAATTAGAATTTAACCAAGTTATCAGGTTAGAATTGACTAAAATTTAGTATTTTTAAGTAACTAAATTTACTTACGGAATATGGTAAAAATTTGAAATATTTAATTACTGTCAATAAAATACAAAAATAGTATTTAAACTCAGTGTATAGTTATTTCAAAAGTTATTGATTATTTAACTAGTTATCTTTTTTTTTTCAATTTTTTGTTAAACTTTTAAAAGTTGTTGTGTTATTTTTTATGTTGTAGAAGAAGTGTTACAACGTATGTTTTTATTTAAATATATATTTAACAACATATGTTTTAGTTACGAACAAAAAATTACTTTATTGTCATATTAAAGCCATTTAAAACTTAATTTACGCATAGATATAATAAACAAGTATAGAATTTTAGTTTTTTTAAATACTAATTTTATCAAAAAGTTTTGTTTAAATAAGTCTATAAATGCATTTTAGCAGTATTTATTTGAATAAAGTGATAAATATTGTTAAAGAACCATGCTGGTGCTAAATGATATTGTTTTCGACAACATTGTATACATTTAAAATTAATTCAATGTATGACAATGAAAAAAGAAGATTTAGCCTTGACCTAGGTATATTAAACCTACGTCATTAAGTTAAAATAACGGAAGTATTTTCTCAGAATTTCAATCTACTTTAAAATAATTTTAATTTTGTGATATGAAAATAGCTTCAAGTTGATATAATTTTCCATACTTGTTTTAGACCATTTCAGAATCGTAAATAAAATACAATTTTCCTTCTACCTTAATTTAAAAAGTTGTTAATTATTACGATGTTATAACAACAAAGGTCTGACATCGGACACAGACTCTGTGATGAGTCATGACGACCTTTCGCCGCCTCCGATCCGTCACTCCTCCATCGACGACTCCATATCCTCCGAAGACCCGTTGAACGCTGCAGCAGGAGAATCGCACCTCAACGTGCCGAGCGAATCCGCCACAGGTGAGTAGCGCGATTTGTCTGTGACGTAACACTGGTTAATTGCCTGTTGAGCAACGAAACAGATCGATTTGATTAATTAGTTATTTTTTCGCAGGTTTTACGCCAGAGTCGTCGCCAGTAATTAACAAACGGGCTTCTAAGCAAAACCTCACTAAAAAGATGAAGGGAATGCTCATGGTAGGTTATATTTGTCTCATTTCGTTCTATTTTTTTTTGTATGCTCATTTTTTGTTTTTTGTTTCTTTTATTTCATTTAGTTTCTTATGAAGTTTATTCAACAAGTTATGAGCAGCGTAGGTTTTAGGTGTTTTATAAATTAAAAGTTTGTTCATGTAGTTTTAATACCGGGCATACTTTGCATTCCAGAAAGTTTTTATTGTTTCATTTAGAGTTTTAAACTAAAGTTTTTTTCAAATAATGCTGTTTCTTATATGTTTTACAAGTAGTTAGACTAAACTGTTCAAAAGTAAACATTTTAGTCATACAAGGCTTTGTTTTGTTTAAAAATCGATGTGTTTTTCGTTCAAAGCTCAAAAAGATATGATAAACGTTAGTTGCTTTTTCATTACGTAATATAGTAGATCGACTGCATATTTCTCAAAGCCATTTATTTTTTACTAGTTGTTAAATTAAACTGAGTTTTTTATAAACTTCATTTTTTCAATTAATCAAGTTATTTGATGTTTAATAACACGTTTACTTTGTATTTGGTTTTAGCTTTCATAATGTTTATTACTTAGAATTTCAGATATTTTTCATATAGAAATTATTTTAACACTTGCTTAACATGAAGTTGTCTGTTTTTAAAAATATTTTAAATATAGTATGCAATATTATTATCTCTTTTTATAATATAAAACAAAGTTTTATTAAAACGTTAAAAAACAAACACAGTTGATATGCCTACCATTTGCGATTTTTTGTTTGCATTTAAAGAATTTGTTTAAGTTTCAATTGTTCAAAGTATATATAAGACTTTTTGAAGTAGTTTGGGTTATAAAAGTTTAGATAAGTAAGAACATTTAGAAACTTACCACTTGAAAAGCAGCTTCTTAGATTTTTCTTATCAGCAACAGCAAATACTTTGAGCTGTGTTGTTTTAATGTGGCGGCGATAAGTAATAAAAAAGATAAATTTCGCACACGAAAAATAACTTGTGACTGCTTGAAATTTTTTGCTACAGTCACGTTTTAAGTTTATGTTTATATTTACGCTGATATTGTTGATTTAGTACCAAGTGTTGTTTGTTACTTATTAACTCGCGTTTACTGTTTTCACTTTTATGATGATTAACAACATAGATTGCCCAAGTTTTGCAATATGCATTAGTGAAGCAAAATGCAGATGTATTATGAAAGTTTTTTTTAAGCTTTCGTTTTCTAGCTTCTAATTTTGTACATTTAATTAAGTTTTAAACTGTTTTTGTATTTTTTAAAAATTCTTAAATTAATCTATACATTAAGTTTAACTAAATGAATTTTTGCCCATTACTAGAGTCTGTTTTTATTTTTCAGTTGACTACATCTGTCGGTGCTGCTCCCTGTAGAATTTTACCAATCATCTATTATAGTCTTTACTAAATATTTTTATAGACAAAAAAAGCTTAGTTTTCAGACATATTTATGCGGTTTTAATGTAACTAAATTGGGTAGGGTATTTATTTTTTAGATATTATTGCATTTAATTTAAGAAAACAGTTATGACTGCATATTTATAACATTCATATTCATTTGCAGAATCGCAAAAGCCACAAGCCATTATTTTTCGGTATTCCATTTTCCCAGGCTAGCCAAGGAAGTCCTGACGGAATTCCGCTGTTGGTCAAAAGATGCGTTGCTTGTATTGACAACAATGCGCTGTCAACAAAGGTGATTTGAGCTTACAGAAATCCTAAGTACTTTAAGCTTTATATCTCCTTAGGTACTGTTATTAAAAAACTACTAAGTATGTGAATGTTTTAGAATTAGTTAAATTAGTTTTTAAATTAATTAAGAATGAGTTTTTAAAAGGTAGATTTTACTTTAAAATTAGTTAAAACCGAGAAATATCCAAAAATATTTCTAACATAAAATTTTAAAGCAATTAAATTTTTCAAGTTGTCTTATTTTTATCAAAGATAGATGTATAAACTTTTTGGTAGTAATTGAGAGCATAAATAGCATAGTTAAAACATCAAAAACTGAAATTAAGATATTTATTTTACTTTTTATTTAAGGGAATATACCGAGTGAATGGGGTGAAAGGGCGAATAGAGAAAATTTGCGCACAAATGGACATTTCGCCCGATCGTGTTGACCTGACAACGGCATCGCATCATGACGTCAGCGGAGTGATGAAGTATTTCCTACGTCAATTGCCCGAACCTCTCATGATGTTTAGCTTGTACGACTCTTTTCTTAAAATTGGAAAGGTTTTTGAATACTTCCTAAAAGTTTTAATAATTTGTTATGTTTGTTATCAGGAGTTTAAACCTTTTTACTTATTAACCTTATTTACTGTTTAATTATGGTATTTTATCTTCACCTTTACTGTAATAGACACTATTTTTTATATAGGAATACCAAAGTTTGATAACGGACTCAAATGAAACGGCCGAAAAACTTCGCAAGGAAGGTAAAGAAGTTTCCCAATCTCACAATGCAGACAAATTTGATGCTGTTTTGTTCAAAATCAGAGAAAATATAAACAAGCTGCCCACTGCCAACAGAAATACATTGCAATACATTGTATCTCATTTAACAAGGTTAGTTGAATGAATGTAAGTAAAATTAAATTTACTTCATATATACAACTTTTTTACTTAATTGATCTGAATTAGATTTAAGTTGAGTGCAATGTTTTTCTTGCGGTATTTATTGTTATAAGTCATAATTGTTGCGTAAAATATATAACAGACCTTAAAGTTTCACGTATACAAAAATATATATTTAAAATTTACAAATATTTTAGTTTATTCATGATATATTTTTCACATTTTAATTAAATAATTTAATTGACATGAACAAAGAAATTTGGTATAAATAAAAAGCCAATGAATTTATCTTCTTAATAATTTATTAATCAGTATCTTTAAAAATTTCAACCTTCTACATACCAGTAATAACTTTTCAGAGTGGCTACATTTTCAAAGGAAAACAAAATGACGGAAAGTAATTTGTCAGTAGTTTTTGGTCCGACACTCATGAGAGCTCAGACTAGGTTGTAATAAGTTTATTTTAATTATCTAATTGAACGAAGCATACAATATTTATGTTTTTTTGAAATATATATCAAAAAGTTGTTATTGATATAAGTTATGTTAAAGACAAGCTCACCAGTTATTTTGTAGTACAAACAAATTTTCTTTAGAGCGCAATAAACTAAATTGTATTTTGCTAGTAACCAAACAACACAAAATTCAGTAGTAATGGAACTGACTCGCTGATGCAGTTGGTGGAAATTCCTTTTCAATCTCGCATAGTTGAGACTTTGTTGCACCACAAAGACTTCATATTCGGTACGTTGACGCACACTGCAGGGGTCATTTTCCCCTATTGTGGTGAGTGTGTCTGTATGATTAAATATGTTTTCTTATTTGTTTTATGTTTAATGCACGCTGTTTACTGTTAGGGTGGTTGTACTGATATTCATTTGTCTACTGTTATAGTGTTTTATATATCATCAGGAGTGCCACAAAACAGGAATCTTGGAAAAACTTTGAATTTGACAATTTAGGCTGGAAAAACCTGGTATTGATGAACTTTAAAAAAAAAAATAGAAAAACCTGGAATTTTAAACAAAAAAAAACTGAAAACCGGGAATTTTAAACAATTTTTACACGTTAAGTAGTGAAATTTCGATGCGACACAAAGAATTTGTCATATAGATGAAAGTTTTTAGTCATCATGAGTTTTTTTAATTAAAAACACACTTACAGTATTTTTTCAATGATTTTATACTGTTTAAAACAGTTATTTACTTTAAAAATAATTTTAAACTACAAAAAGAACCAAAAATAAGTATATAAAAACATCTGTAAGAAATTTATCGAAAACATTTGGCCACCCTGGTAATAGTAATAATTTATCGTTAAATTAGTTTAAATCTATCAAAAGACACCTTTCTAATATAAAATAAATTTACTACTAAAAATGGTTTAAAAAAAGATGTACTTTCAATAAACTGGAATAAATTTTGAAAACCTTGAGAAAATTTGCCAAAAACCAGTGGCCGCCCTGATATCATGAAATATAGTTTTTCTTAATCAAGTTTTAAAAGTACAATTATATATTCGGTATTAACTAATTTTAGAACTATTTTTACTTGTTGAAAAAAAAACAATTGTTTTTATTTACCTTTCAACTATATAAACGATTCAGCGATTTTAATTTTATTTCAAAACTAGATTTTTGCAGTGGTATTACTACCATTGCTCGTCAGTCAAAATAAACTATAAATAAACTTAAAATCACTGAACAGTTTATCTTAAGCTGAGAGTTTTTAAATTAAACAATGTTGTATGAGCTTTTTGTAAAGTGGTTTAAAAATTTTTAACTGAAAAAAAATTATTCAAAATTTTTGATAATGGTATGTAAATAACTAAATTGTTTTCATATATACAATTAAAAAATCAATTACCATCACTTGTATAATCTGTTGTATCTAATAGCTTATGAAGTAAGAAATAAATAGTACAATATCAGTTTTTACAAAAAAAAAATCTTACTCTCAATGGAATGAAAACAGTACAGAAAAGTTGTGTTTATTAATAAAAAAGTAACGAACTTAAGCATCTATACTTTTATCTTACTTAGTAAACATGTTGTTAAGGGTGAATAGTTTTATTTCAACTGTATCACTTTGTAACAGCTTTTTGTCCACATATCGGACTTTGTCAAAATGCTACTCAATTTTTATGCATAAATTTGATATACTAAAAGTCTTGCGTGATGTAAAACTGTATGTTCTTATGTTTGTTATACCCAAAATATTTGCAAAATTTTGCAAGAATTATTTAATAAGTATTACTTTTTGGTTGGAAGCGAAACACAAAAAGCTACAACTCGACGTATTTAAAAACTATAAATAACCGGACTTGCCGTAGTAACAAAAACAAGCGCAGCCACGGTTTAATTGCATGCAAGGTACGTCACTATCATTTCATTATGACGTAGATCTCGGCTTGCTGCTCGAGTGACGTAGCGAATCATAAATTATTTACAATTGAATGTTTTCCTTATGTTATTAGCCGCAACGCTTATTTACTGTCTATTTACACTCTATGTTTTATCAATAATTATCATTTTGCCACAAATAAAACATAGAGATTTGTTTTGCTTATGTGTAAAATTTTTTTAACAGTTATCGTATATAGATTTTTATAATGGTTTTATTTATATCTTACAGAGTTTTATTATTGTGTTATGTAACACTGCAATAATATCCCTTTATTGATATTATTGCTGAAAATTTTTATTTTTTAAGCTTTTAACGCAAGATTTATTAATGCGCAGTTTTAAACCAAAATATTTAATGTTATGTAATGGTTTTTCTTATAAACAAACTAGCTATTTTTCAGGTATTTTTTGGAAGTGTTATTAAACTATTATATTTTTTTTAATGCAAAATATATATTGAACAAAGTTAATTCGATTTTTTTGTAACAATTTTCTATGACTTAGTATAAAGATGTTTGTGTAAAAGGAATTCAATTTAAGTTTGATATATATTCAATTCAAATTAAATTTCAAACTAAAATTTTCAAAGCAGGTTTACTTATTTTAAGCAATGTAATACTGAATTAAACATAATTTAAAGTATAGCATCAGTTGATTTATACGATCAAGTAAAAGTTCAACTTTTTCAAACGTCATACTTACTGAAATTTATAATTAAATTTATTAGTTCAGAGCAATTTACGTACATTAACAAAAATTGTTATTGAAATTTAATTATGTTTTGAAAATAAACCAGCTTCTGTTGATCTTTGACGTATATTATTGATTAAAGATTTACTTAATAAAGTACTTGTTTTATTAACTTATTTGTGGAAATTAAATTTGCAAATGAAAGGCAGCTTCATAATTTGAAAGTTAAAGAAACAATACTAAAAAATAAATAACCTAATAATAATTTTATTGTGCCTTTAAACTGTTTTGTACAAAAAATAGATTAAATATTTTTTTATGAATCTAAATGCAAAATAAAAGTTTCAACTTAACATATGCGTATTAAAAAAATTAAAATTAGTGTAGTCTATTTTATAAAGTTTTTTTTTGCAATAGTTCATAAAACAAAACAGTTTTAAAGTTTCTTTCATAATTAAAGGTACCTTAAACATAATTTTCTGCAATCCAACTTAGTTTAGCTAGCTGTAAAATGATATTTTTTTGTTTCTGTTGGCTTGTATGCTTATGTTACTAAAGCTGGTTAGCTTTGACTATTGTATGTTTTTAATAAACTTTGTGTGACCGCGCAGGTTTCAACCAAGACCCTCCAACTACGCCATTCTCACAACCCGCCAACGAGGTCAACCCGACTCATCCGACTAGTGATGACGTCACAAGTGAAAATATTACGCCATCGTCGTCAAAAGCGCCAACTGACAGTTCGGAAGTTCATTTCACCCTGCAAGATGACGCAACAACGACACCCGGCGACCCTAATAAAAGTGACCAGTCTTCGCCAAAGGGTTCGACTGATTCAGAGGAAAAGAAGGTTTGTAGTTGCTATGACACTGAACTAACAACAATTTACAAATGGATTTTTTAATTGAGCTAGAATAAATGCATGTTTATTTTAACGGTAGACATAATTTTTAAGCGATTTTTTCCAATTTGTTATAGACTATTGCTTATTTTTTTTAGAAATAATAATTTTAAATTTACAAACTACCTTTTATAAAAACATATTTTAAATTTTTTGTTTTATTTTCATTTCAAACAAACAAAAATAGCATGAGTAATAAATTTTTTTTTAATATATATTTTTTTAATAATGAGGTATATAAAGATAATATGTTTAATAATTTACAAAAAAAACTATATATATTAAAACTAATTTAACCATTTTCATATTGTATTTTTACGGCTGGCCATGGTTTTCACTTAGTTATAAGAATTATAAATCACAATTTAAAAAAATAAACTTATGAATGCGGTTCGCTTTTATGTTTCACTTTTAATTATTTAAGTACGGTATAACAAAACTTAGTAGTCTTTAAAGAACTTAAGTCTAAAACAAAAATCTTTAATTTAAATTTGTTTAAGTGTATTTAACGTTTTTTTATTAAAAAAAAAATAATACAATTAAGTTAATTTGAAAACTATCTTACAAGTATGATGTATTTTATAAAGTCTTTGAAAACAAATTTTTGTTTGTTATAACCTTAACACTAATTAAAAAAAAACTAACTAAAAAAAACTTTGCATGTTGATTACCTTGCTTGTGATTGGTTCATTTTGTGTTCACTCGCGGCAACAGAAGTTACCAACTGAGCTGTCGAGACGTTGCTATGGTACCATTATGAACACGGCATGGTCTGTGGACAATTCATTGACTAACAACGGTTTGTATGCCAACAAGCTACTCAATCGTCATTGTTGCTCCAAAAATGAATTTACAATTTTGTTAAGGATAGACTAAAGCATGAACTTTACTTTACAAATGAGCCAAATTTTTCATAAAATGTTTATATAATAAGCAATCAGAGTTTTGTTGGAAAAAAATTATATCAAAACTCTTTTCTTACTTTTTTTAGCTTAATTCATATTTTTTTATTAAGTATATGAAACTAATTAAGTTATTTTTATACATACTTGAATGGTTAAAAAAAAAGTATATTATTGATGTTACATATTACTGTATGTAACATTAATAACTGTATGATATTCACTGTTTTAAAACATGAAGTCAACTAAAATATTGTTGTTTATAGATGTTTTTAAGTAAATTCAAATATTGTGCAACACTTTAAGATAATTATAAAATAATTTTCATGACAGTCAAAGCTTTATTACTTGTTAAACGCTTATTTAAGTTTTTTTCATTCTCAAGCTTTTCAAAAATAACTAATTATTTTCTCGTTTATTGTCAAAAAAGCTTAAGACAGTGTTGTTTGGAAAAAAATTCAATCAAAGATTTTTAACAGCTACTTATTTAGTCAAAGTTATGTAATCAAACCGTAATAAATCGATATTTTTTTCCAATTGCCGTTTAAAAGACGAGTCTAAGTCAAAAGCAGGTCGCAAGTGCATGATTCTTATTTTTGCATGCGTTTGACTCGTTTTCACTAAAAACAACTTGATCTGTTAACTGTTTATTAATAAATTTCTGTGATTTATTATCTTTTATGACGTCACACAGATGGAGGGCAGGGAACAGAGGTCATTCAACATAGCGCTCGTTTAAGGAGGACCAGTGACAAGCCGCAAGGTAAGAAAAATGTTAATTACAAATAAGTTAAGTCACTTTTCGACTTAGCAAAGACTTTTTCCTAAGCTTTTATTTCTTAGAAAGTATTGAATAACTTTGTTTTTGTGTAACTTTAATTAAAGTAAGATCTTCTGATTAATGGCAAAGGCGGGTATAAGATTTTTTTAAAGAAAATCTAACATTGGCTTTTATATGAAAGCCCAAAGTATAAACTACAAGCCTTTTTATAGAACATAAAAATTTTAGTTATTTTTTGTGATGTTGTAGTTTTTATAAAAAGTTTCCGATACAAACGTATTGACCGCTTTTTTTTTTCATTGTCAATTTCTCAGAAATTAAAAAATTCCTTGAAAATATATTCATTTTTGAGATAAAAACCTCAAATTCTCAGGAAGCATTTTTTTTATAGTTTAAAAGACTTTTAATGTTGGAATTTTAGAAATATTTCAAAATAAAAGTTATAGAAAAAAAATAAAACATATGTGGTTTTTTAAATATTTTTTTTTAGAAACAAAAAATTCATGCACATATTCGATTTCAACAATAGTAGTAGACTTACTGTAAAAATTTGAAGAATATTAGTCAAAAAATGAAGGAGAAGATAGATTTTTAATGAAATAGTTTTTTTTCGCGTTTTTGGTTTGCGCCTTATATAAGGATTCTATTGAGGTCACTAACTTTGATCGCTTATATCTCGAAAGTTACTTTGAATTTTGTAAAGCGGTAAAAAATGTCTGATAGCTCAGATAAAACTCTACAAAATAAGATTAACTTTTAAAAATCCAGGTGGACCTTCCTGTGCCCTTAATTTATATCATCTGGTTTTAAGTACTTCAAAAAATAGTTTTTTAAAATACTTATTGCTACATGAGAACGTTGAAACTCCTGCAATCTGAGTATTTGAAAGAAAATTCCTCTAGAAAAAATTTAAACTAAAAATCTGTTTTCAGTGCTTAAATACTTTATTAGACAAATGCTATCTCTTTCAATAAATAAAAAGACAGTTCTACAAAGTTTTTTAAGGTTATAACATACATAAGTAAAAACACCTGAATAAAAATAGTTACAATATGTAATTAGTTTTTTATCTATAAAAACTTGTACAAATGTTACTATTCAAATAAAGCTTCTACGTCTTACGAAAATATATTTTAAGACTTTTCCATGCTTGCTTAGATCTTTGATATTACTTAGTTTATTATGTTATTTAAATGAATGAATAATAGAATGAACGTTTATTAGTTTTATACAACACAAAAATAGTTAGACTATCTACTTTCATTATTTTACAGCTAAGTTATATAGAAAAATTATATTTAAAGTAAATTGAAATTGTGCGTTTCACATCTGTTTTTTGAATAAAAAGAGTAATAAATTGTTTGTAATTCAAAAATTTAGTAAATAAAAAAAAAGTTTTCCCTAAAATTACTAATAATTTTTATACATTATAAATTTTAAATATCTTTCTACCAAGAGCTTATAATGGTTAGCAATTTTAATAAAGCATTTGTTTGTTTTGATTTATAAAACATTAAACTTTATGCTGAGTTAGGGAGTATAATTTAAAGTAAGTCATTTTTTATACTGAATATACTTGTGTAGCTTTTTTCTTAAAATTTTTTCTTATAATTATTTTTGGTTTATTGAGGTAGGACATTTAACTCTCGTTAAAGTTTTCTTGGAATATTATATAGCATCATTTACATGGTATTTTAATCAAGTTTAACATTTAAATTAACTGCGAGTTAATGTTACAAATATTAGTTTAAAAAGGTACTTATTGCGCAATCACTGAATTATTTTATTCAAATAAACTTTTAGAAATTTCTATAATTGTAAATGTGTTTTTTAAACAAAGCACATTATCAGTTTATTACAGAGTACTAGTAGTTTATACGCAATTGTTAAAGTTTTCAAATCAATCTAGTGTTTTCTTAATTTAAAGATTCACCATAAAATGAATTACTTTGTATCAAACTTTTATTCAAGTATTACAAGATATAGAATCGAAGCAGTAGTCCAGTGTTCCCGAATTACTTTTTTCACATACTATAACTAAGGGAGATTGATAATTTTGCTTCCCTTTGTTTTACTTTTTGGTTCCTTTTGAAACTTTATGAGACTGGTACTTTAAAGTTGTTTTTGTTAATTGTTCACCGCTAGCTTTTATACTTATGTACTTTGTACATTTTTTGAAACCGAAATTTTAACATCACGAGGTTTTATATTCGATATAAACAAAACTTGAAATTTTTAAACTGAACTATTTATTGTTTTTTTTCATTTTGAAGAAAATTTAAAGAACGTATATATTATTTTAAAGAGTGTTTATACAAAGTTAAAAGCAAAAGCAGCTGCAGTCATCAATCCAGCTCCAATCAACTCCACAACTGTGCTTTTAATCTTTATTCGTTTATTGCGACGTGAGTCTTCTCTTCTCTTTTGCCTTTCATTTCGAAGCACTTTTCCCAGGTCGCATGCCAGCTTGTTTCTTTGCTTCTTCATCTCTGCTAAAAAGTCTTCCAGCTGTTTTTGCTCCTGCAGTCTCGCAAACATCTGCTTTTCCATCAGTTTCGCAACAACGCTCAACTGCCCCCGGCACTCTGCAGCGCGCTTCTCTTCCTCGGCCACGCACGCGTCCAAACGTGAAATTCTCCTCATCTTTTCGCTGCACTCGTCCTCACTGTCCAGCGACTCAAGTTCAAAGCTGAGCTTGTCTTCCTCTATCACAATCTCTCTTCTTTTAGTTCCGTCTTTGTACTTCTTTTTGACGACTTTGATTAGCTTCCAGCTGTCATCGCATTCCACATGCTTGCTTCTTCTGCAAGCGTCGTTGCTGTATCCTGAAAATGTACAATCGCTTTTTGAAGTTGTATTTAGTTTCTTTTTACCTTCCCTAGGTAAAGAAGCTACTTGGGACTGTGAAATGCTCGACTCTTGACTGATTGTCCGCAACAGCTTTTTTGTTGCTTCATTGTTTTTGTAAAACCTATCAAGTGACGGTGAAATTTTAAGATTTTTTTCTTTCATTTCTAACTCGGCTTCTTGGAGTAAATGTTGGTACTGCGGAGTACGCTGGAAATTCAAACTAAACGTTTCGTTTTTTGAGCTGTATTGATTTGCACACAAAACGTTGTCTTTTATTTGTGGAGCATTCTTATTTTTTACCGATAGCTTAGTCTTCCGACTCGAAATACTTGATACGTTTTTCTTTGTATTCGAAGAATTTGTCTGAGGTTGCGATATACTAGACTCTTCGCTAATTGTCCGCAACAGCTTTCTTGTTGCACCACTTTTTTTGTAAAAACTTTTCAGCGATGGTGAAAGTCTAACCTTTTTTACTCTCATTTCAGATTCGGTTTCTTCGAGTAAGCTTTCAAAACTGGAATTTGAATTTTTAGTTTTTGAACTGACTCGACTGATTGGCATCACATTCTTTTTTGTTTTTAGAGTGTTTTTACTTTTATCAAAAAGTATGTATTCAATTTTCGAACCAGCTGTTCTATTTATCTTTTTCCTTCTAGCTGGAGTACTTATTTGGGATTGCGAAATGTTAGACTCTTCGACAAATGTCTTTGAAATAGGTCTTGTTTTTTCGTTTTTTCTGTAAAAACTTTCCAATGACAGTGAAACTTCAGTATGTTTCACTTCAGAATCAAACTGATGGAGTGAATGTTGATTATTTAAGGTGTAATCAAAATTTAAACCCGAGTGTTCGTCTTTAGAGCTGACTCGATCCATGGACATATCGTGAGTTTCATTGCTTTCATCTAACAATACAGAATCCCTTCTACAGATAGTCTTTAACTTTTTACTTTTCTGTTCGACTTGAGATTGCGAAATGCTAGACTCTTGACTAATTGTCCCCAACAGCTGTCTTGTTTTTTCGCTTCTTTTCTGAGAACCTTCCAATGATGGTGAAATGTTAATCACTTCATTTTTTGTCTTGTCTTTTTTTTGTGAGATGTATTTGGAGCTGGTACTTAAAATCTCGTTGCTGAAGCTAACCCGTTCCGAAATGGAGTTTCTCACCCGTTTGTTCATCTCAAGCTTGCTTAGATAAGACTTTAGTTTTGGAAGTTTGCTGGTTAGTTTCAATTGCATAGGTGGAGTAAGTCTGGAGTGAAAACAATCATTTGACTTGCAAGTTTCACCTGCTTCCAATAACTGCTCGTTTTTATTCATTTTTGACATCATTATGATAACTTGGAGTTTTTTTAACAACCTGTCTATCAAAACTGCTAGCAAGAACTACTATTTCAACTATTGCCAAAATCCACTTAGTAAATCTTTTTCAAATTTTGTATGGATAACGATTTTAAAAAATAATTATTTAAAAAAATAAAATTAAAAAATTATTTATTGTTAATACGTCATAATAAATTATTACAATTTTTGTCATGGAAACAATAAGTTATCTATATAATATTAACAGTATTTTATAAGATTCTTTAACGTTTTTTTTTAATTTAATTTTTTAAACATAATCTTAAGCAGATTTATCTATCATTATCATAATATATTTATTTTAGAAGATGTAATGTGTCAAAATTTCTTTAAGTGAATCAAAGATATACCTTTAGAATCTAAAAGTTATTTGTTTTTTGTAAAGTTTACATAATAAGTAACTTTCATTTAATACAATATACAATTAAGTTTAAAAAGAAGAAAAAAAACTTTATATAGAAACAAAGTTTTATTTAAAAGACTAAATTGCATATAACTTACCACTAAAGTATCGTATTACAATTTTTTGATGTAAGATGTATTACAATTTTTGCTAGTAAGACTAGTTACAATCCATTCAGTTAAAGAAGTTTTAATTTATGAATTTTAAAATTACGTAAAATAAATTTGAAGTTTATTATTTGTTTGCATAATTGTTCTTAAAAAATGTAACAGAAAAGCAGGGAATACTTTGCAAGACGCCCACAAAACCGCCGAGGCCCAATTCCCGTCGCAGCAGCAGAAACTTGCCGAGCAGGCAGTCTTCCCTCCAACAAACTCCCAACAGCACTCCTACCTCCATCATCCCTCCTCAAAAATTCACAACAGGGGAATCACCTACCAACGATGGTTTTGAAGACGCGTCGTCATGCTGAATTAGTTTTCTAAATTTTCATTGCTCGTTTTGCGTCTTGTTGTGGAATTAAACGCGGTTTTTCATATTTATGAGTTTAACATTTTTCTTACAATTTTTAAGTCAAATTCATTCGGTAAATTTTATATAAGTGTAATAAAATTTCTTTTTATTATACATCAGAACTTACATCCATTTTTGATGTTGACCAAGTTTTATCCAATTTGATTTTGGTGCTTTAAGATAATTGAGGATTTCACCTGGAGTTAATGATGTTCGTTTTATCAACGCTAATTATTTTTTATTTAAAAACCATATCCAAGTAAGAATAACTGATAATAATTCTTTACAACTTTGACTTTTGTAATTTTTAAATTAACCCTCTATTATCGCACTAATTCCGGCCATTTTGGATTTGTGCTGCTCTCATTTTACTATTTCATTGTTGTCATTTATGCGTTTTAAAGTGCTGCATGTCTTTACTAATGAACTTTTTTTTAAGTTCTTGCCCTAAAAATTTTATCACGGAAAATGTTTGTTTGGATATTGCAGTTGAGTTTGTTATTTTATATCAAATTTAATTATTATCAGGGTTTCGTTCTTGTTGCAACCGGAAAAAGCTTACTTAATTAAATACTGAGCTTTTATAGATCATTAGATATTATTTTTTTTTCCATTTGGAAAATTATTAAAAGGAACCTATCTTGTAGAACTTCTAATTAAATAAAGTGATAATGCTTTTTGAAAAAAGTTAAAGACTTTTTGTGTTTGGCATTTTTGTATTAGTTTATATATCTTAAATCTATTTTAAATAAACACTTCTTCATTAAATAACATTATTTTAAAAGATCACTTGTTGCACGTTTTTGTGATTAATTACATTAAATATTATTTTTAAATAATCAAGTTTCACAAGTTTAATTGTTTTCTTCTTTAGTTGTTTTATTTTAAATATTTTTCATAATTTAAAACATCACTGCACTAAACTTAGTTTGTATTTCAGAAGTTTTATTATGTTTGCATTGATTTTACAATGCATTTTTGTATAGTTAACGTATTTCGATTTCACAGCTTAAGAAGTGTCATTTTCAATTCTATCGAGCTTTTTGCCATTTTTTGTATATTTTTTATTTTTCGTAAATTCTTTCATTAGTTTACAGTAAAATAAACTTTGTATATAAAACAACTTGATTGATGCTACATTTTAAATATATCTCTATCCACCATAGCTGTCATTGAACTAAATAAATAGAAACTTGAAATTTTCAAAGCAAATTTCAATAAAATGTATATAGTACACAGCGGGCTGGCAAGCGACCATTGACCATTTTCGTGACTAAAACAATAAACCAAGAGTTTAATGTAATTGAATAGAGCTTGGCTTCTTCTTTTAGAAACTGGGTTTGCTTCTATTCTGCTATAAGTATACTAAAAGTAATATAAGCTTAAATGAAGCAATTTTTTGCTATTTTGGAGTTGAAAAATAATTCATAAAACTTAATTATATGTATAATTAAGGCATACAGAAATTGCTAAAAAATCCTTCAAAGCTTTTATACAAATAGTATTTTAGGTTTTTTTTTTCTTCAGTTTAAGATTAAATAAATAAAAACTCAAAACTTTTGAGTATTAAAACTTTTTTTTTAATTTACCACAAAAAAACTGCGTTTCTTTCTTAAAATTCAATTGTGTACTTGAGGCAATATAGAGTATTTTTAAGAGAAAAATATCTCAATTGCTTATCACAGAAATATCTGTTTTTTTTCTGTCTTTTAGCAAATATGACCAAGGATTCTATATAGAAATTTATCGAAAGCATATAACTATTTTTAATGTTTTTACAAGCAATTATTTTATACCTATTTAATTCATTACTTTTGAAAAAAATTTTACTAAAAAAAGTCTTCTAACTATAAAATTACTTATCTTAGTTTTCGATATACATTATACCATTCTTGAGAAAAATAGTAAAGAAGTATTTATAAATAAGTATTTCAGGTTTTATTTTTAAATTTCTGCAAGCAAATTGTTGACAAAACTATTAAGAATTTTTAGTAGTTTTTTACGCTGTAAAATGCAAAAACTGGATTTAAACGTATATAACTACTTAAATACTTGAAGCAGAAATGTAACAAAACCAATTTTGAAACTAATTTTAAAAACATTGAAGCAATTAAATTATTATTTAACTATTTTATGTAACTAGTCTTACTAGCAAATTAAGTTCAAAAACTACGAATATATCATATAAAAATTGTAAAATGATGCGTAATTAGTAAGTCATATACAATTTAGTCTTTTCAATGAAACTTTGTTTCTATATACACTTTTTTTTGACTTATTCGCTAATTGAATTACTTTAACGTTTGTTGTTGTCATCATGTTTATCTTTGATTCACTTATAGAACTTTCGACACATTTTAACCTATATAAAAAGTTGTTAAGATTATGCTTTAAAAATGAAATCAAAGCAAAATGTTAAATGTTTAAAAATAATTTTTAATATTAGATGCATCATGAAATTGTTTTCATGGGAAAAGTTGTAAATATTTAATATGACGTATTAGAAAAAAAATATTCCCTAGAATTATTTTAATTAATAATTATTTCAAAAAATCGTTTTTCATTTATACAAAGTTTGAAAAAGATATACCAAGTGGATTTTGGCAATTAAGTTTAATTAATTGTTCCAATACGCAGTTTTGATAGACAGGTTGTTAAAAAAACTCCAAGTTATCATAATGATGTCAAAAATGAATAAAAACGAGCAGTTATTGGAAGCAGGTGAAACTTGCAAGTCAAATGATTGTTTTCACTCCAGACTTACTCCACCAATGCAATTGAAACTAACCAGCAAACTTCCAAAACTAAAGTCTTATCTAAGCAAGCTTGAGGAGAACAAACGGGTGAGAAACTCAATTTCGGAACGGGTTAGCTTCAGCAACGAGCTTTTAAGTACCAGCTCCAAATACATCTCACAAACAAAAGACAAGACAAAAAATGAAGTGATTAACATTTCACCATCATTGGAAGGTTCTCAGAAAAGAAGCGAAAAAACAAGACAGCTGTTGGGGACAATTAGTCAAAAGTCTAGAATTTCGCAATCTCAAGTCGAACAGAAAAGTAAAAAGTTAAAGACTATCTGTAGAAGGGATTCTGTATTGTTAGATGAAAGCAATGAAACTCACGATATGTCCATGGATCGAGTCAGATCTAAAGACGAACACTCGGGTTTAAATTTTGATTACACCTTAAATAATCAACATTCACTCCATCAGTTGGAGTCTGAAGTGAAACATACTGAAGTTTCACTATCATTGGAAAGTTTTTACAGAAAACACGAAGAAACAAGACCTATTTCAAAGACATTTGTCGAAGAGTCTAACATTTCGCAATCCCAAATAAGTACTCCAGCTAGAAGGAAAAAGATAAATAGAACAGCTGGTTCGAAAATTGAATACAGACTTTTGGATAAAAGTAAAAATACTCTAAAAACAAAAAAGAATGTGATGCCAATCAGTCGAGTCAGTTCAAAAACTAAAAATTCAAATTCCAGTTTTGAAAGCTTACTCGAAGAAACCGAATCTGAAATGAGAGTAAAAAAGGTTAGACTTTCACCATCGCTGAAAAGTTTTTACAAAAAAAGTGATGCAACTAGAAAGCTGTTGCGGACAATTAGCGAAGAGTCTAGTATATCGCAACCTCAGACAAATTCTTCAGATACAAAGAAAAACGTATCAAGTATTTCGAGTCGGAAGACTAAGCTATCGGTAAAAAATAAGAATGCTCGACAAATAAAAGACAACGTTTTGTGTGCAAATCAATACAGCTCAAAAAACGAAACGTTTAGTTTGAATTTCCAGCGTACTCCGCAGTACCAACATTTACTCCAAGAAGCCAAGTTAGAAATGAAAGAAAAAAGTCTTAAAATTTCACCGTCGCTTGATAGGTTTTACAAAAACAGTGAAGCAACAAAAAAACTGCTGCGGACAATCAGTCAAGAGTCAAGCATTTCACAGTCCCAAGTAGCTTCTTTACCTAGGGAAGGTAAAAAGAAACTAAATACAACTTCAAAAAGCGATTGTACATTTTCAGGATACAGCAACGACGCTTGCAGAAGAAGCAAGCATGTGGAATGCGATGACAGCTGGAAGCTAATCAAAGTCGTCAAAAAGAAGTACAAAGACGGAACTAAAAGAAGAGAGATTGTGATAGAGGAAGACAAGCTCAGCTTTGAACTTGAGTCGCTGGACAGTGAGGACGAGTGCAGCGAAAAGATGAGGAGAATTTCACGTTTGGACGCGTGCGTGGCCGAGGAAGAGAAGCGCGCTGCAGAGTGCCGGGGGCAGTTGAGCGTTGTTGCGAAACTGATGGAAAAGCAGATGTTTGCGAGACTGCAGGAGCAAAACCGGCTGGAAGACTTCTTAGCAGAGATGAAGAAGCAAAGAAACAAGCTGGCATGCGACCTGGGAAAATTGCTTCGAAATGAAAGGCAAAAGAGAAGAGAAGACTCACGTCGCAATAAACGAATAAAGTTTAAAAGCACAGTTGTGGAGTTGATTGGAGCTGGATTGATGACTGCAGCTGCTTTTGCTTTTAACTTTGTATAAACACTCTTTGAAACAATAATTAATTTATTATCCTACAAAATGACAATAATACAATCAAAGGTTTTGTTTAAAACTATCAAGTTTTATTTTTTTCGAATATGGAACCTCGTGATGTTAAATTATGGTTTCAAAAAATGTTGAAAGTATAAAAGCTAGTGGTGACAATGTTTTATTAAAAAACTTTGAAATACCAGTCTCATAAAGTTTCAAAAAGAATCAAAAAGTAAAACAAAGGGAAGCGAAATTATCAATCTCCCTTAGTTATGGTATATGAAAGTATAATTCGGGAAAACTGGCCTACTGCTTTAATTCTATATCCTGTAATATTTTAATTAAAGTCAAAAAAAAAACTTATTGAATTTTTAAATCAATAAAATACTATATAATTTTTACAACGTTAACAATTGCGTAAAAAATACTGGTGTTTTTAATCAACTGATAATGTGCATTGTTTAAAAAATGCTTTTAGAATTTAAAATAGTTTCAATATTTTATTTAAATAAATTGATTCATTTATGAAATAAGTACCCTTTAAAACTAATATTTTTAGCATGAACTCGCAGCTATTTTAGATGTAAAATTCGATTTTATTCGATGTAAATGAAGCTATTTCAGGTTCCAAGATACATAATAACAAGAGTTAAATGTACTACCTCAACAAACCAATAATAGTTAATGCAAAAAAACTACAACAAAATAAGAGTTTCAGTATAAAAAATGGCTTATTTTTAAATATACTACATAACTCAGCTTTAAATTTAATGTTTTTAGAATAAAAAAAACAATTGTTTTCAAATAAAAATTGTAAATATCTATAATATTTTGGTATAAAGCAGGGGAGACGGTGGAGAACATTATATTTTATTTTGTTTAATAAATACCTTTTTAATAAATAAAAGGTGTACTATTTCAAAAGATCACTTGTTGCACGTTTTCGTTATTAATTATCTTAAAGATTTCTTTTAATTAGTCAAGCTTCTCAAATTTAACTGTTTCCTTCTTTAGCTTGTTTGTTTTAAATATTTTTGATAATTTTTTTTTTAACATCACTGCACTTAACTTAGTTTGTATTTCGAAAACTATATTATGTTCGCATTGATTTTACAATGCATTTTGTCTAGTTTACGTTTTTCGATTTCACAACTTAATAACTGTCATTTTTCAATTCTATCAAGATGTTTTGCCATTTTTGTGTACAGTAACCTGCCACCTAGATATGCACTTTGAACAAAGCGCAAAAATGCGTACCTAGGAAATTCTGGTCTTTAATTATCTACGTTAAGCCTAATACAAACATGTTAAAAGCCACCAACGTTTAAAAACTATTGTTAAAGCAAAATATCCCATAACAAAAACTTTCACAATAAAAAACAAAACATATAAGCCGAATTATTGAATACTCATTTAATCTATGTATTTATATGTAAGTATTTATTGATGTATGTACATTTGTATTCAACCCATAAAATTGTTTTATCTATTTCGTACTATTTCCTTATGCATTAAAATTTATATAATACATATAATTAGTTACGTATTTTAAATAAACAAATATTTTTTAAAACCTTTACCAAGGTTTTATTAAATTGTGTTTATTCAAAAAGCTAGTTTAGGGTTATAAAACTTTACTCCTGGTTACCTATTATTTAGCATTTTAACTGTTTTTTTTGGTAGAAGGCACTATAAAAAAGGATAAAATGATACAATAGGCTTTCAAAAACAATCAAAATGTTTTAAAAAGAGTTAGCCTGCAACAAAATTGTCTGCCAAACCCAAACTTATAGACATGTTTTCAAAAGCATCTAGTTATAAGTAAATCTCAATTGCAATGTTCTTTATTTTCGTTATTATAGCTTTATAATTGGGATTTTCTAATATGTTTCAATCATGGGTATGTAAATGTTTGTTGCGCTGTTCATAATTTTCGTTTATTTAAATTTTGTATGATTTTTAAGACATTTTTGTATCTATGTTTTAATCATGGGTATGCAAATTTCAATTGAATTTTTCGTTACTTTCGTTAAATAATTAAACGAAGCGTTATTTGTTTTTTTTGATATTGGATTTGATATAAAATTTGTAAATTCGCTTTTTTTCTAGTTCCTTTAGTTTTAGTTTGTACAGTATAGTTTTTTTTAACTTTAATACTTTTATATTACTACTTTTAAAATTGCAATATAAACATAGCGTTTTTCGGCTAAAAAGTGCGTACCATACTCGCAGTTCGTACCTAGAAAGTGCGTACCTATTTGAAAGTTTACTGTAATTTTTATATTTTGTAAATTATTTTGTTAGTTTACATTAAATTAAACTTTGTGTATAAAAACTTTAATGTTGCTACATTTAAATTGTATCTATATCTATCGTAACTATCATTAAAGTAAATAAGTAGAAACTCAGATTTCAAAGTAAACTACAATAAAATGTATACAATACAGGTTTAAAGTTATAAAAATTTTTAACTAAATCAAAAAAGGCTAAAGTAATGTGTGTAAGTTATAAATGTAAGTTTCGAAAATTTGTTAATCAACTTTTATTTTGAATAAAGCTAAATTATTAAAGAATTAAAATTTAAACGAAATTACAATAAGAATGTACACTTACGCATTAAAAAAAACTAATAACAAAACTTTTGTTTGTACAACTTCGGCTGTAATCTATTTAATTGCGTTTATAGTTATTAGTTTTTGCTTAATCTGACTAACTAAAGTAAACAATTACTAGTACAGTCATAAAAATGTTATTTAAAACAGCTGTATAGTAACTTAGTAAATAAATATTGTTTATCATGACAAGATATATTAGATTAACATCCGGATTACGGAGTTAAAATGACCAGCCCACCAATCCTTTTTTTTTATTTAAGTGGAATCCGTCCCGAAAATTTTAAAACTGCGGCCCGTGAACATGTATATCTAGTCTGCTAAACCAAGTTTTGAAATTTATAATTAGACTTCTTTCTGAGATATGAAAAGCAAAAAAAGGTACAACTTAAGGGATAATTTAAATTTACACCGGGTGTTTTAAAAAGAAATATAGAGTTAGTACTTTGTTGAAATTAATAAGATAGTGGAGTATTTTTCATGAGATTAAATGCTCTGGCCCGCCAAGGACACACCGTTTTTGCATCCGATCCGCTGACTAAAAGCATTGTCTACCCCTCTTTTAACCTTTTCAAAGTTGCTTCGTAGCTTTAATAACAACAAAAATAGTTTTGAAGAAGTTTTTAGATACTATAAGTTTTATAAATTCAAGTTTTTTGTTCAAGCTAACTAACATCACTTATATCATAACATAACTTAATTCTTTATACTTACATTAATAATACTTTATATCTTAAGCAAGTTTACATCATAAAATCATATTGTTGTTTCTAACTAAATTTGAAATGTTTAAAATGAAGCCTTTAGGTAATTTTTTGGCCTTGTTTGTATTTATAAATATATGTTTGTACTAAACATATCTATTACAAAAACACATATAAAACGTTTTTTTTGCATGCTTTTTTCTAATGAAAATTAATTTTTATAGACTCTGTAAAGCTGATCATATTTTACGGGCAGCTAAACGTCGTCAGTCTAATAGAGTATTTAGAAAAACTATCGATTTTCCGACGGGATTTACTTGATTGGATCTTTAGGATTTAACGCCTTAAAACATTGTATCTGATATTTTCAATTAAACTTGTTATACATCAAGAAATAATATCTAGAGGCATTTAGACTAAATACTGATTTTATGAAAGTTTAAAAATTGCAGATATTTGATAAAGCTAAGTTCTTGTTTTATACAATAATTGCAGCCGATTGTTGTGTTTTCGTATAACAGCCTTTTTGTTTTATTTCTTAATTGTAATATTAGTTACATAAAACAGTTGAAGTTTTGTTAAAATATCATCATTATTTTATGCAATAATTGTATAATCATTATAACTAGATTTTCTAAAACTAAAAAATAGAGCCTAAAAATAAACAACTTTATATACTGATTCGATTACATTACATGATTAGTGCCTTATAACTAAACTAAATCTACAATGACATTAAAAGTATAGTAAATATAAACAAACAAAAAATCCAAATGCATTTATAGAGTAAGTAAATTTTTAAAGCAAGTTAATTTATAAAGTGTTTTTAAATAATGTTTTATTTAGGCATCTATCAATAAAAATGGCTAAAATGACTTTAAAAATCTTAAAATATATTATAAAACTAATGTGGAGATACAGAGTTTACCCTCATCTGAAAACTAAAAAGTAGAATAAATTGCTTTTAAGGCTAAGAAACTGATAACAAATAAAACAAGTTGATAATGACTTATACTCATTTTTAAAATATTGGAAAACAGACAAACTTTTTACTGTGGTAAAATTACTGGTATACAAGTTATGTATAAAAATTTTACAACTTATTTCAGAAACTATAAATTAAATTTTACTAGCGATTTTAAATAATTTCTTACCAGGGTTGCCATATATAGAGCTGAAAAAAAATCTTAATTTTACTTTCCTTTTTAAATATAATTCTTATAAAAACAAAAAATAAACTCAGTCTCTACCACGTAGTAAATACACACTTAGATCATAAAATATATAACTTATTCCAAAAATTAAATTAGACCTTGAAATAAAAATGAATTGCAAAAGAACTTTTTTAGAAAACAAATTAGAAAAATGCAGTTTTTAGTGATAATTAACTTTCTTATTAAGAGCATGTTTATATCAAATTTTCAGACTTTTTTTCAAAAACCCTTATTTTTTCCTGACTTTTGTCTTTGTTTTTAGTTTTTCCTAACTTTGTGACAATCCTGCTTTACTTTTGTAGGTATTTATAGATTTTAATATTAAACTCTCCTATAATTTACAGTATGTCTTGTTGGACAGAAAAACTATCAATTATCAGAAGATAAACATTTCAAAAAAAAAAATCTAAAATAATTATCTAAAATACAACATTAATCAGCACATAGGTAAAAATTATCAAGTTTTCTATCATGCTCAGTCCAATTAATAAAAATAGTCGATTTTAAATACTCTAATGTCTTTATATAACCTAAATAAGAAGGAAAATTTTTGCAAGTGCTGTATGATAGTTTTTTAACATTTTTGTTGCACAAGATATGAGTGTCTGGTAGTAAACTAACAACTTCTACAAATAACTCAAAAAGCTTGTATCTACAAACGTTTGGCATAAATTTAGCTTGTAAAGTGTTTTTTGTAGAACCAAGTTTTTTACCTCCTTTCGCTATCGCGTTAAACTCAAAATTATTTTTCGAACTATTTAATTTGGACCAGGAAATAGCAGTGCAGCATGGTTTTAAATTATTATTTTTATAGAAATTTAGTAAATTTTTTTGAATACAAACTGTTTTCGGTCGATTAAGCTTAAACTTGGAGTCTAGGTCACGAATTTTCAAGTGGTCGATGCGTCCAAAAATAGCCCTCTGCGCAGAACCGTGATCACAGTCACCGCAGATGACAAAAGTGTCAATAAAAATGGGTTGTGTCAGGAAATGGGAGATCAAAGCTCCCTGTAGTCCAACTAAGTTCCACTTGCATAGTTTGTCGCTACAAGACATTGACTCAGTCCTCTCTCCTCTGCCAGGCTTTGTGCGCAAAATTCCAGTGGAATGAAAATAAATTCCTGGCAAACTGGCATCTTCCTTTTCACCAGGCGCAGTTTTCGCTCCAGTTCTAAAATATATAAAACTAAATGCATTTGACCGAACTTTTAAACAAAAATAACTGTACTACTTTATATTTTTTAAAACTTCAGACAACGTCTAAAAGAATAACTACACAAGTGTTAACTTAGCATTTTTGTTCTTTTTAGAAGTTAGAACAATTTTTTGTTTTTCAAAAAAAGAAATACTCGTTTATACTTAATTTTTTTTATTACAACTTTTTGCTGCAGAAATTGGAAACAAGATTCAAAGCCAACTTAGTATACTTAATGTCTTATACATAATTAAAAACTAAATTAATGACTTCATCCATATATATTTGTACAAATATATGTTCTAAATACTTCTTAGGTTTTCACGAAAAAAAAACATTTATGTAGGTTTGCAAGTAAAAATAAATTATTTTAAACAACATATTTAAAGCTGTAATAATTTATTACATACAAACTTTACACAAGGTAGTATTGGGTAGTTGAAACTTTTAATATACCAAAACTGAACAAAATGTGTAGATGTCAAATATGCACGAAGGGACACACTTGCACAAAGGGTCACTTTTGCACAAGTGAAATTTTTTTTTTTTTTTGTCAATAATTTTTACTATCAATGTTACTCCTAACCCTTAATCTTGATCTGTAACTTTTTTTAATCTTTCTTTTATTTCATTTTTAATAATTTATTATTTTTGACCACCACTGTTACCCCTTACTCTAAACCCTTGGTTGGTAACTTTGTTTTCTCAAACTTTTTTTTTTCCGTATATATTAAACTTTTTTAATATTATTTTATTATCACTGTTACCCCTAACGCTCACCCTTGGTCGGTTTATATGTTCTTTAATTTTTGTAATAGTTTATTTTTACTCTCGATCGAAAATGATCCTTCGTGCAAAAGTTACTCTTCATGCAAAATAGAACCGTCGTGCAGAAGTGTCCTTTTGTGCACATTTGACCCGTCCCTAAAAAAATAAATATGTATATATTATGCAAATAAAGATTTAATTGAAAGTAAATCATTAATGTTAAGACAAAAAAACTTTATTAGAACAAAGTTTTATGTTTATATCTAATGCAAACATATTTATTCAACATTCATAGCTGGCATAAAACTACTTGTACTAAAAAAAATTCAAAACGTATTTTTTATCATATTTTTTAATTTAAAAAATAAACACCACTTTAACTTAAAAAACTTGAGATATACAATTGTTAATTGACCAAAGTAATTTAGATTTTAAGTTCAAAAATTAAACATTATATACTTTTAGATGAATCTAGCCGATTAAAAAAAATTTAGAAACTTAAAATTAGTCTTTATAGATTACTAAATAATAAACAAGTATAAGTCCCTGATGATAGAAGGTTAAAAGCTAAAAAACATAATCCTTATTATAACTTATTTTCATAAACATAAGCTCAAAAAACTTTATAATGCCTTTAGAATTAAAGAATGTTAAAACAATCAGTACTTCAGTTTTTTGAAAAGAAAGTAAAAAATAATACTGCTAAACTATGTTAAAATAAATTATTTCTAAGGCAATAGGAAGATTAAAGCAGTTTTTTTTATAAAAATTAATAGATTTTTTATTAAATCAAAAAGTTTTTAAAATAATAAAGGCAAAAATATTTTTAAAATTAAGTTTTGTATTAAAATTACATTTAGAAGGAACGGGTCAAGATTGCACGAGGTTACTAAATTAAACGAAGACAAAATTGCACGAAAATACTTTTGCACGAGAGGACAAAATTGCACAAAGTCAATTTTGCACCAAGGGTCAATTTTGCACGAGTTACATTTTTGCACGAGAGTAAAAAAACAGCAAAAAAATCTTTAAAAAAAAACAGAAAAAAAAACTTCAAGATAAATTAAAGAAAAAAAAAAGTTACTGACCGAGGGTAAGGGTTAAGGGTAACAGTAATAGTAAAAATAAAAAATACTTAGTTAAATTTATTATAAAGAAAACAAAAATATATAAATATATAATTAATTAAAAAGAAAAAAAACTATTGACAGAAGCTAAGGTTTAGGGGTAACAGTAAGAAAAAGATTTTTTTATAAATTAGTTATTAGGGATTATGGGTATCAGTGGTTAGTAATAAAAAAAAAAATAAATAAAATTGTCCAAAAATGTCTCCGTGCAAAATTGTCTTCTCGTGCAAAAGTGTCTTCGTACAATTTTGTGCCCTTGTGCAAATTTGACAGCTACCCACATTTAAAAGTCACTCATGGAGTTTTTAAGAAAATTCTCTCACAAGTATATATATTTTATTTTCAAGCTAAGGTTTCCACTTTTACAGATATTTCTTACTATAAAGTCTAAAACTTATAAAGTACTACTACTAAGTTTTCTTTTCTTTTTTTTTGCATTATTGCTTCAGTGCATTTTTTTAGAATTCTATAGGTAAGTTTAAGTTGGAAGCGTGACTATTTAAATTCTGACAGTTCAATATTGTTTTACTATTGTAATTTTATTACTTAGACTTACTTTTTTTTTTGAGGTATGAGTAGAAAAAAAATTAAAATTTATTAAAATATGGCTTATTTTAGCAATACTTAATAATTATTTTTTTCTTGTAACATTTTTATTTTCTTATTACCATTATATATTTATTATTAATACTAGTCAGACCCACATAACCACTTGATTTTTACTTTAAAATATTTTTGAGATTTGGAACTTCAAATTTGTCTAAAGATTTTAAAATTTATGAATTTTAATTATTGTAACTTGAATAGTCACATGTAATAATTTAAGGTAAATAAATACATTAAAAGTTAACCTAAATTAAGGCCATAGGGGGGGGGGGGGGTAAACCATGTTTTTTACAAGTTGATCTAATTTTATAGAGTTTTTTCTAAGCTTCAAGATGCTTTTTATCGTTTTTGAAAATTCGAATTATTTTTTAAGATATGACCAGTCAAAGTCGGGCCGCATAATAAGTTCCCTATAGAAAGGGAAAATTAAAACAGCGGAAAAAGACTATTTTATTTAAAATCTATCTCCTCCTACATTTTTCAAGCAATCTTCTTCAAACTTTTACAGTCTAATCTTTATACAATAACAAAAAAACATTTCTTTGGAATTTAAAAAAAAAATTGTAAAAATATATTTTTTTTGAAAAAAAACACTTTTTTTTTTAATTTTTGTGATAAAATTTTTATTTTTAAAAGTTTTTTAAATTCTAAAATAACATTTTTTCCTTTTATTATAAGGAACGTTTCCTAAAAATTTGAAGAAGATTGCTTGAAAAATGAAGGAGAAGATAGATTTTTAGTGAATTTTTAAATTTCCGAGAAAATCAACCTGAAAAATTTGCAGTCCATACGTTTATATTGGAAAATTTTTACAAAAAGTTAAATATCTCAAAAGTTAAATGATATTTTTGAATTCTATAAAAACTGGCTTGTAGTTTATACTTAAAGCTTTCATATAAAAGCCAATGTTAATTTTTGTATAAAAAAAAATGTTGGACCCCCCTATGGCCTTAAGTTTAATTCAAAAGCTTATACAATATTTTTTAAGTTTATAGCAACTACCTCATTTAAAACTATTTATATTTAGCATAACAGAAAATTACGTACAACTTTGTACTAATAAAAAGTGTCAAAGAAATAATTAATTAACTGTTTTAACTCTGTACATTAAAAAAAACTGATTGTTGTGTTGTATTTCGTTAATTCGTAAATGAAAAATTTCAATGATGAAATGCATGTAGTTACATTCATAACATATTAAAATAAGTTTTAATACTTAGCAACATAACATTAATTTAATAAAAAATTAAAAGATACTAGTGCTTTCTCTAAGTTGGAAACTAATAACAATAATATTGTTTTGTAAAATACTTAAAAAAGGTTTTCTTCAAATTTACAATTCTTTTACTAACTTCTCTAAAATATTTGAAATAACTTAACTTTTCATTATTTAAAAAAACTAGCATATTTTGGTAAAAAATGTGTAAAAAAACCTGTTCATGTCTTGATATAAATCTTCATTTTTTATCTCAAACTTCCCTTTTTTAACTTTACTTTCACAGTTATCTGGAGTTTTTCTTTTAAAGGAACCAGACAGAGTTTTAATAAATATGGTTGCATCACCACACGGTGGGTAAGATGTAAAAAAATGAAACTTCACTCCTGGTTTCAGCTCACATAGACCTTTTTGACTTTTCACATGTGAAATCTTAAAAATAGAGTTGTTCTCTCCTAGGTATGCTTTTGAAATTTGTTGGAATAAAAATCTGTGTAAATAATTCAACTTTTTAATTTTTTTAACATACAACAGTGCATCAGACTTATTTTCTATTTAGTATTCTTTTTAATAAATTATAATATTGGGTAAATTTTAATAATTGGTAAAAATCTGTTTAAATATGTTTAAAAACAAAATTATGATTTAGTAATATCTTCATAGATAATACTATATTTGATTTTGATAAACATCTTTATTTTAAAAAGTAAAAAAAAGTATATGAAATATTGTACACATTAACATAACACTAAAAAGTTTATTCAAAGTTTTTTTTTTGATCCTCAGCTATTAAATTGAATACTAACTTGAAACAAACTTAAACACTTTACCTCTGTAGAGACTTTTTAGCAATAATTTCAGCATGACAATCATGTAAAATTGTTCCATCTTTTGAAAGCTGAGACTTTCCTAAACAAGAAGTACCAGTTCCAATTGATACAACTTCAAAGCTTTCTAATAATCAAAATTAATTAATTTATATATATACTACACCAGTTTATACTAAATATACAGAATATTTTATCTTAAACTTTAATTTTAAACAAATACTAGTACTTGAACTGATAAAGTATTTCTAAATGTAATTTTTTTATAATTACTTCAAAAAAATATTAACATACTTCCGATTTATAATTTTATGATCAAATATGTTTTGAATATACTTAGTTAAGGACTATACCAATCAAACCAAATTAACATTTTATTATATCTTATAAATTGGGTACCACATGAAAATACTATGAGTAAATAAGATTATATATTTTGTTATGCAAGTTTAATTAATATTATTACAAATAAAGACTATAAAAATATCCAATACTATGCATGTAGATTAAATATATATATAAATTAAAGTTTATCCCTATTTAATGGTAATCTTCTTAAATATACAAAATGGTTCAAAAATTATAAAATCTGAATGCTTGCATAGATCTCAAGTGAGATTAATATGATCAAAAAAGAGGAAGGTTGTGCAAATTCTATCCACTTTCTAAAAAAAATACTTTAATTAACTACATTTTGATATCAAGTTTTTAGGATATTTGTGTATATCTCTCACAATGAAAAAATACTAAGGGTGACATTTTTTTGGCAAAGACTCACAAGTTAAAATCTCAACATCAAAAACCACAAAACATGGGGAAATTATAAAGCTAAAATTTCTCAGCAAGTTTTGTCAAAGCTGTTGCAAAAAAATACATCAACAATCTAATTATCTGATCAATAATACTAAACAAAACTTGTTACTGAGATAACTGGCCATAAAAATTGGTACTCTATACATATATATACATATGATAATAATAATTTTTACAATGTAGTACAATTGACTATATCTCAAAAATTTAATTATTGTTATTTTATTCTAGAAAAATTGTCTTACAGTAAAAAAATAGCTTTCATATAAAGGCAAATGTTATTTCTTGAAATAAAAAAAAGTAAACCTTATGGACTTAATTAAAAATTATTATTACTTACCTAACTATTTTCTTTAAGCTATCAAAATATTTTTAGACACTAGACCAACTAGGAACAAAATACCAGAATTAATATTATCTTAGATCGGTAAACAAAAAGCTAAGTCTTATTTAAACTTAATGAAAACGTTGTATTGTGTAAATAAAAAGAACTAGCAACAGTAAATTTATTCAGGTCAACATGAAACATTTTTAAAGTATTATGCATCAAATTATAAGTTCCAACTTAAACACATCAGACCAGTTGCTTTTTATTTGAGGCTTTGAGGGTCAAACAAGCCAAAAAATATATATACAATTGTTCTTTTTCTCATACCAACAATCACATTAAGAAGAAGTTAGCCCCACAACCCCAAACACATATACAATACTGAAAGCACTATTAAAACAAACTATAAACATAGTACAACATTTAAAATGTACTTTTGTCTAAAAACAAAACAACACCACGACAGCTTTGATTTGAGGGTCCTCAATGAGTCTTAAAGTTCAGTAAGTTTCCCTATTTTCTTTTGTGTATGTGTGACCATTTGGTTTGGATTTTAGAAAAATAAACTAAGAGAGTCATCAAAGCTGTCATTAGGACCCCAAACCATCAGGCACCAGATTAAAAAACAACTTAATAGCTTATTTGTAATTATTTATAAATTAAAACCATACCTTGTTCTTTTTCCAAAATAAATGCTGATAAAACGGTCCACTGATTGGAACTAGGTTTTCCAGTTTTAGGAAGACTATGAAATTTTTCAAGACAAAGTTTAATAATTTTATTGCCAAAATCAACCATTACTTAATTTGTGCTTTTTAGCACAGGCCAATTAATAAATTGCTTGACTAAACATAAGCACATGTCTTAAAAAAAGGATTTAACTAAAAAGGTAATGTACCACATTCAAAACTAAAAATTTGTAGATTCTAGTTATTATACTAACCTAACTGTTACTTATCAGTCCGAAGAGAATGAATATTCAGTTCAGGCTGCTTACAAAAAAATATTTAAATTACGTATTTATTTTTAGTCCTACAGTACAGAGATTTTTTTATATGCATAAAAATTTTAATGATGAAAAATTGTTTTTGTTCTTAGTTTCAAACTTATTCATGCTTAATCTGGTCACTTCAACTAAATTAATGTAAAATTAGTGCTTTTTTTAAAGTGAAAACCATCAAAATAATCAAAATTTGTTAAATATTTATGAAAAAAAAAAGTTCAAACAAAATTTTGCCAAATACAATTTTAATTTTAATGTTATTTTTTTAAGAACAAGTGGAGCGGCTTAAAAATGATGGCCGAATTCGTAGGACTGCGTCATATACATTTTATTTTTTACCGATACGTTTAAATAATTGTTTTTTCCATTTGTTATCTTAGAAATTATAAGAAAATATCATTTATTATAGTTTAAAACTCAACTAAGTTTGTTTTTACGAATGTTTTTACTGGCTTTATTCAAAAAATGTAACCATTATTAAAAAATTTGTTGTCAAACCAAATCTGTTAGCAAGAAAATTGAGCTATAGCTGTTATGAAAAAAAAAACAACGCCATAACATTTGGGAAAAACAAAAAATAAAACAAATAAAATTTTAAACTGTATTAAAAAAACTTATAACTACAGTTTAGCAGTTGTGTATTTCTTCTATGATAAAACTAGTTTTGTGTTTTTGATCATGAAAAATTTAATTTGCAAAATTTAATTATATATTTTACTTTCTGTATATTTTGTAGCCAATTTGAGTTTGATATTTATCTAAGGTTTCAAAAACTTACTTTTATACAGACATATATTTAAAAATAATCAATCCTCTTTTTTAGATACTGCCCCTTAACTAGATAATTACCGTTTAATTTTTTCCGGTCTCACTATTTATTTCCCCCTGTAATATTTTATAAATAACAATCTCCCGACTCCTTACTGCTCAAACGACCATCAAGAACAGTTTCCAAAACAACACACGACTTTATTAAAAGTATAAAAAACTTTTTCTACCTAGTTTATATAACAGCACAATTTTTGTTCTAACTTCTAAAACAGCAATCGGCAATTTGGAGTTAGCGTTGTATTTTTAATTAAAAAATATTCCTTTTGAAAGTTTTTTTTTGGTGTGGTAGAAATTTACAACGATGCTCATAATTTAACAACTATTAATTACTAGTGCATATATTGTACTTATTAAACATTTTTGATTTAGAATAGTATTCATTATAAATTTTATACTTCAATCATTTTAATAACTATCAGCCCAGAAGTTTTTTTCTAAGCATTGCGGTGCGCGTTGAACTTTTACTTGGAAAATTGGCCGCGACTTTTGAGAGGCTACCGAAACCAATCTCTTTTCTAAAACATATTCAATCAGATCAGTTGAGACCTCTTTATCTGTTTTCAAAAAACCAAAACATATAACAAGTTCAAATTATCAACAAAGCCGTGGAAAACTTTGGTTAATTTTTTACAACCCCTCTTTTAATAGAGTACTAAATTTATATTATTATGAAGCGTCAATAAATTTAGTCAAATAAAATTATTTTAGCTTAAATTTTTCTGAATTTTGCATTTCTAATAACATAATTTGTTTTTTTATAAAAATCACACCATAAGTATAGAAAGCTTTCTTAGAAATTAACATATACACTTTAGAGACTATTGCAACTTCTAGTATCTTTTTAGCCGTATTGATATCAACTAAATAAATTATACAATTAAGTAAAAATAGATTAAATAGCATTTGATCTAGCATTAGATTTAAACTAAACGGTCCTAGTTACTTATAAAACTAATATATCAAAATTATGCACAGTATAATCGATGGCAAACATTTGTTTTAAATACTTAAGTGTAACAAATATTGGTCTAAAAATAAGTTAAAGTGTTAAAAGTAGTATAATTAAGTATTTTGTTAAACTCATATCTAAAAAGGTGTAAAAAATTATATGATAAGTATATTTAAAACAAATTGACTGATAGTTCATTTGAACTTTCAAAAATATTAACCAAAATTTATTCGAAAAAAAGTAATTAAAGTACTTCCTACTAAAAAGTTTATACTATATGGTGGCTAATTTTTAGATCACATACCTTACAAACATAGATAAGTTTAAGATAGTTTCAGTAAAGTAATGCAATTATCTATTTTTAATATAGCTAACTAAATCCTTGCAACTTGAAAACTTACTTAACTAAAATCTAGTTTGTACAATATTGATTTTTTATAAAATTACAATAATAAGTTTTTTAAAATTATCAAACTAAAAGTTTATTTTTGTGAATTGTTTTTATTTGCAAAAAAAAAGCTAGCTATAAATAAATAGAAAAAAATGAAACTACTTTTTCATATTTTTAGGTAAAATCGTTTAGAGGCAACTCTATTCTTTAAAATGCCAAATGCAAATTTATAAAAGACATAATAGGCAAGACGAAAAAATCAGGTTACTTATAGACATAATAGGCAAGACGAAAAAATCAGGTTACTTATTTGATGCTGAAAAATGCTAGTCTTTAGTTGTTAGTATATGTAAGGGTTTAGTTTAGCATACAAACAGTTATTTTTTGTTATTTTTACAGAAAAATTTTGCAGAGTAATTAAACATAATGCTTAAAACTAAAATTTTCTGGCTTGTTTTACTTTTCATAACTGAACTAAAACTTTTTCAAGAACATACTTCTGATTTAACACTTTAAAGCTAACAAGTTATGTGATCAATAAAATTAGTAGTAAAAACCACCTACTGTTTTAAGTACAGTTAACCTTGCAGATTTTTTTTAAATACTTGGTAAATTCGAAGTATTACTTATTATTATTATTCTAAAAAAGCATTTGATTTACAGTACAGGTTTTATTTTAATAAAAAATGATGTTTTCAGGGTTGCCACTCGGTCAGGAAAAGTCAGGAAATCAGGAAAAGTCAGGAAAAAATGGGGGGTTTTGAAAAAAAGTCAGGAAAAGTCAAGAAATTTGATAAAATCTAAAAAAAAGTCAGATTTGTCAGTTAAAATTTACAAAATTTCTTGTTTTCCAAAGCCTTCAAATAGTAAAAATTAATTAAAAGTCCTTTAAAGTCAGAAAAAAATTCCAAAATTTTCCTAGAAATTGACAAAAATATTTAATTTTATTTCCAATGCCTTCATCTGGTATAAATTAGTAAAGTATCCTTTACAAAACTGCAAAATTTTTTATTAGCATATTGAACAAGTACCCTACTTGAATAGACAGATTTTGTAAGCTTTTTAGTATTGATGATCTGTAGCAAGGACACTTCCATAGTGAAACTGTGATATATACACAAAAGTTTATCTAGCATAATTTTAGAATTAAAGTGCTTTTTGTTTAAGTAAATAATTGAGTTCTTTATAACTAAGCAGTTAATTTAGTATTTTATGTGACAAGTTAATGTGTATACTTTACCTCTTTATAACTTTTTCAAAGTTGTTTAAATTTATAAAATAAGTTATAAGAGAGGTGTATGCCAAGATTAAATTTATTTGTATTTTTTGTAGAGTAACCTAAGTTTTTAAATTAAATAAGATTATATTTATTTGTTACAAATTTTATACTAAATGATAAGAGGAAATATTTTATAAATGAAATTAAAAATAAATGAGTGCAAAAAGAAAATAATTGAAGCCCTCAAGTTGTTGCTTGATTTAGAGGAAAGATTCTCTTCAACAAATGTAGGGCAGCAGATGAGAGCGATTTAGTTAAAATGAGGCAAATGATTTTAACTGCCAAGAAAATGAAGCGGAAAGCATATCTTCATTAGATGAGGAGGTTGAAATGCTAATAAAAAACGGAAAAAATAAATTGTAGTACATACATTTAAAAAAAATATATTTGATTAAGTTTTTTATTGTTTAAATGTTTTAACTGTAAAAGTTTGTTATTATTTTAAGGTTTGAGTTGTGAAAGTTCCTTATTGATTTAAGGTTTTAATTGTTAAAGTTCCTTAGATGTCGTTTTGTTTATTTAGATAAGTTTATTCCAGGAAATTCTAAAAAAATGTGTTCTTTATTGTTTTAAGGTTCAAGTGTAAAAATTTGTTATTGTTTTAAGATTTTAGTTGTGAAAGTTCGTTATTAATTCAAGGTTTTAATTGTAAAAGTTCCTTATATGTCGTTTGTTTATCTAGATACATTTATGTTAGGAAATGCTAAAAATTGTGCCTTTTTTCAGACAAGCTGTGTTTTAAGTAGTGATGTACCGGACTCACTATCCGGGTCCGGGTCCGGCCGGATATTGCCGTTTTTGTCTGATATCCGGATCCGGCCGGATTCTAATTTGAAAAAAAAGTCCGGATCCGGTTTCGGCCAGATTCTTATTTGAAAAAAAAAGTCCGGATTCGGGTCCGGCCGGATAGTAACAGAGATCAGGCCGGACCCGGTTCTAGTTAATAAACAAGAGCATACTGAAAAGTATTTTTTCAAAAAAAAAACCCTGTGTAAATTAATAAGAGTCATTTTCGTCAGTTAAAATTAAACACCTACCGTGATTGGCTCAATTTGTACAGGTGACTATTTTACGTTTGTTTACATTTAAACTATGAAATAAACATTTCAGAAATGCAACTCTTTACATATGTTGTAAAATTGAAAACTTTGGAATGAATACTTGTATTATTTATTGTTTAAAGTTGAGCTCAGAGAATATTTAGAGTTAATACGGTTGAATGTACGAGCCAATGAGAATCATATGACGAAATGTTTCAAACTAAATACTGATGCAACAAAACATCAGAACATGACAGGCAGTTTATATGTAAGCAGTTAGTTAGTTTGGTGTGCAGCTTGAAGCAACAAAATATCTTGAACTTTTATGTGAATGCTTATTGTAAGTAGTGTTTTGTTTTAAAAGTGAATATTTCAAACGGTGTTTTATTGTTTAAATATTTAAGCCAGGTTTATAGTTTTATAGTTTATTGAAAATTTACAGTTTCTTGATTACTAAATGTTTTATTTAATTTTTAGTTTATTGTTTTAAGTCTTTTTATATAGATTTAAATAGCTTCCAGTTTTTAAAGTGTTACCAAAGTAATCAATAATTTTGTATATGCTAGTATTTCTTGTTGTGTTTTATATAAAAGATTCATCACTCAAAACTGTCGTGTCTGATTATAGAAAGTAGTCTCAGTTAGAATTTAGTATTTATTAGATATTAATTAAATAAGGTGGGATTTAATTATGATGGGTAAAACTAATAAATTAAGTGTACCACAATCAGTCCACAACTTTACTACCAAATTGTCAACCTTTGCTAGCTGTTCTACTGATAATTAGATTAAAGTAATTTTTCAGTTTTTAAAAACCGCATTCTGAGTCAGGCTTGTTTATACTCACTCTAGCTAGTTTTATTGACTTAAACAGTGGCAACCCTGCTAGTTTGAAAATTATTGGAAATTTTAGAAAATCTTGGACTGCCTCAGGCTAGTTGAGTATTTTATAAAAACTCAGGCTAGTTTTCTTTTAGTTTTTAATGAGTTTGAGCTGATCCAGTTTTCAATATTTTGTAATTTTCTAGTGTATTTTGTTCAAGATCTTGATTTTAGATTTTTAATTGTAAATAACACATAAATTTGTAAATCTTGTGGCTAGCTGTTCTACTTATTATTAGATTAAAGTTCTTTTTTTTTCAGTTTTTAAAAACCTCATTCTGACTCAGGCTCGTTTATACTAGTGATGTACCGGACTCACTATCCGGGTCCGGCCGGATATTGCCATTTTTGTCTGATATCCGGATCCGGCCGGATTATAATTTGAAAAAAAAATTCGGATTCGGTTCCGGCCGGTTTCTAATTTGAAAAAAAAGTCCGGATCCGGGTCCGGTACATCACTAGTTTTAAGGTAATAATACACGTATTTTGCTTATATAGCCGTTTATTACAAACATCAATCATACACAGATGGTTCATGTGATGTACTGGAAGTTTAATGATAGAATTCAGCAAAAAACTGTTGTTTTTAACACGAGCGTCATTCCATTTACGGTACAACTTTTACGGTTTTTACTAAAGTTCTTTAGCTTTGACGCTCATCCACATCCTTATCTTTACTTCCACAATAATGTTTTATACATCATCTTTTAGCTTAGAGTATCTAGTTTGTGAACTATTATTTTATTTTTATATTGGGTTGGTATAAATGGTGCTGTAGCCCATAGAAAAAGTGGTACATTATGGCTTTTTTTCAGTTTTTTTGGAAAATCTAACGATAAACAAATAGTTTTGACTTGATATTTTTTTTATGCATATAAAATATCATTCTGCTCATTCTCTATGTACGATTTTTTATAAAACAAATTATTTTTTAAGAAAATAGGTGATTTATTGTTTTCATTATATTATGGTTTATCTCAATAAATATTCAACTAAAAGTAAAATGAATAAAAGATTCACACAGTACTAATTATTCTGCATTGTTACCATGCACAGTTTTTATTTTAACGAATTACTTTTTGAAATATTAACCATTGAAATTTTCCTTTTTTTTAATAACTGTAAGCTACTTAGTCTTTGAAGTAGCCGCGAAGTTATTCGAGCAGAACGTTTTCTGAACTTTTTTAAATCTTAGCCAAAAAAAAGTCTTAGCAAATTAAGATATTGATTTATAATTAACATAAATAAAAAATTGCAGTCCACATGTTTCTACAGAAAACTTTTTACTCAAACTACTATATTTTAAAAATTCATACAACATTACAACAACTCAACAAAAATATATAAGTTTATAAATATCAAAGTGGACCCACCCTATGTCTCATCTTTTGTAAAAAAAAGTAACCTTTACCCTTGTTAATCCATGAACTAGTGTTTTATTTTAAGTTGTCAACAGAGCTAACATGGTTGTTCTTGATGATTTTCCTAACTATTTCAGTTTCTATTGTACTGTGGTTGTAACTAATTGATTTATTGTAAAAAGTTATTTAGCTAATTCAAAAAAACTTTTTTCAACATCATACAGTTACAACGACACAATCAACTATATTTTATATATATTATTTATATTTTTTTTTATACAAAAAGTATTTCTTACACCAAAAAATATTTCCAAAATTAAATAAAATTGAAAATGTTCCTATGAATTCTGTTGAGTAATATGGGCACCCATTTGTGCCTATAACTATTTTTCTACAGGCTACAGGATCTTTCAATCGAACTTAAAACAAAAACAGATAATTGTTTTTAATTTTAACATTTTTAATTGATTGTTTTTAACATAAATACATTAAACTAAAATATGCTGTACAAACTTTTAGTTAAAAAACTATGTTGTCAACTAATCATATTTAGGTCACATGTAAGCAGTTTGAAAAACAATGGTCAAAACATAAAGTTTCTACATCTGCAAATCAAAAAATATATGTTTTTTTATCTACAACAAACAAAAGTTGTGATATAATGAGAATAACAACAAATAAAAAGAGCACAAATAATTGTTTTTTGAATGGTTAAATTTTGGTACTTAGTATCATCAAAAAAAAATAATAACTATTTTTTTTTTTAATCAGAATTGCTTTTTTTACAATCATACTGACTTACTTTTGGTTATAAAATACTGTTGATTGTGTGTTTGTAACTGTATGACTGTTGAAAAAAGTTATTTTGAATTAGCTAAACAACTCTTCACAACAAATCAAATAGTTACAACCACAGTACAATGGAAACTTACGTACTTCTTAAAATGGGTACTTTAAGTTGGTGCGTATCTTACACGGACACAAATTTCTTAAGGTGCGTACCTTATGTGGGTGCTTACCTTACACAGACACATACTTACTGAGCACATATTTAAATTATGGTTTAGATCCCATACATACTTAATCACTTCCTACATGGGCTTAAATTAAAAGTTATAAAATGCTTTTATTTTAAAAGAGCCAGGTTTTTAGTTTCGCAAAATTTAATCATTAGAATGAAAAATCTTACTACTTGGTTAGGCTTTAGAAATAAATTGCATTTTATACATTTAAAAAGAGTTTTAAATAAATTTTAAAAGAAGAAAAACATCAGAAAATAATGCTAGCTGTCTCAACAATTGATGTTGTTTAACAAATTCTAAGCTTCATCATTTGTTCCTTCTTTACCCTCTTTAAATTTAACTAACCAACAAAAATTAAAAAAAAACCTTTTGGTGGACGCATACCAGACACTTACTTAATTAAAGTTGCCACAATAAAAACCACTAAGTGTGGGAAAATCATGTGGCTAAAACAAAGTGTCTACTAGCGCTGAACAAAAAAAAAATAATTCAACAGTGTGAACACACCCACCCATGTGAACCAACTATTGATTATTTACAGCAAAACAGAGAAAAAAATCACAAATATTCAAATACTTTTAAAAAATAAGTTCTATTTTGTTAATGAAATATAAACAACTGCTAATAGTTTAGAAAAAAATATATGTTTAAAAAATATAAGTATTTTTCAGTAACTTATTGAAAAATTTATTAAAAATGAAGTCTATTGAAAACTAATATTATAAATATAACTTTCTTGTAAAACTTTAAGTTGTGCTGTTTCTTAAAAGTTTAAAAATATAAAAAAGCTAAATAGATAAAAAATAAGTGAGATAAGTTTATTTACATTTGCAGTAGTCTATATATATAAATTTTAACACCTGCATACGTTTTAAAAAGTTGCGACACACGTAGATGTAGAAATAAGAGGAACTTCGCATCGTTTTGTTTGACGATGTTAAAACCTTGTGTATTATAAAAATCAATTAAGTACATTTTTAATAATCTATTGATTTATCGGAGCTTTGAAACAAAGTCAGTTTATTTATCAATAATAGCAATATTTTTAATTTACTAACTAAAACTAATTTAAGCTAATTATGATGTTATAAAAGGCCTGGAGCTTGTTACGTTGCTAGTTTTATACAAAAAGTTATTTGTTGAAAATATAAAACTAAAAGTGTTAAAATACATTCGTTAAAATGTTTTAGTAAAATGAGTTAATAGACGCCGTGCTAAAGTGTCACTTTCTGCTATTGTGTCACTTCGTGCTAAAGTGTCACTCTGTGCTAATGTGTCACTCCGTGCTAAAGTGTCACTTTCTGCTGTTGTGTCACTTCGTGCTAATGTGTCACTCTGTGCTAATGTGTCACTCCGTGCTAAAAATCTCTTTTTGCTAAAGTGTCGCTTTGTGTTTAAGTGACACTTTGTGCTAATATGTCAATTCGTGCTAAAATGTCACATAAAAAGTCAGTCTGTGCTAGTGTGTCACTTCGTTCTAAAGTGTCACTTTGTGCTGAAATGACACTCCGTGCTAAAATGCTAGCTGTGCAAAAGTGACACCGTGCTTATGTGTCACTCCGTGCTAAAGAGTCTCTGTTTGCTAAGTTCCCTTTGTGTTTAAGTGTCACTTAGTATTAATGAGTCTTTTCGCGCTAAAGTGTCACAGAAAGTGTCACTCTGTGTGAGTGTGTCACTCCGTGCCTAAGTGTCACTCTATGCTAAAGTGTCACTTTGTGTTAAAATGACACTCCGTGCTAAAATGTTACCTGAGTTAAAGTGACGCCGTGCTAATATGTCACTCCGTGCTAAAGTGTCACTCTTTGCTAAAGTTTCACTTTGTGTTAAAATGACACTCCGTGCTAAAATGTTACCTGAGTTAAAGTGACGCCGTGCTAATATGTCACTCCGTGCTAAAGTGTCACTCTTTGCTAAAGTTTCACTTTGTGTTTATGTGTCATTCCGTACTAAAGTTACGCCCGTTCTTTTCTGACCCGTTCCCACAGCACCATTCATACTGACATAATATAAAATAAATTATTTAAGAAACTATTTGCTAATATGTTGATAAAAAATTGCATCAAATTATATATTAAATTAGTTTAATAATCTGTAGCGCCACCTAAGAAAATTAGTTTCAAACAAATCATTTGCGTTTGTTTTGTACTTCAAAGACTAAGTAGCTTACAGTTATTAAAAAAAAGGAAAATTTCAATGCTTAATATTTCAAAAAGTAATTCGTTAAAATAAAAACTGTGCATGGTAACAATGCAGAATAATTAGTACTGTGTGAATCTTTTATTCATTTTACTTTTAGTTGAATATTTATTGAGATAAACCATAATATAATGAAAACAATAAATCACCTATTTTCTTAAAAAATAATTTGTTTTATAAAAAATCGTACATAGAGAATGAGCAGAATATTATTTTATATGCATAAAAAAAATATCAAGTCAAAACTATTTGTTTATCGTTAGATTTTCCAAAAAAACTGAAAAAAAGCCATAATGTACCACTTTTTCTATGGGCTACAGCACCATTTATACCAACCCAATATAAAAATAAAATAATATTTCACAAACTAAATACTCTTAGCTAAAAGATGATGTATAAAACATTGTTGTTGAAGTAAAGATAAGGATGTGGATGAGCGTCAAAGCTAAAGAACTTTAGTAAAAACCGTAAAAGTTGTACCGTAAATGGAATGACGCTCGTGTTTTTAACCTGTATTAAAATTAGATTGAAAGATTTATATAGTTTCAAGTGTTAGATTATGTATTTTAGAATAAGTTTAATTTAAGAGTTTGATTTAGAAAAGTCAGGAAAATTTTGGTAAAAAGTCAGGAAATTTTTCTCAGCTTGATCAGTGGCAACCATGTGTTTTCTGTTGATCCTTTAAAATTTTGAATAGCTAAAGAATAAATTGTAATAAATGAATTAACTTACTTTTAAAACTAACTAAAAGTTAAAAAATTAAGTTAATTCGATCTAGATCCGACTGAGTCTCAAATAAAACAAAAGAACCCGGTCCGCTAGGTTACAACTTTATGAATTTAGTAGATCACTTGTTATTTTTATTTTATCTCAGTAGCACTTTAATGAGCTACATTTTAGTCTTTTAACTTATTGTTTTTCCGACATATTTGATCATAAATTACTTTTTTTTTTCAAAAATATATGTACAAAGTTTTTTTTTTAATAAAGCGATATGCACTATTGTATTCACACTTAATTTACAGAAACTTAATTTTTATAGGGGAGGACAAGTTTTTTGTTTGTCAAGCTAAACTTTTTTAAAAGTATTTCCGAGTAACGTTATTTGAATAAATAAATATATCATAGAGTTCAAAAGAAGCTGAGCAAATTTGTTAAAAAACTATAATTTAATAAATACTAGTTTGTACTAAAACCTAAATTAAAATAATTTTTAAATGTTTAATTTGTATAAGCTTAACTAAAAAATTCGGTCATACTAATTTGATCAACAGACCACAAGCCTTCGGTAGACTATGACGCGGTTTTCGTTCTCATTTAAACTAGTCAGTCAGCCGCAACCATACCAGATGTCTTGGCTAGTGGACAACGTATTAAACGTTGCAAGGCAAAAGACGATACTGACGTCACTGATCAATATCAGTAAACGGTTGCTTAGTGGTAAATAACATAAACCGTTTGTAGATTACCGACTGCAGGTTTCTAGATGCGGCTAATTGACAAATTTCAATAAGAACTAAACTCAGTCTCAGTCTACCAAAAGTTTGTAGTCTGATGCTCAAGTTAGATTGGTCAAACCTTAATGTTTACTTGAGCATAGTAAACTAAAAATTAGTTAAAGAAGTAAGTCAACAATGTTGTTCTTTTTTTTAGTTTGTTTAAACTGTTTTATAAACTATATTTTGCTTAAAATCAGCACACCAAATAAAAACACAACACATTAAATTCAAAAAAAAAACTTCTTTTTTTCTAAATTTGCAAATTCGAATGATTAATTAAGTGCAGTCAAAATAGATTATACATATATACTTTTTGTTTACAAAACAAAATGATAGTAATGAATTTAAACAAACTGTACTATAATAAAGCCTTTGATCAATCAAACTTAACATAAATTATTTAATTTTCTGTTAGTATTAAATCAAAATAACATTTAAAAAAATTACTGGTTACTAAAAATGAAACATAAAATGAAATCATCTAGACTCTAGAGCACTTTGTAGTTTTTAAAAACAAATACTATTTGATTTTTAGTACTTTTTTATCAGGGCCTAAAAGTCTGTTCTCCACTTTATTTTAAACCTTGTTTCTTGGAAAATTGTGAATATAAAATGTTAAATTAAAAGCAAAAATATTGTAATACAAAAATTGTAATTAGTTTTTATTACAGAAGAACTAGGTAATTAACAAAAATTATGTCGCACCAATATCGAACTGAAGTTTTATTTTATTCTAGGTCTATTACAACCATAGTTTTAGGATAATAATGACATATTATAAATGCATAAATAACAAAATCGAATTTATTTATCATAAAACAATAAAACTTGAATATATAATTGCTATTTTACAATGTAAATCGATTGTATCAATACAAAATTTTATATCGAATAGAGTACTGTAAAATAAAAGCGATTAAATACTTAAGTTTTATTAGTTTATAATAAATAAATTTAATTCTACTTATGTATTTATAAAACTTGTTTAAAACAAAGTATCATTTAGACTAAACGTACATTTACATAAGTTTTTAGCCTAAAACTATGTTTAAAATAGACATTAAATATAATTAATTTCAGTTCGATATTGGTGCAACATCATGCTAGGTAATTACCAGGAATTATACTATTTATAGGCTTTTAAAAACTGATTCTAACTAATTTAGAGGTTTTTTAAGGGGTTATTCTATGTTTAAACTGTATCCAAAATTAATTATTGCAAAGTTTCAGTTGCAGCAGTTTTTTGTTATTTATTGTAATGATAAAACAAGTATTATGGCTTATTTAAATTTTACACCAATCTATAGTTTCTTAAATAAGAGTAGGGATCTGCCAGTCATTTAATTTTTTCAATAAACATTTTTTGATTTGCTACAAGTTTTATTTTTAGTGCTTAAGTTTTATTTACTGGTTATCTCGTTAAAATATGCGAACTTACTTTTAAAATTTTATTGTGTTTTTTTTTCAAAAATTAGTCCGATTTACCTTTTGTAAATTCAAGCTAGAAAATAACGATTTAAGATAAATCTAAAGTTGTCTATTTTTAATTTATAGTCTTAATAGAATAAAGTTTTTTTACATAAAAGCTTTTAAATATTTTTCATTTTAGTATTTCTAAAATTGAAGTTTTAAATTTCAAACTTTAAATATAAATTACAATAAAAAATAAATATTGTAATGTTTAGTGATAAATAAAACTTAAGTGTAAATTGTTTTTATTTACTCTGGAATTCGCTTCTTGATCTCTTTTTTAGGCAGAGTCATTACAAATAAAGTTATATCAAATCTAACTGCTTTAAAACTTCTACTCATACTTCTTAGAAACAAACTTGCACTAGTTGTTGTAACTGTTTAGTCAAGTCCAAGTATTTGTGATTTTTGCTAATTTTTAAGTAATTCAAAAACATAAAGTTTAGTATTCTCTTAAAATGTTAAGAAGAAAATGACAAATCAAATTATAAATAATTGTCAACTCTGCTTCTATTTTTTTAATTTATCACTGCTTTACTGGATCTAAGTAAAAAACTTCAGAAATCACTGAACAAGACGTGTATTCATGGTGTATGACTCGATAACTGAAATTATTTTTTTACTTAATGTCCACAGACCAAACTTTTTAAGCTCTTTTTTTCATTTAACAAACAACCTAAAATAATTTTTTTAACGGCTAAGTTTAAAGAAACTCAAAACTGTTATTATTTTTTAAACTGATTAAAGATGACTTTTGGTTAGCTTATTTACAGTTAATACTAGAATTTTATCTTATAATATCTTAGTTGCTTACTAAGCTTTAACTCAACAATTAGTAAAAATTCAGCTGAACTTCTTTCTTAATTTAAGTTTTAATTTTTTCGAAGTTTCAATTAACTTTTAATACTTACTAATGATCAAAAGCAATTGAGCTGTGGTGAGTTTTATTAATACATACAGTTTAGAGAAGTATGTAAATACCAGGGGCGTGTTTTGACTGGTTTCCTGTTTCCTGCGAACCCCCTAAGAAAAACAATTCTTAGACTATCACTAAAAACATTGTTTATTGACTTTGTTTTGGTTATTTGATAAACTTTGAATAATTAATGTTGAATTTATAACACTAAAAGATTATAAGTTTCCGTAACAAAAATGCTCGTTTTTGCCCAGCTAAAATAGATTTAAAATAAAATTTTAATCGTGACATGATAATAGGTAAACGTTTTAAAGTAGCATTTTTTTTTCTGGGAAACTTTTTACTAAGATGCTCTTAGTTCCCATAATAAACTGTTACTTAGTGTAAATAACTTTTGATTAAGTATTGTTTTTCAACTAGTAAGTACAGTTTTACTTAAAAAATGTCCAATATCACCACTAAAGTTTTATTTTACTTAGTTGATTGTATATAATAATGTTGTGTGAAGCTTTTAAACCTTGAAAAGTTCAATTCAGAGAGTTTTCCAAATCATCTTTAGACCACTACACCACCTAGCAATTCAGTCTTTTATCATTTAATGGAATTTTAATACTTTTATTTAAGTTATTTTATTTTTGTATATCTGTTGGCCACAAAGTTGATTCTTGATTTTTTTAAATTTTCAAGTCAAAGAGATTTCAAAACCATCATTAAAACCTCTGCACCATCAGGCAAACATTTATAATGATTTAAGGATTTTTAAATTTTATTGTAAAATTCTAAACATTTTTTTAGTGAAATTTTAATTTTTATAAATTAAATTACTTGAAAAAAAATATTTTACTATAAATAGATATATAAATGTACAACTGTTCAAAATATAGCTTTAATCGTTTGTTAACAAAAGAACCTAGTGAGGTAACTTCACTGGAATATAAATAAAAACAAATTATACAGTAATCTTCCTTTATTCTACCAACATATGTTTCTGTGTGTCAACGAATCAACACACTTCAACTGGGTTCTGTAAAAAAATAATTACTGTAATGAGAGAGTAGAAGCATAGAATAGAATATGTGTATACATGTTTTCATTAAAATAAGATATTTTCTACAGATAATAGTTATTAATAGGTAAAATACTTAATATTAAATCCGACTGTTATAAAACTATATAATATTTATGATTATTAAGTCTAAAATAAGTAAAGTAAGCTAAATTAAACAACAAAACAACAAATTATAATATAAACAAACAACTCACGTTAATGGGAAAGATAACTGATTCAAAATTTATTGTCGTTAACTAATGAAAAATATATTTATTGCAACTAATAATTACGTCACAATGTAAACGAGGTTATTTAAACTATTTAATTTGTATTGCAAAGATCATTAATTTAGTTTTTATGTAATCTATTTTGAATAAAAATAAAACATTAACCATTAGATAGTTGATCAATAAAATTTGATAAAACTTAACGACGGTGAAGGCAATAAGAGTCACAGAAACTCGATGTAACATGTATATTATATATTGAATGTTTGTAATGATTGAATCAAAGTTATATAGAATTAATATGAACTAAATCTGCTTCCTAATTCTATATAACTTTGAAAAAAAAACATTTAGTAAACAAGCTATTGAAATACTTAGAACATAGTCCCCCAAAAACGACTAAAATTTATAAAAAGGAAGCCAAAAACGATTAAAAGGGAACTACCATGGTTGCTAATTGCTAATATAGCACTAAACATACAATACTAACTAAACACTGATACAAACTAAACACTGATTACATAATAAAAGTATATTTGCTTTTTTCAAATATGTGGTGGTCGATTAAATTTTGGAAATAATTGTAGCTAAAATAACAAGCCTAGAAACTCTGACTAACAATTGTTATAAGTTTCTATGATATAATTTTTTTAACTTTTAATTTAAAAACGCAGTGTAAAAGTTTTAGATCGTTCTAACTTTTTTAGTATGTCTTAATTTTAACGAGCATAAAGTTATAATTGTTTTTACTGTTCATTCAAGGTTTTACGAGCTAAAAACCAAAGTGTGTTGTAATAAATTTCATATTATACACAACAAATTAATAAAAGTAGAGTTCAGAATAAGATAAAAGAAGGAATTTACAAATAGTGAAAAAGTAGTCAACATTTTCTACAACTTTATTTTTATTAATAGTAGCTATATTAATAAACTTTCCTTTATATATCTTTTTTTTTTGCGATTTTTGATATTTTAGCTACATATACTATAAGTATTTTAAAGTGTTAAAGTTTTAACTTACAGTAACCTCTCGCTTATTTACGCACATTGTGTCCACAGAAAAAGTGCGTAAAGATATGAGAGATCGTAAAGAAACGAGAGGTACCAAATATACTCACTATAATGGCTGTTTTTTAATATTGCTTCTAGTTAAAAGCAGACTAGGCACTTTCCCACTTATAACTATTTGTTTACTATATTTATAAAAATGAAAACAACAGATAAAACTAAACATATAAAAAAAAAGGATTTGAATTTCTATAAAATAATAATACGAGTAAAAATAATTTAACTATTTTTAAATAATAAGTAGAAATTATTTTTATCTTTATTTATATGTGACATTTATATTCTATTCTACTAAGCAAATTCAATTTATAATTAAGCATTTCTTTACAGTTTTAAAATGATGTTTATTAATATTTAGGACAAGACTGCTGTATTATTTCTTTGGTTTTAAACTCTCATTATTTCATTATACTTTCATTATTTAACACAGTCATGTTTATTTCAGAATTTTGATTTAATCTCTTATTGTTAACAAAATTTCTGATATACTCAGGTATAACTAAATGTTTATCAATAAGTCAAGGAACATAAATTTACAAAGTCTAAAGATATAGAGAGGTGTATTAGCATTCAAAAACATATTTTATCTTAGAAATATACATTAAACCTAATTTGTGCAATATTTAAAAAAATTAAAAATTTTATTTTCCGAATTCTATAGAATTCTGAAATGCGTAACTAAACGTAACGTCACGAGTGCGTAAAGATCTGAGAGGTTACCGTTGTTAAAAAAAGCCAAGACACAAACACGACTGTTTTTCTAAAAAAATCAAGTTAAATTTTAATTACAGCTGAAAAATGATATGATTTAAACATCTGCTTTTAAAGATAATAAACTAATAAAAGTTTTGTAAAACAAGTTTTAACAATATTTTTTGAAGTTTTAATGAAAAAATTACTGTACATACATAAAATAATGTGTGTTTTAGCTTTCAGGTTTATATAAAACATAATAACTTAAAAAAGTAATAAAAATGTGTCAGAAACATCAAAAGTTGCTTAAATAAAAGAAAACTACATATGTTTTTATATTTAAGATCAACTTATTTTTTGGCATGGCAAGTTGAGAATATCTTAAACAGTTTACATGAATCATACAAATTTGTTAATTAAAGGGAAGTTCCCTTAAAATAAGGTTTATTGTAATATACTATCTTATCCCAAAAGTTTTAACCCAGAAAGTTGAAGTTGCAATATATACATATATAAATAATTAATCTTAAATATATTATTTTATTCATAATAATTAAGGATTGCCACACATTCAGGACAGTTTGAAATTTTTGAAAATCTCAGGATATTTATATATTTTTTAGAATCTAGGCTGACATAGGATAGTATTGTTTTTTGTAAAAAAAACTCTTGATAGTTGCAATATTTTTTTCTAGATTTTAAATGCGGTTGATTTATTTTCAATATTTTGTTTTTATATTACCAATTTAGTTGAAAAACTTGATTTATATTAATTTTGAAATAAATCATAAAATGTTTAAGGATATAAAAAAAAGAATGACTCAGGACAGTTTAAGGTCACTCAAGACAGTTTTTTTTGATTAAAAGAGTGGCAACCCTATATTATATTTCTTTGAAAAATGATAATGTTTTATTATAAATGTTTTATTGACCATGACATTACTAAAGTGACATCTAAGTTTAAAACTGAATTTAAACTATCAATATCTAATAAAATAATGCTTAAACAAGTTTAAAAAAAAACTTAAAATCAAAAGTTGAATATCTCTATGTGAAAAATGATATTACCTAATCTTAATTATATAAAAGTATTTTTCAAAGACAGCTTATATATCTTAAATTAAATGACAATCTATAGATATGTTATTATAAAAAAGTTGGTAATTCCCTAGTATGATGTTGCACCAATATCAAAGTATCTTTTTTCATTCATTAATAAAATGGTTTATATTTAAAGTTTGTTTATTTTAATTGTTTAAGTTTTACTTGTTATATAAGTAATTTTTATGTAAGTAGTAGGATACATTATGTTTAAAATTTAATATTGTAGCTTTAAGTTTAAATAAATACAAACTTTCATAGTGAGAATATTTTATTTACATCACAATAAAACTTTGCATGTAGTTAAAGTATCAAAATTAGTTGAAAAGTCAGCAGAAGTTGCAGTAAATCATTTTTGCTCTAAACAGCTTGTCTTCATCTCTATATTTTATTTTTTTATTTTTATTTATTTATTTTTTCTAATTTAGCTTAATTTTTAGATTTTTTTTTCTGAGTACCATTTCAGTAAATTAGTTAGTTATCAAGCTTTAAGATAGTTATTTAATGCTAATGTATTCATTATAATACTAGTTTTATGCATTTGCTCAAAAACTGATTTTGAGTTCACTATGGTGGCGGTGATCACATGATTGGATTGTTGGTGTGATTTTTTTGTTGTAGCGCCGGTGAACACTTACTTGGGGATTTAAGCTTCATGCAGGGTTGCCACTCTTTGAGCCAAAAAATCTTCCCTGAATGACCAAAAATTTCCCTGAGTAACCTTAAATTTCCCTGAGTTTCCCTGAGTATTTTTCAATTCTTAAAAAAAAATTTTTCTCTTCTAACACAAATTATTAATACCTCATTCTCATTTTTCTTCTTTAATAATAAAAGGAAGGTTGTATGTGTATGCTTCTGCATTAAATTTATGAAAAAAACTGTTTTCAAAAACTCCATCTTAAAAGGTTTAAACCAATTAAAAATTAAAAACTAAATTTTTGCACAACTTTGTGTAAACTTGTTAGTTAACTTTCTACATAAAAGAATAAAGTTTAATTTGTTTGACATTTTAATTGACAAAATTTAATTATACTATAATAATAATTTCACATGAAGAACTCACTTAAATGCATACATAATAACTTCATTATGACTTGTATGTCTTTCCTAGCAACTGTTCTGAATGCAGTAAATAAAACTTAAAAGCTTAACATTATTGTAAAAAAACCTGCAAAAAGAAAGTTTAAAGAAATAGCTAAAGAAATATCTCATATCAAAGTACAAATTAATACCTAACAACTGATACAAAATAATCTAAAATTAAATTTTTTTTATGTCTTTTAGATGTTCATACACAATCTATTTTAAATAACTGAAAACATAATTTTGATTTTAAAGCAATTTCACATTACCTAATAAAAAAATCTTAATACAACTTTTTTTGCAAGAGCAACGTTCACATTTGGTCCATCCAAAATATTACTTTATTTCCATAACTTTATTATTTAAAAAATAAGAACTAATAGTACAACATAGTGTTTTTTAAACTACATAAGTAACTAAAAATAAAAAGTTTATTAGAACTTTTCAATGAATAGTTAACAACAACTTTCATTTCTCTAAACTGTTTGATTTTACTTAAGTAAATATAAATTTAAAACTTAAAAAAACTACAATGTTAATACTAAGAATATTGAAGAACTAGCCGCAAGGCTAAAAAAATTCTAAATAACCACTTAAATAATAAAAATTACTACTTTTGAACAAAATATTGAAACTGGATTAACTAAACCTCATTCTAGATCTAGAAAAAAATTTCCCTGAGATTTTCAAAAACTTCCCTGAAATTTAGAGAAAAAATCAAAACTTCCCTGAGTTTCCCTGAGTTAAAAGAAAAATGCCAAAATTCCCTGAGTTTCCCTGAGATTCCCTGAGTTTCCCTGAGATTTTCTACAGTTTGAAAATTCCCTGAGATTCCCTGAGTTCCCTGAGTGTGTGGCAACCCTGCTCATGATTTTCCCACACTTTGTGGTTTTTAGTGTTGAGATTTTAGCCTTGTGAGTGTTCTCCAAATGGCGTGTCACCAAGGGCTTTTTTATTTGTTTAAAAGATAGTTTTTTGTTTATTTTATTTTTGGATAGTTAAAGTTAAATATTAATGGGGCAGGTAAAATTACATATGATGTAACACACTCACTTTTCCCCAGAAAACGTTTATTGTTGCAAGGGGTAGAGTTTGAAACTGATGTTTTTTTACCATAAAAAAAATATGTAAATAATTATAACTATTTTGTATTTAATAAATGTCCTAAAAACACTGCTAAATATAAATAATAAGTGTGCGTGCATTATTTTAAATTATGTAGTAAATAAAATTAAATTGTATTCATGAAATACAACCTTAAAATTTTTAAAAACTTATTAAAATTTAATTTTTGTGTATTATATTTAATTATTTATTTATATTTATTTCATTTTGTTATAAGCACATTCTAAGATTAAGGTTTAGTTTAGATTTAGAGCTTTTCAATTTCTAGTTGACACTTTGATAAGACAGAATTTTTGTAAAGAAAATCAATGTACTTCTAAAAAAGCAGATTTAAACTGTTTGTAATTGAATTGTATCAGGGTTGCCACACACTCAGGGAACTCAGGGAATCTCAGGGAATTTTCAAACTGTAGAAAATCTCAGGGAAACTCAGGGAATTTTGGCATTTTTCTTTTAACTCAGGGAAACTCAGGGAAGTTTTGATTTTTTCTCTAAATTTCAGGGAAGTTTTTGAAAATCTCAGGGAAATTTTTTTCTAGATCTAGAATGAGGTTTAGTTAATCCAGTTTCAATATTTTGTTCAAAAGTAGTAATTTTTATTATTTAAGTGGTTATTTAGAATTTTTTTAGCCTTGCGGCTAGTTCTTCAATATTCTTAGTATTAACATTGTAGTTTTTTTAAGTTTTAAAATTATAATTACTTAAGTAAAATCAAACAGTTTAGAGAAATGAAAGTTGTTGTTAACTATTCATTGAAAAGTTCTAATAAACTTTTTATTTTTAGTTACTTATGTAGTTTAAAAAACACTATGTTGTACTATTAGTTCTTATTTTTTAAATAATAAAGTTATGGAAATAAAGTAATATTTTGGATGGACCAAATGTGAACGTTGCTCTTGCAAAAAAAGTTGTATTAAGATTTTTTTATTAGGTAATGTGAAATTGCTTTAAAATCAAAATTATGTTTTCAGTTATTTAAAATAGATTGTGTATGAACATCTAAAAGACATAAAAAAAATTTAATTTAAGATTATTTTGTATCAGTTGTTAGGTATTAATTTGTACTTTGATATGAGATATTTCTTTAGCTATTTCTTTAAACTTTCTTTTTGCAGGTTTTTTTACAATAATGTTAAGCTTTTAAGTTTTATTTACTGCATTCAGAACAGTTGCTAGGAAAGACATACAAGTCATAATGAAGTTATTATGTATGCATTTAAGTGAGTTCTTCATGTGAAATTATTATTATAGTATAATTAAATTTTGTCAATTAAAATGTCAAACAAATTAAACTTTATTCTTTTATGTAGAAAGTTAACTAACAAGTTTACACAAAGTTGTGCAAAAATTTAGTTTTTAATTTTTAATTGGTTTAAACCTTTTAAGATGGAGTTTTTGAAAACAGTTTTTTTCATAAATTTAATGCAGAAGCATACACATACAACCTTCCTTTTATTATTAAAGAAGAAAAATGAGAATGAGGTATTAATAATTTGTGTTAGAAGAGAAAATTTTTTTTTTAAGAATTGAAAAATACTCAGGGAAACTCAGGGAAATTTAAGGTTACTCAGGGAAATTTTTGGTCATTCAGGGAAGATTTTTTGGCTCAAAGAGTGGCAACCCTGTTGTATTTATTATTTAAAAGTACTACAGTTTTAAAAAGTATTTATTGTTTATACATAAACTAATACTACTTCTACTACTCTTTAAATTTAAGTACTCAATTTAATAAGTACTAATTTAAGTACTCAATTTCAGTAAAGTAGTTCATATATTAAAGTTAGTTATATTTGAATAAGATTTATATTTACTGTTGAGCTCTTTAGTAAAACTTTGTTTGCAAAATATACTTTTGAAAAATTGAATTTTTTTTGTCTATCATTAAATCAAAATAAATTAATGGTTTTATTTAGTTTTCTGGTTTTTGATAAAAAACATGTTACATAACATTAAGGTAACTAAAGAAGAAAACAATATTTTATTAACTTTTCAGAAAATTTCAATACTAAGATAACATTTTACTTTATGATACATTCAAAATAACTATAATTTACAAATTGTGCATAATTTTGAATATTGAACTAAGTTACAAATTGAGATAGATGACAACAAAAATTATACTCTAGTGTTTTGAGTATATTGAAACTAGTTTGAACACAAATTAGTTTAAAAAAGTATGTTCTAAGTTATTGCTATGAAAATATTAGTATTAAAAATAGAATAAAAAGGAAAACAAGATAGAAAACTAATATAAATTTAAAAAATTAATATAGATTGAGCTATTTTTAAGAAAATATTTAAAAATAAGTGTATTTGAAAATTTTAAATAGCTTTATTTTAAAATTCTTACTTAAAATAATTAAGTTGTAATGGTTCACATTCCAATTTAATGTGAATTATAATCCACTGTTAAATTTTTCCACTTTTATGTTTTTAATTATTAATTAGAATTAAGATTCTAGTTTTTATTTTTATATTCAACTCAGGCTAGGTTGAACGTTTTTTGTAAAACTCAGCTAGTTTTTATTTAAAAAAAGTTTTACTCAAATTGTGCTTTATATATATTTTTTAGTTCTTAAGCTTGGTTTTTATAGTATTGATTTTCAATCAAAATATTCAACTTCTACTATTTAGATACTTGAGGGCATAGGGGGGTTAAACACCCTTTTTTTGGTTTTTGATCTTATTTTATATAGTTTTTACTAAGCTACAAAATGCTTATACAGATTTAAAAAATTCTAGATAATTTTTGAGATATAGCTGATCAAAGTCAGAGGCAACAATAGGATCCTTATGGGAGGCAAAAACTAAAACAGCAAATAACTAGAAATCACTAAAAATCTATCTCCTCCTACGTTTTTTGAGATAACTACCTCAAATTTTCAGGAAATGTTCCTTGATATATTTAGAAAATTCTGTCGGAACAGAATTTGAAAAAGTTAAAAAATAAAAATTTTAATACAAAAAAAATAAAAAATAAAACTGTTTTTTTTCGTTTATCTTTTATATAAAATTTTTATTTTTTAACTTTTTCAAATCCTTTCCGACAGAATTTTCTAAATATATCAAAGAACATTTTCTGAAAATTTGAGGTAGTTATTTTAAAAAACGTAGGAGGAGATAGATTTTTAGTAAAATAGTCTATTTTTGCCGTTTTAGTTTGCGCCTCCTATAAAGAACCTATTGTTGCCTCCAACTTTGACCTGCTATATCTTAAAAAATATTTTGAATTTTTATAATCTTTAAAAAGCATTTTGTAACTTAGTAAAAACTATATAAAATAAGATCATAAACCAAAAAAGGGTGTTTACCCCCCTATGCCCTTAACTTAAATATTTCATAATTTTTTGTTATGTAAACTAAAAAAAATGCTGGGCTAGTTTAAGCTAGATTGTAGGTTCCCCATCTAGTTTTTATACTTCTAGGTGTATACTAGGGTTTGGAAACTATGATTGTAATAAATATGGAACAAAATAAAATACACTTAATTTTGTCATTGTTACATCCTAAACTTACTCTTAATTGAATTTTATTATTTGCAACTAAAATTTCTAGCTTTGTATTTTAAAATAAATTATTTTGCACTAATGAACAACTTGCAAAACATAAATATTCAGTTTTATATTTGCTTACTTAAGTAGCTTACATAACTCTTGTAGTTTAGTATGGATATACTTATTTAATTTTATCTTATTTCTGTCACTGTAAAACTTTACTAAACAATGTTTAACCTCTAAATTTATAGATATTAAATTAACTGTGGAAAAATGTTTTTATAATATATTTGATTTATGATTATTTTCAGCATAAATAGTTAAATAACTTCTACCAGTCTGTATGCAGGATTCATCTCAAGATGATCACCCCATTGGATTTGGTTCATTTGGGGTCGTTTGGTTAGTTTTATTGATTTGCAATAAATTATTTACTTTCATGTGCAAAAAAAGTAAGAACTAGATAACCAAGATTGTTATTATTTTGATAAAATTAAATTTTACAAGAATACAAGATGTAAAATATAGTTTTTGTTAACTGTATAAATTTAATAAGGCTGGTTTATTCTGGTATTTTAAGATTTTAATAATTTGTTTGAAATATTCACACTTTGTTGCATTATTACAAGAAATAAGCTAGTTTTATAAATAATTATTACAATGGCAACAGCAATTTGCTGTTGTTAGATTACTTAGTTAAAAAGTTGTTAAAGCACTTAATTATTAAAAACTAACATTGTTTCTCTGTGTAAAACTATACATTACATTGTTCTATGACATTTGAATTTTTTTATAAAAAATTAAAGAGTAAAAAAAGCTTGTTTTTATAAACAAAAACTTACTTGAACTATAAATGTTGAAAAATAAACTGATAACAGTTACAATAAATGATAATCATATCAGGGTTGCCACACACTCAAGATAACTGAGAATATTTTGAAATTTTTGAAAATCTCAGGATGATACTGTATAACTCAGAATATTTTAATTTGATTTTTTCAGAATAGTTTTTTTTTAATAAAAATCTCAGGACATATAATTTTAAGAGTTCTGAAAATCAGGTCAGTTTTTTTTAGATTTAGAATGAAATTTAGTTGATTTAGTTTTAATATTTTGCTATTTTTTAACCTATTTTGTTTAAGAACTTGATTTTTATTGATTTTGAAAAGTTGTTCTTTAAGGAATTGAAAAAAACTAGAATGACTCAGGTCATTTTTTTTGACTCAAGGAGTGGCAACCCGGTCATATACTGTGTTTAATTACAAACATTACTTAATAAGATTCAAGTTTTGTAATAGAGCTTTAAAAAAAAACGATAGTGTTTAAAACAATATTGTTTAAGAACAGTCCAGAAGAAGTTTATAAAAACAAAATCAACTAACTTTATGATGCAGATGATAGTATTAGTTAGAATTAGTTGGTACCATGATAATAGTTTCCAAACCAATAACTGTATCATAGTATTAAACTTAACAATTTCTTATAATTGTAAACTGATTTGAATTACAATCAATATTACAGATTTATTTATGCACTTGAAAATAATTAAATATATGGTATTTTGTATTTATTCTAAATGGGAAGTAATCAGACAAACTGTTAGTGTAAATTTAAACCCGCAGTAAACAATACTTATTGCTGATTCTATGCAAAGAAGACAAAAAGCAACAGCTATTTTATGATTGAATACAGACTTTGAAACATGATTTTAAAGTACTATAATAAATAAAAATATAAAAACTCATGAGAAAATAAACAAAGTATGTGTTTTGAATGTAGCATTTTTGGATACTAAAAATAAATATAATTAGGATACATCTGTGTGTTTGTGTATGAGTGTAAGGTGAAAAACAAAAGTTAAATATCCTAAGAAAAATCTTTGATTTTATAGACAGTATTTCAAACTATTTTGCCTTTTATTTAAGATTTAAAAAAATCTCAAACTGCTATTGTTAAGCGCTCAAGAGTGCATGTCTGGCATTTGAAGTTTTATTTTTTTTATTCTCTATAAGATGATAATTAAATTTAAAAGGTCAGACTATATAAACTTGACAATGAGTGCTCAAAAACTGTAGAAGGACATTATTTTGCAATGTGATGGTGTATTCTGTCTTCTTAATTTGCCATCTCCATAAGGAATTTATTTGACATTATAACTTTGATTCGCTTTATCATAAAACCTACTGGCACTTTGAAAAACTGGTAAAACTCAACTGGTAGTTTAGTTATAATTATAAAAAACATGACTAATAAAATAAAAAAGATTAGCCTCTTTTGGACTTAACATTAAATTTAATGTAAAGTAATTTAATTAATAGACTTTTACACTTATACCAAAAAGTTATTTTCTTATATTTTATGCAAAAATAAACGGTAAAAGTAGTAATTAGGTACACTTAATTATAAATAAAAACTATTTGTTTATTATTCTTTATAAAGATGACGTAAATTAAATGTTTATTGTGAAACTATAATTTATTAAATCATGAATTAAAGCTATTAATGTTATTATTTATTCTTAGTTAAACAATGGTTTAAAGCTTTTCATATTAAAAATTTACTGAGTTAATGCTGATGTTTAATACATGTTGTTACTAAATAAAAAATAGGTAAAAATACACAACAATATGTTTTGATATATGTATTTGCTTAAAAATTTCTAAACTTTTAATTTACACTGAAAAATAAAAACTAAGTTGCTCTCTGAAATCTTTGCAGGAAATTATAAAAATTAGCCTACAACCATCCAAATTAAATGAAAGCTAAAATATAATATAAAAAGTTATAATATTTTTTTAACTTCACAGAACTACTTTAGCAGACAAAAATGTTTTAATACAACTTAAAAATTAAAATTTAACTTATAAGTCTTGAAAAGAATGATATAGTTTTTTCGAAGTTTAGTGTAGAAAAATAGAAAATAACAGATTAACTTTTACTTACGTAGTTTTTGTGTATTTCAGTGTTTGTTTTCATAAAATACTGTTTATCAAGCAGTTCATCTACCAGCGTTATAAAGCAGCAGTATAATTTAATTATTTTATGTTTAGAAACTTCTTATTAACTGAAGCACTGGCTATACAACCGAAGATAAAATATTGTTATAAATTAACTTACAAAAAAAATCATTAAGCATTATCATTGGCAGTAAAAATCTTTAAATTTTTAGTGATAGTTAAGAAATATTTTATTAAAACTAAATTAGTGCTTAATGCAATAAACCAGAAAAATTAAATTTTTGATGTAAATGTTAAAGTAATCGGATTGTATTGTTAAATGTAGTATTTTGTGATATAAATTAATTACTATACTTTATTAAAGGCAATGTAGAGATCCAAGAAATCAAGATATGCTTGCTTTGAAAAAGCTACCAAATGCCTTTAATCACTTAATTGCTGCTAAACGTATGTTAAGAGAAATAAAAATGCTGAAATACTTCAAACATGACAATGTTAGTTTATTCTAAATAATATATGACAAAGTAGTATTTAAAGTTATATTTTAACTAATAAGAAATTTGATTATATTAAAAGATTCTTAGTTATTCAGAATAAGTAGATTTGTTTTTATTATACAAAGTTAACAATAATAATAAAAATAAGATACTTTAAGTATATTTTATAATACATAAAATTTAATTAAAGTAATACATATTTGAATATCTCATGAATAACAAGGTCAACATCATTCTACAGGTTATCAGAACAGTTGGTATTTTGAAGTCGGCTGAAACAGGTGTTGATGAAATGTAAGTTAATTTCGTTATAAAAATTTAAATATTGCTACAACTTGCTCCAAGGACAGCAATATTTTCTTTGAAACTTTTCTTTTGTAGATTTAAAATTTATTTGTAATAATGATAAAATATATAATGTAATAAGGTGTCAGAACCAAATAAGTAAAGCCCATTTGTAAATCAAAACAACTGTTTTTGTACGCAAATATATTATTGACTTATGATGTTTTGCTCATAAAATATGAAGAGCTCTATTTTACTTAGTACTTTAATGCTTAAGTCTGTGATTCGAAATCACTTTGAAAGAGTCAAGTGTCAAAAATTTTGCTAAAGGAGTGAAAATAAATAATAGAACTAAATAGTACTAGTTTTTCTACCAAGTTATAAATCTTAAATGTTACATTAAGTTTTATTGTATAACTGTTCAAAAATATAGGTTTAATCGTTTGCTAACAAAAGATCATAGTGAAGTAACTTCACTGGAATATAAATAAAAACAAATTGTACAGTATACCAATATTTACTATTTCTACTTCAACCTTAAAAAAAAATCAGAAAGAAAAGTTTAAGTTTTTTTTTGTTTAGATTTCTACAAATCTAATAAAGAAATAGAATGAAGCAGTAAAATGTTTTTATTTTATTAAACAGTTGTTTTAAAAACAAAGTAATTGGGGGTTCTTCTTGGTTTTAGAATATGGTCTTATCTGTATATCGTTGTCTTAGCTATAGGAAACTTTTCACATTTTTATTTACTTGTAAGAAACTTTAAAAACATAAAAGTTCAAAGTTGGGAAATGAAGCAGGGTACCCTATTGAAGTTAATAACTAAAAAATACTGTTAAATTTAAAATGTATCATATTGTATTATTAAAAGATATTTTCTAAATATTTACTATACATTTATTTATATTTCCACAATAGAGTTTTTAAAATAAATGGAGAATTTTTAACTTATAAAAGTTTTAGTTATCGACTTTTACTAAAAATACAGAATACTCACATTTTAAAACTGTCAAAAAAAAATTTTTTTTTTTTGAATTTACTAGTTCTCAAGTAAAAAAAAAGACTTAAAATCAATTATATTTGTTTATTTACAAGTTTTTATAAAACTGACTTTATCTCAAAAAGTAATTTTTTATTTATTTCATGTCAAAGCTTTTATACAAAAACTAATATGAATTTTGTAAAAATAGTACACAGACAAATTTTTATTAAATTAGATTAGTTTATAAAAGGGGTAGATCATTTAAACATTATACTAAGTTAAATAAAGAAAAACTTAAACACTTATTATGATAAAAAATTTCTAATATTTTAGTTCAAAAATTGTCACTTTTCAGTTATTTGCTCACACCACTGATGGATACTGATTTGCACAGAATAATCACACACAACAATATTCTAACTCCAAACCATGTATCTCTTATAATGTATCAAATATTCAGAGGTTTTTTTTGATTATATGTGTACTTGAATAAATATTCAATTTTGTAAATAATAAAAATTGTCAAATTTTACATTTATTGCGTCAGATGTTATTCTTTTAAAATTTTGAGAGTTTATATGTTTAAAAATTCAAATAATATTTTTCAGTTTACCTTTTTTAATTCCTAATTCAGTTTCCATTATTACTGCTTAAACAACTTGAAACTTGTTTTTTATTAATCAAAACTTAAGGTTTGAAATACATTCATGCGGCCAGGATAATGCATCGTGATTTAAAACCTGGCAATATTTTAATGAATCAGAATTGCTTACTGAAGATATGTGATTTTGGACTTGCTAGGAGTGTTGTAACTAACAATGGAAATACCTCCATGACGAATGAAGTTGTTACTCAGTATTACAGGTTCATATCCGATTTCCAAATTGCTTAAAATGTTTTATGTACTTTCAAACAGATTTCTGCGATATTAATCAAGTTATTGACAATTTTTAATAAAAACGTATTTATGTTCATCTTTATTTCTAAAATTTTTTGAATTTTTTTTTTCAATTTTAGACCACCAGAGCTATTCACTGGAGTTAATTACTATTCAACCGAAATAGATATGTGGAGTGTAGGATGCATACTAGCCGAACTTCTTTCAAAAAAAATACTTTTCCAATGCAATTCAGCTTCACAACAAGTTAGTTATACAAATGTTAAAAGTACGTAATTACAAAAGTTTTAAAAGACATAAGGAATATTTTTAATGAAATAATCATAAACAAGTTTTTAAGAGAACTTTATAATAGTTTATTTAAATATTAAGCATAAGACTGTATCACACAATTGTTGAATTACATTGGCTTTGCTGAAAATAACTGAAACATTACTACTAGTCAAGATAAATAAAATGTTTGTAAAAAATCACTCGTTTATAAACTATTGTTGTAGCTGGACTTGCAGTACAAACTTCTTTCATTTCCATCAGCGTTAGAAAGTAATCCCTACACGATCTCATCGAATTCATCATTGTCACAGCTCACCAAAGATGAAAAGAGGCACTATTTTAAAGCTATTTCCCAAAATAGCAGTCCAGAAGAAAATTTTAAACATCTTACAAGCAATTACTTGGCTCAACACATGCTGTCTTGTTTGCTTGTGTGGAATCCTGTAAGTTATGTTTTCCAAGTTTCTTGTTAAGTTTTAGAATTTACTTTTTGTTTCCACTTTTTTTTTATAAATAGCAAACTTACAATTTTTTAAGTTTTCAAATAAATCAATGTACCTGTAGTATATTTCTGGAATTGTTAAGAAAATTTGTTTTTATCAAAAACTATATTTTAATCTGAATTAATCAAAAGTTATTTACAACTATACCTGTATTATTTTTCTCTATGTGAAATAAAGATAAACATATCATACAAAACTGTTTTTAAATTTTTTTTTAATTATCATAAACCTGGTTTTAAACAAAAAATAAATAAACAACAGAATATTACGTGATCACCAAAAACTTAAAAGTTGGTCTGTATTATCTACTTTGTAGCAAAAACTATTTAATTTAATAAACAGGCTATGCGCATAAGCTGTGACCAAGCGCTACAGCACCAATTCATTGAATCTGGTCGACACAATTTCCACAATTCGCTGTGTAATTGCTGCTTTCACAATAATGTCAACCAGCGTGTTAAAAGGGCGCAAACTAACGACCCTGAACCTGTGCCTCCTGTAAAATTTGATGACAATTACGAGCGTAGCTTACAAAATTTAGAGGACGTTAAAAGTTTGTTTTTACATTATTTATTAGCTTAGTGTAGTATATATTTTTTAATTTAATTGCACTAAAGTGAATTTAAATATTGATAAGTTAGATGGTATCTTTTTTAGAATAAAAATTAACAATTTTGATAATTATAAAACATGATTTTTTACACAAATCAAAAATTTTCAGATGTGTTGGACTGCGAAGTGCGAGACTCGCAAAAACTGTTCAAAAACATGGCCCCGCTCGAAATCAACCCTCAGTCGAACGTCTACCCGACATTCCTCGCTTCCACGGTGATGCAGTACGCTGACGATGAGCAAGACGAGCAAAAGCAAGACAAGCGCCATCATAAGCAGGCCGATCAGCAAGTACCTCAGAATCACGCTCACCACCACCACCAGCAGTATCAGCAGCCGCACTACATCACGAGAAACGTCCACCAGCAGCAGCAGATGAGAATTCAGCAGCAACAGCAGAACGCTCAGGCTTATCAGCAGCATCAGATGCGTCTCGCTCAACAGCAGCAAATGAGAATCCAGCAGCAAAACGCGTACAACTCCCAGGTCAACGCGCACCAGCGTCATCAAGTGGATCATTCCGGCAGGTTGATGCACCAGCAGCAGCTTCAACAGCAAGTTCCTCAGCAGCAAAGAAGCTACAGGACGGCTGTACGCAGGTTAGGTCGCTATCCGAACGTCAAAAGATGACGGAAGTGGTGTTTTTTTAATGGCAACTCTGCTTCTTCGCTTTTAAAAAAACGTAAAGTTGTTCAACTATTCTCTTAAGATATGTATGCTCCCAAAAAATACATTTAAAAAGAAGTTGTGCTCTCAAAAAAAGTCAGCTAATTTAGTGCTTGTCTATTTTTGGCAAGTTTCCTAATAATGATACCGTAAAATGTCTTTATACTATTAAAACGTGTTAACTGTACATGATTTACACAAATATAAATAAAACCGGGATTTAAGGTAATATTCTGAAAATCCTCAGTCAATTTTCAAAAGTATCATGAAAGATTTAAACATTTTATGGAAAAAAATGTTTAAGTTTAATTAAATATTTCTAAAAAAAAAACTTGCTAGAATTTTCTTTCAAACTCAAAACTTTTGTACAGATGCAAAAATAAAATACTGATTACTAAATTTATACCAAATAATCTAGTTTGTTAAATCTTATAATTTTAGTTACTATAAAATGAAGTTTTTAATATTTAATTAAAAAAAAAATAATTTGAGAACTACTAGATATTTTTTAAGAAATAGAAGTTTAAGTGTAATTTTTACACATTTTTTTAGCTAGTTTGAATTTTGTTTCTCAGCATGTAAGGAACTTCACTTACTTAAACTTACCGTTTAGATTTTATGATATTTACTTAGTTTGTAAAAACATAATAATTTGTTTTATTTTTTTTTACATTGTCAAAAACTAAACTCGTACACAACAAACTTAAATGCAAAATCAAGTTTCTTTACTTATTAAGGACACTGTTTTAAATCATGTTTTCCTTTTTTTTTTTGTTAAACCATGTTAATAACTTTTTATTTAGTTTATTATTTGTTATTTTTATTGATATTAGTTTTAAATTTCACAGCCTAGCTTTTCATTTTTAACGTGCATTTAAAGTTAATTTTTTTAAGTGTTTTCTGTAATAAAACTTTTAGTGTTAGTTTTTTTGTAGCTCTATGTTTAAGAAATTGAATCATGTAAACTGTTTTGAAGTAAAGTTTTTGTTTTATTTTCTTTTTAGCTGTATTTTTATTGTTAGTTCTTTTTAACCAATGTAATCAGTATTTTGTGTCTTTTTGTATAGAAAAGTTCGACTTTAATAAACACGTCATTGCAAGCAACTGAACACTTTGAATTTTGTACACTGATGTATATATTACTCTATACTAGCTTTTTTAAAGCGAATACAGAATAGTTTGTATAAAAACATCTTTAAAAAAAATTAAATCTTAGCTTAATTTATAAAAAAATATTTAAGGAATTTAATTTATTTTAATAAAATAAATTCTACTACATTGTGAATAAGTTTAGACGTTTTTATATTTCAATTAACGTTAAGGCTTAAAATCTTAAAGTTGTTAAATTTATTTAAGTTTAATTAGGTTAATTATTTTTCGACAATGAGAAAATAGTTCTATTTAACATTTTTATAAATAATTAATATAAGCTTAATACAAATTATTAAATAAAATCAGGTAATTTTAACTTGGTATTACAATTCTAAAACAAAAATTTTTTTTTGAATATTTATTTTTAGATTTTAAGTTTTTATTATGGTTCTATAATGAGCTAAAAATAAAAAAAGACTGTTTGTTAAAAATAGTTAAGAATAAAAAACGCAGCTAAAAAGTAAACCAAAACTTCTTTTAATGATCAGTTTACATAACTTAATTTCTTAGAAATAGAACTACAAAAAAATTAAAATTTTATTACGAAAAACATTCAACTTTTTTACTATAAAAAATACATCAAACTAGTAATATTCTCAAGGAGAAAAAGTTTATGTTAAATTTTTAGCAAAATCCACTAAGTATGTTTTATATGGTAATATAATTTAATGTGATACTAATATTTATGTTTAATATAAGGAATATTAGAACAAGTAACAAAAATAGAACTCAATTTTTAAACTATACATTACTATTTTTACTATTAATGAAAAATGATTGAGTTTCTTATTCTAAAATTATAAACACTAAAGTTTTTTTCAAAATCTTCTAATACTATTTTCGTTTTGACTATGAGTTACAACTATACTTAACTCAAGAAAGAAAATTTAGTTTAGTTTCTAAGATGTGGCTACAATTGTCATAACAACATCATTATTATCTTTTAGAAGGCCAATATATTTTTAGTTAACAATTGATACTTTTTATTCAAAAATAAGAGTTGTTTTACTTTAAAAGAAATTCCCAACAAATATTACTTCATTTTGATTTTTTTAGTGTTTCTATGCTATAAAAACAAAGTATCAACAATTTAAAGAAAATTAGATCCTTTCTATGAACAAAATTGTGTTTCAATGATATATATTTTTTATCATGTAGTGCATAAAAAGTAATGCATATTGTTCGATACTATGTCATGTACTTTATTTTTCTTACAACAAACGAATATAATAAGAACAACTGTTAAATAGTAACCTAAGCTCATCTATAAATAAACTACTATTTGTATACATAATACTTGGTAAAAAATATCGTTTAACTTAGTTCTAGTTTTGTTTGATACCATTTACTTTCTTTGTTTAAAAGTTTGATCCATTATAGACAATTTATTAAGAAAAATACAAGTAATTTTTCCGATTATTAAGTCAATGTTTTAAAATAAGTTCACTTTAAAAAAACGCCGCCATGATGCTTTGAACCAAGTATTAAAACTTTTGAGTATTACAAAAATTTAAATAAACTATTATACTTATCTTTTAAGGTTTAAAATATTTTACAAAGTTTGTTACTTTTACGAATTATTTGGATATTTCTAAGATATTTTACAAAATTGTTACAGGATTCCACCTCAAGCTACTTATCAATTGCAGCAACCCGTAAACCAACAAAATCAGATGATGTATGCAGGAAACCAACAACACTTTCCACCCCATTTCACAACTCAACCTAAACGTTTGAAACTTGATGCTATTAATAAAAACTTGCCTTATGCGGTTCCTGCAAACATGACAACAGTTAATAGGACTGCTGCCCCATTAGCCACGGTTAGAAGTTTTCAAAGTGGACATCAGATTGTTTCTGGTTTTGGTCAGACAAACAATTTTGCCAGTTTAGGTCAATTCAACAACGGTTTCAACAGTTCGAATCTTCCCGTGAACAGTAATACAAATCTAGGTAATAGTTCGAGTCATCAAATTGTCTCGGTAGGTAGACCAGATGGCTTACCGAATTCGGCCAACTTAGGAAATATGACAAGAAGCACATTTTTAAACAACTCAAGAGCTGCTGTAGGTAATTATGGAACTTTATCAAATGTGACCAACTTTAATAACCCAAATGTGCCATACGATCCTAGTTTGGTAAGTATTGGTCAACAAAATCCAAGTATGCACAATGTTGATTTGAACAACACTAACAATTTTGGGAACTTAGGATAACCACATTTCAAAGAATGACATATATTGTTGAACTAAATTTACGATAAATAGTTTGTAATTTAATCCTTTACAGTCGCTATGATTGTCTAATTTTATTGTTTTAATATTTTTAGAGATACTTTTAGGCAATTTGATTTATAGGACGTATTTTTAAAAGTATCATTTTTAAACGTTTTACATGTTAAATTTAAAACAAAACAAGAAAAAAGTTATGTAAAGCATACGTACAATTAAATGGTAAACTTGTAATCATAAAGAGTGTTAAATTCGAGCTTGAATTTTTTCTCTTCATAATTGAAAATACGTTTGAGTGTACTTTTTTAAACTAATAAGCATATTTTGCTGCTAGACGCATTAATTATTAAGTCTTATGGTAGAAAATAAAAAAATTTGTATAGTTTTGGTTTTCATTACTTCTTAAACTCTTCTATAACTTAATAATTTTCAGGGTTTGATAAATATAATTATTTAAAACACTTTTTTACCTGAGTTTTCAACAAAAAAGTTTTTATACTTTTTTAAGAGCTAGGATGAAGAGTACGTAGGTAGTCTGCCTTTTTAGATTAGAATCGGACAGTTTTTGATAAATTAAAGTTGGTTAAAAGACTTATGAAAATAACTGTCCCAAAAAAAAATCTTCTATTTGAATCAGAATTTAAAATGATTTTTAATAAACGAAAGATCTCCTGCTTAGTGTTTTTGTTTTGAAAAATTGAGAAAGTTATTTTCAATGTTTTTTTTAAACTATTTTAATTTTAAGAGCTATAAATAGGTTTTAAGAAAATTTTGTTAGTTGTAAATAAATTTAGAATAAATTAAATGTAAACAAATATAGAACATATTAATGTTATATAACAACTTTTTGCAACTGTATGAAGTATTGAAATGTTAAGTTATATACACAAGTTCAGTGACCAAACGTTATGAAGTCATAAGGATCGGGTTTTAAGAAGTATATAAAATTGTTACAAGATTCAAAGTATTTAAAATTTTACATTGCCTTCAAAAAAACATTGCTCTTGAACTAAAAAAGCTCTAACCAGTTTTATCAACCTTCTAATTTAAAAAAGGTATTTTTTATTCATAATTTTGTTTTAATAATTTTTTTGTTATTTCTTAATTAGATCATTTTATCCAAATGGTTCTTGTTAAATAAGAAATAATGTAGTAGTTGTTGTTAATGCTAAATTTAGTTAATACATGAAGAACCCTGAATGTTAATCTTATTTAGGTAAGTGTTTTTTAGTGCAGATTCGTTAAATAAAAAAATAATGAACACTGCACTGATTTAAACTTAGTTTGGTAAACAATGAACTTCACCACACGACCAACAACTACGGCATCCGAGACTACCACAAACCGGTTTCGTCCTTATTAGGATTAATCAGAAGGCGTTGTCGCAAGAAACCAATATTGAGATGAACCATTTTGAAGAATATTGAGAAGCTCATTGTTTATTGTTGATGGCGCGAAACATCTCAGCTTTGTTGATGATGGTCGTAATAAATACTCGTTATTTTCTTTTCAATTATAAGCACTTAACAACATAATTATTTTTCATGTGATTTTCTTTAGATTCTAAGCTATCAGTTTTTTAGACACTTGACTGACATTAATTTAAACAATTAACTCTTCAGTTAAGTACCACCAGAGCTTTTGACTACTATTGATTTTATAGAAGTTGTAAGTTTTTTATTGTTTTAATTAAGGTTTTTATATACCTTTAATAAACTATACTCAAAGCTAAGTAATTAAGTAACTACGCACAACTAAAAACATAGAAAGAGTAAATAAGATATTACCGCGAAGTAAAACAAATGAAATATTTTCATACAAATTTTCAAAGAAAAAAATTGCTCTCATATCAATAAACCACAAAAGTAGATAAAATAAGAGATAATTTATTTGTATTTTGAAAAAAAAGAAGAAGTTGATCAGCTATGAGCTTGTCTTCAAAATGCAACTATTTAATTGCATAACGTTCTTATATATACAGTTTACCTACAAAAAGCAATAAAGTCAATTTTTTGTTGAAAATAAATGCCAAGTTTGCAAGAAGGTATCTTTCGGAACCACCATCTTCTGTTTATTCTGAAAGGTTATTTTCAGAAGCTAGTAACTTGTACGAACAAAAGTGGAATCGATTGCTTCCAAAAACCGACGAAAAACTTTAATTTCTTCATCACAACTTGTAAAAACATAAATAGGTTTCTTTGTAACTTAATGGCGTTGATATGAGTAAAGTTGCTAAAGAAGTTGTTGTAAGTATAAGTCTAATGTAAAATCTAACATAAAAAAAGCCGTTGTATTTTTAAAGCATTGTAACAATTAATTTAATTTTTTATTACGTCATACAAGTACAAAATTCAAAAGTCGTATACGTAGCTTGAAATTTAACATTTAAACTGAGATTTCGTAAAGGAAGATTTTTTGTTTTGTTACAACGTTCTTTTTCCTAGTGTTCAAATAAAGCATTTAGAAAATAATTAGTGATGTACCGGACTCACTATCCGGGTCCGTATCCGGCCGGATATTGCCATTTTTGTCTGATATCCGGTTCCGGCCGGATTCTAATTTGAAAAAATAAGTCCGGGTCCGGTACATCACTAAAAATAACATTGTGTTTTTTTTAACAAAATATTTGTATTAAACAATTTTTACTAATAAATGGTATTACAATGATTAAATAATTTAAGTTTGTTCTCTATTGAAACTACATAAAACTTAAAACATTTAAGATCCGGATCCGGCCGGATCTTAAATAGTGTACCCGGTAGATCACTAAAGATACAGACTTTGAATTTTTTTTTCAATTTTAATTTTCTTACACTTTCATCATACTTCTAAAATTTGTGCATCTAAATGCTCTGTTTATGAGAACATTGATATATTTCTTTTTTGCTCCTCCCCAGCACAACACCATATATAAAATTGCTATTAAACCGAGAATTAAAGATATAATACTATGGTTTTTCATTAAAAAATGTCTTGTTTTATACAATATATTCAGTATAGACCTAAATATCACATAAGTACAACCAAAAAATACAAACAAGCAACTAACTTTTCTAAACTTACACTCAAAGTTTAAAATGATAATAACAACTATTTATACTAAATAAATAAATACTATGTATTTTTTTATCTAATTTGAACTGTATAATAACTGTTTGCACTTATAAGTTTTGCATATTTCGTTTTTGCATTATTACGTAAGAAAAGGTAATCACGCATCAAATTTTTTTTAAGACAGAGAACATTTTTTAAAATCGTAAGTAGAAGTATTTAAAATGACAAAAAAAAAAAAAACGTTTAGTTATTCTGATAGTTATAGCAGCTATAGTAATAGTGACAGCTATAGTAGTAGTAATAGTGACATTGGCAGCAGAGGTTATACGAAAGTTAAGACCGGTAGAAGTAAAAAGAAAGTTTGCAAGTGTATAATTATCATAGTTTTGATCTTTTCATTACTTTCTGCAATAGTTTTATTCATTCTTTTCCCAACAAACGCATCATTTCTACCCAGCATCAGTAAGTACTTAGCTTACAGTTCGTTATATATAGTTTTAATTGAAACCTAAAAGAAAATAAACAAGAATAAGCTTATGGTAGTAATTAAAGTTGTCAAAAAAAAATTGTGAAGCTTTTTATAAAATTATTATGGTTGAATAATAAAAGTAATTTTTATAATATTTGAAAGATGATCAGATATATAATATAAAAATTTCAAAATACGTAGAAAAATATTTAATAATCGATACAAATATTTTTTGTAAAACAAAATTCAAACTGTATTTTTCAAACTAACTTATGCTACTTTTCTAAACAGTCGTAACTGTTGTAAAAATTTTAAATTTTTTTATCTACAATTAAGCACAAACCATTTAAGTATTTTAAACACAAAGATTTTAAATAAATTATTTGGTTAAATATTCTTTTGTTTACATCAAATACTAGTAGTTTTCTTTGTATAAGTAGACCTAAAATAGTAAACAAATATGTTTTCTGTATACTTAGAAAAAAGGTTATATAAATTTAAAGTTCAAAAAAATTTTAATATTTTACTTCTTTTTCAAACTTTCAGAAAAAAAAAACTAAAAATTATAAACTGTGCTACTTCATTAAAAAAATATTGTGCCAAGACTAATAAAAAATTGAACAATAGTTAAGTAAACCTTTAACAACTTTTATTCAAAAATTACATAATCTGTAGATGAAATTTTGTCTGTTTATTATACATGTTTTTAAACTATCTGCTAAAAAGGTGTCTTTTGTGTTAAAAAGTTGCTAAAAAGGTAATCTTTTTCAGCTAAGTTTGAAACTTTAAAATGTTATAAACTATTATACAGCGTGCAGGCCACCGCCAAAAATAGCAAATGGAAAACAAATTGGTCCAAACAGCCCACTTCCAAACACTGTAGTAAATTACACTTGCAACGAAGGATTTTTCGCTTTCGGACCAAATTCCGAGAATTTAAAAACAAAATGCCTAAACGACTTGAGCTACACTATTGACGCAAGTCAGCTTGCAACGTGTGTTCTTATTGGTAATATTTTTTCAAGTATTGCAAAGTAAACTTTAGATGCGATCGCAAATAGTATAAAGTTTAAGTTATATAAGTTTATTTTTTCAGCATGCGGAAATTTAAGTGTGATAGCAAATGGAAACTTCAATGAAAAACTGCTTAACCATTATGCAGAAGGTCAGACTGTTTCATTTACTTGCAACTCTGACTACGTCGAAGACCCGTCTAACGGTTTAGTTGAATGCGGAAAAGAAGGTTGGAATAAAGTTCCCAGTTGCAGAATAGGTGAAGTTGTTATTTTGTACTAAGCACATTTTTGTCAAATTTAACATGTGTTCTATTTTCATTTATTTATGCTAAATGTAATAAAGTTGTAATGTTTTAAATTATTTTTTTTTAAGCAGGTTGTACCAATCCTCCAGTGATAGCCAATGGGAGAAGGTTAAGTGCAAACCGACCGGTTTCAGGCACCATCGTAAGTTATGAGTGCAACGAAGGATTTTTTCCTTTTGGTCCGAACTCTGAAAATTTGCAAACTGAGTGCTTAAGTAACCAAAGCTATACTTTAGAAACAGAAGATTTGGCTTCGTGTGTTCGAACTGGTCTGTTAATTTTTGCATTAAGGGCATAGGGGGGTAAACACCCTTATTTTGTTTTTGATCTTATTTTATATAATTTTTACTAAGCTACAAGATGCTTTTTACAGATTTAAAAAAATCAAAATAATTTTTGAGATATAGCCTGTCAAAGTCCGGGGCAACAGTAGGTTCCTTATGGGAGGCGCAAAAGGAGGATCAAAAACCAAAAAAGGGTGTTTACCCTCACTCCCCTATGCCCTTAAAATGATTAAACACTAAACTTATATGTAAAAAAAGTTGTAAATGTTTACTTTACTTGAAACATTAGTCTTATAAGATTTCGAACTTAAATTAAGTAAGTTATACTTAAGAACTGTAGTAAATTACACTTGCAAAGAAGGATTTTTCGCTTTCGGACCAAATTCCGAGAATTTAAAAACAAAACGTCTAAACGACTTGAGCTACACTATTGACGCAAGTCAGCTTGCAACGTGTGTTCTTATTGGTAATATTTTTTCAAGTATTGCAAAATAAACTTTAGATTAAATAAGCATCTTTGTTGGTTGAGTTTATTCACAAACTAATTACAAGAATGATCAAGTCTATAAAATAAAACATAATGAAAACTAGGTAAATACTTATACATCTCCCCCAAGATTTTATCAACAAACGAGATAAAACAATACAACTACCCAGCAAAATAAACTTATTTAAAAATAAACCTTAAATTTAAACACAGTTTTAAGGTCTAAAAGTTAGCGAAACTAAACTCAAAAAGACAAAAAACATTGAAAAGTTACAATTAACTTAGTTTACTATTAAATAAAAATGTTAATACAAATTCCAGTTTAAGCAAACACACAAACTGTAACAAAAATTTAGAGAGTTCATTTTATTTTTCTTCGCTCATCTGCTGAATACGAGCATTCAAAAACTTACTTACTTCACCGATTTTGAACTTTTCAGTTTTGAAGAACGAAACCACACGCCATTTTTCTAACCACCTTGAAACTTCACTCAATTCGTTGATAATCATCTCTATCATGTTTTCAACCTCAAACAAGTAGAAGGTGCATTACTGATAGCAGTAAACGCTGAGGAAATACTACCACACACATTTTACAAATACTCGGTACTAACCAATAGTTCGACTTTTTAAAAGTCAATTTCTACGTCCTCATCCGAGGATTTCTTCAAACAGACAGCTGTTAGACAAGTTGGCTGCGAACTCACTTACAAACTTTATGACGTCACTATTGGACTGACAGTCATCAATAAGACCAAAAAGCATTGTTTAACAGTGATCTTTCCAACTTGACAAAGAGTTAATGTCAGCAAAATCGACTTCACAAAACGTATATAAAGCATCAATAAATTGTGCATGGAAACGCTAAAAAATAGTCGGAAATCTTCATACAATCATTTCGATCACGTTGTTGTTCGCAAGAAAGCTTTAATGAACCTGGTAGCTTGTTTGCTTTTCTATAGTGACATAAGTCGAGAAAGCATAGATTGAATCAAATCTGTGCCATTCCTGTTAAACATCAATTTTGAAGAAAGCCATTAGTACAAAAGAAAATTACACAATGCTTTTTTCTTTGAGAATCTTCCTTCTGGGAGCACAGAACATCAAAACTTTTCTTGATATCTTTTTTCTCAACTTTACCAGAAAAGACAAACTTCTACAGTGGTATGTTTTCTTCTCTCAGATAAGGGATACTACTTAGAGATTTGAAAACAGGAGGGCTAAAACTTCTCAGAAACTTACGATTTCGAACAGTTAAGCGACCTAATCCATCAACCTTGACAACACATCCATCAACCAAGTCCTTCACTTCCACCACCACTCCACTTTTCCCCACTTGCTAGGAAAGTTACCTGTTTGATTTTGTATCACGATATGATCACCGCAATTCAGTGTGAACTGAGGATGTTGGTGATCCAACATCCAAAGTCTCAGTTGGGTCTGGTTGACTGTCTGTGGGCAGATTGTAAACCTGACATTTTTGTTCATACTTTTCCTGCAGGCGGGGTGACTTTCTAAAACGCTTATTCTTAGGATCCGCTACAGGCAGCTTTTCATTTATAGTACTTAGGTTGGACATATTTAATGTAAAACACTTTTGTGCTAACTTATACTTATCAGTGGATTTTATCTATAAGTACTTAAATCTATTCTAGACTACTTTATATAATCAGACAAGACAGTTTGGAGTGATGTATCTATTATACAAAAAAACCATAAAGAAATACAAACAAAAAAAAACAAATTACTTTTAAATCTTTTATAAATTACTTGGTAAAAGTGCAACTTAGGATTAAACCAAGTTTTAGTGCAGAAAACTATAAAATATTTAAATAACTGTCAAGTGTATAAATCAATTTCAAGAGACTTAACACAATTAACAATTGTTTAAATAAAAACCTTTAGTGAGCAATAACTATACAAGGCTTAATAAACTTTTAAACATTTAAATTTAACTCAACTAATTTAAAGCAGTTAACATAGAATTTAAATATTAACTCTATATTCAAACAATACCTATAATAAACATATACAATAAGCTCAATATAAAATTTATTTCTGAAGGTTTTTTACACAGCTGCCCAACATACTCTAACTGACTAACTGCTCACATAAAATCTGTATTGTCATGTTTTGATGAATCATTGCATCATGAGCCTTGATTCTCATTGGCTCGTTCAGATGCGACTTAGCTTCCATCTTTGGTCATTGTTGTCTAGCTGCATGCAACCGTGTCAAGCTCTAAATATTCTCTTGAACTCAACGTTCAAACAATGACAATGCAAGGAATTTGCAGCAGCTCATTACAGTGGCAACAATTTTTTGTTCCTACTTATATTTTCCAGAGACTTAACGTAACGAATACTGAAAGATTTTTCCTTTTTGCTCTATACGTCACGCCACATTTTTGAGATCTGCGGGTTATTATAAGGCATAACACTCTTTCTGGCGTAACGTAGTGACTTCTATAATTTCGTCCTAAAAGGATCTATGCAGGGGATAATTTGCATCCTTGATCAGGCATATTTCTCTGCATAAGTAAAGCTTGTACCATTCTGTCGTTATTTAGTTCACCATTTAGACCAACGTTTTCCATTAACAATCGCTTAGTGGCCTTTACTGCTAGTTCTGCTCTACCGTTTGACATAAGATGATATGCAGATGACATACGATAGTGTATACCCCATTGTTTTACAAAATTCTTGGAAATTTTTGCTGAAAACTCTGGAACACCATCTGAAGATACTTCAACTAGAACACCAAACGTAAAGAAAAATACGATGCAAAGCTTTATTTAGTCCCTTTGAACCAGACTCATTTGTACCTAATTTTATTATTTGTTTTTCTGTCCAATCTGTAAGTCTGTCAGCGGTTACAAAATAAAACCACCCTCTGAAATAAAAAAATCACAGACAATCGATTCAAAGAAACTTTTAGTATCAGTAGTTCATTTGAAGGTGGGCGAGAATTGCTTTGGGATTTGTGCGGTTTTCGTCGCCATCCCGTGTGTAGAAGTACGTTTTTCTGTCCCTGTACCTCCGTTTTCTTCTTCGCGTTTTTCTGCTTGAACATATTTTTCCTACGACTTTGGCTGCAAAAGCTGTCAAAATTTTGTGTATACAATCTACCAACTAGAAGTGCATTTGACTCATCAGCATAGTTTTGACTTTTATGAACTTTTTTACGGGACATTATCCAGCATTGTTTACAGGCAGAACACTCAATTAACCTCATACTTTTACTGCTCCAAACAAATTTATCAGTTGATTTATTACATATGCTACAAGTAATTTTACCACTTGGGTTTTTGTGTGGTTTTCTTTAAGGACTTGTATGAAAAATCTGAGGCCGTAACAGCGGGTTTTGACAACAATGCACCACGTGCCATCTCTTTTCCTTCAATAAAACCAATTGTCTCATTGAAATTTTTCTCATCTAGACTTTCCCATCCTAGCACCTCTTTCCAGATATCTTCATCTGCTAGACCATTCACCATAACATCTTTTAAGATTACTTTTGTGAAGTCTACTACTTGATTACAGCCTTCTTTAGGGCTAGTACAGATGTAAAAGCATGTACTGGCTTTTCCTTTTAAAAAGCAGCAAATGATATAGTGTTTTCAGTCAAATCCTGTCTTGTACTAAGAAAGTCTGATCGTCGGCAACAACTGAAACAGGAATGACTGCTAGCTGCTTGATCATGGCTAAAAGCTCTCGCTCACTTAAATTTACTATATATGTATATCCCCTTAGATTAGCATCGCCTAGATCAGGGGTCGGCAGGCAGTTGGTGCTCGCGGGCCAGATTTCAAGTTTCCAAAATCTTCGCGGGCCGCAGTTTTAGTTTTAATCAAACTGAAGAAAGTTTTACTTTTATACAGTTTTATTTTTTAAGGACTTAAAGCTACACAAAAAATGCCTGTTAAATTATACATACTAATTGGAATAAAATTTACATTTACTAATATACATAAGTGTTAAAAAAATTTGTACATTTTTAATAACTTAATCAATTTAGATTAATATTTTTATTACTTTACTTACAACCCAACTCTCTATAAAAACTGTACTTGAAAAACATCTATAGGTCACTTAATACTTTTTTATATTATGAACCACCTTTTCATATTTTAAAAAGCAATAACTTTTTAAAACAACTTTCCCGTTTTAAATAGTTTGCACTTTTTTAAAAATTGAGTAATTAGTTAAGTAATTAGAACTAATACCTGTTTGTATCGTAAAAAAAGTAAAAAATATGTTTTTACATAATTTATGCTCAAATACTTTAATAAAATAGCTTGTAAGTATTTTTTAGCTTTTAAAGTACAGTAACCTCTCGCTTATTTACGCACATTGTGTCCACAGAAAAAGTGCGTAAAGATATGAGAGATCGTAAAGAAACGAGAGGTACCAAATATACTCACTATAATGGCTGTTTTTTAATATTGCTTCTAGTTAAAAGCAGACTGGGTACTTTCCTACTTTTAACTATTTGTTTACTTCATTTATAAATATGAAAACAACAGATAAAACTATACATATATTAAAAAAAAAAATTTTAATTTCTATAAAATAATAATAATACGAGTAGAAATAGTTTTACTATTTTAATGATAAATAGAAATTATCTTTATTTTTATTTATATGTTATATTTATAGTCTATTCTACTTAGCAAATTCAATTTATAATTAAGCATTTCTTTACAATTATAAAATGGTGTTTATTAATATATAGGCAAGACTGCTGTATTATTTCTTCGTGTTTTAAACTCTTATTATTTCATTATACTTTCATTATTAAACACACTCATATTTATTTCAAAATTTTGATTTAATCTCTTATTGTTAAAAAAATTTCTGATATACTGAGGTATAACTAAATGTTTATCAATTAGTCAAGGAACATAAATTTACAAAGTCTAAAGATATAGAGAGGTATGATAGCATTCAAAAACATATTTTAAATTAAAAATATATATTAAACCTGATTTGTGCAATACTAATAAAAATTAATTTTTTTATTTTCTAAATTTTATAGAATTCTGAAATGCGTAACTAAACGAGAGTGCGTAACGTCACGAGTGCGTAAAGATCCGAGAGGTTACTGTAGTTGCCACTTTGAAAACGAAAATGTCTGAATAAAATCAAACCAGTTTATGTTTATTAAAAGTTGAAAATGCTAAAAGCTTGCTGTTAATCAAGCTTAAATACTTAACTAAAAAATTATCACAGTAAATAGCACATTACATTTAAATAAACTAGAAAAAATAAACAATTAATAAACTACACTACAGTAATAAAAACTATTTTGAGAATTCGAACGTTTATTATAAGTGTTTGAAATAACAGTTTCGCACGCATGAGATTTTGAAAATGTCTTAAACAAGTCTAACCTAGTCTGAGTTTTTAAATATTTCAAACCAGACTGTTTGTTTGACAACCTTTTTAAAATAAAGAAATAAGGAAGTTTATTAACAGTGATTTAATTATACAGCAAAATAAATATTACAGTTCAGCTTAAATAGACAATAATGTTTCTTAAATACTTTTAATGGAAATAAAAAAAAAATGATAAGTCATTAATGAGGTATAAAAACTAACTTTTTATTGATCATTATATCAATTCTTTATCTGCAATAAAAATGGTGCATTTAGAAATAGTGAATGAAAACTTAAAAATTGTTAGGATTTATTCCAAGACAAGAAAAAAAACCGCTTAAGTCAGTTTCAACAAAGCACATGATTATGTTCAGTAACTACAGACTTATCAAAAAAAAACTCTTAAGGAAATTTAAAAAGTAGAAAAAGTATTACTGTACATTACAATAAATCCTATGGCAACTAATGTACAAGGTTTTACATGCAATAAAAGAAAATTATATTGCGAAATCATATAAATCTGACTACCAACAAGAGATTATAAAGATAACAATAGTGAAATATATAATCATTATACTTAAAACTTTTATTATTACCTATTTAAAAAATGTTTTTCCTGTGTTGTATACACATGAAGTATGTCAAACAAAAACATATGTGCTATTTTTTACCCTTAGAAAGAATGTAGACAGTTCCAGGGTTGCCAAAGGATTTTAAGAAATATTTCCAGGTTTTCAAAAGTACAAGTTTTTGGGTCTATTTTTGGTACAAAATTAATTTTATGATAAAAACTGTCTTGAACAGTATCGCAAAATTTAAAAGGTATTGTTAAGCACTTTTAATTTTTATAATTTTAAAAATGGTGTTAACAAAAAAATATTTATATGATAGACTTTTTATGTCAAATCAAAATTCTTTACTTTGCATTTAAATTGTTTAAAATTCAAGGTTTTTTCGAAAATTGTCGAATTCCAGGTTTTTCCCAATTCTTTTAGCATAGATTGTCAAACTCCAAGCTTTTATAGAATTTAAGGTTTTTTTGCAACAATGATTGTTCACACTTATATGTAAATAAATAAGCATAACGTTTTTAACTAGAGCAGCTGCAAGACTTAAAATTCAATACACATTATAGTTCAAACTAACGCTGTGAATTGAACATAACATACATCATAAATTTACTTCAAAGCCACTCTTAAAAGCAAAAAAGCCAGCGTGAGTGATTAAAAACTAAGGGTGTTTTAGAAAAAAAAATCAATTCAAGCCAAAAACATTAAAATGCCTAAATTTGATGATATTTAAAAAGTTTTCAAACTAACCTGACTTAGTCTGAGTGTGTGGCAACGTTAACTTGTTTATTTGCTTATATTTAAACTATTTCGTTTAATTAGATATGTTCTTTATTGAACGATATAACAAGCGCTAAAAAAGTCTGGTCTTAAGTACTGGTGTACAGACGAACCTTTTGGTTATCGAGTCGCGTACACCACGACTACACGAAGTTAATAAATTTAAGATCTCTAAATCTAGTTTGTATTAAAAATGGCAAAAAACAACACCTGTGTATATTAGTATGCAAAGTTTAGATAAATTTTCAAAAATATATTGTTTGAAAAATGAAAACATCTAACAAAAACTGTTTTAATTTATGTCATATACATTGTTTTAAATGTGTCTGTACACACTAAGATATTACATATATATAATATATAAATAATGAAATTTACTTAATCTAACTAAGTATAGATAAAATAGTTGTTCAAAAAAAGAGCATCTATGTACATTGGTGCGCCTAGTAAATAAGTTAAAGTGCAAAGAAAACATCTAAAAAATAAATTTGTAAAAACCAAAATAAAACAAACTTTACTTCTTATTATTATGCTACTTCAAATGTTTTTGTGCACACTCAAATTTAACTTAGTGTGATTAAAGTCTAAAAAAAATTATGCTTAAGTTACTTGTTAAGCACAATACCTAAAATGTAAAGAAATTATGTTTTAGTTAACAATTGTGCATTACTTTTTCACAAAATTCAAAACATTTGTATTTAGTTTATTTACTTAGTAAGTAAACTAAATATACTATATGTAAGTAAATATAACATTAATTCTAAGCACTCATAACACTTTTATTTCAGATTTTAACTTGCTGTTGTAAAAACAAAATTACTATGAAACTGAGAAAAAAAAACACTAGTCAAATACTAATCTGTCTTTTTCTCATTTTTAAGCTAAGCATATAACTGTTTCGATTGTTTAAAAGTGTTATACAGAGACTTATAACGAAATCAATCAAATTAAACTAAATTACCGAAAACAATTTAATTTAAAATAAGTTTTTGCTCAGCGGGCCACATTTACCTGCTCGCGGGCCGCAGCATTTTCTTTCGCGGGCCGCATTCCATTTAAAAAATAAAGGTGCTCGCGGGCCGCAGATTTATCCTTCAAGGGCCGCAGTTAGCCCGCGGGCAGCAGTTTGCCGACCCCTGGCCTAGATCTTCCTCACAGCACTGGTACAGTTGCTGACGTTTTTCTGCATCTGTCATCTCTGTGTTATCTTTAAACATAGTCCATTTTTCCAAAAATGTGTCCCAACCTTCTTTATTGCAATCTCTCCCTATTTGTGGACAGTCCATCTTTGGAGGTTTTGGTTTTGAAGAACTTGCATAAATGTGAACATTGTTGTGTATGATAAGCAAAAAGGCAGCTACAGAAGCATAGACATCTGGTGTTTCATATGTGCAACTCTCAAGAGGGCGTTTAATCACAGGCGTTGTTGATTCAACTCAGTAAGAATCTATCATAAATAAATATCTTTTTTAGTTGAGTTTCTCACAAACTAATTACAAGAATGATAAAGTCTGTAAAAAAAAACATAATGAAAACTATGTAAATACTTATACATAGATGTGATCGCAAGCAGTTAAAATTTAACTTATATAAGCTCTTTTTCAGCATGCGAAAAGTTAAGTGTGATAGCAAATGGAAACTTCAATGAAAAACTGCTTAACCATTATGCAGAAGGTCAGACTGTTTTATTTACTTGCAACTCTGACTACGTCGAAGACCCGTCTAACGGTTTAGTTGAATGCGGAAAAGAAGGTTGGAATAAAGTTCCCAGTTGCAGAATAGGTGAAGTTGTTATTTTGTACTAAACACATTTTTGTCAAATTTAACATGTGTTCTGTTGTCATTTATTTATGCTAAATGTAATAAAGTTGTCATGTTTTAAATTATTTTTTTTTAAACAGGTTGTACCAATCCTCCAGTGATAGCCAATGGGAGAAGGTTAAGTGCAAACCGACCGGTTTCAGGCACCATCGTAAGTTATGAGTGCAACGAAGGATTTTTTCCTTTTGGTCCGAACTCTGAAAATTTGCAAACTGAGTGCTTAAGTAGCCAAAGCTATACTTTAGAAACAGAAGATTTGGCTTCGTGTGTTCGAACTGGTCTGTTATTATTTGCATTAAAATTATTAAATACTAAACTAATGTATAAAAAGTTTTAGATACTTCATTTACTTTAAACATAAGTCTTATAAGAGTTTAAACTTCGATTAAATAAGTTATACTTAAGAACTGTAGTAAATTACACTTGCAAAGAAGGATTTTTCGCTTTCGGACCAAATTCCGAGAATTTAAAAACAAAATGTCTAAAAGACTTGAGCTACACTATTGACGCAAGTCAGCTTGCAACGTGTGTTCTTATTGGTAATATTTTTTCAAGTATTGCAAAATAAACTTTAGATGCGATCGCAAATTGTATAAAGTTTAAATTATATAGGTCTTTTTTCAGCATGCGGTAAGTTAAGTGTGATAGCAAATGGAAACTTCAATGAAAAACTGCTTAACCATTATGCAGAAGGTCAGACTGTTTTATTTACTTGCAACTCTGACTACGTCGAAGACCCGTCTAACGGTTTAGTTGAATGTGGAAAAGAAGGTTGGAATAAAGTTCCTAGTTGCAAATTAGGTTAAGTTGTTATTTTGTACTAAGCACATTTTTGTCAAATTTAACATGTGTTCTGTTGTCATTTATTTATGCTTAATGTAATAAAGTTGTAATGTTTTAAATTATTTTTTTTAAACAGGTTGTACCAATCCTCCAGTGATAGCCAATGGGAGAAGGTTAAGTGCAAACCGACCGGTTTCAGGCACCATTGTAAGTTATGAGTGCAACGAAGGATTTTTTCCTTTTGGTCCGAACTCTGAAAATTTGCAAACTGAGTGCTTAAGTAACCGGAGCTATACTTTAGAAACAGAAGATTTGGCTTCGTGTGTTCGAATTGGTCTGTAAATTTTTGTATTAAAATGATTAAACACTAAACTTATATGTACAAAGAGTTGTAGATGTTTACTTTACTTAAGACATAATTAGTCAAATAAGAGTTCGAACTTTAATTAAATAAGTCATACTTAATATCGTTCGTTTATCAGTGTTGAAAAACTAAATTATAGCTGTTGGACTTTTGATACAGAGAACTCAAAACAAAAATAAATAAGTTAAAGTAGAGGTTTGAAATAGCAAAAATTTTTTTAGCGAAATCGATAAACACATTGTTCTATAATTAGTTAGAAATTAATCTATCAGATTGCAAAAAGCCTCCTCCTTTACCAAACGGTAAGTACAATGAAACTCTAGCTGAAAATTACCGTCAAGGACAGATCATAAATGGGTTTCATTGTGACCCGGGGTTTTTACCTTCACCTGCTGACGGTTTGATTGAGTGTGGGGCGAGAGGATGGCTTGAAAATGGACTATGTAGACTAGGTTTAACAACATTTTATTTTTATTAGAATAGCTGTTTTATAAAAAAAAAGGTTGTATGAAAAGTTCACTTAGTATTAGCTACTACATTCTTATTTACGTTATTGTGCTCTTAGTTTTAAGAAGCTGTTTGTATAGTTTGTTGGGAAGTGCCAAAAGTTCTCAACGCAAGGTTTTCTGGAGAAAGTCGTCCGACCCCAAATTCAATTATATATTATGCTTGCAATGAAGGCTACTTTGCTTACGGACCTAATGTTGATAACACTCAAACTAAATGCTTAAGCGACCGAAGTTACACTTTAGACGTAGATCAGCTGGTTCAATGTGTATCTATCGGTTCGTTTTAGTTTTTCTTTGAAAAAAATAGTATACTGTTATTTTAGCTAAAAAAAGAAAAACTGAATTTATTCTTTCAACTTTCATTATAATTTTTAGATTGCAAGGCACCTCCTTCAGTAGTTAAAGGATTTTACGCCGGATCCCTCAAATCAAGCTATCACAAAGGCGACACTATGAATTTTGTTTGCCAACCAGGTCTTTTACCGAGTCCCATAGCCTCAACCATTGAGTGCGGTCCTGACGGTTGGCTAGCACGAGCAGAATGTATTGAAGGTAAAATTTGTTTAAAAAACTATTTTGTTTGTAAAACACTTCTTCGTTTCACGGTGAACTAACATCTTTTCAAAATAGGGATTTATACTTGCTTTTTTTACAGCTTGCTTAGAACCTCCAGTCGTACCGAATGCAAAACGTACTGGGCCGGACCGTCCAGTTCCGGGCGTCGTTATAAGTTATAAATGCAACGAAGGCCACTTTGCTTCTGGACCGAACTACATGAACTTAAAAACCGAGTGCTTGAGTGATGCAACGTACAGTTTAGACGCGGATAAGCTGGCTCAGTGCCTCGCTATTTGTCAGTTGATGAACCTTTTATTTTTGTACTTTTATACTAATCTGATTATATCTTGTAATAAGTTGTTACGTTTAGCTTGTTCAAGACCTGAGCCAATACTTTTTGGAAATTACAACAAAGAGCTGACGGATCACTACGCGCGGGATGAAACAATTATATTTATCTGTGACCCGGGAAGGTTACCGGATCCGTCTGACGGAATACTCGACTGCACAGCGGACGGATGGGAGCAACTCGCTTATTGTCATGATTGTGGGTAAATATTTCATATTAAAATGCTTTTATGACAAAACAATGCCCTTTTGTTCACCACAGCTTGCCCACCGCCCCCGGAAATCGCAAACGGAAGACACAATCGAACCACGAACCCGACACACCGCGTACCGATTGGATCTGTCTTCGAGTACTCTTGCGTCGACGAAAACTATTTTCCAGTCGGCGAGTTTGCAGACAATTTGAAGACGGAGTGTTTGGAGGGCGGCACTTACTCGCGTCAGAGCACCAGTCTTGCCGCTTGCGCTCTTAAAAGTTTGTCGCTTTAAATATTATTCTCTATCATGATCCCTTTCGTTATCAGATTTTTTTTAGTTTACAACATAGACTATACTGATAAGACATTTTTAAATTTAAATTACGTTTTATACAACAAATTTGTGCTAATTATGTATCTCAGGAACAGACTAAATAAAAAAAAATTCGGTTGAAGTTGCAAGACTTGGGTAAGTAAATACTGACGTAAATAAGTTTTTTACCATTATAACATACTCAACTATTAGTTTCTTAATTATAATTGCATTTAGAATATTAAAAAAAAGTATTTCATTTACTTATTCATGTTTCGTTTTCTTGATTTTTTCAAATATTTATTATTAAAATTAACAGCTAAACCATTAATTACAAACTTAGTGAACTTCAGATTGCGTCAAGCCAGATAGTTTTACAAACGGATTTTACGTTGGCCACTTGAAAAAGTTTTACGTGAAAAAAGAAGAAGTAAATTTTATATGCAACTCCGGGTATACGCCCAGACCTGAAACTTCATCTATTGTTTGTGGTGAAGACAGATGGAATGTTTCACCGACTTGTGTTCCAGGTAAAAACTCTTTGTAATTGAACTTAAATTTACTTAAACTTTGACTCATGGTATTATTAAACAATTGTTTTAACAAATTTATTAAGTTTTGAATTAAATTTGCAGTACAAAAGTTAAATGTTAATAATCAGTGCTACTTTCACTGTTAAATTTTCTAATAATACTTTGTAAGCATATAAAATACCTTATGTTTATTAATTTTTTTATGCCTAGTCAACTGAGCTTGCAAACTATGGTTGGCGTTTTTTTGGAATGGAAGTATTTTTCGTTTAACTGAAACTTCACTATAGCATCGAATTTTTACAGATGCTGTTGTTATTGTTTATTTTTAATAAATGTAATATTTTTAAATCGGATATTTTTTTTTTCATTTTATTCACTAAGGCTGCCCGAAACCGGAAAGCTTCGCAAACGGTGCTTACACCGAAGAACTGAGGAAATACTACGCTTTAGATGAAACGGTGGGTTTTGGTTGCAACTCCGGGTATGTCCCTAAGCCTGAAAGTCATAAGGTTGTTTGTGGTGTTGCAGGATGGAATAGTTCGCCAACTTGTGTGGAAGGTTGTTAACATATTGTTAATAATCAAAACAAACGCTTAACAGTTTTCCGTACCGTTTGTCGTTATTTATTTTGATAAACTTCAAACTACCAAGGTTTTTTTATTATTTTTTTTTACAAATCACTTTCAGTAACTTAGCTTTATAAAAATAAACTTTAAGTTTTTTTGATTGATTAGATAATCTTTTGCTACTAGCTCTTAAAATTCTCTTCGAAAATCAAAGTTTGTTTGTTTTATAGATTTAAATAATCACAAACCATTTATAGTTTTTTAGTTTTAAACTAAAAGCCTGTTTAAGACTTATTTTAAGTTTTTAACACATAACTAAAACATCTAATTTTTTTTAAAGTACTTTATAAAAATTCTGGCACAGTAAAGTGCTAGTAAGTGCTTCAATTGTTATTTTAATAATCTTCTTTACAACACGTTGCAGTCGCAGAGGGTGACTGTAATGATCTGAAGAAATCTGATAATTCGCTCACAAACGGAGTTTATGTCATCAAGCTGAGTGGCAGCGTGTACGAAGTTTACTGCGACATGGAAACAGACGAATATGGATGGATTGTCAGTTTGCCAAAATATATGTTTTGTTCTACTGTCTTAAAAGTATAAACAGTATATCAAAATAGCTTTTTTTATTACTCTAATTTTAATTTCAAATAGCCAAATATTTTTGAAATAAATATCAAAACAGGTGTTGCAGCGTCGATTCGATGGAAGTGTCAGTTTTGCGCGAACCTGGAAAGAATATTCAGAGGGTTTTGGAAGTAAGGAAGGAGAATTTTGGATAGGTCAGTCTATAAAGTAGTTTTTTGTGTTTCATTAGAAAAATGTATAAACTTTTTTAAACAGTAGTTATTCTAAATGCTTTGAATTTAAATTAAAAAGCTTGTTACGTTTTAATGCTTTTTTTGCGTATCTTTTTATAATCATAAAACACTCCTTTTAACCATATGATTTTATTAAAAAAAAAATTTCAACCCTTTTGAAGTCTATTCTAGAAGTAATAGATATAAATATTAAAAAAATCTTAAAATCACTTAAAAAAAGTACTAAAATTTTAGAACGACTTAAATTTTCTTATTTAGAGATCCACAATTGTTGTTGTCATAACTCCTACTAGTCTATCAGTTCTCAGAAAACAACTGAAATAACTTACAAAAATATATATATTCACTTGTGTGATTGTATTTGCGCCCCTCCCCCTCTCTTCAAAAATAACTTTTTAATAAATTACATATTAATGCTCTTAATTTTCGAGTAAAATTATTTACAGGCCTAGGAACTATGCATGATATTTTAAAATCCCGGGACTTTATGTTGAAGTTTGACATGGAAGCTACGATTGCGGTGGCATTTCCTAGAAAATACGCAGAATATGAGTGGGTGTTGACTTGTTTGCAGATATTTTTTTTGCGTATTTAATTTGCACTCGTACAAAAAGTATTTTGAAATGCTAACATCATTTGTTTCAAGTATTTATTGCTTACGATTTTTTTTTAATTTGCTACATGTACCATAAGTTTTCCAATCTCAAAATTTTTAATTAAATAGTTAACTAATATTTTACTAACAACTATAGTTGTTATACAAATTTTTAATTTTATATAGATTTGTTTGGCTGGATGATGAGGCGGACAACTTTAGAATACACTTCGGCAGATACACCACCGATGAAGCGTCTAATAACGATGCGGGTTGATTTTATTTAGTAATTTAGTTATTTTTTTATAAAGTAGCAATTGTTTATTATTATGGTTTAACATCTTCAATAAAATTATTTTAAAAAAATTTCCTACTTTAACATAAAAATAAAAATTCAACGAGCTTTGTGATGTCACGCAGGCGACTCGTTGGGAGTTGGTAGCGCGGCAGTTCCCCATCCCCACGAAACACACAACGGGATGATGTTCACGACGTGGGACAATGACAACGATTTGGCGGAGGAGGGAAACTGCGCGCAGGAGGTCGGAGCTTGGAGGGGAGGCGGCGGCGGGTGGTGGTTCAGCAAGTGAGGAAAATTATTGTATATAGTAGTTTTATCAGCAAGTGGTACAGTAAATTAAAGTTGTTGACTTGTGTAGTTCGACAAATAACTAATATATAAGTTTTGTTAGTTAATTTTCATATGATAAAAATTCATGGTTAGCTTTAGATTTTACTTTTTGTTATAAGAGAATATTAAAACATTCAAAAATTTTGCATGTATTTTTTTACAAGTTAGAGGTGTTTTTATTAAGGAATTTTGAGTTTGCAAAAAAATCAACTCATTCCTTTATAAATGAGTTGTTAAATTTGTTTAATTTTTTTTTATCAACGTTTTTTTACAAGCTGCGGAAACGTGAACTTAAACGGTGATTACAAGACAAGGGAAGAATATCCCGCGAAAGGCGGTCTTCTGTGGAAGTTCGTATCGGGAACAAAGAACTCGCTGAAGTACAGTCAAATGAAAGTGAGAAGAAATTAGCCGTTCCACTTATGGCTGTTGAAAAATCATGCATGCTTTAAAATTTTTCTGGTTAAATTTCTAAAGTCTTTTGCTTCGTTTGTGAAATCGTTTAATACTATAAAGTCGCAATTGTAGCGTTCTAAGATCAAATTTCTTTTGAACTTCAAAAACGTTACTTGTGCAATTAAATTTAAGAAATCTTCTCGTTGCATCCGATGTTCATAATTTAATAATTGACTTCTTACATTTTTTTGTATATTTATTTCAGGGTTTTAATGTTTTTTAAATACTTTATAGATTGTTTCTCTAATTCTCTTTGGTCAAAAACAACTTTTCTAAACCACTCAATTGTGCGATTTAATTTTTTTAAGTTGTCGTGTGTTTGTATTTATTTTAGTTTCTACATATGTATTTTATATATTTAATTTAAATAAAACTACTTATACTTTAAGCATTTAGATAAGATCAATTAATAATTTATAAAATTTTGTAAAAAAGCCTTGAACTCATATGGCATTAATCATATGTCAAATAGCTAATACTTACACAAGTTTTTTTAAACACTATATTAAGGGCGTGTTTTCATTGTTTTCCTGTGCGACTCCTAAAAAATATGAAAAAATGATGCTTTAATTATTCAACGAGAAAGTAGTTTAATCATACGTTTTTACTTATTTTAGTAGACTCACTTGTGCTTTCTTTCCAAAATTTCAAAGGTTGAAAAAAAAAATGCCAAAAATATTCTTTAACAACCAAATGCAATAGCTTTTTTAGTTTCTTTAGAGGGGACCTTTTGAAAAAAAGCTTGGGAAATCATGTTCAAATTACATATTTATTTAAGTTGTTATACAATTTTTTTTACTCGTAGAAAATTAATTTATCTGAAAAAAAAGCACTTAATAAACTTTTGATACATAGTAATTGAAAGTTAGGATATTTAACGCAGATTTCCAAATATCTTTAACCATGATGCTTTCTATTTAGTATTTGTTAATTTTACAGTTTTGATTCATAAAGTTTACAAAAACTGACTAATTCATTTAAATAACTCGACCACGACATCAATATAGTGACATTTTAACAGTTTCTTTAAATGAGCAGTTAATGTACATATTTTTGTGTTATTTTAACTTTTAAAAATATTTTCTTAATACAAATACTTATACCAGTAACTTTCTATAGTGATATTTCAAGTTTTATAATCTGGTTCAACTATTTAAAATTTATAATCTTTTTTTCAAGCTCTATTCTTAACTTTTTATTTATTTTTAAATAATGTTATTGTTTTTTAGTTCTTGTCTAAATTTATAACTTGTTTTTACTTTAAAGTTTAATAAACAGTTAATATCTACTAACACTATCTACATATATAAAAATAATATTTTATTTTTTCCTTATCTTATGTTTTCAACTTAAATATGTATTGTTTTCAAGTATCCACCAATGGTCAAATATACAATACATCTGTAAACTAAAAAAACCTGTTTGTTAAAAGGGTTTTTTAGTGCCCGTTTCAAACATATAACTTGTTTTGTTGCACGACAATTCAAACTCCGACAACTCAAATTCGGACATTTCAAATGCGACAATTAAACTTTTTAAATAAGACGAGTAAAATTTAGACATATGTTGCAACAAGTAATATAAAGAGAATTATAACTTTTATCAAATGTTGTTTTTTAGATTTGAGGTATTGAAATTTCATAGGATTATTTTTTTAGTTATCGTAAATAAACAAGTTTTCCTAAAAAATAAATTTTTAGAATTAAAATTATATTTTAGAAATAGATGACTATTAAGTAAATATTTATAGTAACTTAAGAAATAAAATAAGTAATCTTAAAAAACATGTATAATTTTTTTAGTAAGTATATAAAATATCATTAGCATAAACCGATCAAAAATAACATTAATTTTTAAATGTAATGATATAAACTCATTTGACTAATCATAAAGCGTAGATCTATAAAATAAATTGTTTTGATTGAATATCATAAAATATTAAATTAGTTATCAATGTTTTTTATTACGCTAATTTTTTCAAATTCTATTGAACATCAATCATTAAAGCAGTACTTAACAAGAAATTGCTTAAAGAAATCTTCTATCTATTACAAAGACATTACAAATAAACTGATTATAAATAATAATTCATTAATCTAACTATACTTAAGCAATGTAGTCACTAACAAGAAGTTGAGGACCGAGTCATGGTGACAAGACCAAGACCCGAGTTCTGATTTCAAAAACTAAAACGAGTATTGCAATACAGTATTTTGATGTCTTATAGCTAAAATTGTTAAAACCTTTTTTACCATACTATTATTTGAATTTTTTAGACTAAAATATAACTTAAGTCGGTATTCAAATCAAAATTTTTAATTAAAAATGTTAATAGTTTTTAATGACCTTTTTTTAAAGTAAACATTATATTTTATGTTCATAATTTTTTACTACAAAATTTAATGTTTACAAACTGATAGGAATACTTTTTTTTATTACTTTTTTATAGTGGTTATATAATATCAATTTAGTTCACTTATGTAATTTAAAAGTATTCCTTTCGTTATAAAAAAAATTATACAAAACAGTATCAATCGAACAATTATTGTTTATAATAAAAAGGCAGTGCTGACTTAACTGATCAATGCCAGCAAATAGTTGCTTCATGCTTGCATATATAAATCGTTTGTAGATTGTAGATTGCAATTTTTTCGGTTGTGGCTGACTGACGAGTCCTAATCAGGACGAAACCGGTCTCAGTCTACCGAAAGGTTGTGGTCTGATGATCGAATTGGTAAGATCAACCCTTTTTATTTATATATTGATAAACTATTAAAGTTTATCGAAAAATTTAGTTGATTATATAAAACAAGTTTGGTGCATCGTAATAAAAAACAGTTCTTCTCTTAATAAACAGCGTTTATAAAATGTTTCAATATGATAAAATAAATTGATAATTAGTTATTTTTAATTAATAGTTTAGGAAACTGTGTTATCTTAGAGCTGCAACTTACTAATAAAAAAGTCAAGCTTAAGAATCTCCGAATAATAAATAGGTAATTTTAAAGTTTATAAGTATTACTATTTCTAAATAGGACGGAACGTTTTTTATTTTAGTTTAATGTTTCATTCATAAAATGTTTAAATTCTATAAACTTTTTGTACAAAACTACTATAATCCATAATAAAGCATTATCTTAAAAAGTAAACATACTGTTTGAAATTTACTTAAGTCATAAGTTGCACACTAAGTAGTTAAACAAAATTAAAAGTTAGTTTTATATTTAACAATAACTTTTAAAACATTTTTTGTTTTAATATTTACAATTACTTATATTAACCTTAACTGGTTATTCAATTTCTTGCATAATGCATTCATATAAAAAGTAATTAAAATGTTAAACATTAACTGAATTTATCTCAGTAGAAGAATAACATAAAACAATTTTTATAAGATTTAATTATATTTTAAATTTAAACCTAAATGTACATATATGAATAGTTGTGGGCCAGTTTTTGCTATGATGAAGATGTAAAGTTGATTAAAGCAAATACAAAATTATTTTAGTGAATCACGTTCATTATGTGAGTACAGAAAGCTGAAAGTGTGTTCCTCTGTTTTTTTTTGTATAATTTCACCTCAAAGAAAATAATAACCCAACAGTGTCATTATACCGATGTGAAGAATATGGGAAAGATTTAAAATGTCCTGCTAGGGTTAGTTTAATAATGTTGTATTAAATATAACAAATAATGTAATTTAAACATTTAGCATTCATTTTAAACTGTTTCTTATTTATCTTTTTAGCTGCCTTATTGTAAATTAAGTTAGTAGAGTTGTAAAAAATAGTTTAGTTTAAGTTAGTTTTATAAAACTCAATTCTAAATTTTTGTAAGAGATGATTTAATAGAAGAAATTAAAAATGAACATAATCACAGTCCAAATTACACCAGTATAACTGTAAGTATACTTTTAGTTAAAACATTGACATAGCATAAAAATAAACATTACTTAATAGTTTGTTTGATTACCATTTTATTAGTCCCTACTGTAGTTGTTGTATTGATAGTTTTAATTGTAGGATCTTTGATAAACTTTATCAATAGTTTTAAATAAATCATTTTTTTTTTTCAATGTATTGTAAATTTTTTGTTAAGAAGTTGTATACAAAAAGTTTTTTATTGCATCCAAAAATATTTATAAAGTTTTAAATATTAGGTAATGAATTATTAGGCCTTTGTGGGCCGGTAATTTTCATCCGCGGGCCGATCATTTTCATTCGCGGGCCGGATTCCACTGAAATTTTTAAAAAGTTAGAACTATTAACTATCACTCTGCGGGCCATACGTTGTCCACCCCTACTCTATAACAATAGGGAGATTTAAAGCCTACACAGCATGTTGAAAACTTGAATTATGATAATTTGAAATAAAAATCAACAATTTTAAAAACAAATCGCTAAAAAAAACGACAAGTATGGAGAAAAACAATAAAAGTTACGAAACAAATAAAATCTTATTGTTCAACTTTTTATAAAACATCATTTTACTTCGATTATCTTTTATATTTATTTCAAAGTTTAAGTTTATTATTTGAGATAATAATAAAGAAAACAACTAATGATGTAAAATCTTTAATAGCAAAAACTGAAAAGAGGTTACTCGCTTAAAACTTTATTTTATGTTGTTGGATTTAACTATCGGAGTTTTAGTTGTCGGCATTTATATTGTCAAAATTAAAATAGTCAATTTTAATGTTTTAAATGTTGGAGTATTAGTTGTTGGAATTTAAATTGTTCAAATTTGAATTGTCCGAATTTGAATTGTCGGATTTGGATTGTCGGAATTTAAGTTGTCGGAATTATGATTGTATAAGTTTGAATTGTCCGAATTTGGATTGTCGTTATTTGAATTGTCGGAATTTGAATGATCGGAATTTGAGTTGTCAGAGTTTGAGTTGTCGTATTTTAATTGCTTAACTTTTAGTTGTCGGAATTTGAATTGTCCGAATTTGAGTTGTAGAATTTGAATTGTCGTATTTGAATTTTCTGAATTATATTGTCGGAATTTAAATTGTCATGTAAGCAATTTGTTTTTCTTTACGTTCAAGTTTTAGTCAATAGTCAATCAATATTAACAATATTTTCTTATATAAATGAGTTAAACGTCTTTTCATAGTTAATGTACTAATGAGCTTATTAAGTAAAACACTATTTATAAAACAAACTCAAAATGATAATTGGCTAAAAAGTACTATTAACAGTCTAATATTAATTTAAAAAATAATAACTTTAATTATAAGTGATAAATGCTTTAACATTTTAGTACATACGCTCAACATTAAAAAAAACTATCAATAAATACTTAAAAAGCGTTTTATTATATAAAAAAATTCTGCAACACTAATTTAGAAAGCCTAGACACGTCCCTGAACTATAGCATAATATGAAAAAGAGAGCTCAGAATTAAAAGCTGAAAAGTGCATGCATATACTTTTGTCAGAAAGAAACTGAAAGAAAAAACAACTAACAGGAATACAAAGACAAAAGAAAATATTTTACTGATAAACCGAAAAGGAAACTAAAACTTGATTGAGTATTTTATACTGAACTTTGTCTGTTATAAATTTATTCTTCATTACGATCTTTACGAATTTCATAGATGCTGTTTTATGTTTTCTTAAGTGCCTCAACTTATACTTTATTTCAAAAAATAAAACGAACCACTTTTTAAAGAGAAACTTTAAAATTTTTATACCCACTACAAAGTGGGCTGAATAAGGGGTTCAAGCGGTCATTGACTGTAAAAACTAATTTTGCTAAATAGAAAATTCAACTAAATGTTAAATAAAGTTAAATATAATTTGATTTCTTTGCTTTAAAATTGGTTTTGTTACTTTCCTGCTTCAAGTATTTAAGAAGTTAAGAAAGTTTAAATCTAACTATTTTTTGTTTTTTAAAGAGTAAAAACTGATAAGTTTTTTTTATAGTTTTTGTGAAAAATTTGTTTGCAGATAGTTAAAGAAAAGAACCTAAATAGTTATTTATAAACATTTATTTTTACTTTTTTTTTTAATTTGGTATAATGTATAGCGAAAAAAAAAGATAATTTATTTAGAACTATTAGGGCTCTGATTTAATTTTAAAAAAGTGATTTTTTTTTCAAAAAATAGTAAATAGGCATCAAAATATCGGTTTTAAAAACCTAGAAAATAGTTATACGCCTATCGATAAATTTAATTGTTAATTTTAATATAGAATCCTTGTCATATTTGTAAAAACATTATAAAAAATCTGCAAAAGGCATTTGAGATATCTATCTCTTTAAAAACTCTATGTTGCCTTAACTGCACCATTGAATTTTTAAAATTTAAGTTTTTTTTATGAGAAATAATAAAATACTTTTAAATAATTACTTTTTAAATATTTAAAGAATTTTGGCTTTTTTAAGCTTACCGTAAACCAAAGAAAATAAAAAACCTAATAATTTTTTAGCAGTTGCTGTAGGTCTTAATTTTACATTAACTTTAAGTTTTTCTTACAAGTTGTTCAACTCCAAAATAGTAAAAAATTGTTACACTTAATCTTACAAAATTTTTAATACATTTTAAGCAGAATAGAACCAAACCCAGTTTTTTTAAGAAAAAGCCCAGCTCTAAACAATTAAGTTAAAGTCTCGATTTAACTTGTTAGTCACTAGAATGGTCAATGGCCGCTTGCCTGCCCACTGTGTAGTAGACACACTTATTTATTTTCAAATATTAAATTTACATATTTTGACCGATTATTAAAAACACCAACAAAAAAAAAATTCAGTTGCGTAATAAAAAGTTTTAAATAGTTTAGTAAATAAGGAACATTGTTTAAGAGCCACCTACAGGTTTGCTATAGATATTTTTTTTTACTTTTTTTATTCCTATTTTTTCTTTTTTGATTGCTTTTACTAGTAAGTTAATCTTAATATTAAAAGGTGTTTTTAGACAAATTTAAATTACTTAAAAAGTGCTATATCGCTGTTTAAATTCATTTACTTTCTGATGCAACCTGTACTAACATTTTGAGTAAATTTTTTCAACGTTGTTCTCATGATTGTCCAAAACCCTTTATATTGATATAACATAAGCAGCCATAAAGTTTAGTTATAATTTACTTATATTTGATATCTTTTAATTAACTCTCATCAAACTATTTAATTAAGTAATATTTTAAAACTTGCAATAATTTATGTATTTCTAGGCTTAAGGAGCTACATGTGACATATAAGTAAAGTTTATACTTAAAGTAACCAGCTAAACAGAGCTGGTCTTTTCAGCCCAGTGGTGACTATAAGTTGTGCAAGCTGTAAAACAAATAATGTCTAATAATTCTTAAACATCCTAAAAAATTGTGTAACAACTATTTTACATAAAAAAAATGAGATTATCGTTTCTTTAAATAAGTTGTCGTGGTGTTTTATCTGTTCAGAGTTTATTATACAATTTTCTTTTAAAGTATTTGTTTATTTTTTTTTTCTTCAAACGTGTTCTGATATATTGTCTTTTTTCTCTTTTATTTTAAATTGGTAAACTACTGCATAAACAAAAAAATATGATTTTCTCTTTGATCTCAGTAGTTTCAAATCACAAAAAAAATAGTGCTTGTTATTATTGTTGCCAAAACAACTAGGACATTTTCAACCATATTTATTTTTTAATTTTGATTTGCTAAAATTTACTTTTAATTTTATCAAAATTGTTTCAAAAATTCCTGGTTTTTGCGAATTTCTCAAATTCCAGTTTTTTACCTACACGGTCGAATCCAAATTTAATGGGAACCCTTAAATCAATTGTTATATTGCTTTTAAATTTTTATTTATTAAACTTTCACCTGTCTTGGTAGAGCTTTCAAAACAATGCTATAAAATTATTTAAGTTTTATAAGAAAATAAAACAAAATGCTGATTATAAAGATAAAAATAGTCACTTGGTTTAGTATCATATCACAAGTTTGTTTACTAACATTTCAGTAGTTAATATAACTTAGATTCGCTCAAGGGTACTGTACAACTCAGATATAAGACATCTTCAAATGGCAAGTTTTTGTTTTAAAGTTGTACATAGGACCGTTTAGAAAGTTAGTTTTTTGGTTTAACAGTAGTGTGTATCAGTAAAGATATCATTTAAAAATAAGTCTATAAATAATTCCATTTAAATTTCCAAAAACTTTTTTACTATTTAAAAACAAGTATGGAAAGTTTATCTAAAGGAGAGTCTGAGCTGAAAAAAAAAGAGTCAGCAAATATTTTTACAACTTTTTTTAAAATCATACCCTTATCCCTAACATATTAAAAAATAATTAAAAAACAAGTTATGATAATTAAAATTATAAATTACGAAAAAAAGCTTTGTTTTTTTGCTGACTTCGCAATTTCTTCAGCTCAGACTGCCTTTAAGTATATCCGCCAAAAAACACAAATTAAAAAACTGTATTTTTTCTTTTGCGAGGGCACCTTATTTTATTTGTATTCCAAAACTTCAGTATTTTTTCTTTAACTTAATAATTAAAGATTGTTTATTAATAAAATATAGGACATGTATGAAAATATAGGACATATATGAAAATATATGCTAAAATAAGTTTTTCCCAAAGATTTCAAATTAGTTAAAACTCAAAAATTTGTGGCTTCTATCTCGTGTAAACTAAATGTATGCAATGATTTAGTTATAACTTTTCAACATTTGTTTTATTAACCAAAAAATTGAAATTGTTTTAATTGGTGCAATAAAATAGTATTATAAACGTTCTAAATGCAAAAAAAATGTTTTGTTTAGCTATTCTATTAAAGATTTTTTAAATTGACATAATTAATTTTCATTTTTAAATGTGATTTATACTTAAAATGATTTATTTTATGATTACACCAATGATTTTTTGTAAAAACTTTATAAAATTAATTCTATTATATTCAAAGCACAACAGATCTTTCAAAAACAATTTATTAATGGTTCACAAAACATTAATTTTAAACAAAACAAATATTGCAACTATAATTTGTCCTAGCCAGTAAAAACTAATAGATAACAGTCTCAATAAAAATCTTAAACTAAATTTTTAGAAAAGAATAAAGGGAATTAAATATAAAAGATACAACGTTTTAAGAAAATTAGAACCTGTTAAAAACGGATCCAATTAGATCATGACAATAATATTTAAACATATATAACATACTAACAAAAGATCTTTAAAAATTATCAACAAAATAGTTTCAAAACTGAATAAGATAACTTCAAAACCATAAGCTTTAATATACTTTTACGCTTGACAAAACAAATAATCTTAAAGCATGCACCAATAACTGATGATAAACTAAGTTTTGTAAAAGTATTAGTTTTATTAGTACTTGGATTAAAATAAATAAATTTACTAAATCTATAATTTCAATTCAAATGCACAAAAAATTATTTAAACATAATTCGTAAAAAAACCTCAATTATTTCTTTAAACTAAATAGAGGTATGACTTTTAAAATTTAAATTAAAACACTTTATAAAAAGTATATATACTATTAGAAAACTATTAAGAAAGCTTAGTTTTATTTCAACTTAAAATACATTGAGATAAAACTGCTGGAAAACTAAACAAATCTTAATTCAGTTAGCTAAATTTTAGCATCACAAACTACAATTTGTAATATGTATACTTCTTCTAGTAATCAATTAACATTTAGACACATGAAATTTAAAAGCAAATTTTCAAAAATAAACTAGAAGAATGTTTGAACTACAAAAATATATAAGTTAGGCTAATTTTCAGAGTGCATGCTAGTATAAGCTATTATCCAGGAAACCATGAATGTAGCAAAAGCAGACATGAAACCTTCTTGGGCTAGACTCATAAAACCACCAAATTCCTCAACATCCTGTTTCTGATATCCTCCAACATAAGAATTGAGCAGCAGGGTGGTTGCTAAAATTAAATAAAACAAGTCTAAACTGTTTTTCACCTTGATTTATTTCACAAAGCATAAAGAATTATAATATTATATTTAGACTATATACTTTTTTTTAATTATCTGTTTCAAAATTTGAAAAACTGCAACATTCAAAGTCTTGTAGACTATATAAGGAATGTATCTTTAAAATTTCAGATTTCTAGCTCAAAAAATAAAAAAATAGATAGTTTTTAAAGAATTTCTAAACTTCCAAGAAATCTTACAAAGTAAAATTGTGGTTCATAAGTTTGTTATAGAAAATATTTATAAAAACAAATATATCTTGAATGTTCATATAATTTATTATAATCTATAAAACTGACTTACTTACAGTTTATACTTTTAGAATTTATATAAGTCTATTGTTAATTAATGTTAGAAAAAGTTTTCTCCTCTTATACTTTTAATTGTATTTTTTATTATATTTATAGGTTTTTTTTTATGTTGTGCATTAAAAAATTGAATGTTAAGCAAAAAAATTGAATTAGTAAAGCCTTATTTAGTTTTACATATTAATTTAATAATTCAATATATTACAATTCCAATACTTCTTAACATATAATTAGCTACTATCTAAATACTTTTAGAAAAATATTATTAGAGTGTATCCAAAAATTTTGTTTGTCAAAAAAATATTAATATCAAGATACGCGGCAAATAATTAAGACAGTCTGTAAGCAGCAAAATCAAGAAACAATACAATTAATTAACAAATTAACAAAGGTTTTTTTTTTATGCTACAAATTAATTTGTTCAACTATTTATAACGCGGTTAAATGACAAAAGGAAATAATTTTTTTTACTGAAAACAAAGAAGTTGAAACATAACTGGAAAAAGAGCAAAACTAAGTTTTTTTTACAATTATGTTTAAAATGAACTAATGAATAAATTTGTTTCGCTAATATTAAAAAAGTTGGTTTAATAGCTTTTTTCTTTATGCAGCAAAATATTCAAACCTGCAACATAAAGTATGATTCCAAGTATTCCAGTCAAAGGAAGAAAACCCCATACTAATCCAACAAGTAATGCTAAGATTTGCCTACCCCAATAAACAACATCCAGCAATTCTTCTTTATCAGGCCATTCAGATTTAGCAATTGCTTTAGAAAAGAGTGATGTATTCTTTGACATTTTATAAGATTACTGGATAAATTATAACCAAATTTATAACTGAATTTTTTTTATAAACTTTAAAAAAAAATCAATTGTCATTATATTAGAAAGGTCATGTAGAGGAAAAACAGTTTGGTTACTATAAATTTAAAAGGGCAGCAATTTTTCAACAAATTTTTGAACTTTTCACAAGAATTTTTTTATTTATACGAATTTTTCTATACCAGGGACAAAAAAATAATTTATGTTTAATATTAATGATATCTATTTAACTTGTGCTGTTAATGCCATTTCAACTAAAATCAAAAAATTATTATGGTATAAATAACCATAAGTTTTATAGTTTAATTTGAAAATAAAGATATATATACAATTTGTTCAAAATGGTTTACAAAATAGCACCTCTAATATAAGTTTCAATACTAAACTAGGGTGGCCACTGGCTTTTGAAAATTTCTTCCAGGTTTTCTGAACTTCATCCAGGTTTTTGAAAGTACATGTTTTTAGGTCTATTTTTTAGTTTAAAGTTAATTTTAAGGTTAAAAACTGTGTTAAGTAGTATAAAAACATTGAAAAGATTCAGTTAAGTTACTTTAAATAAGTTTTTTAATAAGAAAATCTTAATGATGACAATAATTTTTTTATGTTTATGTAAGTATTTCATCTTAACATATAAAATTCAAGGTTTTTTAAAGTTTTTTGTTCAAATTCCAACTTTTTTTTTCAAAATTTCTATTATTCTAGACTTTTTAGGCTAAATTGTCAAAATGCAGATTTTTTTAGCGTTCCTAGTTTTGTGTCTACCCTGGCTAAAGTAAAAACTAAGATAAATATCTTATATTTTCAAAACTGGTTTAGAACAGCAGCACTATAATATTTTAAAATGAAAGATTAAGAAAAAAGTATTATTGTTACATAACTGGTTTCAAAAGGTTTGAAAATAAGTTCTTTAAAATATTAAAAAAAATTATAAGTGTTTTTTTTTATCATTATTTCTAAATTTAAATATAATTAATTTTTTTTTGTATTTTTTTGATATTTTCATAGAATTTAATACTTGGAGTTAGATATTGGTTTATTTAAATTTACAACAGCTGATTGTGAGTTCACAATGGTGTCAGTAATCACACATTAGATTATTGATGTAAATTTTGTTCCATCCAGGGTTGCCACTCATATTTTCAAAATTTTTTCCAGGTTTTTTTTAGTAGACATTTTTGGGTTAAAGACTGAAAAAATACTGTAAAGCTACTTAAAATGTGTTTTATATTAAAAAAAATTTAGGTGATGACAAAATTTTTTTATCTATATGATAATTTTTTTGAGTCTAACCAAAATTTTACTACTAAACATGTAAAAATTCTTAAAAATTCCAGGTTTTTGTTCAAAATTCCAGGTTTATCCAGTTTTTTTTTGCCTAAATTGTCAAATTCCAGGTTTTTCCAGGATTCCAGGTAAAGTGGCAACCCTGTCCATCGTCCTCAAATACTTGGGATTTAAACTCAGGGTTGCCACACACTCAGGGAACTCAGGGAATCTCAGGGAATTTTCAAACTGTAGAAAATCTCAGGGAAACTCAGGGAATTTTGGCATTTTTCTTTTAACTCAGGGAAACTCAGGGAAGTTTTGATTTTTTCTCTAAATTTCAGGGAAGTTTTTGAAATTCTCAGGGAATTTTTTTTCTAGATCTAGAATGAGATTTAGTTAATCCAGTTTCAATATTTTGTTCAAAAGTAGTAATTTTTATTATTTAAGTGGTTATTTAGAATTTTTTTAGCCTTGCGGCTAGTTCTTCAATATTCTTAGTATTAACATTGTAGTTTTTTTAAGTTTTAAATTTATATTTACTTAAATTATACTTTTTGAAAATTTTCTTGAAAAAAGTCACAGTTTAGACACCTTTTATTTTGACACACTCGATATCCCAAGCAAGTATAAAGATTTAACAAGAGTCTTTGAGGCTGTTTTTGTGCTTCACAATGGCCAGGCAAGTGTTGAACGGGGCTTTAGCTTAAATAAGGAAGTAATATCAACTAATATGGGAGAGATGACAATAAGGTCCCGAAGAATGGTCAAAGATCATCTATATGCAAACAGTCTAGAACCAAGCACAGTGGAACTAAATTCTGAATTGTTAAAATTTGTAAAATCTTCTAGGGCCCAATATTTGGCATATCTTTAGCAACAGCGATTTGCTAAAAATGTTCCAAATAAAGGTGATGCTTTGAGCAAGTTAGGAGAACAAAAAAGTAAACTTACAAAGCAACTCAAATGTTTGAATGAAGACTATGACAAATATACTGCAGATGCCAACAAACAGTCTGATTTAGAAGCAATGAAAGAATTATTAGCAAGAGGAATAGCTGCTAAGGACAACGCAAATAAACTTGAAAATAAAATTAAAACTATCGATTTAGAAATTGCATACTTAAAAAAACAGTATTAAGATTTTTTTATTAGGTAATGTGAAATTGTTTTAAAATCAAAATTATGTTTTCAGTTATTTGAAATAGATTGTGTATGAACATCTAAAAGACATAAAAAAAATTTAATTTTAGATTATTTTGTATCAGTTGTTAGTTATTAAGTTGTACTTTGATATGAGATATTTCTTTAGCTATTTCTTTAAACTTTCTTTTTGCAGGTTTTTTTACAATAATATTAAGCTTTTGAGTTTTTTTACTGCATTCAGAACAGTTGCTAGGAAAGACAGACAAGTAATAATGAAGTTATTATGTATGCATTTAAGTGAGTTCTTCATGTGAAATTATTATCATAGTATAATTAAATTTTGTCAATTAAAATGTCAAACAAATTAAACTTTATTCTTTTATGTAGAAAGTTAACTAACAAGTATACAAAAAGTTGTGCAAAAATTTAGTTTTTAATTTTTAATTGGTTTAAACCTTTTAAGATTGAGTTTTTGAAAACAGTTTTTTTCATAAATTTAATGCAGAAGCATACACATACAACCTTCCTTTTATTATTAAAGAAGAAAAATGAGAATGAGGTATTAATAATTTGTGTTAGAAGCGAAAAAAAAAATTTAAGATTTGAAAAATACTCAGGGAAACTCAGGGAATTTTAAGGTTACTCAGGGAAATTTTTGGTCACTCAGGGAAGATTTTTCGGCTCAAAGAGTAGCAACCCTGTAAACTTCATAATTTTCCTACACTTTGTTGTTTTTAGTATTGAGATTTTAATCTAGTGAGTATTTGTCAAATGATGTATCACCAGGGGTTTTTTTTAGGTCAAAACAGATAGTTTTTTTTGGTTGATTTAATTTTAATTTTAAAGGGGCAGGTAGAAATACATGCAATAACTCTTAGTTGCTTGATCTTCAAAAAATGTTTTGTTGTAGAGGAAATAGTAAGACTGATATTTTCTATCATAAAAAAATAATTGTTTTAAAAATAAAATTTGAAATTATACTGATAGTAGCAGGTAAAAATAAACTATTAATAAAAACATAATCAAATTCTTTATAGAAGAAAAATAGTATAAGCTATAAAGTTTCTGTAAAAAATTCAAAATTTTTATGAACAACTGCTGCTCTTTGTAGTTATTAGCAATTTTTTGAACCAACTTTTTATAGCTCAATTTATTTTTATCTATAATAATTTTTTTAAACTTTGATTTTGGTTTTGTTTGTTATAATTTTAGTTAAGGTGGGTTTAGGATAAGGGTAAAGATTTTAAAATAATAATAAAAGAAATAGTAATAAAAGAAATCTAAAAACAAAGATGTATAAAATACAAAAATTAATATAAGTTGATCTAGAAAAATTTTATCCAAAAAGAGGCTAATCCTTAAAGTAATAATAACTAACATTTTTTGTAATCATCTTCTAACAGAAGTTTTTAATAAAGTTCCTAGTTGGTTTTTATGACTTTCTAAAACTAAAATTAATATTTGAGGTAGAAAAATTAAAGTTTCAGAGTTTTATAAGTGCCTTAATAAAGGATAATTAAAACTTATAGCTTGTCATACAATGTAAAAACATTATTTTTAAATTTTCTCAGTTCATAAGGTTACCACCCCTATCATACAATTCAATAACAATATTTTTTTAATTTTCTCAGTCTACAAGGTTACCACTTTTTGAGACAAAAAATACAACCAGAGTGACCAGAAATATCCTGATTTTTTTTTGGTTGTAATTATTTTTTCTTGGATGCAACTTGGATCTTTGATTGTTAATCTTAAAATAAGTATACAAAACTTGTAAGGTGCCTAATACCTATCATAATAAATGACATGCTTAGTTCATTTATATTTTTAAAGTCTATGCAACATAATGACTAATATCAAAATTGTTCAGTATTCAAAAATATCAACAAAAATATGGCCAAAGTCTGCAGAGCAGAAGCCTGGACTTTCGTATGCCGTGAGACAAGATAAAGTCTGAAAAAAGGGTTGATTATAGCAATTTGATCATCAGACCACAAGCTTTCGGTAGACTGAGACCAGTTTTATCCCTATTAGGACGTAAAGTCACAGCCATAAAACTTGCAATCTTCAGTTTACAATCGGTTTATGATGCTTTCACATGAAGTCACCATTTGCTGGTATTGATCGGCTATTAAAGGCTACCCGCAGTCTGTTTTTAGTTTTAGTCACTAATACAATGCGCTTTCAGTTGAAAAAATGCAAGTTGAGAAAGGTGCTCAAATTTCAAATAATAAAAAATAATAAAAAGTTAGAAATAAGAAAAAATAGCTACACACAAGAGTTTTAAATATTGTGTTTAGTTTTTATTATTTTTTTAACTGTTATGGTGATGTTTACTATCACTAATATTATAGTAGTATTACTATAAGTCATATGTAAGTGTTTCACATTATCACTTACATACACAAAATTGTTTTAAATTCTAATAAGATACAATGAAATATTTGGTTATGGTTAACTTTAGGTGAGTACCAATATCAAGCTTAAATTATAATACATTTGATATCTTATTTAATCATAATTTTAGGCTAAATAATTATCTTTTATAAATACATGAATAAAGTTAAACTTATATATCATAAAATTTTAACTTAAATGTTTAATTGCTCTTACTTTACAATATAAAGTGATAATATCAATACATTAATTTTATTTATATTTTATATTTAATGATATTGTAAAATAATATTGATTAAATATTTTAGTTTATAATACATTAATTAAGTTCTTCCTATGTGTTTATATATCTTGATAAAAACAAAGTGTTGTTTTTTTAGCTTAAAATTATGGATAAATAAGACATTAAATGTATTATATTTTCAGTTTGATATTGGTGCTCATCTAAAGTTAACCATAGCTAAATATTTTTTGTATATGTGTCAACCGCTAGGTTTTAATTTGCAGTTTGGTAATTACTGAGAATGATACTTAACCAATATCAATCTGAAATTTTAGTTGAAAGTTATATTCAATTTATAAGTAAGTGTTATACTGTGAAGTATTAAAAATAAGTAAATAACAAAAATATGACGTCAGCACTGTTTTTTGTCGTGTACAGTTTAATACATTGTCCATATGGCACATTTACACATTTTCAAACATACTTTATCACAAAGTTTATAAGCATAAGCTGTTAAAATACTTATTGTGATTAAAAAAATTTGACAGCTCGTTTTTATTGAGGAAAGCATAGATAAATCAAAACAAAATTCAATTATGGTAATATATGTAAATTAAATAGTGCACTATGCAAAGCAGCATTTAGTCTAGTAAGAGCCAATTTAGCTCAGCCAAATATTCGATAATATATTTTGCCAGAGAACCCTTTTATAAAAATTCGAAATAAAAAAAAACTGTTCAAGATTGAACAGTTGATAAGTTGAACATTAAATTAGTTTATACACTAAACAAGATGTTACACTAAAGTTTTAATTTAGTAAAGTTTTGTTTTAAGAAATTTATTTTAAAGATAAAAATTACAACTAAAAAAAAAACTTTGGCTAAAAAGTTTAAGTTTATCATCCGTAAAACATTTATTACATATAAAATAAATTTAAATTACCTAAAACATTTGTGTCTTAAAATTGAAAAAAAATTAAAAATCGAAGTTACTGCTTACTTTGATGCTAGTTTTGACAAAACAAGCATTTTTTATTGTTATGAAACAGTACTTTCTGTAATCCAGTGAGATTATAGTTTTTTTTAAGCATCGATTATTAAGCGATAAAAATTCGCTCAAAAAGTTTGGCTTAAGGTACCTTGTGTACGAAAAAACCTTTCGGTTATCGATTCGTACGTAGTACGTACACAACTTAATTTACAACTGATCTATTGAAATGGGTGTAAGAATATACTTCAACAAACCTTTAACTAACTAAATCAAGTCATCTAAAGTTTTTATGAACTAATTTCATAAAAAAAAACTAGCATTTGATTAAAACAATCTTATTACATAAAAAAATATTAATGAAAATATTAGTGAAAGTCTTATAAAGCCTATTCTTTGACAAAGCCTTACATATGCTGTTTTCCGGTTGCGACTGACTAACTAGTTTCAATAAAAACGAAACCCGGGTCTCAGTTTACCAAAAGCTTGTTATCTGATCATCGAAACTATATGATCACAGTTGCTATTGTTGGAAATTTCTGTTTATACAATAAACGATTTGCAAAAAAAAATTGCTTTAATTTCTCAATTATTTTCAATTTCTATTTTGCCCGATTTTTTAAACATATACAAATTTATGTCTTTATAAGGTGAATAAAAATAAATAAGATTGTTCACAAAGTGAAGAGTTTAAAAATTTAGGTGGAAACTTATGACGTGAAAAAATGGATAGAAAATAATCAATTTAAACAGTTAATAATTATTTGCTAATGTTACTTCAATAGCTTACTTATTAAATGATTTGAAAAAAAAAAAATAGTTTGTAAAATTGTTTTTTTAATCATTTTTATATGCAAAATAGTTGCATTACAAAAAAAAACTTAAGTCACATCAGCGAACTACTTGATATTTTAATAACTAAAAAACTAATCATAGATTTTACAAATCAAACACAAAATTTTATAGTTCTTAACTCCTATCCAATGACCAAGTAAGTTATAAGGGCTAAAAACCAGACTTAGCCTCGATAATTTAAAACAATTAATTATTAATTTAAAACACTTAGTTACTATCCTGTGAAAATTTATACATTTGTTTTTTTTTTCAGTAATATGTTCTTGCCAAAGAGTTGCATGCATAGTTTGATGTAAGTATTTTTTGAGGAGACTTATCATTTATCCTGTGATAATCAATAAACAAGTTTGTTAATTTAGTTTTTAGCGTAATACACAAGTTTAATTAAAATTTGTTTTAGTTAAAACAATATAGACTCACAGATTTGTTTAGTTCTTATTGTTTTTTTGTGGAATTACAGATCTTACACCTAATGTGTTTAAAAACTGTTTGTAATCATTTTTTTGCAAAACCTTCGACCCAAAAAACTCAACAAAGTTTTTTACTTGAAAAACTTTGAAAAAAAACCGCTTGTTGTTAAAATAAAACCTTGCTACTTTGCTATATCTTCTTTGTTTAAACTAAAGTGTAAATTAATAAAACATAGTTTGAACAAGAAATATTTGAAACTTTATTAAGTATATAAACAATTATTTTAATTACTCATTACTCGTATTCTTTTATTTCTTATTTTATCACATTTTTGGTTAAAATAGTATATTTTTTTTACTTTTTAGTTTTTTTAAAGAAAAACTGCGGCCTACAAAAACTTTTTTTTTATAGTATAAACTTTTTTTTTCTAATTACTTTCACTTGAATGCTGTAAACTAGTTGAAGCCTCAAAAAAAATACAAGCTAAGAATATACAAGCTAAAATATTGAAAGCCTATTATAATATTAAAGTCTTGTCCTAGACAAGACGTTTAAAGGTATCCGTGGTGTGCGATAACCGAAAGGTTTTTGTGCACCAGGTCCTAAAACCAAACATTTTGAGCGTTTTTTTTTGTTTAATAAACTATAAAAAAGCATTCTACACAACTGCAAAAATAAAGTTGAGTTCAAAATAGCACGCAAGTAATTTGATAGTTTCAAAGTTGCACCTATCAAAACATTATTCTGTTTTACTCTCAGTAGTTTTGCAGAAAGTTTGTTGCATTGTTTAAGTTATAAACTATGTATTCAACTTTTTGAATTATTAGAAATAAAACAACTACAAAGTTTTTATTAGTAAATTATTAATACATGTTTAACGAAGTTTTAAACTAGGCTAGCAGAAAGTTAAAACAATCAAAATTAGCACGCTCAAAGTATCTTTCATTCAGATTAGTTAATGAAAAACTCGTTCTCACGTTTGATTTGTTCCTAAATTTTAAATGAAAAAAAGTGTTATTTTAAAAAGAAAATACAAGAAAAACAGTTAGTTTTATAGCTCAAAATTGTTAATTTTTAAGAAGATCTGTAAACTGTTTGCAATGATGATATTATTTTGTATGTTTTAGTTGTATACTAAAAATCACATTATAATTAACAACAGTCTTTACTCAGTATTGTAATTTCATTTTAAAAGTATTGATTACCACTATGTTTTTAATTATACTTGGAATATTAGTAAATTTTATTTAATAAGCTTACATTTCTTAGATAAGTTAGAAAAATAAATGTAAAATACATACAAAAGATGATATTAATGAAAATAAACATGATTAGATTTAATGTAGCTATTTTAAGGCCAAAGTTTTTCAGGTACGCACTTTTGCGCTGTGCTCGAAGTGCGTACCTTAGCGGTATCTTAATGTATACAGTTAACATTTTAATTTACTCAAACCTTGTTCAACATTTATATCAAACAATAAAGTTTTATTTAAGATTTAAGTTATAAAAACAAAAAAAAAACTCAAAAGAGTATTAATTGGACCCTTTTTTTTTGAACATTCAAAATCTAATGTCTTATATAAAACTAAGTCGTAAAGTTTAATTATTTAAAATACTATCAATATTTATAAGTTGATAAAAATCTAAAGAACCTTTGAAAATTTTGTTTGTAAACTTTTAAAATTATATTTATTACATTAAAATGATTTTACATCTACACAAGATCAAATGAATTAATATGTACTTGAATACATTTTAGAGAATATGAACTCATTTATAAGAAAAATAAACTAGTTTTTAAAAATTTGCCAAAACAATTAGGTTGTCAAAGTCTAAATGCTTTTTTGGGCACAACAAATTATAATTTAAACTTAATTCTAACGATTTAAACCAGGGTTCCCCAAAGTGAGCCATATGGCCCCCATAGGCATACAAGGAGCCAAAGGGAGGGGGAGGGCTGTGAGAAGGGGCCACAGGGGGCCATAGTTTGAAACTTACTGTATGCCTATAAATAAGTTTATAGTTTTCTGAGGGGGCCATAGCTTTTCTTACTGCTTTGAAGTGGGCCTTATAAAAAAAAAGGTTAGGAAACCCTGATTTAAACAAAGATTGATTATATTATCTAGTTTTTTTAAAATCATGTAACTTTATTTTTTCTTCGTTGAAGATATTTTACTCAATTTTTTTTTTTATTATTACTTTGTTGTAGTATAAAACATATAGTTTTAATAATTTTAGTAATTACTTTTGGCTTATTATATTCTTTTATGTTACTTAAAACTAAAATTTCTTATACATAGTTTATTTTTGTTTATTTTAAGTAATTTTGATGAGAAACAGGCATATTTGTTTCAATTGTCTCCAATGTTTATCTTTAATTTAGATTAAATTTTTCTCAAATCTATTTTTTTTGCTCAACTGTTAATCGATTTAAGTACTGTTAAAATATAAAATAAACTTATTAAAACTCGACTAATTAGTCAACTACTATTAATAGAAGCTAATGGATAAGTTATACTACTTAAGCATTTTCTTTCAGGCTACAGAGAGTGTTTAAAAATACCTACTTAAGTTACAGATTATAATTGATTATTAACAAAATTTATAGTTATGAGTTAACAATTGAAGTAATAAATCTATGTAGACAAATTTGTCAAAACAATTGAGTTGCAACTTTATTAGTTCACAAGTTTGTTAATAAAACAATGTTTCACTCGGTTAATCAATGATATTTTTTTATACGATTAAAATAAACATTTATGGAGACATTAAGGCTTACCTTAAGATTACAAACTATATTAAGAGTCTTAACTAAATAAAAAATAATAATAAACAAGCTTAAAGCTATTATGAGTAAAATTATTATAAAAGTTTGTTAAGAATCATATTGTAGGTAAGTAAAGGTTGTTAATAAACACTTATGTAACAATTTATCCACTGAGTAATATAAAACTGAATGGTGTAAAGCAATTAAGTTTACTAAACCATGTAATAGCTTTAGAATTAAAATTATTAAGTTGTGATTAACATTAAGCATGATGATATGTAAATTTATTCATGCTGTAGTTTTATAAAACTTGCACGAATTATTACACATTCACACAAAACAATTGATATGCGTTTTTGTCAAACTTCTATTAATATTTAAAAAAAATTCAAAACCATTGTCTGTGAATTTATAGTCGATTTTCTATATACATTTTTATATTCGACTTCAAAGAGTTGTTAATAATTAAACGTCGCAAAGCCGTATCACACGTTAATTTAAAAAAATAGCAAGCTGTGAAAAATTGTTTTAAAGTAGTAAATTTAACAACAAAAAACAACTACTTTTTATACAATTTGTTTTCTACAACTAACAAAAAAAAGTGATGAACTATGTTAACAAACGACATATAACAAGTCCGCTAGTTATAGTAGGCCCGCTACCAGCCGAAACCGGCTATGCGTGTTAAGCATAGAAGAATAAAAATAGTTATATATTACAATCACAGTAATGCAACTAATGATACAAACAAATAATAAGAACTAATAGTAATTAAAAAAAATACGTGTATAATAAAGTTTATTTTGCTTATAATTTCTTTGTCTGCCTCGATTTCTTTAAGTATAATTTTTCTTTTTTTTTCAGTCTTTTGTGAACAGTAGATCGCCAATTGGCGTGGTCATTTGCAAGCAACTCCTACTCATCAGTTCTTATGTTAAAGCTTTTTATGTTGCGCTTGCATACGTCCTAAAAAGGCAGTTCTGGGCAACCTCGGTTGTGTTTGTCAACGACCAACTCGCCATACAACAGAAACTTTGGGATTCGCTCTTCACCAATCCATAGAATATGACCGAAACCTGCGCTGACGGAGGGTAGAGTACATGGTAATAAGACTAGTACGTCTGAAAACTTCCTTGTTGGTGATCTTTTGTTGCCATGCAATTCTAAAGATTCGGCATAAGCACCGTAAGTGGAAGGTGTTGATTTTCTTCTCCAGTACCCTAGACAACGTCTATGTTTCGCTACCATGGGAACGGGTCAACTATGCACGAATAAATTTTTTGCACAAAGGGACATTTTTGCACGGGAGTAAAAAAATAAATAAAAGGAAAATAAAACAAGAAAAATAGAGAAGAAAAAAAATAATTACGACCAAGGGTAAGCGGTAACAGTGATAGCAAAATAAAATTGATAAAGAAAATAAATAGAACAAACTAATTAAAAAAATAAAAAAAGTAATCAACCGAGGGTAAAGATTAGGGGTAACAGCGATAGTATAAGTAAATCAGAAAAAAATTAAAGGTAGAATACAAATTTAATAAAAAAAATTCAAACCATGCAAAAGTGTCTTCGTGCATATTTGACACCTACCCGCTACCGTATAGCAGAAGTGTATACACAGGAGCAATAAACATTAGACTTTGTGAAAATGCTTATTTTTTGGATAATAAGTTAATTTTTTTAATAGATATTTTGTAGATCAACTGTGATGATTTATAATTGATTAGATGATTTTTAGCATCTTAAGTTTTTGCACACCCAGCTTGTGTAGAAATCAAATGCAGTTTACCACTCAACAAGAGTAGAAGGTCATTTAAAACCAAGCCTTAAAGCTGAAAAAGGCAAAGACATAAAAATATTTGAAACAAAATTTATGTTATAGATCTTAGCATAATTCTTCCAATGATAAAATTTTAAAAATAGGCTTATAGAAAATTATGATTTGTAAGTGGGTCTATTGGTTTGCAGGAAGTTATATATAAATGATTTTTCAAAATGTGAAAAATTATCACCAGGAACAAGTGGTACCTAAATATTTTAACAAAATAATATTGGTACCAAATTATTTATGTTTTTTACATCTCACCACATAGGTTTGCTTTCTATTTGTAGTGGAATAAGTTTGAAGGGAACCATTAACGCTATAAAGGTATCTGCAGAAAATTGAATGAGAGTAAGATAAATATCATAGATGTAGCAAAATATACTTTAAAATAACTAAGTCTTAAGTGCAGCAGAGCTTGTCGTTGAAATGCGTTCAAGCAAAAAATCAAGGCAAAAAATGTTTTTATACTTAGAATTAGTAAATAAAAACATAACAAAAGGTAGTCTTGGACCAACTGTTTTTGCTTTTTTTTTCTATTTTGCTTTTAACTTAGAACTTGGTAGTTGAGCTACTTACACATCAAAAAAGTTGTTAGAGCTGCAGTTTTAATTAAAATAAATAGATGTTTACTAAGCTTTCTTCTTAAAGTTATTATGATTTTTCACAATATTTGTAAACTTTCTCCATTCCAGTTGAAAACAAAGGTGTCAGTTTGAATTCAAGAAAACAACTTAACACATATAAACTTTTATACGTTTAAATAACATCAAACAGTTAGATATATTTTTCAAATTTAATTAATTGGACAATTTATTGATTGCTTTTTTACTATATGCTTCATGTTGATGACAAAAATTGTAAAGTCCTCTTCTGCATAAAATCTATAAATACATTTCTTTTCTAAACTTAAAATAATTTCAACTTAAATTAATAAAAAAAGGAGTAAATTCTTGTTAATAATTGTAAATTTAGTATCTTAGATGCACAGAAATTTTTAGATGGAGGGAGAAGTAGAAATTAAACACAACTTAATGAAGAAGTGTTTATTATAAATAAAAACTTAATATTTTAAACAAAAAAAAAAGTAATCTAAAATTACATTGAAAAATAATATAAAGAATTAGAACTTTTATTATTTTAACTAATACTTAACAAGTTAGCAACATGTATTTTGAAGTCTAATTGTTTGGTATCTGATTATTTACTATTAGCAAAAACATATAATTAAATTAAAAGCTAAAAAAAACTTTAATCAATCAAAAACAACTATTAAACGTTGTAATTAATTATTAAAGTTGTTATAGCAATCTCAAAAGTTTAATACAGCACAATTTCGAGGTTAATAAAACTTTATTTGATGTTGATGGTTGTAGAAATTTCAACAATGTTCGAGTAATAAAAGTAAGCAGTTTAGCTAGAATAAATAAAAAGTTGAACAATTATTTTTAAATGTAGATACTCTTTCTTTAGTGAGCCTGCGTCTTTTTTCATTTACTTGAAGCAGAGGTTACCATGTTAACAAAAACAAAGTAACCTTTTATCTTTTATAAAATTAGAATATTTGAAAAATTGAAATCAAAATCACACTTTAAAACAGGATTTCAAAAACTAAAAAGACATTTCACAAAAAAAAGCAACTCTTGGATTTCAGATGCTTAGATAAATTTCAAAATTACCTAAAAACATAAAGTTTTAAGTCAAAATACAAGCACCATTTAAATACTTTACTTTCGAAATTTATGTATTTGTAAACGTAAATAATATGCTTTTTAAAAGGTTTCCAAACAAATTTTGTAGTTGTTAACAATAAAATACTCACATAATTAATAGATTTTAATCTAAACACCGTGTATATAAGAAAAGTACTAGATGTAGCTTAAAAAAACACAACAAATTTTCAAAATCTTTATTCTTATTTGCTGTTATGCGAAGGTTGAGTAGAGCTAGTAGAAGGTTGTATAAGCTGATCAAATGCCGAGTTTATTGCATCCTCTCCATAATTTTCATTAAAATTTAGCGAAAATTCATTCAATGGGAAATTTTCTGTATTATAATCAATAATTTTATTCTTATCATCATCAGTATTACTCAATGATATATTAGTATCCATACCTAAACTATGATGATCAGAATTGGTAGTTTTAATAGAATTATAATTAAACTCGTCAAGGTAAGCAGTATTGTCGTTGAAATTTGTAGCTGAGTTAATAATCTCATCATTAAAAGAATCTAAACTCGGTAATCTACTAACAGAGCTAACTACAAATGGATCATCTTTATAGGTTTTTTCTTGTTTTTCTTCATCATCATAATCAGTCTGTGTAGATGGAAAAGTTAATATTCTGTCAACTTTTCTGTTTGGGTCTGGCTTTAAATAACGAACTGGTGTAAGTTTAGGTCTTTTTCGTTTTGTTGGATTTAACATTCCATTCTCAAACTTATGTGGCTGTGTAGATAGAGCAAGAAGGTTATTATTTTTTTCTAAACTAGAACTGTCAAAACTAATCAAAGAATTCAATGCATTACTGTCTTGCTGCAAAGAATTTTTGACATTATCTAAATCAGTATGAAAGCTTCTGTCAATTTGTAATGGAGAAACCAAACTAGAACCTAATGAAAAATTTTGAAATTTTTCACTACTTCCAGGAGAAACAAGTTTTGAAGATAGCACTTTATTCTGGTGACTTTCATTATTTGATATCATTAGTGGTTGATTAGTGGTCAAGTCTTCTGTTCTCACCAATTTAGGGTAAACATTTTTAAAATAAACCAATAAGTTTAGCATCTTTTGCAAGTATGCTTCATGTTGGTTAATTTTTTCTTGATGGATTTTGACTTGCTTTTTTAAAGCTTCATTCTCCTGTCTATAATGCTGAACTTCTTCTACAAATTGTGCGTTTGATAGTTGCAAATTTTTTACTTGATGTGTTAAGGAGTTAACTACTTCATTGCTAATTTTATCATTTACAGGAGTCTTTCTTTTTATTTTTTCCATTAACTTGTAGTTATCTCTTTCGAAAAAAGGATGATAGAATGAAACTAAATCATTGTTGTGAACACCTACCACTTTTTTAAATCCGTACATGTTGAGTTGGCGGACAAAACTTGCCATTTGTTTGTGTTTAAAATAACGGCTCAGGACATTTTTAGCAAATCCTTCTTGGTCTACTATTGTAAAAGTTTTTCCATTCTCCATCCACCCTACATAATCTGGATTTTCTGACAACAACACTTGTAATTGCACAAGAAACCGTGGTGTGGTAGCTTCCATTTATAAATTAAATTAATTTCAAATTATCTACAATTTTTAATGTTCAAAATATTTTAGTCAAACAAAAAAACTTTTTTCTAAATTTGAAAAATTAGATATTAAAGGATATTTTAATATTTCTTAATATGAAAGCGTTTATATTCTTTTAACAGGTTTATAATGTTTTCAATAATTTTGAACTTTTAAGCTATACTTTTACTTTTTTTTACATAAAAAAATGAACAACAGTAATTAAAAGTCTACTAAGGGCTGTAAAAACAATTTATTGTAGTATTAATGTTATCTTTGTACTTTTATAAGGGGTTGCAAAATCTTTTTCTCACAGGATTCTAAAAGAAATAATCAAATAAATTAAGAAGAACTGCTGCCTGACCATTTAAACATTTATTTTTAGTTAAGAGCAGGGTTGCCATTATTTGAGCCACAAAAAATAGCTGGAGTTTATTATAAAATCTTGAAAGATTTAGTACATTTAGAAGATTTATCTTTAAATTAAGGTCCTTCTACACCTTAGTTTTAAGATAAGTGTGCATATAAGATATTTTAGTTCTCACAATAGAATCTTTCAGGTAAAAAATAAAATAAAATATATTTATAATCAGCCTTTTTAAATGATTCAACTTTTATTTTTTAACTATTTACAAGCTTTAATATGTCATGCAATTAAGACAAAGAAACCTTTATAAATTTTAAATCAAACTATTTACTGTATTCAAATTTTTATATCAGTTTTCATTGTGCAACTTTTTCAGTTACTAAACACTTACATTTTATTTTATAATCACTAAGAGTATGACTATAAATATATGCAACCACAATTCTATGTTAACAAAAGGCAATGAAAAATAACTTAATCATATCTAAGTAGAGCTAACCACAGGAGAAACCTAACAACAAAGTTTAAACACTGTAAAAAAAGTAGTAGATAATTAAAATTAGTAGTCAAATTTATGTAAAAGACAACAAAAAAGTTAAAAAAAAGTAGCCTAAGTGTATAGCGACCCTGTAATACCCTGAAATAATAAATAATTAAACTTATAAATAATAATCATTACAAGTTGTTTACCTTAGTTAAGAGTTAAGCAAACACATAAGTAAAATAACTTTTAATATGATTTGCAAAATGTTTGAGACATGGTTACTACTCTTCACAGCAAAAAAGTAAGTCTGAGTTTCATTATGCTAACTTAGTCAGGGTTGCCACTCTTTGAGTCAAAAAATCTTTCCAGAGTGAATAGAAATTTACCTGAGTTTTTTTCAAATCCTTAAAAAAATTATTATGTATTAAAAAATTTAAACTAACTCTAAAAATATTGAAGAACTAGCCGCAAGGCTAAAAATTTTCTAAATAAGCACTTGAAATGTATTAAAAATTAACTTTTTTGAACAAAATATTTAACTGGATTAATTAAATCTCATTCTAGATCTAGAAAAAAATTTCCCTGAGATTTTTTTAAAAATCTTATAACTGCCCTGAAACTTATAGGAAAAAATCAAAACTGCCCAGAGTTTCCCTGAGTTTAAAAAAAGTCAAAATTTGCTGAGTTTCCCTGAGATTTTCTATAAATTTATAATTCCCTGAGTTTCCCTGAGTGTGTGGCAACCCTGCCTAGTTTATGAGCAAATTGAAAAAAAAAGTGAATCAAAAATAGAAGTAATTAACTTTCAATCAGGTTTAAATTTACAAAAATACTGAACTAATAACGGTACAAAATTAAGAAAGGGCTTAATAAAGACACAGTTTTAAGACAAAAATAGTTAAAAATATAGCTTGAGATTTAGGAAATATATTCAGACTAGCATAATTATTGGAAAAAAAAAATCAAATAAGCCTTGGTTATCCTGTGCAAGCGGCATCCCTGTTGAAAGTATAAGACTTTAAAAACTGATATATGATATCATGTGTATAATATTTAAAATATTTTATATTAGAAATGAGCAAGTCTTTGGAAAAAAAGTTAAACAAATATATAAGATCTAACTTATTTTAAAACTTCAATTAAACAAATATATTTTCACTTAATTAAGGCCATTTGGGGGTCCTACATAGTCTTTTACAAAAATTATTATCTTCCTATATTTGAAAGTTTCAAGTATAAACTACGAGCCAGTTTTTATAGAATTACAAAATTTTATCTTATTTTTGAGAGATTGTAAATTTTGTAAAAAAATTTTGATATAAATCTATGAACTGCAATTTTATTGTTGTCAAATTATTTGGAAACTAAAAAATTACTGAAAACATAATTTCTAAACTTATTAAAGAGTAGAGAGAAAAAATTAAAACAATTGCTCAAAAATTGAAGGAGGAGATAGATTTTTAAGTAATAGTTAACTTTTGCTTTAATAGTTTTCTCCTATATATAACTTATTGAACTCTCAATTTTGATTGCTAATATCTCAAAAGGTACTTTGAACTATTAAAATCAGTGAAAAACAGCTGGTAGCTTACAACAGGGTTGCCACTCGTTTTTTCAAATTTTTTACCAGGTTTTCAAATTTCTTCCAGGTTTTTAAAAGTACACATTTATGGGTCTATTTTTAGTTTTAAGCTAATTTCTTTGTAAGAAACTGTGTTAAAAAGTATAAAAACATTGAAAACATACCGTAAAGTTACCTTAAATGTTTTTTTAATAAAAAATATTTTGATAATGACAAAAAAATCTTATTTATATGATAGATTTTTTGTGAAATTTTACAACTTAAAATGTTAAAATTATAAAAAATTCAAAATCAAAATTATTTTTGATCAAAATTCAAGGTTTTTCCAGGTTATTTTTGCCTAAATTATCAAATTCCAGGTTTTTTCCGGTTTCCAAGTAAAGTGGCAACTCTATTACAAATAAATTAAAAATACTTTGGTCCACTGACCTAGGTAAACTCAGAAAACCTGGAAGAAACTTCTTAAAAATCATAGGCCACCCTGTCCCACACTAACTAAGGTTTATTATAAGAAGTCTTAATTGTATGATTTTTGTGTGTTATAATTAAAGATTGAAAGTTCAAGTTATTTTTGCATGGTTGCCACTGATCAAGCAGAGAAAAATTTCCTGACTTTTTACCAAAATTTTCCAGACTTTTCTAAATCAAATTCTTAAATTAAACTTATTCTTAAATACATAATCTAACACTTGAAACTATTAAAAGATGTTCAATATGTTTTGAGAAAATTTTTGCAGTTTTATAAAGGATATTTTACTAATTTATACCAGATGAATGCATTGGAAATAAAATTAAATATTTTTGTAAATTTATAGGAAAATTTTGGAATTTTTTTATGACTTTAAAAGACTTTTAATTAATTTTTACCATTTGAAGGCTTTGGAAAACAAGGAATTTTGTAAATTTAAACTGACAAAATCTGACTTTTTTTTTTTAATCAAATTTCCTGACTTTTCCTGACTTTTTTTCAAAACCCCCCATTTTTTCCTGACTTTTGTCATTTTTATAATTTCTCCTGACTTTTCCTGATTTCCTGACCGAGTGGCAACCCTGTTTTTGTTTATGTGTTCATTGGGCTATAGCCAAACTGACAACTACAGTGGTCTCTATGAATTTTAAATAAATTTTTATATATATTTTTAAGTATTCAAATTTTGATATTTCTAAGAAAAGTCCTTGATTTTCAATGCAGGTTTATCTTTTTTAAGTTGTTTATATTACATAATATAAAATAGTACTTTTATGAAAATTTTAATTAACAATAACTGCATTTAACAGGGTTGCCACAAACTCAAGCTAATCAATTTGTATCAATTAAAGTGTTTTTTATTAGTTTTAAGATCAAATTGTTATAACTTATAAATACTTGTTTTCAGTAAAGAAATAACTAATAAATGAGTTCAAACTATTCTTGTCTAATCTTTAAAAATAGTACTTCTTCTAAGTTTTGTGAACATATAATGCAGAAGTATATACATATATCCTTTTGTTAATTATCAAGAAGAAAAATGAACATGAGGTATAAGTAGTTCAATTTAAGGCATAAAAGTCATAATGTTGATTAAAACCTACATGAATTTTCTAAAGACTACAACTGCTAAATAAGGAAATTTGAAAGTTCAGATAAATAAAGAGCATTTTGAGAGTTTATACAGGCAAAGTGGGGTTCACCTTGTTTTTAAAAAATGATTTTATAAAGTAAAGTTATATCTGGTGCTGGCCAATCACATTTTTTTTGGTTATACGCACGAATCGGGGCACACATTATTAAACATTATTTGCAGATACTTTTACCAATTTTATACTATATTAAATATATATTCTATACCAGGTCCAAATTTCTTCAATGTGCTTTTTAAAAAGTAAAGACATCGGTAACGTACGCACTTTGAGAGATACGCATCCGCGTAAGGTACGCACTAAATATTTAAAATAAATAATATTTTTGTTAGAAAATTTATTTAAACCTAGATATTTATAAACTTTTTACAGGTGTTATCAGAGACGAAGACAAGCTCTTTAAAGCAAAGATAGAAAACTGTAACGACTAGGGACATTTCAACTACGATTCACAATTTAACTTAATCTAAACTTTTTCGACAAATATATAAATATTCCTTTTTATGAAACACGTATTTAATTAAAACTAAAAAAAGGTTTAGTTTAAGTTTATTTAAACCAAAGTTTAATTAAACTTGTACTAGAACTGTTTTAAATAATTTTTTTTTTAAAGAATTAAGTTTAAACTACAGGTACAGACCTTTTTGTTTTTAGTAGATTAATAAACAACTTTAATTTAATTTTATAACTATTTAAGTATAATAAGTACACTATATTCCTATATTATTTATTCTACTCAGAGTTTTCGTTTTACTGTGTTTCTTTTTTCGTATACTTTATTTGCTGAAAATTAAGTAAAATGAAAAACATTTTTTATTAGTTTGTTCTTACACAATTAAGGTTTTAAAAGTAACAAAATAATTTTAAGTAAAATTAGTTCTAAAATATTGCACAATTTGTAAAAACTGAACTTGGAAATTTCGAAATCATTTCATTATATATGATTCTTTACCTAAAGCTTAGCTATAGAAAACCGTTTTAGAGCAATTCAGAGTCATTTTTTTTAAATATATAAAAATCAAAAGTAAAACATTGATTTAAAATAAATAAAAACAATATTGAAAACGTATATTAAAAAAAAACTATAAATAATGCTATTTTTTGCTTTTTATAACAATAAACTTTGATTAACTTGTTTCGTTATCTTTACAAGTTTATGCACGCATAAAATTTCTTGTCTATTTGAGATAAAACTTCGGTAAAATTGTTTTATCATATTAAAAAATTGTTACCAAACTATGTATGTGCCAGGCATGGTAAAATTTGAAATCCACTAATTACAGCTGTTTTATCGCTATAGTAACTAGAAAGCTAAACAAAGTAAAGCTTTTTTTTTCTCATATTTTATATTGGATAAAATTTCATAAGTTAATCTTTATTACTTTTGTTATTATAAACTTAATATAATGTCAAATTACAAAAGTTTTAATTTACAATGTACTAAAACAATTTTAACACCTTGATTGTAAAATTAAAACAATTTATGATAATATTTTTACATATTACTTTAATTTTTTTTTGATAACAAAAATGAAGTTCTTCTTAAGTTATTTTTGGTTTAAAATTAAAATAAAAGAGTAAAAAACTTTTAAATATAAAATAAGTTTATTTTGTAACTTAATCTTTTATTCAACATTATTATTTATTAACTTTTTTTTTGTATAAATTTTTTATAAAGTTAAATACAGAAGTTCTTCAAGGTACATTAGACTTAAATGTTTCAATATCTTTATTATTTAATAAAAATTAGAAACAGCTTTTTTAGAGAAAGACTTTAATGTCTTATTTAGAGTATATTTATCTTTCGCACGTTGCTTGTGGTTGGTCTGATGGACCAGGTTGGCTACGGCGCGAAGAGTGTGAGTCAACACCCCTTTTGTTAATCCCTCTGTTTATATTACGTTGGCTACAGCGAGTTTCGGGGTTGATGACCTTGTTTAAAGTATGATGTATGTTCTTTTTAGAGAACATACTATCCTTTTTGGTGGGCTTGGATCTGTTACTCATTGTGCTATACCAAGAGTTAGGTGTGGCCCACTAGTTTATTTTAAATTACTTAAAGTTGGTTTGTAATTTACAGAGATTTATAAGAGTACCAAAAGCTGCTTGCTAATTTAATCAATTATCAACAACAAAGCTTATTTATTCAATTTTATGTAAAACCAAATTACAGATAATTTCAATATAATTAAGTATTAACACCAAAGTTTATTTATTCAAATTTATGTAAAACCAAAGTACAAATAACTCCAATTTAATTTTATTAACAGCAAAGTTTATTTATTCAAATTTATGCAAAACCAAAGTAAAATTAACTTCAATTTAATTTTATTAACAGCAAAGTTTATTTATTCAAATTTATGCAAAACCAAAGTAAAATTAACTTCAATTTAACTTTATTAGAAATATATCAATTTAAGAGACAGAGCTAAAAATAAGAGATTAATAACAATACTCACAATTTAGCACATAGAAAAGTCAAGCTTGAGCTGCCACAACATCTCATAGTTTATTTATAAGGCGGCAACTTAGAAAGTAAACAAATTTAAAAAACCCTAATTAGAGAAAACTCTTTTGCTGAATTTAATTTATAGCCAGAGGCGTTACATTTTCCCCTCTTATTAAATATTTTTAGAATTTTAACTTGGGTTTTTTTAGATAAACATTAGTTATAAGGTGTTAAACGTTTGTTAAACTGAAAAATTTTTTAAATATAGTCAAGGTGAAAACCATTATACACTAGAGCACTCAACTTAGAGATATATAAGCATGCAACATAAGTTTATAACTTTCTTTTTGTAATTTACATGTAATAATCAGAAATAATATTTTAAGAGATACTTATGATCATCAACTTTATGTGCTAGAAGGTACTTGCATATAACAACATTTATGAGCTAATTCAAAATCTGGATTTGAACACTCTACTAGCTATTTTTAAAGTAAAATTAAAACTATAAGTATTTAAATGTAGTAAATTCCTAATTACAATCATGAGTCAAAAATTTTTTAAAAGTCAATGTTTACCGTTCATGATGATGGTTCCTTACTCTTCCACTGGAGGTTGAGGCTCGGCCTCTTCTTACTCGCCTTCTCCACCTCTTCTCTGGTTGCTCCAGCTGCGGCCGCTCTTCTTGTAGTGGTTCCCCCGGAACTCTGGCGGGAAGTTTGGCTCCACTGACGTCCTTCTCCGCGAACTAATCGCTGGCGACCTGGCGTTGTTCACCATCGTCATCAACGCCAACGGATTCGAGGGTCTGCTTGACATCATCAGCAGACGGGTTGGCATTGCCCCCATGGCATCCAAAGGTGTGCTGCCATGTATGCATTTCCAGACGAATCGACATCGTCACTACAATTCTGCTGTTCGTAGTGGCAGCCTGTTCTTATTAGAATGGTTCATTCTGTGGTCTCTGGGGTGTGGCAGTTCGACTTACCCAACGAAACTAGATGAGTGTAAGTTACTGAGCCATGATTTTTACAATTTGCTTGGCAAGCTTTCCCAGTGCATTTTCGAATGAATAATGAGCATTTAATATGGTCCACAAAGTTCACCATTACATGTTGTCATACACACAAAAAAAGTGAATATTAGAAAAGCTTAGATTTAAAAATTAACAGAAACATGCTTTTTAAATTTAAAACTATAAAGTTTTTAAAACAATAGAAACCATCAAACTGTAGATAGCAGGTTTTCTTAAAAAGTTTTTTTGTGTTTGAAAAAAAAAATAGTTTCATTAAACAGGAGACAATCAAAACTCAATGCAATATAGAAAATTTTAGATTTTTATATGAAATATCACACAGTACCTATTTTAGCTAAGATAATTACAAAAAAAAATACATGTCTATAAGATACTAATTTTTAATGGTTGTACAAATAAATATAAAATCAAAAACCCCATTAATTTTAAAATTAAAAAAATCTTAAAGTTAAGTCATTTAACAGTAATATAAAAAATGCAAGCAGCTTCTAGGTGTTGTACAAAATAATCAGTGAAAATCAACTGTTGCTTATTTGAATAAGCCCCTAAGTAGTATTCATCTAAAAAGTACCAAATATCTTTTTATGCTTTTACAAAAAAGGAAGAAATCTTGGAGTTTACTAATCAGAACCAACGGTTCTCCATTGTAGCAGTTGTCAACCAGTTTTGTAATTTCCTAGTTTTCGTCGCTACTGCTTCCTTCCTGGCAGTTAATTACTTTATCCCAGTTAATCACTTTTTTCCTTTCCCTTAAATTATATCTGTTTTCGGGAATTTCATCACATTTACTCTCTTCCAATTCCTCTCTTGGGTAATATGCCTTAACATTTCTAATTGACACTTTTACTACCCCACCGTTTTTCTGAATGAACATTGAGTGTTCAGAGGCATGAAGCACCCTGTATGGCCCATGGTATACTGTAGACAATTTCTTTTTGTTGGCACGCTTCACCCAAACCTTTTTACATTGGAATAGGGAGGGTTCGTAGTATTTCTTTCTCTCTTTGTGTCGTTGGTGTTTACGAGTGATACCAGACATAATGTTGAGGAATAACTTTGTATCCGAATGATTGTACTCAAACTTCCCATCTTCAACCTTTTTGTCAACAAAAATCTGGCCAGATAGGTTCACACACATTCCTAGAGCGTATTGAGAGGGAGTGTATGGTGAGCCTTCAATGGAGGTGTTGTTGATAGTGGCCGTAATCATAGGCAACCTTAGTGCCCAATTGGTCTTTGTTTTTTCTGCACGCAAAGCTTGGTTGATTGTTCTGTGCTGGCGTTCGATGAAGCCGTTGCTTTGAGGGCTGTACGGTGGTACAAACCGGTGGTCCACTCCCAGTTGGATGAAGGCATCAGACAACAACTGATTTGCAAATTCTTTTCCATTATCACTCACAACCACCTGAGGTGTCCCGAAGTAGCTACACCAACTTTGCATAAATGCGTTCCTCACTGTCATGGCTCTCTTATCAGGAATAGGAGTCGCCACAAGGAATCCCGTTCCGCGGTCCTTAATTGTAAGGACATAACGACAATTATTTGAGACTACGTTCATGGGTCCTATGAGATCCATATGAACAAAACTGAGCCTGGTGGTAGTTTCGGGAAAGAACCCGATCTTTGGCCTGTTATGGCGGATTACTTTAACTGCCTGACACTGAAGACAAGTTTTGACCCAACGGGTCACATCTGCCCTCAGGGTTGGCCACCAGAAGTCTTTGGCTACCGCATCAATTGATTTTTCCACTCCTAGATGTAGGACCTGATGGGCCGCATTAAATGCCTGTAATCTCAGACTTTTAGGCAAAATTGCTCTTTTGTTTCCGACCTCTACAATTTCAGCAATGTTCTCGGGCTTGCTATACTCAACTACTTTTTTCAGTGTTTGTGCTGTTTCAATGAAGTCAGGTTCACTTTGTTGCAAGAGAGCCACAGAGTTCCTGTCGATCCTTTCTGGTGTGATTATCTCCTCTTCTATTTCCATGGACTCGTCTTCTGAGACTTCGTCTTCAGAGTCGGAGTACCACATTTCCTCATAGTCTGGATCCGTTTCGTACCTACCCATGTACATCGTTGCCGCTTGCGGTGGTCTGCTAAGAGCGTCTGCCACCACATTATCTGTGCCTTTAACATGGATGACGGTCGGGTTGTATTCTTGTATTCTTTGGAGATGACGTTGCACGTAGGGGGATTGATCTGTCAACTCCTTCTTTAATGCGTTACAAAGGGCCATATTGTCAGATCTTATTATTAGTTGTCGCCCATAGATTCGACTGTGGAAATGCTTAATGGCCATAACTAAACCTGTTAGTTCTTTGTAGTATGTACAACGTGCTCGTTTGTTTTCCGGAATGCTTCTTGAAAAGAAAGCAAGAGGTACCATCACATTTTTATCGTTTAGTTGTTCTAGTGAGGCACCTGTGTGGGTGTCCGAGGCATCAGAGAACAAAATGAAAGGTTTACCCTGGTCTTCAAACGACAGGGTGGCTGCGTTAGCTAATGCTGTCTTTGTGTCCTCAAACGCTTTGATATGAGAATCGTCTAACTTCAAGATGGTTCGGTTGGTCTTTTTTGGTCCCCCTGATATTGCGCTTAAGGGTGCCAAGATCTCTGCTAAACCAACAATAAAGGAATGGTAGTAGTTCGCCATCCCAAGAAACCTCTTGAGATCTTTGCGCGTAATGGGTACGGGATACTCTTTAATGGCCGCTACTTTTGAGGCTTGTACATTGATCCCCTCTACGCCGATCACGTGCCCGAGAAATTCTAATTTCGACTTAGCAAAGGTAGTCTTTTTTACATTCAAGAAGAGTCCGTATTTTGACAGGGTTTCAAATACTTTTCTCACATGATAGATATGCTCCTCTTCCGTGTAAGAATATATCAATATGTCGTCAAGATAGACATAAGTGAAGTCTTCGCATTCCCTCAGCAAGGCCTCCATTACCTGCTGGAATTTCATCGGTGCGTTTTTCAAACCAAAAACGCACCGATTGGGAATGAAAACACCACTATGATCGATAATTGCAGCACATTTTTGGGAGTTGGCTGCGAGAGGCAGGCTGTAGTATGCCTCTTTCAAATCCAAGTTTGTGAAATATCTCGTACCTAAAGAGAACATACTATCCTTTTTGGTGGGCTTGGATCTGTTACTCATTGTGCTATACCAAGAGCTTTAAGTAGTTTTGTGCTTATAATAGTTACCAAAATTTTAAAATTTTGCTTGAATAATTTAGAAAAAAAAAAAAAAATTAACTTTAAGAAAATTATAGTTACAAAAATTAAAAAGCATGCATAAAACCTGTGTTACGATTAATTTAAGTTTTGAAGTGGAGTTTTCGGAAGTGCGGGCAGGAATAAAAGAGTTCGTACCGTTTGTTTAGATTATCCCTTCTGTCTGCTTTAGCGATCGCGACCTTTTCTAATATGCAAGTACTGCAAATGCTTTGTGGGTTTTTTGCTTTGCCAATGTGGTGGATAATTTCCCAATCTATTTTGTATTCGATGTTCTTATTTTTAAGCTTCCATATATACTTCGATAATTCTGTTCCGTTCTCTTTATAGTTTTTAAAGTCATTAATATGGTTGTACCATCTTTTTTTAAAAGTTCCACCCGTTGAGCCTAAATAGTTTTTTGTTTCGTTTTCCGATTTGATTGTCGCTTTATATATCACATTTTCAACTAAGCATTTATTCTTAAGGGGACATTTGTTTTTTGTTCGGCAGTTGCAAAGTGTTTCGTTTGGATCATCGTTTCTTGTTTTTAAGTATTGTTAGTATTGTTGTTATATTGATTTTAAAACTTAGCTAAAAATTTAAACTTCTACTAAAACTCAGTCTTAATATTAAAATTTGATTTGTTTAGTTTCTTAAGTAAAAATTTTCAGTAATATTTTGTTTTTATCTTTATTTAATTGTTCAATTGCTATTTTCCATGACTGTCACATATCTTTTTTTAGATTTATTTAAGCACTGAAGAGGTCTTTGACCGAAACTTAGTTTGTAAAATAAATTTTTGAAAGAATAAATATATATTTCTAATAAAGTTAAATTGAAGTTAATTTTACTTTGGTTTTGCATAAATTTGAATAAATAAACTTTGCTGTTAATAAAATTAAATTGAAGTTAATTTTACTTTGGTTTTGCATAAATTTGAATAAATAAACTTTGCTGTTAATAAAATTAAATTGGAGTTATTTGTACTTTGGTTTTACATAAATTTGAATAAATAAACTTTGGTGTTAATACTTAATTATATTGAAATTATCTGTAATTTGGTTTTCAATGATAAATTTCTAAAATTTTATTACAATACAATGTTTCACTCGTTTAAAAAAAAAACGAGATCTTCAGTTGTTTAAAATCTGTAAAAATTTATGTGATAACAAGTAGGAAGACATTAGGCTAAACTTGAAATAAAAGAAGTTAAAAAGAAAAAATGTATAACAAAAAACTGAGTGAAATCTAATTAAAACCTATAGTTTAAAGTTATTAGCGTATGATGATTTTAATGTTGCTAGGCTAAATTTAGGAAAATGCACGTTACTTAATAATTATACAATCTTAAAACTTAAACAAACAAAAAAATATACAATAAAAAATAATTCTACTAACATTTAGTGGCCTTGTGAAATCTTTAGATAACTAACAAAGAAAAACATCTCTTTAACTAAACCTTTAAGTTAAGTTTACTCGTTTAAAAAAAAAAAAAAAAAGTTTGGCTATTGTATTATGACGTAATTATATATTGGTTTAAGTACTTGTACAAATTAAAATAGATATTTTTTTATCAAAACGCTCTTAAGTTTTGAAATAAAGCTTCTTAAAGTGTATACAAGAACATATTAACTCGTTCCTTTTATTTAATGATGTTTCCCCGTCAGCGTTCGCTATTTCCATTTTTTCATAGGAGCAGGTCCTGCAGATTCTCTGCGGTTTCCTTATGTGTCCGATGTGGTGTAAAATTTCCCATTTGATGTTGTAGTTAGTGTTGTTGCGTTTTAGTTTCCAAATATATTTGGATAGTTCGGTTCCGTTCTCCTTGTAAATTTTTATATCTCTTATGTGGCTATACCACCTTTTCTTGAAAGTTCCTCCTGTGCTTCCTACGTATTGTTTTAATTCTTTTTTCGTCGTGACCGTAGCTTTATAGATAACATTATTAGTTAGGCATTTGTTTTTTAGCGGGCATAAGTTTTTGTTTCTACAATTACATAGTGATTCTACTTTGTCGGTATTTTCAGTTTTTTCTGCATTATTTAAAGTTTTTTTGTTGTGTCCTTGGATTAGCATTTTTATGTTACTCATGCAACTATACGCTAACTTACAGTTGCTTTTATTTATTAACTTGTTTAGACTGTTGTTCTGATTAAAATGTTTGTTGATTAATTCAAAAAATATTTTTCCTATGTTTGTTTTTACTGATTCGCAAAATGGTGGGTTGAAATAAATTATTTTTCTTGTTCTGTTTCTTTTCTTTTTCTGTTTGTTAAAATCTTCCTTATAAGTCAGTTTATGTTTAAAATTTGATTTGTCTAAAGCGTTTTGGTATGTGTATGCATTTTGATCAAAAATATATTTGTTTTTAGATAATTTAATCAGTCTATTTTCTATCATTGCCGGTAAGTTCTTTTTAATAATTTTAGGATGGTTAGAGTTTCTATTAATGTATCTAGTTTCTGTGTTTTCTTTTTTGTACGGTTTAAATAAGTTATTTGAAAGGTCTAATGTTATATCTAAAAAGTTGCATATAGTTGCACCAGTGTCTATCGTTATTTTAAAACCAATATCTCTGAATATTTTTATTGTTTTTTTCTTTTTATTTTCTAAATCTTGGTTGTTTTTTGGTTGGATAATTGCAAGGCCGTCGTCTCTATACAAACCGATCTCTTTAGTATCATAAAGAGGTTCAAGCTTGCTCAATGCATATAGTCCGATTAAATCGCATAACTCGGCGCCGAAGAAGGAGCCCATGGGAACGTCGAATAGGTTGTTGTTATCTTTTTTGATCCAGGTTTTTTTGTTAAAAGTCAAAATTGTTTTGCAGGTGTGCTTAATTAATTTTATGTCCCTGTCTTCTATTATGGTGTATTTTTTTGCAAAGTTTATAGCGTTAGTTAAATGATTTTCAGTGATACTGGGATAGAAATTCACAATATCGAAGTTTATAAAGCATTTTTTTGATTTATTTTGTACATTATTGAACCATTCGATTACTTCAAATGAGTTTTTCCACTGGACCAATCTTGACGCGTATCTTATTTTCGTCACAGCTCTTTCTAAGATGTTTTTGCTTATCCTCCCAAGCTCGTTTTTGTCTGGGTTTAATAGTCTGCACTCAACATTGAGGGGGAATTGTTTCTTGTGATCCTTTACTGTTATAAAGGCGTCCGAGGTTGAGAACTTAGGTATTTTTTTGTTTTTGTATTTTCTGTCGGTGATTAATTCTTGTGACTCGGTATTTATTTGTTCGATTAGGTTTTCGTTTGAAGTTTTGTAAGTTTTAGTTATGTTGTTAGTTAAAACAGATACTAACTAAAAATAAAATCATCCTTTTCGCAGATAAAACAAGAAACCTATACCAAACAAGCCCAAGCAACTACAAGAAACTCTTAAGCACAAAACTACTTAAATTCACAATATTCAAGTCACAATAAAATTCAGCTTGATTAAAATGCATCTTAACTTAAGCCTACTTATTATTATTAACCTTATTCTTATTTATTTGTGTTGTTCTTTGATTCTTAAATTTAACTAGAATTTAAACTTTGCCAAAAATTCAAACTTAGTACCATAATTTAACTTGTTTTGTTCTAAGGTAAAAATTTGTTTTAACTGTAAGCTTTCATATAAAGCATTTGAGCGGAAATTTAAATTTTAATAACGATTAAAAGCACAAAATTGTTCAAATTTTCAATAATTACGTCACAATTAAAATAAGCCACACCAATTTCAATTAAATTTTAAGCTCATTTCATTAATCACACTTTTACTTAAGCAATGTTTAGTCTGTAAATTATTTAGAAGAAAAAAGAAAGCTACATACAGCTTTGATTATTGTTAGTATTGTTGTTATATTGATTTTAAAACTTAGCTAAAAATTTAAACTTCTACTAAAACTCAGTCTTAATATTAAAATTTGATTTGTTTAGTTTCTTAAGTAAAAATTTTCAGTAATATTTTGTTTTTATCTTTATTTAATTGTTCAATTGCTATTTTCCATGACTGTCACATATCTTTTTTTAGATTTATTTAAGCACTGAAGAGGTCTTTGACCGAAACTTAGTTTGTAAAATAAATTTTTGAAAGAATAAATATATTACTTCTCCTCCAGCAGTTGAGATCTCTCTATTTGTTTTCTTAAAACCAAAACATATTTTATTAGAAATATATCAATTTAAGAGACAGAACTAAAAATAAGAGATTAATAACAATACTCACAATTTAGCACATAGAAAAGTCAAGCTTGAGCTGCCACAACATCTCATAGTTTATTTATAAGGCGGCAATTTAGAAAGTAAACAAATTAAAAAAACCCTAATTAGAGAAAACTCTTTTGCTGAATTTAATTTATAGCCAGAGGCGTTACATATTAATATAAGGTTTGTTTTGTGCATGCTTTTTCCACAAATGAGAGTTGTATATTATAGGCTGAATTGTTCTAAAGAATAACTATATAGTATTAATTTGCGGCTACAAAATAAATCAAGTATTTAAATAATAAACTAAATATATTTTAGCTTAAATTAATTTTGATATCTTCAGAAGGAGAAAACCTATCCTAAGATTAAAAACTAACTATTATAACTTTTTGTAAATTTTTATTTATATTTAAGATTAAAAACTCTTACTGTCGGGGATTTTTTGATAATTGTATATTTAATTTTCGACACTTGTATCTCTGGTATGTGCTGTATAAAACAATAAAACTTTTAACACATTTTTAGTTTTTTAATGAGTACCTGCAAAACATTTACTTTTTTTTCTATTCAACAATAAAAGTTTGGTAAGCTTGTTCTATACAAACTATAAATTGTTGCACGCATAACAATAACGATGCTAGCCTTAGTTAAAGTATTAAAAAAATTTAATGAGAGCGTTAAATATAACATTAACGTACTTATCAGACACACATTTCAAAAAAAAAAAAACAAAATTTAAAACTATTTAACCTAAAAATTAGAACTAAAACTTCGTCAGCTTTGGTGGAAAGTAGTCTAAACTAGTGATATCGGAGAACATAACAATAAAAACAAATTGATATTATTAAAAAAATTTTACTTTATTTGATGCAAAAGTTTTTTTTTGCTTTTATTAATTCTAATTTTTATATTTTAGAATTTAGTCTTAAATGTAATTAAAATGACCAAAATAATCTTTTAAAAACATGCCAATAGTATTTAATATTATTGAAAGTCATAAAACTACTCTAAATCAAAAACTAAGTACAGCTAATACTTTTTAAAACTCGCCTCAACAATTGCTTTTAAAACAATTTTGAATAACTTGTCTGAAACACGTTAATATTTTTTATTTATATGACGATAAAGTTTTAATATAGTTAAAATGTCAATCGTAGTTGAAATGTCACTAGTAGTTACAGTTTTCTATTTTCGCTTTAAAGAGCTTGTCTTCGTCTCTAATAACACCTGTAAAAAGTTTATAAATATATAAGTTTAAATAAATTTTCTAAAACAAATATTATTATTTTCTAAATATTTAGTGCGTACCCTACGCAGGTGCGTACCTTACGCGGGTGCGTTCTTCTCAAAGTGCGTACGTTACCGATGTCTTTACTTTTTAAAAAGCACATTGAAGAATTTTGGACCTGGTAGTAAACATATATTTAATGTCGTATAAAATTGGTAAAAGTATTTGCAAATAATGTTTAATAATGTGTGCCCCGATTCGTGCGTATAACCAATTTTTTACGGGTGGCTTCGCGTTTAGCCACCAAATCCTCCGCTCTACTGAACACAAAAGATAGATTTTTTCAATAGAATGTTCAACGTTTAAAAAAAGCTAACTCGTAAATAGTTTATAACGATGAAACCAATGCGAGTTGGATAATTTAAATTTAAATATAAATTTTAAACCGGCATATTTTTAAGTTTTTTTAAGTGGATTCTTACACTATACTTTATCTAACTTTCATTATTTAAACAAATTAGATATGTTGTAAATCATTAAACTTTTTTAGGTTAAAATATCTAGTTATTTGCCTTAACTAAAAAAGTTAATTAAAAAAGTTTAATATTTTATTTTTGCTTGAAAAGGTCGCAATTTTTTGCCACTGAAACCGGTCGTGAATAAAATATATAGTTTGCATGAATCTATTTAGGTTAAAATATCGAAGTAAATATTATTTTATTTCAAAATTACATGTAAAAATCAATGTTATCTATTTAAAAATTGATTTATATATAAATAAAATATTAAGATATATGAATGTTATTAAATAAAACTTATAACAGTAGTTAAAAGTTTTAAACAAGAAGTTTTTTTAATTTTTGTACATTTATTGTAGAATAAAATTACACGACTTTGAAATATATTTCGATAAAACCATAAATTATAATATTATATTTAAAAATAATTCTACTCACACAAAATGATAATTTTTAACACAAATTAATATATTAATTGTACCTATTTTAAATATAAACTAATAAAAAGTAGTATTTACTTACTTGTAGTATAATAATAAATTGTGTATAGAAAAGAATTTAGACTCTTATATATAAATTTGATTAAAACTGGTAAACGAATATACTTTTTCTCTTAAAACTGAAAAGAAGCTGTTGAATCGTAATACAACAAATATATAGAATAAAAGGTTGGAATTTGATCAGTTTTAATTAAAAAATGACATAAATAAAATTTATATTAAAAAAAAAACAAAAAAAAACTGTTTAAATGTAATAACTAAAACTCAGTTTTAGTAGTTATAAATAATAATTATAAAATTTTCAATTAAATATTTTCAATTACTTGTCTTTCAGTTAAAATAAACACGAAAAACTGTTTAACCGTCCTTATTAGAACCCTTTTGTATATAATTAACATTAGTAATTTGTCGAGGTATGGCTTTATAGGCAATTAAGAAAGAGATTATGAGAATAAATGTACTTTTAAGGTTTAATAGACACGAAAACAAAGTTATAGCATCCAAAACTCTAAAATGTTGTTGTTGTACATAAATTAGACAGACAGTTTTAATGGTAAGTTGATAGTTTTTATAAAAACGCTTATAAAATCTCTTATGTAGAGGTTTTTAGCACAAAAGTTACATAAAATAATAAAAATGCAGTTTAAACAGGTATAGTATATAAACTTACAAAAAATAAAATGTTTCACAGAAACTAAAACACAACTAAAGCGTCTTAAAATATATTTTAAACAAAGTTTAAAAAAAAAATCAATTGCGGTGTTTAATAAAGAAAATAACATTTCATAAATTTTTTTATCTACAATCCTTATTGACAACATATGTAACAATTCAGATAGTTTCATAATCCGTTCGGCAGTTAAACTTTGTAACGGTTTGTGTAGGTAATAGAATTTCATATGACAATAAACAATTTAAAATGGTTTGGTTAGAAGTTATAAAAAGATAATCTTACAAAGTACAAACTTTTTGGTTCAAACAAATACAAAAAAACTTATAAAACGTCTTAAGTAGAGGTTTTTATCAAATAATTTAGAAACATAGTTAAAAAATTCAAGTTGAGCATGTTTAATAAAAAAATTTACAATAAATAAATTGTTAGGATTAAACAACCACAAAAAAACATTTAAAACCGTTTTAAAGTAGTTGTAAACAAATTATCTTAAAAATAAATAAGTTTGTATCTCATGTTTGTTTTATGAATTCATTTTTTTGTAATAGTAGCAAAATAGATATATAGTTAATTGTTTTATCATATATATCTTGAACTTACATTCAAAAATATAATTGCAGTGAAGTAGTTTGTGAAAAGTTTCTAAAGTTTTGAAATATATATTAGCTAAAAATAATATTTTCAAAAAGGCCCATTGGCTGAGCGGTTGAGGCGCCAATTTAATGATTTTCACATAAGCTCATGCCTAGATACAAAACCGATCTCGACTACATTTTTCATCTTCAATTGATGATCTGGGGGACCACTTTTTAGGATCCGACCCGATCCAGATTTTATTTGTAAATTAAGATCCGATCGGATCCTAAACATTTTATGTTTCATGTAATTATAATAGAGAAACAAAAAACTTTAAAAAATTAATTATAACAATTCTTTTATATAAATATTTCCTTATAGTATATACTATAAACTTTCAAAGAAGAGTCAATGTTATATTTTGTAAAAAAAAATTCCAACTCCCTATGGCCTTAAAAAATGAATAGTTTGGTCATGAGTTTCTTAATTTTTTTCAAACTGTTTAAATAGGATTTTTACTACTAATGCATGAATTACTTCCTGAAAATATTAGGTCAATTTATTTAAAAACTAGGAAGAAGACAGAATTTTAGTAATTTTCTTTTTAATTTAGAGGAAATTAACAATAAAAAATTGTCCTTCTATATTTCTATGAAACTTTTTATTCAAAAGACTTTATCACAAAAGCTAATTAACAATTTTTTATTTTGTGAAAATTATCTTATGGTATATAATTATAGTTTTCATAAATATGTTTTAATCTAATAAAAAAAAAATGGATAAAGGGTTCAAAAAGCATAAGAGTGGTTCCGGATTCATATAAAAACCTAGTACTAACCTTTTTCCTCAAAAAGTATTGAGTCCAATTTTTTTGTTTCTTTAAAAATTGTGTTTTAAAAAAGTCAGTAGAGGAACCACATTAGCTCTGCTGATATTAAATAGGGCTAATTGAAATTAGTTTACTGAAATTTTAAGATACTAATTATAATGTATATGTTCCTCCACTCTTCCCAATAGATGTTTTGTTTTTGATTTTTGTGATAAGTCAGAATGTAAGCGTTTACAACAGTGCTTTAAAAGAAAACAAAGTTATAAAAACTACAATCCTGAGTTTCCATGAATTCAAAAAAAAATATTTCAAAAAATCTTTCCTGATATTAAAAACAATATTAACAAAAACTACTCTTTTAAAATTTACACTACAAATTATACCTGTTTCAAACAAAACTAAACTATAGACATTAACACTACTTAAGTAAATAATTATAAAATAAAAAACTTGAATTAATTAAAAAAAAAATCTTTTACCTAAAAAGTTAAAAAAATATGAAAATATACTTAGAGTGATTTTATAAAGGCAAATTTTAATTGTATGAGCAAAGAAACAAACAAACTGTTACTAAGGCTATTAGAGGGAGGGGACAATCAATTTTGTAAAGAAAATCTAACACTGGGTGTTAAATGAAAACCTAAGTGTTAAAAATAAGCTTGTTGGAATAAATGCATAAATTTGAAACTTTGGCAGAATAGAGTTCATATAAAACTATTTAACTAATCACTATCAATAACTAAAGTTTTTTACAATAAAAAAACTTTTATCGTATATACCTTAAGCTTTTAAAATGGGATATATATTAACTAAATATCTTTTATAAATAATGAGAAGTTCAACTAAACAAATGGACTTAAAATACTATAATATTCACATTATATCTCTTTCTTAGATAAAGCTATCATCAATTTTATTGATTTATGTGGTGTTAACTGTGTCACCATTACTACTGTTTAAACTTCAAATATTATAAGATTTTGTTGTTTCACTCAAAAATGTTATGTTTAGCTGTTAGCATTAATTTATACGGTTGAATGATTTTATCTCATTGAAAAGAGCTACCTTTCGTGCTCAGTAGAGCGTAGGATTTGGTGGCTAAACGCGAAGCCACCCATTTTTTACCACTTAACAAATTAAAAGTAATTTTTGAGATATAAGCTATCAAAGCATTTTTTTTTGAAAAAATAGTCTAATTTTCTACATAAAAAACTAAGCTACTGGCAGTTTTTTTTTCCAGATTTTTGAACGTATGTGCTTTTTGGTCTATTTTCAGTTTAAAGTTAAGTTTAGGGTAAAAACTGTTATAAACAGTTTAATATTATTAAAAGGTCCTAGGATGTCGCACCAATATCAAGTTGAGTTATATTATATTCGATGTCTTTTTTAACAATAACTTTAGGCTAAAAATCAATGATTTAAGCCTTATATGTTTAATCTAAAAAGATACTTTGTTTTAAACAAGCTTTATAAATACATAATAAGAATTAAATTTAGTTATTGTAAACTAAAATATTTTATCGATTTTAGTTTACAATATTGTAATCGAAATAAATTAATTTACTGATATAATCGCTTTATGTTGTAAAATAAAGCAATTAAATATTTAAGTTTTGTTAGTATATGATAAACAAGTTTAATTTTACTTATTCATTTTAAAATATAAATTTATAGCCTAATTTATGGATAAAAAAGATATCGAATATATATATTTTCAGCTTGATATTAGTGCGACATCTTCCTAGGTAGTTACCCATTGAAAAGATACTTTGAAGTTACTTTAAATGTGTTTTTAATAAAAAAGTTTTGGATGATGACAAAAACTTAGTGACATATAATTTTAAATTAATCACTGATATGATAGATGACCTTAAATTCAATACAAGTTAAAACTTAAACACTTAAAACTTAAAGTTGTTTATTAAAATTAAGTAAGTTAAACTACTAACTAACTTGAGCTTGTAAAATTTAATTTTAACTTAGTATTACTTAGGCTAAATATGAAACACAACCAAAAACAGTAAAGTCTATACCAGGGGTCAGAAAACTGCGGCCCGCGAGCTCTTTTTATTTTTGAATGGAATGCGGCCCGCAAAAGTAAATTCTGCGGCCCAAGAAACTGTGGCCCTCTGGCAAAAATATATTCTAAGTTAAATTTTTTTCGGAAGTTTAACATAATTTGATTAATTTCGTTTTAAGTCCCTGCATAACATTTTAAAACAATTAAAACGCTTTACAGGTTTTGCTTAAAAATGTGAAAAGGACAGATTAGCATTCGTGCAGTGTTTTTTCTCAGTTTCATAATAACTTTGTTCTTACAATAGCAACTTATGATCTGAAAAAATAGTGTTAAAATTACTTAGACTCATAAGTTATTTATATATTACCTATTTAGTAAACAAACTAAATGTAAATGTTTTCCATTGTGTACAAATGTAATGCACAGTCATTTAAAGTCATTTCATTACAGTTTAGGTATTTGTTTAACATGTAATTTTTACCTAAATTTGTCTTATAGATATTTTATCACTACATGTTATATTCGAGTGTACACAAAAGTATTTGAAATAACATAATAATAAAAAAAAAGGTTATTTTGATTTTGACACATTTCGATTGTTTTAGAAGTTTTCGTGGACTTTAAGTTAATTTCTATGCACACCAATGTATAGAGATGCTCATTTTTAAACGACTTTTTCAAATGTTACTTAAATCACCAAAAATACCTCTAATAAAAGGGTTGCCACTTTACCTGTAAATCTGGAAAAACATGGAATTTGACAATTTAGGCTAAAATAACCTGGAAAAACCTGGAAATTGAGAAATTTTGAAAAAAACCTGGAGTTTTGATCGAAAAATCTGGAATTTTTAATAATTTTAACATTTTCAGTAGTAAAATTTTGATTTGACACAAAAAATCTATCATATAATTAAGTCATCATCAAATTTTTTTATTATTAAAAAACACATTTAAAGTAACTTTAAAGCATCTTTTTAATATTTTTATACTATTTAACACAGTTTCATAAAAAGAAATTAAATTAAAACTAAAAATAGACCTAAAAATGTGTACTTTTAAAAACCTGGAAGAAATTTGGAAAACTTGGAAAAAAATTAAAAAAAACGAGTGGCAACCCTGTATAATAAGTAATCTTAGATGAGCAGTATTTGTTGTATCAGTGCTTTAATCTTAACAGATCGATTAAAGTCCTAACTTGATTTATGTGGCCTTATTATTTTTAGACATTTCCTAAACATGACTTTTTTTTTGTAATTCAAGAAATAAACGAAAAAGTTTTACGACCGCCAACACAAATTAAAAAAAAAACAATTCTAAACAGTATATCTTTTTTGGTAATTTACTTTTGCTACTTTATTACTTGCCTTGACAAATTTTTCTGATTAGTTTGTAGTTACTGAAGATAATCATGTGATTCGTTGTAACTAAATTATTTGATTTGGTTTTTTCGTTACTTGTAATAACTCCTAATTAACGTTTTACAACTCTTATAGTTTTTGTAATTCTTATAGTTTGTCTTATATTTCACATATACTATTTTTTAAAAGCAATATTTTTATTGCAGATAAAACAATAGATAATTGTTATAATACTCTATAAAATATAAGTCTTTCTACTTCATTAATGGCTTAATAAATTGTTATACTTTTGTTATACTTAAGAAACTTAACCGTTTATTCAAGCTGACTTATAATAATTTTTTACTGTATGTATTTATTATCAATGTTAATAAACTTGGTTATTTATTTTGTGAATTTTATTTAAAACAGGGTTGCCAAACAAACAAGTTAGTTTGAAAACTTGCAAAACTCATACTAGGTTAAACCTGTTTAGGATATTTAAAAAAACTCAGGCATTTATGAAATTTATACTTAAAATTTTTGAATAAATCTTTGAATTCACAGAATAGGTTTTATGACTGTTGTGTAGTTTATTAATTGTAATTTTTTACAAGTCTTTTTACATATTATAGGCTATTTTATAATGATGATACTTTAGTTCGGTATTTAAGCTTTTGATTTTTTTGAGCAAGTTTTTGGTTTTTTAACTTTTAATAAACTTAGGCTGGTTTGTTTTTACTCAGTAATTTTGGCTTTTAAGGGGCAACCATGTAAAAAACTTGTTTATTAATAATAAAGTATTTTATAAAAGTATTGAAGCACTAATTATGTTTTTAGAAAATTTGTTTTAGTTTTTTTTACAATACTAACAGGTACTAACTTTGTTTAGTACACTAGTTACAAAAGTTTTTAAATAGTGCAAATTATTCGAAACGCAAAAATTACTTTCAACAGATGACACTTTTTAAAATATGAAAAAGTGGTTATGATTATATAAAATGTTTAAAAGTGACTTATAGATATTTTTCAAGCTCGGTTTTTATAAAGAGTTGGTTGTAAGTAATTTACAAAAAATATTAAGTCAAACTTTTCAGTTTTTAAGCTAGTACATAGTTTACCAAGACTTAAATATATTAGTAAATGTAAGTTTTATTCCATTAAATATATATAATTTAAATAGGCATTCTACGTGTAGCTAAAAGGCATTTAAAATAGTAAACTAAATAAAAATAAAAGTATAGACCATTTAAATGTCACTAAAACTGTTTCCCGCGAAGATTTTAAAACTTGAAATTTTACGTCCGAGTACCAACTGCCTACCGACCACTAGGGTCGGCAAACTGCGGCCCGCGGGCCACGTTAAAGATTTTATTCAACTGGTTTAATATAACAATATTTTCGAAAACACAAAAACAAAATTTTAGTGTTATATTTAAAGGATATTCTATCGCCTAAATTTTTTTTGTTCAAAAAAATTGTCTTTAAATATGTTTTTTAAAGCACATAAAAAAACGTTCCTTTTCGACCTGCCGACCTCTTGACTGGACTATGCTCATATAGAAAATTTTTAAAACTTTTCACAGAAAGTTTTTTCTTTGATACTTTTTATTTATTTTAACCCAGGGCTCAAATATACCAGAACATTATTATGTTACAATTAACCTAAGTTTTACTTTATCAAAAATTCATTTGCTTTATATATTAACAGTACGACATTTAAATCAATTAAATATAGTAAACTGAGTATACTCAATAAGTTTAATAAACAAAAAGAAAAAGTTATTTGTTGATTAAATTTATATAATAAGTTTCTTATTTTTAATGATTTAATTACTGTTCATTAAAAAATATAAAGTAAATAAATTCTTATGTGGTGTCCTGGAATAGCGCCCTTGACAAGATGTGTGCGACTCAATAACCGAAAAGTTCTTTGTGCAACAGGTCCTAGGATTAAATTTTTTGAGCGATTTTTTTGTCGTTAAATAGACAATGCTATTATAATAGTAAAACTTAACGTTGTTATTACCATAGTGAATTTTTCAATCAACGTTAAAATGACGTTAATAGTAGCATTAATTAGACATCATTAAAAAAAAATCTTAAAAAAGATCTTTTTAAGCCCTGATAAAGAAGAAAAGTAGTATAAAACAAAAAATTTTCTGTGATAATTAGAGCTTCTGTTGAACAACTGCTACCATTTAAAATTAATTTATTTTATAGCCTCTATTAAGTTATTTTTTTGTTCAATTTTAACTATGGTTTTTAAATACGGTTACATGACGATTTAGATTCCATTTATATAAATAACAAGTACATTACTTTGAACGTTACCTTATTTTTGTACTAGTTATCACAGATTTCTTAACCTGTAAAAAAAACAAAAATTTAATCAAAGTAACAATTTAAATAATAATAAGAAATTTAACAGTACTATTTCTTTATTTAACTAAACTGACAATTTTTTATTACAATAATTTTTTTTTAATGTCTTTTAACCAAGCTCAACAAATTATCATTTCTTTACCTTTGAAAATCAAAATTTTCATTAATAAATTAATTTAAGTTCATAACTTTAAAAGCTATGTTATAATACAAAAAGATCGTATGATCATAACTTTTTACATTATACTTCTTTAGCAGTGAAATACTATTGGCTAAACACTGTTTGGTTATAAAATAAACAGTATTTGCTCATACTGCTTGCTACAATTTAAAGAAAACTAGGTTTTTATTTTACAATTTTTAGTTATTTAGAAATTTCCCTTAATTTAATTAAGAATTAAGTTTGCAAAGACGTTTGATTTTTAGGTTACTTTTTAAGTTTTCCGTTGCATAATTAATACTTATAGAACAGACTAAGTGTATTAGAATGTTTAAACGTGAACTTTTTACTTTAAAGATGACAATCAAAGTTCTCAACTTAAATTTAAGGAGAATGATCAATTATGAATTTTATTAACAATACATTGTTTCACTCGCTTGAAACTAGTCAAACGAGATCATCAGTTGAATAAAATCTTATTCAAATAGATTAAGCCACTAAGTCAAATAAAACCGTAGATATGCATGTTTAACGAAAAAATATTAAATATTTTTTTGGCTTTTGTTTTTGAAATAAACTTTTTTCAAAATTATTACTAGAAAAGTTGTTAGCCTTCACTTTGTTAATTTTTATTTGTTTTATACGTATATATATACATATTTTGAATATTTTAATTCATAAATCAATTTCCATAGCTTTTAAACATACTTTTTCTAAAGCTTTTAAGTTAAGCAAAACTTAGTTTTCTAAATAAACTATTAAAAAAACAAAAAGTATTTACACAAAGTACCAATTTACAAACATTAACTAACAAACTACAAGCAGCTCGTGATCTACTTGATCCATTATCCGGGAGGATATTGCCTTTTTAGATCCGAACGGATCTTAGTTTGAAAAAAATATCCGAACCTGTTTAAAAACAAGTTAAGATTCTTAATGTAAGCAACTAACTTTGATAATTACTAAACAAAAGTTCTGTGAATTGCTTGAAAATAGTTTATCGTATATTACCATTAGTTGAAAAAACATCAAGCTTGTAAAAGCCAATTTAAAATATTATAGTAAACAAAAAATAAGTTTTATAAAAAAGTCAATTATTTATTTTTTTTGGCTCGTAAACTTAATGGTTAGTTTGAGGTGAAAAAATCTGATTCAGTAAGCTTTTTTCATGTTCTTTTTTACAACTTTAATTATTAAAACAATTTAAGAATTTTTTTAAATATGTTTGGGTAAGGTGGGCTAGGGTGAAAGTTATAAATAAAAGTTAAAAAAAGCTTGATGAATCAGCGTTTTTCAGTTCAGACTAACGTTTAAGTTTACTTTCCTTTTCAGTTTTAACTAGTTTACACTCAGAGTTTAATAAAAAGTATACTGCAGTAAAGAACCAATAAAAATTTATTTTTGAAAATTAAAACACTTTTTTAAATGCGTAGTATTAACAATTATATAAAAACTTTTAAAATATTGATTTTTATCAAAACTATTCGTTTGAAATAAACTTTTTACTTAACTGCGTTTTTAAAGTTTTAGATCCAGTATCCGGCTGAACCTCGATTTAAAAAATTTATCCGGATCTTATTTTGAAATAGTATGCGGATCTTAATTTGAAAAACATATTAAAATCCCAAAATTATGGATCGAATAACACTAGATAAAATATATACTTATAGCAGGGGTCGGCAAACTGCGGCCCGCGGGCCAATTGCGGCCCGCGAAGGGTAAAACTGCGGCCCGCGAGCATGTTATTTTTTTGAATGGAATGCGGCCCGCGAAAGAAAATTTTGTGGCCCGCGAGCATGTAAATGTGGCCCGCTGAGCAAAAATATACTTCAAATTAAATTTTTTTCGGTAGTTCGATTTAATTTGATTAGTTTTGATTTTAAATCTCTGTATAACATTTTAAAATAGTTAGAAGAAATTACTGCTATAGTTTAAAAATGTGAAAAAGACAGATTAGCATTCTAACAGGATATTTTTCTCACATTTATAATAGCTTCTTTTTTACAACAGCAAGTAATTATCTAAAAAAAGAGTGCTTGGATTTAATATGTTAGTTATATAATACCTATTTATTAAATAAGCTAAATGCAAATGTTTTCCATTTTCTACAAAAGTAATGCATAGTAATTAACTAAAGAGTCATTTCTTTATAGCTTATATATTCTTTATCAATATTTTTTATACCTAAGTTTCTTTTATAGATTTTTTATTTGTAAATGTTATATTTTAAATAAACATTGTAAAAACATTTAAAATAACATCGTAATAAAAAATTAGGTTTATTTTCATTTTTGTAAATTTTCTAGAAGTTTTCTTTGCATTTAAATTAATTTCTATGCACACCAACTTTAAAAGATGCTCATATTTTAAACCACTTTTTATTTAATACTTTAGTTAATTTAAGTTTAGTTTATTCATAATTTTCTAACATTGTTGTTTCTATATGTGATATCTAAATTTGTACAGACACATATAAAATATTATAAATGAGATAAATTAATATAGTTTTTGTTAGGTATACATTTTCAATTTTCAAACATTGTTTTTGTCAAACGAAGTTAATTTTTATGCCTTGCATATCAATACAGACAACTGCTGTTTTTAGGAGCTACCTATTTAATATAAACTACATTTTGGAATGGTAAATTCATTAAGTTTGTACATTGTTAATCAAAATAATTCAAATTCAAGCAAATAAACAACAACACATTGCCACACACTCAGACTATCACTATTTGAAGACTTCAAATCTCAGGCCAACTAAGTAATTTTTTAAGTTTTTGGCTAGAATTACTTTTTGTATATAAAAATATCAGAAATGTTTTTGTTAACTCAGGCAGGCTTTTTTGCTAGAAAGTGCGGCAGATTAAACTTATGATATATGTTTTGCTCAATCCACAGTGTTAGTTTGAGTTATAATTTATGTTAAATTTTAAGTGTTGCAACTGATATAATTAAAAATATAATTTATATTATTGTGTACATTTAAGTGTTAACAAACAGTGTTGCCAAAAAATATAAATCCCGGAAAAGCTTTGAATTAAAAAATTTATGCTTAAAAACTCTGGAAAAAAACTTGAATTTGAGAATTTTTGAAAAAACCTTGGATTTCAAACAATTTTTACATGTACATAATTAAATTTCGATTTATAACAAAAAATTTATCAAATAAGTATTTTTTTTATTTAAAAATATATTAAATTAGCTTAACAGTATTTTTCAATATTGATATATTTTTTAAGACATTTTTTTAACTTTAATTAAACTTTATACTAAAAATAAAAGAAGGAATTGTACTTGCAAAAACTTTTTATTGGTTCATTGCACCTTTACTTGTAAAATTTCACCGGTTGTTGTGCTTCGCGTTGGAACTTAACCAAGAAATTCTACTAAAATTTCAAAGCTAGTAAAAACATCTCTAATAAAAATTTTCAGATGAGCAATGTTTTTCATTCAGTGCTCTCATGTTAAAAGATTGATTAAAGTCCTAATTTTATTTATGCAACTTTATAATCTTAATGCATTTTCTAAACACGACTTCTTGTTGTCATTGAAGAAATAAACAAAAGTTTTTCATTATCGCCAACATAAGTTCTTTATAACAGTTTTCAATTATAAACGGTATCACATTTTAAGTAATAAATTATGCTACTTTATAACTTGCCTTAACAATTTTTTTTGATCATTCTGTAGTTACTGAAGATAATCATGTGCTTTGTTGGAACTGACTTTGGTGGTTTGTTTTTTTATCGTTTCTTGCAATAACTCCTAGCTAACGTTATTTATTCTTGTAGCTCGTCTTATGTTTTACAATTACTATTTTTAAATGCAATATTCTTATTACAGATAAAGAATTGCTATAACGCTTAATAAAAAATATTTTTTTCTACTACGCTAAAGACTCAATAAAGTTTTATACTTTTGTTAATTTTTTAAGAAACTTAATTGTCCATTCCAGCTGACTTATATTTTTTTTGGCATATAGTTTATTTACTGTTAATAACTTTCGTTATTTCTTTATGTTGTGAACTTTATTTTAACTGGGTAGCTACACAAAAATGCTATTTAAAAAGTTTGAAAACTCAGGTGTGTGTAAAACTTTTAAATCAAACACTTTATTCTGAGAAAATGGACGATTTCTTTAAAGTGTTTGAATAAAAGTTTTATACACACCTGAGTTTTCAAGCTTTTAAAATAGCATTTTTGTGAAGCTACCCAGTTAAAATAAAGTTCACAACATAAAGAAATAACGAAAGTTATTAACAGTAAATAAATTACATGCCAAAAAAATATAAGTCAGCTGGAATGGACAATTAAGTTTCTTAAACAAATTTAACAAAAGTATAAAAGTTTATTGAGCCATTAGCGAAGTTATTAGTAAACTACACTACAGTCATAAAAACTATTCTGAGAAAATGGACGATTTCTTTAGTTTTTATGACTGTAGTGTAATTTACTATTTGTAATTTTTTCCTGTTTTCTTACACTTTGTATACTTTTTGATAATGATGATATTTTAACTAGGTATGAAAGCTTGATTAACAACTATTTATTAGCTTTTTCAATTTTTAATAAACTTAGACTGGTTTGATACAACTCAGACATTTTTGCTTTTTAAGTGGCAGCCATGTAAAAGACTAATTACTAATAAGATATTTTATTAAAGTATTCGAAAACTAATTATGTTAAAGAATTTGTTTTAGCTTTCTGGAATACAAACAGGTATTAATTTTATTAAGTTAGCTAATTACTAAATTTTTTAATGAGTGTAAATTATTTAACACGCAAAAACTTTTTTTGTAGTAAATTTTCTTATAAGTATTAAAAAAGGGTTGACAATATAACAATGTATAAAAGTAACCCATAAATTGTCTTTTAAGTTAGGTTTTTATAGAGAGCTAGGTTGTAAGTAAAATTACAAAAGTATTAAGTTTAACTTATTAAGTGCTTATGTAAGTACATAGTTTATTAACACTTAAGTATATTAGTCAATGTAAGTTCTATTCTAATAAAAATATTAATTTAAGTAGGCATTCTATGTATGGTTAAAAGTAATTTAAAGTAATAAGGTGAATAGAAGTAAAATTTTCCTCTAGTGTGTCTAAAACTAAAACCAAAAAAATAATCAAATGTCACTAAAACTAAAACTGTGGCCCGCGAAGACTTTAGAAACTTGAAATTTGGCCCGCGACCACCAACTGCCTGCCGACCCCTGACTTATAGTTTACATTTAAAAATACACACATTTTTGTTCATACTTTATTTTTTGAATGCTTCCTTTTTCCGTGGAAATTTCGGTTTTGGTAAAGCAAATGCACTTTTTATTGGTTTATTCTAACACTATTCTTGTTTAACCGAATTGCTTTTACTAATTAAGCGTAAAGTTTCATTTAAAACAAAAGTTTATACGCTTCAGCAGTGGTCTTAAACCTTTTCAAAGCTTTGCACACTAAATTACTGACGAAAAAGTTCTGTGAACACTAAACTATTAAAATATATAACTATTAATAAAGAATATTATTTTTTATGTTTCGAGTGCCTTGGTATATAAATAGCAGTTTAAGAACTATTATTTTATATTAAAATTATCTTTTTTTAATAGAAATAAACAAAAGGGTGTTGTCTAAAAACCTTTTAAGCACCTTACTTATTTTTCGATATATAAAAAAAATCTATTCATTTTTTGACGACCACTGCGCTACAGTACTCAATTGCCATGACATCGATAAGCACTTTGAAACATTTGTTTCATTCGCATGTACTTTTGTTATTTCCTACTGTAAGAAATTTCAAATCTTTTAAACCCTCAAATTATAACAAATAAAAGTTTATAAATTCTATGTATATTGTTGTCAGTACTAAAAAAAAAGTAATCTAATAAACCCTAAAAGTCATTAATACTGAAATCAAAAATTTTTATAAAATGAACAAAGTAGGTAAATGTTGTACAGAATGTAAAAACTGAAGTATACTATTTGTTTTTTTTTGTTAACTGTGCTTCAGAAAGCTTATACCCTAGTTTATAAATGATTTATTTTACTGAATTTATGATGTTCAAAAAACTTGAAAAGCAATTTAAATGATGCTTTACATGTCTCTATACGTACCGGAAACATTAAGAAGTATGTATATAAATTCAACTATTTTCTATTAACTTATCTAATATCGGTATGAAGTTTTGGAAGAACTGTTGTTAATTACTAAAAAAAATTCTTATACGTAGAATTATAAAGAGTTAGAAAATATAGTAAACCATATTGGTGTAAACTTAAATGCAGAAAAAAAACTAATTGTTTTAAAACAGCATGATTTAATTAGTAAGCGAGTTTTTATAATTTACTATATTCATATATCACTGTTATATAATTTCTTAATTGATAACAGCTTTCTACATTAAGTATTTAATATTTATAAGCAGAAATTTCTCTTAAAAATTAATTTAGAAAGATTCCATTGATACAACACTAGTATTGATAGAATAAGTTAAGTATCGAATATCTTCGTGGAATTACAAATTACTAATGTATTTTTTATTTAACTTTGCTTTGGCATCCCTCCTTCTGAAAATACGTAGAAATATATTCACAAAATTTGTTATTAATTCTATTAGTTCTTTCGGAAGTATTAAAACTAAAAAAAGCTTTAAAAAACTTAATTTAACGAAAACAAAGAGTAAAAACAATGCAGTCAAATTAAAAAAAAAAAGAATGCTGAACAATTATTATAAATCATGCTCAAAGTAAGTCTTAGACGTATATCTTATTTAGAAAATAAAGCAATTCTAAGAGTTTTATAGCATTCGGTGTGCAAAGCTTTTAATAGTTAACATTTATTTATCCATTCTTCTTAAAATAAGAATTGTAATCATCAGTAGCCGAAATCAACATATTTCTTCCTTTGTAACAGAACTTCATGTTTGATTTAAGCAGGCTGTCTGCACTTTGGTCGCTCGTAAATCTGACGTTCACCCTTAGCTGCGCAAACGTTGGATTCTTTTGAACTTTTATGCTGCCGACAAACGAGTGATGGGAAAAGAATGGCTGAAGCTGGACTTTGGCTACTCTTCCAAATTGGCGCACAAACGTTAGAACAGAATCTCCTGCTTGCTCGTGGTAAATTTTGTTGAAAGGTTCAATGCTAATATGGTACTCTCCTCGGTATCCGCACGTATCAACACCGGTTGGATCCAAATAACACAACTTTGTCAACGTTGCAACTGATTGTTCATTCCAAGTGTTTTGGTCAGCATCTGTTGTTGGAAATTGATTACTAAACATGCTTCTAATATTGTTTAAATAAAATTTAAACTCCTTGCTAGGAATTATGTGTTTTTGTTTCCATTGGTAAGTAAAGTCAATTTTTAAATCCAAAATTTTTTTTGGGACATTACTATCATTGAAAAGAACAAAAGCGTCATACTTGCTTTTTTCTAACAAATATCCTTTGTGTTTGCTTTGCTGAACAGAAAAGCTTGAAATGGCGCCGAACTGTTGATAAAACTGTCTTAGTGCTTGCTTAAAGCTTTCATCATTCATGAGAAACTTACCTGTTCTGAGATGCCATTTACCTTTGAACACTGGAGCATTTACAGGTATGCCAGGGTCAGCTAGCTTAAGCTTATTGGTATTATCTCGATTTCTATATGCAGTGTACTCCATAGTAGGACGTACATTACACCATGTGTTATAAATGTTGATAGCCTGAACTTCATCCAGTAAATTGCTTGCTGATGCATCATCGCTGTACTTTACATAAGCGTCTACAACATCTCGTCTCAGTCCATCATTTCTTCTCAAGTTTCTAAAGTCAATGTGAGATGGTGTACCATAATTGTTAAGAAAATCAGTCACGTCCACTTGAAGTTTTGGCTTGCCTGCAAATATGTTTCTAATTGAGAGATGGAACTGACCAATATATGGACCTGTTTGGATCATTGGAGCCAGCTGACGAAAACTTATTCCACCAAAGGATGTTCTATCACCCGCAGCATCAATATTTGTTTTTCTACATTGACTTGTTATCAAACCCTCAGACTTTATTTTATTGCTAGTTTGACTACAGGTCTCTGCGACGCTAAGTCCAGTTTTGTTAACATGTTTTTCTTTAAAAGCTCTGTAAGTTTTTGTAGATTCAGGATAAAACTCAACACCTTTAATAACTAAACATTTTTTTATTTCTTTATTAACTATTTGATCAGCAACACTATCATTTTCAAACCTCACATAAGCTGTGTAACAACAATCTCCTTTCATATATTTAAAGGCTAATATTTTTCCAAAACGAAGGAAAAAGTTTTTGACAGTATTATAATCTCTTTCGGAAGCTAATTTGGAAATTTTCAAATGGTACAAACCAAAAGGATACTGGTCACTTGAATCAATTGACTGTGTTTGAACATCCTCATCATTCACAAGAGGTAACTTTGTACCAGAACACTCTTCATCAATCTTTCTTTTTTTAAGTTTTGTCTCGGTATTAAATTCGTTGGCACTACGTTTCATACCTATTGATGGCTGCCTTTCTATTGTTTTGCTTCGTGCATTGCAATTGTAATTATTTTTAGGTGTTTCATTTCTATAAAAATCAGCTGTATGAACTGAATACGGTTCACTTTTACGATTAGGTATCAACTCATTTGAATTTTTTTGTAAGGTACTTTGAGAGGAAATTGGAACTCTAACATCATCTGTACAGTTAGAATGTTCTCCATACTTTGCACAAAACTCATCTGTTTCATTTCTATGATATAATAAATTTTTGGCAAATTTCTGATCTCTATTTTTAAGGCTACAATGATTATACATTAATTCATCGTCTGTTTTATTTTCATTGCCACTAAGTCTCAAAGTTGTAACATTAAACCTTTCCGTATCCTGAAGTTTAGCAGTAAATCTTTTTGGTTTGAAGCAGGAATCCTCTTGGTTTTTCAGTATTACATTCCTTTTACTAGAAAATTCTGGACTTTTTCTGTAATAGCAAGGATTTGATAACCTTTTTCTATAATTTGTCAAACTACTTGGTAAATACTTAAAATTTATAGAAGCATTTTTATAGTATTTTGGACTTGGTGATCTGTATATACTGTGTTCTGTTCTTTCTAAGTTTATTATACCAAAATTTTTAGAACTATTATGTCTTTTTTCTAGATTAATTGGAGACATTGACTTATTTTTTTCAAAGTAATTTGAATGCTGATATTTACTTCTCTCTTTTTTATACATAAAAAAATCCTGCCTGATTTGTCTTTGTTCATCGTTATTAAAGCTTTTCACTGTGTCTTTTACATAAGTTTTATTAGGTTTATAGTATTTTGTATCTCTTATGTACTCTATTTTCGGACTGTGCCTCTTATAAGAACCTTTTGGCCTTGGTGAATGTGGTTTGTGTAGTCTTCTACTAGACTGGGGTATTGGGTTTCTTTCTTCAGATCTTGTATAAAAATAGTTAAACTTTTCTAGTGACCTTTTCTTAAAACTTTTTGAGCGAGAAAATTTAGTACTGGTATTTTCACTATTTGAACAGTATTTTCTATTGTAAGTAGGATTCATTCTATGTTCATCAAAACCACACCTTTCAGGTAGTCTTCTTTTATTGTCATAAACAAGTGGTGAATTATTTCTAAAACTTCTATGTTTTTCACTACTTTTTCTTGAACTGTATTTTCTTAAAGTTGATACATCTGTATAACAACTTTTAAGATATTGATACTCAGCATTTGAATCCATACATCTTGAGATTCCTTGCCAATTTTTTTCCGAGTTTTCTTTTGAGTTACTATATGGTGATACTGGACTTAAGTCAACATGTTTTGAACAAGAATATAAATTATCTATTTTTGCTGAACATTTGTCATAATTGTAAGTGCTTGGTGAAAGTTCTTTGGTAAAGTCATTTTTTTCTGAGGATATATGATTAATACTCTCACCTTGTAAAGCGCTTTTGTTATTGCCTTGTGATATATAATTTTTAGTAGAAGATAGTCTACCTCCTCTTTTATTTAAATGATAACTACTTGGTAGGTTAGACATTTTTCTATTACTCTTTAAAGGTATACCATCAGTATTAACTGTATATCTTTTGTTAGAATAATAACTGTTCCTATCAATTTTAGGACTTTCTATTTTTATTGTTCTTGAAATGGTAGTTGAATCATTCATCACAGTTACAACTTTATGATCAGAACTATCAACTGATAAGTTCATTTCTTAACTAAGATAGTTTATTTAATTCTTTGTATAATTATAAAAGTTCTGAAAGTTACATTCATAAAAGTAATACTAAAATTTTACCAAAGAGTTTTACAAAGCTGCGTTGAGAATGATAATTGGACAATCAACCTTAAAAATTTAAATAGAGATATAATTAACTACATAGACCTAATTTTTACTTTTAACTTTTTAATTTAATTCAACTAGAACTTGTAGTAATATTTTCATAAAAGAGTTAAAAAAAACATTTTTTAGGTTCAAGGTGGAATTTTACAGTATTTTAGATTTTTTAAAGATTCTTTTAAGAATTCTTTTAAGGATTCTTTTAAGTTTTTTTACAAATTTACATACATAGAATATGTTAGTGTACAAATTACAACCTTCTAACCACAAACATTTAGAAAAAAGTTCATCTTGTTATAAGCTTCACATAAAAATAAGACAAAAATTTAAAACATTACTACAAATACCAATATTATAAGTAATAACTAAACTTCTAATAATCTGATTTATTTATTATGAATGTGCATATTTATAATTTTTAATCGTAAACTAACACTTTTTTTTGTAAATTATAATATTATTTTTTTTTACTATTTAATGATCAGTAAATAATATTTAATATGGTTAGTAAATGCTAGATAAAAGCTATTTTTCTATTTATTGTTATTCAATTTACTTAGACAAAACTATTTGTCTTTGCAACTAGCCCTAAATGTTTTTGCATGTTACTTTTCTTTATTGCTTGAAGATTTAAACAAAATATTCAAGAATAAAGTTCACTGACAAAGCTACAGTTATCAATTGTAGTTTAGCTCATCATTAAAATAGATGAAAGGTATTCCTGTGTTTACATTTTTGTAGTTATATTGTTAAAATAATAAACAATATTTAAGTTAAATGTGAAGCCAGACCAAACTATTTAGCACATAAAACACTTAGCGATCTCTAAAAAAACTCATTAACAGTTAGTTGAATGTAAAATGGATAAAGGCAATGGAGTTGTTGTCTTAAATAAGTCGGATTATCTTAAAAAGTTAGAAAAAAAATTTCTCCACAAAACCGTTTTGAAGAAATAGAGAAAAAAAATTATTCCGTAAACACAAAAAATTGCAAATTAGCCTAATGGATTATAAAGAAAACAAAGTAATTTATTATTATAGAAATTATATTAAAAACACAGTAAACCTAAAAATTCAACACAACATCTATCCACGTGGTTCACAACCAGTTTTTAATAAACTTTTATTTAAACATATGCTGAACAAAATTCACCTCTTTTAACTCACAAAAATTAAAAACTTATTACTTGAGAATCAGTATCCAAAAAACTTACAGAGTCCAACATCAACAATCTCCTAGAAATTCATAAAATTGACAACTCATCATTTAAACAAAATGAAAGTATCAATACGAAAAAAGAAAACAGACATTGAAAACTGCTTTTACTTCACAATGGTTTACGTTGGTAGTTGTTTAATAAGATTCCAAAAATGGATAGCATCCATATTTCATAAACACAACATTGTTATTAAACCGACCTACATCAGCAAAAAAGTTTCTGACTACTTCATCAACAAAAGTAAATGCTTGGAAGTATTTGACACAAATTTAATTTATAAATACACCTGCTCTTCAGATCAGAGCATCTCCTACATTGGAGAAACATCACAAGTCTTCTGACAAATTAAAGACCACTGTGGAACAGATAAAAACAGCACAATATTTGACTATCTTTTTAATTGCACATGCTGTTAAAACTCTGACTTAGTTTAAAACTTCAAAGTTTTGAAACGATGTTAACAAAGAGAACTCTACAGCCTGGAATCAGTATTGATTGAGGAAGAACGACTTAAGTTAAATACGCAAATAGCATTAAATGAGCAAAAATATTAACAATTTATTAATAAAAAATCTTTACTTAAGTTTTACTTGCTAAACTCTAAAGTTTGTATTTATGTGAACTTATTCATACTTCATAATTTAAACTTAATTTTTAAACTGTTTTACTAACTGTGAAAAAGAATAAAAATTGCTTAATGCTGATTTAAATGGTGAAGAGGTGTACACAAACTTGAAAAAATCTAGCAGCAACCTTCTCTAACTAACAAGAGTCTCCAAAGGGATAATCATTGGAAGTATGCACCAGGGTTGTTTTTTTAAAGCAAAAAATTCAGCCTGTTTGATCAAAAAGTAGCCTGAACCCACTTGAGTTTGAAAGAGTACTTTAATCAAAAGTGAAAACATCAAAAAAAGAACAAACTTACTGTTGAAAAAGTTGAATACTTAAATAACCAGATATTAAAATTGTCTAATGTTATTAAGAAAACACAATTTATAAGAAAAACAGATAAATATAAGTAATAAAAAACAGTAAAAGAACAAAAAAATTTAAACTAGCATGAGTTTTACAAAAATTTACAAGTAAGCCTGAAATTTAAAAATTTTCTTAACATTTTTCAAACTGCCTGAATTTTAGGCAACCCTAAATTCTAACATTCAAGTTGAATTATTTTATTAACATAACAATAAATTTCTGAATAAATTGTCATTAACTCTAAAGAAAATGTTAATAATCTATCAATAGAAACTTTACTGATTTTATTGCAAAAAGGATTTTAAGTAGTAAATATATATATTTATACTATAGATTTAAAAAATAGTGTTTTTCTTGTATAGACAATTGCTTAAGAAGTATAGTAAATTTTATTAATATAAATTTTTTGAGTTAAGTAATTAAAATAGGCCTTATTTTTATTTTAGTTCTGTTAAATGTTATTGGTCGAAATTTATTTAATTTTTATATTAGTTTTTCAAAGCATTTTGTTCTAGTCTGTATCAGAAATATAGTTATTTAAAAATAGTGAGTTGCAATCATGTATATAAATGTTTTGTATATGAAATTTTCTTTAAATCCTGGACAAGACATTAAACTGTATCCGTGGGAATAAAAGATATTCGGTTTTGCACACAAATCGGGGCACACGCTTTTCAACATTGCAAAACCAGATATTCTTGTACTCCTGATCCTTAAACCATACTTTTTGAGGGCTTGTTCTTTCTTGTTCAATAAATTTTCTTTAACTATCTGATAAAATTTAACGTCCATTGAATATGGCTGGGGAAAAGTTGCATCCATGATGTGTTGTCTCATTTTGTGCTGCCTGACAGCTTATTGGACATCCTTGCTACTCATTCTCAAGACAAACAAAACGTAAACAATTTAAAACATTAACACTAAATCTTATTCAAATAGAATATAATAAATAACAAATAATAGTAAACAACATATTACTTATAAAAATAGTAGATAAGCTTAACAACTCATTAGCAAAAAAAAACCTTAGCTTCTAACTTGAAAATTTAATCAAAAAAATCTTGTGAAAGTAAATAGTTTTCAAATTATTAATTTGGGTCAAGTTAACAAATTAAAAAAGGATTTAATACTAGAAGATGCTGTTATAAATGGTAAATCAGTAGATAAACTTTTTTAGTCCATTAGTATTTTAAGTGTACACATTAGGGTGAAAGTGAGGTAATTACCTAGCATGATGTTGCACCAATATCAAGCTGAAACTATGTAATGTTCAATGTCTTTTTTAGCCATAATTTTAGGTTAAAAATAAAATTGTTTAATATTTTAAATTGGCTTCTACAAGCTTTATGTTTTTGTCACTAGAGTTATACACAATAAATTATTGTCAAGCACATCACCAAACTTTTGTTTAGTAATTATCAAAGTTAGTTGATTAAATTAAGAATCTTATCTTGTTATTTAACAGGTCCAAATTTTTTTTTAACTAAGTTCCTTTGGATCTAAAAAGGCAATATTCTCCCGGATACTGGATCAAGTAGATCACGGGCTGCTTGTAGTTTATTAGTTAATGTTTGTAAATTGGTATTTTGTGTAAATACTTTTTGTTTTTTCAAAAGTTTATTTAGCAAACTAAGTTTTGCTGGAAGAGCTCGTCAGTCCTTAACTTGAAAACTTTAGGAAAAGTATGTTTAAAAGCTGTGGAAATTAATGAAATATTTTGAAACTTATTATCTGAAAATCTATCTTTAATTTTAGCTTTAAATAATTAGAAGTTTTTAGAGTTAAGCATAAAAATATATGATATACAAGTACAATCTCTTGTTTAGTTATTATCTTGATCACCTTTTAAGTAAGTAAATAACTGTTTATGCATTTATATAAAAATTTTTAAAACATAGGTTTTGGTTAGCTCTGGGTGAGCACCAATATCAAGCTGAAAATATAATACATTCGATGTCTTTATAATCATAATTTTAGGCTAAAAAAAAACAATACTTTGTTTTAAACAAGCTATATAAATACATAAAAAGAACTAAATTAACATAATATAAACTAAAATATTTATTAAATTTTATTTAACAATATCATAATCAATATAAATTATTGTATTGATATAATCACTTTTATATTAAAAATTAAAATCATCTAAGTATATAAGTTTATAAGTTATGATATTTTAGTTTAATTTTATTCATGTATTTATAAAAAAATAATTTTTTGCCTAAAATTATGATTGAATAAGAAATCAATTGTATTACAAGTTCAGCTTGATATTGGTGCTCACCTAAAGTCAACCATAACCAAAACATAGTATCAATTAAATTAGACTTAACATATAACGCAAAAACATTGCATTTTAGCCTAAATTTATGATTAAAATAGAAATTGAGAATTATATAATTCCAGTTTGATATTGGTGCGACATCATGCTAAGTAATTACCAAAGTGGCTTCCTAGTTGTTATCCAATTAAAGCTAAAGCCATTTGAAATTCTACTCTAAGGTAAAGTTTTGGATTTTATATTCAACTTATTTACTATAACAGGGCTAAAAACATGTCTTTTTTAATGTTAAAGTTTATGTCTATAAATTGTTTTTTTCAATTTAAAATTTAATAAAAGTTTAGTTTGAGACATGATTTGTCAAATATGTATAATTAAGTTAATACTATTCTGAAAATTTATTTTCTTAAAACCATCTTAGTACATTATACTGAGTATATTATATCAATATTCAATACGGTCATTATCAACTAAGTTGAGATGTTTTGCGCCATCATTAATAAATAATGGACTTTACCACACGACCATCAACAACAGTATTCGAGACAATCTACGACCGGTTTCAATCTTAATACGACTCATCGCATGTTTATTCGCGAGAAACCGCTCATGAGATCTAAGCGGGCTTTAATATATGTTTTTTTGATCTTTTGATTTTTGGTCCGTACAAACCTGGAGCATAGCAAAAGGTAGGCCGGATCTGTTACATTTTGTTTTTTATTAGACAAACTTGCTTTCCGGCCGCATTGTATAAAAAATATTCTTATTCTAAACAAACGTAGTAAAAAAAAATTAGCCTAAATAACATAAAATCTTCAATAATAACCACTAGAATTTACTTGTTAATAACTATTAAACTAAAGGATAATTAACAATATTATATATGTATATATAAAGTTTATTGCAAACTGTCGAAATCAGAAAATACAGTACAATTGTTTACACAAGCCGCGAAAAAATTGCTTGTAATCTTCAGCTGTTAAAGTTCGAATTGAATTGCACTGTGCATTACACTAATACACAAGTCACATAAAAAAATAAAAAACAATATGACGTAATCATGAAGTTTTGTACAAGACAAATTTGAGTGCAAAAATTAGACTTCCCCTTAAACCAGGGTTTCCCAATTTTTTTTGCAAATGGCCCCCTTTAAAGAAATTAAAAAAAGCCATGGCTCCCTTCAACAAGATTACTCATAAACTACCTTTTTTTTTGCTCTTCATCTGCAACTCGAGAATATCTAGTGTAAGTTTTAAAACTACCATAAAAAAACCCTAGAACTTTATTTTTTTTTCTTCTTTTTTGAGTATCTGTCATGGCCCCCAAGGGGGCCACTTGGCCCACTTTGGTAAACCCTGCTTTAAACAAAGAACTAAAAATCACAAAACCACAAATAAGTGACTATAACATTGGACATTTAAAAATATATTAAGTTAAAGGGAAATTTTTTCTATGTAGGCAAGACGATATGAATTCGTTTATTTTATTTAAGCAACCATCTTGCCTAAATGTATACATAACGGCAGTTGATTCTTTTAAGCACAGCCTTTACACAGGGTTATTACCACCGGCTATAGGCTGTGTTCTTTTTATCACATCCCAAGTTATTATAAAATATATTTTCTTTCTCTTTAGGTATCAAATATACTTATAAAAATCGAGCCATTTTAATTTACACCACCTTTAAAAGATTTTTTATGTTTAACGTATCTGTGTCTGAACTGAGTTGAGCATAAGTCGATGTACAACTTTTTCTCAGGTCGATTTTAAATGTTGCCTTGTAAAAAATTTTCTCCGAACGGCAATTGCGCCTTTCAAATTATGTTTGCAGCCACCAGCGTATTTACATTTATTCTGAATTTGATTACTTTTATTTGATATGATTTGGTTTTGAGACTTTATTAAACTCTTATAATTAGCCGTACATAATTATTCTTATATTATGTCTAGTGAAGATTTTTGATAGTGAGTTATTTTTGTTGAAATGCTATTTTACTATATTTATATGATATATGCCGATATTTGTTTTAACTGAACTACTGAATGGGGGATTATACCAAACTATTTTTTGTTTTCTTTTAGTTTTATTGTTCGTTTAAGTTTTTGCTCCGTTTCTCAAATTTAAGTTTATCATTTTGAAATTTTATTTTTCATTATTAATTCGTAATCGTGTTTTGTCTTTGAAAAGTTTCCTTCGACAACTGATCTTTTATTTAAACGTTGATTAATTATATTTGGTATTTGCTTTATTACATCTGTGGGTGACTATAATTTTTGTTAATATACATACTTTTTGCGTTTTTCTTTTTAAAGGCATACAGGAGAGATCATACAAGTTGAGCTTCACATCCAGGTACTCAGTTGTCATCATTGATGATTCAAAAGTGAGCCGTACCCCCATAGACTTGAAAAAGAGATGCGTTTGTTTTTCCAATCTTTAAATTTTAACGCCAGAAGACTTAGGCAAGACAGCTAGACCATCGGCCCTGTACAACCCAATTCTTTCTAAACCAAAAATATTTTCCAATCCGTCTAAGAAGAAAGTTCCTACTAGTTCACATATTTTTGCACCCAAAACGAACCGTGTGATACATAAAAAAGAGAGCTGGTGTTGTTTGCTTTCTTCTTGCGCCACATGTTTCCTTGTTCATAGAGTACTGACTTACAGTACAGCCGTTTTTTGTTACACCTAAGTCTTCATTAGGTACGCTAGTATATTTACCAGCAAACTTTAGTGAATTTATTACCAATTCTTCGCTGATATAAGGAAAAAATTCCACTACATCAAACTTAAAAACTATACGTAGATTTTTCAAAACCAGTTAACCAACATAAGACTTAGTCTGTTTCAATCCACTACATAAGTTTAGATTTAAACGCAAAGCTTTTTTGATGCATTAAATTTAAACTTACATAAACGACGTACATCGGACTTAGAGGTGTTGATTAACTTACAATTAGGATGTGTCAAGAAGTTTTCTTTATGGTCTTTAACCGTTATGTTTTTGTTTTTTGCTGGGAGTTTTTTAATTATTTCGTGTATTTTTAAATAACTACCTAAGTTTTTAGCCTCTAGATTCTTATCTTTCAAAGTTTATCAGTGCATTTTTTGTAATTTTTAGTAATATTTTTGTTTAAAACTTTTTTACAGTCCCTTATTGAAATTTCGTAAAAGTTGGAAGTCTTATCCGAAGTTACATTCAAGTTTTTGCACTTACTTACGTCCCGCACAATCAACAGTTCGTTTTGGAAACGAGTTCATAACAACTTCTAGTTGTTCTGAACTTCACGTTTTGCACCATTTTTATGAGATCTTCTTCAATAGCCTATATCTGTTAAATTAGCTTAAATGTACGTGTTGTTTTAAACCCGTATGTTTCGTGTTCTTCTGCAGCCACGTGATCTTCTACTTCGAAGAACATTGATTTTAGAATAACTTGGGAGGTGATAAAAAGAACACAGCATATAGTCGATAGTGATAACCCTGTGTGCAAGCTGTGTATAAAAGAATCAACTGCCGTTATGTATGCGTTTAAACAAGAGGGTTGCTTAAAAAAGAAGAAGCGAATTCATATCGTCTTGCCCACATATGAAAAAAATTCTCTTATAGTTCAATAAATTTTAACATATTTAATGTTTATGTTATAGCAGGGGTCGGCAGACTGCGGCCCGCGGGCCAAATGCGGCCCTTAAAGCCAAAATCTGCTAAAAACACATTTTTTTAAAAGCGTTAAAAAAAATGTTTTGCTATACACACTTACAACTAGGCTTTTAATATAATATTTACTCTTAACTAATGCTGTTTTACTGCTTGTGTTGTCATGTTTTGGTTTAGAATTATCTTTTTCTACTAATTACTATGATTATTTTTAAATGTTTGCGGCCCGCGGAAACTTACTTGTAAATAGTGCGGCCTGCGAGCAATTTTTCTGGAAAAATTGGCCCGCGAGTTACAAGAGGCTGCCGACCCCTGTGTTATAGTTACTTATTTGTGTTTTAGTGATTTTAGTTGTTTGTTAAGAGGGAAGTTTATTTTTCGCACTGAAATTTGTCCTATACAAAATTTACTTCATAATGTTTTTTTTTTGTGTAATTTATGTATTAATTTAATGCACATTGCAATTTAATTCAAACTTTAAGAGCCAAAGATTATAAGCAAAAGCTTGTATGAAACAATTCTACTGTATTTTTTGAATTCGAAAACTTGTAATAATTTAATTAAAAGCCCTTTAAGTGGGCTCTGTGAAATTTGATTTAGTTTACCTAACTTTATTCTTTTCTATATATGTATATATATATTTATTAGACTATATAAGGACAATAGGTTTATACGACCGCTTCATATATGAGATATATAACCTCATACAGTCATCAGTAAAGCTAAAGTTTATTAACAGTGTTTAATAAAAATATAGAATTTGAAAGTTATTATGACGTAGTAATAATGAAGGTGTTTTTGGGGTGGGTTTTTTAATGGGTACTATTTTATGGGCACTATTTTATAGGTAGAATTGCTGCAATTAAATCTGCCCATAACTTGATGTGACGTCATTTAGGTGTTGCTGCAATTAAATGAAATTTAACTTATGTACTTATAAGTTGTAAACAAACAACAAAAAGTGTCTAGGCCTCTCAAATGTTGAACTCAAATTTATGTTTATGCAATGTAAACAATACTGGGATAACAAAAACATAAAAATTTTACATTAGTTAATTTTAAGTGTTAAAAATTTGCTTAAGTTAAGTTTATTAAAGCTTTTTTTTACAACAACCAGATCACCTAAAAATTTAGTGTGTCACTTTTTTATCAGTTTAATTTTGTCATAAAAATTGATTAATTTTTTTTCTAATATTGCCAGTTTTTATCTCTAAGTATAAAAATAAAAATGATACGTTATTTTATACATTTTTTTATACAAGAAAATATAATTTTCACAACTTATACAATTTGTATTGTATGTAATATTTTGTACCTTTATTTTACAAGATGAAACACTAAAAAGAAGTAAAAATGAGACTAGATAAGAGAATTTGTCATAATTTATTTTTTTTAAATATAAAAAAATAAAAATACATAAAGTAAAATAGTTGTCTAGTTGGTCTTTTTAGGTTAAAAAATTTGTTTTAATGCTCATTAAGTAATTTTTATCAAATACTTATTTTATTTTGGTAACAGCTATTACACAGTTTGATTATGTGATTTTTTGCGGTTGGACTTTTTATGGGTACTATTTTATGGGTAGAATTGCTGCAATCAAGTCTGCCCATAACTTGATGTGATGTCATTTAAATTATGGGTATTATTTAGATGTTGCTGCAGTTCAATGAAAAATAAAATAGCGTCAAGGCCTTATATAAATACTATGGATAGTTTTTGTAGTTATGATTTTATAAAAAAAAAAAACTTGAATACACATAAGCCAATTGTTTGATTTATAAGTCCATTTATGTAATTTATATTTTATAAACTAACAGAAGTAGTGGCTAGGCTAATTAGAAGATTATGGATAGTTTTATTATTTAATATTTGATAAAGAAAAAACATATTTATATATATAAAAACTTTAACACACATAAACCAGTTGTTTGATTTATAAATACATTTATGTAATTTATATTTTGTAAACCAACAGAAGTAGTGGCTTGGAATATTATAAATATTTTGGATAGTTTTGTGTTTAAGATTTTATTAACAAAAATAAAAATTAAAACTTAACAACACATAAACCAGTTGTCTTATTTATAAGTGTATTTATGTAACTTATATTTAGTAAGCTTGTAGAAGTAGTCGATTGGCCTTTTATAAAAATTATAGTTTGTTTTTGTACTTTTAAGATTTAATAAACAAAAAAAACTTGAACTTACATAAACAAACTGTTTGATTTATAAGTACATTTATTTTACAAACAAAAAATAAATTTAGCTAGATACTTGATAATTAACTAGTATGATGTTGCATCAACATCGAACTGAAATAAAAATCATGTTCAATTGATTTTGGCTTCAATCTAGTCTAAACTAATCCATAATTTTAAAATGTGCTTTTAACAAAGTAAGTATATTGATAAGGTACGCACTTTAAGAAGTATGTATCCGCGTAAGGTATGCACTAAGTTTTTGATAAACATTAACCTATAATATTTAAAGGTTTTCTATAATAAGTACGCGCCCGCGTAAGGTACGCAAAAATTTTATTTACTCAAAGGCTAAAACAATGTTTCCATTTACAAATTAATGAAAAAGCTTCTTGTGTCATAGCTTTTTAAAAAGAAACCTGTTACAAAAAATATATAAAACAAAACTAGTAAATGATCATATTTTGTAGGGTTTGAACTAAGGTATAAGTTTATTTTTATTGCTTTACAGAATTAAAACTATTTTTTGATATATTACAGGTCAAAGTTAGAAACCAAAAAGTATGGTAAAATTAAGAAACGCAAATCACTAAGCAACTAACTTCGCCATACAAAAATTTTTTTTAAATAGTTTAAGAGCCTAATTGCTGGCAAGAAATAAAATTAGATATAACAATTGTTTTTATAGATAGTAACTTACAGTTTAACAAATAAATCGTTAAGACTTTTATTTATGTATTTTTTAATATTTATTTTTCTTGAAGACATAGTTTTCAACTGTTGCAATATACTTTTTTTTAACTGCATTTCTATCCAAGAATTATTAGAAATTAACATGAATTAGTTTTTATTTTTCGATTAGTTATAAATTACAATTGTATACTCATGTAATTTTCTTTATAAATTAGTTGTCAAATTTATTTTACTTTCTTCTGTAAACTTTTTTTTACAATTCTTTATTGCGATTTTTTCTTTCTTAAAAGTTTAAATTTTGACTGTTAAGGTTTTTATTTAGTTTTTCGTTCATTATAATTTTAGTTTAAGTGTGATGTACGACTCGATGACCGATAGGTCTTTTTGTACACTCAAATTCTTAGAATAGGGGTGGGCAACGTACGGCCCGCCAATGTTCACAAAACTTAAGTAGAACCCGGCCCAAAAAATGTAAAGTGCGGCGCTGCGGCCCGCAACATGTAACTTTGGTTTAATTTTTTTTAATTTACACTAGAGTGGATCCGCAACTGGAAATAAAAAAAATAAATATAATAAAATATATGTTTGAAATTTTGTGGGTACTAGATATTCTGAGATTTGAAATAAAAAGCAAAAAAAAAATATAGCATGTAAAGCAAAAATGTTACATAGGATTTTGTCAAAATGATTCGGATAATTAAGTAGTTTTAGTAAAATGAATAAAAATTTAAGTGCTCCGGTACGCAAAATAGTAAATTTTTCCACATATAGCCCGCCGACTAAAAACGTTGCCTACACAAGTTTGTTTGAGCTTTTTTGTTTTACATTACTATAAACTTTATGAATTTTAATAAATTGTTAGTTAGTTACCGAGTTAAAATGACTAACTTTTAAGGTTTTTCAACTTGTCTAAAAATTTATATTTTGAAAAATTAATTAGAAATTTTCGCATAAGATATGTAAGTATTCTTTTGTGAGCTTTCAAGTAAAAAGAAAGTTTTATTAATTAATACTAGACTCATTTATGGTATTGTAGTATTATCTAACTGACTAATGTTAAAATACCTCTGAATTATATACATATAAACTTTAACAAAGATTAATTTTTAACTATAAGGAGTAATAAAAAATAAGCACAATTGTAATAAGTTATGTATTTGTTCAAAGAATATCACTAAAAAAACAAAATAAAATATATAATTTTTAATTTTGATATCTTTAATAATATAAATCTATCATAAAAATTGAATAAAAACGACATAGTTGTAATACTTTTTAGTTTTAAAAGTTTAGGTTTTATTACAACAATTAAAAAAAAAAGATAAAAGGTTTTATATTTACATTGCAATGTTTCACTTTAACACGAGTTTAAACCACACTATAAAGAATTAATATGATAACATTTTAAGTAGCGTTCATAAAGTTTTTACCAGCAAAATAAATGATACGTTTTTTTTTATGAGCTGTATAATATTTTTTTTCACTAGTCAAGGTTTAGATGCGAAAAAAGTTGTTAGCAGACCAATTTCTAGTTACTTTAAATGAACGCCACAATTTAAAAAAAGAACGAGTTTTCATTGGTAAGCCAAGAAATTGAAACGAAACAATCATGATTTAGCATCACAGCTAACTTATAGTTCACAAACATTTTTCAATCTATATTAATTAAACTTAGTTTTAGGTAGTTTTGTTTTATTTAATTTTAAAAATAAGCCATGGATTTTTGTTGCTAACCCTACACCTAAAGTAGAACAAGACAACTTTCTAAGTCGCGGGCAAGACTTACGAGAAAAAAACTTCGTGAATCAGAACTGATAAAAAAGTCTAAGCAGACCGCGTAACTAACAAAAACGTAACATAAAATTTGTTTTGCTTTATGTTTGAAATGAAATTGAAATGAAATAATAATCAATAAGTATTATTATGTAGAAGCATCAAATTAAGAGCACATTTGAAAATAGGTTTTAATTTTTTTTATAATTTTAGTTGATTCGCACAAGACTTTTTAAAGCTAAAAAACGTTTGGATCAGGTCGATATCAGTCTAATCCGGTTGATATAGTTACAAAATTTATACAACTTAATGGTTTTTTTTTAGCAAAAAAATAATAACTAATAGAATAAACAAACGCTTCAAAAAATTATTAATATTTATTTATGTTTTTTATTTTGAAAGTTATTAAAAACAATAATGTACTTATGAAGTTTTAAGTATTTCATTTAAATTTATATTTAACAGTCTATTATATTTGGAAGTCCTGGACAAAACGGACAAGACTCGATAACCGAAAAGTTTTTTTCGTGCACCAGGTCTTAAGACCAAATATTTTGAGCGCTTTTTTTTTGTTCAATAAACTATATATTAATAAAATAATAAATAAAAAATCGATTAAGTTTTGTTTTTGAACATTATTTATTTTTTCTTTAACATTTTAAATACATTTATCGGTAGGCACTATCAAAGCTTAAAACATCTTTGAAAAATATTACAATGAAGTAAAAAATTAAATAAGTTGACTATATTCATATCTTTAGAAACTACTTAATAACTATTTTTGAGTCATGTAAAGTATTTCTTTTGTTTAATACCTTAAGGTGAACAACAGCATGAAAACAAAAGTCTGTAAAAAGTCTCGAAGCTTGTCTTAAATTTGATTTAATTTCAAGTAACAAGAAGTTTTTAGTAATTAAAGTAAAGCAGTTAGTAAAAAGAATTTGTCAGAGAAAAGGATCTTAAACGAAATTCCCTTTTTTGAAACATTTTTAATTTTGAAAGATTAAGTGTCTTGTTTTTATGAAAGTTGTTCGGCAGACCATGAGAGAATGAAGACGATCTGAAAACTTTAAGTTTTTTTATTTGGTTCAAATTTTTGTCTGATTTTCGCGTGTATTTGTAAAAATTTAAAGATTCAAATTCTTTAATCATTTTTTGGCGCTTTATATCTTCACTCAACAATCGATTATTTGTATCCTTCTTGAACAATTCTGACATCACTGCAAATAGATATCCAATAACTGTCAAAGCTCCAAAAATAATCATTGTTCCTATCAGTGTTAGTCCTCGCACTTTATCCATTTATTTTTTGTAAGTAATACCCTAAAAATAAATTTTAATATGTTTGTTATTTACTTGAATTTATGCTTTTAATTTGTATAAACGTGTTTAAAAACTTCTTAAACCATTTTGAATATAAAGTTACTTTGCACAATCATATAACATTGCAGATACATTAATTAATGTAAAAAGTAAACAATATATCTATACAAAAAATAAGTTATAAAATACTTCGCTAGTTACAAACTTGAACAGTTTTATCCAAAACTAGTTTTCTATAAGTAAATTGTTTGCAAATAAAGAAAACTGCTTTCAAGTGAATTGAAAACAAAACTGTATAAATGAAAAAAAAATTATACGTACATATTATTTGTTTTAAACTTTTATTCTTGTACATTTCAACGATCATTATCAAGTTTAATTTTTAAACTTTTGTATATAACTGTAAAAGTTCATTAAAGACTAGCTGCGTAATAGTTTTATAGCAGATCTAAAATGTTGATACAATTTCAGCTAAAAGTAGTGATTTAAATTTTATTCTAGAGCTTAAATATTGATATAAAGTGAAGAAAAAAGGTTGTCACACTTTCTCTCTTTTTGTTTAAAACTACGTTAGCGATAAAAGTAAACATCTTAAGTTTATAAAAATACTTTTTAATAGTACATAAAAGTTTGCGAAATTCTTAAAAAAGCATTAAAAAACAAATTGTATCAGATTATAAAATAGTCTGGATTCTAAATTTAGTTTAAGTATTTAAACTTTTCAAAAATATGCAAAATGTTTATAGTACCCAAAACTTATGCTTAAATCACAATTAATGTTATTGACTTAGTATTAAGTTAAAGTAGTTATCAGAAAGTAAAACTTTAACGTTTTTAAATATATTAATTAAATACAACAAAAACAAAGTGTTGTCAAAGTAGTATGTAATTTAGTTTTTTTGTTATACAAATAACTGATGCGAAAACTTAAATGAAAAGCTTTATTTTAGACTAAGAATAAAAAATAACAAACCAAAAAATATATATTTATGTACAGTAATTTATCAATTTGTATGAATAGTTTGAAAATGTGTAAAACCATAACTTTGTAAATTTTGTATCTTATTAGCATTTTGATGATATACTTCTAAGTACTAATCGTTTTCTATTTTTTATCTATTTTCATATGTTTTACAGGTATTAAGAACATAATGTAGAGTTTTCATAGGAACAAACTCGTAGTTGCAAAATTTCAATTAAAGACATAGAACTTCTTACCTAATTTCAAACATACACAAAAATAAAACATAATACTTGATAGAAATTGCGTAAAAGTCTAAAAAAACTCTAAACATTCATACAACTTTACCTTTTTTTAGATGCAGTAAATAAAAAAATAAGCAACAATTTGAACAAAACAGTCTAATGAAAGGAAGTTTTAAACATAGTAATTGACTGCAAAACTTATTGGTTAAAGTTTAAGAAATACATTGGTGTATAGACTAAAACAGGGGTCGGAAAACTGCGGCCCGCGGGCCAAATGCGGCCCTCAAAGCCAAAATCTGCGACCCGCGAGTTACTTTTTAACAAAAAAATAATTTTAATAAAACATAAAAATGAACGTTTTTGCAATAAAAGCTTACAATTAGGCTCTTAATTTTGTAAATACTCATTGAAAGGTACTATTTTACTGCTTATGTTGTTGTATTTTTGGTTTAAAGTAATATTTTTGTACTGATTAATATATATTTTTTTAATAATTGCGGTCCTCGACAACTTAAAAGTGCGGCCCGCGAGCAAATTTCTCTGAGAAAATTGGCCCATGAGTTACAAAAGGCTGCCGACCCCTGGACTAAAAGTACATAAAATAATTTTAATGTGTATACAAATTGATATGTATATATATTGTTTATTGAACGACAAAAGAATACACTCAAAATTTTTAGTCCAAGAACCCGGTGTACAAAAAACCTTTCGGTTATCTCTAATTTGTATGAAATACCAATTTATATTACAGTTTTAAGATATTTGTATTAATCCGGGAAATGAATTTTAAAAACTTTTAGTTTCGAAAGTCTTTAAATCCATTATAACAGACTAAAGTCTACTTTACTTAAACTAATAAATATTAGTTTAAACTTCTAAAACTTTAGTTATTGACTTAAATTGAAAACTGTTTAAAAGATTTTGTTTAATAAAATACTAAAGTTCATTTTTCAAAACTTTATTTAATGAAAAATATTTTGCTAATGAGATCGTAATTGTAAACAAATGTTTTCTAATGAGAAACTTATTTTGTTTTTTGAGAATTCTTTAAAAATTTAAAACTTTGAAGACGTTGTCTTCCATTAGTATGTTCTTAAACAATTAATTTAAAGCTTAAAAACTAAAGTTTTCTTATAACGAAAAGAACTGAAATCTTATATAATGTTTAATTGTTATGTTGCTCAAATTATTATGTTTATTTATACTTCTACAAAGTAAGAAAGTATTTTGTTATATAAATTGGGTTCAGTTACGAATTAAAAAATACTTACATTACTTTTTGCAGAATATAAATAACAATTTGTTAAAAAAAAAATTGTTGTATAAACTTTTTTAAAGTAAATAACAAGTTTTAGTTTTTTATCATAAAATAGTTTTTTGTCACTCTTTACAAAAAAAAACTTTAAACTTCTTAAATAATTACAGTTCAAGTGTATACGTGAGAAAAATTAGCAGCTTAATTATATAAGGTGCTCACCGTATAAATACGTAGTTGTATCATGAGGTGCTCAGGTTTACTGTTTTTCAGCTATACACAATATGTTATATCTATTTTTAATTTTTTGAGCAATAAACCGACTTTTAAGTGTCAAGCAGCAAAACTTGTTTACAGTTTACCGAATGTAGTTAATTGGTAAAAAAGGCTTATAAAAATTGTATTAGTCACATCATTTGTTTATAGCTTATTAACTGAAAAAGTGTTTAAAGAAACAACATACTTTTTTTTCAACAAAGTTATATTTCAAATTAGTTGTATACATTGCAAACAATTTATAATAAGCATGTAGAAATTTAATCAATCATTCATAGTATCTTTACGTAAAATTAAGAAACTTCGCTTTTTAAAATTGTCAAATTTAAAGTTGATAATAACTAAAAAAAAAATTGTATCAAAAGTTTTCATACCATTCAATTTCATGCCATGGTATTAGGACCAAATGATGTTATAGTTAATTAGAACTGATTTTAAGTTTAGAGACAAACATTCATATTTTGATGAGCAAACCACGTGTAAAAAAATATTTTTACCGATTCCTTTTAGAATAAAAAAACATTAATAGTACATGTCATGTTCTCTACTAACCCACCGTGAAGCTTCAATTTGCACAAAAACTAATTAAAAACCGAATTAAAAAAATTAAAACTAAAACAAGATTTAAAGGTAAAACTAGAAAAAAAGTTATTAGCTTCAGCTTTAACTTCGAACACTAAAGTATACTTTGAATTTCTTTAAGCTGTATAAAGTATGTAGTATCTCAGACTAAAATTTAAAACCATGCTGGTGTGTAGCTTGACGACCGAAAGACCTTTCTATACACAAGGTTCGTTGACAAAGTTTTTGTGGGTTGATTTTTAATCGTATTCAATAAACTATTTATCTTGTATCAAAATAACGTTTGAAAATTGTATGACTTAAAAACAACTAAGAACAATAAGTTAAGCTTCCAAAACAACTAAAAAAGATAATGTATTCTATTTTTTTTGTAAAGTAATCCAGTATTAAGAGAAACTGCACAGTGTTAAAATATATCTGACTTTAAACAAACTAACATCTGAAATCAACTGTAGTTTAGTTATTAGTTTAAAAACAATACTAATAAAGTTTTGGTTTATAGTTAAAAAGAGTATGTTTGATTATTTCGATATTAAATATAAGAAAAGAAAACGTGTTGTATACAATTAAAATTATTAAAAAAAATAAAAATAATACAAATTTTAATAAAGTATAAATTAAAAACATAGCATATGCTAACAGTAAATACACAAAAGGAAATACACTAACAATACATTGGTAAACACTAGATTGAACCTTACGACTATAAGAAACAGTTTTCGAGACAAATCTACGTATTCATAACTGGAATTAAACTTTTCATACATTTTTTAAACAAGTTTCTGTTGTAATTTTATCCAAAGTTATACATTGGTTTCAATTTACACAACTGAATTATAACTGAAGAGCCCTACAGGATAAAGTAATGCTTTCTTAATTAATATTATAAGATAACAAATTTTTATATATCTCCTTGGACTCAAATTGTTGAGGACTCAAATTGTTGCTGTTAAAATAAACCAAAACTAAACAAAACATAAATAAATAAAAAAATACGAAGAAATTACTTATACCAGTAGTAGTCAAAAAAAAAAAAACTTTTAGGTAATCTTTTACATAGTATAAACAATCTTGTTTTGATCCTTTAAATTTTATTAAAGTTAATTAGCTGGGCGATGTTAAGTAATAAAAAAAAAACATAGTCCTTTTATAATCTATGTATGTCTAATTTATAAGTACGTCTACTTTTACTAAAGTGTTTAAGTTAAAAATAATTTACCTAGGTAGAATTTTTTACATTGTTAATTTAGGGTTGTTAAACCTAATAACAAAATAACTTAATATGACAAATACTCTTAAAACAATATCTATTTAATAAAAAATACCTTGAAAAAGAATAACTTATATATGAATAAAAACAAATTGTACAGTAATCTTCCTTTATTGTACCAACATATGTTTCTGTGTGTTAACGAATCAACACACTTCAACTGGGTTGTTAATGGAAAGAATAACAGTTATTAATAGTTATTATTTCCATTAACAACCCAGTTGAAGTGTGTTGATTCGTTAACACACAGAAACATATGTTGGTACAATAAAGGGAGATTACTGTACAATTTGTTTTTATTTATATTCCAGTGAAGTTATTTCACTAGGATCTTTTGTTAGCAAACGATTAAACCTATATTTTGAACAGTTAACTTATATATGTGTAGTTTTAAAGTTAGCAGACAGTCACTAACGATAAAACAATTGTCTATGTATCTTACGTACTTAAAATTTAAATTAAATTCTAGCAATATTTAATATTCCAAGTAACCCATGAAGATATTAGCTATGGTAAGTCCTTATGGGGAGCTTATAGCTATTCAATCAGTCTGGTGGTATAATATATTGTTTAAACAAATTTTAACTTCTATACTTACGAGTTTTATTAACAAAATGAAACTAGTTCTTTATAAATTGGACTTTCCAAGTTATATAATGTATCAGCACAAATATCAATTACTTCATCCAAAGGTACATTAGTAAATAAGCTCTTTACATCAAAAAAGCAAAGAATAGTATCATTAGCTTTAATTGATAAATTTATTTGCGTCAAATGGATGGAACAGCTATAGGTTCCCCATTAGGACCTATATTTGCTAGTATCTTCATGGGTTACGTGAAATATAAAGGATTTTCAGAATTTAATTTAAGTTGTAAGTATGTGAAAAACGTAATAATTTTTTAATCATTTGTGACAGTGAAAAAGTTAGTTCATTATTATTTTAAAAACAAAATTTTATTTCATAGTGCTATCAATTTCACGAAAGAAACTGAAGTAAATAATTAAATATAATTTTAGGATGTTTTGATCCAAAGAAAACATAATAAGTTCATCACGTCGTTATTCAAAAAACCTTCGTTCACAGGTCAATATCTAAATTTTCATTCTTATTGTAATAAGAGAAGAAATATCGATTTAACTAAAACCTTATTTCATAGAGAAAATAAAATATTTTCTCCAGAAGTTTTTGAGATTGAACTTAATGTTATAAAAGAAATGCTATTAAAAAACGTATATCCTAACCTTTTGATTAGTAAGGCTTTTTAAACTGAAACTAACAGATGAAATTACATAAATCCTTATGGACGTCAGGAAATGTCCAGTTCTTTTGATTTTCCTTTATGCAGGTGAAAAATCGACCCAGATCGAAAGAAACATAGAGAAAATAAAGAAAAAACTATACCGTGCAGCCAAAACGAGATTTATTTTTAAATGCTCTTAAACGTTTGAATGCTGTTGCTCAAACAGCTATATTGGTCAAACATCTAGACACCTTGTAGCGAGAATAAAAGAGCACGTTCCAAAGTGTGTAAAAAACATATTAAAATCAGCCCAAGGACAATTATTATTGCAACTTAAAATACTATGAAAAGATAATCAATATCAGAACATTTATTTAAAAGTTTAATAAGTGGAAAAAATTATAGTTAAATTAAGATTCAAAGAATTAAAAAGTTTTAACAATATTTTTCACCTAACAAAAATTGAAGCCATCTACATTCATTTAAATAAACCAAAGTTAGGTAAGCAGAAAGAATTTGATTATTCATTTTTCTTGTTTAGTTAAACTATTTTATATTAGGTACCTTCATGTTGTATTTAATTATGTTTGTTATAAATTTTAATTACTTTTATGTTTTTTGCTTGATAAATAAATTTCTGATGTACTTACAAGGCTATATAAGTTTAAAGATTTTTTTAAATTTGTTAAAACTGTATCACTGATGAAAATTGATGAAAAATGTTTGTGTTAAATAAAATGACTTGTTTGTTTTATTGTTTTCTTTTAAAGTTTAGTTCTAAAATATTAAAAAAAAATCTTTACCGTTACTTGTTTAAAAATAATTTTAAAACCTAATTACAACTTTTATAGTTTTTAAAAAAGATAAGAAACAGTACTTGTTATATTTGAACAAAAATACTCTTTGTAGAAAATCGTTTGATTTTAGCTTTTACGATTGTTTACTATAATGCTTTAAGCTATTTAGATACTAATTAAACTTGTTTAAATTTCAGCAGTTTTATATAGTAAATGTGTAGTTTATTGAAGACGATATACTTAAAAATATCCAAACAGAGTCAAATAAAAACATACTTTTAAACATAACAAACTTAAATTTCAAAATAAAAATTAAGAATAAAGCAACATTAAAAAAATGTCTAACGTATGTTAAATCAACATGAGTAAGTTATTGTTTTAAAAGAACTCTACGGCAATTTTTGCCCTTATAATTGATAGAACTTTGTCTTATTTCAAGCAAACCTTCTTTAAACTGAAACCAAAATTATAATTTCTTAAACTAATTAATTCTATTATCAATAAACCTACTATTTGATTGATTCTATTTTGCAATAGTTCTCCATAATCCCTACTAAAACTTAGTATTGCTTGATTTATAAGCTTGATCAAATCCCAACTATGTGCTTATTTTAACTTTATGAACTTTTTTATTTGGTGACAACAAATACAGTAACCTCTCGGGAATCTACGCACTCGTTTGGTTACGACTCGTTTGGCTACGCACTTGTTTGGTTACGCACTCTTGTTTAGCTACAAAGTTTAGAATTCTCAAAAAATACAAAAAAATAATTTGAAAAACCTTTAATTTGTAAATTTTTTGTATGCATTGGGTTAGAAATATACTTAATTTTATATATCTAAGTTTAAGTGGTAACTCACCACTATATTTGGATAGACTTTGTAACATTGTATTTTGTAATGTTATTTTTGCATTTTTATTTTGTACCTTCCATAAGCAACCTACTAAACTTTATTACTTTGCTCTTTATATTTTAGGTGTCTTGCTCCCCCCCCTTTATACTTTTTAATCAAACAAGATACAGTTTATCTTAATATTTATGGCATAAAACTTAATTTCAAATCAATAAATATTTTATTTTTAGCTATTTTGTTCCTTGTCATGTAATTTTTGTCGTGTTTTTTTCTTTTTAAACTATGCAAGACAAGTTTGATTTTATTAGTGCAAGGAACAAAGTAGAAAAAAACAACTTTGTATACACTTAAACAATCTTTATAAAAAAAACTTTTCACATACATATATGTACAACTTGAATGAAAACTATTTTTGTTAACAAAAAAGCTGGAAAGTCTCCAAACTGTATTTAATCAAATGCTTTACAAGAGAATCGCCAATATAGTAGCTACAACTGCTATCTCTCGTTTAGTCACGCTCTCTCGTTTAGTCACGCACGTTTGCTGGGACACAGTGTGCGTAGATTCGCGAAAGGTGACTGTAGTTTATATTTGTGCTTAACAAATATTTCGAAATGAAAAAGCAATATAAAATTATAAAAAAAGCTAAATCCGTTGAAAACACTATATCATTTGGTCTTCTTCAAAAAATTTTTTGGTGCCCAAATCTGTGTGATCATGCTGATATAGTTTTGCTGATTGTATATTTTAAATGTTTAGTGTCAGATAACTGCTTTTCGAAAAATAACAAGTTTTAAATTAGTTTAAACTATGTATTTGAAAACTTTCGTAAATTTTTTTTACAACTCTAGTAGTTAAACGAAAAAGTATTAACAACAAAGATATTAAAATTGTTAAATTTTCCACATTACTATTGATGTATTTCAATCGTTTTATGGTTCGTTGCTTCCCTATAAGATTTAATTTCGAACTTTTTTTTACCTTAAAAATTGTTAGTTAGCACTATTGCTTGACCGTGCTTTGGTTTGTTGCATCACAGAAATGAGTTAAACTGCGTTTTACTTTTTATAGCACATCTGTAGACACGTTTGGAAAATAGACGTCAAAGAAATGAGGTTGTTTTAAATACTAAGCAACTGTAATGATTCCTATAGAAGACAAACGTTTAGTATACCTTCACTATATTAAACAGCCACAGTAAAGTAGTTTTCTGACTCTGCAAGAAATAAAGCTCCGTTATCAGCCAGAAGTTTATACAAATTCTAGGCTGAACTCATCAAAAGTATCACTTTGTTAGCGAAATTAGAAATATCCTTAGATGTATGACGACGTTAAGAAAACTATAGGACCAGTGCAACAAAAGACCTCTGTTCTAAAAGCGTCTACTGGTGTGATATTCACGGAGAAAATCAACGGAACGGACAGAAGGGTGTTGCATTAAAGAAACCTTTACTTTTATCAGGTCACCGTGTCTACAGAAACTTTTGGTTCTAAAGAGTGCCTTTAACTGTGTATAAGTTAGATTACGTCCTATTCGTCGTATTAGTCAATATAATCATTGATTGTAAATCCAATGGCAAGTCAACAGTAACTAATAACATACTAAGTTGATGAATTTATGTGAGTCCGCCCCGCTACTAGAATTGCATGAAGTTTTACTATATCACTAGAACTTTCTCTGTCATTGTTGTCAGGAAAGGAAAATCCCACAGGTGCCAAAATATTCCCTTTGCATAAAAACAAAAGGGAGAACGAAGTGAATGAAAAGGAAATTAAGGCTTTTTTTTTAAGCACAGTGGATGATGTTTTTACGCGTGTTTTACTTTCCTGATTAACCAACTTGCAAAAAGTAGATATCCAGAAACACAATGTGGGTTTCGCTTAGGCCGATCAACGGTTGATATGATTTTTTTAGTCCTTCAGCTGCAGGAAAAAAAGCAGAGAACAATTTATACTCTTATATATGTTATTTATTAATATCACAAAAGTTGATATAGTAAATAGAGATAGTTTGCCAAGATTCTTACCAAGATAAGATAAACTTTCTAATAAAAACTATTGTAGAATTTTTCTAAAACTTTATTTTGGTTGTTTTCCAGTACGATTGTAATGCGTTTGAGCTTATTAATATTCAAAATAATGTCAAACAAAACTTTGTACTAGTTCAAAACCTCCTTAAAAATTTTTTTGCTGCTTCTCAAGCTTTCTTTTGCCACAGCGGAAGAAGGTACATAACTTTTCTAATTAAGATTTGCAGACAACTTTAAATACTCTGGATACATACTTAATAACGATAGATAAGTTAATAGTACAAATACTACTTATGCTTGAAGACATGGAATACGTGTATGGATAAACACTGACAGATAAATAAGGCCAAGGTGTGTATTTTTGCGTTCTTAGTACGGAAACAAATCGTGGTAATCATATGCCTCTCAGGAATAAAAATGTACCCCCACCCTTTTGCACTCATTAAGAAAGCTGCTTGGGGTATATTGGATAGGGAGCCAGGTCAATTCTAACTTGCAATATTTTCAAACTTGTTAATTTTAAAATTCTACTTTTCTGAAAATTTCGTTCATTCATTAACAACAGTAAATTTAAATTAGTTATTCTTTCCATTAACGTGAGTGCTTTGTTAATACTATGATTTGTTGTGTATTTTAGTTTACTTTACTTGTTTTAGACTTAATTATTACAAACATTATATAGATTTATAACAGTCGGATTTAACATTAAGTATTTTACCTATTATTAACTATTATCTGTAGAAATTATTTTATTTTATAGAAAAACATGCATACACCCACTTTATTCTATGCTTCTATTCTTTCATTACAGTAATTGTTTTTTTACAGAACCCAGTTGAAGTGTGTTGATTCGTTAACACACAGAAACATATGTTGGTACAATAAAGGAAGATTACTGTACAATTTGTTTTTATATATTAGTATAGTTATATATCCTAAGTAAAATATATTCATTTATTATTTGTATATTTATTTCACACATGTCACTTTCTATTCTCCGATATTTCATATATTCACGTTACCCTCAGACTATAATTCTTCACATCTTTATGTGTTAAGTTCCAAGTTGAACTGGAAGCCTGTATTTAAATCACAGATAAACCGTGCTATTTACCTACTACGCCCAATAGAGCTAGAGGTTTTTTACTGCAGGTTTATACTTAGCATATGACCACCTTGTTGTTTTATGTTTTAACTAGTGATGTACCGGACCCACAATTTTGGGTCCGGCCAGACCCGGATTCGGACTTTTTTTCAAGTTCCGGCCGGACCCGGATAGTTTTTAAAATTAGAATCCGGCCGGAACCGGATCTTTTTTTCATATTAAGATCCGGCCGGATCCGGACCTTGAAACTAACCTGAGTTTTTATAAAAAACTAAACTAGCCTGGGGCAGCCTGAGATTTTCAAAAAATCCCAAAAATTTTCAAACTAGTAGGGCTGCCACTGTTTAAGTCAAAAAAAAACTAGCTAGAGTGAGTATAAACTAGCCTTTGTCAGAATGAGGTTTTTAAAAACTGAAAAAATTACTTTAATCTAATAATCAGTAGAACAGCTAGCCATAAGGTTGACAATTTGGTAGTAAAGTTTTCAAATTTACAACATAGGTAAAGAGTTGCATTTCTGAAATGTTTATTTCATAGTTTAAATGTAAACAAATGTAAATTAGTCACGTGTACAAAATGAGCCAATCACGGTAGGTGTTTAATTTTAACTGACGAAAATGACTCTTTTTAATTTACAAAGGGTTTGTTTTTGAAAAAATACTTTTTTGTATGCTCTATTTTACTAACTAGATCCGAATCGGCCGGATCTCTGTTAGGATCCGAACCTTTTTTTAAAATGAAGATCCGGCCGGATATTTTTTTAAATCGAGATCCGGCTGGAACATATCTGTATGGGATCTTTAATTTAAACACCCGACTGCTCCTTTATAAAACAACAATCAATTATTTTAATAATTATTATATACAATGTATATGTAATTTAAGTCATTGTGATTTTATGTATGTCGTTGTAACTTAATTATCGGTCAGTGCTTTGTAAGATTAATAACAAGTTTGTTTGTTTTTGTGCTTTGTTTTCTTAAATTTTTACATTTAAACTAAATCTGCTTCCTAATTGTATCTAACTTTGATTTTGTTACAATTTTAGATTTAATCATTACAAACATTGAATATATAAAACACACGTTATACCCTTTTATTGTCTTTACCGTTGTTAAATTTTATTGATTCACTTATTAATAGTTGCTATTTCATTTTTATTCATAATAGATTATAGACTATTTTTCATATTAAAACGCTTTACTGCTGTCCTAAACATAAAGACTAAATTTTAACTAACTTGACAATACAAATTAAATAGCTGCGTTAATGTTTATATATATTGTGACGTAATTATTGGAAGTATTTTGTTCAATCATAGGCAACGGTAAAATAAATTTGAATTAGTTATTCTTTTCATTATAGTTAGTGGTTTGTTTATATTATGATTTGTTGTGTATTTTAGTTTGTATACTTATTTTAGACTTAATAATTACAAATACTATATAATTTTATAACAGTCGGATTTAACATTAAGTATTTTACCTATTATTAAGTTTTCACGTGTAAAAATCTGTAGAAATTATTTTATTTTAATGTAAATATGTATACACCCACTTTATTCTATGCTTCTATTCTTTCATTACAGTAATTATTTTTTTACAGAACCCAGTTATTCGTTAACACACAGAAACATATGTTGGTACAATAAAGGAAGATTACCGTATAAATTGTTTTTAATTATACTCCAGTGAACTTGTTTTACTAGGATCTTTTGTTAGCAAACGATTAAATCTATATTTTGAACAGTTATATGTAGAATTACTTAACTTTTAACAATTTACAGAAATTTAAATAACAATATTTGTTTATACTGAAGTAAAAGCTCTTTCTTATAACAAAAATAATTATTAAAAGTGATAACTTTAAGTTGATTTTTTTAGGGTTAAAAATTTATATCAACATCGTAATTTCGTTATGGATCTAGCTACTAAAAAACAAAATTTTCTATTTCAACTATAACTAATTTTCGTATTCGTACTTCTTTATCTTTTGGAATAACAAATACTTCAGTAAAAAAAAAGTTCATAAAAGTTAAGTACTTTGAAATTCCAAAATAATCAGAATAATTTCAGATTGAATGAAAAAAAAAGTAATATACACAGTTTAATTTGCTATGAAGTCTTTTTTTGCAGAAACCAAACATCTAATATGAAAGTTTGAAGTGTTACATTAAATAACTTGAAAATTTTATATGTAGTTGTAAAACAAACTTAAGTACAATTTTTAAACTTGTACAGTGAAAAATTGTTAAAATAAATATTGTCTCCTTATTTTTCATTATTTTACAAAAAAAACTATTAACTTCAAAAAAAATTTATACGGAGTTAAAAAATACTCTGAATGTTTAAAAGTAATTTTAATAAAAAAACTCATAAAAAACAAAATTTACAAATATTATACCTTTTTAATCAAGTGGTATATAATTTTTATTTATCAAATACTTATTTTATTTTTACTTTATTTATACATTTTTGATTTAGCACAACTGTTTACTTACACTAGACCATTTTTGTTTTCATAACAACATAACTTTTTTGTTCTTTAAATTATCTACAATAATATCTTATTATTACTTTCAATTTATGGTTTCTGGAAACTAAAAGGAATTTTTTTTTCAGTTTTAAAGTTATACTTTTTTAAGTTATAAAATGTTATAAATGTTTATGTTTTTTATAAAATCATAAATTTTTAAAGATCATAAAAAGCTTCTTTTGGCAGAAACATCTCTTAACAAGGTAAGAATTTAAAATGTACAGAGTATTTGTTTTTCAAAATTAATAAAACAGTAACTTAACTATTTTTACTGGTCAAAAATGTTTTTAAACAATTTATTTCAATAATGAAAACATTACGAAGCGACTCGAATATTACTGCAGTTAATTTCCTAGTAATTACAAACAAACACTTTGCTTAAAAACGGTGGTACAACTACGTTAAGTGCAACATGAGATAGATAAAAATTCTTCAAAATGAAAAATTACAACTGCCTTACACAAAACATCCACTAAATCGACTTTCTATTCGCTTCCATTTCAACTGATACCACAAATTAAACGTTCAGTCATAACCAGATTTTTGTTGCTTTTTCTTGTTCTTTTTCAAAGACGACGAAGACTTTCCAGGTTTTTTCCCACTTCGCTTTGACACGCTTAATTTTGAGTCTATGTAGTTTTTGCTCAGACTCTCGCTCGCAACGCTGTTCCAATGCATCTCCTCGCCCTGCTTCGATTGCGAAATTTCCGCGATGCTCTTCACCGCCGAGTTTTTGCTTGAAGGTTGCACTCTCGGTGAATTCCCGTTGTTGGAACTGTTAGTGACGTTCTTGCGCTTCTTGTTCTTGTGCTTGGACGAGTTCTGGTTCGGCTCGTTCCTCCAGTCGAGGTCGTCGTCGAAGCCGTCGAGAGAGCCTCCGTCTCCCAGCTGGCCGAAGTCGGAGGAATTTTGAGAGGAAGGCATCAGGTTGGCTTTGCTGTGAAAAACAAAGTCAGGTTATTTTTATGAAAAGTATTGTTTTTTGATTGTAATTTTTGTTTGATCAAAAAAGTTGTGGCAAAAGCTAGTCTCAAAAAATGCATAAAAATCAGATAGAGATTATATGTTTTTTAAACATTGTACTTTTTATTTCAGTTTAGAATAATAAACGTAATTAAAAAAAGCATTCAAGGAACTATGGAAAACTTTCAGTACATTTGTAAGTTTATTATAAGTTTTAAGAATATATATTAAGCTTGTTTTTTATAATTTAAAAGTATAACATGGTTTTTTGAAAATTAAGTAATTTCAAAGATCAAAAGTTTCAAGTTTGTCATATGTATAAGTAAATAAAAAAACTAGTTACGTTTATAGTTTTGAGAAAAAAAAAAGTAGGTAATTTCATAGCAAAAATTCATAAATAAATTTTTATTATAAAATCATGGATTGAATTAGTTGTTTGTAATTTAAAAATATATGTTTTAACTTCTACTAATCCATAAAACTAAACTATTATGAATGCTAGTTACAAACTATTAAAAAGTAAGTTACACATATATCAATGAACATCTCGCATATAGCATATAGTACATTTATAAGATATATTTAAACACTTATAGTTTAAACACTTAACAAATATTGCAGGGTTGCCACTCATTGAGTCAAAAAAATTGCTCTGAGTGACCATAAACTGCCCTGAGTATCCTGAGTTTTTTGTCGAATCCATGAAAAAAAAAATTTGCCTCTGGCGCAAACTACTATAATTCATGTTCAATTTTTTTCTTAATAATTAAAAAGAAGGTTATATGTGTAATGTGTATGCTTCTGCATTAGGTATTAACTAAATTTATGGGAAATACTGTTTTCAAAGATTCTACGTTTAAGTTTAAATCAATGGAGATTAAAAATCAAAATTTGTGGATAGTTTTATGTAACCATGTTAATAACCTCATATATAAAGAAAAATACCTTTTTTTTGACATTTTAACTGACTTACTTTAATCTTATCACATAAAGTACTCACCTGCATGAATAAACTCAAATATGATAAATAGTATTTTAAAATTTAAATAAAAAACTACAATTTTAATTCTAAAAATAGTGGAAAACTAGCCGCAAGGCTAATAGTTTTTGAGGAAGCATTTCAAAATTTGTAAAAATCATGTTCTTGAACAAAATTAGTTGTATAAAATAATAAAATATTGAAAACTGATTAAATAAATCTAATTCTAGATCGAGAAAAAATATGTCCTGAACTTTTCTTAGATTTTATTGAATTTAAAAACATACCCTGAGTGTGCGGCAACCCTGATATTGTTCAAATTTTTACTGCTATGTTTTTCTAAGGTATTTTATAATATCAACATGTTTACAGAACTCTTCACTTTAATGTTCAGAGAAACAACGTAAGGAAAATTAAGTATATACATACTGAAAAACTTACTATATAAAAGTTACCACAGATGTTCTTGTGCTAAAACTTTATTTCAACTAACGGCGTTTCACTGCTCTCAAATAAATTTAAGAACAGATCTACGGAGTCTATAAAATATTAACACACATTAGAAAAAAAGCGGAAAAAGCATGTATAATTATGTATAGTGTTTATGTAGGTAGTAACTATAAATGAACTTTATGGTTTAAAAACAAAGTTTGGGATAAAAACATAAAATTATAAAATTGTCTACAAAAACTACAAAAAAGAACAGATCTACGGAGTCTAAAAAAGCTCTAAGAATCCGTATTTTAGACTCCGTAGATCTGTTCTTAAATTTATTTGAGAGCAGTGAAACGCCGTTAGTTGAAATAAAGTTTTAGCACAAGAACATTTGTGGTATTTATTCCGATAAGCTTAGCTTATCAGGATCTCCAGGATTTAACGCCTTTTAACGTTACATCTTATATAAAAGTTATTTCAGTATAAATATACTTATTTTCCTTACGTTGTTTCTCTGAACATTAAAGTGAAGAGTTCTATAAACATGCATATATTATAAAATAAAAAACAACAAAAATAAAATAAAAGGTCAAATAAAAGCAAACAACTCACGATGCGATTCTGGCCGATGCGGCTCTACTTGAGTTTCTTCCTCCCAGCATGCACTTGTGAAGGTGAGGCGCATACTTGGTTGCTCCAACATCCCTGCTGCACATTGGACATTTCACCTGATTTAGTTAATTTTTCTATTAAATTAGTAAGTTTTTTTAACACTGTACTATGGGCTAGTCTGCAAACATAAAGAATAAAAGTAAGCTAATAAGTTGTATTTTCTGTAGATGTCACCATGTAGGTTTTACAACAAGTTAAAAATGTAATACATTTTCATTTCATCACCAAGTAACCTGTACTATTAAAGTGTTAAATGAAACTGTTGGTATTAAATAAGTTAAGATTTTTAAAACCATGTACAAATATTTTATAAAAAGATTCAACAGTGTCAGCACTAAATTAAATTAATCTAATGGTAAGTAATAACAGAAACAATTTGCACAGTATTTTTCTTTATTTAATTAAGATATTTTTCACAGAAATTGATAGAACTGTGGTAATTATTTAACCCATAAAAACATAAGTACGGCAAAAAAGAATAGAAGACAACGAAGATGAATATGCAATTACTGTGCAAATTGTTGTAATTATTATGAATTCTAACGAGTTTGTTAGGATCTGTATTAACAAACTATTAGCTAGTAATTGTTGAGTATTTATTACTAATGGTAAGTATAACAAATCTCGAAATACACTATTTTTTCTTTTTTTAAGATACATAAACAAAAAGTACATATTAAATACGGAAAAAAATGTAAAATTCAATTTAAGTTTTATAAACTAACAAATTTACAATTAAGAGGTAAATGGTAAACATAAATTTAATTAATTATATAAAAAGATTGACACCTAACTTAGACATAAAAAGTAAACATTTATCTACTACTTCAATGACAGTTTTTATAATAAAATTTTAACTGTTTAAGTAACAATTGCACTAAAAACATGTTGTAATAAGTTTTAGCCATAAAAGATAATGCTACGCAATAAAATTAGTTAACCCTAGCAAAAACATCATATAAAATTAGGAAATACAAAAATAATAAATAGTATGACAGTGTATAAATAACCTGTAAGGAAAAGCTATTTGTTGTAGTTGTGTTTCAAAACAATTTTCTCTTAAAAAGTTTTACCTGAACTTTAAGTTTAACAAAAACGAAGTTTAAAATAATAATAGTAATCTTTCAGTTCAAGTCTGTTTTTTCTGCAGAACTTCTGGAACCAACTTCGTTTAAGTCTAAAGACTTCTAAAGATAGCAAAATAAACAACCAGTTATTTTATCAAAAACTCGCTGGTATCAATGAACTAATAAGTTTAAATACCTAAATGAAGTCAAGAAGTTTTACTCTATCATTTGAGTTAAACAACCAGTAGCTAGCATTAGTTTTAAAAACAATGTAGACAAAGGTAAATACTGAGGGAGTTTGAGGTATAATATAAACCTATTAAAAATAAAAACTTACAATGTTTTATCGTTATTGTATAAAGTACAAAAATACTTTTGTCAACTACAACAAGCATTTATTTTATTCGATTAAAACGTTTATAATATTCAATTATGAATGGTTAAAAAAAAAACCATAACTTTACAAGTAATTATTACTTACAATTACTGGAATAACATAACTACACTAGCTATTTCTTTTACTACTAATCTTAAAAAGATTTTATTATGTGTTAACTAACACATAATTTCCTACACTTTAAGCTATTATTGAGTGAAATGGTCCTGCTCCATCAGAGTTTCAATTTGCTATAATTTACATATTTTTTTAATTTTAAAAGCTTAACCAGATGGATAGCTGGTCAACTACAACAAGCTCAAGGTCTTTTTATCCAAAGTTTTATTGCAAGTTATGACTATAAAAAAGTTTTAACTTTCATGTATAAGTATTTGTAGAAAAAAACAAACTGCATAAACATTTAATAAGTGACCAATTTAATTGAATATGAAATATATAAAAAAAGTAACTGAAAACAGATAGAGAAAGAAATGAGTGATGTATTAAAAATAACTTTAAAAAAATTAAAATTGTTTTAAAAACTAAAAAGTTTTTAAATGTCTAAAGAACTAAAAATAACTTTCAAAAAGTTTAACAAGTACTACAAAACTTTTAATGATTAATTAAATTAAAAACGAACTTTACCAAATTTCTCACCAATAGGTAAAAAAATTTAGTAACTTTGAAAAACGAAATCTACTGACAGAAATTTATAAACAAATTTATCAAAAAAATCTAAATTTACAAACTTACAAAACCTACTGACAAAAACAACTTGTTATTTACAAAAAGTAGATTATGCAAATATTAGAAATAAATTTTAGGTGAAACTTAACATTCAAAACAATTGGTATTTAGAGTAAATTTTTCACATTTGTTATTTATATTAGAAAAAACTTACAATGTAAAAGTGCTGATTTTAAAGTAAGACTTTTTGTATTAATACCTCATTTTAATTTCTTTAGTACAAAAATTTTTTTTCAAACTTTGATATTCTACAATTATATAATTAACTATTTTCAGTGAGTTAGGGCATAAGGGTCAAATACTTTTTTCTAATAAAAAATAACTTTGGATTTTATATGAAAGCTTTAAGTACATACTACAAGCTATTTTTTAAAGAATTCAAAAATATTATTTAACCTTCTCGATATTTTATTTTTTGTAAAAAGTTTCTGATACAAACGTATGGACCGCAAATTTTTCGAATCAACTTTCTTGGAAATTTTAAAAATCACTAAAAATCTATCTCCTTCTTCATTTTTCAAGCAATCTTCTTCAAGTTTTCAGGAAATGATTCTTACATATAAGAAAAAAAAGTTTCTTAAAAATTTTAATAATTTAAGAAAACAAAAATTTTATGACAAAAATAAATAAAGTCTTAAAAAAAAAGTATTGTACTTAAAACTTCTTAAAGTCAAAAGTAAGTTTTTTTTGTTATTGTATAAGGATTAGACTGTAAAAGTTTGAAGAATATTGCTTGAAAAATGTGAGAAGAGATAGATTTTAAATAAAATAGTTTTTGTTTTTAGTTTTCCCTTCCCATAGAGAACCTATTATGCGGCCCGACTTTGACTGGTTATATCTCAAAAAATAATTTGAATTTTCCAAAATGGCAAAAAGCAACTTGAAGCTTAGTAAAAACTCTATAAAAAAAGATTAATTGTAAAAAAAAAGGTTTACCTCCTCTATGGCCTTAAAAAACATTAAAAAAACTGAACTATACTTGTGTTTAGTCAGTGATAAATTTTAAGGTAAAATTTATTAAAATTAAAATTTAATAACAACACATTAAGAAAAAAAAAATTTTAGGTTAATAAAATCATATAACTTATACAATATTAATATTAAGTTTTAGTTTTACTAAAAATTATAAAACTACATTAGTTATTAAAATATATTTCATTTAATTTAACTAGCTTTTAAAGGAAATATTGTCAACATTAAAATTTCAAATTATGTAAAAAGACTAACTTAAAAATTTTGAATAAATTAAAAATTAAATAGTATATTTCAAAATTTAATATCAGACTTTTGGAAAAATTAAAAAATATCTTTAAAAAAAATAAAATTAATTAATTATTTTGTAGTTTGTTGAAGATTTTTTATAAATTAAGTCTACAAAGTTCAACTAACTATTTATCATCATCAACAATTAATTTAAAACAAATTCTTATACTAAAACTAGCAGAAATTCTAACAAAAATTTTATTAGTTCAAGCAAACTAACATATTTGTTTTTCACAGAACCTAGTGGGTTACCAAATATATCTAAGCCATCTTTTTCAACAACTCGTAAATTTTCAGGTACTTTGTCCCCAACTTCATCAAACAAAAACAATGTTCCTTTTTGATATGCTCTATCAACCTTTATTAGAAAAAACATAAGAAACACTTTAGTTTTATTTTAGAACAAATAAAATTCAAAAGGGAGATGTAAAAATGTTTTTTTTCAAACATCATTTCATTATATTAAAAAAAACTTTATTAATTAAACATACCACAGATGTTCTTGTGCTAAAACTTTATTTCAACTAACGGCGTTTCACTGCTCTCAAATAAATTTAAGAACAGATCTACGGAGTCTATAAAATATTAACACACATTAGAAAAAAAGCAGAAAAAGCATGTATAATTATGTATAGTGTTTATGTAAGTAGTAACTATAAATGGACTTTATGGTTTAAAAACAAAGTTTGGGATAAAAACATAGAATTATAAAATTGTCTACAAAAAATAAAAATTTAATAAAAGTAGGCACTAACCTCAAAAAGCTCTAAGAATAGGCAAGTTTTTAAAATGAAAATTAAATTGAGTTGTGCAGAAATGTTACGTCATAATAAATTTAACAAACAACATAAAAAGTGATTATTTAATCAGTTAAGGCCATAGGGGGGTCTAACATTTTTTTTACAAAATTTAACTTTGACTTTTATTTGAAAGCTTTAAGTACAAACTACAAGCCAGTTTTTATAGAATTCAAAAATATTTTTTAATTTTTGAGATATTTAAATGTTTGTAAAAATTTTCCAATATAAACGTATGGACCACAAATTTTTTGGGGTCAATTTTCTCGGTAATTTTAAAATTCACTAAAAATCTAACTCCTCCTTCATTTTTCAAGCAATCTTCTTCAAATTTTCAGGAAACGTTCCTTATATTAAAAGAAAAAAACGTTACTTTAGAATTTTATTAGTTTAAAAAAAATAAAAATTTTATCACAAAAATAAAAAAAGTGTTTTTTTTTTTTTTAAAAAATATTTTTAATTTTTTTTTTAATTCCAAAGTAACGTTTTTTTGTTATTGTATAAATATTAGACTGTGAAAGTTTGAAGAAGATTGCTTGAAAAATGTAGGAGGAAACAGATTTTAAATGAAATAGTCTTTTTTTGCTGTTTTAGTTTTCCCTTCCCATAGAGAACCTATTATGCGGCCCGACTTTGACTGGTCATATCTCAAAAAATAATTTGAATTTTTTAAAACGATAAAAAGCATCTTGAAGGTTAGAAAAAACTCTATAAAATAAGATCAACTTGTAAAAAACATGGTTACCCCCCTATGGCCTTAATCCAGAATCATATTTCAAAATAGACTGAAACTGTGAGTAAATGTATTTACTATTTAAATTTCAATTATAATCATCTTGAAATTTAAATTATTACATAAGTAGCAGATGTGTATGGGATAGGAAAGAATTTTTCATATATAGCAAAAATGAAAAAAAAAGTAAATTATTGTAACTGTTTAAAATATAGGTTTAATCATTTGCTACAAAAGATCCTAGTGAAATAACTTCACTGGAATATAAATAAAAACAAATTGTACAGTAATCTTCCTATATTGTACCAATTTCTAAACAGTTGAAAGTTTTAATTTTATATAGAGTTTTGTTTTTTAGTTTTAAAATTATTTAGAAAAACTGTCGTTTGAAAACTTCATAACTTAAGTTGGATTTGTGTTTGTAACAAGTTTATAAAGCTTATTATATTTAGAACAAAATAATCAGACAAATTAATTTATTATACTTTAAAGAGAGGCAAAAGTTACAGTTTTTAGCCTCCATAATACAGGGCTCCAACTGAAGTTACAAAAAAAAAATTATAGGAAAATCTATAAATTATAACAAATTTATAGTGAAATTATTTTTAAAAAAAGAATTTTAAACGCTACAAACATACTTTAAAGGTACATAAAGTAAAATATGTCGTTAAGCGTTTTTAAGCACAGTCTTAATGATAAACTTACAAAAGTTCGAAGGTTTTTGAGCTCTAACTTTAGTCAATTAAACACACTTTAGATAAATTGCATTTAATATAAAGACTAAAAAAAATTACCATCTAGGTGGCACCATATAGTCACATTTTTGTACTGAATTTGGGTAGCTTCAGATTTCCACTAATGTTTTTGAGTAGCTTGAAAACCATACAAATCATTTGCATATTTGCTGAGTCACCAAAAATAACTATAAATTGTTTTTTTTTTTTTTTTTTTAATTATATACCCTTATCCCTTACCCAAACATAAAAAAATAAATCAAAGAATAAAGTTTTAATATCAAAATTAAAAACAATATAAAAATGCTAAAAATTTTGCTGACTCAGCAAATATGCAAACAATCTTCAAGCTATTCAAAAAAAAGTAGTGGAAATCTGAAGCCCTGAGATTGCAAATATTTTGATTTTAAAAAATAATTAAATTTTATTTTTACGTGTTTTTTCACCAATCTTGGCTTTCAAATTTCAATCATTAAGCAAAAAATGTAATTTCTAGGGCTTTTCACTTATTTTTTATTTTTTCTAGGGATTTATAAGGAAGTGGGAACCCTGATAGTACTATTTTAATATCTAAATTTTTGAAAATACTAAATAAACACTTTCTTTTTTTTACAGAAACTTTAAAAAGTCTCATGAACAGTGATAGAGTTGGAAAAAAAACTAATAGGCTTTAATGAAAAATGTGAGACATTATGCAATTGTTCTTTCACACTAAAATCTTATAACAGGGTTACCAAAATTTTTCTGACTTTTATAATCTGAGGTTTTATAAATTTCTTCCAGGTTTAATAAAAAAATAACTAGTTTTTTGGTCCATTTTTAGTATGAAATTAAACTTAAGATAAAAACTGTCTTAAATAGTATTAGAACATTGAAAAGATGCTGTATATTTACTTTATTATTTTTAATAAATAAAATTTTAAATGATACAAAAAATATTATTTATTGGTAAAGTTAATGCACCTAACCGAAATTCATGTAAAAATGGTTTAAATGTCCAGGTTTTTTAGTCATTTTTATTCAAAATTCATGATTTTCAAACTTTTATTCAAAATTTCTCAATTTCCATGTTTTTTTGCCTAAATATTCAAATTCTAAGTTTTTCCATGACTTGAAGTTTTTTGGCAACCCTCTTATGAGATACAGTACTTGTCAATAAAATTAAAATTTTTAAAGAGTATTATAAACAATGAACTTTACCGCAAGATCAACAACAACAGCATCCGAGACAATCCTACGACCGGTATCGTCCGTATTAGGACTCATCAGGCAGGAATAGTCGCGAGAAATCGCTATTGTGATCTTAAACAAGCGGGCTTAAGTACGAAGTACTGAAGCGATCGTTTGTGGGTAAAGTTGAAAAAATGACACAGCTAAATCATTCACAGCCCAACGTCTCAGTTTGATCAAACGAGCGCAGACTACAATCTCACAACAAGCTGACAATGTCTGAGACGTTGGGCTGTGAATGATTTAGCTGTGTCATTTTTTCAACTTTACCCACAAACGATCGCTTCAGTACTTTGTACTTAAGCCCGCTTGTTGTTGTTGATCTTGTTGTTGTTGATCTTGCGGTAAAGTTCATTGTTTATTATCGATTGCATAAAACATCTCAACTTCGTTGATGATGGCCAAAATAAATACTGGCTAAAGAGTATTATGAAATGCAAATAATTTTTATCATAGAACATTTAAATAATACTTCAATACATACACAACAATTATTTTAAAACTGTATAAACTGTACAAAACTTTGATTAATAACAAAGTTAAAGCTTTAATTTTTTAGTAAATTAACCTTAATTTATGTTGTTTTTGTGTTTATTTCTTTTTTTGGCTTTATAAACCAAGTATAACAGTAAATAATTTGTGTAGCTTAATGGTGTAGGGCAGGAGTCGGCAGGTCAAAAAGGAACGGTTTTTTATGTGATTTAAAAAACTTATTTGAAAAAAAAAAATTTGGGCAATAAATTATTCTTTAAATATAACACTAAAATTGTATTTTTGTGTTTTCGAGAATATTAGTATATTAAACTAGCCGCAGTTTGCTGACCCCTGGTGTAGGACCTAGATATGGCTTTAAAAAAATCTCTGAGTTAAACACAGCAAAACCAAAACCCAGTTGTTAACTAATACACAAGAAAATACTTTATTAAGTTTTTTTCAAGTTTACATATTAAATGTTTGAAAAATAAAAACGGACTAAAGGGACAAAAACTGTTTATAAAGTAAATAACTTACAGCAGTTAACCAATTAATAACATAGTTTATAAAAGTATTTGGTTGAAATTACGATTAGCTTTTAGTTTACTAACTTATAAAAGTTTAACTGAACAAATCATAAAACAACTGAAAGAACATTAAAGTAAAATCTCAATATATAGCTTTTCAGTTTAAGTTTAGTTTTTCACTTTACAAATAACAACCAGTAAAAAATTTTTTAGTACTTAACTTTTCAAAACTTTTAAGAAAAACTTAAGTTGATATAATTAATTTAGGCCAGGTATCAGCAAACTGCAGGCAGCAGGACAAATGTTTACTTTTCAGTTAAAACTAAATTTTCACACTTTAGCTATTAAAATAATAGTTAGTAAATGCTAGTGTTTTATATTTGCATATTTTATAATATTTTTTCTGTGAAATATTTTATTTTATTGCTATAAAAATGTTAAATAACTGCAGCCCACTAAAAATCATTTCTGTACAGTGCTGCCCAGAAGCAACTGGGAAAGCTAGCCAATTACTTGTAACAATCTATCGACCTCTGACTTAGATTAATAAAAATAAATAACTGTAAATATATTTATCACTATTTAAAAAAATTTGTTAAGAATAGCATGATTAAAACAACAGGAGTCTATAAACAAATGTACAAACTTCAAAAAAAACTCCAAGTGCAACTTCATCAATTAAGTCATCAAGTACTTCGTTTAGAGCAGCCTCCTTTAACTTGCTCATTTCTTTAATATCTATTTGTTAAAGTAAATCTGTATAAAAGTTACAAACTTGGTTATCATATTACAAACTAGTTTGTAATTTTTCAAATTTTACAAAAAATAATTTTTTTAGAATGATCAAAACTTGTAAAATGAATAACTTATTTAATTGAATACCCTTGTAACTTTTATCAGGGTTACCATTATTTAAAGCAAAAATGCCAGCCTAAGTGGACTAAAACTAGCCTCAGTCAGTCTTAGTTTATAAAAGAAATTGTAAATGTCGAAAACTCAAAAAAAAAATAGTTGAGATAAAATACTAAAAAAAATAATAATAAAACAAAAAGACTAAACATCATAAAAAAAAAGTTTTACATTAAGAAAACAAGCTAAATTTGAAGTTCTTAAAAACAGCTTGAGATCTAGGGAGTATATCAAATTGAGCCCAAATTTATAAAAAAAACTAAACAGGTCTGAGTTAGCCTGAGTTTTTCAATTAATCTGAAAAAGTTTAAAATTTGCTAAAACTTCTTTTTTTTTTAGCTTAAAACTAGCCTGAGTGTGTGACAACTTTTTTTTTGTTCTTTAAAAGTAGCATTTACCAATTCTATGAACAAAAATATAAGTTATTTTACAAGTTAAAAACTATATAGTTTTATTAGAAACATAGTATTCTTACTAACAAAAATAAGTATTTAGTCAAAAAACTCTGTAGTTTATATAAAAATAAAAATTTTCATTATGTACATTATAAATTTAAAATAGATTTAAATTAACTATATAGTGCAATAAAAATATTAAATGAAAATTTTGTGTATCTTAAGCTATTTTTGAAGGGAACTGGTCTAAATTGCACCAGGTTACTTATTTGCACAAGGGGACTAAATTGCAGAAGAAAAAAATTGCAAGAGTGCACAAAATTGCACAAAGCCAAATTTGCACAAGGGAACAAAATTTGCACAAAGACGATTTTGCACCAAGGGTAAATTTTGCACAAGTTACATTTTTGCACAACAGTAAAAAAAACAGAAAAATAAAAAATAAAAGATAAAAAAAAAATATATATATAAATTACTTACCTAGGGTAAGGGTTAGGGGTAACAGTGATAGTAAAATAACTAATAAAAATTATTATTAAAAAAAAAATATAAAAAAAGCTACCGACCGAGGGTAAGGGTTAGGGGTAATAGGGATAGTAAAAAAAAAAAACAAACTGTTTTTTTTAAGTAAATATTTTAAAAAACAAATAACAACTAGTAAAGAAAAAAAAAAAAGTATTAATTAAAAAATTTAATCAGTGCAAAAATGTCTCCGCGCAAAATTGTCTGCTTGTGCAAAAGTGTCTTTGTGCAAAAGTATCTTCGTGCAATTTTATCCCCTCCTGCAAAAGTGTCTTTGTGCAAAAATATCTTTGTGCACTTGTGCAATTTTGTCCCCTCGTGCAATTTTGTACACTCATGCAAATTTGATAGCTACCCATTTTTAAATGTTTCTATTGAAAAGTATTAAAAAATAGAATAGATGAAAACTATCCTTACAAAAACTAATGAGCTAATAAACTAAAAAACAAGTTAGGTTTAATAAACTTTTAACTTTACTCATGATATATTGATGCAAATAGTTAAAAGTATGAAAGCTGGTACTAAAACTGTACTCTTATAATAAAAATTAGTTGTTAGAAGTATGTTAATAATATGAGGCTAAAAAAGTAACAAACTGGATCTAGGATCTTAATTTGTAAAATGATTCAGGACCCAATAAATTTAAAAAAAATATTCTGGCCAGATTCTTAGTTTGTGGATCAAGTAAATCACTAAATGTTTTACATATTTATCAAAAAAAAACAACACTCATGAACACTAAATAATATTTATAAATGAAACAAAATTTATGTTGGTTGCACAAAATTTAGGACGTACCAATTTCATCATGAAGCTTACACTTAATATTCTGGAGTTTATCATGTAGAGCAAAAAAGGGTCAATGATATATTTATGGGGAATTTTTAAATTTTCCTATAGATCTTGATTTTAGAAATAAAACTGGATTTGGTCAGATCTTACTTTGTGGAGCAGGTAGATCACTAGCTTATAGAGTTAAGGTAGAGAAAATTAAAAAAAAATGTTATGGCAAACTAGAATTATCAGAAAATTTATGATTTGCTCAAAATTAAAAGTTCAAGAGTTAGTTTGTTCAAAAAAAATATCATAGTTTAAATACTAATAGAAATAATCTGCTTAGTTAAGTAACGCATAGTTCAAAAAATACAAAAAAAAAAAAAACAATATTTACAATAAAAATATTGAATTTGTTTGATTAAAGCCACGTATGTGTACAGTTATCTTTCTCTAATCCTATCTGGTGGCATAAAAAATACTCATTTATTAAGCAAAAGAAAATACTAAATTAACCCATAACAAATAGCAGATTTTTGAACATTGTTAGTTTAAATAAAAACTAATTTTCTATTATACGTAAAACCTTAAATAAAAAAATTTCCTCTATTTTAAAATAAAAAAAAATTAGGGGCAGGTGGATAGATTTTGTGGAATTTGCTTCCTTAACTTTTCAACTAGTTTAATATATTAATATTCTCAAAAAACAAAAATTAAATTTTAGTGTTATCTTTAAAGGAAAAATCTTTTTTGTTCGAAAAAATTATCTTTAAATATGTTTTTTAAAGCACATAAAAAACTTTCATTTTTTGACCTGCCGACGCCTGCTCTAGAGAGAAAATTATGTGATGTGCTGATTTTTTCATTAAAAAACAGAATACTCAATGACAATTAAGTGTTACCAGAACTTATCACTAATAAAACATAAATTTAAGTAGATATACATCACATTAAAAAATAATTATTGAGAAAATACATATAAAATATACTTTAGCTAACCCTTTTCAATAACTACTGTAAGCAACTAATTTGAAAATTAAATTTTGAGCAAGTAAACAATTTAAAGTTACATCAGTAATACACATTTAATAAAACTAAGCTGAATCAATTAGAAATGGATTAACATTTTATAATTACATTGAAAATACAACAAAAATTAATTAGTAATTTAACCAAAGATAAGCATAAGTACAAAAAGGTAATACACTCACAAAGTAGACAAACAATTTATAAAACTTTAAGAGAATATATTTATAATTATACTGTTGTTTGTATAACTTAGGTCTAAACATTTTCACAATTAAAACTTATAAAACACTTAAATGATATACATTACATACTTTACTTAAAATAAAAAAAACAACAATTACTATAAGTATTTGAACATTTATAGTTATTTAATAAGTGTTTAGCAATTGCAGATGACAAATTAGATGGTTTATTCAAACAATTATCCATCCAACTTCTAAGGGCATTTGATACATGTTGGTCTCTTCTTAAATGAAATCTTTGGGAAGCTCTGCCAATGTTATCACTTTCACAGTAGCATTTAAATTCAAAGGCAAATTCATTTTTCTCTAGATTGGTAGTGATAACTTTATAGATTCTACTCAAAGGTTTTATAGTTAAATGGTTTATTTGTAGAAGGACAGATCTAAAACTTTAAATAACTGTATTTTTTACGTTCTTCTGAAAAGCTGTTGCTTCTTTATCCAAGTATGGCAGTACTGTCCTAAATTCAAGCATAAAATGTAATACATAATAAATTTTTACAGGGTTCGTGCGCGATTTTTTTTCATTTAGCCTGACTGAGACCAATTTAGCCTGACATTTTTTTCAAAGTAAAATCCCCTCAGGGTTCGTGCGCAAAATTTTTTTCATTTAGCCTGACTGAGACCAATTTAGCCTGACACTTTTTCAAAGTAAATAAAATCCCTTTTAGAAGTCATTTTAGGTATTGGGGGGTTTTGATTGTACTATTGTAGTCTCTGACTTCAACCAGCAAATTATTTTGAACTTTAAAAATCTGCAAAAAGCAACTCATAGCTTAGTTACTACTCAATAAAATAAGACTAAACTGTGAAAAAGGTTATTGACTCCCCTCTATAACCTTAAAATAACAAATTTAGTGATAAGTTTTAAAATAAGTTTTATATCTATTCTATTACTAGTGTAAAAATTTAATATATATTACTAAACACAATTGTTCAATTTAATTAAGCACTAAGTAAAAACATTATAACAAGAAGATTTTTAATAAAACGACGTGAATTGTTGTGTTTTAATAAAATTAAAAATGAAACGCTTACACGAGTATAAAATTCAAACAAACAGCTAAATTGTTGAACTAAACTGTAATGTTTAAACTATACTTTTTTTATGAACTTTCATAATCATAACGTATATAATCTACTCAAAACAAAATAATGAAGAATAGATTCTTAAAATTATTTTAGAGATTCAAAAAAAGGTTTTCAGCATTCATTTTTATAAACACTGACTGCTTTTGTCTTTAATAACTAAATCTTCATTTAGAAATAAATTCACATCTCAGTTCGATCTTAAAAAGATTTCTCAATTTATTTTTATCAAAAATTTTCAAGCATTTGAATAGAGAAAAACTGAAATTCTCAAATTTTTAAATGAAAAACTGATTTAGCCTGAAGTTTTTCAACTTTTTTCAAAAAAACTGATTTAGCCTGACTTAGCCTGATTTAGCCTGACGCGCACGAACCCTGTTTTTAGCTCCTTTTGAGAAACTAAATAAATACAAACATTTTTTTTAAATCTACCATAAAAAAACTTTGAAAAAATAAATAGAGCTTATAGGTTATACAATGACTTACTATTAACAAAACATAAACTTTATTCTATCATTTTTCTTTATGTTATTTTAGTGCTATTCTTAAAATTAGTAAATATAACCTATTTTGCTGATATATTATATTTGAGTTAAATTGAAAATATTTGATAAAGTTTTTGAAAACCTTATTAGTAACATCAAAACTTTTCTTTATACTCATGTTACATTTAAAGGCACTATTTTTTTCGTCCTTCTAAAAACTATAACTTAAAAATTCTACAAATTTAAGTATTTAACTGTCTAAATGCATGGAAACTGTAGTACTAAACTTACTACAAAAATTTTTAGTTTGGGGACTACCCTAAAATAAAACTTTCAATATTTCAAACTTCATATAACTTTCTTTTATATTTTAAAAGCTTCATTAAAATTTATTTGAATTAATCTATACACATGAAAAAATGATAAAGGCCAGTTTTTTTTATTAAATAAAATTTTAAATATACTTAAGGCATGAGATAAAAAGTTATAAAAGCACAACCTAAATAGCTTAAGTTTATTTCTCATTCCAGGTTTTCATTTTTTTCTAAAATGAATAATTATCACTTTGTTTTAAAATAAATTATATAAAAACACTTTAATAAAGATGATATAAAAGTATCGGTACCCATAACATTATGTGCAACTAATTTTGTAACTTGCAAAATATTATAACGGAATGTAAAAATTGTCAAAACAAAATTATTACCTAAGTAAACTTAACAGTTAATAACAAAATGATACTTTTAAGTACATTTTTATCACAATAGTTATTCCCGTAAATTTTGCTACTTTTAATGAAAGAATAGAATATGTATAAGCTTCTAATCATATTTGTAAATTTTACTAAAAACAGAAGAAGTAAATTAAATGCTGTAGTAATATACTAAAATAACATGACTTCAATTTGAGCATTATATGAAATATTTTTGATTAATTAGTACAAGTGGTCTACCGAATCAACAACTTAAGATCCTGCCAGATCATGATTTTTTTTTTCATTTTAGGATCCGGATCCTTTTCAAAAATTAATACCTGGCCGATTCCGGATCGTCTTTTTAATAATAATCCGGCTGGATACGGATCAAAGCAAAAAATGGTCAAATCTGGATCACTACTTTAAACTATTGTACTTTAAAACTATTACCATTAAGTGATTAAATACACAGAGTACTTTATGCATATAAAGATTAATTAATTAAATTTTTTTTAATAACTACTAACTTTGTCAGAGATTTCTTTTTAATTGAAATTTATAAACTAATTATTTTTATATTACATAGTTTTAAAATCAAACGAGAAAACCACTTGTAAACAGAAAAAGGTGGCTTTTTAAGAGTAGAAACTAACTTAGTTAAATAGTTTCAAAAGCAATATATAAGTATAGATCTGAAAAAATTTATATACAATATACTCAAACGAAAATTTTCTGAAAAAAAAGTTGTATAACGTAGGTAATTATCAAGCATCAGTGACAAATTTAAGTTAGAAAAACTTGTAGCGTTTCTTCTACAAATTAAATATTCTTTACTAAAGAAAGCAATATTAACATGGAAGACAAGTTAAATATGACAAGTGTAAACTTTCTTATACTTCAAAATTAAAGCCATGAAAATTTCTCGTTAGAGGTAAGCAATAATTTTAATTAGCGGGCTAAACTTAAAAGAAATAAAATATAAATAATAAACCATAAAGTCATATTTCTTATGGTAAGTTTAATACTTATCCTAAAATACCTTGTGTGAGTTTGAAACTTTAAATAATTGATTTCTTGCTTTTCATTATGGATCTCAGTATATTCAGTGTAATCTAAAAAAAAATACGTGCTCGCAGTTCGGGCTTATAAAATAGCTTTAAATTTTAGCTGTCAAATTCGCACGAGCGTGCAAAATTGCTTTAGGGGACAAAAGTGCACGAATGCACAAAATTGCACGAAGATACTTTTGCACGAAGACAATTTTGCACGAGAAGACAATTTTGCATGGAGACATTTTTGCACGGGTTATTTTTTTTTTACTATCACTGTTACCCCTAACTCTTACCCTAGGTCGGTAACATATTTTTTTCTTTAAAAAAAAATTTCATTAGTTATTATAATACTTTTATTTTTACTATCACTGTTACCCCTAACCTTACCCACGGTCAGTAACTTTTTTTTTTTTTTTTTATTAATTTATATTTTAGTTTTTTTTTTATGTATATATGTATATATATATATATATATATTTGTTTATTTTTGCAAGATTGACCCTTGGTTTAAATTTGTCTTCGTGCAGTTTTATCCCCTCTTGAAAATTTTTCCCCTCGTGCAATTTTGTGCTCTGGTGCAACTTTTGCTTTGTGCCATTTAGTCCCCTCGTGCAGATTAGTAACCTCGTACAACTTTGTCTTCGTGCAGTTTTGACCCCGTTTCCCTCTAATTAATTTGATTGAAGTACAACAAGCTATTAATTTTTATTGAATTTTATCTATACAAAATATTTTTAGCATATTTGAAAAGTTATTATTATTTTTGTTATTATATTGATTTTGTTTTGAAGTTAAAGTTTTAAGTTTTTTTTTTGATTGGTAAAATACTATTTTCCATAACTGTTACATATATTTTTAGATTTTTATTTAAGCACTGACGAGGTCTTTGACCGAAACTTAGTTTGCAAAATAAATTCTTGAAAAAATAAATTTATATTTGAAAACTATTGATCGCTGAATTACTATCATTTTTCCTTTATAAAAATCTTAATGAACAACTAGAAGCTATTTTTCCTTTCAGTAAAAATTTAGTAACGCTTAATTCTCTACATTAAACATTAATTTTATTTAAGTTATATCAACTTTTGCAATCTGTTTGTAATTTTTGCTTTGATGTCTAAGATAAAATTTCCTTGCTTTAATTAACTTAAATTAACATTAACTTGTTCTAATTTAAGTAATCTTTTTGTTAAGTTTAGACGATTTTCAAGCAATTAAAACAAATTTTTTGTTTAAACAGAATAATAATAAGTTTTAAAAAACAAAAAAAAATTACTTATAAAATATTTAATCTTTTTATTTAAGATTAAAGTGTGTAGCTAAAAAACAAATGAAAGTTTTCAAAAAAATTTATAAAGTAAAAACAAGTAAATACTTATATTAAATATAAAGTAAAAAGCTAAATTATTACACATTAATATAATCTAAAAATAGCAAAATATATGGTAATAAAGAGCAAGTAAACCACAAGTGTTTAAATATTTAATTAAGACTTTTGTAAGTTCTATAGCAACTAAAAACGATTTTTAAATGTTTGCAAACATTGTATTATAATTAAAATTTGTAAAAATAAGTAATTGTTTTTGCTTGGTGGTAAACTCTTCTACTATGAGGGGCTGAAAAAAAGACGTTCTGTTTTTATAAAAGATGAGTTTTAATTTTTTTAATTATTGGATCTGGATTCAGCTAAATCTCGACTAGGATCCGGATTCATTTTTAAAATCAGAATTCGGATTATTTTTTTAAATTTGGAACCTGGATGGATCCGAATCTTTTTTTAACTAGTATCTGGATCCAAGCATAAAACGACCGGATCCGGATCTTGGATTCGGTAGACCACTAAAACAATAAAAAAATTTAACGTTTTAGATTACTAATTAAATACTCTTCAAAGGTTTAAAAAATATTCTTAATATAAACCTGGTTGTTGTACAATTATCAAAAGAAATCGTTTTTAAATTGTAAAACATCTTTAAATGTTGAGTATGGAGTTTTACATTATTTAGAAAAAAATTAACTTAATATATTGAAATTTTCAAAGTTTCTAGAAAATGGAGAACTTGTACACAACTAGACAAAACACAAATGTTTTAAACAAAAATGGGTTAATGCTCTACCTCTAACGTAACTACACACAACACAATATTTTTTTTTCATGGATTTACAGTTTTAGACGAAATCCTTGCATGAAAATAAATTTTTAAATAATATAGAATAAATTCAAAGATAAGAAAAAGGTGGTTTTCAGAATGAAAAAACAGCGAAGTTACTTCAATATTTGTTTAAGAAAAAGCACTAAACTACCTAAGTAAGACTTAGGAAATTACAACTTCTAGAAACTTTTAAAATGATATTATAAAATAATCATAATTAAGCTTAGGCTTAGATAAAACTTCAAAATCAATAATGAAAGTTTGAATAAGACTATTCTAAAAACCCCAATTCAAAATAAATTAAATACATAACGGACCTATTTAGCTATTAACAAAAAAAAAGTATAATTCGAATTATAGCAATTAGCAAGATAATAAGTCTATTTGTTCTTTTATCTTAGTATATTTAGTAATATAATGATAAACTCTTGTTAAGCATATTGCATTTCAGTAATAATCTTAAGTAAAACTTACATTTTTAGAATTAAAACTATTTGAATCAGAATCGCATTTTGATAACCTGTTCAGCGGTTAAACTTTTTAACTTACAGCGGACTACACATAGAAAATTTCTTGATTTTTCTTTTAAAATAGCGCTTTAAAAGATCATAGCGCGTTTAGAGCTTTAAACTAATTAAAAAATTTCCGTTTACAACAGAAGTTATGCCAATTTAAAATGAAGAATTTTTGCAGAGGTCAAATTACATATCTTTAAAAAGTGAAAATAAATCGTCTAAGAAAAACCCTATAAAACTTTAAATTTGAATGAAGTTTTTTTTTTTTAAGTTTACCCAAGATATTTAAAAGTTTTTTTTAATAAGTTCTATAGTGTTTTTTTCAAAAAAATACTTTAAAAACCAGTTACAAAATTAAAAAAGAAAAAAAAAATCATATTGATTACTTTACGTATTATCCTCAAAAGCTGGATATGTATATATATTTTAAAACCTTGGCTTTATTAAATCAAGTTTAAAAAATAAAAAATTCAGCTTTAGAGAATAATACGTTTGTAACAAAATATATATGTTTTATTGTTTTCTTTTAAATTACTGCCATAAGCGTTAGATGATTTTTTATGAGATCATTTTATAAAAAGTAAAAAATATATGTTTTTGTACTCTGTTCAGGCATCACTGAGCAAGAAGCACATCACAATTTAAGACTCTGTATTTAGTAAGATCTACTTTTACATTTAAGATTATGACGTCTAAAAATTGCAAGAACATTTTAACTTGTAGAATATTTGTGTTATTAGTTATTTATTTTCGTAGTTTTATTCTACCATTAGATCGGCTGTTTTGTCACTTGAATAAATTTATTTTATTAGAAATATATACATACCAATGATTTTACAAAGTATATAGTTAACGTTATGAGTCAAGAAAATTGAAGTAACATAATTCCTAATTTAGTAAGTATTATTCTAACACAGGGGTCGCCAGGTAGTTGGTGCTCGCGGGCCAAATTTCAAGTTTCCAAAATCTTCAAGAGTCGCAGTTTTAGTGACATTTAAATAATATTTTTGTTTTAGTTTTAACCACACTGAAGAAGGTTTTACTTTTATTCACTTTATTATTTTAAATGACTTTTAGCTACACATAGAATGCCTATCTAAATTATAAATATTTATTGGATTAAAACTTACATTGACTAATATACTTGAGCCTTAATAAACTATGTACTTTTTTAAACACTTAATAAGTTAAACTTAATAATTTTATTATTTTACTTACAACCTAACTCTCTATAAACACCGAGCTGCTTGAAAAATATATATGGGTCTTTTTTTTACACTTTCAATTTTATGAACCACTTTTTCATATTTAAAAAATATTAAGTTTTGAAAATAATTTTTGCGTCTTAAATAGTTTGCACTCGTTAAAAGAAATAATAATTGATTTACAAAATAAAATTAATTCCTATTTGTATTTTATAAAAGCTATAATAAGTTCTTTAACATAATTAATGCTCGAATACTTTAATAAAACACCCTATTGGTAATTAATTAGTCTTTTACATGGTTGCCACTTAACAAGCAAAAATGTCTGAGTTATACCAAATCAGCCTAAGTTTATTAAAAATAAAAAGGCTAAAAACTTGCTTAAAAAAAAAAGCTTAAATACCTAACTAAGGTATCAATTTAAGAATTTAAAAATTTACTCAAAGTGTTTGAAATAAAGGTTTCAGACACATTTGAGTTTTTATTGTCTTAGACAAGTTAAACCTAGTCTGAATTTTTAAATTAGCCTGTTTATTTGGCAAACCTGTTTAAAATAAAATCACAAATTAAAGAAATAACGAAGTTTACTAACAATGATTGAAATATATAGAAAAATAATATTATAAGTCAGCTTCATTGGACAATTAAGTTTCTTAAATATTTTTAACAACAGTATAAAAATTTATTAAGCCATCAATGAAGAAGAAAAACTTATTTTTTATTGAGCATTATAGCAATTTTTTATCTGCAACGAAAATATTGCATTTGAAAAGAGTAAATGTGAAATATAAGACGACCTATAAGAATAAGAGTTTAAAAACATTATTTAGGAGTTATTGCGAGAAACGAAAAGAAAACATAAATCGCTTAAGTCAGTTCTAACAAAGCACATGATTGTCTTCAATAACTACATACTGATCAGAAAACATTTTAATGCAAGTTATAAAACAAAGATTTATAATTACTACAAAGAAGATACCGTTTAGAATTTTTAACATTCTTAAAGAACTTGCGTTGGCGTTAGTAAAAAGTTTTTTGTATATTTCTTCAACGAGAACAAAAAGTCGTGTTTAGGAAATGTCTGAAGATTTTAAAGCCGCGTAAATCAAATTAGGACTTTAATCGGTCTGTTAAGATGAGATCACTGATACAACAAATATTGCTCATCTAAGAATTTTTATTAGAGGTGATTTTACCAACTTTGACAGAATAAGTTTTTGCTCAGCGGGCCACATTCCATTCAAAAAAAAAACGTGCTCGCGGGCATAAATTTACCCTTTGCGGGCCGCAGTTTGCCGACCCCTGTTCTAACACAGGGCTTAAAAAGGTCCTGGTGGTGTTCAGCCTAAAAGAGAGAGACAGTTAGGTATAATTCACTACCTGGTAAATTAACACATTAACAAGCCTCTACCATATAATTCTTACTAGCTTTAGCTTTCTACATACTAACAAAAAAGCGCAAACCCATAGAGATAATAACAGTAGTTTCTACCTAAGCCTCTCTAGGACTAAACGTTAATTATTTATAATTAATTAAGGGCATTGCAAGTAATATATTATTCTTTACAATTTGATCTTTTCTTTTGAGTATTTAACAAGCTACAAATTGATTTTTTTGAGATATAGCCGGTTAAAGTTGGAGAGTTGGTTTCTTATAGGATATAAGTAATAAAACGGCGAATAAATAGAAATCTATCGTTTTCTACGTTTTTTGAGATAAATACCTCTAATTTTCAGGAAATCCTCCTTGCAATGTTTATAAAACTCTGAGTAACATTTTTCTTTAATTAAAATATAAAAACAATCAGATACAAAAACAAAAGTTTGTTTTACATTTTCGTGATATTCCTTTTGCAGCTTTTATTACCAAAAAACCTAAGTTTTTTTGGTATAAAGTCTGAAACAGCTTTTTAATACTTTAAGTATGCCATAAATTACATATTAGATAAAAATAAGGTGTGTTCACATAAGTTTCTTAGGTCGTATAAGCCTATGTCTAGTAAAGCGCGATTCTAGCCCACTATGTTACTATCTAATTTTGTAATAAATAATTCTTAATATATATATATAATAAATATATCTTAAAATTTAGATAAATTCTAAAATTTTATTTCTAAAACTATAAAAAAATATTTCTGTTAATAATAACCTCAAACTGTTTTTTCTGCTTGAAATGTTAAAAATATTACTTTAAACAAACACATTATTTATTTAAAATATATAGATACTTTCGATATAAATTATTTTGTACTAATTACATAAGCTTATTTAAATTTTAAAAGTTTAGCTATAGAGAGATTTTACTATAAACCAGTCAAAGAAATAATACGAAAACAAATCTATTTATTTAAGTCTACCCATACGGCAAACAATAAGTTACAAAGATTGTAGTAAATCCAAATCTTATAATGAAAACAATTTAACTATTCGATATTGAAAGAAGAAAAAAGGAAATTTCAAGTATGATACTAAGTATGTATATTTTATAGTACTATTAAAGAACAAAAGAACTTTTTTTTTTTATCAATAGTATGTTAGTTCATATATATTCAGTATACACTGGTCTTTGAGAAATTTTTTTTCAGGTTTTCGAAAGTACACGTTTTTGTGTCTATTTTTAGTTTAAAGTTGAGTTTAAGGTAAAAAACTGTGTTAAATAGTATAACGACCTTAAAAAGATACTGTGAAGCTACTTTAAATATGTAACCTTATAAAAAGTGATGATGACCAAAAATTTTAATTTATATTATAGATTTTTCGTTTAAAATCAAAATTATACTACTTAACATGTAAAATTGTTTAAAATTCTAGGTTTTTTCAGTTATTTTTTTCAAAATTTCTCAAGTTCCAGGTTTTGTGGCAACCCTGTATATTGCTCATTTCTATAGAATTACAACAGAATTGATAATAAACTGTACTCATTTGCTCAATAAGTTTTATAAGTTGGAAAAAAAGAAAAAAAAAAGATAAAACAAGATTTACTAAACGAAAATGTTTATTAGAAATTTCCTAAAATGTTCCTACTATATTTTGATGTACTTTTGATCATCTTGGTGAACACTGAAAAAAAAAAAGATTTTTATACTAAAAATAAATGCAGTTAAGTTTTCATTTGAACATGAAAAAAGCTAACTTTTTGCATATAAGCTGCTAATCAAATAGTATAAAAAAGTTCACCTTGTTTTTAAAAGTTAATCTTATTAATGTAGAGTTTAATATTATCTACCTGAAATTTTAAATAGCTTTAGAAACTTTAAAGTAACTTTCGAAATATAAGAGATCTAAGTCGTGATCTAAGAAGTAATAATGAAAAGTGCAAATTAAAAGCGCATAAAAAGACTATTACAATAAAAAGCTATCTTCTTTATTTTTAAAGTAATTTTTATAAAAAATTTGCAGTAAGTATATTATAGTAAAATTTAAATATTTTAAATGTAGCAAAAATTTTAAAGAATCATACAAAAAAATACATTATAACGTTTCAAATAAAATTGGATAATTCTAATTAGCTTATCTTAAAAACAACTTATGAACAAGCCAACTTATTTTTTGCTTTGTTTGTTCTTGTTTTTGGTTTTATTTTATGGCTATTTTTTGTTATTTGTTAGTGGTTTTTGTTCTTTTAAAAAACATATTTTGATTGTGGAGACAGGGTTGCTGCCTTTCTTTTCTTTTATTTAATGATAAATCTTTTTTAATTTTTTCGATTTCGTACTTTTCTAGGCAACATAAATGGCATGTTTTATTGTTTTTCGGTTTTGTTTTAGTTCTGCAGAGTATTTCCCATTTTTATTATAGTCTTTGATTGCGTCTTTTAACTCCCATATATAGTTCGATAATTCGGTATTGTGTCTTTTTAATTTGTTAGTAAAGCTTGTATTATGGTTGCTATATCTGTTTTTAAATGTCGTACTAGTTGAGCCAACGTAAAATTTTGTTATATTGCCTGTTTTTATAGTAGCTCGGGAGATTATACTTTTTGATAGGCAGTTATTGTTTAAAAGGCATTTTTTTATTCCTGCAGTTGCAGGTTTTTTCTTGTTGTTTGAAGTTTAGGTTGTTTAATGTTTTGCTATTGTGTTTAAAAATTTTTGTTTTGAAATTTTACATACAGCTGTAAGAAATTTTGAGTGTGTTCCTGTTAAAAATTTTGTGGTATGGGTGGTTTGTGTCAAAGTGTTATTTACTAAGTTTAAGAATTCTTTGCCTATTTTATTTACTACAGTTAGGGAAAAAGGTGGGTTGAAAAAAATAATTTTTCTTTTTCTTTGCTTTTTTGTTGTTTTATTTGCCTTTTGGTATGTTAAATTGAATTTGTAGTTGGCGGATTTTAGTGCTGATTGATAATTATGTTTTATACGATTAAATGATTCTTCGTTACTTGATAAATTGTTTAGTCTTTCGTTAATAGTTATAGGTAATTGTTTTAATATTTGATTAGGATGGTTTGATTGGTTGCTCACATAAAAGATATCCGAATTTGGTTTTCTAAATGGGATGTATGTTCTGTTGGGTAAGTATAATTCGATATCTAAAAAGTATGTTTGGATTAGGCCTGCATCTGTTTTTATTTTAAAACTCCCTTTGTTAAAAATTTTGTGTAATTCTTTTGTTGTGTTTTCTGTGGTTCTCGGCGATTTAGATTGGATGACCGCAAGGCCATCGTCTCTTTAGATACCGAATTCTTCTTCATTAAATATATTATTTTTTTTAATTTCGCTTAGCATGAAGAGTCCGACCATGTCACACACTTCGGCTCCATTGTAGGATCCCATGTTAACGTTAAAGAGGTCAGAGGTGTTTATTTTTTTCCATGTTTTATTTTCGTGAAAGATTGTAGACTTGCAGGACTGTAATATTAAATTTTGGTCGTTGTCTGTGATTGGTGTGAATTTTTCAGCAAATTTTAATGAGTAAGTTAAAGTTGTTTTTGTTATAGATGGGTAAAATTTAGTGATATCGAATTTTATGAATCGGGTTTTAGGGGTTATTTTTAGTTTATTAAATCAGTTTATAACGCTGTCAGCGTTTTTCCATTGATTTAGTTTTGAGCCTATTATTGTTCTTTAATTTATTGTGTCTAGTTTAGCTTTTGTGAAATTGTTGAAAGGGGATTTGGAGGGGTTCAAAACTCTACAGTTTAGTTTGTTTGGAAAATCGTTCTTGTGGTCTATGATTGTAATGAATGCAGGTTTATGTTCTATTTTTTAAATTTTGCCTTTTACATTGTATTCGTTGATCAATTGGTTGGTTTATTCATTTAGTTTTTCGATTAATTCTGGGCCTGATTTTTTGTAGTCTGATGTGATATTTTCTTTCAAAAGTTTATTGTAAGTGTTTTTCTCTATTTTGTAAATGTTAGTTGATTTGTCAGAAAAAATAAATAATTTGTCGGAGGATGTTATATTTTTGATAACTTTTTTCATGGTGTTTAATAGATTGTTGTTGTATTTTACAAATTTAATGGTACTTATTAATTTATATATAAGATTTATATATTATATTATATAAGATATAATTACAAGAATTGTATAAAAATGCTTAAATCAGTCTAGGACACAGTCAATTTTTGTAAGTTATTTTTCTACAGCATCAATAATTAGAAAAATCAAATGGCAGTTTTGAGAAATCTACAAACTTTTTTTTACACATTACATAAGTTTAAAAAAATTTTAAGATTTATAATCCATCCTAAAAAAGCTTTCAATAAATTATATAAGGCAAGTTTCCTGAAAACTTGAGATCTATAGCTTTAATATGAAGGAGATTTTAACAGGGTGGCAAACTGGTTTTTGAGAAATTTCTTCCAGGTTTTCCAAAATGTTTCCAGGTTTTTGAAAGTAACACGTTTGTTGTCTATTTTTAGTTTAAAGTTAACTTTAACTGTTAAGGTAAAAAACTGTATTAAATAGTTACTGTAAAGCTACTTTAAATGTGTTTTTTAGCAAAAAAAAATAATGAGGACCGAAAATTCTCATCTATATGATATGTTTTTCGTGTCAAATCAAAATTTTACTACTTAAAATGTAAAAACTCTTTAAATTTCCAGGTTTTTCCAGTTTTTTTAGTGATTTTTGTTCATAATTCCCGGTTTTTCCAGGATTCCTGGTTTAGTGGCCACCCTGTTTTAAAGATTTTTAGTGATTAAAAATACATTTGAGAAATCTGAAAATAAAAAATTTCTATCTTTACGTTTGTATGAGAAAATTTTTACAAAAATGTTTATATCTCAAATTTCAATAAAAGTTTTTATATACTTTAAAAACCGACTTATAGTTTTTACTTTTAGCTTTAATATATGAATTAATGTTAAGCTTTGTAAAAAAAAGTTCTGACCCCCCTAAACTATTAATAATAATAATAAAAAGTTAAAGACTTGTGCGTTTGGAGGACAACATTTTTAAGTTTTCAAGAAAGTATTAAATTATTAAAATTGAATGGATTTAAAATTAGAATAAAATAAGCAACAACTAGTAGATTCAACATTCTTGAACTTACTTCTATGAGCTAATTAGTTGCAGTAGAGTTACGCAGAAACAATCTACCCCTTCCAATTGGTTTTATCACTATTTGTTTTTCCAATGCTCGTTGTGATGTCATAGTTGATGTATACGAACATGTACTTTCGCCCGATGAAATTTTTGAATTACTATAACTTGATTTCGAGATTGTATACATTTCATTTCTAGAAAAAAAACTCTTGTACTTCTTGATAAAACTTGGATTGAAGTTATGAAACTAAAATAAAAATTTCTAAAACTATCTAACTATTTTCTACATATTAGCTATGATATTAAAATTTAGCTTCAAAATGATTGTCTTTGTAGATTTTTTTTACATTTTGAGATCTTAAAACAGTTTCTTTGAATAATAGTTGAAACTAGTTGGTGAAAAAAAAGACAATTTTAATTTTACAAATAAATATAAAAAATTTATAGAAAAATTAAACAAAAGATTTAACAAAACCATTCAAAAGCTAAATAAACCTGTTTTTAATATTATCACCACATGCAGTAATATAACTTGCAGACGTTTCTTGAGGTGTTTTCATGTCAAAACTACTAGTTTCATTACAGTGAACTAATAAAAAAAAAACAGGTGATAGTTGTTCATATGAAATAAAAGTTTTCTTAAATAATTTGAGTTAAAAAAAAAAAGAAATCACCACAAACTTCAAGTGAAAATAAAAAATATGTGTATAGGTTTACTTCGACTTTGATTAAAACTTAGAAATTTAAACAACAATAGAAACTGGAAATAACCTTTCTATTAATGTACTAAATTATACTAATGTTTATATAACACTACTGAAAGTTTATAAAAATTACTACTCAAATAGTAAGTTTTTAAACTTTAACAGTTATTTCAATAATATATAATAATGTTTAATATATAATTATTTATTAATATAGTAATGCTTTTAATCAGAACAAATTATTTATCCTAGTATATTTTAACTTACTGTGTTCTTCTGTTGAATTTGTTTCTACTATTTCTGATCCTATACTCTAAAAAAGTTAGAAATAAAAGTTAATCTTCTTTAGTAGAAAACTAAATGTTTTAAGAAAGCTTTTTTTAATAACTTTAAAACAAAATAAGTTTAAAAACAGCTTTGTAAAAATATATAAACAACTAATTTAGTTTTTACTACAATTTACCTTTATTCTAAACATAAGATTACTTTAAAATACATTAGTTTTGAAAATATCAATTTAGTTTAAATTAGAGAGTAGAACTTTATAAACAAAAGACATCAACGGAGCAAATACAAATATCAAACAATATCCGGAGCTGTTAAATTAATATAGAAAACTTTTCATTAAACCTGGTAATCGTAAACAGCAAGACCCATGTCCACTAAAACATCATTAATGAATTTGTCGTTGCGGTGGTCCGTTGTGTCACATAAATTTAATTTTAACTTTTTACCTCTGGTGTAATCTGCTATGAGAAATTACAAAATTTTCTCGGGTATCAACAAAAAACTATTTTCAAACCAAGACGTTTAGCATGTTTTAAAGCCAAAAGTAAGTCAATCAATATCGTTAGCTTATTTTAAATGCTACAAAATTTGAAAACTTAGAAAGTAAGGAAACAAAACCTTCTACGCTAGCAACGAGCGTCTTGTATTTGCAAAATTCGAGCATCTCTTGTCTCGCTTCTCTGCTCCAATCTTTTGCGCCAGCTTGCGGTGAGATGTTGGCTAAAGAAGCTTCGATCATGAGGGCGGGCAAACAGTTGAGGTATTTGCATTTCATCCAGAAAACACCAGTGACGGGCACCTGAAGCTTGTCTCCGTAGTCAACGAACAGCACTTCCACGGTGTGTTTGTTCTGTTGGTGTTTCTTCGTATGAGATTTGTGAGCAGTTTTATAGATACTTGCGGCACAGCATAAAGTTTAGTTTTGAATAGAAACTAGGCAATGTATAAATGTTTCGAAAAAAAAAACAATTTTCAAGACATTTTGTCCTAGGCTTTAGTTTTGAATTTATCTACATAATTGTTCTAAAATATTAAACTTTTTTTCGCAGCCATGGACGTCAGAGGTAGTAAGATTGTTATAAAATAAATACCGATTTTACAATCAAAGTTGTTTGCAGGCCCAATTTTTTTTGTAAATGTTCAAAAGCAAAATGTCGAACTATAAGAGTAATAATCAATTTATTTTCAAATTACAAAAATTAGTACAAAACTGTATTAAAAAAACTTTATCTATATAGGATAATATTAACGATAAGACTGTATCTATTTGATAATAAAAAGAAAACTATTGTTTAGAAAGTCAACTAATTCACAAATTTAAAAATAATTGATTTTAGGGCGATTCTAACAATTTTTTACAAAAAAACACATGCTTTAAGAATTTTGTGAAAGTCATATCTCAAAAAAAAAAACTTTTTTATCACGTAAAAACTCAATCAAAGGAAATTTTACACAAACTACATTGAGTAAGGGTGGGTAATTTTTTTCTAGTCGGCGCGCTAGATTTACAGCAATTATTTTTTTGACTTGCTAAAAAGTTTTAGCGGGCAGCGTAACTTTGAAAAAATTGACTACAAAATTAAAACTCATTAAAAGTAAAATAGCAAGGACCATAAATGTGTACTCAAAGTCAAGATAACAGCACATTTAAAAAATACTTGATATTCAAAGGCTCAGCTTTTTTTTTTCACAAGTTATCATTAAACAAAAATAGATCGCTGACCGGAGATTTTGATGGCTTACCGTACGTTGCCAACTTCTAATATAGATTTATATGTGTAGAAATTAATCTTGTAATATCAAAATATGAATAAAATCAATCTACGTATCAAAGTTTAAAGAACAAACTTTTAAGTAATACTCTACTTTAATTCTGACATTATAATAGTCTAAATAATTTAATAAAATATAGTAACCTGCCATTTATGTACGCACTGTCGGTTGGGTACGCACTTTTTGAGTAGCTGTCTAAATTGCGCGAGCGTACAAGATTTCACGAGGGGACAAAATTGCACGAAGATACTTTTGCACAAGAGCGCAAAAGTGCACGAAGATAAAATTGCACGTAGACAAAATTGCACGAAGGTTCACTTTTGCACGAGCGTATATTTTTGCACAAGCAGACAATTTTGCACAAAGGGTCATTTTTGCACGAGTGAGAATTTAGCACGGAGGGTCAGTTTTGCACGTATTTTGTTTCCTTCCCAGGGACGGGTCAAAATTGCGCGTAGACATTTATGCACGAGTGGACAAAATTGCACGAGAAGACTCTTTTGCACGAAAAATTTTATATAATATTTAAAAAATAAAATAATCAGAATTAAAAAAATTTATAACTAAATAATAGAAAAATACGAAAAAAAAATTGTATAACATTTTGAAAAAAAAAAAATTGAATTAGAAAATTTAATAACTAAATAATAAAAAAATTAAGAAAGAAAAAAAATTAAGTAAAAAATTTAAAGTAAAAAATAATAAATTAATTAAAAATAAATAAATAATAATAACTAAAAAAAAAAAAGGATATATAATATTTTTAAATGAAAAAAAAAAATTACTTTTAAGTAAAAAGTAAAAACTTTTGTGAAGTAGATTAAAATAAATTTTAAAAAAAGTCACAATTTAAAAAATCAAATAACTAAATAATAAATAAATTAAGAAAATAAATAAAAAGAGTCAAAATAAATAAAATAAGTAATTAATAAATTTAAAAGAAACAATAATAATTAAAAAAGTCAAAATGAACAAATTAAATAATAAACAAAAATCAATTAAAAAAAATTGTATAAATAAAAATAAAAACTACATTATAAAATTAGATTCTAACCGTTATTAAAATATAATTAACAAAAAGAGTTTTGTTTATATTAATAAAATTTTTTAGTTAAAAATAGAAATAAACTAATTGTAGCGGTTGTATTATTTTGTTTGTTTCATTTTAGTCAAAAGCTTGTATCTCCTTTTTCTTCTAAAAACGTAAGAAGAAAATTGCTTCTGACAGTTCTTTTTCGCAAGTCTGGGTTAGATAAAGAGAAAAAACAGAGCAGGAGAAACTTAAGGGCTAATTAGAGTAAAACGCGTGCAAATAGTGATGCAACTAAGATAAAGTTTAGGCAAATAGAAAATAATGATATATAAATTATGTTTAAAACTTTTATATAAAACAAAAAAAAACAATTTTAAGTATAATTTATGGAAGTACACAGCCGTAACAGAACTTTCTGTGCAATGCACAAGAAAAATTTCATCAGACGGATTTTCTCCTTTCTAAATTTATTTAATTGTCTCACTATTTCGCATGCTCGTTTTTTTCTGTGCAAGAGTATATTCGAGCAATTTTGTCCCCTCGTGCAATTTTAACACCTACCCATGTAAATATTATTTATTTATTTTTACTTTTAATCTTGTTTTATTTCATATTAAAGTTTAGTATAATTTTAATTTTATTTAAGTTTACATCAATACATGTTTATTCTTTAATAAGGAATATTTTTATTAAATTAAAATTCTAGTTTAATTTTTATAAAAAATTTTTAAATTTATATTAGTTTTTATACACAATAATTTAGTTTCAATTAAAAAAATCTGAACAATTAAAAAAATAAAAATAAATATAATTAATATAAACCTAGTTAAATTAAAATTAATTACACTTATACATGCTTATTATTTTTTTATAAAATATAAAGGTTTAAATATATTTTTATTTACTTATATTGTTTTTGTGCAAAATTAACTCTCCGTGCAAAACTGTCTGTCGTGCGAAATTGAGCTTCCGTGCAAAATATTCTTCGTGCAATTTTGTCCCCTGTGCAATTTTGTGCCCGCGTGCAAACTAGCCTTCGTGCATAGTATCTTCGTGCATTTTTGTACACTCGTGCAATTTTGTCTTGGCGCAATTTAGACCCGTTCCCGCACTTTTTAGTCGAAAAGCGCTGCGTTCATAATGTTTTTTTTTTACTTAAAAATAATAAAAAAACTTTAAAGTTGTAACACTAAATTGTTATATTTTAAATAAATCATTTGTGTAGCTGTCAAATTTGCACGAGCATACAAAATTGCACCAGGGAACAAGATTGCTTGAGTGCACAAAGAAACTTTTTCACGAGCAGAAAATTTTGCACGGGTTGATTTTTTTTTAAATTTAGTTTTTTTTTTTACTATCGTTGTTAACCCTAACCCTCGGTCGGTAACTTATTTTATTTTTTTTTACTATCAAACTTACCCCTAACCCTTACCCTCGGTCGGTAGCTTTTTTTTTTTAATTTTAACTATCACTGCTACCCCTAACCCTTACCCTCGGTCAGTATTTTTTTTTTCTTTTATTAATTTATATTTTAGTTTTTTTATTAATTTATCTTTTAGTTTTTTTTCTGTTTTTTTTATTTTTTCTGTTTTTTTCTACTCTCGTGCAAAATTGACTCTTGGTGCAAAATTGTCTTAGTGAAATTTTGTTCCCTCGTGAAAATTTGTTCTCGTGCAATTTTGACCCGTTCCCAAATTATATAGTATAAAATTCAAATAAATTAAAACTAAAAGAACCAGAAAAAAAAATTATGAACTTAAAAATTGTATATCAAGTCCAATAGTTAAAAAAAAAATATATAACAAATTGTTCTTTCAAAAATTTATTTTACAAACAAAGTATCGGTCAAAGACCTCGTCAGTGCTTAAATAAATCTAAAAAATATATGTGACAGTCATGGAAAATAGCATCTAATTAATTAAATTAAAACAAAATTTTTACTCAAAATTTTTACTTTAGAAACTAAACAAATCAAATTTTAATATTAAGACTGAGTTTTAGGTAAAGCTTAAATTTCAGTTAAGTTTTAAAATCAATATAACAACAATAATAATAATAAAAGCTGTATGCAACTTTCTTTTTTCTTCTAGTTAATTTACAGAGTAAACATTGCTAAGCAAAAATGTAATTAATAAAGTGAGCCTAAAATTGAGTTGAATTTAATGTAGCTTATTTTAATTGTGACGCAGCTATTGAAAATTTAAACAATCTTGTGCTTGTAATCGGTTTGTTTTTACAGGATGTTACAGGATTGTTTAAATTTTCAATAGTTACGTCACAATTAAAATAAACTACATAAATCTCATCTCAATTTTAAGCTCACTTTATTAATTACATTTTTGCTTAAGCAATGTTTACTCTGTAAATTAACTAGAAGAAAAAAGAAAGTTACATACAGCTTTTATTATTATTATTGTTGTTATATTGATTTTAAAACTTAACTAAAATTTAAGCTTTACCTAAAACTCAGTCTTAATATTAAAATTAGATTTGTTTAGTTTCTAAAGTAATAATTTTGAGTAAAAAATTGGTTTTATTTTAATTTAAGTGTTTAAATGCTATTTTCCATGACTGTCACATATCTTTTTTAGACTTATATAAGCACTGACGAGGTCTTTGACCAAAACTTAGTTTGTAAAATATATTTTTGAAAGAATAAATTCATTATTTCTCCTCCAATAGTTGAGATCTCTCTATTTGTTTTTTTAAAACCAAAACATATAAAAACATATAACAGTTTATTTAAGGAAAATAACGAACAGTGAAATTTAAATGTTAATTTCCCATGATTAAAACATAGCAATAAAAAATATTTTAAAGGTTATAAAAAAAATATATAAACGAAAATAATGTACAGTGCAACTAACATTTACATACCCCATGATTGAAACATAAATGAAAAAACCGTACAAACATCTAAATTAAAGTTTAGATAAACGAAAATAATGACATTTACATACCCCATGATTGAAAATAATTGTAAAATTCTTATAAAAAAGCGATATTAATGAAAATAAAGAACATTGCAAATAACATTTACATACTCCATGATTAAAACACATATGTAAAAGGGGATAAAAAAAGATATTAATGATAATTAACGTGCTTTGGCTTAATGTAGGTATACCAAAACCAAAATTTCTTAGGTACACATTGCCGGTAGGTAATGTTATGTTCAAAGAGCGTACCTAAGCTGTAGGTTAATGTAACTAATTTAGACTAACTTTAAAGTTTTTCATTACTTTTCTATAACTATTTATAACAGATGCAAAAAATGCTTTGACTATACATGAATTTTCAAGGTTGTTTCAACTGTAATAAAATGTTCATTATAATTTAAATTTTTATTACTAATTATTTTAAATACTAACATAATAACATAACACTCTAGTAAAATAAAAATAATTGTTAAGAATGTTTTGAACAAGGTTGATCTATTTAACTAGTGTTAAACGTCTACATCTTTAAGCTCCGAAACTTGCTATTAAACTCTTAAACAATCCTTTATGTTTGATATCAAACTGATATAAACTATAAAAAACTATACTTAAAGTAAGACTAAAAACTAATTAACATTTTAGTTTTAACTTTATTGTAAATTTATTATAGTATGAGACAAATATACTAATTTCACCATGTAACAAATAACACTTGTGCTCTATTCTTTAAATCTAAACTCCAATTTTTCAACAATTAAATTCTATTACCTTCATCTTCAAATAGTCTTAACAACACTGAAACAAACTAACAACAATAAGCTTACGTTTGACTTTTTAGTTATCATGGCGCGGTTGCAGCTCATATCTCCAGGAAAGATCGCCACACAGACTTGTCCAACTTCCATCAAGTCCAGCGGCATTCTTTTCAGTAACATAATTTAACTTTGTAGGCGGCTTAAACCAGGTATTATTAATCAAATGTTATAAATAAAAAACTATTCACTAATATCTTCACTATATTACAAGTTAAAGAGTAATTCTTATAACAAAACAGTTATCAATAAAATAAAACTTAATCAGTTCTTCAAAGTTTTAACACTAAACTATAAAAAGATTACACGTAGAGAAAATCTACAATACGTTCATTTTATTTCAATTAAAAAAAAGCATAATTTTTGGTATATCTTGATACAGAAACAATGTAGCTGTTCTTTAAAACAGTTTAGCTTCTAAAAAGTTCAAATAAAGCTTACTAACCGGTATTTTTTCTGAGTCAGTTGTTGCCCGTAATCAACTTCTAATTCATCCATTATTCTAGCTAACAAAGTTGTGGTTTCTTCACTAACTAGTTGTACTATAAAATACGACGGCGATAACACGTGTGATACCTGCAAGTACACATTTCCAGTTGTTATAAACTAACTTAAACTTACTTTATTGAAAAGTTTGAACATATTAAAACTTAAATATTTAAATAAAAAAATTGTTGTGCAAAAGTTATCCTGCAGAAAAATAAAACTATTAACTTTAAGTAACTCCTACAAGCCCAGTAAAAAATTATCTTTGTTTTTAGTTATTAAAAACACATTTTTCTGTTTGTAACCTACTTTTACGTCAAAGTAAGATCCATTAGTGGGGGGCATTTGTGGTAACTTATAAGAAATACCTTTGCCCACAGCATCACATGGAGCTTTAATAAATAAATCTTTTACTTCTTGAGTCAACTCTTCAATGGACTTTCGTCTTGTTATAACACATTTATCTAGAATAAACAACCTTCTAAACATTGATTAAATTTAAAATTTAAAGTTTTTGTATTACCTACTAAACATGAGCTAATGATGGCACAAAATAGTATGTATTGTAACTTGTGTGATTCTTTGAACTCTTTAGCTTATGATAATTCATAATGTAAAGAATGAAACAAATGTCATAAAACAGTGTAAACAAATCTTTAGCATATTTATTAGTCTGCATAATTAAAGTAAGTTGTCAAAAATAAGGTTAAACACTTTTTAGACTTTTTACTATGAGCTAAAGACTTTTTTACAAAGTATTTTTAGAATAAACTGTTTCACTGAATTTTATATATTTTTTGTATTATATCAGTAATATAAAATGTTTAAACTAACTAAAATCTATAATTATAAAATATTAAAACATCAAATCTTTTAAAAATTTTGATAAACTAAACTTTTAAGAAAATCAAAAGAAATGTGTCTATGTTTAAATTCGTTGGACTAATACGTTTACTTGCTTATTCGCAAATAACAGCTCAACTAAACCCTAAATGTATTTAATTTTCACTTTTATAACAGTAAAAACTTTTAAGAACTCATTAAGTTGTCTATTAATGAAGCGTAATTTTATTTTAAAATAAACTTTTACATGGTAATAGTAAAATAACAATTAAAATAAATTTTACAATGTATAGCAACAAATGTCATTTAATTCGTAAAAATACACTTTTTATAAAGTGGAAATGTTTTATTAAAATTAAGTTCTATATTAAATATTTTATATTTATATATTTTTTTTTAATATTACCGTTCTGTATTTCAAAGTCTATGATATCTGCAAGCCGAATCAATAGCTGTTCAACACAGCTCATTTCAAGAGACTTGAAGTCTAGAGCAACTTTATATTGCAAATGGTAGACATCACAAAAACAATCTGCTTGTATACCGCTTGGAAACTTTTCCATCAACTTGTCGACTCTGTTCTTAATTTCTTTGAGACGATTTGTTTTTTCCGTTGAACTTAATACTGCTTTTTTTGATGATAAGGCTAAATTTAAAATAGAACTCATTTATTTATACTTTTTAATGGTTATAATATATAAAGAGTAAAAACATACATTTAAATTAAAAGTAAGTTTTAAACTTTAATTACTTTGAGATTAATGATAATCGAGATTATTTTTGAAATAGAACAGTACCCAATATTTTAAGTCGAGAATCAATTTTGCGCTTATTCAAGGTTCATACATTTAAAGAGTGTATAAAATACTAGGTTACTAATTATATTTTAAAATGTAATTTTGTAACGTATTTATTAGTTAAAAATAAATAAACCAACTATTGTTTGACGAGTTTTTAAGGCAAAATTGTTGTAAACTAAGCATCCAATCACCAGTTGGGGAAAGGCGTTTCATGTAAACTAATTCGGTGAAGCGTGACAGGAAGTCAGTTATGGAGAAAAAGCCAAGATCGATGATGTCAAGAGGCTCATTGTAAGTTTGTTCATACAGAAATGTCAGTTTGGCACACATTAGCCCTTGTTGGTGCTGCTTTAGTATGTCAATTATCCTGCAAGTTTATACATTTGAAACTCATTAAATATGAGATAAACAGCTTTATACGAAAGAAGCGGAAATTCACATAGCAGCCTACTTTTAATTTTTTTAGATTGTTTTAAACGGATACCACCAGTTAACATATTTTCTTTCACACAAAAGAAATATAAATTGTGACAGCTAAAAATGAAAGTGCACAACAATTAAAAGCTCATAAAATACAAAGTAGTATTTGTGAGTAGCAGGTGAAAAAATTATAAACATGTTTTCAGAAAATACAAGTTAAAAAAAGGTTTTAAAATAGTTTCAACATCATTTATAGGCAATCTTTTTAAAAGTATACATAAGTATTAAAGTATTGGATAAGCTCACCTGTTCTTAATAATTTTAATTTTATCACTGTCTGTGAGCTTTGTAGGAACTGAATCTGTTCGGTTATCAGTGCTATTTGTGCTTGTCATACTTGCTGTAACACAGTCACGATGTACTTTTTGAGATTTATCATTGTTATTAGTTTTTCTTGTAGCATGCATAGTATTTTCAGGACTTTTTTTGATGTTTGATAAAATTGTTTCTTTTATTCTATTGTTAAAGTTTTCTGAAATATTTTCAAATCGTTTTTTTATACAATTGATTTTTAAAACTTATTTATTAATAGTACTTTTAATAATTAAATATATTTAACTTATTTTATGAAATTCGAAGTTTCATAAATAATCTAAAGTAAGTCCGACCTTATTTTAAGCTATAAACAAGATTTTAATTAGATTTTTAACGAGTTATAAACTTTTAACTATACACAGTTGTATTATTTTCTTTTATAAGCCAACTATCTAAATCAGGGTTTCCCAAAGTGGGCGATATCGCCCCCCTGGGGGCGATTTTAGTAATTCGGGGGGCGATAATTAGTAAGGGGGCGAAAGGGTGGGCGATAACTAGTAAGGGGGCGAAAAGGGGGCGATTTTCAAATGTTGGGCTGTCATAAGATTTTACTTTTTTTCTTGCTATTTTACTAATTTTAGCTTGCTATTAATTACTTGACCCTGAGGTAAAACTTAAACAAAAAAGTTTATTCTACTTATGTAAAAAATAGAAAAAAAAACAAGTGCTTATGACTCCTACTTTCAAGTAAATACTTTATTTTTATTCATATGTTTCCTTATTTAACAATTACATAGATCATAGACGATTGGAATCCCTCTCACTATTTTGTAACCTGACATATATGTTATTTGGGATCGTAAATGATTTGTAAAAATCTATGTTATTTATTATTAACTATGACCACATGATACTTCCAGTTGTTTTTTGAAAAGTCATTTAGTTAGACTAAGAAATAAAACTATACAGCGTTGCCAATTTACCTAGAAACCTGGAATTTGAAAATTTAGGAAAAAAAAAAACTGGAAAAAAACTGGAATTTTTAATAATCTAAACAAATTAAGTAGTAAATTTAGACTTGACACAAAAAAGCTATCCTATAGATAAAAATATGGATTCCTTCGAGGCAGATACTTTTGAAGTAAACGACTTACAGGAAACCTTTTCAGACTTACAAACTGACCTTTAAGTTAAAGTAAATTCTTCCAAAGAACGATATGAAAGCTTTTGGACTTAACAAAAACTAAGGCAAAAATATCCAATAATTTGAGAGGAATTTAGATTGTTGTTTATAGCTTTTCCTTCTAGCTACGTTGTTGAAAAAACTTTAGTTCATTATCAACATCTTGAGCAAAAGATCTCATCTAGATATTTATAAAGGAGGTCACTTAAGGCTCTATTTTACTGATTAAGAATCAGGTTAGAAAAACTTGCAAGCAGTCATGAATCTCATCCTTCACTTTATATTAGACTTCGGTCGCAGACATTATTTTATGAAAATTTTTAAATTTTGTTTGATCTTTTGAAATATTTCTTATTTAATCTGGTTTGTATTGTATTTGAGTAGTCTTTTTATAACAACAACTTTATTATGCTATTTATTCTACAACAGGTTTGCATAATGCCTAATAAATATTAATTACGGTAGACTTCCGCTTGAGTTCGCACTTTTCACCCAAAAAAGGTGCATATTTATATTTTCCTAAATTTAACTAAAGTAAAGTCTATTACTAACTATATATTAATAAAACAAAAAAAAATTAATATTTAATAGATTATATAGGTCTATTTTTTTAATAAAAGTTGGTTTTTTGTTTTAGTGGATTTCATGTTTATTCATAACATTATTGCATATAAAATATTGAAATTTGTCATTTTGTAAAAAAAATATGGTAATAGTTTTTTAAGTTTGCACTTTTTAATTTTTTTCAAAGTGCGAACTCAAGCGGAAGTCTACTATATTTATTAAATGGTTTATGTTTAAAAGTTTTTAATAGTTTTATTTTTACCTGGGTAATTTTGAAGTTCATATTTGTCGTTTTACATTACACTAAAAACTTTTATAGCATAGTGATTAAAACATTTTTTTGAATTTGACAGGTTTTATTTATTTGACAGGTTTTTGTTATTACTTGTTTAATCTGTATATAACTTACATCACTATATAATTATTATCTGATTGTAAAACTTTGATAATCATTAAAGTTTTTATTTCTAAAAAGAACTTTTTGGTTTTATAAGAGTATAAATTTGAGGTTTCTATTTGAAATGACTTCTACTTTTTCATTTGAAAGTTTTTTAAACTCAATTTTATTTTCTAACTTGACTTATTATTGTTAATAAATTTATTATTATATAAGGAGATTTAAACTATTAATACAACTGTTTTTTGTTGTATCTTAATTCAATATATATAAGCAAATAGAAAATACTTAGTTTATTTTAATACTTCAACACTAGCTTTTAGTTTTTCACTATTTTCCTCTGTTAAATTTTTATAGGCTAATAGCTAGAAAAAAAAAACTTTTTAAACAGAATTAAATAAGCCATCAAAATGACTGCTACAGTTACAAAACAAAATTTTAACCTAGTTAAAAATTTTTTTTAATTGATTACTTTTTGTTCACAGAATTAACTGTAAAACATTGGATTTTTTTTTGAATTTAAATGAAGAAAAAAATAATAGAATTCAGGTTTAGTTCCCTAAAGATTATTCCAAGTCAAAAACTATTTCATGGTATTCTACTACGAAACATATAGTTTAAAAAGTTTAAAATTAAATTTCAAACTATACAACTAGCTTGCTTACATATATCTTAGCATTGAAACTAATAAATTTACTGCATTGACTGAAGCTGTTGATCAAACCACTTTTCATATTAGATAATCAACCAGTCGGTCAAACTTCCTCAATCAAGATCAGAAATTATTTTTTAATTTTTATTTTATATGTGTAAAATAAACTGTTCATTTTTTTATAGGTTTTTAATCTCTGGTATAGTAATTTTAGAATATGCCTATTTATGAAATAATTTAAGTATTTTATTTGGCTTAAATAAGTTACTTAGTATTAACTTCTAAATGTCCGAAATTTGTTAAATGAGATACTATTATTATGTCAGGTTTCAGTTAAGATTTCAGATGGGTAACCTACAGCTCAGATCAAGTCGCAGATCCAGTCGAATTTCGACCCGCTAAGTAAACTGAAAACTACTTGTGCAAAATAAATAAAATTTAGTTTTTTGATACTTAATATTTTGAAACTCGCTTTCATTTCGTTTTTAGTTCACAATAGTATTTCATAGATCACAATAATACTAAATTATTTTATTACAATTTTGCTCGAGTTTTTTATTTTCTTATTTGTTATTTTTTTTAAATTATGCAGCCCGCAATTACTTTTTTTAAAGACTTGAAACTAGAAAAGATTTTTTAGTAAATATGAATTGCTGACTACAAAAGTTGTCCACCACTGACCTAGAAGTTTCATTAGTTTCTAGACAGTTAATATTTAAAAATGATTGATAACAGATTACACAAGACTTTTTAATAATTAAGTATTTTAATACACTTTACTTGGCTTCTAAGAAAATAACTGTAAATTATTTTCTCAAGCCTTGTAACGACTTTGAACACAAAAGTTCGTGCATAAGAAGTACCAGACTAAATTACATTTCGAACACAACTTATTTTTAGCCCAAAGGTTTGTACTCAAAAGAAAAACTACTTTGTAAAATCGTGGGGGGCGATTTTTTTTCAAATTACTGAAAAGGGGGCGATTTAGTAAATGAGTTTGGGAAACCCTGATCTAAATAATACATTTATATTAGTTTCTTAATCTCCATTTCTAATTTTTCGACTTTTATATACACAGAGAAAATTATGCTTTTGGAAACTAACTACTAATTATTTAAATTTTTCGTTTTTATGCTTCAGAACTCAAAATAACCTTAAATTATCTGTTGAAATATTAAACTTTCTTTGAAAACCATTAGTAAAAAAATTATCTAAGTTGTAAATCTTCAAAAATTATGTTTACAAAAAGTACAAAATTAAAAAAAAAAAGCCAAGCAACTACCTCTTATAGAAAATAAGTAATTTTTCCGAAATACAAGTCTTGAACAATGAAATTCAAACAGTTTAGGTATTAGCTCATGTATGATAAACATAATAACTTTTTGAATATATCCTCATATGTCTTAAAAGAATATTAAACTTACTAAAATAGTTGTTGGGTTGATATCTATATGGATACATATAAACATTAGTACCATCTCTTCTTCTATCACCATAATCTAACCGAACAGTTGTGCTCATTTTTTTTGCCATATCTAATACAGAATTGAATCCATGCAATCTTAAATTTGAGCTTGTTCCTGTAAATGGATAATTACTAAAACAACTTATATCTAATTAATTAAATAAAGAAATAAAAGTTTACTTTTAAAATAATTGTTTTAATAAATCTAGATTAATAAACTAAGTATAATATAATTATCTATATACTTTTACTTATCAAAAAAGTTTAAAAACATCATTTTCACCCTTTAATAAACCTGCTTTAAATCAAAGCAACTAGGTCAGCTTTTTTAACTTGAAATGCAAACAAAATGAATTCATTTTATGTTTAAAAAACTATATTTATACTGATCATGTCATATTTACTCACCATTGACTTCTTTAAACAAACTTTCAAACTCTGAAATTGGAAAGCCACTTTTGTAAACACTCAATAAATTATTTACTTTGTCTCGTAGACTTCGACTTGGTATTGTCCCTGATAAGTTGTTTTGCTTTCCTTTATGATATCCATAGCTATTTGGTGTTTTCGACTTAATAAACCCACCACTTTTTCTATTTTGGCTGTGAAAAATGTAGTGCTTGAGTTTGAAAATAATGTTTTCTGTAATATTAGTCACAGTAAAATCAAACTAATTTTGTTTTCAAACAGACTTTTATATTTATTTATAAATATAATGCTAGTTAAATCAACCTTATATTATACGTTTTATTATTGTGTAATTTTATTCACAAAAACAATACAAACGTAAAATAAAATTCAAGTTTTTTAAGTACCAAAAAATATTCGTTATAAAATTAGGACTTTTATATAAATTAATGCCATAAAACAATTATCAAAGAATAAATAAGTAAGTTAAACTTTATTTAAAAGTAATAAAACACAAAGGCTTTTATTTATTTAAAAAACAAAAATTTAATATTATGCTATATTTTTTAATGCAATACTTATTCTTAGTTAGAAAAGATAATTTTGAATAGGTTTATAAAACAACAGTTTTGTAGACTTTACTTTACTAAGATTTCAACTATGATTTTCATGTTGTATTGTAGTAATAACATAAGCAAAACAAAGATAAATGTACATTAATAAGACTTATTTATATAATAGTCCATAAACTATAAAAATAGCAAATGTTTTAGTACTATAAAAAGAAATCAACACTTACTAGTACTATAGAGAACGAATAATAGTAAAATAAAAATATATAAAAACAATTATGATAAAACGGTATAATATAACAATTAAATATAAAAAAAAATTAAAAAATAATGCAAAAAACTAGACAATTTAGATGTTGACATCAAACAAATATATATATAGACTTGTTGATTCAGTAAAAATGTAGATTGTTATTTTTTATAAACTTTAGTTGCATATTGTAAATTAGTATTAATTGATGTTTTACAGAACTAAAGTCTTTTAACATAACATTTACTATTAATTTTTAATATGAATTGCTATAAATAAACGGTATAAAGTAGATCAAACCTTTTATTTCGATTAATATAATTTTCAACTGATCCAAATGAATAAAATATGTTATGATTAGTATTATGATTAGTATTTATCTTTTTTTATTCTCTTATTAATTTTATAACTAATCTTTATGGAAAAAAGTGTTTAATTAATATTAGGTATATCACAAAAATTATTACTCATTTCTTTTGAAAAATTTTTATTCAAAATATAGCTATTCTTTTTCTAAATAGATTAAAAGTCATCGAATTTTTTACAGTTACTCAACCTTAATCAAATTTTTTGAATGAAGTTATGTTATAAGAAAATGTTGGTTATAAACATAATGATTTTAAAAGTATAATTTTTTAATTTTGATATAAAACTTAATGATATTTAAACACAGTTAAATTAACTATTTAGTTATACATATATAGTTATTGAAAACTATTTAAACTTAAACAGAATCTAAAAAAAATAAAGGCTTTATTTTTAAAAGTATGTTTTTGAAAAATTAAAAACAAAATAAATAAATAACTTAAATCAGAAGTATTTTTTAATTTTATTCAGTTATAAAGTAATAATTATGTCGTTTTATAAGGTAAATTTAATAAATTTCTTACTTCTGAAAACCATACATAGGTTTATTGGTTGTAGCTGACTTGCTTCTAGATCTTTTAGAGTTTTGTCCCTGTACAAGTTTATAAATTTTCATAGTCGATTCTGTTGGCTTTCCATATAATATAATTTTACCATCACGCTGGGTAGTTGACTTTAAAACATCAGTCAAGCTCTGAAAAAAATCTGAAGCAGTGTAATATCCAAAACTTTGGTATTTTAGTTTTTCTTGTGTTATCTCTTCGTACTCTTTTACCAATCTTTCTGGACTTAATCCTGGAAAACAAAAGTAAAATAAGATTTAAAAAAACTATCTAGACTTAAAATAACAAAAACTTTTCATACACAATAGGTACAAATATATTTTTCTAAATAACAAATATTATATGAACACTAATACTATAGAAATTTTGCACTTATAAGTTTTTTAAGCTGCTTTTTTGAATATTTCAAATTCTCTGTAAATGTTAAACCCTAGCATAATGCACACATATTTAATTTTTAAACAAGTATTAATTTTATAACCTTTATAAAAAACACAACACTAAAGTAAGTTGCTCAACTAGTAATAAATCTAAAAACTACATTGAATTGCATCCAGATCGTTATACTATAACTAAATTTTCTATTAACTTGGTTTGTGTTAAATGTAAACTTTAAAAAATTACAACAAGTTGAGTAAATTTATAAAAATAACATTTTTAACAAGGCATAATTTTATTATTCAAAAATAAAACAAAACTAGCCTGTTTGAGAGGAAATTAACAAGCTTCTAATAATTTTTTTGACTTCATCTTTTTTAATTTCTGTTACTGACATAATTTTTTAGTTTTAAAAACTGTTAAAAATGTGGGTAAAAATTTATTTATTAAATCAAAAGTTAAGTTTCTAAAAGTGAAAAAAAAAAGATTTTATACTAAAACATAACATAGAAGAATATAATGCACCTTTTTGCTCATCCACAGCTTACATAACACATGTTATTCTTTTTAAGCCATTTAAGTACATTGGAATGCAGGAAAATAATTTAACTTAAAAAACACAGTCAAATTAGTATCAACAACATATACCTTTTGCTTATTTATTTTAAGTTTTAAAATTTTCAAAGATTCAAAAAAAACTTAGTGAGGTGTCAAGCTAACTAACAAAAAAACTTTAGGTCTAGTCGTTTGAGAAAGGATATACAGAAAGGAGATAATGTTTGAGTTTGAAACAATAACATTGGGATTTATTTCAGGGTTGCCACTCTTTGAGCCAAAAAATCTTCCCTGAGTGACCAAAAATTTCCCTGAGTAACCTTAAATATGACAGAGTTTCCCTGAGTATTTTTCAAATCTTAAAAAAAATTTTTAAGAATTCCATTGAAATTTGGATCAAATTTTTAAGGTTTAACTCTTGAATTTTGGTCAATAGGGCTTTTTTCAAATTATCTGCAGTACAGTGACCTAAAAATGCTGAAGTAAAATATTGACAATGTACTTTTTTTTTCTTCATGCATCTCACCACCAAATCTATTTGAGTTTTTTGCAAGACTTTATTGAAACACTCATCAAATGAAATGGAATAAAAAGACGAGCACAAAACTGTTTTTTTAAGACATCTTTAAAAAAAGGGGCTATACCAAAGTTTGTTATATATGAATATTTGGTTCTATTCATGCAGAACTTTTTTGTAATTTCACTATCAGGAAATATGGTAGTGAATAAAGTGTTATTATTATCGCAAGAGTTTCCTGACCAGTTTTCTTTGGTACACTTGAGAGCCCAATAAATTTCAGCAGCTGTTGAAGAAGTTGCAGCTGATATACTAGTTGAACTATTAGCCCCACCAAAATAAGAAGTAATTGCATTATTTTTACTCTTAGAGGCTTTCAATTTAAGATGTTTTTTCGACATACTGTGCGATTTCAATGCCCTTATACCCATGTTGGATAAGGCCATTGGTGTATCATAACCACACCACTTACATTTAAACTTCTCTTTGTCTACATCCTCAAGTAACCAATCTTTGAAGTCTTCATGGTTAAGCCAACTTTTTTTAAACAAGGTTTTAAACTGTACTTTACTCATAATACTTAAAAAAGCTTTTAAATTAAATCTGCAAAAAAGTTGTAAAGTATATTAAAACATTCACACTAAAAAATTAATTACCATTACTGCTACTACTTTTGAAATTATTATTTATAAACAAAAATTTAACCTCTATCTTTTTAACAAAAGTAATACAACACTAATCTGTATTCATTTTAATTTTTTTTACTGAAAACAAGTAGTTGTAAACAAATAACTTTATTATTTAAAAAATAAAAACTAATAGTACAACATAGTGTTTTTTAAACTACGTAAGTAACTAAAAATAAAAAGTTTATTAGAACTTTTCAATGAATAGTTAACAACAACTTTCATTTCTCTAAACTGTTTGATTTTACTTAAGTAAATATAAATTTAAAACTTAAAAAAACTACAATGTTAATACTAAGAATATTGAAGAACTAGCCGCAGGCTAAAAAAATTCTAAATAACCACTTAAAAATTAAAAATTACTACTTTTGAACAAAATATTGAAACTTGATTAACTAAACCTCATTCTAGATTTAGAAAAAAAATTCCCTGAGATTTTCAAAAACTTCCCTGAAATTTAGAGAAAAAATCAAAACTTCCCTGAGTTTCCCTGAGTTAAAAGAAAAATGCCAAAATTCCCTGAGTTTCCCTGAGATTTTCTACAGTTTAAAAATTCCCTGTGATTCCCTGAGTTCCCTGAGTGTGTGGCAACCCTGTTATTTCTAAAACTACTATATAAGTTAATGAAAAAATACTATCTTGAATATTTAGTAGATGTCTAATCAACCTGAATTACTGCATCGGCACTTGATGTAAAATATAAATAATAAAGTAAAGTTTTTATTGATGAAATTTAAAAAAATATGCAATTAACAATAATAAGTTTAGTATTGTTATATTTTTACTAGACTCTGCCCACAAAAATTTCACAATGCTTATTTATTTTAGCCTGTTTGGTTAAATCCAAACAGTATTTTATCGCAACTATGCCTGCCTAAAGTGTCATAATAAGGACAAAATTGGTTGTGGGTTGTCTCAGATAGAATTGTTGTTGGTTGTGTGGTGAAGTTTATTGTTTCTGATGTTTTACTTTGTAAAAAAAAATTCATAATTTTATAATGTAGCATAAAATATATTAGAAATTATAGTTACTAAAACTGAATAATAAATATACATATGATATTTTTCTACAAGTAGTTCAAGTTTTTAAATATGTTTATGTCTCTGATCTACAAATGTTACATGACAATTAAAATTCTTATAAAAACTTTTCAAGGGCAACATCTCAAAAAGTAATTGGTGTTTGAAAAAAAACTCATGTGGGCTTAATTCAGGGATCAGCAGGCATTTGGTTGTAGCAAGCCAAATTTCAAAAATATATATTTGTGGGCCGCTGTTGTAGTTTATTTTTACTTTGCATAACAGACTGGAAATATCTATTGTAAGTTTTAAGTTTCTGATTGGGACTTAATCATTTATTTTGCTCTTCCTTCCAAACCTCAGCAAAGATAATATAAGTTTTTTAATTTGCTTCTGCAGTCCAAACTTCCAAGTTAAAAGGCCACAGTTTAACCCTTTATGCTAAAAACATGTTTGCAAACCAAGTTTTATCTTTTGCAGACTATTTTGCCTACCTCTGATTTATTTAATAAGATATGATGTTCAAAAAAACTGGTAAAAACTGCAAAAACCATAGTTACTAAAAACTAATGTATTTAAGTAAATTTTAAAACTTATTTTAATCATATCTCAAAAATTAATTTAATTTTGTCAAATTTTGAACTTATATGCATCAATCTGCAAAAGACTAAAGCAAAGTTAAACAAATTTATAAAAAAAACAAGCAGAAAAAGAACTCAAAATTAATTTTATTTAATTTAGTTATTTAAATTAGTTATCATTCTTTTATCTATCCTTTTGTTGTACCAGTGTTTTTCTGTATTTATAGTAGTTTGATCTAGTACATGGTTAATATTTTGAGAACAGCATACATAGCCAGCTTTTTGGCAGATTTACTAGTATAAATATTGTCATTTTTGTGTGTCATGTTACTAAATACAAAACTAAATCTTAAAAAGTATGATATATTAATAAATTTTTTGAATTAAGATTTTTTGAATTTTTAAGATATTAAGAGCAACTTCTTTTAGTTATATACTTTTATATTATGTTTAAATCACTGACAGCAGGACTGTAAATTTATAATTACACAGTTTACAAATACCTATCAAAACCACCTTTGTTAAATTTTAGTAGACCAAGACAAGAAGCAAAAAATTTTACAAAATAGTTATTATATCCAATAATACTCAAAAATACAAATTTACGCGTTTGTTATCAAAAGATCCTATTTAAACAAGTTCACTGGAACATATAAAAGATTTTTTTCACTGGAGTATTTTCTTGATTTCGTAGCTCCCTTGAAGTGTGTTAATCCTTTAACACACAGAAACATTTGTTAGTGTAATAAAGTAGGGATACTGTATATTTTGTTATTATTATACACAACATAAACTAACAAATTAAGGGAACAGGGCTGTCCACAATGATTTTTACAAGTTGATCTTATTTTGTAGAGTTTTATCTGAGCTATCATACATTTTAACCGAAAAGTCAAAGTACCTTTTGAGATACAAGCAAGATTTAAGCAGAATCAATGGAAAATTGTTTGTTTTTTGGAAAATAAAAAGTTTAATAAAAATAAACAACCCACTTTTTTGTTTTTTATGTAAAACTTTAATATTTAAAAAAAATTTTAAATTGCAACATTCAAAGTTTTTTAAATTATAAAAGGTATGTTTCCTGAAAATTTGAAGTCTCAAGCTCAAAAATGAAGAAGATAGATTTTCAGTAATTATCTTAATTTCCAAGAAAATTGACCCTGTAAAATAATATTAAAGTAATTAAAAGATCTCTTATAGATTCTTTTTTCAAGCAAAAGCAAAATTAAAACGATTTGAACATTTTCAAAAAACTCTCAAGTAGCATAATAGAGATAATTCTATTTCAATAAGAATTTAAACAACTGAAGATCTTGTTTGACTAGTTTCAAGCGAGTGAAACATTGCATTGTTAATAAAATTTATAATTGATCAAAGAGATGCGATAAAATACATATTTTAAATACATATAACCTTTAACTATTAGAAGTCACTTAGTTTTTTTATTAATAAGTATTTTAGTCTGAAAAACAATGAAAGCTATTGTGTTTAAAAATTTACTTCTAAGTACTTTTTTTACAAAAAGTCTAATGTCTCATAGTTTGCTATTCGAAGTCTGACTTTAATTAACTTAAATACAACTTTTTAAAGTTTTGAATTTATTTTAAAATTGTGTCTCAACAATAAAAAAAACTTTACAGTTATTAAGTTATCATTACAGTTATAAAATCTTTACTTGTACATACAAACTTTAAAAGTAAACCTAGGGTAAACATTTTTTAATTTATTAGTCAAAAAAGTAAATAAATGGAAATAAATTTTAACTTGAAGCCTTAAAAACCAAAAAAAAAAAACTTGAGTTAATGTACTAAAACGATTTTTGAAAAATTTTATATTAGTTGCAAAAATGGCTACCTGTATTTTTGAACATTTAAGTTAAATCTAACGACAATAAAAGTAAATTTCACTTTAATGTCGTTGTTTCTAAATTGTCTGTTTTTGAGATTTGAAAAAAATATATTAAACAAAATAACTAAAGTATATAAATGAATAACAAAACAGTAAGGTAAAGCTTCATAAAATTCAGTATAAAAATAATCAATGTTAACAAGATTCAGTCAGAAACTTTAAAATAGCTAAACCAAACTTATTAAAGTAATTAACTCATTAAGTCTTTAATATATGAGTATGACTAAACTTGTAGCTAGTTTAAATATTTTTAAAAAGTAATACAAACTTATGTTGGTAATAAGTTTTTGCTAGTTAAGTTTTTTTTTTTTTATAATACTAACATTCGAAAAAAATATCTTAAAAAAATTAGACTTATTATAAATAAAACTAAACAATATTGTATGGCTAAATATAAAAATACGTTTTATTATACTTATATTTATAAAAAACATCTAGTTTTCGATAAATTTTTGCCGTTTTTATGCTTTAAGCGTATAATTAGAACAATAAAAAAGTTTATTAGCAAATTTCTATAGAACTTTAAAAATAAACGATATAAAGTGTCAAATAAACTTGAACAAATTGAGATAGCTCATTTTAAAAAACAACTACTTATGAAAGTTAATTTATGTTTTGTTTGTTCTTATATTTAGTTTTGTTTTATTGATTTTTATTGTGTTTTTTAATGTAATTGTGTTTTATTATTTACTTTATTGCCTATTTTTAATCAACTTTCACAAATAAAATATAATCGTCTAATACTAAGTTATAGAATTTTATACACGTCCATTCAAACAAGTGCTTTGCAAAAAAAAAAAGTATATGCATACATTTACTCAGTATCTTCATACTATGCTTTACCGTGAATTAAAATACCCAATTGAAAAACTATGTTACTAAGAAAGCTAAGACTAGGTTATAGGAAGCTAATATAAGAAAAGTATAAATTATTTTACTCCAAAAAATTGAATTATGTTACAATACTTTGTATTAAATAAAACTTAACAAAGATATGAATACAAATTTTCAAAATATATATTTCATTACTTCAATTAATAATTAAATAAAGCGTTTAGTTTTAGTTTTACTGTAGTATGTTCCATATAATACTTTTTGTTTTACAAAAATATTTTTTTGATTTTTGTACACTTTTCAAGACATAAACCTGAACACTTAATAGAAGTAAGTGCTAATTAGTTTTCTGATTAAATTTTACTTATAACTCGAAGTGTATATAATACCTACATTATCAAAGTTTATCAGACTGAACATCAAATCTTTAAATATCTGAATGTCCTCTAAATGTTTTAATGTTTTTTTTTAATAAAATTAACAAAATACCAGCAAACTAAAGTAAGAAAAATTGTTATATTAAACTTATATTTTATAAAGAGTGATAAGAAACCCTGTATTTTTTAAATAATTTAATAAGACTTTAAACCAATAAAATTCCATCTACAACAAAGAGTATGTTACTTAACAATTTATAAAGCACAAAAACTATACTTTTAGAAAAATATAAAGCACTTTATTTGCCAAAAAAAATTTATACTTGATTCTCTTCCTCTAAAGTCTAAACCATCTACAACAAAGATTATGCTACTTAAGAATTTATAAAGCACAAAAAATCTACTTAAAAAATATGAAGCACTTCATTTACTAAAAATAAACTATTTTATCTTTGCTTCTCTTCCTCACACAACTATATACTTATAAGGCTAGTCATAATTTTGCAAGATTATTAATATTTTGATTTAGTAATCCAGAGAACCCAAAAGCTCACTAAAACTTTTTTAAAAAAGAATAATACATAACACTTATTATGCTTTAAGAATATTTCAAGTTAAAGTTTTGTTTCAACCCCAAAAAGTAGAACATAAATAAGTACAAAAATTACAATTCCACAATACATGATCAAGTTAACTTTTAATTTTTTTTTATTTTTGTCTTTTAGATCATATTGTATTTACCTAAAATTGTACTTACTTAAAATTGATTCTGATGTGCTTTTTTGTTATTAAAAATACTAATAAACAAGTTTAAAATTAATAAGTAGTTTTTTTAAAGCATGCTTTCAAGACTATCATTTTTTGTTATGTTCTTTAATAATATACTTTAATTCCTAAGTTAAACGATACTACTTCTCAAATTATAGGGGTTATATATTTTAATTAAATAAGTGCTATTTGTTGTGTTTTTGAATTGTTTAAAAATAAATCTTATTTCTTCAAGTATAGATAAAAAAAAATTAAAGTTATATATTTTATGGGATTGTTAGAAATAATTAAAGTAGCTTATTTTTAAAGATTACAAAACTTTTAAAGCATATATGTAAAACGTTTATAAATCAAAACAATCATTTTATTTCCAAGTATGAGTGTAGAAGCAAGTAAAACTATCTCTGAGACCGATATAGACATACATACAAGTTGTGACAACTTTTTTGAAAGTCAAATTATGATGCTTGTAATGAAAAACAAGTTTTCAGAATTAAATAAGTTTGTTGAAACAATTAATATAATATTAAAATAGCTGTTAAAAAAATATTTTTTCGAAACCTTAAAATATTTTTGTTATTGTAAAATCTTATAAAATCACCAAATTAAAAAAGTATTTTGACAAAAAAAGCTAAAGAAAGAGTGAATATCATAACTTTTTAGGTTGTTAAAACCTAGTATTACTGTTAAGGGTCAATTATCACTATTTGTTGTTAAATAGTAAAGTAATGATAAATACTCTTTCTTTTTTATATCTTTCAAAATAGTTAAGGGCTAGGGGGGGGGGTCCAACATTTTTCACTAAAAATAACATATGATCTTATATGAAAGCTTGAAGTAAAATCTACAAGCCAGTTTTTATATAATTAAAAAAAATTATTTAACTTTTGAAATATTGTAATTTTTTTAAGAATTTTCCGATACAAATGTATGGACCGCAAATTTTTCAGGGTCAATTTTCTTGGAAATTTAAATGATCACTAAAAATCTATTTTCTCCTTCATTTTTTGAGCTAGAGACCTCAAACTTTCAGGAAACCTTCCTTTTACAGTTAAGACTTTGAATGTTTGAATTTTAAAAACATTGAAAAATAAAAGTTTTAATTAAAAAAAAAAAAGATTGGTGGTTTTTTTTATTAAAAATTTTATTTTTCAAAATAAAAAAAATTCCTGCAGTCAGTCTTTTTAAAATTTAATTATACACTTTCTGTGAAAATTTGAAGAAGATTGGTTAAAAAATGAAGGAGGAGATAGATTTTTAGGGAAATTGTCTTTTTTTGTGTTTTTAGTTTGTGTCTTCCATAAGGGACCTATTGAGGTCACCAACTTTGATCACTCATATCTCGAAATTTTTTTTGAACTTTTTAAAGCTGTTAAAAATGTCCTAAAGCTCAGACAAAACTCTATAAAATAAGGCCAACTTGTAAAAATGAAGGTGGACCCGCCTATGCCCTTAAGTAAGTAGTTTTTAAAAGATAATTAGTTTAAAATACCTTACAAAAGTAGTTGTAAAAATAAAATTACTTATTATTTTTCAGTAGAGTAATTGTTTTAGTTGCTGTTTGTTATGGTTTAACAAAAACAAAGTTACCTAGATTTTTAAAAGTACTTAAACAATTTTTATTAAACACTTTTAGTTTGTTTGATGGTCCTGAACATCTCAATACAAAATATGAAGTCGCACAAAGAAGTTACTTTGGAAAAACAGCTATAGAAATGGCTTGCTTACTAGGGAGAACAAAAATGTTGCAGCTTTTTGCTAACAATGAAGTTAACCTAGATGGTCTCAATGAAAGTGGTAAATTAGAAAATGTTTTTATTTTAGGTGTAAACTTTAAATTTTACTGATAATTACTTATTTAAATTCACAAGTAGCTGAAAATTGCAATAAAAACATGTTTTTATTGATAATATATTAACTTTATTTTGTTTTTAACTTTAGTAAAAGCAGCTTGTTTGTTATAACCTTATATAATTAAGTCATAACCAATTAACATTTTAATAAGTGTTCCAGACAGTTTTACATTTGATTTTACTATTGACTAAGAATTGAGTAAAACTTGAAAAGTATTAAATGCATATATTAAAATAAAAATTTTAGTGGTTTAAAATGCAAATGGTTTTTAAATACTACAAAATCCCTTCCAACAATGTAAAAAAAAATATATATTTTATTGTATTTTTAAAAACACTTTAACATAGGAACAACATTTTTATTTTTACATATAAAGCCTTTTAAAATATAATATTTTAGTATATGAACACATTAGTTGACCAACAATATTTCTCTATCTAACTAAAGTTAACACTTTCCATTGTTTAAAAACCCCAGTAATAATTAAGGACAACATTTTATCAACTTAACTCTATAAAACCTTAAAACTTTTCATTTTTATTTAAAATATTTTTAGATTACTGAACTGACTTGTAACCATCATAGAAACTTTAAAACCTTAAAGCTTAGGGATTATGGCTAAGTGTTAGGTTTAAGTGGTACATATTTGAATTTAGGATTTATGGACTAGGGTAACTATGAAATATTTCAGTTCAATGTTAACGTAGACCTAATAAAAAAACATATGTCTGATTTAAAATTTGTGTTAATTTATACTAAAAATACTTTAAGTGTTTACAGTTTGTCTAAAGTAGAAACTTAAGACTACAAACAAAGTTCAATTCAAATTTAAGTTCTTACTCTCCTATGCATTTAATACTATTAGCATAAAACAATAAATAATCATTGGTTCTAAATGAGTTTTATAATATAAACTAAGTTAATTTTTTAGATGATTTAACTTTTAAGGTATAATGAGTTTTGTAAAAAGCCTTTATAATAATTGTACAGAAGGCTAGTTTGTTATTTTCTGTTTCCTCTAAAGTTTTTTATTTTAGAAATAACATTTCATCCTAAGTTTTATAAGTAGAGCTTGAAAACTACTAGATGACTATTTATAACTTTATTATAATTGAAAAACATAAAGAGTTTAACTTCATAGATTATTGTTTAAAAACTAGTTTAAGTTTTTAAAAGCATCTATTTTATAAGGGCATAGGGGGGTCCAACATTTTTTTTTTTTCACTAAAAATAACATATGATCTTATATGAAAGCTTGGAGTACAATCTACAAGCTAGTTTTTATAGAATTAAAAAATCTTATTTAACTTTTGAAATATTGTAATTTTTATAAGAATTTTCCGATACAAACGAATGGACCGCAAATTTTTCAGGGTCAATTTTTTGGAAATTTAAAAAATCACTAAAAATCTATCTTCTCCTTCATTTTTTGAGCTAGAGACCTCAAACTTTCAGGAAATGTTCCTTTTATAATTTAAAATTTTTTTTTTGAATTTTTTCAAGTGGTTAAAAGTGTCTGATAGCTCAGATAAAACTCTATAAAATAAGACCAACTTGTAAAATCGAGGTGGACCCCCCCCCCTTAGCCCTTAATGTAAATAATAAAAAATGTTTTTTTTGCCAATATTGCTCTTAAAAATTAACTTGGTTCTTATTTTTTCACAAGGTTATGCTTTAAGCCACTTGGCTGCTGGTTGGGGTCGCATCGATAGTCTAAAAACCTTAGACCAATGCAGCCCAGTGGACATTGAATGGACTCTTAAAAACAATTTGGGTGAAACCCCTATTGCTATGGCTAAGAGGTACCAACAGGAGGAATGCGTGGTGTTTGTGCAAAAAGCAAGTTTGTTTATGTTGCTGAAATTTTCATTTTAAAAGCTAGACTTAACTTATCATTTTATGGTCAATATTATTATTTTAAGTATTTTCAGACTAAATTTATATAAAATAAGGTCATTATTTAAACTTGAACACCTTCTACAGAGCCCACTTGAAGGGCTTTTAAAAAACTTATTGGAAAAGTATGATTTTAAAAGTACTGGTACATATGTTTCATAAAGCTAAACGCTTAAATCATCAGCCAGTTGAATTTAAAATCATAATCATAATATATATATATATGTATTAGGAAAATATCTTAATTCTATTTTAATCGTTTTCGACTTTTTATCAGTTGCAAAGTCAAAACTAAAACAATGTGTGTTGAGAATGCGAGAAATTTTGACAGATTCGGATATTTTACTCAGTGTAAAAATGAGCAAAGAAGAAAAAGTTAGTATCTTATAATAAAATATTTTTTCTATTTCTGACGTTAGTCCATCTATGTTTATTTAACAGAATCTTTGTTAGGAATTAATTTAATTATTTTTAATGTGGTTTTTTTAAACTATACATAAAACATTACTTTTAGTAGTACTGATACCATTGGTTAGAAATTTTATCTTTTAAACGTTTATGTCTACAATTTTAATATTTAACAAAAAGAGTTACTATGTATTTATGTTATTAAAAGTTATTTATTAAGTTATTTTTTAGTGTGTATCACATCTGTTTTACAGTCAGCTTGGAACAGTTCTTGTAAAAGTGTTGTACTTATGCTAAATGAGGCTTTTGATTGGTTACCAGAATGCTTAGAAGATACTGTAGAAGTCTCACAAATAGATAAAAAGCGGAAAAATTGCGAGCAAGCATATAAATCATTGCTTGAAAAGTTCAACCTTCGTGAGTTCATCTTATATTTTTGTCAAATTTAATACTTCAGTAAACTATAAAACAAGCATAGATTTTATTAATTTCATCCAACTGAGAATGCAGAGAAATTTGATTAATGCTTTTTGTAAGAATACAAAAATTTTAATAAAGTTGTACGATTAAATTAGTTTTTTAAATTGTAGTTTAGAGTACTTAAAAACAAGTTTCTTAATTAAAGAATAAAGTTTTATCAAACTGTTTTAATTTAACATATTCAGAAAATTTCACTAAACAAGAAACTTGAGCTAACAACTACAATTTTCGTTGTAACTTATTTTAGAACAAAAAATAGGATAAGTGTTATATATATATATATATATATATATATATATATATAAGATGTAACGTTAAAAGGCGTTAAATCCTGGAGATCCTGATAAGCTAAGCTTATCGGAATAAATACCACAGATGTTCTTGTGCTAAAACTTTATTTTAACTAACGGCGTTTCACTGCTCTCAAATAAATTTAAGAACAGATTTACGGAGTCTTAAAATTAGAGATTCTTAGAGCTTTTTGAGACTCCGTAGATCTGTTCTTAAATTTATTTGAGAGCAGTGAAACGCCGTTAGTTGAAATAAAGTTTTAGCACAAGAACATCTGTGGTATATATATATATATATATATTGAAATGGCGATTTTAAAAATTCTGGAACATATGTTTCATAAAGCTTTAACTTTTCATAAAGCTTTAATCATCAGCCAGTTAAATTCAAAATAAAAAGCACTGTACTAAACAAAGATACAAAAGTTGTGCAAAAAAACAAAAAAAAGTATGACGTAATATTGTACATTACAAATATTCGGTACAAAAATCGATCTACCTTCTAACTAATCAAACAACTAAAATTAACGAAAACAACAGTTAATTGACTATAAAATGCTTCAAAATTTGTTGTGTTTTAAGAGAAGCTTTTTTATATGTCGACAAGACGATATAAATTCGCTCCTCTTATTTAAACAACCTTCCTTTTTTAACGCATACATAACGGCTGTTGATTCTTTTAAGCACAGCCTACAAACAGGGTTGTTACCATCTGCTATTGGCTGTGCTCTTTTTATCACCTCCCAAGTTAATTTAAAATCAATGTTTTTGCGCTTAAGGCCGCAAACATACTTCGAAAGCTCAGTTTCATTTTCGTATACACCACCTTTAAAGGATTTTTTATGGTTGGCATACCGAAATCTGAATTGAGTGGAGCATAAGCCGATGTAGAACTTCTTTTCAAGGTCAGAGTTAACTGTTGCCTTGTAAATAATGTTCTCTGACCGGCAATTGCCCCCCTTCAAATTGTATTTACAGCCACCGGCGCAATTACACTGATTTTTGATTGAATTACTTTTCTTTAAAATCCTTTGATTATGTGACTTAATTAATCTCTCCACACATAATCATAATAAGTCACATAATAAGTCACATAATCAAAGGATTTTAAAGAAAAGTAATTCAATCAAAAATCAGTGTAATTGCGCCGGTGGCTGTAAATACAATTTGAAGGGGGGCAATTGCCGGTCAGAGAACATTATTTACAAGGCAACAGTTAACTCTGACCTTGAAAAGAAGTTCTACATCGGCTTATGCTCCACTCAATTCAGATTTCGGTATGCCAACCATAAAAAATCCTTTAAAGGTGGTGTATACGAAAATGAAACTGAGCTTTCGAAGTATGTTTGCGGCCTTAAGCGCAAAAACATTGATTTTAAATTAACTTGGGAGGTGATAAAAAGAGCACAGCCAATAGCAGATGGTAACAACCCTGTTTGTAGGCTGTGCTTAAAAGAATCAACAGCCGTTATGTATGCGTTAAAAAAGGAAGGTTGTTTAAATAAGAGGAGCGAATTTATATCGTCTTGTCGACATATAAAAAAGCTTCTCTTAAAACACAACAAATTTTGAAGCATTTTATAGTCAATTAACTGTTGTTTTCGTTAATTTTAGTTGTTTGATTAGTTAGAAGGTAGATCGATTTTTGTACCGAATATTTGTAATGTACAATATTACGTCATACTGTTTTTTGTTTTTTTGCATAACTTTTGTATCTTTGTTTAGTACAGTGCTTTTTATTTTGAATTTAACTGGCTGATGATTAAAGCTTTATGAAAAGTTAAAGCTTTATGAAACATATGTTCCAGAATTTTTAAAATCGCCATTTCAATAAATTATTTAAAAGCCCTTCAAGTGGGCTCAGTTGAAAGTGTTTAAGTTTAAACATTAACCTTATTTTATATATATATATATATATACAAAAAAGTTTATTTCAAGATGTAAAACTCAAAGGACTCGAGTTTCGTGCCTATGCACTCATCAGCTTCAAAACAAGTTTAAAATAAAGCACAAAACAAAAACACACAAATGAAAGTTAAAAAATTTATCATAAAAAGATTATGACATAATTTTGAAACTATCAAAAATCATGCAAAACGGCTTGTGCAAAAATTAATTTACCAATCGACAATAAACTGGCAAAAATTCATAAAACTTCAGTGAGTAACTATATATTAGGACAGATAATTGAAAGAGATAAAGATAAAATTATGGTACAAATTGAAATTTAGATTATTTTAAGATGAAATTAAAACTTGTTAAACTTTGAAAGCGTTTTTTTTATTTGTAAATAGATTATAGACGATACAAACTCGCTTCTTTTATTTAGGCATCTCTTGTCTTTCAGTGCATATACAACGGCTGTTGCTTCTTTGAGACACAGCCTACATATTGGGCTATTGCCGTCAGCTATAGGCTGTGCTCTTTTTATAACTTCCCAGGATATTTCAAAGTCAATGCCGCTGCGCTTTAAGCCACAAACATACTTCGAAAGTTCAGTGTCATTTTCATATATGCCGCCTTTAAAAGATTTTTTATGATTGGCATACATGAATCTAAACTGAGTCGAGCACAAGCCGACATAGAACCTCGTCTCAACGCCAGAGTTAACTGTGGCCTTGTAAACGATGTTCTCTGAACGGCAATTGCCCCCTTTCAAATTATATTTACAACTACCAGCGCAGCCACATTGACTTCGAATTCCTGAGTTTTGATTTAAAATTTTTTGGTTGTATGCCTTAATGATATTCTCCAATTTCGCCGTACACGAATAACTTATTCGCATATTATGTTTGTTGAAAATTTTTGTTAGCGGGTCTTGTTTATTGAAGTGTTTTTTGACTAGGTTTATAAATTTTCTTCCAATATTAGTTATTACCGAGTTGCTAAAAGGAGGGTTGTACCAGATTACATTTCTTTTTATTTTATGTTTTTGATTATTTTTTGGTTGTTGCTCAGGTGTTTCAAATTTAAGTTTATTATCATATCCGCATTTTTTCATTATTTTTTCATATTCATCTTTTGTCTTTAGAAAATTTTCTTCTTTACTTGATCGTTTGTTTAAACGTTGATTTATTATGTTAGGAATTTGTTTTATAATATTTTTAGGGTGGCTTGATTGTTTGTTGACATACACAATTTTGGTATTTTGTTTTTTATACGGCATATAAGAGATATCATTCAAGTTGAGCTTCACATATAGGAAGTCAGTTATCACTTTCATTTGTGTGTTTTTGTTTTGTGCTTTATTTCAAACTTGTTTTGAAGCTGATGAGTGCATAGGCACGAAACTCGAGTCCTTTGAGTTTTACATCTTGAAATATTTTTTTTTATTAATAAAGCCCTTAAGGTGGGCTCAGTGTGAAAGATTTAATTTATCAAGTTAAATAACTTAATTCTATATATATATATATATATATATATAATTTATTGAAATGGCGATTTTAAAAATTCTGGTACATATGTTTCATAAAGCTTTAATTTTTCATAAAGCTTTAATCATCAGCCAGTTAAATTCAAAATAAAAAGCACTGTACTAAACAAAGATACAAAAGTTATGCAAAAAAAGCAAAAAACAGTATGACGTAATATTGTACATTACAAATATTCAGTACAAAAATCGATCTACCATCTAACTAATCAAACAACTAAAATTAACGAAAACAACAGTTAATTGACTATAAAATACTTCTAAATTTGTTGTATTTTAAGAGAAGCTTTTTCATATGTCGACAAGACGATATCGGGAGGTGATAAAAAGAGCACAGCCAATAGCAGATGGTAACAACCCTGTTTGTAGGCTGTGCTTAAAAGAATCAACAGCCGTTATGTATGCGTTAAAAAAGGAAGGTTGTTTAAATAAGAGGAGCGAATTTATATCGTCTTGTCAACATATGAAAAAGCTTCTCTTAAAATACAACAAATTTTGAAGTATTTTATAGTCAATTAACTGTTGTTTTCGTTAATTTTAGTTGTTTGATTAGTTAGATGGTAGATCGATTTTTGTACTGAATATTTGTAATGTACAATATTACGTCATACTGTTTTTTGTTTTTTTGCATAACTTTTGTATCTTTGTTTAGTACAGTGCTTTTTATTTTGAATTTAACTGGCTGATGATTAAAGCTTTATGAAAAATTAAATCTTTATGAAACATATGTACCAGAATTTTTAAAATCGCCATTTCAATAAATTATATATATACATATATATATAGTCTTTAGTAATATAATGTATATGTATATATATACCACAGATGTTTTTGTGTTAAAACTTTATTCCGACTAACGGCGTTTTACTGGTCTCAAATGATAAATAAATTTAAGAACAGATCTACGGAATCTATAAAATATTAACACACATTAGAAAAAAAGCATATATAATTATGTTTAGTGTTTATGAGGAATAAAAACATAAAATTATAAAATTGCCTACAAAAAATACAAATTTAATAAAAGCAAACAATTACCTCAAAAAGCTCTAAGAATAGGCAAGTTTTTAAAAATGAAAGTTAAATTTAGTTGTGCAGAAATGTTATGTCATATTAAATTTAACAAATTGATCAATAATTTATGCAGCTTAAAAACATGAAGTATTAAATTTGCAAGTGTTTGTGATTGTAAATGAATGTTGTGAAATAAATAAGTGCATAAGTAGACAGAGTTATTTAAAGTAGAATCATCGGTTGTGGGGACAAACATTCGATAAATCTTGCCGCTTATTCAGAAGTAGGTCTTTATCTTCTGCTGCAATTACTGCTTTTTCTGTATTGCAAGTTGGGCAAATTCTACTTACTCCGTTGGATGCATGTTTGATCTTTGAAACAATACTCCACTCCATGTTTGGCATTTTACCGTACATGTGAAAAAAGCTCCAGACATAATCCGATAAACGCGTGCTTTGTTTTTTATTTATATTTTTAAAAGTATGTTTATGGTTAGCATATCTATACTTGAAACTACCTGCTGTACTTCCGATATAAATTTTATCTGGGGGCTTACTTTCAACTTAAACTTTATAAATTACATTTTTAATTAAACAATTACCTTTTGGTGGGCAGTTAACTTTATTTATTTTACGGCAATTACATGTTTTAGACATATTACTTAACTTATCACTATTAGGCTTAGGTGGTTTTGAATATTCATTTATAGATTTATTGTTATGCATTTTACTTATACTTTTAGCGCTATTATCACTTACTTGTTCTAAGTTTTCTTTTATCATTTTAGAAATACTTCTAGTTATACGTTGATTACTATAATCTACACTATTATTAGTACTATTGATATGAATATTTTCAGTATCATTAATATTTAAATTATCATTACAGCTTATATCTTTAATGTTTAAAGTTTTAATATGTTTTACATTATTGTTATCATAATTAAAATTACCACTATTAGGATTATCATCATTACTACCGTTATTATCACTACTATTAAAATTATTATTTTTATTATTACTGTTATTATTAATATGATTAGTATAATTAGAAATATTATGTATATCTACGTTATTACTAACTTTATTACTAGAATTATTATTTGTATTAGCTTTGATATGTCTATTTTTAAAGTTTGAAATTACTTATTTGTTGTGCGATTGTATTAAAATTTTAACTTTACTCATGCAACTATTAGAAGTTTTAACTGTCTTTCTATTAAAAATTTTATTATAAAAGTGGCTATCGGGGACTAATAACTTTCATAGAATTCAGTTCAGCATAATAAACATTTCATGAATATTTTAAAAAACTATCGCAGCAACTGACTATCAAAAGAAGCCTTCACAGTCAGCACCTAACAGCAGAAAAACTTCAGCAGCAATAAGAAAAACCAAAACAGGTGCCAGTCCAGCAAAAAGATTTTAATCTTGTAGCTATAAACTTGTCGTTAAAATATAACCCGTCTTTTTAATTTCTAATTTTTTACGATAAAATATTAAATACTGTCATTAAAAGATGTAAGGCAAAAGTTATATACTTGTTAGTTTTTTATTTTTCTCATTTAGTTGTTTAGAAAGCTATATATGTATATATTTTCTTAAAATAACATTTTTTGTTTTTAAAATTGTTGGTAGAAAACTTTAATTTACTACTAAAGCAATTAAAATAAATCTTATTAAATTTTGATAATTGCTCGATTGTTTTAGTAAAACGGTTTTGTAATTATTTGTTAAGCATTTTACTGGTCGAAAAGCTTTATATAAAAAACTAATACCTCTTAAAGCTTAAGTTTGGTTTCTGTTTTATGTTTTTTACTGTCTTTATAAAATAATTAATTTTTGATGAAATAAATTTATAAATAGGCTACCTATTTAATTTTATAAATAGATTTTTAAAATAACGAAATGAGCCTCAAATTAAAAGTTTGAGCTACACATGATTAGAAATTCAAATCAGCTTTTGTTTCTATGTTTAAGTATCATAACAGTTTAAACTAAATACTACTAGCTTATTACTAAAATCTACTATGGGGATAAATAGGTAGAAAGATTTTTTATTAATTTATGTTAGCAAAAGCTGGTAATCAACTAAATTTTAGTTTTTACAGTTCTATTTATTATTCTTGTTTCATGCAATTAACTGTTACAAGAATTTGATTAATAAGCTAAATTTTATATAATGGTCAATCCGTTAAGTTTACTATTTGTAGTGACCGTTTCTCTTCTTTATATTTACTGCATTTCTTATATAAAATATTTATTGATCTATTTATTAAGTTATTAGATGTTTGACTTTTAAATAACTTTGCTTTTTAGTTTTCTATTAAGTTTAGTTGTATTTTTTCATACAAAATTTTTGTCTATCATTTTTAACTTCACTTATTTTTTACTGGCAAGTCTTAAGGTATCCCTATTTTTTACTTACTTTAGTTATTATTAAAACGATTTATTGAATGAAATAAGTTCTACCATCCAAGTAAAAAAAAAAGTTTTAAATAGTTTACAATCATACAAAGAAAATGTAACAAACTTTAATAAATTTTAGTGGATCCTTATTATGCTTATATGTAAGCGCGTGATATTATTTTAACTAAAAACATGTTTTTAACATATTTTTTATTTAAAATTAAAAAATATATATATATATAATACTGATAATACATGCAAAAATTACAGTTACATAAGCTAATCAGCATAAGTAATGCTGTAACAAACATACATCAACAAACTCAGCTTTTGATTAAGTTTGGTGAAATTGGTTTTAACCACTTTATATAGAAATATTATTTGGTAAAAAAGACCGAGTTGCACGAAAAAATCTATTAGTGCAATAGCTCTTTTAAAGTATTAGTTTTCTGGTTTGCAATGTTTAAAGAACGTTTTATATTATTTTGATACCTTCATAACAAAATAGTAAATGAGTATAAAATTATGTAGACTTTTTCATACACAAGGTTCAAGTAGTTCTATTGTGCAAAAATTTATTAACAATCTGTGCATATTAAGTTGTCTAATTAACATTTATGTCTTGACTAGTATTAAACTGTATAATTAGTGTAGTACTCGATAACCAAGAGTTTTTTGTACTTTAAGTCCTTAGACCAAACTTTTTGAGAGCTTTTTTGTCGTTAAACAAACAATATGTACATAAAGGAAAACCTAGTTTTTTACGGTTAAGTGGTTGTTTTATTGTAAAAGAATTGTTTTTTTGTTTAAAGTATAAACTATTTATATTTTAACATAAAAGCTAGGATGAATTGTATGTACTTAGTCAGCCTTTTTAGACTTGAATCGGATAGCTTTTGAAAACTTGATAAGTAAAAATTGTTTAAAAAAATATTGAAAATAACTGTCTCAACTCTTTAAAATAAAAGAAAGGAGTAAGAGATCTCTCGTTTATCAAAAAAAAAAATTTAAATTATGTTAGCAAAATAACTTCATAAAATAACGAAGATACACAAGTAGTTTTAATGAATAGTAGTTTATTAAGCATCAGTACGATAAAACGTTAACGCTCAAAAATATGGTCAATGACCTGATGTATAAAAAGAACTGGCGGTGGTTATCGAGTTACGCACCAGTTATTTACTTAAACTAATTCGAGCTGTATAAGAAAACTATTTTTAACATCAAAAATTTATTGATAGTTATTTAAATTGCTAATTAAAAAAAACATTAAGCTAGAAATATAACGTTTAACTCAAACTAACTTAATTTGAAAAAAAACAGGTAAAAACTTTGCTTAGAATATTTAGTTCAGGTGTATTAACTTGTGATAACTTTCAAATTAGATACAATCATAAAAACAATATTCAAGTTTTGCGAAAAACAAATATCAATCAATTTTGAGGTATTAAAATTTAACCACTGTAAACATATGTCCTGCACAAGACATTAAACTGTATCCGTAAAGTATAACCTGATAACGAAAGTTTTTTTGTACACTATGTATGTAGCCGTTTGTTATTCGTTCAATAAACAATATTATTTAAACCTATAGGTTAAAATACAACGAGATAAACTATTTAAATAAACAAAAAAGAAAAACATTTAAATTAGAGAGTGCACTATTTAATTTAAAAACATACTAGGAAATAGCTAAGATGCTATCATTTTTATATTTTAACTATAATTTAAGTTATTTAATTGTTCAATTTTTACGATAATAATATCAAAGATTTAGTAAATTTACTTACACGAAAGAATAGTTAACTATTGAATGAAATAATTTATTAAATATTCAAATTATAGTAGTAGTAGCTACGGTATAGACTGGACCAATGTTATCAAAACTAAATCAACACCTCAGTAAGGACTATCTTTAGATAAAATTAACTATCATTACACATCTAAAATATATGAAACTGATAACCTCATGCAACCTTTTTGTACTTTACTTACTCATTCGTCATTGTAGTAAAATATTTCACAGAAAAACCTATAAACTTTCAAAATATTCTTTTAGAACTTTAAGTATTTCAGTCCGCATTGTACTACCATGTTAAGTTATTTATTTTTGTCAATTTTCATTATAAAATCTTTCCAAAAATAGTTTATTTTAGAACAACTTGTTAAATGGTTATGTACTTTATCTATGTTTCTAAAATAACAATTAAAATTTAGCGTTAAGAATACATTTAAATTTTTACATGAATGCAACTACCTCATATTTAAAAATTTTTTAACATATAAATTTTTTAAATGATATACATCTTAAAAATAAGATTAAGACACCGTAGAGCAGGGAATCCTAATTTTTTTTTACAAATGACACTCTTTAAAGAAATTAAAAAAATAAAAAAGCTATGGCCCTCTTAAACAAGATTACCATTAAAATCACCTACGACCTTTTTTTGCTCTTTATCAACAACTCCAGAATATCTAATGTAAGTTATCAAATTATGACCTCATGGTCCCCTGTTGATTCTTTACTGCTCATGGCCCCCTGAGTATCTGTCATGGCCCCCAAGCGACCCACTTGGTTCACTTTAGGAAACCCTGCCGTAGAGTATAGATAATTATTTTAGTTTAGATAAGAAAGAGAACCGTTCTACAAAGTTATGAATGACAAAAAACGATCATCTATTTAAAAACATTTAGCAAATAATATGCATGAAATAATATAAATATTTAAAATAATTATAATTTGTAAAAAAGTTATTGTATAAGTATTTACCTAGCTTTCATTATGTTTTCTTGTACGGATTTTATCATTCTTTTAATTAGTTTGTGAATAAACTCAACAAAGAAAGATATATTTATTTATGATAAAATCTTTCTGAATTGAATCTACAATGCCTGTGATTAAATGCCCTCTTGAGTGTTGCACATATGAAACACCAGACGTTGATGCTTCTGTAGCTGCTTCTTTACTTATCATTCACAACAACGTTCACATTAATGCAAATTCTTCAAAACCAAAGCCTCCAAAAATGGACCGTCCTCGAATAGGGAGAGACTGCAATGAAGAGGGTTGGAACATATTTTTGCAAAAGTGGACTATTTTTAAAGATAGTATGGAAATGACAGAAGTAGAAAAGCATCGTCAACTGTACCAGTGCTGTGAGGAAGATCTAGGCGATGCTATTTTGAAAGGACATAATGATGTAGTAAATTTAAGTGAGCAAGAGCTTTTAAGGATGATCAAGCAGCTTGCAGTTATTCCTGTTTCAGTTGTTGTACGACGATCAGACTTTCTTAGTACAAGACAGGATTTGACTGAAAACACGAGATCATTTGCTGCCCGTTTAAAGGGAAAAGCTAGTACATGCTCGTACACATGTAAATGCCCAAAGGATGGCTGTAACCAAATGATAGATTTCACAGACATTATCCTTAAAGATGTCATGGTAACCGGTTTAGCTGATGAGGATATACGCAAAGAGGTGTTAGGATGGGGTAGTTTAGACGAGAAAGATGTCAATGAGACAATTGGTTTTATTGAAGCAAAAGAGATGGCACGTGATGCAATGACACAACCTGCTGTTACTGCCTCAGTTTCCTCGTACAAATCCATTAGGAAAATTACAAAACGACCAAGTGGTAAAATAACTTGTAATATATGTAGTAAAACATCTACAAAATTAATTTGGAGCAGGAAAAATAACAAGTATATTGAGTGTTCTACCTGCAAGCAATGCTGGATTAAATCCAGGAAAAAAGATTATCATAAACTCCGGTCGCCTGCGTGACAGGCGGGAATACTCACCACTATACGTACGTGGTAAAGGAGGAAAAGGTTCAGGAAAAAAGATTATCATGGTGACAACAAATGTGCAGATGAGACGAATGCACTTCTAGTTGGTGGATCATATACACAAAATTTTGAAGAGGCAGTTGATGTTAATGATAGTGTAGTAAAACTTGATCATTACGTCTTTGATTGTTTGAATGGATGGAAAGCATCAGTGTCACTGAAACATCCAACAATTCAATTAAAAGCTTCTATTGATGAACAAGCATACACTCAGATGAATATAAAATGCCCTAGACAAAATTATTGCAAAATTAACGTTGTTACAGATACGGGTGCACAGTCATGCTTATGGGACCTTAATAGTTACCTGAAACATGGTTTTAAGAAGTCAAGTCTTATACCAGTTAAAAGGAAAATGTTAGCGGCCAACAGAGAACATATCAAAATAACTGGTGCTATATTTATGGAATTAATGGCTAAAGATGTACAAGGTAAAGTTCATGTTGCAAAAGAAATGGTATATATCAGCCCATGTACTGACAGGTTTTTTCTTTCAAGAAACGCCTGCATAACACTTGGCATAATAAATCATGATTTTCCTCGTATTGGTGCGGCCATTGAATCCTGCACTGTCCATGAAGAACTGCAAACTTGTGATTGTATACCTAGAACTCCTCCCCCTGATAGGCCAAAGGAGTTGCCATTTGCTTGCATTCCTTCAAAAAATCAAAAGATGAGAGAATGGCTTTTAGATAGGTACGCATCATCTACATTTAATAAATGTACTCACCAATTGCTTCCAGAAATGACAGGTCCACCTTTGAAAATTCATATTGACCCAGATGCCATTCCAAAAGCAATATCAACTGCTTCCCCAAATCCAAAACATTGGGAAAATGAAGTAAAAGATACTTTGGAAAGGGATACTCGATTAGGTGTGCTTGGTAAGACTCCAGTTGGTGTTCCGTCTACTTTGGTACATCGTATGGTTGTGGTTGCTAAAGCTGATGGTAGCTGTAGAAGAGTTGTTGACCTTTCACCTTTAAATAAGTATTGTGTACGAGAAACACATCATGTAAAGCCTCCATTCATTCAAGTATGTGAAATTCCTGCAAACACCTGGAAAAGTGTGACCGATGCATGGAATGGGTTTCATTCAGTACCACTTCGTCCAGAAGATCATCATGTCACAACTTTTCTCACTCCATGGGGGAGGTACTACTACAAAGTAGCACCACAAGGTTATTTGGCAAGTGGAGATGCATATACGCGCAGGTATGATGAAATCATAGTAGACATACCTAGAAAGACAAAATGCGTTGATGACACTGTTTTATGGGATGAGGAGTTGGCTGATCATTGGTGGCGTATGATTGACTATTTAGATTTAATGGGAAAAAATGGAGTTGTACTTAATCCTGAAAAGTTTCAATTTGCACAAAAAGAAATAGATTTTGCTGGCTTTCCTATTACGAAATCTGAAATTAAGCCACAAGAAAAGTTCATAAGTGCTATAAGAGATTTTCCTATACCAAAGTCAATAACAGATGTGCGATCATGGTTTGGTTTAGTGCACCAAGTTTCACACTACAACCAATTGACTTCTTTGATGATTGTGTTTAAGCCATTATTAAGTCCAAAAACTAAATTTTACTGGAATGATGAGCTAGATGATACATTCTACAAATCAAGAGAAGCTATAGTTGCAGCCATAACAAAGGGAATACAAATTTTTGATTTGGGAAAGCCCACTTGTATACAGCCAGACTGGTCTACAACTAGTATTGGTTACTTTTTGTCGCAGAAACATTGCTCTTGTAAGTCTGCTGTGCCAGGATGTTGTCAAACCAGATGGCGTATTGTTTTAGCAGGCTCTCGCTTTCTTAGACCTTCTGAATCACGTTATGCTGCGGTAGAGGGAGAAAGCCTTGCAATTGTATGGGCACTTGAGCAATCGCGGTATTTCACACAAGGATGTGATAATTTGTTGGTTCTGACTGATCACAAACCACTGGTTAAATTATTTGGAGACAGAACACTTGATGAAATTGCAAACCCCCGCCTTTTCCGGTTAAAGCAGAGAAGTCTTTTATGGCGATTCAAGATTCTACATAAACCTGGTAAACTACACCTTGCTCCAGATGCAATGTCACGTCATCCAGTGGAAACCGTACATAAAACAAAAGATGAAGTTGAGATAAGTGCTTCTGAAATTTTAGCTGGAATACGTTTGCCAGACAGTGAGTGTATCATTGCAAGTAATCAAGTAGGTGACAATTTTCAAGCTGTGACTTTTGACCGAGTTAAAGAAGAAACTTTAAAAGATAAACAAATGATGAAGCTTATTCATTATGTTCAAGCTGGTTTTCCAGAGACCAAAGACCACCTACCATTAGAATTGCATGAGTTTTGGATAGTTCGCTATTCTTTGTTTATGATGGATGGGGTCATTATGTGTGGTGATCGTAAACGAGAACTTGATCATAATAAGCTTCTATCACCTAGCAGTATACTTCAGGATGATGTGTATAGAATTGTTATTCCTCCATCATTAAGACAAGAGGTTTTAAGAGTGTTGCATTCTGCTCATCAAGGAGTCACTACAATGAACGAGCGAGCAAAATCGATTGTTTATTGGCCGGGAATAACAAATGACATTCAAGGTTGTCGGGAAAATTGCAATAGTTGCAACTTAATTGCACCAAGCAATCCTCGCCTACCTCCAATTGAACCATTGATTCCAAAGGTTCCTTTTTAGTCAATTGTTTGTGATTATTTTCAGTTCAAAGGTTGGTATTATTTTGTAGCTGCCGACAGACTTTCAGGATGGACAGAACAACAAAGAATAAAATTGGGTACAAATGATTCTGGTTCAAAAGGGCTGTGTAAAGCTTTGCGTCGTATTTTTGTGACTTTTGGTGTTCCAGTTGAAATATCTTCTGATGGAGGTCCAGAGTTTTCTGCAAAACTTACCAAAGATTTTCTGAAACGATGGGGTATACACCATCGTATGTCATCTGCATATCATCCAGTGTCAAACCGTAGGGCGGAATTAGCAGTAAAGGCTTCTAAGCGATTGTTAATGGAGAATGTTGGTTCAAATGGTGAACTAAATAATGACAAAATGGTACAAGCTTTACTTACGCAGAGAAACACGCCTGATCCAGGATGCAAACTATCACCTGCACAGATCCTTCTGGGACGAAATTTAAAGGACTCCTTGCCTTACCTCAGGAAGAGTATTATGGCTTACAATAACCCGCAGATCTTAAACATTTGGCGTAACGCATGGAGTAAAAAGGAAGAAGCTCTTAGGTCTCGTTATGTTAAGTCTCTCGAGAATTTAAGTGAACACACAAGATTGTTACCACCATTGAATTGCGGTGATCATGTCATGATACAGAATCAAGCAGGTAACTTCCCTAACAAGTAGGGGAAAAGTGGTGTAATAGTAGAGCTAAAAGACTATCATCAGTATGTTGTCAAGATTGATGGATCAGGTCGCTTAACTGTACGAAATCAAAGTTTTTAAGAAAATTTAATCCTCCTGTTTGCAAATCTCAAAATAGTATCCCTTATCTTAGAAAGGCAAACATACCAACGCAGAAGTTGGTTTTTTTCTGGCAACTATGAGAGAAAAGATTCCAAGGAAAGTTTTTATTGTGTGCGCTCCCATAAAGGAATACGTTTCAAAGCTGGAGATAACTTTGACAAAATTTGCAAAGAAAAACCAGCTACCTTCCTTTCACCTGAGGACTCAAATTGCACTGATGATAGCAAATCCTCTACAAATCAGAAAAATGGTGTATTGTCTCGTTTGGACCCTAATGATAAATCTAGGGTATTTGAAAGAAATTTTAATGACGATGGAGTGTTTCCAGAAAATGAACTGCGTCGTTCCGGTCGTGTAAGAACCCGGAGAAAGATTTATGATGCCGAAAGCGGCACATACAAACCTGTTTAAACTGTTGTTAAAATTAATATTTTTGTACAAATTGTAACTATGTTTATTGTAACATTTTAGTGATTTACGTTCGTTTTGAGTGTTGTTTCGTTGATGTTAGCACAGAAAACTGTATTTAAGTTTGCAATTTTGTAAATAATTTGTTTTGTTAGCTAGACGTGTCGTTTCATCTCCTTGGTGATAAAATCTGGGGGGAGATGTATAAGTATTTACCTAGCTTTCATTATGTTTTCTTGTACGGATTTTATCATTCTTTTAATTAGTTTGTGAATAAACTCAACAAAGAAAGATATATTTATTTAGTTATTGATTTTATTGAAGTGGAAATTTAGTATTTATTAAAAATAATTCTTTTTCATATTTCTAAGTATTTTACACTTATATTTTACAGTGAATACATATTAATGCTTTTTTTTATATGTACATTACCTTCAATGATAAAAGGTAATATAAAAAAATATTCAAGTGTTTTTAATTTCCTTTTTTGCCTAATGTCAGAACAAAGAGTTTTATATAAAATTTTTAAGTAAATTGGACAGCTTTTTTCTCCGAATAATTTATATAGTTTGTTTAAATTTCTTTCCCAAAAGAATAAAACGTCTTTTTTTAGTATCCTCAATATGTATATTGTTTTTTGTTACTTTGTCTATTGTTAATGTGCTTTGGGCGTTAATTATAAAAACTAAAAGCCTTTTTGATGAATCTTTGGACTTTATTAGTACTGCATTACAGAGTTATTTTAATCTGTTACAATTTAAATAGTATTTGTTTTTAAGTACTACTAAAGTTTTGTAAAAGAAATTATTTGAGAACATTTCAAAATGTGTAAATTATGCTTTAACTGTACCTTTTTCACTGTTTTGATATTTTTAGGTAGATTATGATATAATGGTGGATCACTTTAAAATTGTTTAATTTAGTGTGCTAGAAAGTGATAAAAAAAGTTTTGCAAATACTTATTTTGTATTAAAACAAAAAACAGTCCTGTTTTATTTAGTTAATTTGTTGTATTTTATTTTTTTAAGTGGAGCCTTTCTGTAAGTCATAATCGTTTGATATAACCTGCTGACTAAAAATTTTGTCCACCACTAACCTAAAGGGTTCATTAGTTTCAAAACAACTCAATATTTAAAAGAATTGATTACAGAATACCTAAGACTTTTTAATAATAGAGTATTTTGTTACACTTGGCTTATAATAAAATGTCTGTAAATTGTTTTCTCAAGCCCTGTAAATTACTTTGAACAAAGCCTAAAAGTGCGTGCCTAAGAAGTACCAGTCTAAATAACATTTTGAACACAATTGTTTTGCTAAAAAGTGCGTACTCAAGAGTGAATTACTGTATAAAATCATGGGGGGCGATTTTTTTTTTCAAACTTATGAAAAGGGGGCGATTTAGTAAATAAGTTTGGGAAAACCTGATTTAGACTAATAAAATATTATGACAAATTTTAAAGTTTATTTTTATTTTGTGTTTGTTTACCTGGTTAATCTTGTTCTAGATGAGTATATAGATATAGGGTATGAACTTACAAATGTAAAAATTGAATGTATTAAAAAATATTTAAAAAACACTTTTCTGGAAAAACATACTCTTCAACTTTTATCTATTTTCACAGTTTAAAAGAAACTAGTACGCCTAAACTTGTTATTTTAAGAACTTTTTCTGCAGTTTTATTACCATCTTTATATAAAGTTATTATAATTTTAATTCTGATTTTTTTGTTATAATTTTTCTGTAAGTTCTTGTTTAATATTTTAAGTTTTTAATCATAACTTAGAATAATTTAATTAAATAAGTGGTGTGTAGCTCTATAAAATTCTTCAGATTTCAAGTCCTTTATCATCATCAATTTAGATCGTCAATTTCTTTATCAAATTCAATCAACTATTGTAGTATAATATCAAAAAATATAAATATGTCCTCTAGATAATGTTTTACTTATAATTATAAATTTTAAGTCATGTTTTGTAGTTAATTTGTTAAGTGGCCCTCGTTTTGATGCTTAGGTCCTGCGTTTTTACGATTCTGAAAACTATTGGGCAATATGTAAAACTTTTTTCAAAATGCACTCAACAATAACGATTTCAACTGCAAAATTTTGTTCAAGTTAGTCGATGATTGTAAAAACAAGACTGACAAAAGTTTATTTAAGTTTATTTATTTACTAAAACTATTATTGTTTCAAATTAGTCTAAAAAATGGAAAACGAAAATTGAAAAACTTTTTCTCAATTATTATCATCTCAGTAAAGACAATATAAATAATAGAACCATTAACGCAAATTATAACATAATGTAATACTGCTTTAGTATTACAGGCCTATTAGTGGAAATGATAGAGAATTGATAAACTAAACATATAAAAATACACTCTATTTAACTGCAAATATGTATAATTGATGTAGTTCTATGCAATTGGAAGTATAAAATATATATGATTAGTAATAACAAGAACCGCTTATAAATTGAGGTTTACCAAGCAAAGATTTATAGGTTTAAAAGTTACTACAAATTGTGCATAGGATCTACAAAAAAACGTTTAAAACAGAGTCCTAAAGAGGGTTATCTCGACTATCAGGGACAATAAGCAGTAAGAGAGCTAAAAAGTAAAAGGGTAAATAATTAGTAAAGGGGCATTACTTAATAAAGGAGGCAATTGTTTTTAAAATTTCTGCAATTACGAAAATAAATTTGGAAAACCCTGATTTAAAGCAAGTTGTTATAAACATAAAGCTTCATTAATTAATTAAAAGTAAAAATAAACCAAAGAACTGTACGCAATTAGCAAACCTTCATTGATATTAAATACTATTTACTCCCAATAGAGTGAAACATAATTTATTCTGTAAAAAACAAAACCAATCACATCTATGTGTGTAGTACTTTATGTAATCTTAAATATTCTATTTTCCAACATCAATAAAAGAAAAATACTGTAAAAAATACTGAAACTGTTTCAATGTCCGCTAATTTTATACAAATTTTTATAATTCAAGACTTTTTCATACATATTATTGTATTTATCTTTACTATTGCATTTTTTGAGCTTTTTTATGGTACTTTTTTTAGTTGTAACCAATACTATTAAAGTGGTTAATTTCTATATTTTACTTTCAATCGCAAGTTTTGGATAAACTAGGTCACTTTTTCAATTTTTTTTTTGTTTGTAGAACCCCCTATTAGTGACAGGTATGTTGTATAAGGATTATTAAAGTTTAAGTTGCTTTGTATTAGGAACTGAACTCATCATGAACTTTAATTAAAGTACTCTTTTTTTTTGTGAAATTGTGCTAAATAAACCTATTTCTAATATATTTTACAGCTGTAGAACGCCCTTATAATGGTCAAAGGAGTATACGAAGCCAATATTCTCTTTTAAAATATAATCAAAGAGTACATAAGTTCCATAGGGGATGTCTTTCAAGACAAAATACTACTAGCACAAATAACTTCAAGTCACAAAAATGTAAACAAACAATAAGATCTGCCGACATTAAGATCAAACTAAACAACAGGAATACTTGTCTAATATGCACAAAATGTTATGTAATGCACCAGTAAAAAAAGAAAAAAGCACCATGTGTAACCAGAAAGAAAAGCTTATACCGAATCTTTTTTTTTTTATAGACCAAAAAAATATACAACGAAAGTTTCTGCAAAAATTAAGTTTAAGAATAACCATCAGTTAAAAATATTTACATTTCAATTTTAGTACGAATTCATTAATTTGGCATACTTGTAGAAACATTTTATATTTATGTTTCAGCAAGAAATCGTAAAAACATGTTAAACTTATTTTCTTACACATCAATTATATAATTATACTGCATTGAACAAACGTAGTTAAGAAAACAACTTACTTTTTTTTTTTAGGAAAATTCTGGTACAAAATATTTAAAAAAAAAGATAGTAGTAAAAATTCTAAACTAAATAACTTTTTTAATAGTAATTTTCTATTTTGGGTAATACATATTGAAAGTACTCTGTTACAGTAAACAACTCTGTTGATATGTTTTTATAAACGCATGTGCTGTTATAAAAAAGCAATAAAAAAACTTAAATGTCGACAAAGGTACAAATTTTGTTCATAATTTTATAACAGAAATCTAAAAAAAAACTATAAATGATAAATTGTACATGGTAATAAAAAATATTATTAAAACTTTTGTTGGAAACAGTATCCTTAGTTGTAGGTAAAATTTTGCAACTACTTATAAATTAATTAATTTTTGATGATTTGCTATACGTTCTTGCTTACACCATTGTTAAAAAATAAGTGTTAAAATATAATAATATATAAATGAGAAAATTTAAGGCCAAAATATAAATAAATATAAATATGTTAAAAACAATTTAAAAGTAAATAGTAAGATTAAATTGCTTTTTCGAAGTTTGATTTAACAAAAATTAGAAACTAACAAAAAAATCATCTGAAAGTTTATAAAAGGTATAATCTTAGTTTGAATACTATATAAAATCTTAACCGGAAAATTTTTACATGTTACTATTTTATAGTTAATAATCATCTTTTCGTTAGAGGTAGAAAAATCTCATTATAGAAAAATATTTAGCGTTTGATAAAATATTACTTTTGAGTCTTACTAAATAAATTTAAATTAGTTTTTTTTATCAAATACAAATGAAGCTTGAATAAAAGCTAAGTTTTTGCTACAGAAAAAAGGGTAAAAAAAAATTTGAATTAGTTTTTCTGGCTTATTAGAATTTTTTTTCTAACTTTAGCAAAGTTATTGGTTCCTTCCACTATTTAGTCATATAAAATTAATACTAGGGGTTTATGATGTCATAAGCAGAGTGGGCAACAACATCAAAAGGTGCAAACTCCTGATTGGCGGACATCAGCACGCTGAGAGGACTCCCTTCTTGCAGTTTCGAAATGACCTCAGCTTGTTTTTGGTGGTCAAAATTTTCTGACAGCGACTCCATGCGGTTAAAAACTTTCATTTCACTCAACGGAAAAGCAATTTTCATCACCGCCTCTTTCCACAGTCGCATAGCAACCCCTTCTTCCCTTCTCTGTGACTTCGGCAATTTAACCAGCTCCGCTTTCCACCAGTTTCGAACCGCGTCCATGACATTACAATGGTTGCAAACGCGCAGGAAAGTAGTAATATAGGGGCATGGGCGAATAGTGACGTCATCTGAACTGACCGCGTCACCAACGACCACGTTGAAGAGACGTTGACGATGCAAAGCCAGGAGATGCGCGCTTCTAAGTGACGTCACAATCGAAGGTGGCAAATAGTCGACGAACTTCCTGTACTTGCGATGGGGAACCCCCACTCTCACCGTGAGCGAAGCGTCACGAACCCGCGAAGCCAGCATGCCTTGGAAACCGACTTTGGGTTTGGCTGATTTGCGATTGCGGTCGAGGGGAACACCGTTTTCGTAGATCGTGCCGCCGTTTAGCGGAAGCTTATAAGCGCGACTTTCGATAATGCGGCCGTCGTCGTCGTAGAGCGGCAGAAAGGTCCAACCGCAGCTGAGTTGGCCGTGCTGCTTTGTTGAAGTGCGTATGTAGGACACGGACAGCTCGAACAGAACACCGATCCGATTGCGAGCCACCTCGGTCGTCCTGACGACAAGATGGTTGTCGAAAGCTGATTGGCTGTTTGGCTGAAACTTCCAGTGCTTCTGCTTGACCGGTACGTGGTCCAACTTGACCTAGAAAAGTGTTGAGACTTTTACTTTATTTTATTAAAACTACTAAAAAAGACAGACTTATTAAACGAGTTGAAACAAATAGTACTTAGCACTTTTAATTTGGAACCTTTAAAGATATTAAAACAATAGTTCCAATACAGTTTTAAACTCTATTTACCTTCCAGATATTACCTAGTATTTTTCCGTTGTCAAACATGCAGACTCTGATTTGACGGGACAATATTTCTACAGTGCCTCCAAGCGGAGGAATATTTCTGCATTCAAGTATTTGTAAGCTTCTTAGAAACCTGTTCGTGTCCGAAAGAAGCTGAAAATTACAAAAAAAAGAAACAATTAGTTTTACTTTTAAGGCATTTTAAGCTTTATTTAGTCTACTATTTACTTTTTTTATAACTTTAAAATACGGTAAAAGTACAATGATTAAAAAATTTAGACATTATCATATATAGTAAAAATTGATCATTGTTTTGACTTCTTTTTATTTTGATTTTTATTTAAGTAAAATATTTTCAATGGTGCATTGAGAATTCAAATTTTAAAATTAGTATTTATTTGAGACACTGTTCCAAAATCACTAATATTTTTTAGATTTCAAACCCAAAGATTAATTAGGTATTATAAAGCAAATATTAATTTTTAAATACAAAAGTATTATAGTTTAGTATGACTTCAAAATCCATGAATTTTTAATTTTACTTATCTTTTACAAACTCTTTAGTTTTTGAGTTTTATAAAATAAAAATTTGATAACAATTGTAGTATTTCTAAAAGTACATACAAAATAAAATCAATCATAAATTAGTAAGTCTTATTCTACGATCTTAAACTTTAACCAACAATTTTTTAAATATAATGAGATAATAATGAGAAAAATAAATATTAGTAAGGTTTGTATAAAGTATTTATTTTCCATCAAATATATTTTTTTAAATACTAACCGACTTATTTAAGTTTACTGTTAAAAAAGATGATGACAACAAAAAACTTGTAAGTTTATTTACATATGCCTTTATCGTAATGAAACATGTTTTCTTAAACAAGTAAACAGTTAGCTCATAAGAGAGTTTTTTTTAAATTACTGACAGTTTGCCTTAGGGTAGTATGAAGGTCAATACCTTATTAGTCAATGGGTCTATGGTCAGATTGCTGTAAAATATTGTTGCATTTTTGTCTATATTCGCCACCAATGTCGACTTGAGATCGAATTCTTTTTCCAACTTGTGCAACTCCGAAACTCGAAATCCCGAAGGGACAGCCCCCAACGCTGAAAGAACTTCGCCAACTTCCATAGGTTTATTGTTTTCAGCCTGAAAAAAAAAATATTCTTTGTTCATTTTATACTGATGTCTTTCTTTAGACTAAGTACTACAAAATATTAATATTTCGGTTTAAATTAGTGATCGAACCCAGATCGTACTTTAGAATCAAGATGTGGCCAGATTCGGATGCTAAGTTGCACTCCGGATATAATTTTTCATATGGTTTATACGTCTTATTACGTTCTAGCTAATAGTTATATTAATTTAAAAAATACTTTTTAAATTTATTGACATTCAATACAAGCACTTAGTTGTAGAACATTGAATAAAGTATTCAAAGGATAGTTAATCTAGCAATAAAAACGATTGATAACGTTCAAAATAATTTAAAAAAATAAATATTAATACTCTTGTGTCATAAAAAAACGGAAGCAAAATTACTATAACTTATTTAACATGTTTTTATTTATCAAATTAAAAAGAATACATATGTCAACTAAGAGAAGCTAAAAATTATTTTATTAATTCTTCATTAAATACTTTTGTAAGTTTGATAACAGCGACAAAAACTTTATAAACATTGGTAAACATTAGCAATAAAGGTCAATTAGTATTTAAAAAAAGTATCTAGTATTGTGGATTTGTTTGTGTTCAGTTAGAGCAGCGATTTATAACCTGAGGTAAATTTTCTTTATTAAAAGTTAATTATGTTAATTTTTGTTTTTAATTGTCTTTTTGATTTATAAGTTAGTATCAAACTGTACTTTTTTAAGTTAAACATACTCTATAAATTCTACGATTTTCTATACTTAATAAGCTTGAAGTTATATATTACAATATTTTGTATACTGGGGGTAACTTTGGTAATTACCTTCCAAAAAGAGGTAAAACATAAAAAAAAGGTTAAGAACCTCTGGGTTATAGCTTGTATCTTTGCAGAAAACTTTTTGTGAAATATGGTTATTTTTTAAACTAAATACGTTTTGAGTCTAAAAAAAACACTTGGCTTATGATGCTCTTTCCAATTGACTTGATCCAGATCTTAGTAAAAAATACCGACTCACGCTAAATCTAGTAGATGATCACTAGTTTTAACGTATTAAACAACTATATAAAAATATGTCAGACAACTTGTTTTAGCAACAAACGTTGAAATAATAGTGTTTTGAAACAGCTTACAACTAAAAATAGTGATCTTAAAAATAGATTTTATGAAATTTAAAAACAAATCTACTAGATTACAGTTTTTTTAAATATAGATCTTAAAAATTATAACTTTTAACTTTGTTTTTAAATATCTTTTATTCATGTAGTATTAAAACAGGTAAACTAAAGAATCCTAGGTTTTCTAAATTAACAAAAAAACATAAACAAAAAATATAATCAGAAACAACTTTTTCATCATCATTAAAGATATAGAAATTACAATTTTTATGTAGTTAAAATCTTAAAATTACGAATTATTGGTAATTAAAAAGTCCTAATAACCTTTTGTTCTAAAAGTTAACTAAAATAAAGTAAACAAACTATAATTTAAAATAAACTGTTTTATATTGAAAACGGTGAGCTTTAGAGCTTCTAAAAAACACAAAATACTTACTAAAAATAACTATACAAAAATTTATTTAAGAAACAACTTTACAAACAATATCAAGTGCTTCCTTTATTTCATTCCATTTTCCTTTTTTCTTGTTTTTCCTGTTGAAAAAAAAAGATAACGTAAAGATATAATAATTATGAAAAATGTGCTTTAATCAGTTGAAATTATGATATTTAAAATTTAAAATAATTAAAAAAAACGCTGAACAAGTCTCACATGTCTAAATAGTAGGTTACTTATTCTTACTTAGTCAAGGAACGTTTTCAAATTTATGTCTTAAAGAATAATCTTCTTAGTGTTTTAGAATGCTTAAACTGGGATAAATTTTCTAAAGGATTAGTTAAAAACTTTAATTCCGAGTTCAGATTAAATAAATGACAAACATGTTAAGAATAAGAAAGTCTAAAAGAGTATTTTCATAGACAATTTAAACTAACAATAAAAGTATATTTCATAAAAAAAATTACAACATATAACAGACCAAAAAACTTACACAGAGTAATATCTTAAAAGTCAATTAAGTTACATTCAAACTGCAAACATTTACAAGACACAAAAACAAATACGCTTTTTTGGTCTTTCCCGGGCTGAAATACGGAGTAAAACAAATTTTAATTCTGTTTTCGAAAACCTGTATATTGATAAGTTTTAAATCAAGGTTAAAGGAACTTAATAAATTCAAAACTCTATAACTCTTTATTTTACTTGCAATGCTAAAGCAACAAAAGTTTATCAACTTAAAAACTAATAAAATTGAACATTAAAAATTCATATACAAACATTTTTCTACTAAGTAATAAAAAACAAAAATCTTCAAAGCTTTTGTTTAAGTTATACAATTTACTATTCTTAACCAATTGAAGTTTTTATTTTGCTTAGTACATTGCTATTAAAACGTTTACTCCAAAACAAGTCAAACAGAACAATATCTAACAAGTTTCAGTTTTATAATTTACCACAGAAATGAAACGTACTCTTTGAAAGCATCCAGCTTCTTGGGCACAACGATAACTGGAGCGGTAACTTCACTGGCGACCTCATCATCCGCTACATCGTCATTTTCACACGTTTCTTCGTTTGTTTCAGTTACGTCACTGGGCGTGTTTGTAGCGTCATCGTGGTATTTGGCGAGGAAGTTTGAGGGAATGAGTCCCGTCTCACCGTCGTTGTTCTGCGCCGTCCACCAACCATCTTCACTGAAAATTTACAAACAAGCTGGTAAAAAAATGTTTTTGACAACTTTTGGTACGAATTGAAAATTCATATCAATGTTAAACGTAGAAACAATTTGTTAGAAGAAACTGTTAGCAGCTGTGTAGAACAGTTAATTAGAAGTTCAATTTGTTCAGCTATTTAGACTTTGGTGTTTACATTCTAACATTTCACTACCTTTCAGTAGCAGTTTATTATTTTTGTTTCTATAATAAATTTCGTTCTAATTATTTAAAAAAAAATTAACAGCTTGTGATCTTTTATCATTTTTAGTTTAAAGTATTAATTATCTTAGTAATAAAATTCTACTGTTTTTAGTATGGATTTTTATAGATAGATTTTTAGTGAAATTTTAAATTACAGTAAAAAATGAGAATAAAAAACTGTAGTCCATACGTTTGTATCGGAAAACTTAAAAAAAAAATCTATATATCAAAATTAATAAAAATTTTATACTTTATAAAAACTGAATTATAGTTTAATCAATAAGCTTTCATAAAAGATGTTAAATTCCGTAAAATAATGTTTTAATAATCTATAATAAAATTAAATTAAACAAAATCTAAACATGATAAATTTATATAATTTATTACAATTATATACTAATACATAACGCACAACCTACTTCTTCGAAATCGTATGTTAACGAAATAAAGTCTTTAAATATATATAAACTTTTTTAAATGTTATTATTCATCATGTGAACTTCAACAAAGTTTTAAGTTCACAGAAGCACACATACGAAAAACAAGTTGCATAAATTTAAGGAATATCTATAAAACTTTTACAGGTATTAACAAATAGCTTTTTAAAAGTAACAGTAAAAAAGTTTAAACAGACAGTTTATATTTAGAAAATTGAATACAAATAAGATACAAATACTTTATTAAAATATTTCGTATATTAAAACAAATTTTGAACCTTTTTTGTAGAACATCAATTATTTCGTCCTTTTTTATTGATAGGTCTCCTTTCTGCTGACCTGCCCAAGATGATGTGACAATGTACAGGTCAGCGCTCTCTTCATCTTCATCGACTTCGGCTTCATTAGACTCTGTACCACCAGATTCGATGTCATCGCTGATATATTCCGAGTCTTCCTCATCAGAACTATTTATTTACTAATTTCTTCAAATTGTTTCTTTAATTTAAAGTAAATAATCTAATATCATTAAAATTAAGTTATGTTTAGTTATCATAACGTAAATGACCTAAACTTTTTTTTTAACCTGCAAAAAGCTTTGTTTGGCAACAAAATGACTGTGATTGCTTTAGTAAGCAATTAAAAAACCCTGTATCTTAGAAAACTTGTGATTTTTAGATAAAAAACAAAATCATTAAAGTTTAAAGTGTAATTTATGTGTTTAAAATAAAATAAAAGACATATAACTAAATTTACAGGTCATAAACAGTTTTTTATTAGATTTATAAAATAATTTAAACTTAATATATAAAATATTTTTTTACATTAGCAAATTTGTTCATTACTTGAAGAGAAAGTTAAAAAAATGTTCTTAAAATCACTTCAACTTTCTTTTATTTATAGATAAGAAAACAGCTTAAGATTAATATCTATTTATTACTACAAAACTTCAAAAATTTGAAAATTTAGTTTGAATACAAAGAATAAAAATTTATATTGAGGTTTAAACAATAAATTGCTATAGAGCTTCACACAGATTAAAAAATATACTGTGCTAATTTTGGTTTTAGTTTGTTTATAATATCAAATAGCTCTATTATTATTTAATTATTTTAGATTTGTTATCTGTTCAATACTTTTATAAACTATTATTTGTAAAAATATCTTAATATTAATTTTGTATCCAATCTATTTAAAACTCAAACTTTATTTTTTAAACATTAATCATAACAAATAGTTTATTAAATTATTTTTAAAGCTTTGATCAAAAATACATACCGTCATTTTTGTTTCTCTGTTGTAAAAAAATAAACACTTATTAAAACAAGTAATATTACCTTTCTACATTTTTATCTTCAGTCCTTGTTTGATTTTTGTATCTGCAAAAAATAAGAAAAATAACTTTTCAAAGTGATTTTTGATATTTTTATCATGATAATCATTACCATATATTTTAAACTTAGTATTAGTTTTACATATGGAGTTTGAAAATTTGATCTAAAACACATGTCAAAACACAAAACTGGTCTTATATTTAAATAAAACAAAAGCATAACACAAATTTTAACCTGTTTTGATCATCTTGAATCTTCTGAAGCTCATTATCTGTCCTCTTCTGTAAAAAAATATATTTAAAATACACTAGAAGTATGTTGCTTTCGAAACTCTAAATATAGTAGTCAAGTTTGATCACAAAAATATTCCATAAACTAATAAAATTCTGCTCTAAATACTAAATCAAAATTGAAACCTTTTTGATAAACACTAAGTAATTATCGTTTAGACACTTTTTATTATTTATGCTTCAAAGTAATATAAAAGATTTTTTTTGCAAAAAAAAAAAAAACTACAAAATAAACAAAAAGTATATATATATATTTTTTAATATTAAAAATTAATTAAGCTATATATTAATATAACTAACTTGGAGTAGCTGAAGTCTTTTGACTTCATCAGTTTTTCGGCGTTCAAAATTATTTATTAATTCAGGCTCATCGTTCTTGAATAAAAGGTTAGCATTTTTAATAAAAACCAATTGTTTATTCTAATTTTAGTACATTTATTTTTATCTAATTTGAACATCTTGTAGCAGTTGTTGTACTATAAGTAATCATTAACAAAAGATTCAGTAATAAAAGGGTATATGTAAAAAAATGTCAAAGTACAAAAATTATTTAAGAATCAAAAAACAATCAGTTTCTGTTTTACTAGTCGATGTCAATAACAATAAAAGTTTGATATTGTGACAGATAATTAATGATTGTTAGATTTTAACACTTTTAAAAGACAGTAACTTTTTTAATTTTATCAAGATATCTAAAAACTTTGTTCAATGGAACACAAACAAGTGTTATACAATTTAAAAACAAAACTAAATTTCATTTTTTTAACTTCAAAATACAAAAATACTAGTTATTCTGACGAACTTAGAAATATATTTAAGATCATGTTCTCTATGTCTTTATATTTGACTGTAAGTTTATCAAAATACTTTCTAAAAAACCTTAACAAGAGAAGTTGCAGCTAAAAGAAGATTTGAAGCTTGTACTTTCGAGTCAATAAGTGCATCTGCTAGTTTTTCAAGGTCATTTTCTTTCTTAGGATCTTCTAATGATGCTATTTGTAAGATGATTTTGTCAACCTATAGATGTAAAAGTTTTGAAAAAATATTAATTCAGATCAGTTTATTATTTTGTCTAAAATAATTAATGTATAGCTTCTAAGACAAAACTGTAGATAACAAACTAAAATTGTTTTACAAAGTTTTATGACCAATACTAGAGAACAACAAAAACCAATATTTTTTTTTAGAGCTTTAAATAAACTTCTAAATAGAAAACTGTAAAGTTAAATATTGTACTTTCAATTTTTACATAAGATTTTATCACTTAAGGGCATAGGGGAGGGTCTAACATATTTTTCTACTAAAATAAAATTGTCTCTTATAAAAAAAATTTAAGTACAAACTACCAGCCATTTTTCATTGAATTAAAAACTATCATTATTGAACTTTTGAGATACTGTTATTTTTGTAAAAAGTTTCCAAAACAAATGCAGGGACTGCAAAATTTTTGTGATTATTTTTTTCGGAAAATAAAAAAATTACAAAAATCTATCTTCTTCTTCATTTTTTGAGCTAGAGACCTCAAACTTTCAGCAAATGTTCCTTTAATAGTTTAAAAGACTTTAAATGTTGCGATTTTTAAAATAATAAAAATAAGTTATACAGTACTTCTTTTATAATACCGACATATGTTTTTGTGTGTTAACGGATTAATACATTTTATAAGTTGTTAAAAATTTCTGATAGCTCAGATAAAACTCTATAAAATAAGATCAACTTGTAAAAACAAAGGTGGACCTATACTAAAGATGCCCTTAACCAAATATTTTATAAAGTTCGTATAAAAAAGATTTTACTGATATGGTATAGTATTTTAGAGTTACAAATAATAATATGTTAACAAAAACACTCTTAGTGATTGAAGCTATCTTTAATTACTTTTTAAGTTTAAAAAAAAGGTTATCAGGCAAAATATGGCAAATTAACTTTTTGTGAAACTTTGCTAATCTATTTCATTGGTACAAACATCTTAGTTTTGTTGTTGATTTTGTTAATGGTGTCTAAAAAGGTTTATATTATTTGGTGGTATTTCTTAATAGAGAGAGTTTTGATACTCAGTAAAATCTATTTTGTGCAAACCATAATTATTTTTTGATTACTTCTGGCTTTACTTTAAGCATTTTTTTAATACAGCTCATAAAGTGTTTTAGTTTCTTTTGATAACAAGAGTTAATTGGTTCGAATTTTATGAGATTTTTTAGCTACACAAAAACTATAGTTTTTCATGATACCTTTTTTTCTGGACAAACTTTTGTATCTTTAATTGTTCAAGCCTAAATTAGTAGTAAAGTTTTCTAATTCAAAAGTTATATAGATATTTAAAATGCTTAATCTAAATCACAAACAACTTTTTTTCTTTAGTTTAGCGAAATATAAAAAGAACAGTAGCTTATATAAAATACTAACCATATGAAACTTTTTAATTACCTCATACTTACTGTAAAAACTCATGAAATACCAATCTAAAAAAATAAAATTTGACATGTGTTTGAAAAAGAATCAAAGTTCAAAAAATATATATATACCTACCTCTGCCTTCAGTTTATCTGATTTTTTTTGGAGTTGTCCAAGTGGTCCATTCACCCTCTTTTTGCTAAATGACATTTATTATTTTCTTTGTTAAACTACTAGTATTTTATTAAAGAAAAATTATTTCAGTTAAAGTTTTTTATTTTTTATATATTAATCATTTGGTTTTTAAACTATTTAACAAAAAAAAAGATTTAAGTAGTTTTAAGCATTTTTTCACAAAGTGTGCATAACTAAGATTGCTCACTAGTGAGAATTTGATGAATATATTTTTACAATACAGACAAATACTTTACTAATAATAATGGTAAAATCTTGAAATGCTCCTTTTTTTCTTTTAAAATCTATAATCATTTTTAATTAAATATGTAAGCAAGTGAAACATTTATGTCCTCTTAATTTTTTTTTCATAATAAAAAAACATCAATCTTTAAATGAACATTTAAATATGAATTATTTTGAAGCCCAATTTATTCATTTAAAAAATAAATATTTAATTGTTTTTAACAGTGGTTCTCAAAATACTTAAATAATTTTTTTGATAAATTTAGTTAAACTTTTTTAATAACATTTAGAAAAATGAGAAATTAACTTTTTTCTTATCAATTTACATATACTGTTTATAAAACAATAAAAATAAAAGACTTCAAAATATTTGGTCCAAGGACCTGGTTAAAAAAACCTTTTGTTATCAAGTTACACACCACTTGAATACCTTTGAACATCTTGTCAAAAAAAGAATACAATGATTAAAATAAGATTCATATATAATATACGTAACATATATCATTTAAGTGTTTTAAAATCTCTTTTTATAAAAATCTATAAGCCCAAGCTTTGTAAACAAAAAATAGTATACAATACTAACTTGTATAAACTGTTATAGTTTTTTTTTTTTTTTAATTAAATCTTGTTTTAATATTTTATTCAGTTTCTTTTAAATACTGTTTTTTAATTGCGTAAGTATATTTTAGTGTAAATTTTCTAAAATTATAATTTATTAATACTATAGCTTTATTCCTTTATTTAAATAAAACATTAACTAAATTCCAATAATTATATTTTATTTCAAATGTTTTCATAGCCTTTTTATTATTATTATTCACGTTCATATAGTTTTGGAAACTTGTATGTAAACACTTTATTAATAATTCTTTTACCATCTTAAGTTTTCTATTTACTTACTTATGCTTAAAAAGTCTTGTTTACTTAATTTTACCAACTCTTTTCTAAACAGTATTTACTTCACAGTTTCTACTTAAACTTATTGTGATGTATCTATTATCAAGCTTTAATAAACATAAATATTATATACTGTAGCTTATTTAAACACAATAGTAGTTGATAAGTGTGTTTTGAAAAACGTTCTACTTCAATAAAAATGCAATGTATTTGTAGATAATTTTTATTAAAATAAGATTAGGTATTTAAACTTTTAAAATTTATATGTACTACTAATAATTTTTTTATTTTTTTTGTGCACAACAATTTGCAAAGGTACACATTTTGAAAAACAATGGTTATGAGTGAACAAATTTTCTTGAGCCACTTCTAAAATGTAAGCATATTGTTTTTCATGTTACTATGAGCTTCTTTGGATCAACTTAGGGAAATTCTAGGTCATAACTTGTTTAAAATATTTAAAATTGCTGAATTTGTTGAAACAAGGTTTTTTGGGTCGGTTGCAGTTGTAAGGTTTTGGGTTTTTTCATTTGCAAATGAGGTAAAGTGATAATTCAGCATTATATCAAGAACATCTATACTCTATCCCTAACCCACCTTACTCAAATAAATAAAATATAAACTGGAAAAAATATTTTACTTAAAACCAAATAATAAAAGTAAAACATCAACTAATCAAAAGCGCCTTTTATTTGCAGCTGATTCATGTTTTTAAGGCGAAAAATGACCTTTATATCTGACTTTAACTATGAAAAAAAAAATTAATTGAAGACTGAATTACAAAACTACAGAACTTACAAAAGAATTCTATTTTTTAGAAATGTTTTTTTGTAAGAGAATCTTCTGATACAAAGACAAAAAACTTTTATTGTGACGTAAGTTATGAAAAAGTTTATAAAAATTTAAAATTACAAACTGCGAAACATCAGACCTTGTGGAGGACGCCCATACCATTTTTGAAGAACATATTTGAATCTTTGTAGGATAATTTTCTAATACAAAAGTGCATCGTATACTGGCGAATAAAATGCAGCAACCTTAAAAATTAAAGATTTAAAAAACAAACTCTAATATATTTTAAATTTGCTACATAACTTACTTTTCATCTTTAAAACAAAATACAAATTAAATAACCTTTATTATGTTCTTTAGGTCTAAATTTCAAGTATCTAAAAGTTCTATGTGGGGGATACTAGGTAGTATTAAAATAATATGAAAGTTTGCCGTAATGCCTGCCTATCGTTAACATAAAGAAAAATGTACATAAAACAATTTAGTTATAGCAAACTCTATTTTCCGAAAAAATCTTTTCTCACTTATTAGACTTTGAGCTAGCAATATTCGATTAGTATGAAAAAGAATACATGTGGCTGTTCAATTTGTATACTAAACTAAAAATGCAATAGTGTTTCTAACTCTAGTAATTAGTAGCATATAATACATGTTATGTGTGCTTTTTTTAATGTTCTCAAGTTACAAAAACAAGTATAGTCTTATTTAAAAAAAGAATAGTACTAGTAGTAGCTAATAAGTTTTTTTAACCTAATATAAAGTTATAGTTTTAAGAACTATTGTTGTATATAATAAAGATTAACTTAATAATTATTGAGAAAACTGTTCTAAAACTATGCAAAAAACTTGTTTTTTGACACAAAACAAGAATAAATTTTATACACTAAATATTTATTAAATAAAACAACAACCCTGTAGACAAAATATAAGTCTAATAAGTCATTTTATAAAAAAAAATATTAAAATAAAAAAAGTATCAGTCATTTTTTTAAGTATGTAAATTTAAAGATTTTTTTTTTCAATCTTAAACTCAAAAAAATCTCTATTTACGTCTAAAACAGTCTTAGCTTAAACTAAACTCTTCATTACTTTTGTAAATTCATGTTGTAAATAAAGTTTCTAGTTTTTAGAGAATTTTGTATATTTTTTATAACTCTTTTTGATATAGACCAAGAGCATCAAAACTTTAAACCAGCTATCAAGTTTTACGATGAAATGGCTTCATAACTTCTGATATTGTATAATTAATTAACTATTATAATTATAAACGATTATAACACCTGGAAACGTCGCACTATGTTTTGTTAAACGTAATATGTTTGCATTAATGTATTTTTATCATTAATTGACAATTGCTATGTAGGGTTCTCTAAAGTATCACCGCAGTAGAGTATATCATATGTCTTTCTAGAAAACAAAAAGTACCAAACTCAATTCATTTAACTAACTAAAGATATCACCGACTTTTATTTTTTCAACTAAATATATTATGTTTTTATAAAAAATTTTGCCCACAGTTTGAATCATAACTTTAAAACAGTTTTGCTAATTTCCTAACTGCTCGTCGTACATTTACATGCTTGACTAACATTCTACCCTAACATTGAATCTATCAAATTAGTATATAATGACTTTTTACAACTTTAGATTATGTGTTACAAAAATACTACATATTTTACTCATATAAATTATATGACAGCTTAGTAAATTGACTTAAAAAACTTCCAAAAATAAATCACAAAGAGTTTATGCTTTTAATGCTTTTTAAAAATTTTAACAGCTTCTTGTGAAGTAAACAAGCTGGAATGATTTGTACACATTTATTGATAGATTTTAAAGAAAAATATATATTTACAGGTTATCAAAAATATTGAAGTTAGTAATTAGGTAAGTCGATAATGCTTTACTATTATTATTAGATAGTGTTTAACCACATACTAAGTAAAAATAAGAAAAGTAAAGTTTAATCCTAATAAATGTAAAGTTCGTATCAACAAAGGCAGACCCATCTCCTCTATTTTCAATTCTTAAAATTAAGTTTTCTTCGATAAAAGTATTTAAAGTCTCAGAAATTTGAAAAAGTAAAAATTTCACACTAAAAGTTTGTATACTATTTAGGTATACAAAACAGCATCAGTTTCATCTTACCAAGTGATTTTTCTATACCTAAATATATTTTTAGCTCTGACAATTTTTTTATATTATATAAAGTATTAAGATTGAATTAAATAATGCAATTCGGTCGCCCTATCTAAGTAACTATGCTAGCGAAATCATACAAACGTAAGAATGTAATCTGTGCATCATACCTAATATATAATATAAACATAGCCTGATTAAACTTAACTAATGTCTTTAGAATGTAAAAAATAGGAATTTTAATTTATGTTTTCTTAATTATTTGTTTATACTTATAAACAAATATACATTAAACGAAAAAAATGAAAAATATGCCAACATTGTTTTAAAATGCTCTCCTCAGTGGCATAATCTTTTTTTTTCACTGAAGAATAATTTTGAGGAATAAATAATCTTATAAAATTTTTTGCAAGAGAATACAGAGCACTTTCGTTTAAAACTTTATGAAAAAACAGTTAGGATAAAATAAATGGTTATCAGAATTAGATTTTATACATTAAAAAAAACAAGTTCAAGTATAATCTTAATAACTCTACTTTACCTTAATGAATTTTGCTGAAGTCTATTTAAACTTAACTGCTATGTTTTTGATACACCGCTTTTTTTCCTATATATAAAAACTAGTTTATTTGTTTTGTAGAAACTTATTAATTTTAAACTTGTAGTTTTTTATTTTTGATGATAGTTTTCATCACATTTATAGTTGATGTAGAAGTTGCTACAACTGGGATTTTTATCATAGTTCTAATAATTGCTTATTAGTTATATTATAATGTTTTTATTTTTTACATATTAAGTTTGCAATTGTTTAATTACAAAAGTATATGTGTTTAAGAAATAATGAATTTAGGTTTTTTTTCGTTAACAAGGTTTTAATTTTTAATTCTTTTCGTATTTTTTCTATTTAAATGGCTCAGACTTCGATGCCTGAGTCCGAAACTCCACAATAAACTATTTTGATCATTATGTATAGAAAATATATTTTATGAAGTCTTTATAATAAATTATCTGTAAAAATAAGTTGAGTTTGTTTATCAAACAAAGTTACTAGAACTATTTTAGAATAGTTTTTAACTACTAGTTGTAATTTTAGGTATATTATTATTGTTCTTTTCAAAACTTAACATGTGTTTTTACTTATAATGATTACAATAGTATTATTAAGAAATTCATAACCAATTAATCATGATTACCAAAATCTCAGTACTTTTGTATGAAAAATGAAACACCCTAGTTAAGTACATATAGTACAAGCAGATTAATAATTTCAAAACATCGCAAAAATTTAATAAAATTCAAAAATAACTCATATTTTCCTTTTACAGTTTAACAAGTAGGAAAATACAATAGCAAGGGCAAACTTTGAAAAATGATAGATCATATTTGTTTGAACTTGGGTTTGTTTGGCTATGAAGCCGTTTTGTATAATGGCCGAAACAAACAAAGTGTTATTGTAAGTTTATTCAAACTCTGGTCTAAAAAAAAAAACTGTATAATATTTTTAAAGGTAGTTTATTTGAGGACCAGACTTAAACACTGAAAATGAAATATGAGCTTATACTTTGGTAAAAAAGGTTAAATTTTTCGATATTATCATTTAATACTTGTTGTTTCTTACAAAGGTTTTATTTCATTTACATTAAGCAGAAATAGGGTTCATTAAACTTATAAATTAAAGATTAAAGTCTTAACTAGAATAATAGTATTTCAAAATTGAATAAACAAAACTTTTTGCACATATCCTATTTTGTTTATGATATATTAAATTAAAAAAGATTGTTTTGTGTAATGTATAATAATAATACAAGAATAATTTATAATGTCTAATAATACAGGATTTTAATAAAAAGTTAAGTTATTTTCTATAACTTGTTCTGTAAAATGTATTCTTCCAAAGATTATATGTATTAAAAAAATATATAATTTTTTATGAACTAGTTTGTTTTCAATATTTTAAAAATCTACAATCTAATATTTAGAAATAAACTATTTTATTTCAGGTACTCGGGTATTTGTAAAAAAAACTTAGTTTTTTAAATATATCGTTGAGATTATCTTTTTTTTTTTTATAAAATCTTTTAATAAAGTATGATTTTAAACTGCTTTTTTTAGTAGACCTTTATGTACTTCACATTTGTAATTGAACGCAACTTATAAGGTCGTTTACTTCTAACAAAAACAACAAAGGAAACTTTTAATTTTGTTATTAATAAAAAAGATTTTACATGAAAACCTTACAAGTTCGAATTACTATTTTTTCTTATTTTATCAACTAAAGAAAACTAGCTTTAGAATTTTTTTGTATATTATAAAAGTTAGAAAACTACTTAAATAATCAAATTTAAAATAATAACTGAAAACACAAATCTTAACAAAAAAAAACCATGTATTTTTATTTATATCGTGTTTGTTTTTTCCTAACGCTTGATAAATTAGGTAATTAAACATAAAAGGTACGTAACAATAACAGCCGTAAAAATAACAAGTAAAAATCAGTTTTAAGTACAATAAACTATCTTTTTCACATTATTCAAAAACAGCTATAATTTCAAGTTTTTAAATTGTTATAATAATGATTGTTGCCTTAAAATGAAATGTTAAATATCTTTAATCTTTTTCATTGATTCAACAAAAATGTAAGAACGTTTAGCTATGATAATTAAAAACATTTTTTTTGTTAATTTACTTTATTGCAGGTATAATATCTAAACTTTACAATAAAACTTCTTATCATGATTGACTACGAATCTATTGCAAAGAAGTCGAAACTGCTAGGAAATGCGCAAGTTGTAATTGTGTTCATGTTGTCTTATGCAAATCTTTTCGTAGGTTTCCAAACATTTATACCTGTTTTTATTTCACATTCACCCAACTATAGGCTAGTATTAAAAAAAAATATAAAATACATTTTTCTATTAAAAATTCTTTATTTGCTTTTTGTAAGTATTATGAAAAATTGTTTAAATAAGGTAAAAATACAAAATTTTGGAAAATTAAATTCAATAATTCATTTATAGTTATGACCATTTCTTTAAACATCAGTATTAATCTTTTTCGGATTTTATAATCCCTTAAAAATAAAGTAATGTAAACACTTTAACCTGGGAATATGTCAGAAAAGCACGGTGTCAACTTTGTACAGAGTGACACTTTTGCACAGAGTGACATTTTAGCACGGAGGGTCACTTTCTCCGTTAAAAAGTGTTTTATTTGCTTCAATTTGATACCTTCCCAGTGAAACATTGTCAACTTACTTTATTATTAACTGTAAAGTGTTGTTAGCTTTTGTTTTAGATCATAATGTCTTATCAAAATGAAAAAGTCCGAAACTAACGAACTGTAAATAATAAGAGTTCACAACAAATGCTTTTAAATCTATAAAAGTAACTTATTACATATATTACAGATGTAATGTTGCACCAATGAGTAATTACATAAAAAATGAAACACTGATACTCAATTATACAACTCCGATTGAAAACTTTGAACACAATGGATGTAAAAGGTTGTAGAAAGTATATGAGAATAAAGCTTAAAAACAAGGAATTTATTTTTTATCTCTTAAAATATTATCTTTTATTTGTTCTGGCTTGTTTTAGTTTGAATAGCTAACTGTTTTAACTAATTTTAATGTTAAAAAATTAGTTTAAAAACTGCTTTAATAAATTAGAGTAAATTATTATTATTAGTAATAAAATTGAGTTGTTTTCATTTAAATATTAATGCTAAAAACAGTTGTTTCTAGATGTTAAAAACAGTAAAAAGCAATCAGATTAATAAAGCTTTCGTTTGTTTTTTTAACGCATAGTGAACAAAGGTATATTTCAAACACTTTAACGGTTTATATTTATAATAAGTTTTAGTAAACAACAAAATAAAAATATTAGTTACTATAGTTATAAATCTAAATCAATATTTATGCCTTGTGAAATTTTATTGCTTTTTAAATAAAATTACGTGTTGAGACGAAACGTATTAAAATAATTAATAAAACATATGTCGTACTGTATTATTATAGTTAATGTTTAATCGGTATCAAAAACTTCATTTATTTACAAATTTTTATTTACCTTTTTTAATCAGTATACTTAACAAGCTCATTAGATCTTTTGAAAGCTAAGGCATTGCGTAACCGGTTTTCTTAAGTAACGGATCAAATTTACTAAAAAAGCCTTTCACTGGCTGGATTAAAAAAAAATGTTTCCACCTTATTTTGAAAAGTTATACTAAAAACAACAACAAGACTGTTTGAAAATAAATTTGAACACAAAATTTATTAAATAAGCACCATAGCTTACTTACAATAAAATTGAAAGCTAGTTTGTTGTTTTCGTTTAAGTTTAATTTCAGTAGTTTTACACCAGTTGTTGGTTAGTAAAAAAATATTCTGCGATCTGAGATACTTTTGCTTAACGGGGTAGATCTTGCTTTCTGGCAAGAAAATTCTTGCTGAAATAAAATATTTAAAAACATTTACTTGATGTTTCGGTTAAAATATCAAACTATTCTAAATTATGAGTTTAAAAAACGACATGGTTTACAGTATTTTTTTATATATGTTTTATTGAAAGAAAGCGATTGAATATAATACAATATTTATCTAAAACAAATAAACCTGTAGGTAGTCAATTAAATACTTAACTGTTATTATCTTTTAAATTTATATCATTATTGATTGTTTTATATTTATTTTATTTTAAAGCTTTTTTTAAACTATTTTTATTTTCACTTAAAACATCAAAAATATAGTTTAAAAACAAAGAAATTTGTTTAAAATGATCAATTTTCATCAACAGTCTTGTTTATAGAGAGTATTTTACATAATAATCAGCAGTTTACAAAAATTGTTCTTAAAGAAAACTTCTCTCTGTATAAAAATTTTCAAATATATAATAGAGCAATTTATTTGTATTCTTTGTTTTTTAATTTTTTTATTCTAGATACTTTAAACCAAAAAGCTAACATTTAGTAAGTGTTGTTTATTATATCGGTGTGCATTTAACTTTTTTTTATGATAGGTATGGTTATGACCTATCTCTTTGTAATTCTACAAGTTTAAATTGTGTTGACAAGTCTGCACCAATAATTGAATGTGACAATGGGTATGTCTACGATGACTCCATATTTACTGAAACTATCGTGACTAAGGTAAAACTATTAAACGGATTACGTTGATAAAATAAATTCTACTTTGATAAACTTTTAAAGTAAACTAAAGTTCAAATACTAAGTAATTGTAAAACATACAAACTTTCTATTTCTAACTAAATATTTTTTTAAACTACTCTTTAGAAGTATAATATGTAAACACTATTGTTGATGTTAGGTAAGAGTAGATCTTTTTAATAAAATAGTATTATTTGTAGTTTGATCTAGTCTGTGACAAATACCACTTAAAGTCAATTTCGACTAGCATATACGAAATTGGTAACTTAGTCGGGTCTATTGCTTTTGGAAATTTGGCTGATAAGTAAAACTTTTTTGTTCATATACGTATATACTCTTTTAAAATAATACAATTTTTAAGTGACTTGTATTTATAACTTTTACATAGTAACACTTGATCTTAAAAAACTTTTTTTTTTGTTATTAGTTTGTTTATTTACTAATTAAGGTACACTAGTACAGTTTTTTAATGATGAATTTAAAAAACTTATAAAAATATGTTTATAAAAATTTTGATATAACAGTTATATAATTTTTTTATATGTGTCATACTAAAATCTATTAATATTCAACAAATTGATATTATTTATCTTCGTTTATTTGTTTGAGGTAGTTAAAATGAAAGTTGTTTAAGCAAGTGAGTAAAACCATCTGTAAAACAGTTTTTATTATTTTTTGGTAATTTTGAATTTTAATGCTACATGAAATAAAACCCATTATAAAGGATAGGAAGAAAACGAACAAGTATATTTACAATGACTTGTGCGCTTTGTTGCAGCTTTTCAACAAGGTTTGTTACAACAATTACAACTTATATGCTAGTGAGATGCCTAACTGCAATGTTTGTTATTGGTTTACGGATATCAACGTTCACTTACGGTTTATATAAAATTATTACTACTGCAACTATAAAAGAACCTATTATAAAAGTTCAAACACGTTTTTGATATAAGCTATAATATATAGTTAAATAAATCAAAACGGCGTATGATAAATTAGGTCAATAGAATGGTATACCTTTTTAAAATCTTATTTAAATCAGTAAAATGTTCAAAATATTAGTTTAGTGCAATTGAATAAAGGTTTTAAAAAAAGTATAGACAAATCTTAAGAAATAAGTTAGAATCGATAAATGACAATTTTTAGCTATGGAAGTCACAGAATCAAAACATAGAACAAAAGTCTTAATTTTCTATCAATTTATGTTTGGGATTGCAATTGTAATAGAGTCAGCAGTTGCTTACAAATTTAGAAATTGGAATGACTTAATGGTATATTTTACTGCTTATTATGTTTTTTTAAACAAAAAATGAGATTAAAAAAAAATATTTTACAAAATTGTTATTTCTACATGCAAATTTTTATTATTCCATTATAATATTTTTTTTTAGTTGATCATAAACATCATCGCTGCTCCTTATCTTATATTTTCCTTTATAATTCCTGAATGTCCGAGGTGGCTGTTTGTCATGAAGAAAAATGAGCAAGGAAAACAGGTTGCTAAAAAATTAGTTTCTATACCTAAGTTTCAGTAAGATTTCTCAAGTAGATTTAAACTGTTGGATTAAAAAAGTTTCATTATTATTTTAAGTACTGTAAATATATCATGTAGTTTATAAATAGTTAAAACTAAATGAATACGTTGTATAGTAATCTGGAGTCTTAAAATTTATAGTTAAAGTATCCAATAATAAATTTATTCACAGCTAATTAATACCATTTTGTCAATTTAATTTTATTATCTACAACTTTAGTTTATTTGTTGTGTTTGTTTAAAGTTTCTGTCAAACAAATTTAGTTTCTATAAATTTTTACTTACTAATAATTTTTATAGTTTTATTACTTTAGTTATATTTTCAATATTAACAAATAATCCAGTACAAAGCAAAACGTTAATCATATAACTTATAACTAACAAAAACAAGTAGCTTATAACTAATAAGTAATCTAATACCTATAGTACGTAAAAAACTACAACCATGATATTGTTACGTCTAACAAAAGTTTGCACAAACAACTACATTAAATACAAGCAGAGTATTTTTCAAACAAAGTCAATAAATTAAAAACAGTTTACGCTAGTACTAAAAAAATAGCAAAATATTAATTGTAATTTTAATGTTTTACGTATATATATATATATAACATGAGATAATAGTGTAATTTGCTTGTATAACTGAAACACAACTAACTGTTATAAGTTTAGACTGTTTATTTTTAATAGATTTATCATTAAATTTAACTTTAGCACAGTTTTAGTGATTGTTTAATTTCTTTCCTTTTTATATTTTTTTGAATATATAAACTTTTAAATAACATTATATACAAAAACTAAATACTTTTTGACGTACACCTTTTTACTAACTTTTGAATTATATTCTAGGTTGTCAGACAAATGGCTATGCTCAGCAAACAATCATGTGATAAAAGCTTGTGGAAAAGCCAAAAAATTGAAAATAAAGTAACTTTTAAATTAGATTTTCCAAATCTAAAACAAAAAAAATTATATTGTTGTAGGTTAATGGAGCGCAAAAGTATTCTCCCATGGATCTGTTTTTTTATCATCAAACGAGAAAGATAACAATAAAACTAATGTTTTGTTCGTAAGTGAACCTTTGTATGTTCTACATAATAAATATTTTAATAAAGAACTTTATATTTTAGTTGTATAAAAAAAATTTATTAGTCTTTTTTTATAAAAAGTTTTTTAAAATTAATTAATGCTCTTTTATTTTGCACAGTTTTGTTACTTTTCTTGTATATTATGGACTTTCAATAAATACCGGAAAGCTTGCAGGAAATCTCTTCTTAAATAACGGAATAAGTAAATTAAATTTTTAAAATATGAAAAAATGTTCATAAAAATTTTCAAACAAACAAGTAGTTTGCTTACAAATAATGTGTTACTGAAACCATAATTCATTTTTTAAACAATATATTGGTTTGAAAACTAATAATTTTTTCTATTAACTTATGTTTATTTTTTTTAGATGATTATATAACTGTTTTAAATTAATCATAAAACTCTATAATATTTCATATAAAGTATTCTAATTTTTTGAAGTATCTACTATTTAAATTTACATTTATTTTATTTTGTTACTTGTAAATATAAAAAATAATTAATACTTGGTTTTATTAAGTTCCACAGTTTAAAAACATAAAAGTCTAAAATTGTTTAGTTTTTCAAGGTCTTAAACAAACTCTTATAATTTGACTAACTTTTTTCAAGTATATCTATTGCAGGTAGTACAAGCTTAATACTCAAAACTTTTTTTTTTTGTAAAACTTCAGGTAGTGTAATTTTCATTTAAATGTTTACTAAAGATGCAGTTATTGAAATTGTTTCTTACACATTGGGTGTTATTTTATCGGAGAAAATAGGGCGAAGGTTGACAATAACAGGAAGTTTAATTATAGCAAGTATAGGAAACATCGTTTCTCTGTTGGTTGGAATTTTTGGAAAAAATACAAGTAAGTATAAATAAGATGCTTAGCTGTTCAAATTTGAAAAAATGATACTACTTGTAACTTTAAACATTTTTAAAAGAAATCAAAGTGGTTGCAAATATATTTGCTTTCATCGGAAAATTTGGAATAAGTTCTGCCTTAGTTGTTGTGTTATTGTTTTCATCTGAAATTTACCCTTCAACGATTAGGTTTGTACTTTAATTGAATACAGTAGTTTTAAAAACTTAAGAAAAGTGGTTAATATTTAAAACATATTGATAGTTTTTAGTAAATTAAATAAAATTACACTACATTGCTTATTACGAGTCGTTATAAACTCGATTTGATAATAAATGTGTAACTACTTATGACAGCAGTTTTTCTTTTATTAAATAATAAAAGTCTGTATCAGTATTCTACATAAAAAAAAAACCTTTTTAGTATTTTAGTATTTTAGATGTGTTGTAATTAAGCTAGACAATAACCAATTTAAGTATTTACTATTCCTTCAACTAATTAAAAATTTAACTTTTAGAAGTTTTAAAATACAAAAACTTTAAAGTATAAATTTACTAGCGAAAATATAAGCACTGTTGAATTTTTTTTTTTATATAATAAATTTTTAAATCCTCGTAACAATTTTTTTAGAAATCTCTGTAACTTTGTTTTTAATAGCTTGAAAAGCATAAAACTAGTTTTGGTTTATTGACAATCAATACTAGTGTAAAGAATCTTTTTTAAATCCTGTATTGTATAAACATTATAATAAGTAACAAATATAGATCTTTTAACTTGTTTATATTATAATTTTATGATATTTATTATGAATTCATTCGCCTACAGGAGTACTGGTATGGGTCTGGTCAGTTTTGCACTTCGTATCGGTAGTATCTCAGCTCCTTTTGTTATTATGGTACAAGGATATTTTTCTTGGCTACCAAGTACAGTATATATACTTTTAGGTCTGTAGTTTTTTTTTTAATTTTATTATTGTAAATATTTCAGAGCATTACTTATAGCTTATAAATTAGCTAAAGTAATTGTTCTTTCCGGTTGGGCTTACATATACTTGCAAAGATTTTATTGAATATTTTTTTTTTATTGTTATTTAAAAATGTCTTTTAATTTAATTTTCTAAAATTAGAAACCAAAGTTAAAGTTTATTTTTCTAAGTATGGAGTAATATAAGTGAACTGCGTAAAAACAAAATTTAGGTATCAAAGTCAGAGTTAGTTTTTTACTTTAATTAACTCTTGTTTTAACAACTAATGCAAATGCAACCAGCGAAGTTTTAATTCTGCCGTAAGTCTTTATAATTAAAACTACAGGACTATCAGCGGTCCTTGTGTCATTAACATTTCCAGAAACTCGTGATATTCAGAGCATGGAAACTGTTGAAGAAGCTGAGTGTTTTTATAAGCATAATGTACCTATAAAGAATACTTTTATTAGGTAGGTATTTCGAGTTACTCTTTGATACAGTCTAAAGTGCTTTTACAACGATTTAGATTAAACTATAAGTACAAGGTAGCTAACGAATAGTTTAAACAGATACTTTTAGAACAGCAAAATGTTTTGAACTTTTTTGTAGTTGTGTTTAAGAAAGTTCCATCGAGTAAAACAAACTTAAATTTAGTTTATAAAAGTAAAATACTACAGTTTAATTATATAAAATTTAAATAAACACATTTCTTAACTTATAAACTTGTTATAAAGATCATTCAACCAAGTCTATGGAAATAGTCTTGAAAATAGACAGTCTTGTATTATAAACTTATTGTTGTGCATTATGTTCTGATAAATGTTCTATTTAGACTTAAAGATATTAGACTTAAACTACAACAATACAACTAGTACTTAATAACTTGCAAACATAAGCAATCTAATTAAAAACTGAAACTAAATTTTAAATGATACAACCTCATACTATATTCTTTCAAGTTTAACAAAGTTTCCAAAAATTTCAAAGGTCGTAGAAAGGTCGGTTAGCTGTTTAAAAATTTAAGTAAAACTTTTCTATTTTATCTTAACTTATGTAAGTTTAAAACTTCTTGTAAAAATAAATATACATTGATATTTAAATAACAGTCTAACAGAATAAAATAAATTTACAGTAAAAATGGAGTAGAAAACGATATATTTTCTATCAACTAACTTACGATGGAAAACTCAATAAAGTATTCATATTTCAACTAAATAAAACTTTTTTAAATACTAGTTTTCAAACTGAACCTATTAATATAATTTCTATATTTATCTTAATTGTTAATTAGCTAATATGAAAATTTTCATTCTATTATCACTGATAATCTTTTCTTATAACTCACTGTTTTCAATATTAAGACTATCATTTAATCAAATAATTTTTTTATTATGTTTTACTTACTAAATTGCATTTTTAGAGTGTATATTTTTATTGTCTTCGGTGTTCTTTTCTACGATGACTTATTAGCATGAAGTACATGATCGAAGTTCATGAGTGTAGTACTGTTTTTGTTTTCTTTATTCCTAAAATATTAATTAAAGTTTTAAGTAACTAGAATAAATTACAAAAACAACGAATTTTTTTTTCCATCACTTTCATACGGTTTGTTTCTAAAAGTATTTAATGATCTTGTTTAACGTTATAATAGTATATTAAAAATATGCATAAAAAATGATAGATAAAACTTAATGAGAAAAACTAATTATCAGCCATGTATAAAATAAAGGTTTTGTTTAAAAGAATTATTAGTCAATATTAAGACATTAGCTTTAACATTACAAATGCTTTTTAACAGCATTAACAAATAGTTTTTATATACCTATTAAATTACATAGATTTTTGACAGCTTACCATGTGAAAAAAGAGTAGAAAAATAACTTGTATTTAAAGAAAAATTTCTGTACATAGTTTATAACTATAATATATTGTCTATTGAACGATAAAAAAAGCGCTCAAAGAGTTTGGTCTAAGGACCTGGTGTACAAAGGAACCTTTCGGTTATCGAGTCGTACACCACATGCTTATAAAGTTTCTTACGAGCTATTACACATAGTTTTTTTTTATCATTTAAATATTTAATTTTTTAGTAATAAAACAATACGTTAAACGAAAAGAAAAATGAAAGAGAATAAAACTAAACGAAAATTAACTGAACTTTGTGTTTAATAATGTACTATGAATCTTGTTTAGTAACATAAAAACTAAAAGGTATATATAACTTTAAATTAACTTTCAAAAGAAGATAAACAACACTAATAACAAACGTGTGAATACTTGAATTATAGGTTACAACTTCTTTAAAGAAAGTAAAATGTAATATGCTGAAATACTTTTACAAAAAATTTTTTATAAGTATTTTGTGCTAAAAAGGTATTTTTTATTTTATTTAATAATTTAACTTGAACAGTAAAACCAATTTTACATTTGAATAGTTAAATAAACTATTGTAAAAATTTTTTAAGAACTTTAAAGAAGTGATTTCTACAACAACTGAACTTAACTTTTATAGATGAAAATATGAAGATAAGTACTGTAAAATTTATAGAAAAAAGAAACGAAACAATAACAATTTTAACATTAATGATATTAACAACAACAAATTTCCTTCTATTTTAAAATATAATTTTTCCCTTTTTTTTGAATACTTGTCCAAGTCTAAAACTGTTATAATAGAAAGCAAGCAACATTTGCAAACATAAAAAAGAAGAATTTTTTCTTTGATTTTCTCAAAAAAAAAAAAATATATTTTAAGTTAAGCTTGCTTGGAACAGTTTTCTTAGCTTACTATTTAAATACTTTATTTTCTGCTCAAGTAAAAACATGTTAATCTTATATTTAAGGTTCCTGAAAGTTTAATTCAAATTTAGAAGGTAGTCTTTACTTTAATTATCTCATAAAAGTATTATAAAAAAAAATGTATAAACTCAATTAAAACATATATCTTATGAACTAAATTAAACATATATCAATAAGTAACGACCAATTGTTATGTTGCTAAACAAACCAAAGTTGAAAAATACTGAGACAAACAAAGTTTTAATGTAAAACATAGAGTTATACATGATCGACAAGCTTATTACATCGGAGGGCTTTAAGAAACTAATATAAAATGTATTTTAAACAAATTCACATATTTAATCACTTTTATCCGGTTTTTTTTTTGAACCAGTAATCCAACATTAAATCAAGCACAAACTACACTTGGGTAAGATTATTTACAAAACTTTACACTAAGTTTACTAAACAGCATTAAATAATCCTTTAATTTCATTAAAACTGAATTTATATGTTTTAAGTGAACTGTTCTGTTCATTTTATAACTTTGGTGACTAAGACAAGAAGCTTTTTGAAGTATAATTTTACTGAAAGCTTTACGAATATGACGTAACATATAGATTTATCTCGTTGGACAACTATCTGTTAAAATTGATTCATTATCTATCAAAACTTAGTTAAATACAAAAGGATGTCTAATGAAAATGAATCTTCAGCAAAAGAATGTCCAAAAAAAGAAATCGATAGAAGTTATTGGTCTCACGAAATTGACAGTTTAAGGTTACCAGGGTATAAACGAGTTGTAAGACCTACCACTCCTAAAGGGCTCAATGACATGCTTCAAATTATTACACATGAAGTCCTTTTTCACCAACCAAAAGACATTCCAACATTTATTGCTCAATTGCTGAATCGTTTAATAAGAATCAGAAGGGGAAAAGAAGAAGTAGATTTAGACACTCCTTACCGTCTGCGCTCAATACCCAAAGGTATACCTATTTCTTTGTTAGTTCCGTTCGATGATTACGAAACTGTAGAGTATGCTTCTGAAGAGGAAGCAGAAGAACTTGAAAATGACACTAGACACTCATATGAGGACGAACTTTATTTTTAAGTATATTAATCAATAATACTATTTGTACTAAAAATATTTCCAATTTTAATTTATCCGTTTACATTATAACTACTAGGCTGTATTATGTATTAAAAATATTAATAAAAAAGCTTTTACCAAACAAGTTAAGTCCTAAGAACAAACTACGCTTACTTAGTTAAATATTTTGATAAACTTTTACAAACAAATATTACTATTAAATAAAAACTTTTTTATAAGTTAGTCAATACATTTTATTTCGAAGTTGTGAAGTCTTTTAAACTACTAAATATTTTAATGATAAAATTAGATAAAAATTTAAAAACCGTTTTAAATATAGCATTGCTAACTTAATAATGTAAAATCTTAAATAGATATTTTTATTTTTCAATTATAAAAATAAGGTTTATCAAATAAAATCTGTATTCAAAAACATCAAGAAATAAAAACATTTTTAACCTTTTTAAAGGTATTTATATGGAATTTGCCTTAAAAAACAAGTTGTATAAAAATACCTTTCAAAATTATCTTATTTTAAATGTTAAAAAATTAAAACTGTTTGGTAAGCAGATAAAAAACCTTAAAACAATATGAAACTGGTACTTTTGATTATAAATGAAAATTTGAATTATATAGAATGTATTCATTTGATTCTATCAAGACTTTTTAATGCAAACTCAGTTTCGGTCAAAGACCTCGTCAGTGATTATATCAAAAATCTTATTCAAATAGAGTTCGAAAGATCAAAACATATAAAATTATATAAAATGTTTTAAAATTAATTCTACAATTGGTGCTAAAATGATTTGAAAAAACTAAAAATAATCATAATTGTCTAAAATCACATATTTAAACATTAATTGAATAAATATAAATGTTTAACAGACACTAGCTAATAGTTAATTAATACAGATCCTAAGGAAACAAGTTCGTTTGAATATACATTAATAACACAATTTTGCACAATAGTTTTGATTTTTAACTGATATATGTTTCTCTGTAATTATTGTTTAACATAGAGGAAAAAAAAACATAATCAGATTAAAGTACAGTAAATATTAAACAAACGTCTTAAAGCGCTTTGTAAGCAAAAAAAAAGTTTCTACTTATCTAACTTTCAATCTATGTTTGAAAACGATTTTGAAACATAAAATTCAAACAAAAGTTTTTTTCATATTAAAATCGAATAGTTTGACATTTAACATAGTGCTTCTCAACCTAAACATATGTGCACAGTAGTGTACAAAAAAAATACTTTACAAAACTTACTCATTTCAAAAAAAAAAGGATTTTCTCAGATTTATTTTGAACTTAAAATGTAGCTTAGACAGTTCTTAAGAATAGTTTGTTTAACTAAAAATAAGCAAAATGTAAAACTATTTGTTTCTTAATAGTAAAAGATATTGTGCTAAATAGTGCAGTGTGCAAAGCTTTATTTTCAATAGATCTAGTTTTTAAAGGTATGGAAGCTACTGGTTCTATTTATGAACACATTCTTAATTTTCTATCAACATAAGTTATGGGCAAGAGAATAGTTGTTTTTTTACATATTATTAATCATTTTTAAAAATATTTAAGGGAATCGGAGCCATTAGAGGTTTTTAAATTTATTATTACGACTTAAATAACTATTAAATATAACTAATTTTATTGTAGGTCTTCAGTTTCAATACAAGTGTGGTACGGTTCAAAAATCCAATTCACTCTGCTTTTCTTAGTTTATAGTTTTATAACAAATATAATACTATCTTTTTAAGAAATATCGTTGACTATCTCAGTCAAAGGTCAATGAATATTAAATACAGTTAATAGTCCAGAATAAAAACTTAAACTGAGAATACTTTAAATGTGCCAGGACTGCTGAATAATGATTGTAAAAACTCAGCCGTACTAATATCCACAGAAGGCCAAAGCACTTTTTACTTTTGATTTTCGTATAGACTATAGATATTTTATATAAAAGAGACAAGTTATGGCTTAAATCTTTTAAATTCTGACTCCTATTTAAAAAAAAGTGGAAATCTTATTTTCGAGATAAAAGAAAGTATTCAAGACCATTGAAGAATTAATTATATAAAGTGAAAGCAAAATTAGGAAAATTAAGTTGAACTTTGATAAGTTCTCTACAGATATCTTAAGAACTACAATCTTTTGAAATTTTCTCTGAATCAGAAATTTTAACTGCAGCTGTGGTTCAACATGAACTTACACAGGCCATTTCTAGAAAGTAAGAGTTTTGTTTTAATGATTGTATAAAAAGCAAAAGATGTTGTGCATGTATAGTTTAAGTCGTGTATAAGCAAATGTAATAAGTTGTCTTCTAAGTTAAATTGGTAGACATTGATAAACAAAATGCTATAATATTTACTTTGAAAATTTATAGCTGCAATATCGCTAACGGCGTTCCTTTTAGTTACGATAAGGTTACTTAATCGGGCTTCTAACGTCTTAAAGAAAGCATTTAGCGCAGAGACAACTAATTAGAACACTGTAAACAAACTTAAAAACTAAAATGGACAGTTACTTTTAGTTTTACACTGAGTTAGACTGGATATATCAAGCCATGTCAATCAACTCTACCTCTAGTGTATCCTATGAGCTTTAGGGCTGTTTTGTAACCTTTGACTTTACGTTCAGGTAACAAATTGAAATCAACTGAAAATAAGGTGGTTTAACAATAAAAACAGCTAGAAATTTTGCACAAAAGACATGAAAGATACTTACAGATTTTTTTTTTCTTTCTAGCTGGTAGTGGATCTAAAAACAGAAGTTTAGAAAATTTAAAATGATTATAAATAGATTATAGGTTATCTGAAAAAATTAACTAGCAGAGAACATCAAAAACATGAGATGAACTATTTAAAAAATGCTTATTATACTCATAAAATATAAAACTTTTGGCAACAGAAAAACTTACTTTAATGACTCTGCTAATTATTTTTAGTCAGTTTGTGAGCAAAATCATTTAATCTTGATATTTTTAATATCAGTATTTTTTAATATAATTAATGAGACATGATGTACCGAAAAACTATTAAAACAATTTTTAAAACGGTTGAATTGGAAGTTGAATTGTTGTTTTACAAGAAAATTTAATTTTGCGTGAAAAATATTAAATGAAGTAAAAGAGTTAGAATAAACAAAAATATATAAGATAGTTATGTACAAATTATTTAGACTTTTGTATGATAATTTTGAGTAAAATTTCAACTCACCAAAACTAAACACTGTCTTAAAAATAATTAAAATATCAATAAAAGTTTTAAAACAATTGCCTTCAAAAGTCGTAAAATCAATAAAATAAATATTTAAACAACAAGATTTAATGGGTTCACGACAATTCAAATTCGGTCAATTTAAATCCCGACAATTCAAATTCTTAAAAAAATATTGAAAGGGTCACAACTAAAAAAGTAATGTGTATTTGTCAAATATAAAAAGTAAATATGTAGGTCCTAGTAATATCTACAAGCCTTTTTTTTCTTTTCCCAAAACATTAATAATTTTTTGAGATATGGCTTTAATAAAGTAAAAAACATAGTTATTTTTATAAAGTTTCAAATATTTTAAAAAATACTTAGGATTTTGCAAAAAAAAAACTGACTTGTAGATACTAATAAGATCTACATGTGTATTTCTATTTTTTCTATATTTATATTATTTTTTGAGATATAGTCTTTTAAATATTTTTTTTTAAGAATTTTAATTGTCCGAATTTGAGTTGTCATGTAAACGCATACTAGAGAAATTTTTATAATCTTGAGTTGTATACCACTTGTTTTTTTGTAAATCTTTGACTTAAACGTTTTTATGAATAAAAAAATTAGTACAGTCGAATTGTTAAAGGTTTGTTCTTTTATTATAATTCTGACTTATTATTATTAAAACATTTAAAGCACTATTGATTATTTTGCAAATTATTGTTAAAGAACAAAATACTCTTTTTTGGTTCATTGTTTTCACCTAAAATCCATTTACTAAAAACTTTAGAGACATGCGGGTCTATTAAATCTGTCTGTGATATTTTATGGACTAATAACCAACAAAATGTTATATGTAATAAATAAATACATATTTTTTTCTCAGACGAGAATAACGTCTTTACAAACTAAATATAAGTTTTTCTTCTTAAGTAAGCTGTAAGCTGTTTTTTGTTTATGTTTAACATAGGTCTTACCAACTTTGCCTTGTCCAAAAAAAACGACTCCATCTAAATACAAAAGATCAATGTTTAAAAAGCAATATTTTTTGTGTTCTTTTGGTGTATCACAGATAAAATAGCATCTTTTTTATTAGTTGTATTTTTATTTCAAATCTAAAGTCCGCTATACAGTTAAACAAAAACAAACTTTACTACAATTTAATAACAAGTTTCAAAGGTACGATATAATAAACACAAAAATAAATTTAACTTTTCCTAAATAAATCAAAATAAACAACATAAAGAAAGTGTTGGTTTAAGGTAAATTCAAAACTGTAAACAATAATACATTTGTAGCAAAAGTACATATAAACAATCTAGCATTCTCTAATCTAAACTAAACCTATAGCTCTAAATGTTTGTTATGATTGAGGTTTAAAAATAAGGCTTTAATTAAAATTCTTATAGCGTATTTACGTTTTTAAAGTAAGGTACAGACTTTTATACATTTTTGAAACGTTTGGCTTTAACGTAACGAACAAAACTATAATTAAGAACTAGTCGAAACTGAGTTCCCATCGCTAATCTATCGATTTTTTTGTATATAACGACATTGAATTTAAACTCAACATCTTTTTTTATTAACACAAAATAGTAAACTTCGACACAGGTTGTAAATAACATAAGAGGTACATTAATGAATTTAATTTTTATGTCAAATAAATTAGTTTATCAGAATATAAGCATTAATCATATAAACAATCAACAAAGCTAAAAATGTTTTAACTATAGTTTAAATGCTTTTAGACGCAAAAAGAAAACATTGAACTAGATCATTAATATATTTTAAATACATCTCTTCAAGTTTTTTTTAATCGTACATTAGGTCTTTTTGACAACTAAAATTTACTTCTTTGATGGCAGTTGTGATTTATCTTTTAATATTTAATTTTAAAAGGTCCTGGACAAGACGTTAAAAGGTATCCGTAGTGTGCGACTGAATAACCGAAAGTTTTTTTCCGTGCACCAGGTTCTCAGACCAAATATTTTGAACGTTTTTTTTGTCGTTCAATAAACAACAAGTTACTACAAACATTTACAATTACAGCTATCTATAATTTATTTTTTTCAGTTTTTTTTTAATAGCTTGCGTAGGTTTCCCAATGACGGCTTTGAAAACTCTCTTAGTTAAACATTACATGATCAAAACCTGGTGGTCGACACATATAAAAAAAAAGTGCTGTGTTAGCTTTTAAATATGTTTTTAACCAAGTAGATATTTGTTTAAATAACTTATAAAAATTGAAAACATGTAGAACTAGGTATTTATAAATTTCTTATATAATTTTTAAGTGTTATTTATAAAATTTATTAAGAATATTTAACTTTTTGAAAAAGCTCTTTTGTTTGCTAGTTATTAGCATTACGAAATTCTAAAACCAACATTAAGATAAACTAAACATTTATTTGAATAATTTTATAAATTTCTATTGATTAGATGAACAAACTTACTTTTACTTATATAAAATTGCATATATGTTTGATGAGATTTTAATTTTAAGTTTGGATAGGAGAAATATCTTTTAAAGCAAATCTGCAATAATGAAACTTGTTATGCTTGGCTTGTTTTGGTAAAAGTTGTTTCTCAGTATTTTTACAAGCTAGTTTATACCAAGTGACTTTATAAATGGTTGCTTGTTCATTTTTTAGGAAACACAGACTTTTTTTACAATTAATACTTTAGAATATTACTCATACTTTGCCTATAAAACTTATTGTTGTCATTTTTATTTTTGATAGCTAATTTAAGAAAATTTAAATTAAGTAAATTATAAATATACTTAAATAAACTGTTATTTCCCACTTAAATAAATGTTTTCAATCATTGTATAAGTTATTTGAAAACATGAAAAGAAAATTTAAAGACCCTGTAGTGTTGATTTTTTTTTAACAAAAATATTAAAACTAAAGACTATTATTATTTGATTAAAATAAAAAATATTAGTTGTTTTTAGTTTTTCGAAATGGTTTTTAGCTTGAATTGTAGTTAAACTGTTTTTTTTTTAGTTTTCAGTCAAACTATAAGACAATTAAACAGATTTTTGAAAAACAGATTACTTTATAAATATAACAAAAAGTTTTTTAAATAAAGTAATTTTCTACTATTATTTTAACAGGAAATTTTAGTCAATTATTTTAATTGTTATTTTTTTTTGTATGTAAAAAACATTATGTTGTTATATTTTAATGACTGTGCTTTTAATAATTATTTGTATGTTTGTTAAAGTACTTAAATGATGTTGTAGTTTATATAGTATAAATACAGGTAGTTTGCTTTTATTTTTTGATAAGAATTTTTGTTAATATTCTCAAGCATTTAGTATTAAAAGCTAAATGTCTTTGATGTTATGTAAAAAATTATTTTTTTTCAGTTTAAAGTATTATATTTGTATAAAATATCTATTATACCTAAGGGTTTCATTAATCTTATTAATTAAATAAAACATTAATTTATAAATTAGTGTATCAATAAATTTTTATCTGTAAAATTTTTGTAAAAAATTATATAAGTCAAGAATTTTAAATTTATTTCTTCAAAGTTCTTGTTTTAATTTTTCAATATATTTGTTTTAAATTTATGCTGCAATAGCATATTTAATTATTTTACTTTATTAAAATATTAACTACATAGTCTTTAATTTTTAAATGTGGTCTTAAATTTGAAATTTAGATAAATTGTGTTGATTTGTTTTTATTACCAAGTTTAAATATTCATTGACCATTAAAGTTTAATCAGTTTTTGTATACTGTATTTTAAATAAATCCAAAAAAATCAAAAAGTATAATAAAATTGTTTTTTATTTTTGAAAATAATAAAATTAAATTATGGCCTTCAATTTACACATTAAAGCTTCAAAAGTTATGCTTAACTTTGCAGAATAATATTCTATTTTAACTAACCAAACTGATTAGGTTAGCGTAAGCTTTTTTTTAAATTGATGCTTCTAAGTTTTACTTCAATATTTAACTATAGATTTATATTTATTACATAACAGCTTTTTTGACTTAATAAAGCTTTATAGTATTATAAAAATATTTATCAAAAAAATATTGTAAATGTTTTTCTATTTAGACACTTTTAAAATACAATGTTCCATACAATTGTTTAATAGAATATTTAAAACTAAGTAATAAATAATTTATTTATCAGTTGTTTTGTGTTTACATAGTTTGTAAGCATGACATAGACCTATTATTAGTTACAAGTTTTTTATAATTAGTGTACTCATTTTGAAAAGTGTATATGATTTATTAATTCTTTGACAAGTTTATTTTTATTATAAGTAGTCTATTATTTTTAAACAATACTAGCTGATTATAACATTTTGTTATGATTATTTAATATTTTTTGATTTAAATTTTTCTTTAGAGTTAAATAATTAAATCTCGATAATTATAATTGAACTAACTGAAAACTTGTTTTCTATACAATTTTTTTTCATTGAATTTTAAAGTAGTACTTGTAACATTATAATGATAAGACTAAAATACTTAACAAAATATTTAGACTTATTAATTTTAAATAGTTTTGCACATTTACTTACAAAAAATTTAAGTGTTAGAATTAAATACTGCTGTAATTAAAAAAAGTAAATGCACTTAAATATAAGCTATTTATTTTGTGTTTTGTATTTAAGTAAAATAAGTAATGTTTTAACTGTTTTTTTGTCTTAATTAATAAGCAAGTTTACTAGCATGAAATACAATATAATTTCAAAGAGTTATCTTTTTAGAAAACATATATTGTAATTAAAGACTTCCTGTTGTGCCAATGAAATAAATATTTTGCATAAAACCAATAAGTAAATTTTATTATTTTTTATGATTTGGATCATTATTTAGTTCTATTTAAATTTTTAATTGGATTTTGCTAGTCAGTTATTTGTAAACAGTTTTTTTCTGTGCTTTTTTATAACTTATTTAAGTAAAATTGCTTTTAAGTACACATTAATTATACTTACATCTTAATAACTTGAATTAAAATTTTCAATTATTAACATGATGTCATTGGATAATTAAGGATTTGAATTTAATGTAAGTTGTATATTTCTTGTAATATTCTGAAGTATTTTTCGTTTTTCAAAAATAAAAAAGACAAGTTTTCAAAAGTACTCTTCAACTATTTCAAGAAAATGTTTTTGTTCAAATTTGAAATGTGTATTTTTTGATCTTATCATATGGTGATGTAAACACTTTTTTTACTTACAATTAGTATAAACTAAGTAAGTTGATAATTAGAATAATACTAAATACTTTAATTAAGCTAAACAATTAGCTTCAAAAGTTTAATTTTGCTTAACATAAAAAATGAAGCAATTTGTAAGTTAATTTATGAAAATTAATTGTTTCAAACTAATTAGAAAATTTGATTAAAGTTGTAATTAGATTTTGTTTAATTAGTTTTTACAATAATTTCCTATAAGTGCTTTAGTTCTGTTTTTTTCTAGTTAAAATATTTTTATTTGTTAGCATTATATTATCAAATAGCGTTATACATTGGTTTTAATTTGAGGAACATCTATAAATATTGTTTTTCTATAACCAAAGGAAGCCATGTGTATAAAGTTTTTTTTCACTTTTGCATGAATAGATTTATTTTGAGTATCATAATTTTTTAACAGTTATAATGATGAATGTTGTAAATAGTACTAAAATTGTAACATATACTCTAATAATTCAGAAAATATTGCACAAAATCTTAGTTATAAATTACAAAAAACCTGCAGTATATTAGTTAAGTTTTTTATTAATACGAATTGTGTTTATAAAATATACACGAATTTTAAAACCAAAAAATTACAATGTATAAAAATAGCTTTAAAAGCATAAAAATTCATTTATTTTTTTCAACAAAAAATAGCAAAATAAATTTATACTAATTAAAACTTTGAGCAATATTTTTTATGAAGTACTTTATAAATTATTTATGTTTTAGTAGTCTACCATTTTTTTAGGATTTAAAATATAAACTTAGCATTATAAACAACTTAGCTAAAATGGACTTGTCAATAAATGCTGAATACAATTCAAATAGAAAGGTAAATGTTGTTATAAGTCCAACAACTGGTGGTAAGTTTCAGTTAGAAGTTTTGAAGGAAGATACTGTTGTTCAACTAAGAAGAAAAATTGCTCGACACCTTCAAATGCCTGGAGAAAAGCTCAAAATAGTTTTTAGAGAAAAGTAAATAATTATTTTTTTTTACAAATTCACTTGTAACACTTGTTTTATTAGTATTCTCTAACAAATTGCTTTTGTCTAAAAAGAACTAAAAATACAGTGTTAATTTTTTTTCTTTCTAATCTACTAGTTTTAAATAGTTTTTTTAACCAACTTGATATTATTTTTTAGCATCAAAGTTTCATACTTTACTATTTTACAGAGTTTTAACATATGGAACGTTAGAGGACAATGGTGTTAGTGAAGGAAGTGAATTGAGGCTCTTACCTGCAATAGAAAGTGGTTTTTCTGTAAGTTAATTTTGCATATTAAAGTTTAAAATTTTAAACATTTTCATTTAATCATCTTTTTAATTAAATTATGTTATATTTTTAATAGTCAACTGTTCAAGGAACTCAGCAGTCTGTGATCAACGCAATAGAAAGCTTATCTGATCAGCAGGTTAATACATTTCAGTTGCTCTACATAGTATATTTTGAGTTGATTCTAATTTTCAAACTAGTGTTTATTGTTAAAATTATAAAATGTTAAAAATTATGTTGTTATCTATAATCTTGTTTAAAACAAGTTAAATAAAAAAAATCATAATGCCTTATTTTTGAATTTTAAAATTATTAAATATTAAAAGCTTTTGTAACATTTATAATAATTGACTTTTTATTCTTTTTTTGTAATATAATTATGAAAAATTGTAATCTCACCTGTAGTTATTTTACAATATTCCGAATTTTGCCAGCACTATTTTTTTAATTAATCAAACGGTTTCTAATTTCTTTCGTTTAATATAACAATAATTAACAAAATTAGTTTCTACAGGATATTTTATTATTTGTTTATTTTTAGTTTGTTTCTTACCATATTACCGTGTTTCTTAAAATAAGATACGTTATGAAATATTTTTAAAACACATCTCTTTATTGAATTCAGTTAGTATTCATGTTTATGTAACCAAGTTTATTACTAAGCTTTATACTCCGCATAGATATCTACTAGACACATTTAAAATAAAGTTTCTTGAAGTTGTGTTTGATAAGTAAGTTTGTAGCATGCTTGTGGCCGACTTTTTCAGATGCCGTTCGTTTTGTTTCACATAACTCAAGCACTTGTGTTGCGAGGCTTTCAAGATAAGAAGTAATTGTGATCTGGCAAACCTTAAACTTTTCATCTTGTTTTGCCCACTGCACAACAATGCACGCCTGGCCTGTCAAAATCAACGTTTCACAACAAAGAACTGCATTTTAGGTTTTTCCAGCATCACATGAAATCATAAGCTTCTTTTCTTTATGCCTCTGCGACGCTTCCTTTTAATCAACTGGCGATGTTTTGTTCTTTGTTCTGAGGTTGAATTTTAGGCGAGCTTTAAAATCTTGGTAGTGAAATTTAAAAAAATAAAAGTTACACACTATTTCTATGTTATTCGAAAATTGACTTCTAGATGAGTTAAAATAAGCAAACATGAAATTATTTTGATAGTTTTTTCAAATTAAACTACTTATATGTTTAATCTGAAACTCGAAGTATTTATTCTAATTTTTATTATACGTAAAACCAATCGAAAAAGTACACGGCTTCAACTTCAATTGTAGTTTATTTTGAATATGAATTTTCCACCTACGTATGTCATTGTGTGTCATATATTTCATATATGAATTTAAAAGGAAGGAGAAACGTAACTGCTCCACGAAAAATTAAATGACTACATGAAAAGTACCAGGAAGTCCTTTCTGCACCATTCAGCTAAAATTTTAAAAGTCTTAAAGTTGATACTCATGCACGTTTGAAATATCGTGTACATAAAGCAAGTTTTCAGCAAACACTTAATATATAACATGAAATGTGTGCGTCACGAACTTGTTGATTGTTTATGGAGTTTTTCTATTCGACAAAAGATTATCTGCTCGAAACACTCCCGTTGGCGGCTTCGCGGTGTTTTGAGAAAGTGCGTTTGAAAGCGCGGTTGAATAGTTGCGAGGCAAACAGGAAGGGTCGTTGGAAAGGTGTGCTGTGTGTGCGCTGCAAATTATGTGCGTTGTGGCTGCCGGAGAGTGGCACATAAATTATTTCGTTTCGATTTAAAACAACATTTTTAAGGCTTGAGCTGAACGCTCCCATTGCTATCAATTAAGTTTTCTCGTTCTCTGCAGCAAATTGTTTGAGTTATTTTGCTGTCAAAAATATTAATTAATGTTTAGGACTAAGATTAATTAATTTGTTATAAGTGTTTATCTTTAACTTTTGACAAAAAAATTGTCCTTATTTATAATGTTATTTTTAAAGTTTACTTGTGCTCTATTGCGTGTCATAACTGTTATTATTACCACGTATTAGCCAATACACGCACTTTGCAATTGGCGTTTAAACGTGCAGTAATTGAATATAATTACTAAAATCAACACCAGTCACTTTAAAGTGTGACAACGTTTAAACATAAGAACGAGCGGTTAATAAGTTTTCATGGCTGTGTGTTTGGCTTGGGCACGCTAGGCCACGCCGTGTGAGTAGTAAAAACTGCTCACTAGTACTGGCTTACTTACCACTCAAGTACCTTCAGTCGCTTGTCTCTGGTTATTATCACATGAAGCAAACTAATCTGTGCTCAAGAAATTTATTTTTTATTTGCATAGTTGTAAAATTTTAAAATTTATTTATTTTTTCTGTAATATATATTTGTTGTTAATTTAATTTTAAAGTTAATTAATTTTTGACTAATATTATAGTTTTTCATAACTTACTTTAATCTATGCTAACTTCATTGAAAAAATGTAAACTTTTAACGTTTTAATTTGTTTATAATTTAATCTATTGTTAACCAGAGTTTAAAATTCTTATTAATTATAATTTGTAATGAAAAATCATACTAAAATATTTTATTTTAATTTTTTTAGATTGATGACTTTTTATCTGGACGTTCACCGTTGACTCTAGCACTTCGTGTTGGTGATCACATGATGTTTGTTCAGCTTCAATTAGAAGAACCAGCTAAATCGAATAACTACCGAAAACGTGTTACTTCTGTCACTCCAACTTCTTTTCAAAAACAACCTGTGAAAATTCCTAAACCTAATCAAGGTTTTTTTTGATATCTTCGACCTGTTAAACTATAAAACTAAACTAATCAATTATTAAAATAAAGTATTGGTAAAAAAAATTTTTATGTATATTTTTCTTAGATGAATAAATTTCAGAGTTACAATCAAAGCATCAAAGTGACAATGATGTGAAGCGCAAAATACCAAAAGTTTCCACAAATTTACCGCCAAAACCAACAAATTTTCAACATCCCTCCTTGAATTTTCCCTCTTTGAACACGGCAAGCACAATGCCTCCTTTTCCATCTCTTCTTCCTTTTATTACCAATTCGACTACTTCATCTCCACTTGGAGCTTCCTACTCGTGTGTTTTTTGTGTTCACATTTTAAAATCATTTTCTTAAAATTAAAATTATTTCGAAAAGAGAAGTTATACATTTTAAAGTTTCATTACGCTTAAAATCGTATTTCAAGTAGTTTTTGAGTCAGCTTTTTATTTTTCAGTCAGCACAAGAAGAACTGGTTGGCGCAAGAAACTCTGCTGAAGATGCAACAGCGCCGCAAAGACAGCAAGATGCCAACTTCCTCAGCTAATCAGAACCACCAGCAACTTTTCATTGATCACACCAACCTACAACTTCACCACCAGCAGCCGTTCATGTACGACTTCATGCCCAGGCAATTGCCCGACAACCGCCAAAATTCCCGGGTGAAAAGAGCAATAACTGCCACCGTGCCCTACGAACACGAAATAGTGAAATCTCCCAAGAAATCGTCCAGTCAAAGTGTTCCTGGCAAGCAAGTCAACAAGAACAGGAACGTTTTACCATCTCTACCCAATGCCTCGGCTAACAACAAAAAAGTAAAGAGCAGCAAATCTTCTTCGGGCATGAAAGCTGGAAGAAGATCAAGTTCGAGCAGGGTAGCTTCTGGTGTCGGGTATCTATCTCAGTCCAGTTCTAGCTCTGGTTTGTTTCTTTGAATTAAACTTTATTTAGAGATTGATAACGTTAAAAGTTATGTTACAAACAGAACATATGCTTTTCAAAGATTAAATTTATTTTGTTCCACACGTTAATTTAAATTAGTATTTTTAAGTTAAACTTTATGAAATCTTATTGATTTAATATCAACAAATATATTTGCTTTAGCATCTGTAAGTTAGGTGCTAACTATTCAGCAAAAGCCAATTTTTGATGCTAAGCTTTTTTGGCGACGCCAACCGCAGGTGTTGAGCGCCCAAAGCATGATTTATTAAAAGCTTTGCCGTGGGCTTGGTCTCTAATACAAAGTCGAAGCAGCGCCTTTCCATCAAACACAAGCTTTTATACAAACAAATTTCAAAGTGCAAATAATTAGCAATTTTCGTGTCGCTTTTGTTTTTTTCTGCATCAATCAGCAGTGTATAGGTGCTCAAGTGCTTGCTCGTTGGCGTCGTTATGCATGCAGCACGCAGTGGCAAGCCCTTCAAGTGCCACGAACTTGGCTATAATGACGCCTCTAAAATGCCACCCATCCATCCAAATGTGCTTTTTATCTGCGCTAATTGGCAAGCTGAGTTTTGCATGAGGCTTAACGAGGCCGCCACTGCGAGGTTGAAAGATTTTGAATTTCGGCTGCGGCTTTTCGCTAGCAGCTAACCGAAATTTCCAGGCTGTGTTTGAAATTAAAAACTTTTCTTTTGCGTTCTTTGGTTCACAAAAAGTTTGCGTTTTCTTATCTCAGCATGCCAATATCCGAGGTCTGTGGAAGATCTTTTTGTGATTACACATTTGAATGAACACACTGGGTTAAGTTGGTTTGAAATAATCAATTTGCTTCAAAAAACCTTCTGTTTAATGTTGAAATATTACGCAAATTTTTATCGATTTTCTTATTTAAACGATTTTTTGATAAATAATTTAGTCATTACCTCTTCCTTGTTTTTATTAATTTTATTTCTTTTAAAGCACGCATTATAATAACCTTGCTTATAAATCCAACACGTAGTTGCCTATACAGCAATTTAACACATTTTGCTTAAAAACACATTTTATATTATATAGATTTTAAACTGAACTAAACTAATCAATTAAATTTTTCTGCTGACTTGTTGATTGCTTAACAATTCGTTTTATACGTGCTGCTCTTTACACAACATACGATAGTTTTTATCAAAGATTGCATATAAGTTTATCAGTTCTACTCGCTGAACTCCTATTGGCAACTCGGTTGCCTCTGAATTTACATGTAGATTGAGAGTTTGGCAAGGGAATGAAAAATGCGCAGCAGTATGAATTCTTGAATAATTCACACGCGTTTCAGCGTGATAATTTCAAAATTTGCAGCGCCACTCGGCATAAAACAAAAATAAACTGTTCAATTTTACCCGAACTGTTAAGTTGTCATGCTTCAACTTTATCAAAATTCTAGACAAGCTCGTGCCAAAGCGACTGTTTACCAGTAAGTTTATCTAACGACCGTGTCTGCCTTTAAAAAAGTGTATATGCGTGCTCGGAGCGGCCTTTTGTGCAAACAAGCTACGTGTTTGGTTGGTAGGCACGCTGCGTTCGGGTTGGAAAAAAAAACTGCTGGTAGTTAATTTAATGCTCTAGCTGTTGCTTGTAATTGTCTATCGGTTTGGTAAACACAAACAACAGCTTTTCGCCTGTTTCAAAGATTAATAGGGCAACGTTCGCCGCTGGAACAAAGAAGGCTGCGTGATGCTAAAGTTTTTACGATGGGTACAAATTTATATTCACATAAGCGAATGGTGCTTATCAATTTAAGAGTGGCTTTTAATCTTTTGCGGCGACGTTTTTAGGGATGTTTGTGTCAAGTGTTTACTTTCAAACACGTACAAAAGACAAGTTGATATTTAAACGAAACTTTTTACTAAAGATAAATCTCAAGTTAAATTTTAGTTTAAGTAACTTAAAATTTGAAAATTGTACTTGTTTTAGGAAAAAAACTCGTTTGCTTTTTGTGTTTTTAAGTGTAGTTTATCTACTTTTAATGTGATTAGTAAATGTGTGGTTATTCTTTTTGCAACTGTTTAGTAACTATACTGTACTTAACTTAGCTCTGTGTACAATAAAGCTGTTTTAAAAGTGTCGCTAAATAGATAATAATCAACTTTTAGTGCTTAAAACGAAGCTCCTTTCAAATGCTTAACTAAAAATATTTTCGTAAATCTTTGAAAACAAATACAAAAAAAATTGTTTCGAGCATTTGTTTATATTACAAAAAAAAAGCGTAATGTTTATCAAATTTGCCAGCAGGTTCGAAAATAGTGCGTCAGATGCAGCGGTTGAAAAGGTTGTGTTCCTCACATCAGCAGTGCGTTGCCTACAGCAGCCCTGAACTGGCATCTGAAATTTCCTCCATCGTTCACGCTGCAAAGCATCAGTCCAGTTACAGCTGCGACGGCAGCAGCTCTTCTAGAACTTCCAAAGTTAGTTGTCAAGAATTATACAATGTTATTTATAATTACTTTAAATAGTTTTACTTTTTTTTAAACAATTTTTAATAGATTGTTTAATAAGCTTTTTATACTACTATCTTGAACGTGTAGTATATAAACGTAAACATTACAGTCGCTTTCAAAATAATCTAGAACATAGCAAAGTTTATACTTATACTATAATAAAAAAATCTGCCTGGATTATTGCTCTGCAATCAACCCACGATATAAAATTTTCTAAATAACACCCATATGCATTGAAAAACCAAGTAGAGGTAGGCGTTTTTCTGAAATTGAGAAGATTTTAATCCGCATTCACAGTTTTAAATGACTTATTAACGAATATTTCTTTACAGTTTTCAAAAGCGTGAAAAAGTTAAAGGAGTGAACGAAATATTTATGTTAACTTTCACACGTTACTTACGCGGTTTTTTGGCGGATATCAAGTTCTTTTTGTATTTCGTTTTCAAATTATTTAAAACACAGTATTATATCTCACTGGGTTACTTAATTGTTTGGTTTTAAAAAACTCAACACCCTTAGAAATTAAGTTTGACAAAATCTGTTTCCTAACATATTTTAGCCAGTATTACTAACATATTTAAAAAATAGAAATGATGAATTTTAGTGACGTAGTAATTCAAACATTTAACGAAACAGCGTTAGATAATCGTTCAGCTGCACAGAGCAGCATGCAATTTCTACCAGTTGACTCGAAAACAGTTGCTCTCTTATATGCGCGCTGCCAGACCGGCATTATTTTCTCATTACTAGCAGTATCTCCACGCAAGTATCTCAACGAAGAGTTTCAACTGACTACAGCTCGTTTGACTGCAAAGGTCACTCTTTTTCTTGGTTTTCTGTCGGCCTCCCTTTGCGCTCTCTTAGCCGCACTGCTGTCGTTCTTATGTATAAACAAATTTGCTCGACGCTCCAAAGTTTGAGAATTCTGCTTTTTAGCGATTAAAAGTCTTTCATGCTTTTATTTTAAATTTAGTAGAAATGCAGCATTTAGACAGTTTATTTAATTTTAACTTACTTACTTAATTGTGTTTATATTTAAACTTTTGTATAAGATATATTCTCTTCAAGTAAATCAATTTTTAAAGGTATAAACGAGCTAGTTTATAACATAATTTTAAGTTCAAATGTTTTAAAATTAGTTGTACATATCTCACAGAAAAGTCGATTATCTTCAAGTGGCATCCCTTCAGGCCGCAACACACGTCACAACGAACAAAAGGCAAGCAGCAGTAACGTCCCCGGCGCCAGTATTGACAGTTTCATATCTCACGGACCTGGTATATTTTCGGGAACTTTCTCAGGTCTGTCTCCAACGTTTTTTTGAATTTTATGAAATCAATTTACTTTAGCACGCATGAAATTCAGTAATAAAATTTATGTTCGGCTGTTTTTTTTTTGTATCTAACTCTTTAATGTTGCCGTGTTTGCAATGCAAACAAGTTATGTAAAATTTGGCCTTGTTTTGTGCATCAGTTTATAATTATGTGACGGTCATAAACTGAGGTTTCGTTAAAGTTCACAACGCGTTAGAAAATCGTTACCTACATGGCGCAATTACATACAATTTTAAAACCCAATTTTGTTTAGTACGTCAAACAAATTCGAATAGCAGTGTTCAAACGAGTGATAGTTACAGCTCTGTAACTTTAAGAACAGTATAAATTGAATTTTTCTTGCCACGTTTCGCCGTGTGTACCTGTCAAAAATTGCATTCGCGCAAAAACATCGACTGATAACGGCAAACACAAAAGTAAAGAAACACCAAGGTCGAATAAATATATCAGTTAAGTGTGAGAATATCGAGCAAGCGGTAAGATAAGGTTGCTGTTTTTCGAAAGATGTCCGCTGCACTTTTATTTCCAGAGAATTTCATTCATTTGAACGCCGGGAAGGTTCGCGAGAGCCAACAACAGTGGCATTTTTCATCATACAATTTGCCATCCCGGTTGTAGCAAACTGCTTGTTTTCATCAATAATTTACGCGCAGTCCTGCCTCTCATTGATCGAACATTTGTGCTTCTGCGAGTTGCTACCTGAAAGTTGCTTTGAATTCTGCAAATACGTTTGTTCCCTCTTTAATGTTCATTAATTTTTTTAACAACTGGTTTTGATTGCTACATATAATGAAAGCTAAATTTGTCAATTTTTATAGTATGTATGTTTTTTTTTAGCTGAATGAATAATAAATAAAAACACCAACCGAGGCAAAACATTTATGTGTTTAGTAATCTGTTTTTTTTTAATTTTATGTTTGTGTTTTCTTTGTGGCTAGCTATAAATATGTTGCACATTATTTTTATTTTGTTCAAGTTAATTTAAATTAGGTTGTAAATATGTGTAATTTTTGTTTTGTGAAAAAATAGTAATTTTTAACATTTAATTAGTTTTAATTTCGTTGGAAACCTCTATATTTTTTGTGTATATTTTTATAAAAACATAGAAAATTTCTTTGAACAAACAATGGTTTTATCTTGTTTATATCATTTACATTAGATATTCTTTTTTGCTATAAAAGTACACCAATGAACTTTTTATAAATATAAGTTCGTTAAGTATAAATAATTTATGTCACATAAGGTCAAAAACATTACTTCACCACATCCATTTTCCCAATTTTTCCTATTTTTTTAGACAATTTTTTTGTTAAATAGGCTATAGATTATGTTGGTATTTTCCTTTAAAATCTCAACGCTCCTAAGTATATAAACAACCAAACTGCTTCTTAAGCAAGAAGAGATACTTGGGTTAATTTTTGTAAAACGTGTAGTTTTATCACAAAATAATAACTCTAAAAGGCGGTCATGGTAAGTATTTAGTAAGTTTTTTATCATATCATAAAAACATATTTAAATTAATCTGCCCTCGGGCTACTCACCATGCAAGGCGTCTAGTTTGCAGCGAATTTCACCGAAACGTCCTTTTACGATCCTAATTTCACACACACCACACGGCCCATCCTTTTCATCAATAGCCTTGTGTTTGCACAGCGCAGCCAGCATATGTGATTATTGCGCTGCCTTAATGTTTTTTTCGCCATTGTTCCGTGACTACTGTTTTGTGCTGGTATTATTGGCCGAACGTCTGTTTGCCCAAGGATTTTCGCGACCGCATGTCTTGTTTGGGGCATCGCCTGCTAGCGCCTTTCCGTTGTTTCCGGCGCGCAACGCCTGTGTGGTCTGCCGATGTTTTGTCGTGTGAATTTCGTTATTATCTTTCGCTTGTGCGGTTAAATCGAAATAAACTTTTGCTCTCGCGTCGCTTCGGTATTATGCACGTTTGTTTTTCTTGTGAGGCCGAAACAAACTAAACGTTTTTCTTTCGTTGTAGACGCTGTATTGATTTTTCTGGTAAATACTTGTTATTTTTTACTTTTTAAAGTAGCTCCACGATTCGTAAAAAAATGTTGGCTTTTATTTAACGTCAAACTATTGAAAACATTAATTTAGGTCGATTTATATTGAAAAGTACAAAGTAATTCTTAATTTATGAGAAAAAACACATTAAAGTATAACAAAAAACAGAATACATTTTCATCAATTTAAAATGCATTATGAAGTATCATTCCTCTTTGAATTTATGTTAAAACTTTTAACAATCTTATGCACATTAATTTGTATGTTTAATTTATAAAGAATAATGGAATAGCAATGGTAACTATATAAAGTCTGTGCTGAAACTAAAATATTAACTAAAACATTTTGATATGTATATATATTTTTTTAATGACTAAAAATGCTATAATTATAAGTTTTTTTTTTCTGTTCACCATTATTTTATTTAATATTATTTAGTTTTAATGTAACTTCTCTGAGGAAAATAAGTCGATAACTATTTTATTTCTTATCAATAAGTTTTAAGTAATACAATTAATGAATGGTTTACAACTAGGTGCACTTCACCCAAACATACAAGATTCCCAAGGAAGACCGAAAAGAGACCCACAAACTATTTTACAAATACTTAACGACTTACTATCCGCTACTAACCAGTACCAAGTTAGTATATTTATACTTTTATGTTACTTATTAATCTGGCTGCATCTTAGTAATTTAATATTGATGTTACATATAAGTATACAATTCCCCTAAACTTGTTTACAGCCGTTATTTAATCAATTTTTTATTTAATTTTACATAAATTTTGAAATTTGTTTTTTAATCGTGTCTGAAATGACTGAATTAATCATGCTGCATGTTTTAGCAATTATAGTGTAATAATGAAACACACCGAGCTAACTTTAGAATATACTTAATCGTTTATAATTGTCTATATTTAAACTTGCTGACTGAACATTTTTAAATTACGTTTCTTCGTTTAAATAAGCTGACCTTTATTTTTAAATAGACACTCTATTTCAACAATTTATTACAGTTGAAAAGGCACAATATTTTTTAAGTGTCTGTGAAGACTTGAAGTTTTGTGAGTACACTTGTGCAGTTAAAACAAAATCTCAAGGACGCTTTGTGCTGAGTGCTGCTCCGAACAAAGCAGCGTTAAAGAGCTCACACCTGAGTTAAAGTGATATTATGTTACAGGCTGCTTTAATGGCGGCGCCACTGCAAAAGAACAAATATATTTCGGAGCCAAATTAACTTTTTTTTGTGTTTGAGATCCGCAAAGCAAGATTTTTTACTTGGCCGGCCGCCGACAACTGACTCGATTCGGCCGATGCGTCATTTCATTAAATCGGAGAGAATCTTACAATTGAGCGATGACTCCCCGCTCTTGTAACGCTCTCTTTACCTCGACTCGTTATCTTTCTCATGCGACAATGACGAAATTTCGCTGCCTCTGTCGTCAGAACTGACTAAGAAATGAAGGAGCTTCGGTCAAACCAAGCATAACGTTTGTAGCTTTGAAAACAGATGTTTGAACTTTTACGAGGTTTTTGATATATAAAAGTTCTTTAAGTTCAAATATACTCTGTTGTTTTTACAATTTCGTATTAAACACTCATCCTTTTTTTCAAACAAAGTTTACTTTGAAGAATTATAGCTCCGTTCCAAATTTGCGCTGTCGCTCTTAATTTTGGTTAACTTTCCTTCTTCTCAGTCCTTGTAATTTGTACTAAAGTTATAAATATTTTATGCATCCAGAGTAGTTCTTCCTGATAAACTATCAGAAAATCAATTTCAATGCTGCGCATGTGTTTTACAAAGGCCAACGCTTAGTTTGCTTAAAAAGATAGAATTATTTTAAAGACAGTTTTCAACATAAACCCTTTCTGTATACTTAAAAAAAAAGAGTTATTGATTATTGTCAACTTTGTGAAGTTTTTTTAATGAAACTACTTTTAGAAGTTTTTAATACTGTTTATGTTATATATATATAACCAAATTTAATTTTTTAGGGCAGTGGAGATGCTGGAATAATACCTCAAGCAATTAGAGACCAGCTAATAAAACAAACTGAATCCAAACACATATTATCTGCTCAAGTACAGGTAAATAATTCGATTTTAGTAAATAAATTTAAGTTTATAACTGTTTGTTATCATTTCGTTTTACAAACTTTCACTTGAATCATCCGTTTTTTTGCTGTTTTTTTTTGCTCATCAGATGATCAGTTTAAATCATATGTAAACATTCATTTCCTTCCAAGCTGTCATCGTGGTTTGTTGTGATTTATGTAATAAAATTTAATGTGTATGAGTATTTTAAAGCTATGAAAACAGTAATAAAACTGACATCCGGCAATGGATTTTCTTTTATTGATAAATGACCACTATAATTAAACTATTCAGCTCGTGCTTGATTTACAAGCTTAAGAACTGTTTTTAAAATGTTTCTATGAAAGTTATTTCACTGAAAACAACAAGATGTTACTTTTTTTAAATGCTTTGTAAGTACAACTGTGTATAATGTAGGCTTCAGGCTTTTTAGTTTTCTCCTTGTCATTTACGTATTTATAATATTTTTACTTAAAGTATTAAAACTAAAAAACGTGATCAAAGTCCTGTACTCTTAATTTTGAGAAAAATATTTTTATCAACTGAGTTATACTTATCAAATTAATTATTTGGAAGCTTAAGTGTATTATAGCGCATTAACACATTTTATTTTTAGTTTGATAACTTCGTAGTTTATTTTGTCGTTGACTCTAATATTTAACAAATGACCAAGTTAGTCCTGTTTATGTTAGCTAATAATAGATATTTTCTGTCTTATAATTCAATTTTAGCAATTTTTTGATACAAAGTTTAAGAGTGCTCCAACCAGTAGTGAGCAAAGGCTTTTTTGATACAAAAGTTTAAGAGTGCTCCAACCAGTAGTGAGCAAAGGCTTTTTTGATACAAAGTTTCATAAAGTCATATGAATTTTAGCAATTTGCAAATATTCTATGTTTTCTGGCTGTTTTTAACCATGGGAACTTTTCAAAACAAAATTTTTTTTTTGATAACATTTATAAATAAAAAAGCTTTGTTCCAATGGTAAAGTTAAAAAGTGCTAAGCAAGCAGTCTATTGCCTGAGAAAAAAAAGAAAAAAAATTCTCATGCTGCTGATATAATGAGATAAAGTTGTGTGTAAAACAAACTTGTTGTGGCCTCTCCTTACACTTATCATGATTTAACAATGGAGCTGCTTCGAGTCACCGGTGCCAACCAACTCCCATTTGAAAACAGCCAGGCATTATCTTGACTTACATCCAGGCAATAATGCAACCGGAGCGTTCGGGGCGAGGCCGCTGCATCACGTATTTGGGATTGGCCCTCTTTATCGACGCTCATTATCCAGCCTGCATTGTTTTTGCCTGCGCTGAAAATCTTCTGTAATTAGGTGGATTTCGTTGGCTTCGTTGATATTTTGCGCTGTCAGTTTCTGTTTCATGCTTTGTTTAAAAACAGCAGAATACCAAGGTCGGGCTAAATTATCGTTAAATGGTTTTATTTAAAAGAGCGTTTGTAAGCATTTTTACAAAATTTGTTAATAAATGCTAAAATGTAAACAAGCTGTAGCATGACTCATTGTTGTTTTTAGAGTTTAAAAATAAACTTACAAATAAATGTTGAGCTAACTATAAAGAAAGAAATCTAAAATTATTCTGCGCTGAAGGTCTGACCAATGCAAACGATACGAGCAGCCCTGTATTGGCAATACATGAGCAGGGAACAATGTGTAATTACGAATCCTTTGCTGTATGAGGCTGCATGCTGCGTTGCTTTGTCATATGGATTTATGAGCTTATCTAAAAGCATATGTCACTGTACTACGTTGTTTTTCATATGAAAGTTTGTTTTTACTTTTGCGGTTGTTCTAATGTATGTAATACATTTTTTACGGCTTGATGAATGCTTGATGATGATACAAAATACCTAAATCTAAAACGTGCATTGTTATTTTTTTTTACAAAGCATAATATACTGAAATTAAAGCATTTTTATCTGTCTAGTTTCGTATTATCGTACTTTTAACTAATTTAACTTTTAAAGCATTATAATGTTAATGCTTATAAACGGGCTATTTATAGCAAACTTTTCTGTTAATTTCATTCATTTACGTGCAAAGAATTTGTCGAAGTTGTTTTTCATTGCATAGCAAAAGCTCATGGTAATTTAAAACCGTTCGAACGCTGTAAAGGTTTATGATGCGCACTGAAAGTTTTAAAAAGCTTTAAAATTGTTTGCACCAAGCTTACAGTGTAATAGTTGTACTTGATTGTATTTTAATATAGTTTTTTATAATCTTTTCTGCTATTTTTGTTTATGTTGCTCATTTGATGCTTGCCTAGTCACTTATTGTTCATTAATATTACGTTGTTTATTTCTACCTACTTGTTTTAGAGCGTCAGCAGTCGCAGGAACATAAAAACAAAGTAAAAGTTTATTGTTTATTTATTTAGTATTATTCAGCTTATTTAGTTTCCTTCTTTTCTTAGAAAGCTTATTTTAAACGCGGTGTAGAACTTTTGCAGCTGTTGCATTAATCAAAACACGGCTGCTGAAACACAACTAAACTATGTTGGTCTTTGCTGGTTTGTTTGCTTTTTTCTTTGCTGCTAACGAAACTTCAAGCAAGTTTTTGTCATCACAAGCTGCACCCTCAATTTATTGGTTTTTAAGCAGCATAAAGAAAAACATGTTTTTCTGCCCGCTCTAACGGCCAAGTATCTTGAGAGTTTGAAAATGTTTTCCGTCTGCATTTAATGCTGTTAAGAAAATACTGTTTCATGACTAAGCTTTCAGCTTTTAGAATTTTTCAACATAGTTAGAATTTTAAGTTTCAACAAAGTGCACGTTTAGAGCTCTTAAAATAACTAGTTTCCTTCGTGTGCTTGCCATTATGCTTCTAATTTTCCTTTTATAGCTGTGGGCTTTCGCTTCAAAAAGCGGCTCAAATCACGAGCATCCTTTCTAGATGAAAAATTGCTTTATGTTCATTGAATCACTTTGTGCGTTTAGCTTAAAAAAGCAATTGAAATGCAAATAACAGGAAAGTATCAGTCATTATAATGCTTCCTTGTGTAAGCGTGTGTGTGTGTTATATGACAAAGTAGTCCTTGTTTGCTTCTTATTGTTGGCAGGTACAAAAGACTTTTTATGGCTTTTTTACACTGGCAAAAACAATCAAACTATACTTTTGGAAAAAGATTTACCATTTAAATTTATTATTAATCTATCTTTTTCTTTTTTGAAAACAGTGGTTACGTAAGTTATTTTTGGCTGTGTTTCATCTATTTTGTTGTACTTGCTAAAATTTCGATGATTTTCGCAGACGAATTCTATAAATACACCAAACACAAATTATGCAATTATACTTCAATGGTCCTTCGTGCCCGTTTAGAAGTAAATTGTAACATAACATATTTTTGTGCAAACATCAAGCACCTGAACTCACACGCCTTTCTTTCACACGCCACTTACGCCGAGTCACCCCCTACACACCGTGGCCCTCATTTTTCACTGAAATTAAATTTCGGTTTTGCAGGACGCAGCTGTGACGGTGGAGAGCGGCAAGCGAGCAGCACAAAACGACTGTCATCACAACGCACCTGCGCTCAACAAAAACGCTGATGTCAGCAGAAAATACCTGCCCTTTGCCACTTCTTACAACGCAGTAGCAGGTTGGTACGCTGAAAATAATTTTTAAAGCTTTTAGTTGTGAATTTTTAGTACTTTTTATATTTTTAACACTACTGTTCACAGAAGTACTTATATTAAAAAATCAACCTTAATAAGCAAAGTTTAGATATAAACTGTGGGAAATAATCAATAGTTTAAAGTAAGGCATGTTTAGATGGTAGTAAATAAAACTTCACAGTGTTGGTTTCAGGGGGAGGAATTTCTTCTGCCCCTTTCAACTCGGTAAGCAGAAAATACTCGCAAAGGTCCGTCTTCAAGAACCCTTTCTCCCAAGTGCCTCATTTTTCCAGTTATTACGGCAGAAGACCCTCAAAAGCCATTCCATGTGAGTTTTTCTCCTTTTTAAATAAATTGTTTTGATAAAATAAAATATTAAGACGAGATGTTTTTATACCTATTATTGTTTTTTAATCAAACTTAAACTAATACTTTTTCTTTTAGAATTTAATGCTTTCAAAATTAACAACAAAAGCCCATTAAACCTAATATTTGTGAATATTTACGATTTTATTGCTGGTTATCAACTTTAATACTTAAAAGTTTCGCTTTTCGTCCGTAGCTGCAAAGTGAGAAACTTATAAAAATTTCCCATAAAATGTTTATTACTGCTGCAATGAAGCCGCGTAAACTTGTGTATCAGCAGAAAATGTGAACTTTCGCACAGTTTCGAGAAATGGGCTGCGTTGTTCATGCGAAAGTTTTTCACATGGTAGTCATCAGCCGCTTAATGGGAAATTTAAAAGGCTCGTTATTAAGCTAATCACGTGCGCAATTCGCTCTGACACACGCCACTTGCTTTCGCTACAAGCCTCTGACTAACTGGCATTTTTCAGCTAAGTGCTGGAGCCCACCAGTCTAGCACTGCCTTTCAAAACGACTTCGTGACTATTTTAACTTTGTTCGCGAGCTTAACTTTTTTTTTCATGTTTCATTCAATTTCTAATTTTTATTTACAGTTTATCAGCAAGTCAGAAAGAATCACGAGAACCAAACTACAAGGTGCAAAATGGAAAAGTTGCGCGAAATGATCAGAATTAGACAGGAGGCGCGCAAAATGAGGAAGCAAAATATCAGAATGAAGGAGGAGAAATCCCCTGAAGTTGAAGTAACCGCTTCTTCATTTTCGTCGCTTGGAAAGAGATTGCGAAGTAACTCGTCTTCAAAAGTTGTTTCTGCGAAGCCAGCAGCGAAACAAAGCAAAATTTCAATTTCAGCCGCACCGCAGACTTCAATAATTCAAAAAGTAAGTTTTGTTGTTATTTATGAATAAAGAGCATACTTTTTTTTAAACTAAACATTCAGAAGTATGATTTTTTAGCAAAATATACTGTGCCCACCATTAAAAATTTTTGTCAAATCGATTGTTTGTTTTCAACTAGAATGAGCTTTTCTTATTTGCGTTTAAAGATCAAATAGCTGAGAACAGAATATTAAATTGAAAGCTTAGAAATTGGCTTGGTGGGAAACGAGCGCAAGTTTCAAGTGAAAGCAATCAAACTGCACAAATTCCCACCGCAACTGAAATTCCTTGTTCAATTTCGTTCACATGCTCGCGAAACCCCATCTAGATTGAAATATTGCCCTCTGTTTAGCCTTACCTACATTTTCCCACACACTTTTACATACGCGCGAATACCGAAGCGTTTTTTTTTTCTTTTCTTTTTTTTTCTCTTCGCGCGCCTTGCCTTATGTTTAAGTCGTTTTCTGACGTTCGTAGGCTCCATAGAAAAACGCGTTCACGCTCCAATAAATGAGAAAAAAAACTCGTTTTGTCATTCGTGTTGAACAGAAAGCGGGCGATCTACAAAGGCTCGTTGTGTGAAATTTCGGTCCAATAAGCTCTTGAGTGGCTCGATGAGCTCATTGCTAATTCCCATGCGTCGCTGATTAAAACTTCACCGTTTGTTTCAGCGTGGGTCCGATGGTGGTGGTGAAATTAAACTATTATTTCCGTATAAAGTTTTACCTAATTTAGTTTTTATTTTTCAGATACCAAGAGTGATCGAGGAAGAACTGAACGATGACAAAGTTGCAGAGCAGAACAGCAACCAGGGCGAGAGGCACGAATCGCAAGAAACTCTCACGACGGCCTGAGAATTGAACGCGAAGAGAAAATAACGAGCAAAACATCACCTTAAATGTTGATGCTTCGAACACTGGTCAGCAAACGGAAGCGGAAGAACCTTCTTGCTCCCAACTTTCTTTTTCTTATCTCATTTCGCTGACAACATGTCGTCCCACCCGCGTCACAACGGCAATTTACGTTGTGACGTCATACCAATGAATCATGCGGGTTTCGGTTGCTGCAGCTTTCGTACATTTAAATGCCGCAGTATTTTCTTATTAAAACCAACAGGCGAAAAACAGATGCTTACATAAGTTTATTTTTGAGCCCGTTTTTTATGTTTCGATACTTAATTTATTTTGTGAAGTAACTTTATTTGTGCTACTTTATTGTCGTGTGGTCCTGCTTTTTTTTTTCTGTCAGCTTTTTCAGCTGAATCTCCCGTCAGCTTTTTGATTGTCGTGAAAAATCACTTTGCATTGCGAGTTACTTCGGTTTCCTGCTGTGTGCGAACTGGCATTCAAATTACTCATCGCAGCAGAAAAAAAAAGTAATACGAGCTCCATTCAAACTTGCTTGGCTGAACCGTCAATTGTTAATGGTAGATCTATCGCTTTTTTCTCACATACCTTGAATTTTTAAACTAAAAATTGATTGATTTTTTAAGTCGTTTAATTTTTTTTTGTTAAGTATAGTTAAAGACTGCCTATATACCAATACATGTCTATTTTACTTCATACTTGCTTATTTATAATTATGCTTGTTAGTTGATTTTTTTTGGGGTTAATAAGCATAAATTTTAATGTTTTTTTATCTGTAAATGCCGATAGCCGTGTAAATTTTTAATCGAAATAAATCATTTAAACTGGTCCTCTCAACCCTTTACTTTGTTTTCCTTAAAACATCTAGTGCATGGCTTCTATGTAATTTGTGAAATCACTGCATAAATTTTTTTGTCGTTTAAAAATGACATGATTTTTTGGTGTGTTAAATAATTAATATAAAACGACTTTGTCCAAACAAATTTGTATGTCTATGTTTGATTTTTGTTTTAGTTGAATCTGTATTTTCCAAAAATAAATTTTAAGCAAGTTAATAAAACTTAGAGTTTAAAAAATTAATAGTATAAATAAATCAAGAAATGTTTTGAATGTTTCGCTCTTTATTTTGTAATTGCGTTTTTGGTTTTGATAAAGTTATTGTTGTTTCTATTAAAATTTGCTTGCGAATTAAACCAATAAAATTTCATGAAACTACTTTTTTTTTCTATAGTAAATAAATAGAAAGTTGTTCTTTTGTCAAACCAATATAGATTTTTATGTTAATTACCTGATTTTAAATAAAAAATGATTCAAATAAAAAGCATTTTTAGGCAGTAAAATTTCAGAAAAGTCTTTAAATCAAAAATCACGTTTTTCTGACTTAATGGAAATTTTACTTATGTAATAAGAAGCATTGTTTATTTATAAGAATTTGAAATCTTAAACAAAAAATCATTCGTTTAAAATATAAAGTCATAAATTTTTGACTGTTTAAAAGTAATAAATAATATTTAGAAAGCAAAGTTAAATATTTTAAAAATCGTTTATTTATTACTTGACGAAAAAGAGAAATTTAAACTGATCAAAATGTCTATAAAAGTTTGATATAATTGAAAGTTTCTAAGGTCTTTCTCCGTTTTTCATTCGGGTTTCAATATCTTCAATAACAAGCGGCAACTGAGCTACACTGTCCACTACGTAATGTGCATTACTTTCTAATAACTTTTCTCTGCAAAATTTTAATACTTTTAAAATTTTGTTCATTTTAAAGTTTTTGCTAAAGTTATTTTTATAAAAACTAAATTATTTTACATTTTTTTAAATAGATATTTATGGAAACATAGTTTTTTCTAAGCTGTTTAAATTAAAGTTTAGTTCCGAAGTTATTGTTTTTTGTTACACAAAACATTCAACTTTTAAAATAAGCACTTAATTTTTATTGAAGCTGTATTACAGTATGAAAATTATATTTACAACTACCATTGTTAGTATTTCTTAAGGTTATTTTTAAAGTTATTTTTATGTAGATAATTGACGTGTTTTTGTTTACAATTTAGAAGTTTTAGTACTGTCATGCCTAAATTACGAATGACGTATAATCAGTAATTTACAAAGAAGTTTTGCAAATTTTTTTGTTGAAACTACTTCTAATATACAAAAACAAACAATGCAAGGTTTTAAGAGTAGTTTAGTATTAATTTAAGTGTTATACACCCTAATTTTACAAGTAAAAATTTAAGTTCTATATTAGTATGTGTTCTGTTTCATAACGCAAAAAAAAAAAAAATAATATTGAAGAATGTTTTTTATCACAACTAGAGAAGTTTCGACAATAATATGAGACTAAGTGCTGATATTCAGATATGTTACTTGATTATCAAATATAACATTATTAAAAACTATATACACTTTTATCTTATTAAAAATTTCTTACTAAACAATTTTTTATTTATTAGTATTAGTAGCTATTAAAAACAATCTACTATGGATTTAAATTCTGAACTAGTTAATATTTATAAACTATGGACTCTGAACAAATAAAATACTTAGTTTAGTATAAATAAACTTGAAGACAAAAAATAGTGAAATAGTAAGATTTATACTAAAAAAAGTCAAGAGAATCAGTTTATTTTAATAACCTGTTCTCTTCACTATAAGACAACAGTATTTTACCTGGAGAGTGCTTTTACTTTGGAAGGCAATAGTGAAATGAACAAAAGGGTTAAACATAAACTAAAATAGACAAATGTATCGATTTATTGTAAACGTAAATTATTGTAGACTAAATTTAACTAAATAAGTTGGTTCGTGAGCTTGAGTAGTAGGTTTTAAAGTGTGCACAATAAAAATATTTGTTTTATCGTTTGCATTTTATATGTTAAAAGCTAAAAATAAGACGGTTATAATTAATAAGCTTATTAATATAAAACTATTTAAATACATTTCGTGTTGATAAAACTGTTAACAATTACTAAACAGAATGTATCTACTATTAATATATCATAATACTTTTTTAAGCTTGTATTATTTTTTGTTTAAACGAATGAAGTTTTTTGTTTAATACCATTGTTATGTATAATGTGGTATTTTACTGATATACTTATAAGTGTATATTTAAGTTCAAAAAAATTTATGATCATAGTTTACTGCTTATTTAATAAAAACTAATTAATAATAAATATATAAAATTATTTTATCAGTTATAAATCAATCAAGTATTATCTTTCACTAGTATAAATTAAATTATATTGATTAACTTTGGGCAGTTTTATATACTTTTAAGAATTTTATCTTTTAAAATTTTTACATAAAAAATTATACTTTATGCTACTAATCTACATGAAATGATTAAATTGTACAAATAGATAGTTTTTTTTTAAAATAAGGCGTTGTTTACTTTATTTAGTATAATCACAAGAGTAGAAAATGAAAAAAAAAAAAAGATACCAACAAATCTTTAATCTAACTAGGTTTTATGAGTATCTATTTCTTAACATTAACCTTGAGATTTGCCTCCTTTTTTCTTTTTCCTCCTCACTCATAGAATCCCACTCCTCCAAACTACTAACGTCCGTGTAGTTTGAGTACGCAGCGACACCTACCGACCAACAGCCTGCACTCAAACCTTCACCAACCCCTCCTGCTGTGTCATCCACCTTTATTTATTAAAAGTATGTAGAAATGAAGGTTTTGATCCAGCATTCTGCTTTTTTAAACGTTGAAGCACAAGAAAAAAAAAGTAAGTAAAGTGTTTAATACATAAATTTTTAACATAAACTACCGGAAAGATACTTTTTTTAGATGTGATAAATTATATACGAAGATGCTGTAAAGTTTAGGTGTTTACATAAAAAATATTTTTTAAAGCTTTCTAACATGTCTAAATCTTAAATACTCTTTTGCCGAAATAATTATCTAGAAGAAAAAATTAACTTTCTAGAGATTTATTTAATTTTTATTAATATATCTAAAAAGAAACTATTTATGTTTTTTTAACTTATTAGGTTTATCGTTTTTAATTTTCTTCTTTCTAAAACAGTATGTATATTCTGATAATTAAATATTTTAAACGAAGTTTATATATTTAATCAAGTTATTCAAGCATAAATCCGTTTCTCATATAAATAGTCTTCTAACATTACATTCAATTAAACAAGTTATTTCATAAAGATAACACGTTCTGTATTGCTCAAATTATGGAAATTACTCTACCTTTTTTTTTAATTTTTAACATAAAACAAACTACCTTGACAACAGACTCAATTGGAAAAACACCCATGTTGTTTAAATTCTTGTACAGCATGAAAGGAGCCGGTCTGAAACCCATGTTGTTGTCAACTTCATCCCCTGCAACCGCACTGTCCAGGACCAACCCCTGTTGTTCACCCGCTTCTCGAAGTATGTCGGACATAACCTTTTAAATTTGTACTATATAAGTTTAATAAAATGTCAATATTAATTTTTTTGTAAAGTTTTCTTTAAATTCTAGTATAACTTTTCAATTTAAACTGTTTTCAGCATTTTTTAGCATGCTAATTCTTATTCTCTAGTCTTGTATTATTTATTTCGATATTTGAACATCGCTAATAATTGATAAAACCGTAATTATTGTACACTCTGTAATAAAATAGCTAAAAGGCACTGAAATTTGCATAATGCAGATAATACATTGTAACGAACATATATACATGAATATAACTTTTATACAAACTAACTTACTTTCGAGGTGTTTTTTTTTTCAAAATAATTAGATTATAAAAAAAAAACTGCTCATTTAGTTTAAGTTGCATACAAACTAACAAAAAAAAAATTTGCAGCCTTAAAATTAACCTTAGTAAAACCGGTCGAAGTACCAATTTTTATACCTCGCTCTTTTTTAAGATAATTGATAGCTTCTGAAACTCCTGGAATAAGTTTTGTATACTCTGGCAAACAATCAAGTTGCATAGGGACAAAATCCTGTATTAAGATACTTATAAAAACAAAACTAATTTGTTCTTATTTTAATTTGTTAAAAGTAGTTTTAGCTAGTTTGAAAACATTTCTTAGCATATTTTAATCTTTTTATATTATAATTTAAACAAAACTTTCAAAGTTAATAGTAAAAAAAAGACTTTTTTATTTATCAAAGTTAAATAAGTAAAAAAGTCTCTAAGAAGCATAAAACGTACTATAACTACTTAAAAAATAGACCTGTTATTGAACTTTAAAAAGTTAAAGTTAATTATCAAACGAACTTAATTTTGATAACCGAACTAGCTTATTTACTAAAATTTCGATAAAATACTTTACGCTGTCTTTTTGGATCTAAGATTTCTTTGGCTGTGCATAGTTTTGTAGCTAACCATAAAACTAGTTTCTAACTTTAAAAACTTTATCAACATCGCTTTCATTTGGTTCTTTTCCTTTTGCATCTTTCCATCTTTTTTTCACATCCTTCATCTGAAGAATTTTACCAATGTGTAAGTCTTTCCTAAATTTTATTTTCTAATTTCGGGATGAAACTTTATTTCTTTAGTAATTTTGTATTTCGTGAAAGATGGTACTTAAAAAAGTTATAACATTTGCAAACAGATTAATACTACAATTAAATTGGTCACAGGTTTTTTGTTTTAATTGTTTTATTAATTTAGATAAAAAGTTTTGTTTAATTATGTACTAACTGTATAACACATAATACTAGTACAGTGCTTACTCACTTATCCGGACGCTCACTTATCCGGACAGTTTCGGTCTTAAAGATATTTCAAATTAAATTCACTATTAAGTACACAATTTTTGTTCTGATACAAATATTTAAGTTTAAGAAAATTTTTAATTAATTAAATTTCGTGAGTTTTCTGCTAAAATATAAAATGTGAAAAAAAACTTTTAAACTAGTCAAAGTTTTCCGGTTTTCTTTATGTCTGATTTTTTTTTTGTTAAGAGAGATAGGTTTACATATTTTTCTTTTTTTTTTTTTGTATTTAAAGATAAATTTAACTCAAAATTTTCATTTAACAAAAATTAATCTTTTTATAAATTGAAAGTTAGGACAAGTGGAATAACAAACGATGAATTTTACTTGTTTGACCCTCAAAAAACGTATTTCGTTGCAGAGGGTTAGTAAGTCTTATGTTTTTCTACCTTAAAAAAAATTAAATAAATAAACCTGAAACTTAGCTTTACTATTTGTAAATATTTTATCTATTACTGATAATTACTATTTATTTTTAACATAACGCTTTTATTATTTGTTATGCATTTCATAATATACAGTATTTATATTATTTTATAAAAAAAATGTTTTTTACACTTATACGGAAAAATACTTATCCGGACATGTTTACAAAAAATCTTGCCCAACATGTCCGGATAGTTGAATAAACACTGTTTTATTATAATTTAAAAACACGTGAAGAAGCAAAGTTTTATCAATAAATTATAATATAATTTAGACTTCATTGGTTGTAACCTTAAATGTTCAAGGTAATAACAAAATTTGATTCATTTATACATTTTTTCACAAAGTTGTCATTACTGAAGGACAGATAGATTTTAATTGCTTTTAAATACACTCATTTAAAGCATATTTTTATATTACACTACTTTATCTTTAACACTAGTTATCTTTGTATTTTGTAACATAACAAACTTATAGTTTACCAAAGACAAAACTCAATACTTTCATAATTTAAGCTATCAATATGGTTTTTAAGATAAGAAAATTTATCGTAGAATAATAGTTTATACAAATTGTACACTCCTTTAAAGTTAATAGAGGAAATATAACAAGAAATTGTTGTTGCGGTTTATATTTTTAAAGTGCTGTAAATTTACATAGCAAGTTACAAATATTTTTAACATTGCGGTAATCAGAACAAAACTTTATCATACAAACTAAAACTAACTATAAACTAAAATTGATTTTTTTGTTTGTGTGTCCGACGAGCAATTTTAAGTCTCTAAAACTTACAATTTAACTTTTACTGTTATCATTAATACCTATGCCACTAAGCTTCATTACTTTATTTTACCATAAGTCTATATAATATTCTATACAATAAAACAGCAAACTAAATAAAATTATTTATATTAACGAATTATTTTAGAACTCGGATTTTTATTATTAAAAGTTGTATCCAGTTGAAGAAAAATAAAGATGTCTACTTGCACTTAGTTTATTTTAAAGATATGTGTCAAATACTTTTTACACTTTAAAAGTGTTAGCATTTTTATACGTGTTGATTTAACAAAAACTAACAATGTAAAAGGTCTAGATTTTTTTTTCAACAAAAATAAACTATATAGTATTTTAATGTATGACAAAATGTTTTCTGTAAGTTTAAGGATGTTTTTTTAGAAAAAATAAGTTTGTTTATAATTTTCAAGAAATAAACCTGAACAAAAAATATTTGTTTAAAAACGTTTTGTATATACTTAACCTGAGACCCATTGGAAGACGAGCTTCCTCCATGGTGATAGGAACTCCATGTTTTTCAAAAACTTTGCAAAAACTTATAGCAGGAGCAATGACGTGAGCATCAGCTGTTGTTCCGCTCCAGTCAAGTATAACTGCTTTTACCTAAAAATGTTTTCACAATTTAAAACAACTGTATAGAACTAAAAATAATGTTTTTTGTTTTGGTATAATTTTGTTTACAAAAATCATAATTCATTTTAACAAAAGAATTTTTTTGTTGTTTTATCTCCTATAAAATAAGCAAGCAGTTTACTTACTTTATCAGTAAGAGGTTTTCTTGTTGGCAGTCTTTTGAAAAAAGACGTCGAACCGAGATTAGCGATTTTCAATGCCTCCTTCGACATGATTGTAGTCGGTCAAGGTGTTTGATGTGCTACACGTCTTTACAATAAGTTGCATCTTGCAGTTAATCAGTAACCTGCATGAAATGTCAACAAACAACAAGCGGTGTGAAAATAAACACGTGTGAACAAAGTTTTCTCCCATTCTAAATGCGTTTTTTTTTGTTTAAATTGATGTATTAAATTGTACTTAATTCAAAATTTGTGTTAGTAATATTCTAGGTTTTTTGTGATTTTATTCCTAATAAATAATGTAGAAAATAGCTACTAAAATAAACTAAGCAAAGCGTTATTTTTGACAATAAAATAACTTTAATATGCTATTTAATTATATTAGTTATAAAAAACTTAAAACAAGTTTTATACTGTTAATATTTTTGCGATATAAAAAAGTTTTCTAGCATTTAATAAAAAAAATTCTAATTGTAACTCTTTAAAGGTAAAAAATTAGTTTTTAAAACTAAAGTGTTTAAAAAAAAAATTTGAAAACTTAAAGTTAATTATATTTAGTTAAGAACATACAAAACAATACCAAAATGAATAAATTAAAAAGAAAGACGTCGTAGTAAGATGTTCCTTAACTAGAATTAAAGAACCATCAAATAAAAGAACTTTTACAAAACTATTTTTCATTCAAAGTTTATTGATTAACAAAAAAATCTATTATTAGGATCCATTTAGAAAAATACGTTAAGTATGTTGTTAAAATTACGACCTTAATATGAAAGTTAGCATGTAATTTTATACGTTTTGTTTTGTCAACAGTTTTTTGTATACGATAAAATTTTTCATTACTTGTTCTTATTTACCGTTCGTCAAGTTCAGTTTCAAAGACGTTAAAATTAATATTTATTAACATTAAAAAAAAATTAACAAAAATTTCAGAGGAGTTGTAGAGCAAAATTGTAGTAATGGAATATAAATTATTTTTTTATTTTCAAAACTAATCAAAAGTTTTTATTAACAAATATGACATGTTAGAAAATAAAGAAGCTACTTTTAAATTTAACAATTTTATCTAAAATAGTACTTTTCATTTATTCGAGTATATTTTGAAACTGTTGTAAACTACACTGAAACTACACTTGAAAAAAACTAAGTTATAAGATTCGATTATTAAGCTAATAATGTTTGCAAAAAAAAAAGTATTAAAGTAAAATTAAAGGTTGTACAAAGTGTTTTATTCTGTATATGTGTCAATACTTTTTTATTCATTAATTATTTTTATTACATTGTAATTTTCTTTAAATTAAACAACAGAAAGTTCTGAACTTAAGTAGCTTGAAAGGGACGAGTTACATTTTATTTTCACAGATTAATACAAACAATACAGTGTTTTACTCTTGCATTAAATGATAAGAAATCATTAATTGTTAAAGTAATCTGGAAAAAAGTTTCTGAACAAATAAATGGAAGGTATCGTTAATTAAATTAATTAAAACAAAAAATAAATGTAGTTTAAGGTAAGAGTGAAACACTGCATTGGGTGTAATAATCTGTAAAAAAAAACCTAATTAATTATTTTTATATAAATTTTGGCGTTTAAACCAGTATAAGCTGTATAAAGTTTATTTTATTTTTAAACTGATTATAAAAATTTTTTGTATCTAAAACTCTTAATTACACTGTGTAATTAAGAATTTTAATTACGGTGTAATTAACTGTATTAGATAAAATTGGGACATGTCTGTTTTGCATGATGTCACTTTTGCACGAAGACACTTTTACACGGCGTCACTTTTGCACGAGCAGTCTGTTTTGCACAAATTCAATTTCGCACGATTAGTCAGTTTTGCACAAGTCGTTATTTTTGCAAGAAGTCACTTTTGTACAAAGCGTCATTTTTGCACTATTGACATGTTTAAACACCGCTACAATTGTCAACCGCCACGCACTAAGACGGCAGAATGAACTGTTTATCGACCAAGGGTAAAGGTTAGGGGTAACAGTCATTTCCAGCCGTTCTCCAAGCCGAAAAGAGGAACTGCTTAATAATTACCTGAAACTAAGTTTAAACCCGTGCTGAATTGTTGTGTGCAAAAGTGAGTGGTTATGCTAAAATGTCAATCCGTGCAAAGGTGGCTTGTGCAAAAACGACCCCTCGTGCAAAAACTACGTTGTGCAAAAGTGTCTTCATGCAAAAATGTCACTTGTGCAAAAGTGACTCCGACCTTAAAAAAATATAAATAATTTAGATTTTTATTTTTGTGTATTTGTACTTTATTTTTTTACTTATATACATATATTAATTGTTATAAGTCTTTTTTTAATTAAACGTGTTTTTAACATAACGAATTTTGTAATACACTAGCTTCTTTAATCTGGAATAACTCTTATTTAAATATAGCGTCAGATCAAAACTATTTTCCTTGCGAAAAATTTTGTACACAAATAAGTTCACGTTTATACACTTTCTTTAGCAACTTTACTTTATATTCCTCGTTTAACCCTCATTTAATCATCAAATTAGTTTTTAATCCAGTGAAGTCAATAAAAATCCATTGAATTAAAATCCAGAATATTTCCTATTTGACCAATTTCTATCCAAATTATTTACCATCATATCAATACCCACTCAAGTGATTTACAATTCCTCTCTAAGTTATTTCCCGTTTATTTTTGTATTTACCGCAGATTATTTATCACATAAGACATTCTAACTAGAAAATTTTATTTTTTGTAATTATACATTAGACGAAGCTATAATCATTACATTAGGTTGATTTATTATTTTGGTTCAGGTATGTCCTGGACAAGACGTTAAAAGATATCCAAGTTGTGTACGACTCGATAAACAAAAGGTTTTTTTATGGACCAGGTCCTAAGACTAAATTTTTTGAGCGCTTTTTTTGTCTTTGAATAAACAATAGATATAAAACTTTGTTCTTATAAGCAATTAACTTTGGTATTATTATTTTTTTCATTTCAGTTACACTTCTTTGTTTAAAAATGTTGTAAGTATACATAGTTTTAGTAAAAATATAATAAATTTTAGCGATTACTTAGTTTTGACTGTTTTTTAAACATATAAAGACTTATTATAAATACAGAACATAGATTCTCAAAATTTGTCAAAAACTATCAAAAATTTACGTTGAACTAAATAAAATTTAATATACTGTAATTTATAAGTTTATTCTTTCAAGAATTTATTTTACAAACTAAGTTTCGGTCAAAAACCTCGTCAGTGCTTAAATAAATCTAAAAAGGTATGTAACAGTCATGGTTTCTTAAAACCAAAACACATAATACTTTAATTTATTTAATTACTAGGTACTCACGTTTAACTTTTTGTTTATTACATAAAAAGCAAAATAATTTTTGTTTGTTTAAAAAAACAAATTTTTGATGAGTTTCAATACTGTTTTAAAATTTGAGAATTTTTTGTGAACCAATCCAATAAAAATATTTTGAATTGTTATTTATTAGAAAAGGAATAGAAAACCGGTAGGGACATATTTTTAAATAAAAGTTATTTATATTATATGTTTTGGTTTTAAAAAAAAAAATTAAGATATTCTAACTACTAGAGTAGAAATAATGTCTTTATTCTTTGAAGACTTTATTATGCAAACTAATTTTCGGTCAAAGACCAGTGCTTAAGAAAAAATCTAAAAAGATATGTAACACTCATGGAAATAGTAATGAAACAATTAAATAAGAACAAAATTTTACTTACAAACAAAACAAGTTAAATTTTAATCTAAAATTTTAAATTAAAAATGATTTTGGTGGGAACTTTAATTACATTATAAATTAGTTTTAACAAAATTGGTTAGATTAAAAAAATCGGTTTAAAAAAAATTCCAAATAGGAAATAGTCGGATAAAAACATTAATTGGATGAGAAATGCTCCAGATTTACCTCTCTTTCAATATAAGTTTGCTTAAAATTAATTCCGATCAACAAAAAATCAGTCTTATTTTTTTGCATACGAAATTCAGCACTATTTTGTAATCCAAAATCCAAATCATTTAAATGTTTAAAATGGTACTAAAACATATTAGAATTTTATTTTAGTTAAATTTAAAAGAAAAAAGTTATTATTTAAATTAAAAAAAAAAGTGTATTAATTGGTAAAATAGCTGGAAATGTATCTTTAGGTTTAATTTCTAACATACTTTAACTGTTTAGAACTTGTAATTAAAACGAAACTTTTTTTTTTTTAATTCAAAACAAGAAAAACGAAATATTTATAACAACCTTTCTAAATATAAATTCATTTTATGAGGTTTTAAACAATGTATTTGCAATTGATTATCAAAAATGTATAACCGCTAAAGTAAAATCAAATCCTTAAATGAGGAAAAACTTTCGTTAAACTGTTTTAAACTTTTCGTAACATATAAATTTTATATGAGATAAATAAAGTGTAAATATTAAAACTAGAATGTTTATACTATAAAGAAGCTTAAGAAAATAAGTATCTGGATGAAAACTAATAGAGTGCGAAACTAATTTGGATAGGAGTTGAATAAAAGAAAAAAAAACATGTTTTTATAATATGTATCGGTCGACAACTTAGTTTGAATATCTTACAACGATAAACTAATAAAGTTTTCAAAACTGTAATTAGGACCCTTACGTCATTTGACCACTAGTCAACCAAATTGAAAAAAGTTTCGATAGGATTTAAGTTGGAGGGAGTCATTCTTGGTAAGTTGATTGTTAAAAAGTCACATAATAACTGACTACGAACTCTAAATTTTGAGGTCTCATCCCGATATAAGTATAACGAGGTATTCAAGTTGTATTGTTTTTATGAAGGCCTGTAGGAGAACGTAAAAAAAATAAAATAAACAATAAAATTATTTTTTAAATTATTTATTTATAAAAGTCTAAAAACAAACACTATGGAAAATTTTTATTTAACTGTTTAATGGTAGATTTTTTTGTACATTTTTTAGTTTTGACAAACAATGTTCTAACTTACTCTTAAATAAAAACCAAATTAGTGCAAAACTTACAATTGTTTTCATTAAGGTGTTTAAGTTGTAAATACCTGTGGCTTAAAATTTATGAATGGAATACTCTTCCAGACAACCTGATTAGCTCTACTAATGTTATAAAATAAAAGTGGTATGTCATGTCAACGTCCAAAGGAATGGATATCAGTTGTATTATCAAGGCTTGATAAATATGTAGGTTTTACCTTTTAAAAAAGCATAGTTTTTATGATACTTAGTTTACATTTGTTTTAATTTTTTTCTCTCCTGTTTTATAAAAGATTGGTAAAATTAATTTAATTATTTTTTATTAGAATTTACAAGTATGTATAAATAAAAAAAATCTTTAATTAAACACTTGGTAAACCAATTTGTATTTACTTTGTGTACTTCCATTATTTTATAACTGTTTTACAGTGATTTATGTAACATTTCAGAACAAAAATAAAAAATGGTTAGAACCATCAAAAAAATCAGTCTCAGTCTTATACACACACTTAGAAGAGATCTTTTGTTTATTAAAAAAACAAACATTTTCAATTCTTATTCAAATATAAAACTTTTATCATTGCAAAATTAGACTTCAGTTTTTTTTTTTTTAATTACAACAAAGTACAAATGACCTCAAAGTTAAATAACTAAATACAATAAACACAAAAATGAAAACAATGACCCTAAAGTTGAACAAATAAAAAGAAACAGTTAAATATATTTTATCTCACTTACCCAAAATTTTGTTAACCTTTTATTGTTAGTTATTTAATTAGTGAGCCAGTACCCTTAAACAAGTTTACTGAAGTAGTTTGTATTTCCATCTGTTATACCTTTACCCCTGATCTATTGTACTAAAAATTTGAAAAGATAAATTTAATAAGTTAAAAAAAAACTAAGTAAAATCTGTCTGATTGAAAGGTTGTAGGCTTACTTATTTTTGATAAAAACTTTACTTTAAGTTCAGTTTACAAATTGATTATTGTTAATGATTGAATAAATTTTATTTACTTTTTTTTATAGCCGACTTAATAAAAATAATGCTTCAATATATTTATAAAATTGTCATGCATAGTAATATACAATGTTTAGCAACTTTAAACTTACTTTATACATAATGAAAGTCAAAATGCATATATTTACTTTGTTAAAATTTATTTAAAATGTTATTTTAAATTTCATATTTAAAAAGTATATACTATATTTCAACAAACTTCCATTTTTATTAAATTTACTTGAAGATTTCAAAATTAGCTTGTATTTTAAAATTAAATACTATATTTTTTTCATAATTTTTTCAGTTATAACTTGTTATAATTAGTCTCACTGTTGGTATTTTAAAACAGTAACTATGTTATAATACAATTAAAATATAAAAAAGTTGTTGTTGTTTGATTTACTGTATATTAAATTTAAGTATTTACATAAAAAATTGTATTTTATAAAATATTATTGATTAGAATATATTTTTATTTTAGTTTAACTAATTCTTAAAATTTTAATAAACTTTTCAGCTTGAACTTTCTGTTGCACAAGACCCTTGCTTGTCATCACACTTGGAAAATTTAAAAGAATGCATAGTAAATATAAGTCAAAGCAAATGTTCCAATATTATTAATGGACTTGCTAACAGTTTGAAAAAACTTTCAAGTACGGTAAGTTGTTTACATCTTATTTTTTATTTTTTCCTCATAATTACAACAAGTTTTATACTTATACATTTGAATATAAATCTAAAATTAAAACGATTTTTATTTAGAGAATTTATGGTGAGCAACAAGAATTGAATTTGTACAATTGCCAAATGACAGTTTTAAACCTCCTTGTAAAGTGTATACAGGTAAGTACATAATATGATAGTTTTTTTTTTAATTAGTTTATTATATACTTTCTCAGTTTTAACTAATATGATAAAAAAACTTATATATAAATAACACGTAAAGTATATTAATTTTGAGTACTCATAAGTAGAAAAAGGAAGTAAAATTGTTCTTACAATTTTAAAAATTAACAAACAAAAAAAGTAGTTTTTCTAAAGTCATGTCTTTCTCTTGCAGTCATGAATAGCTTACTTTAATTATGTATTTATTTAGAAAGATATATAATTTTTAATGATAAAATAAATAAAGGGAAGTTAAACATTACGTTTACAAGTTTTTTATACTTTCGTAAATAAATTTAGTATTCTAGTAAAACTTTTTTTTAATAACAGTAACTATTGAAAGGCTATACTGTTTAAGCATATGTTAATTTTTTTAACTAGTAATCATTTTATTTATTAAATATTTCAAAAGAATAAAATAATATACTAGCTGCAGCAAAAATGTAAACTTTTTTTTTCAAAACTTTTTAGTTTTCCATGGAAAAATCTATATAAATATTTTTTCATATTGGTATTTAAATCAGAACTTTCTTATCACATTTAAAGTCTTTTAACTCTTAAAATTAGAATTTGAAACCTGAAATTATTTAATAATTTTTGATTCTAATATGTTTAATTAGATTAAATTAAAAGTTTTTTCTTTTCTCGATTTGTTTTGATTGTTTGTATAGGCTGATAAATTGAAGCTTTGTATAGTTTTTTTTATCCATGTATACTGTATAATGAATTAAATATCGGACATTTGGTACTTAAATTGCACATCTATTTTTGTATAATAAGTTTTTAATAATATTGTTTTTTTTTTCATTCCTAAGTTTTAGAAAAAAGTTTTCATAATCACCTTATGATCACAGTACTTATTTTTTATACATATTCACTGACAAAAAAAAAGAAGGTAGTATTTGTATACAATATCATTTATTTAATTAATAAAAAATGTTAGACTCATGTATTACATAAGTTATTTTCGGAATGCGCTTTTTTGTTTTACCAAGAGTTTTTATACTTACGCTTATTTATTTTAAATTATGGATTTTAGCAAAATAAAAGTATACTAAGTTTAATCAGTTTATTTTTTATTGTAGGTAGATTCAGTATTGCCAGATGACAAGGTCTTGACTAAACAGTTACTACCAGAAATATGCCAGGTAAGAAGTTATTTATTAAAGACTTGCATTAAACGTTCTCGTTGGTCAGAAATGTTTCCATTTAACAACAAAAATTATTTTGAAACTTCATAGTTTCAGTATTTTAAACTAAGTTAAGATGCAAAAATAAAATTATTGAATTTGTTAACGCTTGAAAACTATATATGTTGCAGTTTCTCCAGCAACCAGTATGTCCAGATAAGCCAGTTATTTTCAATTTACACGCATCAGCATCAAACGTTCTTTACAAAATTAGCAAAATTAATTATCAAGTTGTCTTCAATAGAATTTTTTCAAGGTTGGATAATAACTAAGTTTTTTAAATGATAAGTCTAGTATTATAATGCGTTTTTCAAAGTTGTAAGTTTATAAAATAAATTTAATATTAGAAAAATGTTTGTATTAACTAGACACTTTAAAAAGTTATGAACTATTTGTTTATTTTATAAATTAAAAATGAGAAACGTAATAAACATTAAAAATAATAGATATTAGTTGCAATACTTTAATTTATATTTGATTTAATTTATACATAAAGATAATGATTTACCATACATAAAAATTTACAAAAACAATATACAAAAAGTAATTTATATTTATATTAATACAAGTCAAAACAGATTAAGAACCTGAATAAACTATAAACATCTTTGGTAGTACTAATGTGTTTAACTGTTTTCAATAGTTTTATTTTCAGAATAAAAGAGCTAGCATCTCCAAGCAATGATGAATCAGCAGCTGATAGTTCAGATTTGTTGCTTATTCAACACATTTATTTAGATCTAAAAAGAATAAAAATACTTATTGAAGGTAGTTATTTTTTTTATATTGTTTTAACTTATACTTCAAACGCCACTAATTTTCATATTAAATCGAACCAGTTTGATAAAACAGTTAGTTAAGTATTCTGGTAATAACTTTGAAAACCTACTAAAAAAAGCTATTTTAAAAATAACACTTTTATTTTATTTTCTCAGTATTATTTAAGTTTAAATATTAAAGATTTAAAACTTATTCAAAAATGGTATATTAGAAGATAGTTACACTTTTTAAACAACTACATTTATACAATGAGTATTTACTTTTTTAGAAATAGTCAATATTTTTCATCACCTGAGAAGATCAATACAACAAACTTTAGCAGCAAGTTTGGACAAAGTATGTAGTTAAAACTCATTGTAATAAGTTATAGCTTAGTTTGATCAATTAAAAAATTTAGAACATTTAGTTTAGCAAGTTTATTTTTTTAGACTTTATGGAGATGGTTCTGTTCAAGTACTACTGAACTACACACATTTTACAAACTTTATGAGAATAATCAAACAACTCCTGGCTCGCAGGTTTGTTTGCTGACATATACATAACATGCTGACATACATGCACGTATTTTTTCAGAGTATCTTTCTATTGTGTAACATATTTTTTATGGTATTGCAAGCATCTAATTTAAAAACAAATACTGATTTTTTTTTCAAATACAATAAAGTATATACTGAGTACCTTAAAAAATGATTCTAATACAAATCAGTTTTTAATAAGGTTTTATGATTATTTTCTATTGGCAATTTTCTCTTTTGTTTTTGTTTCATTTATGGCCAATGAGAAACCTACTTACTGTAGTGTAAAGATTATAACGTTATTAAAAAATATTTTACTTATTTTTTTCAAAATTTGCTGTTTAAAATATTTCAAAAAAAAAACAAGCTTTTTCCTCTAACTGATAAAACATAGTCTTTAAAAAACTTGCGTTTAATTATTAATCAGTTTTTTGTAATGATGAATCTAGTATAAAAACATATTAATATAAAGAGCGAGAGTGAAGTACTTGTCGATGCAAAACAATTATCTAAATCGTGCGAACGTCTTTTCTCATTACTAGATAGTATGACGGAAGGTTCTAAGAAAAAAGCTTCTTGTTACTGGCCACTTCAAACTATTCTTATATGTTTTTATCCGGTTGTTTTTCACTCATATTTTAGCTGTAAATTTATTGAAGTATATTTTTATTCTTTTTTTTTTATAGACAATAAGTTTTAAACCGATTAAATATTTTAATCCAAGATAAAAATTTGTATAGCAAAAAACTAGCTCTAGATAACACTTATAAAAATATTTATTTAAATCTTTTACAGTTTTTTATTTAAAAGTTGTTAACAGGATGCATTGGCGAGTATATCAAACGGAGAAAACAATCGCTCTAAAAATAATAAGGTAGTTTGAAAAACTTTTAAATATCTACATCCAAGTCTATCATAATTAACGAAAATTAAAGCCAATATTATAACTACTTTATTTCCTTTAGCTTAACTTCATCACCCAACTGAGAAAATGCTTGCACAATTCAAGTTCGAGAAGTGTGCACGATTCTGCATTAGAATCGCTCACTAGAATGCTCAAAGCTGCTACTTTTATTCCAAAGACTAGCTCCAAACTTTACCCAATACACATGATTGTTGACAGTTACTTAAATGAGTTACAGGTCAGTTAAATTTCAAAACGTTCTAATAACTATGTTGTTATGTCAGTAACTGAACTTTTAATTCAAAATCAAAATAGTATTTTACTTGTTCGTTTTATTTTTTGTAATATTATAATTAAGTGTACACTTGTTTTTTCTAAAAATTGTTCACAGAACAAAATTTTTATCATTAACAGGGTTGCCACTTTAGCTGGAATTTTACAATTTAGGCAAAAAAAAACCTGGAATAACCTGGAATTTGAGAAATTTTGAAAAAAGCCTGGAAATGCCTGGAATTTTGAACAAAAATCACAAAATAACCTGGAAAAACTTTGATTTTAACAATTTTCATATTTTCAGTAGTAAAATTTCAATTTAACTCAAAAAATCTATCATATAAATAAAAAAATTTGTCATCATCAAAATTTATTTTTATTAAAAAGCATACTTAAAGTAGCTTAACAGTATCTTTTCAATGTTTTTATACTAATTAACACAGTTTCTTACCTTAAATTTAACTTTAAACTAAAAATAGACCCATAAATGTGTAGTTTTAAAAACCTGGAAAATTTTTTGAAAAAACGAGTGGCAACCCTGTATTAAATATTGTTATAAATTTTATTTGTTTACATAAAACTTTAAATACAAAATCTGATTCAATATCCACATGTTTTTAGGAACATTTGTTTGAGAACACATCATCAAGGCAAGTATTGCGATCTTGCGAGCAAAACATTCTAATCGAGTGTCTGGTGTCTTCTTTCAGGTTTAAGCACGACGGAAACTCACCAATCATTGACAAGTTTGCATCTGCCAACTCGAACTTGCACCACAAGATTGCTCTTATCCAGTCACTTCATTGTGTTTGCAACCAAGTTGGTTTTGTAAATTACATTGTAGACATAATAAGATGTTTATATATACATTTACTTTTATTTAATGTATTTATAATTAAAATCTAGTTTTTTACATAATACAAAAGCATTGTAATTTGCAGCCGTGTTTGACTTGGTGGCCACACATTGCAAGTTTGTACTCTCTGGGATCCTGCGTGAGAAAAATATTTCTTGATTGTGTCAAGTCAAATAATACTATTTTGTCACCTAGAAGTCATCAGGTTGAATGCTTGTGTTTGTAATTACTCATTTAGTTTATGAAAAAAATATTGGTGACAAAAATAATTTATCTAATAACTATTTTACATATCTGTTTATTTTGTTAATGTTGATTTTTTATTAAACATCATAAATCAAGGTTCGGTAGGTCGAAAAAGAAACAATTTTAATATGCTTAAACAACATATTTTTTATCAAACTTTTTGAACAAAAAAAATTGGTGATAGATCATCTTTTTAAGATAACACTAAATTAATAATGTATTATTTTTTAAAGAAAAATTATGCTAAATTAGTTAAAACAAAATTTTGACTGAGGCCCGCCGGCCTCAGTAACTTATTCCTGTTAAAAAAAAATGGCGAAAAGTATTGATATTTTCCTAACACAAATTACAGCAATCCCTGAGAGAAAAGATGAATGCAAGTTTAAAGAGAAGTCACGATGAAGTGCATGTAAGTCACAAAGATATCCTTCAACTTTGTGTCACTCTTGTTTCCTCTGATCCTAATATATTCCTTCATGTGAGTTGTATGAAGTTGGATTTAATAATTCAAAAAAAACTGTTTATTGTTGTGCTACTTGATCACACTTACTTGTTAATAAATACAAAAATATTTTTATTAACTTAACGTTTTTTTTTCCCAATTTTTTTTTTTTTTAATCTAAATATGTAATATTTTTTTATTATTAAATAAATACGTCCTCGTAGTATATCTTTTTACTTTGAAATTAGAGTTTATCGAGTTTGGGAGCGAAGAAGCATTTGGCATTGCGCGAGTTCATTCACGGTCTTCTCGAGCTGGTAACGCTGAAGTCATCAGCTGGAATTTTTAACCTGCAAATCTGCTGCGACTCCCTCGACGCTCTCCTTCACCTCCACGACCCAAACATGAACCCCAGGTGGTTCCCCGATTCCCTCTACTTTGTTTTCTGGGATATAAGGTTAGATTGTTTTGTTATTTAAATAATTTCATACTTTGATAAATTTGAAGTCTATTGTGTACAAGTTGTATCATTATAGTTATAAAATCAGTTCGCATATATACATTTTAGAACTGAAAACTAGTTTTACTCAATTGAATTACTTTAAGAAAAGTTAAAGTTTTATTAAAATCTTGTTAAAGTTACCGTTTTTATTCTTAAAAATATTGTTATTAACTTATAAGTTTTTGTTTGTTGATTTATGTAAAAAGTATATTTACAATTTGAATTTGTTTTAAAAAATTAAACTTTCAAAAATCTTGACATTCACAGCACTCAAGTGGTGGAAAAATTTTGCGACTGTTTCATGAACAACGATCAGATTTCGATAGAAGTGGCCAGACACGCGCTGAACTGGCTCCACAGAATAATCGCGTGCAGATTCGAGTTTGTTAGCGCTCAGCAAGATCCAAACGTTTTTCATGCAATCAACAAGAACGCAGAGCAGATCATTAAAACATGGGTAGTTTGACAAATATAATTAAGAAATCATGCTTTACTGGTTTAATAAAAAAAAAAAACTATAACTAATTGGTTAAGCGTAAAAATTTATCATGTTGTTAAACGGTTCAAACATAAATGTTTACAGCTAATCAAATATTTATGACGTTTAAGAGTTAAAATTGGTTTTTGTCTTAAGGAAAAATTTACACCTAATTTATTTTATTGTAATCATGATTAGTTTTTACAATTTAGTTTTTTTGACTTTTGTTATTGTTACTGTTTTTGTGGCTTTTATATTTAAAATTTCTTGTACATTGTTTAAGTTATACATAAAATATTTTCCTTTTTATTTCGTTGTTAAACATCACTTACATACGTTTAAAATAAGGCCGTTGTCAAACGGTTTCACATTCTTATCTTAAGTGTAAATTATAAAAATCGAGTTTAGTATCAACTTATTTTTAATAAACAATAATAAGTTTTAAGCAAAATAAAAATGTTTGAACACAGTTTAAGTTTTTAAACCCTAAGTTTACATTTTAATTATGCAAAAATAAAATCTTTTTTAGTTCTTAAAGAGCTTTAGGAATCTTTGAAAGAATTTTATAGAATAATTGTGGCTAAATTGTATAAAGTTAAGGTGTACAAAAAACTAATTTTGTTCATTTACAAGTTATAAAGTCATTTTCTAATACTTAAATTGTGTATAAGCGCACTTTTAGATACATATATGTGTATATTAATTAAGTAACATATGAAATCTAAACCTTTTTAATTTTTCGAGTTTGTATAGTTGCGTTAAGAGTTTCCTAAAAGTTTGTTAACATAAAACCCTACATTCCTACTGATTTTACAAAATCTTTAGTCGTTCACAAACTTGTATATCATTTGTTAAAAAGTTGAATACTTAAGGGTAATCTTGAAACCATATTGTTGCAACTGTTACACCACACTGATGTTGAGATTGTGCATTCGACTTTAACCTGCCTTCTTAACTTACACGAAGAAGCTGTTTTGAGGTTATTTTAGAAACTGTTCAACTACAAGTTTAATTTTTTTAGTTTTATTTTGTTTTCAATTAAATAGAAATCAAACTTAAAAATAGTAACTTTACTTATTTGTTATTATAGATTAAACTCACTAAAAACTAACAACATTTATGATTTTAATCCTTAATCATGTTTCTATTTTCAAAGCAATTTTTTTAAAATAAAATTCAGGTGGTCTTTCAATGAGTTTGCTGCTGGCCGTAGTTTTCCCCCTGAAAATGAAATATACAACATGCTCGGATCTCTGACGCATACCAAAGTCGACAAGAACTATCATGAACAAGTTTTCTCTGTTTTTCGCAAAACTTACAAATTTTCACAGTCTACGTACCAAGTAAGTGCATAATAGTCATAGCTTTTTGAGCTTTTAAAACATTAACAAATTATTTTCTCGTTAATATTTTGCTATTGCCGAAGCAGTACACAAAAATAATTAAATATAAGAAGATAACTGATATCTATAAGACCACATTTTACTTTTAGGTTCACTTATTTTTGATTACTTTTCATCTCCGTATGTGTGTGCTTTATTAGTTTGTTTGCTTAATTTTCGTTTTGTGTTTTGTTAGGTTTTATTTAGCTCAGATCTAATTTTTTCTGCTTAATTTAGTTTTAGTTGTATTTAAAAGTTGTTATTTTTTCCAAACCTAACTTAATACTGTAATAGTTAAGTATTAATAAATGATTAAACATAATTAATGGTGAGTATTTTGCTTTTTAATACTATCTCAGATTTGTGTTTCAGTTATTTATTGTCTCTTGTAAATTCTGAAGAACCTTTAAAGTTAAACTTATAAACTTTGTGACTAATCAAGTTGAATAAAGTTTACTTAATTTAATTTTTCGTTAAATAATATAAAGTATTAATAAAATAACAGTTTTGCATAATATTTTTACAGTTTTTGTTAAGTAAGAACTGCTTATAAAGTAGAAGTATAAAACTTGTCGACAACGTAACAATAAGTTAGAACAGTTTTATAGTACTGGTTGTTAAACGACGGAAAGCAATAAAAATGGAAGATTTTATTTTATGTAACAGGCATGGGAGAATACGCGTGTAAAATGGGAGAGCAAAACAAATTTTGTGATTAATGGGAAGTTTGCAGCTTGTTGGGATTCGAATGATGCAAACACAACTTCTCCTTCCTGTCAACAAGAAAACAAAAACAACAAAAAATCTTTGTTGACTCACGTGAGAATGAGATATTTATTTATAGTTAGCGTCGTACTTAAAATGTGCAAAAATAACTTTATTTCCTCAAGCAAACATGCGTTCTTATTTGTAGCTTGTTAAATAAAATCAGTTTTTTTTTAGGTCTAAATTTTATAACTATGTCTAAATTTTTAAAACAATAGTTAATATAAAAGACTTCAGCAGAAAATAATGTTAAATGTTATATTCACAATTATTAAAACGTTTTAAAAACATAACAACTTAATTTTACTTGATAAAAAATCTAAAAATATTTGTTTCGTTTTGGTTTATTATATGTACAGACTTAAATTTATTGTAATTTAACAGCAAGACATTGAAGAATGGGAACTGATGAGTAAATATTTGTGCTCTTTAAGTGGTGCCTGTATTAATTTTAGTAAACCTGAGTTAGTATGTTTTGATAAACTAAATTTCTAACATAGTTTAAAATAAACAGTCCTATAAGAAATTTATTCTTTTTTGAATCACACTTTTTTAGAGTAACTTGGGAGTAAAAAATTAGAATTGTAAGATTAAATACACATTATATCATTTGTATTTTATATTGAAAGAAATGTTAATGAAAGATTGAAGTCTTTTGTAATTGTATTTTAAAGATAAAAATTAGCAAATTTTTAAAACAAACGTTAAAAGAATTTAAGGCCATAGGGGGGTAACCATCTTTTTTACAAGTTGATCTTATTTTAAAGAGTTGTTTCTAGGCTTCAAGATGCTTTTTAGCGTTTTAAAAAATTCGAATTGTTTTTTGAGATACAACCAGTCAAAGTCGGGCTGCATAATAGGTTCCCTACAGGAAGGGAAAACTAAAACAGCGAAAAAAGACTATTTTATTTAAAATCTATCTCCTACATTTTTAAGCAATCTTCTTCAAACTTTTACAGTCTAATCTTTGTACAATAATAAAAAAACTTTACTTTGGACTTAAAAAAGATTTTTGTAAAGAATTTTTTTTCTGAAAAAGAAAGACTTTTTTTTTTATAATATGTTTTTTTTTTAATTATTAAAATTCATGAGTAAAGTTTTTTTCTTTTAATATAAAGAACATATCCTGAAAATTTGAAGAAGGTTGCTTGAAAATGAAGAAGTAGATAGATTTTTTATGATTTTTAAAATTTCTGAGAAAATTGACCCCGAAAAGTTTGCGGTCCATACGTTTGTACCGGAAACTTTTTACAAAAAATAAAATATTTCAAAAGTTAAATTATTTTTTGAATTCTATAAAAACTGGCTTGTAGTTTGTACTGAAAGCTTTCATATAAAAGCCAAAGTTAATTTTCGTAAAAAAATGTGTTATACCTCCTTATGGCGTTAACAAGTTTATATATTTTATAACCAGAATTTTTCTTAAGAAAAAGTTTTTAGGGTAAAATTTCTAACAAAAAATTATTTGGAACTACTTTTGCTAATTTGATTAAAAAACCACAAACTTTTGATTTCTCAACTCAAATACTTGCAAAGTACTTCTAAACAACTAGCTAACTGATCATACAAAGTATATTTGTCTTAGCTCTTGAGTTTGAAAACTTTGACGCGTGAACTTTAACAAAATTACTTACTCTTGAATTAATCAGTCGAACTAAACTTAGACCTCCCACCCTTGTTAACTACACTCGAGGAAAACTGAGTTCAACATCATCAAGCACCCACCAGCAGTTCACCTCGTCGTCAGTGCTAACGAGTCGTCACAACAAAAGCTGCCCGATCAACCGACCCACGTTTGTAGACTACAATGCAACTTCACCTTCGTACCAGAATGTGGTAAAGTGTCTGCGGTGTCTCATTCACCAAATGTACAATGGCTGCAAAACCAATGACCTCACTAACATGATTGTGTTAGTTGTTGCCATTTTCTGTACTGTTGTATAAATTTAATTAATTAATTTACAATACTGTATTTTTAAGCTTATGGAAGCATAAAACTTAAATGATATATTTGCAAAAAAAAGTTTTATAATGAAAATAATGTAGTCGTAAATAAATAAAAATATAAATTAACAGATCGATTTTAGGAAAATACATTCATCCCTCTCTCTACCCTTGCTTATTTTCACTACTTAATGAAATTATTGAGACAAATGTCTATAATGCAGCAGACGAAGTTAGTATTTTAATGAGAATGTTCACGACGAACACTTATGTTTAGTTGTAATTTATTCATAAGTACAATTATTTTTTATGCTGTTAAAATCAGTGTTTGACAACAAAGTTAAAAATTGTTTTAGTTTTGTTTTATCTAAACATTTTATACCGACATTAACTATTGAGTTTGGATTTTTGTTTTATTGTTTTTTTTTTGTATTAGAACTATAAAAATAAAACTAACAAAAACGAATAAAGTTTACAAAACCTTTAGTAAATATAAAACTTGAATTCAACTATAACAGCTTCTAATTAAATTTCAACATTACAGGTTGTATTAAATCGATTTAATGATCGCTTTGTACAAAATACTGTTATAATTTTGCAAAATATTTCTATGAACTCCATGGAATCAGCGGAAATTTTCTTTAATGAAATCAGCATTGAAAGTTTAATACTTCACATTGTAAGGTAACTTGCTATGCTATTTTATAAGTTATACTAAAGTGTATAGTAATAACCCTGGAATCATGGAAAAACCTGGAACTTGACAAGTTAGGCAAAAAAAAAACTGGAAAACCTTGAATTTTAAACTGTTTTTACATATAAAGCAGCGAAATTTCGATTAGATACAAAAATTCTATGAAACAGAAAAAAAAAATTGTATCATAATTTTTTCTTCTTTAAAAAACGCATTTATGGTAGGTTTACACTATCTTTCCAATGTTCTTACACTATTGAAGACATTTTTAAGCTTAATTTTGATTCTATACTAAAAAAGGGACCAAAAACCTTGTATTTTTCAAACCTGGTAAAAATTTACAAAAGCCATTTGGTAACCCTGAATGTACATTGCTTATTAAAATGTTTCAGCAAATTCTTAAAAGTATTTTTACGAAAAAAACAAAAATATATAAATCAATATTGATACTTAACATTGAAGAACTGTTTACGATGGCCTTACTATTAATGTTATAGGTACATAAGACTTATGGAACCTTGTGAGATTACAATGAAGTCAAAGTATTTAGTCAGTGAAATGTTGTTTCATGTAAGTAATATTTTTGATTGATATTATTCTTTGTTATTTAAACAATTATTTGTCAGTTTTTATTTTAAAATATTGTGAAAAAAATTTTTAATTTTTTTCTGTCACGCTAATAAGTAAGTTTTTAAGCCAGCTTTTCAACAACAATGAAACTGCCCGATAATCGTAAACAAAGAAAAATGCTATATTAAAATTTGTTTTTCCGATGTGATTTGACCTTTAAATATTGAACGTTTTAAATAAAACATTTAGGTTTTGACCTTTGAAATGAAGTATAATGGGTATAAAAGCATTGATATTTATTAAAGAAATTTAATTTATGTTTAATTCAATATAATTTCTAATGGTTCTTGCTAAAATTATAAGTTTTCAAATATTGTTCTTGGCTTTAAGTTATTTACAACTTCTAAACAACGGTTTCAGTTTTAAAAATCAATTTACTAAACCCTGTAAATTACATTAAAAAAATTGTATAGATGTTTACAAACAAGAAAAACTTTTTCTTTCTTTCTGAAGTTCGTTTTAAGAACAAGCTGGTTGATATATTAGTAAATTGGTTAAACACTAAAGAGGATGACCAAAGTGAAAATGATGAAGTTGAAAAGTTTGTTAGAAATATATGTAATAAATCGTAATTTATTAGGAAAGTCTTTACTTTCTAAATTTAGTTGTACTTGTAATAATGATTATTGTCTTACGCACTTTTAGTTGTATTTAAAAGTTTTTAATAAATTGATGATTGGATTTAGAACAGCTAGAAATAGTGATGGAGATCTAACTTTTGATCTTATAAAATTTATTATGTGGATTTAATTTTTAAAAATAATTTCTTAGTTTTAATTCAAGACAATTTGAATTATATATAATTTGCTAGTCTTTATATTACTTTCCAATAGAAATTAATTCTTTTGTTTAACCCTATTTTTGAGAGTTTTGAATGTTTAAGTCTACTAAAAAAAAAAAACTCAATTCAAAAAATTATACACAATTTGCTATTTTCTTCAGTAGTTTACATAGAAAATAACCCATATAAAAACTAAATTATAATAAAAATGATAAAAATATAATGCAGTAAGTAAATAAAGAAGCAATGTAATCAAAATCTTTTTGTCTTCATAGTTTTGGTTTACGTAACAAAATGCAAATTGCTTTAAGCTTACTAAATCAGATATGTTGCTAAATTTAAAGTATTTAAGCCTTTCTAAACTAAAATAATCCGCAATTAATTTTTACTAACAAACTAATTTGTAGTACGTTAACGGAAGAGTCGTTAGTGCGTACACTGAGTCTCCTACTTCAAAATTTGCCGCTACAACCTGATGACTTTGATGGTGGAGACTTTTCTAAAATGAAGAAGCAATTATTTAGCAAGTTTGTTGTATAAAAAACAAACAACTATTATTTTAAAACACAAACCTCGCAGGAAACTAAATAATTGAAAGTTATTACAATTACTTATTTCTCCTTTGATTAATATATAATTAAATTTTTTAGAAAAATTTATTGTTTAATCTTATTATCCATATTTTTAATAGAACTAGAATTAATGTATAAAAATATGGTTTATGTTATAAGCTTTCTCAAAGAAGTTAGAAAATATAAACTTCAAATAAAATTGGTAATATTTAGAGTTTGTTTTATAAAATTTATTTTAAATACAGCTAAACATAAAAATAACCACTAAATGTTTTTATTGTTTCTTTCTTCAAATTAGCTTAAAATATTTAGGTCTTTTCTGTACATTTGACTTTAAGGTATTTTTTATAAATAAAGAAAATAAATCTGATGTTTTTATACCCAATAAGTTTTGATGACGATTTTAATTTACTCTTTCTTATTTACCGTTTAATCATTTGATAACGTACCAAAATATAAATAAAATGAGAAAAGAGTAACTTAATGAGTCTAAATAAAACTTTTCAAAAGTTAAAACTAAACTTCTACAAAATTTCACTGACAGAATTTTTATTTTTAGTATGCAATATATTTTTAATGTTGTTTACATGTAATATGTGAATTTAATCAAAGATCAATACCGTAACCAAATGTAGGTCAAACATTACTTTTTATTAACTTTTTTTATTTTTACTAACTTTATGACTAGTTTATGTGACTGTAGTAATATTTTAGTGAGTTGAGAGTGCTTTATATTTTTCGTAGAAATATAGAAAATGTGTTTACTATATACTAGCTTAACATTTTCATTTCCTATAAATTTCCTATTTTATTTCCTAGAAATATAGAAAAAGTGTTTACTATATACTAACTTGACATATTTTATTTCCTATAAAATCTGTTTTAAGTTTGTTTTTAACTTTTTTATCTAATAAAGCTATTTTATATTATTAAACTGGTATTAGCTTCTGACTAAACAGCTAATATTTAGAAAGTAAAGAATCTATATTTTTCGAGCAACTTCACATTGCAACAATTACTTTTACAAACACATAGATACTTCACCATATTTATGAACTTACTGCCTCACAAAACACAAGTGAAAAACGACAGCAAAACGGCAAAATTCACCGTGACAACGCTGTGCAATCTGCTTAGTTCGAATATCGAGCACGGAATCGATCACGCTATGAGTAAGCGCTTTGAATTCTCTGTTGATCGAGTTTTATAAATTTTGTAATGATAGACTTCCGTTTGAACTAGTCCGAACTGCACAAGTAAATTTTGAGTTTATGTAAACTGATAACAATGAAGAGTAGTTTGTATACTTGGTATTTAATATAAATTTGACTGGAGAGTGAACTGAAGTTTAATTTTTTAGTGAAATTAAATTATACTTGTGTTTTGTAGTTTGTAAAAGGCTAGTTAAGTTTAATATAAAAAATCTATTATTACAGCTGTTTTCTAAGTTTATAATACTTAGTTTAGGCTATATCAACTTATTTCAGTTACAATAAATCGTTAAGTTTGTAAATTTTGTTTGATAGGACTAATTTTTTAAACTGTAAAATAGATGTTTTGATTGAAACTGAGCCATTACCTTTTAGTTAATTCTGTATTTGAGTTTATACATTTCAAATCTAATTTGTGAAAAGTTTTTAAGCGAAATATTTTTAAAGAAACTGAAATTATTTAATCGAGTCCGTTTTATTGCTCAGTAGTTTTCGGACTTCTTAGAAGCTGTACTAAATAAATCAATAAAAAATATCTGATTAAAAAAACTAGAACAAAAAAAAAAGAACTTTGATGATTTAAGTAGGCTTATTGGTATAAGACCTAATAAAATTACATAGTTAATAATAACAAAAGTATTTCTAAGCTGACGAAAAAGGTAAAATGTTTATTTACTTTTTAAATAACTACATAAAGCTTTCTACACAAAATAAAAAAAGGCACAATGTTGTGCATATGTGCGCACTTTAAATAATACTCGTGTTGAAAACCAATTTGGTTCAGGTCTGACATACAAACGGGACATTAGGACTCGCACTGCACTGTTGGAGGTGCTCACAAGGATACTGCGTCAGGGGGAAGTGGGAGGGATGAGTTGTTTCGATGCCTTGCACTCGACCATCACAACTTACAGGTTCCAGCGCTTGGTGGAGCTAGTCACAATGCTCGGTGATAATGGGGAATTACCTATTGCAAACGCGTTAGCGAACGTGGTTCATATGTACAATCAGGTAATTAATATTTGATTCATATTTGTTATAGAGCATTTCATACTGTTGGTAATCTATTTAAACTTGCTTTTAAACTATTAGTTGATCAGTTTTTACTCTATAATAAATGTGTAATTTTTAATTTTTTCATTAGTAATAATCGCTATTCAGTTTTTGCTTAAATTGCTTAACTCTTTAAAAAAAGCAATGTATAGAGTTTTCGAAGCCAAAAAGTTAAGATTAGGAAAAATATATACTAATGTTCTTATATAAGTAATAGTTTTAAAAATTATTAGCTTTATTAAAGTTTAAATTTTTGAACTTTTTTTGATTTCTTGTTTTTTAGCCTTTAACTTGATTATTCAGGACGAATTAGCTCGCGTTTTTGTGATTTTGTTTGATGCAAAACATCTGCTGTATCATTTGTTGTGGAATATGTTTTCAAAAGAGGTTTGTTACTGTACTGAATGCAGTTGTTGTTATACTTTTTGATAACATAATAAAGTAAACTAAATTTAACATAACACAATTGTTCAGTAAATTGAGTTTATTTATTGGTCTTCCAACTGTTTCAATTATAATAAGTTTTAAAACTTGTTTTATTAATTTTTTTATCTTACTAGGCCTTTTCTTTTAACTTTTTAAAAAACTTTCATACACCACATAACTTTAAATCAAATATTTTCGCAGGTTGAGGACGTAGGTGTTCACACTGTGTTTAGGGGTAGCACCCTTGCAAGCAAAATAACCACTTTTTGTTTCAAAGTTTACGGGGCCAGCTACCTGCACAATTTGCTCGAACCTCTGGTCGCTTGGTCTCTCACCCCCGAAATATCAGGTCTCAACTTTGAGGTCAGTTTAGTTACTAATCATGTTTACTTTACTTAAACCATAAAAAAGCTTTTGTTGTTAGACTTTTTTTGTAATTGTTTAGTGAATACTTACAATCTTTTATCAGTGATTATATGTACATGTTTTATCCGATTTTTTTTGGTTGTTTTGATATATTTTTAAATTAATTAAACGTTTCCTAATAAAACATCAATCGTAAAAGATGTTAAAAACTGTTAAAAAAATCGTCAATTGTTTAAGTTTAAAATTAACATGTTTTAACTTTTTTTTAAGCAATTTTACATTTTTATACCCTAAACGAATTCTTCCTTATGTGTGTTAAATGTTTAATGCTATTTAAGAGTTTTATTATAGTTATACTTTAAAGAAAGCAGTCGTATATTATTGTGTGTAGTCGAATCGTTTTTCTTTTTTGAATAATTAAATGTGTTTCGAGTGGCTTGCAATGAACTAATTCAAAGCGGAAACAAGTGCTTGATTGCTTCAATGCCATTCCAGTTCGCCATTAAATTTTCCAGCTGCGCGCCGCTTTCTCCCCACCTCTCCTATGCAAATAACTTCCTACTTGCCGCCTGCACACGATATCTGACTTGCTGGGGAGAAAGGGAAGCGAAAAGCTTTGTCTCGCGCGCGCACGTAATTGTGTTTGTTTGGAGTTTGTTCGGGATCGCAAAAAGTCGAAGCATGGCGCCCAGTTAATCCGCTTTTTCATGTTTCTAAAGCAACTTCAGCCGGCTGAAACTCCAGTTTTATTTTTTTGAAGTTTTTTTTTGTCTTTTGTTCACCTATTGAACAATAATCAAGCTTTTAGATTGTTTGTATTAATGAAAAAATTTTGAAAACAAAGCATAAAAAACTGTAAAAACAGTATTTTTAAATAATTTAAAGTGTTTTATATTAAGAGCAGTTGAGTTGCTACGGTTGAATTTAGTTTATTTCATTTCCAAAGTTTTTTTTTCTAGTTTACTTAATTTAAAAAATAATCAAAAATACTGAAGTTGTCATAATTGTAGGTGGACGAGCGAAGAACGAGCAGTGAAGGTGCAAATTTGCAGGAATGCCGAAACAACCTGCAGCGTCTTGCTGACAGATTTTTCACCTGTATAATGAGATCCACTGACAAGTTAATTGAAGTTTTTAACGGAATTTATTTCAATAGTTTTGTCTAAAACTTTGCTTTTTTCGCTGAAAATTTGCTGTTGTACATCAAGCATAGTTTTTTGTTGTGTCTAGTTTGGAAAAACGACTTACTGTAGTAGTTTTTTTAATTTTATTAAAAGTTTAAGTAGTGCTTGTAATAATAAAACTAGTTTTATACTTTGTTAAGTTGCTTATGAAATTTATTTAAGTACTACTTAGAACTAATTGATTTTGAACTAAAACCTTAATACTAACAAAGTACGTTTCATAAAAACAGTATAACTAAAATAAAAACTGTTTGATATTTTAAAAGATTTTTAAAACATTGGTCGTATTCCAGTTTTAACTTATAACATTATTTGTATATTTATTTAATAATGTAAAATGTTTTTAGTAACAACGCAGTTATATTCTTTAGTCCTTAAACAATTAAAATTAAAAAAAAAACAGAAATCTGTTTTAATACACATAGAAAAACTTTTTTTTTTAAACTTGCAATGATCTCACATTTTCATTAACACTCGAAAACTAAAACCTAAAATGTCATCAGATTTCCTCCGCAGCTGAAGAGCGTGTGTCACTGCTTGTACCAGGTTGTTTCACAGAGATTTCCGGACAAGGGCACCGGAGCGCTAGCGAGCACCATCTTCCTTCGCTTCCTCAACCCCGCCATTGTCAACCCCTTTGAAAATGGGCTGTGCGATAAAAAGCTTCCACCCGGCTTGCTGCGTGGATACAAGGGAATGTGCAAAGTAATTTTACGTTTGTATGAGCAGATCTATACGAAATTAATCAGTTCAAACAATATTGGATAATAAATAAATAATGTCTGATATCCGGATCCGGCCGGATCTTGATTTAAAAAAAAGAATAATCCTAATAGAGATCCGGCCGATTCGGATCTAGTTAGTATAAAAGAGCATACAGAAAAGTATTTTTTCAAAAACAAAATCTGTGTAAATTATAAAGAGTCATTTTCGTCAGTTAAAATTAAACACCTACCGTGATTGGCTCATATTGTACACGTGAAATGAAATTATGAAATAAACATTTCAGAAATGCAACTCTTCACCTAAGTTGTAAAATTAAAAACTTTACTATCAAATTGTCAACCTTATGGCTAGCTGTTCTACTGATTATTAGATTAAAGTTTTTTTTTTCAATTTTTAAAAAACTTATTCTGACTCAGGCTACTTTATACTCACTCAAGCTAGTTTTTTTTTTTGACTTAAACAGTGGCAACCCTGCTAGTTTGAAAATTTTTGGGAATTTTTGAAAACCTTAGGCTGCCTCAGGCTAGTTTAGTTTTTTATAAAAACTCAGGCTAGTTTTAAGATTATTTGAAAAACTCAGGCTAGTTTTCTTTTAGATTTTGAATGAGTTTGAGCTGATCTTAATTTTGATCATGATGATGATTTTGAATGAATAATTTGTGATTTTCTACTTATTATTAGATTAAAGTTTTTTTTTTCAGTTTTTAAAAACTTATTCTGACTCAGGCTAGTTTATTCTCACTTTACAAGGTTCCCATATCCCTAGATATCCCTAGATTTTTGCAAATTTCCAAAAAAAAAACCCTAAATTTCCCTAAATAAAATATAGTATATTTATATTCTAGATCCGGTCCGGATCCGGCCGGATATTGCCATTTTTGTCTGATATCCGGATCCGGCCGGATCTTGATATGAAAAAAGATCCGGTTCCAGCCGGATCCTAATTTGAAATAACTATCCGGGTCCGGCCGGATCCTAATTTGAAAAAAAAAGTCCGGATCCGGTACATCACTAATTAAAATGTACTTATTGGTAATTTTATGGTTTTTTAAGTCTTTAAATTTGAAAACTTTTCTTTTTACTCGTTGAAATGTAGTTTTTTTATTTATGTCTTACGTATAAATTTGTAAAAGTTATTTGATTAAGAAGGCGCTTCTTAGTATTTATTTCTTCATTTAATATAAATTATTTTTATAAATATATAGTCAAAGTATATCTAAAATTATTTAATTCGTACCTTGTTCAGTGTGTAGTTGTTTCAATTGAAAATTAAGTTTATTTAAATTTGTTTGTTTTCAATACAGGACCAGTAAATTTTTTAGAAAAATATTGTTTCCTGTTAACGATAAAAAAAACTAAAGTAATCTACTAAGTGCATTTAATTTGAAAAAGAAGTTGTTAGTTATGAAAAAATCAAAATATTAAAAAAATATTTTTTAGTTAACATATAAAGTTTTTTTATCATATACTTTTTTGAATCCTGTACTTTAATCGCTGCATGAACAACTTTACAAATATTGAAAAAACGTATTCGCTGTTTTTATTCATGTAAATCATAATATTGGAAATCCTTTAAAAAACTTTTTGTTGTACTAAAACTTGGTTTAATTGTGTTACAAAAATAAAACTGTACATAAAGCTTTTTTTGTAATTCAGTAAACTTACTATGGTATTTAGTATAAGCTTTTATGATATACTACTTAAACATTGAAAAAAAGAAAAACATATATTTAAGACATACTTCTCCTTGTTAAACAAAATATAAACCTTAGTTGCCAATTATCTTAAAGTGCTTTTCTCCTATTTATTTTAATTTATTTTTTTAAACAAAAACAGATTTTGCAAACAATTGCAAACCACATGATCTTCACCAAAGAAGAGCATATGAAGTATTTTAATGAATTTGTTAGTAAAAGATTCGACGCTTGCCAACAGTCAGTTTTTATTTTTGCTTTAATATTTTTTAAGAATAAGGTGATTTCATGACGATTAGAATACTTTTTTCCCTGTTACAGTTATTTTGATGTATTTTGTTTTAATAAAACTAAATTTATTTGCATGCAGTTTTAAAAATATAGATAAATTTTATAGTTTTTATGTAAATATATTTATTGTACTTCTTTTTTCTTGATGTCATGTACCTTTTTATACAGTTTTATCTTGAATTCAATGTTTTTGTAACAGTTTTAAAGTTTAAATTCGACCAACATAGCACACAAGTCAACTGAACGCGAGATGTTATCTAAAGAAATTGTTTAAAAACTTGTTATCTACATATTTTTAAGTATATCACATATTTAAGTATTTGGCGTAATTATTTGAATTATGCAAGGTTTTTCGTGCAAATTTCAACATCCGAGTCAGCTTCAAATGAGACAACTTCTCACAAACCAGTGTATGTAGATGACAGTAACATAACTGCACTGCATAGGCTTCTGTGGAATGAGCAGAGCAACATTGGAAACTTTCTTGCTAAAAATAGGTATACCAGTATATGTTGTGTTCATTAAAAAGCTTTTTTAAGTATTAGATTAAATAAATTTTTTAAATTTTTTTCAAATAAAAGTTATATATATTTATATATCACTTTAGTCAATCTTAAAATAAACTATCACTCCTTGATGAAATACTAAGCATTTAATAAATAAAACTTAAATTAATTTCGTTTAAGCTTAGATAAAAAAAGGTAAAGTTTTATCTATACTTCAAACGGTTTACAGAAAAGAAACTCTGTTTTGAAAAAGTTCAAAAAGGTTTTTAAATTATTACTCTAAAGCGCTTATGTTGTAATACTTGATAATTAACTTAGAAACTGTAATTTTTGTTTCATAGGAGTGCTAAGTTAGTAGGAAAAAAGCCGTACGAGAAAATGGTATCGTTGCTAGCGTATCTAGGTCCACCTGAATACACAAGGTAAGTATAAGTTAAGCACTTAGCTTTTTCTATATGAAATATTTTTATAAAATGCAATTATAAAGATTACTTTAGAATAAAATTCTACACAGACTATATGTTAGTTATTTGCCCTATACTAGGGTTGGGCAAATTTTCTAACCAGCAAGCCAGGTTTACCATAAAAATATTTCGCAAACCGGACTTAATAAAATAAAGATCTAGCTAGCAGCATAATTTTGAAAAACTGTGCTAAAATATTTAAAATATTTGTAAAAAAAAGCTAATGAAATAATTATTTGTTAAGCTCTGCTGTGTTTTAAAGAATGATTAAAGATCACATTTGTATTGAAAAAGCTCCACTTTAATTGTTTATAAAAGTTTTTTTTTATGAAAATACATAGCGAGCTAGAGATCTCTTCTTAGAATTCCGGATCTGTTCCGCAGGCCATTCGTACATTCTTCATGCCTATCCTAGAATAAAAGTGTTTGTGTATTTTCAGATTTTGTTTGTTTTTTAATTAAGTAAATTAAGTATATTTTTATTAAACGTATTTTTATCAAAATAGTTTTTAAGCTGTTAAAAAAGAGTATTTCATGGAAATCATTTAAATATGAAAAGTGTGTTGGATATTCTTTTGATTTTCTTAATGTATTTTTATCTTATACCTATTATCTAAGCGTGTTTGTTAGATTTATTTTGTTATGACTAATTCCTGTTTTATCTTTAAAGTTTTAGTTTTGTTAACTATCTGAGTTGAATTCGATTTTAATAAAACTTGCAGTAATCCGTAAAACAAAGGTCAGATCTAGCCCATTTAGCAAAAATTTCAGATTTGCCAAGTATTTTTGAGCTAAAAAACAACTTAGATTAAGCTCTTTTATAATAACATTTTACGAATGTGCTTGCTCTAAATCTGATTTTGATTAAACAGTGGTGCTCGTTTAATGATTAATTGTCATTATTTAGTTTTAAAGATTTTTTTTCAGTTTTTGTATGATTTATAAAATTTACAGCAAACCGTTAAAAGCTATTAAGTAACAAGTATTGCTAGTAAAAGATTTTTTATAGTAAATTTTACCTGTTACATATAAAAAGATACTGACCCCTGCTTTAGAATAAGCAAGTTAGAATGAATAAATTAGAATATTTATACTTTTTACTGCTAATGTTGAAGAATTTTTTTTTAGGTTTAATCAGTTTATAAACATCAATTTAACTAAATTATTTATTACGTAAGACCAAAATGTATGAAATCGAGGTTTATTTTTTAGGCCTGTGTTAACAAATCGTTTTAATGAATCCAACTCAATAAAGTACATGTTTGAAGATATAATGGAAAAGAGAAAAGTAAAAGACTCAGAAGAATTTAAAACTGTTAGAAAGCTGAACATTTTTTATCAGGTATTAATTTACTATATAACTAAAACTAGTAGGCTTAAACTAAAAATTACTAAAAACAACAAGTGATTCTTTCACTTGTTAATGGTAAATTTACAACTGTGCAAGAGTAGAAAATAAAAATCTTCAACTAACAATGCCTTCGTCGTATTCTAAATGGTAACATAAGATTAGCAACGAAAAAGTTCTAAGAGTCTCACCACAACGTTTACATTACGTTTTGGACATTAGACAATTTTGGCTGCAAACAGGCCATTATTAGTTTAATCTGTGTAAACTACTGTATAAATTGTATATTAAACTGTGTGAATTGTAAGCACCTTCACTTTTTGTTAGTATTTATTTTGAATAATTTCAGGTAGAAATCAATAAATAAAATATTACAGAAGCTCTTAATTACTAAGTAGGGCAAGAATTTTCTTAAACAACTTTATAAAGTTTTAGTATACTAACTTATTTATCTTTATAAACGATGTCATTGATGTAAATATTTTAGATTTTAATCAACTTATTTTTTAGTACGGAAGAAGTAAGAAAGCTTATCCTGTTTTCTACTTTATAGCCAGAAGATTCAATAATGAGATAATAAATGAAGAGGTTCTCACTTATTATATTATCACATCGCTCAAGCCATATATTAACAGAAAATTTGATTTGGTTTTAGATCTAACTCACGCTTATTCTAACAACTGGTTAGTTTTAAACTACATAGTCTTTTAAATAATTAGTTTTAATTTTGATTCAACTGATATATTGAAAGTAGACAATAGACATTTCGACTTGTTTCTTTTCTTAATTTTGAGTCAGTTTTTTAGTTATTATATACTGTAATAAAAATATTTTTGTTATAAAAATAAAATGTTTAAGATTCCCGTTATATAAGCTTTGCTGACTTTAAATATAAAAAATTACGTTTAACTTTTTAAATTTTGATTTAATTTTTTTTCTGATTTAAAAAACAAGGCTATTTTGAATATTTCTTAAAAATTCTTATTATATTAAAAAAGTGGTCCTTAATGATAAATATTTATTACCGTCTCATTGATCTCAAAAGTCAAAAAATAAACGTATACACTTAAAATAAATATTGACCATTTAGTTTCGAGTACTTTTTACATTTGAGAAATGACTAAGAATGCTTTTATTTGCAGTTTCAATAGGAACTATTTTTCTTTTTTTTTATCGTAACTGTTTGTTTTTTCATTGAACAATGAATAAATTATTTATTTTAGAATAAATACAACTATTATTCTTCATACTTAATTCTAGAAGCTTTAAACATTTTAATAGTTGTTTTTTTTTATTACTTGTAAACACGTATATTAAGTTCAACGCTTGTAATAAACTTTCAGCTTCAGCAAACAATTTTTTTCAAAGTGGAGTCAGTTTATGCCTGAGGAGTTGTATTCAAATTTAGGTACTCTTCATATTTATAATGTGACAAGCTGGTTTCAAAGTGTTATAGAAAATAACATCAGCTGTCTAGAATCACTTAGAGGAAAATGCACGTTAGTTTTTTTAATTTTTTTTTTTCTTATTTTTTATTTTTCGTGTTTAGTTTATTTTGGGTCTTGTTGTTAAAGACAATAATTTTTTCCAAATGAATAGAATTTTGTGAAAATGATCAGACGTTCTGATTTCAAATACAATAAACTGTAGGAATACTTAGTTTTGTCTAAGCGATTGTTTAACAATGTAATTTTATATTGTAGTAGTCAACATACACATTTTTGTTTAAACATTTAAGGAATTGTAAAATTTTCTAAGTAAAGTGCTCCTTTTATTTTAAAAGTAAGCTGTTTTTCTACAGTATCAACTTTATCGAAACTCTAGAAGTTTTGAGTAAGTTTGTGTCGCTAGAACACCAAAAAGTACCCGCTTCAACTAGATCTATAGAAAAAGATTGTATAGTTTATTCAAATATTCACCAGTTAGTTTATTAGCTAAAAAATTTATCAGTTCTAAAATAATTATAATTTACAAACAATTTTGTTTGTAACTTTGATAACTTAAGAACTAAATTTATAGTTGACTAAATCATTTCTTTGATTTTTTAAGGGAAATTTTTCAACAAAAAGTTTATGATACATGTTTTGAATGATTAAACAATTTTAGTTTAGTATAACTTTAGCTAAAGTTAAACCAATTAAATAAAATTAAGGAACAATGATTGCAGCCGTACTATTGTGAAAATTAATCCAAAATCTATGCAGTTTTCACAACTTGAGAAGAAAAAGGTTTAAGTTTAAACACATTTACTTGTTATGCTAGTTTTCTGTTAAATTTAAAATTATTTTTATCTCAGTTTCTTTTCTTCGAAGCAAAAGTTAACGACGTTTTTTATCCATGTGATATCAAAGAAATCAAGTTATATGAAGAAGCAAATACTTATGCCGTTAAGTTTCATCAATACCCTGATAAGTGGTACCCATTACCTCACATTGAAGCTTACAAGGTTTTATTTTTAATTAAAGAATTCAATAAAAATAAAACATTAATATTACCAAGTTAAAAACCTCTTCTTGACTTAATAGAGTGCATTGCTAGACTATGAACTAAAGGTTTTGTCTATATAGATTTACATTGTAAAGTTGTTTAAAACAGAAAGTAGAAGAATTAAAACAACACTTTGAAGTTTCCCTTCCTAGTAAAGATAACCCAAACCATTACAATATTAGTGCAAAAGACGTGCCTGGAGCTTTGCTTAATATTGCACTGCTAAATTTAGGTTGTATGTTTTATGATTTAGGGTGTTATTTTTTTTTGTAGTCAACAATAGATTTGAAAAAGTGAAGTTTGCTTTATTAAAACTTATATCAAATAAATGTTCGTATGTTTGGCTTTTATTTAATTTATAACTTGTTTCATGTAAAAGCCTTTCTTGCTTAAAAACAAAGAATGTAGAATAAATTTTGACTTCCGCTTATATTTTATATGGCAGACCCTCAGTTCTAACCCGCGCACAATTATTACCCGATCAAATCCGAGACCCGCTTACCCACCAAGGATTAGGGTAACAGTGATAAAAAAATAAATAGATTAAAACAAAAAAAAAGATACAAGAATAAATAACAAAAAAAAATTGGATGGGAAATGTGCGTGGGTGGGAATTGTGAGTATACCATTTTTTATAGTAGTTTATAAAAAAAAGTTTTTCTTTAAATAATTTTTATTGTTAGTGTTTTATTAATCATATAATAATTAGAATAAAATGGTCTTCAAGTTCTATACAACAATACAAAAATCATAAATAAGCAAAATAAACACAAAATATAACGTTAAAAATGATTTGGTAAGTCGTATAAGCTTTCAGTACAAAAACAAATATAATTCATTCAGGATGCTCGAGTCCCTTGGTTCGATCGCGAGCTTACAATCTACTGTGTGCCTTGTCATCTTCGTTTCAACTGCAAATAGATCAGCAACTGTGCGAGAGTGAAGGGCTTTGCATCCCATCAAACAACGTTCTCTTCATAGTGGGAATCAGCTCGACACTTGCGAAACGGGAGGCCCATCTCACACTTGAGTTCCTTGTTGAGTGCATTGCCGGTGAGTTTTTAACTACCTCGTTGCTGTTAGGATCTTAAACTTATTTGTTCAACCTTTGTTGTTTAGTCAGTACTAATTACTATTATTCATCTTCAATTACTTAAGCTACCAAAAATATTTTCAATAAGTTTATTAAGTTCCAACGACATACTGTCTAAACAGGTTTCAGAAGCTGCGTAGACAAACAGAAAAGTTTGTGTTTCGAGTACATGGAACCTTGGTTGTTTAATCTGCCCTATTTTCTTAACTCTTCTCCTCTTGAACAAGAAAAGGTTTCCGTGCTCTTTAACTAATAAAGCTTAAGCTAAACAACAAGTAAAAACAAATAGGTATTTAGTTAAGTATTTGTTTAAAATAATTTGACCCGAAATTATAAAATCAAATATATTTACAAGCTTATTTTCTTTGTTTCTTAGTTTAGCTACCATATGTTTACTAAGTTAAAAAAAAATCAATAATTTAATCAACATATAGACTACTGAGTTTAAATAAAACGTTTATTTTTTAAGTCATTTGAAATTTTCTCTGCTAAATAAAACTGTTCATCTAAAACAGGGTTTCCCAATGTAAGCTTTTTAAGTTCGTGGTTCGATAAGCTGCTAGGGGACAAAAGCTAGGCCGTGACTAGTAAAGGGCCATAAGGGGGCGATTTTAAATTTTTTGGTGGTCATTAAAAATTGCATAAACTTTATTTTGCTTCACCAAGTTGTAGTTTTAATTGTAAGTTGTAGTTTTAAAGACGAAGTAGAAATTTATTCACCTCACTTGAAAGAGCTTAAGGCTGATTTACATCGAAGATTTCAAAATACATATCAGCTAAATGTTCCAAATAGGATAATAAGTTATATGAAGCTAATCTTGATGAAGTAAAAGTTGAGTTACAAGAAAAAAAATTAATATTGGTTGCTTATCTTGAGCTTTTTGTAAGGAGAATAAAGTATCTGGATATTTGTAAACAAAGAAGTATTTTGTTCATTGCATTTCCTTCTAGCTATGGAGTTATAAAGCTTTTAGTTCAGTTATTATATCTAAAAAATATTATCTAACTTACACATATCCAAAGGACGAGACTTATTCTTAACGAATTACAACCGATCATAAAACTTATATCCAGCAGTCATTAAGCTCATACTTCACATCAAACTCAGAAACAGACCACATTTTATGTATGTTTTTTTTTCTAAAAGAATAAGTTGATTTTAGTTTTTTATTCTTTTTTAAATTTATAAAGTAGTATAGTCTGATAATAAAACTACTCAATTGAAAAAAAGATATTATTTATATATAAAATACAACGAAAAAATATATAAGTCCTTTTTGTTTTTAACTTGCCCAAAAGTGTTTTGGCCTGGTTTACGAATACTAGAAAAGTTTTACATCATAGTTCTTTTAGTCTTTGATTTTTAAAGGTACTTTACTTTACAGAAGTTTTTGTCTTAATAAATTTAGTGTTAATTAAAAATATTGATTAAAGTTGATTTAAGTATTTTTCTTTGCTATTATAGTACACTATTTGTTAACTAGTTTAAATGGCAGAAATCTTTTTTTAGTTATAGAATAGAAACTACTTAAGATTTTTTTTTTTTTTTCACTTGTTCTAATTACTTATATAGTTTGTTTATTTGAAAATTAAGTAAGCAATGTTACATATTTTGAATTTGCAAATAGATAAAGTTTGTTTTTACAGTTTTAGTTCAGCTTTTATTCAGTATGGTTGCCACACACTCAGACCAACTTAAACGATTTGAAATTTTTAAAATGACTCAAGCTAGTTTGATCTTAGAAGTTTTATTTTAGAATAGTCTAATTTGTTACAAGTATATGTCTTATTTTTAAATTTTTAGTTTGATTTTTTTTTACGAACTTTAACCGTAAGTCTTTTTTTCTAAGAACAATAAGACCAGTTTCTTATGACTCATGCTGATTTTTTTTGCTTTAAAGAGTGGCAACCGTGTCTTACTTCTTTTTTATTATATTGCTTTACTTGATATTTAAATGAGTAAATTTACAGACAGAAAACAAAATTAACAGTTTTCAAGTAACCCAGCTATCAACATCAATTCAGTCTACAGCAAAGTTGATATACTAACAGCAGTTTGCTTGTCCAAATAGAACATTAGACAATTTTTTACTCTTTTTTTATTCGTTCAATAAACTAATCATTTATTTGCATTTTTTTTTGTTACAACCATAAAAGTATTATTGAAGTTATACTGATTTAAATTTATTTTTCTAAATGACATAGTGCGATTGGAATTACCCAGTTAGCTGTAACTGATAGATACAAAGTGCCGATGAAATTAGTTCTGATCTGTTCTATTTAAGTTTTTTTTAACATAGAGTATTTTCATAGATTAAATATAGTTTAATAAATATAAGTGAACTATATACGTTGATAAGCAAACATTTATTTAATAACACAGTATGGAATTGTAAAAAGTATTAAACAGCGTCTGGTATGAAAATGCTTAAATTGTCTTAAGTATCTTCTAAAATATAGCCTTTTCCGTGGGAGTTAATTGTAATCTGTGAACTAATTAACAGTTAAATACAAAAAAAAAAAGCGTTCAGTGTATTTTTGTAAATTCTCTTGCGGGCGACTGCTTTTTAAGTTTTTTTCCTATGCGTCGTTATGAAAAAAAGTTTGGAAAACGCTGATGTAAAAGATTTTTCAACTATGATTTAAAATAATTAAAACTCTTACAGAGCTCATAAATGTTAATTTACATACACATCATTAAAACATAATACTGAATGCTAAATATAAATCTTTTCAGGTAGACCTTTTATAAAAGTACACTTATATACTAGAAGTTGTTTTTCCGCATCCAAATAATAGCATTCTTTAATTATTGTTTAGTTTATATCTTCTTACAAGAAATCTTTAACCAAGTCTAAATTTTTTTAATTGCGACTGTTTTAAAAGTAGTATCTCGTAAATTACATTTTTTCGATCTACAACTAACAATTTTATATTTAAACGCAAGTGTAAACTACTTTTATAGCTTTCCTTCTAATTACGTTTAATATTAAATTGTATTCAACATATATTTTGAAAATGTAAAATTAAGTTTATTTTTGAATCTTCTATTCAAAATTTATGCAGTTTCAACTCTATATCTTCATAAAATATTTTTAGTTTTTGGCATTAGTTTTTTTTTATGCTATTTCTTTCTCTTTAAAAATGTATTTGGAAATAGACTCGTCATTTACCTTGTCTCTAACTCAATTCAGAAATTTTAGAATTATTTTATACAATGAAATATTGTTTCTAAGATGTAAAATATCAGCACTTTTTATATCTAAAAACTTGTTAATTTTGTAGAGGTTTTAAAATATACTTTTTTTTGAATATACTTAGTTAATAACATTATTTTTGTAAATAATTTATATTTTGTTTCATAATTGTTTTGACTTAAAATAAATACAAAATATACTTTGTTAATAACATTATTTTTGTAAATAATTTATATTTTGTTTCATAATTGTTTTGACTTAAAATAAATACAAAATATCTCCTTAAATTTGCTTTCAGATCAACATAATTTTCAGAAGATGACAGATTTTCTGGTTTTAGCTATGTTTGAAACTCGTATTTTTTTCAGGTTAAAACAGTAATCAAAAAACTGATTGAATTGACAGTGGATGAAGGTGATTTTTATCCGAGTGTTCAAACTAAAATATGGGGCAACTTCGGTAAAATGCCAAAGTTAATTGATCTAATTTTACAAACTTTCATAAAATCTAGTATTCAGAACGGATGCATAGCAAAAGAAAAGGTATTTATAAACCAAGAAAAAAAATTTTCACTTCATTTTTGTTTGTTGTATAACTTAAGTCATTTTTATTCGATATTCTCACTAAAACTTTATCAAGAATTTTTGTTGAGGCAAAAACTAACAACAGACACTTTTTATAGGCTGAAGCAATGGCGGATGCAACAGTTGCACTCGCAGCGAGCAATATGAAGCTTGTGTCTTCTCTTATTATCAGTAGACTTTTGCTTATAGTCGACAAGACTTCTCTACGACCGACTCCCACTTTGGACAAACACAAACATTGGGACGAGATTGCCGTGCTTGCAAGGTTTTTTAAACTATAATTGTTGGGTGCACGACTATTCAAATTAAATTCAAAAATAAAAAATTCTTAAAGGATAAAAACTAAAAAAATACATATACTTGAAAAATAAGTGTATATAGGTATAATTTGTACTTACAAGTACTTTTTTGCACAAAATTTTAGATGATTTTTGAGATCTGGCTAAAATAAGTTTTAAAATGTAGTAACTTTTAAATTTTTTTACAATAAATTTGTTTTTTAAATTTTTTTGAACTATCATAATCTTACAAATTAGACCCACATACGCAATTTGTATATTTTTTTAAACATATATTACTTTTTGAGTTGCGGCCCTTTAAACTTTTTTTTAAGAATTTGAAGTGCCATATAACAAAGATGTTTCATTCTAAGTATACATATGACGTTTAATTTAGATAAGCTCTGGTTGTAAAGATACTTAAGTTCTGTTTATTTTTAAAGTAAAATTTTATATTTCAAGTTCACAATAACCAAATAATACTTAAGATGCTTGCTGATGCTTTCTTTTAACAACAATCTTGATGTTGCTTCGCACCTCCCCGATTTGCTCCATCTAGTGTCAATACTTCTTAGTACCGGATCCATCTCACTACGTGCCTCAATTCACGGACTTGTGATCAACATAATTCACTCTTTGCTCACTTGTCGTCAACTTCAATTCGAAAGTTTGTTTTAACATCAACAACCTAAATTTATGTTGCTGTGACATGATAATTTTGTTTCAAAAAAACATTTTTTGACTTAAATTATGAGGTGTTGTAAAAAGTTTGTCATTTCTACAATAAAAACACATTATAATATTATGTAATGATTTTTTTTTATATGAAGCTTATTTTTTATCACTTTTCTTTAAAGCTTTGTTAAATGCTTTTAAAATATTTGTAGAAGAAACACGAAATAGGCTGAAACTAATTCTTGAAAGATTTTGCTTGCCGAGCTTTTACAAGTACTTCGGAATTGCAAATGTTCAGTCTGCAGCTTGCACTGCTTTCCAGCAAGATCGCTTGCACAGAGGTTAACGTTATTTTTTATAAGTATTGTTGATTTGTTAAGATCAAAAATTCACACCACTACTTTTTATTTTTCAATGATTGCCTTAATAGTTTTTAGAAGGGTTGCCATCACCTTACAGTTTGCCAAAACATTGTGTTGAAATTTAGTTATAGTAATTGTTACATCTATACTTACATTTTGCTTTGTTTATTTAGAAACACATCTAATACATTTTTTTAATAGTTAAACATAGGTATAAATTTTAATTACTATTTTAGCATGAACTTAAGAAAATTGTATAGTTACATAAAAATTAAAAAGTGTATTTAAAAAAAAAAAAAAAACTTATGTGCATTTTGAAACTTTTACAAAATTTAACTATTGAGTTCAAAACAAATAAATAAGACACAGTAATCTATCCACAAGGGAGATTGATAATTAATAATTTATTATTTTTGAAAAAAAAATAATTACTAAGTTTAACCGCAGAGCGGATTTTCAAATTGTAGATCTGTAGTAAAATAATAATGGTAAAAATGGCAACTAATTAAAAGTTGGTTTGAATTAAGTTTATTTTTTAAATTAAAATTAAAAAAAATAATAAAATAACAATTATATTGATGATAAACAACCTTTAGTTTAAAAACTATTAAATTATAGTCCATAAACAAATAAAATTGAACCATGGTATACAGTGGGGTATTGATATCTAATTGATTTTAAAAAAATTGAACATTTGAAAATCCGCTCTGCGGTGAAACTTAATAATTGTTTTTTCTCAAAAATAATAAATTATTAATTATCAATCTCCCTTGTGGATAGATTACTGTGTCTTATTTATTTGTTTTGAACTCAATAGTTAAATTTTGTTTTTTGCATACTTTAGAATAAGTAAAGAAAAAAGGTTAGCTAAGTAGAAATTTGCAACTGCTATTCTTTTTAAATTTAGTTACATAAATATTAGGGTGCTTATTAATAAGTCAATCTTTGAGTTTTCAGCTAGAATTTTTTTAACACTTGGCAAATATCACAAAAACATTCTGTGCATATTTATATGTAATTTGAAGAAGCATTCACCTTGACAGAACTCGATTTTCTGAAAACCACTCCAATGCAAACTGAATGAGACCCAAAAAAGCGACCTTTGAGTATTTAGCTTAAAGTTTTTTACGTGTAGCCAATTATCACAAAAACACATTGTGCGCAATTTAAGACGATTTAAAAAAAGTTTTATGGAGGCAATTTTTGACTTATTTTAATATTTATTAATTTTGTAAGTTTTCTGGAACTTCTAGTTTTTTTATAATATCAAGAAGTGCCACCATAAAACTTTATTTAAATGTTTCTAGTGTTTTTGTTCTATTAACTTTTTTTTTCTATTACTGTTACCCCTAACTCTTATCCTTGGTCGGTAACTTTGTTTTCTTAAATTAAATTTATTTATTTCCCTACTTTTTTACTGTTACCCTTTAACCTTTATCGGTAATTTTTTTGATCATTCTTTCTTATTTTTATTTAATTATTTTTTATTTACTCTTGTGCAAAAATGCCCCTTTGTTCAAAAGTGTCTTCGTACATATTTTACCTGTCGCCCTTTAGTTTAATCTGATATTTGAAAGTTATTTACTTAAATGAAATTTTTGATGTTTAGATAAATTTTATTTAAACTTTTTCAACCTCAAGTAAGTAAAAAAGGAAAATTTAGAATGGTTATAAACAGTATTACTCCATAACAACTTTTACTTTGCTTGAAAAAGTACTTATTTCAGAAATAAACACTTTTTGAACTCAAAGAAATTAGTTTCTTTATTTAATATGCATCTGTTGTATCAGGCGCAAGTTACAAAGAAGTGCAGTCTTTTCAATCATTTCAATCCACAACTTCTCCATCTTCGTTCTTTGTAGTTGAGGAAGACATGGAGGCTGTAAATCTCAGGTATCTCGACCTTGTCGCCCAGTCCTTCCTTGAAATTATGCAGGTACTTATGAATATTTGTTTTCCCCTAATTATGTATATTTTTTTTTAATTTTTATGACTTAATTATGATATGTTGTTTTTTGTTTCGTATTACAACGCAAAGTAGAAATGAATTTTAAAGCTTGTCTTGAAAAACTCCGTATATTAAGTTTAGTTCTTTTTTATTCTTAACCAAGGGTAAGAATGTTCTGATTTTTTTTTTAATAATTTAAAGCTTTGCATGGCTGACTCCCCTTTGTGTCAAATTTGGTTGAGCAAGTGGGTGGAGTTGTGCGAGAAGTTCGCCTATCAGTACAATCCGTCGCTTCAGCCACGAGCGCTGGTAGTCATCGGCTGCATCAGTACAACTGCACAACTGTGCCATATCAAAAAAGTTCTCATAATTATGGGAAGGGTTTGTAGATAGTGTTTTAAGAATATTTTTAACAATTAAAGTTTTAAATGTTACCCTATAATAATTCGAAGTTCGCAAAAACACTTCTTTAAAAAAACTATTTAAAACTAACGTACTTCCTATAAACTTATAATAACTATATTTTATAACATTCTACCAACACAACCTAATAATTTCCAACAATAATTATATATAGTTCATAAAAAGTGTAAACCAAACTCGGTTTAAAAATAAAATAAATTAAAACAGTCGTTGGACGGTAGACCAGATCCTATATTATACGAGGCAACACTGCTGGCAATAACTAGAATGCAGATGGTTTTGAAAGCTGTAAGTTTTAATTTTTAAACTCTACTTGCTCTACTATAATAACTTTTCACAACTTGCAGGATAATGATTTGTTCTGTACGATTTTTTGGTTGGGAATTTGTGCGATGCAATTAAACGACAAGAACATGTATATAGCTGGCTTCTCTTTGTTAGAAGGCAGCTTGATGCGTTTGAATGAAATGAACGCATTTTCAAACGGAGTTAGATTTTTTTATTATCAAAATATGTAAGAAAAAAATATACAACGTTATAAGTTTTGTGAAATTGTTTTAATTTTAAAACCGTTTAAAACAGATAATTATAACTTAACTTAAAACAAATAAACAGTTTTAAATTTCAATTAAATACATTATAAACATTTTGCTTTGTTATACATAAGTTACTAGTTAACACAATTACAGCCAGATTTATGTCACATTGTTTTAATTTAAATTTTGCATCAATCCTTACAACTGCAAAACTTTTATTCATAATACTTTTACCTACAGAAACCGCATGATTTGCTTATGAAAGAACGTTTAAGTGCAGAAAGATTTTTTCAACAGCTTGAACTAGTTCTTGATGTCAGTTTTAAATCACATTTCCATTTTGCTTTCTGCACAAACTTACTAAAAGGTATATTTTCTTTCTTTCTTTGTCTTTTTTATTTATTACTATTTTATAACCTGCAGAATAAAACATTCGGTATTTATTTTAATGAGACTGAACATTCAAACTCAAAATAAAAGCTTAAAAAACAAAAACCTATGTAGAAAATAAATAAAATATGTTTCAGGTTTTAGACTGAATTGCCCATCAATTAACAAGAGGATAGTTAAGTTGTTCGAACTAATGTTGGAAATAGTGGCAAAGGCCAATGAAACTAGCAAGTATGCAGTAAATAACGACAGCATAGCTTACTTGTCAGGTTAATAAGATGTGTTTTAAAGAATTTTAAAAAACAACTACTATATTTAACAACTATGGAGAAGAGCTTCAAGTATTCCGCACCTATCATCGTGTATATATGCATTTTGTTTATTAGAAATACTCTAAACTCAAAAAAATATTGTTTACAGTTTTGCTACCAGTTAACAAGGAAATAGAGGATCATTGTACTCCTCGTAGGAAAAGTCCCCCTTCTTGTTGCTATTCCTCCGCTACGACAACGTCATCGTCACGAGTGTCAAATGGAAATCATAACTGCTCGACAACCCCACCTAACAGGCACAACTACGATAGCTCGGACAAACAATGCAGAAACAAATTGTTAGTTTTATTTTATATGATTAAATAATGTTTTTTATGGTTTTAGATTAAACATATAGTAAAATCAAATTTTTAATTTAGTTTTAAGACTAGATAGACTTAGACCAGATATATCAAATTCAGACAAAAATGTAAAGAAACTATTACGACCAAAAATAAACATTTTCATGTATTAAAAATTTAAGTACTGTTTTATTGGTACGCAGCTTAAATAAATTTAAACATGTGCGTCAAGTACACAAAAAGGCTAGCCTCTTAATAGCTTTAGAGGATTATTTTGAAAGCATTAGATCAGAAGTTTTAGTGTAATTTAATATGTATCTAGATACGATTACTCAATACTATTCATACGTAACTTTAGTTGTAATTTTTCTTATTGCAGGATTTCTGATTGTATACCGGAGAACGTAGCAGCCGCATGTTCTGTGTCAACTAATAAAAAAGGTTTGTTTCTAGTAAAAATAATACTTTATAATTAATACTTTTTTAGTTGATCTATTTTAATACCAACAATGTTTTAGCAGATGTTCAGAAAAAACCTCATCAAAGTAGAAAATCTGTAAGAAGAAATTCAAGAAAAGTGCGTACAGTTATATATTTTTTTAACTATATCGTTTATTTAAACTTAAATTTACCGATTGGCTTTGTCAACAAACTGAAATTAAAATTTGAAAAATGTATGTAAACATAAACAAGTAAGTGAGAAAAATTCATTTAATAAAAAATATATTCTAAGCATAACGACCTTTTTTTTTTAATTGTTTTATTGTTTTTATTTTTACTTTATTAACATACACTTTATCAACAGACTAGTGACACTTCTCAGAATGATTCAGATTGTAGCACTACAAGTAGTTCGTCGAATATGAGAAACAAAAACGGTAAATCCCCGCTTTCAAATCATTCAACTCACGAATGCAGTGTTTTGCTCGATCCCGAAGTTCTTGATCACAAGTCACAAGTATGTTATGCAATAAGTATTCTCCCAATTTAATTTTAAATTGATCAAGTTTAAAATATTTTGTAAACAGTTTTGATAATTTTTACTTATACATAAACTGTTCATGTAAAATTTAATTAATATTAAATTTTAATTTTTTAGCAACAATCTTATTTTACTACTTGTACAGGCGCTATTACTGACTATGATGGCAACTCAGGTGAAATATTCAAGAAATTATTCCGATGTAAAAGTTTTGTACCAGTACCTTGCTGAAGCATCAATTATTTTCCCAAATATTTTTCCCATTGTGTAAGCTTTAAAAATAAATAAAAAATCTAAAAGTCATTGAGAAGTAATTTTTTACTGTTTTATATTGAAATTAAGTTATTTTTACTCTTAATTACCAAGTGAAGAGAACAGTATAAGTATACTTAGTATAACTCTAACTGGTGTATTTTATAAAACATTAGTTTTAGAATAATTATTGAAGCGTCACAGCAAAAAAATGATTATTCAACACTTAACTAAAAATTATTGGTGTCAGCTATGGATTATTGGACCACAAAATCAACAATGTGCTCCAACATTGTGACGACCCAACTGTAAGTTCCCACGTGCAAATAATCGTACAAAACGCCCTCCTCTACTCCAACACTCCCGCTACCGGTTGTATTTCCCCTCAAACCAGCTCATCCGAAGCTCTTCATCACATGACATTTTTACAAAGTAAGAAAGATTTAAAGATACAAGAAGTTGCTTTAAATAGTTACTTTTCGATATGTTTTCCTTTAATGTAAAATTTAAGACATTATATTAGTAACAGCATATGGTTAAAACTTTCAGATTTCAAGTTTTCAGGAATGTGGAAATTTGCCGGGCCTTTTTCAAAGGTTTGTGTTAAGTATACAAAAATATATAAATTTAAAACAGCGTAAAAAAGTGATGTAATTTTAATTTTACTTATATACGTATGGTTTTTTTATTACTAAATAGATAATGAAAATTAAGTATTTGAAAAATACTTGACTTGTTTTTTTAACACTTGTTATTATTTTTCATTTTCAGAGTGGTAGATATTTTTATTTTTAACAAGTATGATAAATTTAAAATACACTTAGTTAGTAAACAAAAATAAGCAAATTTATTTTATAAATGTTAAATTGCTTTATATGTAGTATCTGTTGTTTTTTAGCTAATGAAAACTTAAATAAAATGTCCATAGTACTAGCTACTTTTACTTTTTATTTTGCTAAACTACATTTAAATAAATTATAGAATAACCATTTTTCAAAATTTATTGATTAGGTCTAAAAATTTTTAATCTTTTTTTTTTATTTCTGTGAAACAACTCTTCCTAAATTTTGAGCTTAAATGGTCTGTTTTTATGTACTTTTAATTATTCATCTTTACTTTTTTTCTATTCTACCATACTTGTTTAAATTTTAAGAAGCTAGTTTTAGATGCTGTTTTATATATATTTTTTTTTATTGATAGTTTTCTTTCACGAATACTATTAAAGTATTTAAAGATTAAATCTATTGAAGCGTTATAAAAATTTGTTTTAAACATTACTAACACTTTTTTATTTACTTCAACTTTACAATATTAATAGTTAAGGATTATACTTTTAAAGTATTGTAGTCAAAAATTCAGATTAACTAGCAATATTAAAGCTGTTGTAGTTTTAACATAGCATGTAATAAAAAATGATAACTAAATGTTTTGTTAAGACTAAAACAAAAAAATTTTCAGCTTTAGTCAGAGAGTTAACTTTAACAATACTCACTGTCTCTTTAACAGAACTCGACGTTAGAGTTAGCAAGTTGTGTGACAAATATCATCAACATTTTCACCACGCAATCCGCCCATCTCAAGTACGTTAAAGATGACGTCATTCATCAAGCTGCTAGGGCGACATCTTCCGACGAACAATCATCAAATTCATCCGACAATGGTATTGTTTAGTTATAACCGAAACCCAATAACTAAAAAGTAGTAACACATATGCGCGGCAAACTAAAAAAACAACATTAATCATAGTTATAAAATATTTTTCTATAAAAGTTTTAAGTACGTTACTGTTCTAACGAAGGAAAGGATTTTTATTAACTTATCATTATTTTAGTATAAAGTATATTCAAGCTGAGTAAAAATTTACGAAAAACACAGTGTAAACAAGTTTAGGATAAAGTGTTTATATTAACACTACATTTAATTTTCTTTAAAATGGACAAACTTATGTAACAATAGAATAATTGTTGATGTAAAACTAAGGTTTTTTAAAATTCTTATTTTTAGTTTTGAATAGTTGTAAAACTTTTTAAATTACCAAAGCAAAGCACTTAGTCTAATATAAAACTTTAGATAACTAAGGCTTGTTTGATTTTTTTTCTAGAAACCTCATTTTGTTTTTTTTTTTGAGTTTTGCTTTTTTTTTTTCAATCCACAATATTTTAAAAATTATGTTATCTTGTTGATTAGTCATTTATATTGTTTTGGTATATTAGTTAACTTTATTTGTTATTTTCTAATATACTTTTTGAGTAGCACTTAAACATATTTCTAGCTATAAACTCAAACTAGTTATTCTTCAAAAAAATTTCATCCTCCTTAGAAGTAGCATTTTTATTGATTGTTTTTAAAATTTTAAGGCATTGCTGTAGTTTTAGTATGGTTTATGACATTTACATAATAACTATTTGTAGCTTCAATTTAGTATTTGTACAAAATATACTGTAACTTAAGCTTTAATGGTTTTCTTTTTTGAAAAATTTTTTTTAAGTTGCTTTAGGTTTTATAAATAGAGAAATAAACCATACAAGGTAACTTCTAAGTTTCTTGTTAACGATTAAACAACATATAGCTAAAATGTAAAACTGTACAAGCAACTTGATTCTCATACAAAAATATTAAGCTAGTAATATTCTTTAGAATGTCTACTATTAAATATTATGTTTTACTTAAATCTATTTAAATGTGCTCGCTAAAATTTATTTTAGATCATTCTGAGTTGTCGGACTTCAACGATAATGACCCGTGTCCCCCCGATGATTGCTCCAACACAAAAAGTTTTAGAGAAAAGGGACCAAAATTGACCATAAAGCTGCCTCCTTCAAGTTGAAGTGAACTTAAATGTATAGGCGGGAGAGCCATTTTGCGGAGAAAAGTTTTAGTAGTGAAAGTTTGTGATCGATCTGGTCAGCATTTTTAGTGTAAACACAGTATAGTCAGAACTGTTCACCATGCAGACTCCTGTAATTTTTCAGCCTGTAAGTTAAAAATCAAGCTTATATAATTGAACTGTATTGTTTCAACTCGTGTTTTGTCAACAACATATCTGTCCAGCCTTTTATAATCGTTTTCTTTTGAGTCTTTAACAACAAAGTTTACGCGGTACAATGGTTTTGTCAGCAGCCACATATCATGTTTTAGTTTTTCTTAAACCTAATCTTCTGTTATTTTCCTTTTTAATAAAAAGTGTGTCTGAATAAACTTTTGATATATGTAGAACTATAGCTATTTGATTTACATCTGTTTGTTGAAAATACTAGTTATCATCGAATTAAACTTTTTATGACCAAATCTAATATATTTGTAGGGATTTAGACTGATCGTAATATTTTTTGAAAAAGTATAGCTGATTATGAATAAGACATAACTGTTATCAATAAGGTTAATTTGTGAATTTTGCTCATTAAGTTTTTTTTTTGGTTGTTTGTTAAAATTATAAATTATGTTTTGAGGAAATGCTGTGATAACATCTTAAAGTATTAACAGGCTAATACAACTTAACATAATTTGATTTTATACCTTTAGTTGTACAATAAGAAGCTTACAGTCTTGTTAATAAATTATAAGTTGTAAATGTAATATCAACTTTATTATTTAACTAAAGCCACGAATTAATTTTGCTTCTGTAAAATGATATCCCTAATCAAAAGTACAAAAAGTGTATTATGTGGTTTTACTTTACAGTATAACACATTACTTATGCTAAATATCTGTTTTAATGTTTATTCAAACAGATTTCTTAAGTCAGTGACTAAAAGCCTTAACTAAACAAAAGAAGCTTATATGAAATTTAAATTGTTAATGCTTAACATCAATAGTTATGCCTGATCGAGTGAATGAATATGCATTTTTAATAAGCCATTGGGGTAAAACAAGATTTTCATAGCTTCATTAGGTTTTTTTTTAACGGAACTTCGAAGTTGAAAAAACATCATTAAATATTTTGAAAAACCACTTATGACATTTTAGTTTTATATATTGTTTTTTAATTATATTAAAACTCCATAATAAAAGCGTTTGGCATCTTAATTGTCTAAACTTAAAATTTTTAGGTATATCTAAACTTTAAAGAACTTTTGTACAAATCTTATTTTTTCAATTTAAGGTATTCTAATTATTTTTCTTAAAAAAAATTGGTTTGTTTAAAATTCTGAATTTTATAGAAGGCGTTTAATCAAAAAGCTGCGTCAAAGCTAAGAAAATAATTAAAATTCATTATAACAGTACGTTGTTTTAGTTTTGCATTCAATGTTTAACTCTATTATTAAACTTTTTCCTTAACGTTAAGAAAAGTTTTCTAAGGAATACTTTTTTTACGAATATAACGTTTTAATAAAATGTAACTTTAAATACAGTTTCTATTTGGTAAATATTTTAAATATGAGTTTTTTTTTTTCCTACATAACAACGACTATTCAAAATGCTCATAAGTACAAAAATCTTTTATTATTTCAGCTAGTAATACGTAGAGGCTAGACTTTTTTATTTTCAGACTGCTAGCTAGATGTGAGATATTAACTTAAAGGGCTCAATAAGTAAATGAGGGAGATAGTGAAAGAGAAACATTGCACAGTTAAAGAACTACTAATAACATATAAAGTTTTCCCTTATCTGAAATCTTCAGAATTTTAAAGTATCAAAACATTCTGTCAGTGCAATTTTTAAAAAACAACAGGATGCTCAATGAGTTATATGTGAAATTGTTGAAAACCAACTTCAAAATATTACTAAATTAGAAGTAGGGCAGAAACTTACATTTTAACTTAAATCCACAGGACAGTTAAAGTCAAGACATTTTACCATTAAAAATATTAAACCATAAAACAAACCAATCTATTAGGCCCTTTTTTGTACCCAACATGAAACTAAAGCATAAGTGGTAAAATATTTTATGTTATTAGTAGTTAAAAGTAAACTAAATTATTTCATCAGATATTTTAAAAGCTCCTTTAAGTTTTATAAAACACATTTGGCTTAAGTAATCTTACAGTTTTTAAGAAATATTCGCCGATGCTGACAAAAAATATGTGGGTAACTAAAAAACGAATGGGTAAAATCAACAGTACACGCAGTAAAAAATAATATAAATGTTTACGCGCAATGGATAAAAACTATAAAAAAACTGATTTAGTCATACTATACTTCACGACGATAATAGTTATGAAAATACTAAAATATCTGCAGTTTATGGTACAGAAAACCTTTATTAAATGTTTTACAAAAAATAATGATATAAAAAAATAATAAATCGTACAGACAATACCAACTCGCGAGGCAGAAAATCCAATCCTAAAGTATTAAATTTGTCAAATATTGCAATTTCCTCAGCTTTTAAAACTTAGCCGCAACGCTAAATTAACTTTCTCAGAAAAGAACCATCTCGTGGAAATTTCAAATCATTCAGTTACATCACGCTTTTCAGCAGTGCACTCAAAATGATGAAATCTTCACGCATACTTATTTTTAAATAGCTTAACCTTATACTTACATTAAGATTTTTTTGAAAGTAGTCGCTTTTAAAAGACTTGAATCTAAAAGCTAAAGAGTGTGGCAACGAAATATTAAACTACTTTAATAGCTACGATACTAGCTGGTTAAAAAGATTCAATCTAAATTTAATTGTAAAATCTTCAATTGTTAAGGTGCCCTGCGACCTATTAGCTTAAACACTACTCTTCCTCTTTAATTATTTTAAAATATTTAGAATCATTATCAGATATCGCAAGCAACTATTATCAACAATTAAAGTTAGTAATGTTAACTAACGACGTCTAGAACTTAGCACATGCTAGATTTCAAAATTTTTTGAATTACTGGTAAAATTTATTTATCATTTTTTTACACTTATGGTGTTAGCCAGGGGCGTAGCGTGGAGAGGGACGCTGGCGCATGCGTGCCACCCAAAAAAAAAGAAGTAAAAAAATGCAATATCTTTATCCTTTATTGTTTATTTTTTCTGCTTAATTTGCCTTTTTTCAACTATGTTTTTTTTTAGTATTTGAAAAGTGAAACGAAATTTCGAATAACAATTAGTGACAAGTTAGGGAAATTACCCAGTATACTGATTCGGTGCGTAATTGCAAATGCGCACCGATGTTGATGAAAAACTCCTTAAGGAAACATTTTACAACTTCATTAATTTCATAAGAATTTAGACTCCTCAAACAGTACGCAACTAGTTAGTGCACCGCAGTAGTATAACCTTATGACATATTTTTTTAAAAGGACAAATGCTAACATTTTGTTAACAAACCATGAAGCTAAACCTGTTTTATAGTGATAATGATTCAAGAATAAACAAATTGTAGTAAAAATAGCAATAAACAACTGCTAACAAATAAAAATAAATTGATAATAAGAATAAAAAATAGTAACAACATAATTTAAAAGAAAATAACAAAAAACAGAAAAAAATAAAATAATGAATTAAAATTAACAAACAGTTCATACTGTGATTACAGTTTTAATCTTACTATACAAAAAGTATTGTTTAAACTATTTAAACTTAAAATTTTTATTAAAAGTAGTTTCTTTTTTTATTAAGATAAGAAACAAATCAGCCATAAAGATTAAAAATAAAACAATTTTTGTAGCAAGTTATTTTAAAATTTCTGTAGTCACATCATGAAATAATTTATAGCAACTTGTATAACAAAATTTTTACAATCAATTTTTAGTCTAAAAGACATAACAGATTAATTTTGAATTTAAGTTTATTTTGTTTTAAATCAAATTTTAAATGATATTTAAAAAAATTTTCTTTCTACCAACTGTTTGTAGTATTTAAAAAATGCTGTTCCCTGAAGATCTTAGAAAAACTGATTTTAAGATAACGAAAAGTTATATTGTGAATTTTTAAAAGCATTAAAAAAGTTGACCTTAAAAAATGTATCTTTTAAACATTTTGTTTTGTATCAAAAACATTTAGTAAAATCTTTCCACACACTCAGGATTTTATGAAGTTTTGGAAAACTTTAGTATGTCTCAGTAAAAATCAGGATAACTCAGAATGTTTTAAGTATTTTAAAGCTCAGGCTGACTAAGGATAGATTTGTTTTTTTTTAACTCAGGGTAGATTTAGTGGTTTTAAAAGCTTTATTAAATTACCTAGTTTCTAGAAGTTTAAAAACAAAAAAAAAATTTTTTAAGAATTTAAAATGCTTATGATGACACATGACATAAAAAACTAACTCAGGACAGTTATCTTGACTCAAAGAGTGGCAAGGCAATCTTGATATCTTCAAAGTTAATTGATTTTTTTTGTAAAATATGTTTTATTATACTAAAGAAAAAGTAAACACTTGTTTTTATTAATTTTTAGTATATTATTTTAAAAAATATGCAAAGTGATATTGTATGGAATGTTGCAAGTCTAAAAATATGTCAGATAGTAAAATTATCTGAAGTTCAAAAGCTTGAATTGAAAAATAGCAGACCAACATCAGATATTGCTATTACTCAAGACTGCAGTTCAAGTGGTGTGAAATTTTTGTTTTTAATTTTGTTTATATTAAAAATTTTCTTCATTTGTTAAGATTTATTTTTACAGTTTTATATTGTAATATAGGTAAAAATGTAGAAGATAAAAAAAAAACTAGAGCTTTAGATTTCTTCTACAAAAAATAAAAAAAATTAAAACTTTCAATTTTAATACTGAAGATTTAACATTTTTATATATAAGATTAAAATAGTATATTAAAAGCTGCAACAAACTAAAAGTATGAGCTATTTTGAGTTTAATACAATTATTTTTTGCTGATATAAAATAGATATTGAACATCATTTAGAAATTGCACAGAGAAAAATGTTTTGAGGTATTAATTGTTACACTTAGTTGTTTATTTATTTGTAGTTTAAGGCCATAGGGGGAGGGGGGGTCAAGCCATGTTTTTTAGAAGTTGATCTTATTTTATAGATTTTTTTAAAGCTTTAAGATGCTTTTGTTGTTTTAAAAAATTCGAACTATTTTTTGAGATAAGACCAGTCAAAGTCGGGCCGCATAATAGGTTCCCTATGGGAAGGGAAAACTAAAACAGCAAAAAAAGGCTAGTTTGTTTAAAATCTACCTCCTAATACATTTTTCAAGCAATCTTCTTCAAACTTAAACAGTTTAATCTTTATACAATACCAAAAAAACATTACTTGTGAATTAAAAAATTTATGTAAAATTTTTTTTTTTTGAAAAAATAAAGACTATTTTTTTTTATTTTTATAATATTTTTATTTAATTTAATTATCTAAATTCATAAGTAAATTATTTTCTTGTAATGTAAAGAACATTTTCTAAAATTTAAAAAAGATTACTTATAAAATGAAGCAGGAAATAGATTTTTAGTAATTTCTTAAATTTCCGAGAAAATTGACCCCGAAAAATTTGCGGCCTAAAAGTTTTAATTTAGGGGATTTTTTGAGAAAAAAATTTGCGCACCCTCTGACAAAATACCACGCTACGCCACTGGTGTTAGCTATTAGATTTTAGAATAATTACTTTATATTTGATTCTAAAATCGATTCAAGACAGAAAATTTATCAGTTTCAATTAAGGTATAACATACACCACTACTTTCTTAAGCATGGATTTAACCAACCACCAAAAAAGCGAATTATGCATTGTTATAAGGGCTTTAAAACCAGTTGAAGTGACAACTTAAAACTATATACAGATTGTTATACATTCGACTAAATTTTAAAACAACTGCACTAGCTAGCAAAACTTGCTTTAATCAGCTCTTTTAGGCATAATGCTAAATCTAGATCAATAAAATTTAAATATTTGTATTCCATAGATTTATAGCTTTTCTAATAGTTATAAAACTATTTAACTGTCTTTTAATTCCAAGTAAAATATTATTTTTAATATAGTCATTTCTACTTGTTACAACTGTTTGTTGATAAACAGATAAAATTGGGTCTTCACCTTGTTTTTTAGTCATACATACTTTTCAAAACAATCAGTTCTAACAGTACTTATTAAGTAGTAAACAAAAGGGTTGATCATGCCAATTCGATCATCAGACCACAAGTTTCGGTAGACTGAGACCGGTTTCGTCCTTATTAGGACTCATCAGTCAGTCACAGTTTGCTCACGGCAAACGAAAGTCCGGACTTCTGCTCTGCAGACTTTCGCCGATGTTTTTTGTTAAATAGTAAACATGTAGTAATAACAACATTTTTACAAATAGTGTTTTTATAGAATAATATTATTTTCAGTCTATAATTAAATAACTTTGTAACCAGAAATGGTTAAACAAAAAAAACGCCATTTAAAATTATTTCTTGCGTAATATATTAACTTTTTTCAGATATTGTAAAATAAATCTTATTAAGTTTGTGTTTAAAAATAGAATTTATTTGAGTAGAAACTCATAGTAAACTTTAATTTTAAAACTGTAATTTTAGACAAAGATACTTTTAAAAAAGTTGACCTTTATATATAATAAAACGGGTGCACGACTTTTTTTAATTCAGACAAATTAAATTTTAATAATGCTTAGTTATTGTGAATTATCTCTTTAATTTGTTTTTCTCTAACTTTAATTATATAAGTGTAATCTGAGTAATTAAAACTACATATACTTTTTTTTTCAAATTTAAAATACTTTTTAAGTTATGGTTAAAGAAGTTTTTAAACTTACTAAAACATAGAGGTTTTTTTTATTAAAAATTTTCTTTTTTAATAATCATATTTTTAAACTATTTAGACCTACATGAGCTCCTTTTTAAGTTAATTTTTTTTTAATGTAGTCCAATTAAATAATTTTAACTTATAGAACTTGAAATTTTGTAAGTCATGTTACCAATAAAACACGAAGTGGATACAATTAGATATTACTGTTAACTACAAAATTTAAATTTATTGTAAAAAGTAAATACTTTTATAATTGATATTTATTTAAGTCTAAAATATAAAGATTAATTTGAAAGGTTTACAAAAAAGCACTTGACTAGCAATTAATTTTATACAACTTAAAGAATTATAAAAAAAAGTATTACAAACCATTAACTTTTAACAAAAAATATAATACTTTAGTTATCTACTTTAAAAAAGCTAGTTTTTATTTAAAAAGCTATAAGGACTAAAAAAGATATAAACACTTTTTAGTAAAAGAACATGAAAAAATTAAATGGTAAGAAATAAACAAAATAAGTAGTTATACCAATCCATTTTAAAAACATGTAATAAAATGGGTTATATTTTTCATGAAAGCTGTAAACAATTATTTCTTACTAATAGTTGCAATACAGTTTGTAAAAAATAATAGTAACAAAAACTTCGATTAGGAACGAATTAATAAAAACTATAAAATAACAAATAAGCTCCAACTATCTATCTATTGTTACTAATTTTATTTTAAAGTGTTCAAAACTTTTGAACTTTTTTACAAAATTTTTAGAACTAAATTTTTTTTATTTTAATTATGAGTAAGCCGAAGTACTTTAAATAAAAATTCAAGTACTAGTCAGAAAAAAATGTTGTGATCTTAAATATTTTCTGCAAAAAGTTTAACAGGTGATTGTATTAAATTATGCTAACTAAAATTTTGAATAGCTGATTAAAACTTCGATATTTAAGTAAAATAACTTAAACTGAGCTTTTAATGGCTTTGTTAGCATGTACTAATTTTCTTTATACTTATGTAAAACTTCTTAAGACTCAGTGGAGCTTCCTTACTTTAATCATGTAAAGATGGTTTTACTGATTGAACAAGATAGTTTGAAAACATTTCAGGTAGATGTAGAGTTTGATAAAAAATACTTTTTCAGTATTGCCATAGTCAGACTAACATACTACAGCTGCTTCTTTGCTATTTTTTCGCTTCTTCAAAAAGATCTCAGTAATACTAATCATCTTCATTAATTGAAAACACAAAAAAAGCACCTATAACTAAATCATCCTAGTCTGAACATTTTATATTGTTAGTTAATGACTTAAATTTTGTTTTAACTTTTGCTGATTCTATTATTTTAAAAGGTTACTACTTGGCAGTAAATTTAGTATACAATATAAGAAATCATAGCAAAATACTTTTATTCTATAAAACTGAGGCAAACCATTACTTAATATTCAGCTAAATACAGCTAGCGCAGGGTTGCCATTCTTTGAAGCAAAAAAAGAAGCTTAAGTGACCAAAAGACAGTAGAAGTTACATTAAAATAGTCCGATTTTAATAGAAAAATCAACAAAAAAGGAATAAAAGTGAAGTACTGAAAAATACTGTTAATCATGTTTGAGTACCTAAATCAAAAGTACTTGATATAGTAAAAAACTTTTAAGAAAAAAGGTATTAAGGTAATAAAAACTAGCCTTATTGAAGAAAAAAAAATTTAAATAGGTGAGTTTTTTCAAAAGTTCAAACTAAAATTAGTTGGCCTGAGTTTGTTTCAAACTCAAACTAGCATAAGTGCGTGGCAACCCTTTACTTACTTTTTTAGTTGTAGCCAAGCCGAAATTAATCAAAAGTTTTTTAAGAGTTGTATTCAAATCAACAAAAACATCAACGTTTAGACAGCTCAGTGATTTGTTTATAATTTTCACTTTATTATGCTTAAAAATGTACTGTTTTACAAACTCAATAGACTTTTTACACCAAATATTGTTTGACATAGGGTAGCAATCAGCTAAACTAGCTTTAATAGCATGTACAGGCTGCTTTCTAAAAAATTCAGGTAGATCCAACAAATCTTGCCTCATTACACTTTCAGTATTACCGTAATCGATAAATTGAATTGTGATTTTAGAATCAATTATTTCTAAAACTTTAGCTCTATACCAAGCATTGTCTACTTTGTACTTTATAACACAAAGACAACCAAGTTCAACTGACTGCAATAGGCTTCGTTCAACATTAAAATACTTCAACATTTTATCTTGCTGATCTAACAAACCCATATTTTTTTCAACAACTTGTATATAAAAATCACTAGGAGAATTTACATGGGAAATCATTACTAATTTACTTTGTGACTCAGATAAACTTACAGCAGATAAAATTCCAATATTAGTTTTATTTTTAAAAGATTTCAAAGCTTTAGGAGAACTTAAACAAACTATTTTTTCTTTGGTAGCTTTAGTTAAATACTCCTCTTTAAATAGACATGATTTTTGATCATTATATTTATTTTCTACAAGTTTTTGTATTTTTAAAACTTCAACAACTATTTTGTCATTTAATCTTTGCTTTACTTGTATTAAAAGCTTTTTATTATGGATTTTATCAAAATATGTTCTTAGATTTTTATCTGTATCATTTACCACCGCTGAATCTAGTTGACAACTAACAGCTTGAGGACAAAACTCAAAATATTCAATAGGAAGCTTGTAAATTTCTGTAGTTTTTTCTTCAATTTGAGCACCTGAGTCCACTAACACTAACTTTACTTTAAGCTTGTTAATTTTTCTAATTACAGCTCTGTACCAGACTTTATCAGAGGGATTTTTCACAAGACATGCAGCTCCCAAGCTAAAATACTTTAGTTTTACAATGTTACTGTTTAAGCAAAATAATTGTAGATTTTTATTATGAGTCAAAAACCTTTCACAGTTATCATTTAAAATATGTAAATAAAAAATGTCAAAAGAGATAAAATGACTTATTTTTGCTTCAAAGCATTCAGGAATTTCTTGAATGTTTATAGTTTTAAAAAACTGACATTTTTCAACTTGGTCTTTTTTTGATTTAGTAGTAACTTCATCAAAAACTTCATAACTATTGGAAACTTTTTTTGATTTTTGGTTAAAAAAACTTACACTTGTATTTTTATTTACAATAAGACTACTTGAAGTACCAGCTTTTAACTTTGAATTACTTCTTGCAATGTTGTAGTTTTTACTAATTTCATTGTAACTAATCATATGCTCATTAATTTTTAGTTTAACAGCAGCAAGCTTTGTTTCTAAACTGATTCTTAAATGAACTTCTTTCTCTTCTTTTTTAGTTGTATTTTTATTTTTAACTTTAGCAAACCTGACATGCAATTCAAACTTACCTACTTTTGATTTGTCCATTTTGTTTAAAGCTGTTTCTGCCTCATTATGGCTACTAAAACCTACAAATCCAAACCTCTGATCACCACTTCTTGTAGATGGAATACATACTCTGGTTATTTTACCATAAGAGGAAAACAAATTTCTCAACCCTTTTTCAGATAAAGCTGGAGGCAGATTGCAAACAAATAACTCTGTTTTCAAATATTTATCATTGTCTCTGTTTTGGTAATCCTCAAGCATTGGATTCCAATCATCCATTGGAGATGATGAATTAATCTTTTTATCAAACTCAAGCAACATGTTTTATCTGTATGATGTTTTATAAAAAACTTCTAAAAAGTAAAAATCTATACAATGAAACAGGTTTTGAAATTATACAATAAATCGATGCAACTGTTTTTATACTCAATACAATTTTATTTACTTAGTTTTGCTGCTCATAAAATACAAACAGCTCTAAAGAATCAAACTTTTACAAGTATTTAACTCAGTAGAGATGTTCATATTGTATGAGCAGCAAAACCAAGTCAGTTAAGCATTGCGTGCAAAAACTGTTGTTTTTATTTTCCAATAAGCTCTGCTTATTTGGATCTCTAAGATTTAACAGCCTATTACTGATGATTTTTGATCAAAATTTTTACTTTTTAATTTGAAAAAATCAACAATACTATTAGAGGAATGTTTTAAGTATATATTTTTTATGGGAACGGGTCTAAATTGCAGGAAGGCAAAATTGCACAAGGTTACTAAATTGCACGAAGACAATTTTGCACCATGGGTCAAATTTACACGAATTACATTTTTGCACAAGAGTAAATAAATACAGAAAAAAAAAAGTTTAATAAAAACAGAAAAATAAAAGTTACTGACCAAGCGTTAGGGGTAACAGTGTTAGTAAAAATATAAATAAATAAAAAACTAATAAAAATTGCTATTAAATAAATATATATAAAAATAAAATAATTAATCTAAAAAAAAAGCTATCGACCAAGGGTAAAGGTTAGCAGTGATAGTAAAAAAAAATTCAAAAAAAAAGTAAATAATTTAAAAGAATAATAATAATAATTTACCGACCAAGGTTAAGGGCAAGGGGTAACAGTGATAGAAATAAAAATAAATAAAAAATAATAATTATAAAATTAATAGAAAAAACAAAAAATAGATTAAAATAAATTAAACCGTTCAAAATTGTCTGCTCCTGCAAAAGTGTCTTTGTGCAAAAGTATCTTCGTGCAATTTTAACTTTGTGCAATTTTATCCCCTTGTGCAATTTTGTGCACTTGTGCAATTTTGTACTCTCGTGCAATTTAGACAGCTACCCATTCTTTATAGATATTTTTTTTATTTAAATTTTTTTATTAAAGTGATTATGAAAACACTGCAGTCTATACCTTTGCACTAGAAACTTTTTACAAAAGCAACTACAGTTAAATGATTAATCAAAACAATAAAAAGTGACTTATAGTTTGAACATCTATAAAAACTGAAATAAAAAAATTACCTTATGTTTTTATCTTACATGATACTTTTAGGTCTATCTATGATGTGAAATAGTTTCCAATGGTAGTTATATAATACAAGATAATTGGTATACTATCAAAATCCACCCTTGTACAAAATCAACCCGATTTTTAAAATTACTTTTATTGTTTATTAACTTATTTTATATATTTTTTGCATTTTTTTTAGTTATTTTTTATTTATTTTTCACTATCACTGTTACCCCTAACCCTTGATTGGTAAGCGGTTATCGAGTTAGACTGGGTGTAATTTAATCAGGTGGATTTTGAACGCAGGTGGATTTTGATAACTGGTGGATTTTGAACGTTTCCCAGATAATGTGTTATACCAGGGTTGCCACTCTCAATAAAACTGTCCTGAGTCATCCTTAGTTTTTTCAAATCCTTCAAAAAAGTAAAGAAATATAACTTAACAAAATCAACAAAAACCAAGACTTTAAACAAAATTGGTTGTAGAAACACAAAATATTCAAACTAAATTAACTAAATCTCATTAAAAATCTAGAAAAAACTGGCCTGAGATTTTCATAAACCTTAAAACTATTTTGAGTTTTTAATAGAAAAAACTAAACTTACTTGAGTCATTGTGAGTTTTTTTTTAATATAAAATATTCTTAGTTATCCTGAGACTTTCATAAGTTTTAAAATATCCTGAGTTATGTTGAGTATCCTGAGTGTGTGGCAACATTGTAATACTTATAAAAATTTATCTGAAAATAGTATTTGAAATTAAAATGAAAGATTTAGCTTAGTGTATTTTAAAAACACAAAATCATAAAACATATCTTCAATAAATAAGTATTTAGGTCATCAGGTAAGTCATATACAATTTTTAGCCTTAGTTTAGTTTTTACTAAAAAGAAACAAGAAAACATATATTTTCAAAAACCTGGAAGAAAATCAAACAATCTGGAAGAAATTTCTCAAAAACCAGTTGCCACCCTGCTATGCCTTTATTTTTTCAAGAGTTCTTTAGCCCAGTATATGGTAGGGGTGGATAGCTTTTCTTGATGGTAGGCTAGATTTACCAAAAAAAATAACACTGATTGCTGGGCTTGTTAATAGAAATTCTTAGTAGGCAAAATAATTTTGAAATATTAAAAGAAAATAAATTATATAAAATCAAAGTTGTGTTAAAATTATCTAATAATCACTTTTGTTTACTATAAACCAAGATCAGATTTTAGTTTATAGTAAACAAAAGTGATTATTAGATAATTTTAAGTTCAAGAGCTTTGTAGGTTCTTATAAAAAGCCCAAAGTAAAATTGCAAAAAAAAGCCTATTTCAATAAAAACTTATTTTAGCTAACTTTGTTGAGTAATATTTATTTTAATTTCTCTGTCAAGTCTATTGATTAGAATTTTATTTATTAAGGTAGCCTTTCTGTGAAACATAAACACCATTTTTGTTTCAAAGTAAGTTTGAAATAAATATCTTAATAATTACATATGTGTATCATTAGTAGTCAAAAAGTTTAAAATGTAACAGTTAGTTAAGTATATATGGAAAAAATCAATTTTAAAACTCTAACTATGAAAATAACTACGAATATTTTAAAATGTAAAATGACATAAGAAAAATTCTAATGAAAATTTGCTTGAATTTAAATCTATCAGATTAAGGATCTGGCCATTTTTTTTTAAAGATTTGGATGCCACTGGATCCTAATGTTAAAAATTGATTCAAAACCAGAACAGACAAGAACACAATTTAAAAAACAATTAGGATATGACTGGATCCAGTAGATTACTACTGATATATACAAAAATCAAACTAGGCAGAGTTATTTAATTTCTTAGAAGAACTAGCCTGGGCTGGCTAGTTTTTTTTTAATTAATAAGTTTTTATAAAATTTCAAAATGACAGAAATATTCTAAATACATGGCAATCTTATTTTCTAAAAATAGTATTTTAATTATAGGTACCTAAAATTACTAATATTGTACTTTTTGATAGAAAAATGTAGTAAAAATATTTCAAATTTGGTATATTAAACTACCAAACCTAGTCATATAAATTTTCAAAGAAAAACTATAACTATTATTACAGAAGAACTTTGAGAGTAAGATTATTTTTTAAATGTTTAAAAATAAATGTTAACTTTTTTTAATTGAACTCCTTGCGCACTAGCAATATTTTTAATCAGACTAGTATGGTATATGATCTAAATATAGTAACATAAAATTATTTCTGAAAATGTTTTTAATTTCAAGGTAAACAATGTTTTTTTAATTTTTTTTTGTAGATCAACTAGGCTTTGTATTGAAACTTAAAATCATAAAATTTTCAAACCTGTCATTATGAAACTTACCCAATTAAGCCACAGTTAATAATCCAATAAAATTATACTTTTATTCAATAAAATATTTGCAGTTAATAAACTTTATTAATTGAATATAAAGTCTTTTTACATGGTAATAAAATATTCAGATTAGTCTTACCTGAAAGTAGTATACTTTTATTGTACTTTGTCTGTAATAAAATATTTTTAAGGTAGGTCTTATTTAAGAAGGTACAAAAGTGTTCATAAATTAAAAAAATATTATCAACTATGCAGAATTTTTCAAAGGTTTACACAGGGTTGGCACAGATTGAGCAAAAAAGAAGTTACTGACTCTTCTAAATCATATTCTTATTTAAAACCCATTCATAATTAGTAATTACATAACCAAAGACTTAAGATTTTAATTCATTCCAAAAACTCATTTTACAAGTTACCTTGGCAAGCTGATTATAGATAAACAAAACATTTTTCATTAAAACTTGTCAAGTACATGAAATTTTTATTAATTACTTATGTGTTAATTTATTAAATGATTTATTAGTATTGCATTGTATAAGATTTAAACACAACTTCTATATCTAATTACAGTTGAAAAAAAAATTCATACCTGTACTAATTAAAGTTTCTTATATTTTATACAACCAAAATTTATATATTTTTTTTTACAGTAGAATAACATAGGACTTACTTTATAATGAGACAAAAATATTTTTTAGGACACAAATTAAAGTTTTTAAAAACGTAAGGAAAATATTTTACTTGGATTGATACATATATGTTTTAGCAATAATGACATTAAATTTTTCTTTTTCATTATACTTGAAAAGGTTGCAATTTTTTGCCCCAAAAACCTGATTGTAAATAAAATATTCAATATGCACATCTTTATTTAAATAAGCTCTTTACATTTCAGTAAATTGAGCAATCATTAAGACAAATAACTATATAAAAAATGTTGAATAAACAATTACCAACAACAATATTCTATTAGCTGAAAATTAAGCTTGGCCCTTTTGATTGGCTAAAAATTGTCTTTTTTGGCTTAAGTTTTAATAATTAAATTAAATGTTCGACTTATCTTTTATAAACTATGTGTGAGGGTTTAGATGTGAAATTTTGGGTAAAGGGTTTAGATGTTATTAATTTAATTCCGTATTTTTACTTTACCTTATTTGAAGAATATTATGAATGAAAAAGTTCGAAAAACTTATTTCTATAGCTGACCCGAACAATATTAACTTATTGGTTTATTAAAGACAGATAATAAGGACTCAAAATTTAGTTTTGTCTATTTAAGTACATGGTGAAAATATTTTGGTTATCCAGATTCCAGTCATACACTACGGAGTACGGATACAGTTTAAAATCTTGTCCAGCACTTAAATTGGACTCAGTTGAAAAAAAAAGTCTTTTTTTTTTGAGTTTTAAAAAAGGTTCAGAATTCTAATTTTTTTTAAATGCTTATAACTAAAATGTTTTAATCATATGCCTGCTAGTCTAATCAAAAAAAATCCAAAATTTAGTCAGTTTACCAATACACGACAGAAAAGTTTCCATGATGCGTAAATTATTAAAGACTTAATAAACATTTGTTTGTTTAAAATTTATTAAATCGATCGTTGTTAGTTTTAAATTTTTGAATCATCTAAAAAATCTAAAAACATTGTTTTTGTTATAAAATAAAATTAGTGAGCTGAAGTTTCGCAGATATTCAGTATTAGATACTTTCATTTTTGAACACTTATTCGCTATAAACACGTTTTCGTAAAAAGTTAATGGAGCTTACGATTATAACTAAATTTAAACAAAAAAAAAACAATTTATCTTGCTTTGTAGATATGACATTATTGATTAGATTAAATAAAACATCAAAAAGAAACTTTTTTTTTCACTTAAAAGTTCAATTATTTTCTTATTGTTATTTTTATATAAAACAAATATGTTTTGTAATAGAACTAATTTAGCTTTAAATTCAAATCAAATTTAGACAAAAAGCATCTTGAACAATTTGTCTTGCTTTTTAGATATGACATTTTTTGGTTTAGATCAAATAAAAACATCAACTTTTTTTTGACCTAAAAGTTCGACTAACTTTTTTTTTTGTTTGTTCTATATAAAACAAGTAAGATTCTTTAACTTTCTATTCTTATCCATTAAAAACAAAAAGCATCTAAAACAATTCGCTTTTTTATTTATGACATTTTTATTCAGATTAATTAATTGTAACAAAATTATAAATTTTTAAATTACACTTCAAAAAAAATATTATTTCATTCTAAAAAAATATTATTCCTCCACGCTATATTGATCAATTCAGTTTTTATTCTTGGAACTTAGTTTTTCTTATATAAGTTTTTTGAGCTGCCTTAAATGCTTGTGCACAATCTTTAGAATAGCTTTCTTTGAACTTTATACTTGTCATTATTTTAACTAGCTTCGTCAATTCATTAAAATAAACAGTAAATGAAGAATTGTTTCTTTTTTAAATAGGCGTATTGAACACTAACAAGTTTGCAATGAATTATATTTTGTTATTTTAATTAATTAAATTTTAAGTCAGGGGTAAGCAAACTGCGACCCGCAAAAAGTAAATCTGCGGCCCGCGAGCTCGTTTTTGTTCTAAATGGATTGTGGCCTGCAAAAGAAAATTCTGCGGCCCACGACCACGAAAATGTGGCCCACCGAACAAAACTTTTTGAAGTCGATTGTTTTTGGTAAAATAATATTTTTGGTAAATTTTTCTTTAAAGTCAAAAAAAAAAATTAAAACCCATAAAAAATTTTACCATTAAAGATTTTACTGCTTGGGCCTTAAATGTGAAAAAGACAGATTGGCTTTTTTGCAATGTTTTTTCTCAGTTAAGATAATAACTTCCTTTTTTTAACAACAACTGGTGAAGTAAACATAGATTTGAAAGTACTTAGATTCAGTAAGTTATTTACAAAATAAATGTTAAATAACTTAACTAAATGCGAATGTTTTTAATTTTGTACAAAAGTAATGCACAGTAATGAACTAAAACTTGATTTCTTTAAACCTTAGGTGTTTTTTTAGCATATAATTTATACATGCTAAATTTTGTAATAGATATTTTTACTATGTATAACATAACATTAAAACACACATTTAAACATACATCATAATAAAAAGACATAAGGTAAAAGTTTTTGACTTTCAGTCGTTTTGATTTTTTACATAAGTTTTCTGTGCACTTTAAAATAATTCCTATGCACACTAAGGTGCTTATAAATACGATGACCTTTGAGTTTTCAACGATACTTTCTAGAGGTAAGTACCACAAAAACACCCAGTGTAAAATGGTAGATGATTTGAAGAAACTTTCATCTTAGCTGAATTCGATTTTATAAAAACCATGCCAGTGCAAACTGTATGGGACCCAAAAAATGCGACCTTAGAGTTTTTATTTAGATTTTTTAATGTGGCAGTTATGACATAAACACTTGTACCCAATTTAAGACTACTTAAAAACAGTTTTATGGTGACACTTCTTGACTTTTTGAAGAAAAAAAATCAGTTGAATTTTTTATAGTTCTATAACCTCTGACTAGGTTTTGATCATCAGGCTGACTTTTTTGCTCTAAAGAGTAGCAAAGAAAATTTGTAATGTATGTCTTTTTAGTTTACAGTTTTGGTTTTAATTAAATGTAAAACTTTAAGTCCTGAAGGTGCTATGAATTAAAATAATATTAATACTAAGTGTATGCATTTAAGTTTAAAAAACGCACACTGGCTTTAAAGAGAACTGTTTTTAAGACTGAAAACGTTTTTGGAGTATTTTAATAAACCCAGGCTGATTAAAACTAGGTTTTAGTTACTAAGACTAATTTTCCTTTACCTGAAATTTTTTATTGATATTAATATTGAGTGTAAGCTCTGATCCTTTTAAACTTAAATATCAATTTAAACATATTATTCTGCATTTAAACTTAATTTTAAATGAACGCTGTACTTAACAATGCCTTACTTTGTAATAAAAGTATACGAAACTAACTTTACTAAAAATATGAATACAAGTCAACACAGTATTAATGGCAGGTTTTTTTGTTTACATTTTTTTTGGGAATAAAAATAGCACAACATTTTATTTATTTATTTTACATATGCCATGGTTACCACGCAAGAAAAAAAGCTTTCAAAAAATTAACCAGTATAAAAATGATGATAAAATATAAACAAGCTAGTTATTTCTATGGCTAATACTTATTTAATTTTTAACACTTTTTTTTCTGTATTATTATGTAAAAACTATTTGTAACTGTTTAATAAACTTATTAACTAATAAAAGTCATAGTTTTTATTGTTGGTATACACGTAGACGTTCTCAAACTTGTGTTAAATTTTGTAAAAATTAAGCTAGCTCATACTAGTTTGATTTTTTTTTTTGAAAGATTCAAGGCTGTTTTCTTATTATTACTTAAATTATATTAACAAAATCCGTTTTCAACTGATTAGTTATTAGCAGTTTAAAATAAAACATGCTTTTTTCTTTTTTTAGTTAACAAATCAATAACATCATGTCATAGGGTTACCAAGTATTATAATGTGTTCAGCTATCAAAATAGTAAATAGTTTGTTAATACTTAAATATATTAGTCAAAGTAAATTTTAGTTCAATTAATATGTAACATTAAAAAAGCCTTCCGTGTATAGTTAAGAGTCATTTAAATTCATAAAAAGAATAAAAGTAAGACAATGTTCTATTGTAAGTGACTAAACTAAAACCTAAATATTTTTTAAATGGCACTAAAACTGCGACCTGCGAAAAGAATTTGAAACTTGAAATTTGGCCCGCAAGCACCAATTGCCTGCCGACCCCTGCTTTAAGTTATGAGAACTGCACGATTAGTAGCAGTCTAATATGACGTAAAATAAGAAAATATTGTTTAAAATAGCAAAAGTATAACTATGATATTTTTATACAATATCAGAACAAGACTTTTAAAAACGGTAGAAAAATAGTTTGATTAAAAGTTGATATTAAATTTTTGTGTTTATCTTTAATCTGAACAAATATTTCATATCTTTAAAGCAATACAAATGACTTAGATTATTTTTTGAAATAATCTAGAATAAAAAAGTGAAACTGGAAAAGTTTTTAATTTTGTTAAGAAAACAGACGGAAAAAATTGGTTGGATTTTAGGTCATAACTTTTTTTTTGTGTTTTTGTTTAATCTAAACCAAAAATGTCATATCTACAAAGCAAGATAAATCGTTTAAGATGTTTTTTGACTAAATTTGATAAGAATTGTAAGCTCACCTATTTTTTTTTACGAAACTTGGTTGTTTTATATAGAATAAACCAAAAAAAAACTAGTTGAACTTCTAGTTCAAAAAAAAAAGGTTGATGTTTATATTTGATCTAAACCAAAATCGTCATATCTACAAAGCAAGACAAATTGGTTAAGACGTTTATTGTTTAAATTTAATTTCAATTGTAAGCTTCATTAACTTTTTACGAACTTTAGTTGTTTTACATAGATTAAGCGAGAAAATAATTAATTGAGCTTTTAGGTCAAAAAAAAAATTTTTTTTGATGGTTTTATTTAATCTAAATCAAAATGGTTTTATTAACCTTATGAACAAAACGTATGCCGAAAAGATGTATGTTAAAGAAGTTGTTCCTGATTCAATATGTTGTACTTTTCTGTAGAAACATATTTATAAAGTTTTTTGATATCAATTTCTTAAAATTGTGGTCTTTATTTGATTACTTATTACACGGTAGTGCTCATTAAATGATCATTTCATAATAGTTGTGCTTTTAATTTTTTTTTGAGTTTTTATAGTATATATATATATATAGTATTTTGAATTTAACTGGCTGATGATCAAAGCTTTATGAAAAATTAAAGCTTTGTGAAACATATGTTCCAGAATTTTTAAAATCGCCATTTGAATAAATTATATATATATACATATATATGTATTTAAAATTACCTAGCCAACCGACTAAAAAGACAGTACTTTTTTAGTATAAAAAGCTCAATTACTGATTGTAAAATTACATAATACTTTTGACTTGTTTTAGTACTTAGTAAAATAGTGATTTTCTATTCGACGGGACCTGTTTATTTATTTTCTTTATTACAAACTGAGTATCAAAGTTTAGAATTATAATTTAAGTATACTATTCGCATAAACTGCAAACTTTTATCTTAAAATATTCAACAAACTCACTAATTGTACATTTTACAATAACAATTTTCTTTAAATAATGACCTAGCTTTTAATGTGATTTTCTACTTTTAATAAATATATTTTAGAACTCATAACTAATTTATACAAAAATAAAACTGTTTAACTTCAAAGTATTTTTTATCAACTATTTATAATTTTTATTTTTATCTTGTCTTGGACAAGAAGTTAAAAGGTGTTCAAGTGGTGTGCGACTCGATGATAAAAAGGATCTTCGTGCACTAGATCCTAGGACCAGGTATTTTGAGAGATTTTTTGTAATTCAGAAAATAATAATGATAATTATTATAAATATAGTAATAACAATCAAAACGTTTTATTTTACTCAAAAAAACAGAATATTTAATGAATTTAAGATAATAAAATATCGGGTTTCCTACACTTACCCATAGTCAATGAAACTAATATGAAAAAAAATCAATGAGCCATTCACAACTCATTTACTTAAACTTTTAACTAACTATTATAAAATAAAAAAAAAGTATATAAATTATAAAAGGAATATAATTTAATTAAATAATTTAGCACTATCAAAACAGTCGCAAAAACTAACGTTACATCAAACATGTTAAAAAGCACTGCTTTGTGTACTTGAGCGTGAAATTACTAACTTAAAACAAACCAAAGTTTATAAGTATCATTGCTGAATTACCATAGTAACTCTTAGCATTTTAACATGTCTGCGTTACATCTTAAATGTAAAGTTAATTAAAGAACTGTATGTTGAACTATAGTTGTTATTGCTTTATTGAACGACAAAAAAACGCTCAAACTATTTGGTCCTGGGACCTAGTGCACAAAGAACCTTTCGGTTATCGAGTTGCACACCACTCGGATACCTTTTAACGTCTTGTTTAGGACAACAAAACTGGGGACGAGTCTTATTGAAACGCTTCTGTGTTTCTCTAACATTTGCTGAATCAGCAAAAAATAAGCTTTTTATCATGTTATTCTTAATTTTAGTTATTAAGACTTTATTTTTTGATTGGTTTTTGGTATGTTTGGGTAAGGTGGGTCAGGGATAAGGATATAATTTTTTTAAAAATGCTGATACAGCAAATCTTAGGGAAACACCTTATCGTTTCAATCGGGATGGGTCAAATATGCACGAAGACACTTTTGCACCAAGGATCAAATATGCATAAAGTCAATACGAAGGTTAATACAATAATAAAAATAAAAAACTGACCAAGGGTTAGGGCCTAGGCCCTAGGGGTAAAAGTGATAAATAACAATATAAAAAAAAGTGTTAAACCGTGCAATAGTGACCAATCGTACAAAAGTGTTTTAGTGAAAAAGTCTCTCTTCGTGCTTTTCTACACTTGTTATTTTTTGAAGTAATATTTAATAAAAATTTAAAATTACATTCTTTAAAGTAAGTTTATATTAGTTACACAACTATTCGCACTTAAGGCCTTAAAAAAAAGTCGAAAAATTATAGTTATAAAAGATTTTGGTACCTCTAGAGTCTAGAATTACGACCTTTGAATTAGACTTTAGAGCTGCTATGACCAAAGAAAATTAACTACTTTTCGAGTTTTGTTTACCGACAAGAAAATAAAGTTTTGATACATTTAGTTGTGTTGAAGTTAAAAAACTTATAGCATAAAAAGGTAAATGTTTATAAACTACATTCAATAGACATTTTTTATTATTATCAATCTGTTTAATAGATTAATTTTTAATACTAATAATTTTTTGCCAGGTGTAGTAGTATTGTTTTTGAAATTTTCTTATTCGTTTCATTTATGCATAAAAGAAACTGTAAAAACACAGCAGTACAGTACTAACAGCTTAATCCTTATCCTTTACTTGTATCACCCAAAATTACCAAACTAAACCTATATCACCTACCTTTCTGAAATGTACAATAAATAGTAATTTTGAAAAACTTTTTAAACTTCAAACTAGTTTAACTTATTGTAAACAGAAATCAAGTTTTAACAGTACTATTATAGCTGAAAGCATGTCTTAAAAAAATTAGCCATTTTAGAAACATGCAACTTGTGAAAGAAAAACTACAGATATAGTAAAACTATTATTCATTGAAACATGAAGTATCAAAAAAAAGAAAAAAAAAAACTAAATTTACATAACTATGGTCAATGGATTGATGTATAAAAAGATTAGATAATGAGTTAAACACCATTTGCTTGTAAACATTGTTTTAAGTTATTTCAAATCTTGTAGTAGAAAAGACTAAGTAAAAAAGTACTCATATATACACTTTAAAATGATATGCTCCTATTTTAATAAGTGTTTACAATTTTTTATTGTTTCTTGTAAAATCAAATATTTAAACTTTAAAATATTTGCAAATAGACCTAGTTTATAAAAAAAGATCTTTCATTATAAAATTAATAAATAAGATATCTGATTTTTTAGAAGATGTTTACTAATTATTAAGGCCATAGGGGGGGGGGGGGTAAACCATGTTTTTTACAAGTTGATCTATTTTTATAGAGTTTTTTCTAAGCTTCAAGATGCTTTTTATTGTTTTAAAAATTTTGAATTATTTTTTGAGATATGACCAGTCAAAGTTGGGTTGCATAATAGGTTCCCTATGGGACTGCAAAACTAAAACAGCAAAAAAACACTATTTCATTAAAAATCTATCTCCTACATTTTTCAAGCAATCTTTTCAAAGTTTTACAGTCTTAATCTTTATACAATAACAAAAAAACTTTACTTTGGAATTAAAAAAAATTTTTGTAAATTTTTTTTTTGAAAAAAAAACACTTTTTTTTTAATTTTTGTGACAAAATTTTTATTTTTTTAAATCACTATAATTCTGAAGTAACGTTTTTTTCTTTTATTATAAGGAACGTTTCCTTAAAATTTGAAGAAGATTGCTTGAAAAATGAAGGAGGAAATATATTTTTAGTGAATTTTAAAATTTTTAAGAAAATTGACCCCAAAAAATTTGCAGTCGATACGATTATATTGTAAAATTTTTACAAAAAATTAAATATCTCAAAAGTTAAATGATATTTTTGAATTCTATAAAAACTGGCTTGTAGTTTGTACTTGAAGATTTCATATAAAAGCCAAAGTTAATTTTAGTAAAAAAAAATGTTGGACCCGCCCTATGGCCTTAATTTTGCAATATTAGATTTTGAATACACAAAAATTCAAAGTAAAGATAATAGGGGACATGTTTTTGTTTAAAGTTTTATTTTTAAATAAGTTATAGATTTTTTTTCTACCTCATCAAAGTACCAAAAGTTTATATCTACTCACCAATCCATTGACCATAGTTGTGAGCATTCACATTTTTTTTCTTTTTTATTATCTTTTGAATAAATATAAAATGTTAATCTTTTTGATAACTATTTAATCATTAAAAAAAAAACTTACACCTTACCCATACCATTTTAATCACTCAAATATTAACACTACCTAATATAATCACTTTATTGTCAAAACAATGTTTCACTCGTTTGAATTCATTAAAATTAATTCAAACAAGTAAAACATTATTTTGACAATAAAATTAAAAAAATTAAGTTGATCATTTGAGATTGCTTATAAAGTCCAATTTTTTAATATTAAATATGTACTCTTATTTCAAGGTTTTGTAAGTATACACCATTTGCAACTAACAATGTATGAATTTAGATTGGTCTTATATAACCATATTTTTACTTGAGTTTTTTTTTTGCTAAATGTTAAAATTCATATTTGTTTAAATCCTATATTCAAATGTCATAATACTTTAAGTGTCTTATTTTTGTAATGTTTTCAGTACTTACTAAATAGTTTTTAAATTCATTTACCACTTGAAAAAGAACCTTTTTGTATAATTAAAAACTTTTGTGAAAAAAAAATCTAAATTAATATTTTTTTAGTCTCAAATAGTATATAAATATAACATTAAAGTTTAGTAAGAATATCTTATAGGGCTTGTAGTAAAATGTAGAACTATAAATAAACCTGATGATCATTAGGAACTAAAATTATAACTATATGGATGTTTGAGTTAAAGGATTTTTTAGTTTAAAATTTGAAATAACTAGTTAGTATGTTATTCTTCTTGGTGTAGCCAATTTTTATAAATTTTTTACTACAGTATTTTACTTAATATAGATTCAATCAATAGCTATTTATTCTGAACCATTTGAAAATAAGTACATTAGACTTTTTATACTTGGTAATTTTCTTAATTATCTATATTCGTAGAACTTTTTAAAAATGTTTTTAGATTTATTAAAATGTCTTTTTACTTCTTATTAATTGTATTTTTTTTAAATTTTCAGTGTAATAAGTCGTTTAAAACTTGCATCCAAGTTTTTATAAAACTAATTCAAGGTTTAAGTGTTATAATCTTGGGTAGGGACACTTTTTCATGAGTTGAAACTTTTTTTTCTTCTAATTTTAACAACTTGCTTTTTACTATCACTGTTACCCTTAGTTGCTAACTATTGTTTTTCTATTACTATTTTCATTATAAATTTTCTATTATAATTTTTTAACTATCACTCAGGGTTGCCACTCGGTCAGGAAAAGTCAGGAAATCAGGAAAAGTCAGGAAAAATTCAAAAAAATGACAAAAGTCAGGAAAAGTCAGGTGAAAATGGGTAGTTTTGAAAAAAAGTCAGGAAAAGTCAGGAAATTTTATAAAATTAAAAAAAAATTCAGATTTCGTCAGTTTAAATTTACAAAATGTCCTTGTTTTTCAAAGCCTTCAAATGGTAAAAATTGATTAAAAGTTCTTAAAAGTCAAAAAAAATTCCAACATTTTCCTTGAAATTAACAAAAATATTTAATTTTGTTTCCAATGGCTTCATCTGGTATAAATTAGTAAAATATCCTTTATAAAACTGCAAAAATTTTTTATTAACATATTGAACAAGTACCCTACTTGAACAAGCAGGTTTTGTAAGCTTTTTAGTATTGATGATCTGTAGCAAGGGCACTTCAATAGTGAAACTGTGATGTATACACAAAAATTGTAAAAGTTCCTTATATGTCATTTGTTTATCTAGATACATTTATGCCAGGAAATGCTAAAAAATTGTGTCTTTTTTCAGACAAGCTGTGTTTATAAGGTGATAAATACAAGTATTTTGCTGATAGACCTGTTTATTACAAACATAAATCATACACAGATGGTTTAAGTGATGTACTGGAAGTTTCATAGAATTCAGCAAAAAACTGTTGTTTTTAACCTGTATTAAAATTAGATTGAAAGCTTTATATAGTTTCAAGTGTTAGATTACGTATTTTAGAATAAGTTTAATTTAAGAGTTTGAAATAGAAAAGTCAGGAAAATTTTGGTAAAAAGTCAGGAAAAAGTCAGGAAAAGTCAGGAAATTTTTCTCAGCTTGATCAGTGGCATATTTTTGGTGATAATATTTTTTATAAACTTATTAATATCATTAGTTTTTACTTATTTTTTTAATTTATTATTTTTTGTCATTCTTAATATGATTTTGGTTTACTATCACTGTTACCATTAACCTTGGTCGGTATTCTTTTTTAAATTGTTCTTTTACTTTTTTTTTTACTTTCATGCAAAATTGTCACTCATTAAAAATTTACCATCTGTGCAGAAATTACACTTTATACAAAAGAGTCTTTGTGCAAAACTGACTCGTCTCCTATAATCTTTTATTAATATTATATATTAGTTTTTGCTTCTTGTACAAAAACTAACTTTTTACAGAAGTTATTATTTTGCTAAGACTTTTAACTTACAGCCCTAAAAATGGACTACATGCCTGGTACAGCAAGTCTTATTGAGGAAATTGACAAAAAACAACAGGTCGTTCTGCGTGATGGTAGAATTTTTATTGGTTATTTACGGTCTGTAGATCAATTTGCTAACCTTGTATTACAGCAAACTGTTGAAAGAATTCACGTTGGAAAACTATATGGAGAAGAACAGATAGGATCTTTTGTAATTAGAGGGGAAAATGTTGTCTTAATGGGTGAAATAGATATGGAAAATGAAGAACCGAAAGGTCTGACCAAAGTTTCTATAAATAAAATCAAAGAAGAAAGAACTCGTGTCCAAAAAGACAAGGAAGAACAGGAAAAAATTAAAGCTAATGCTATGAAACAAAGAGGACTAGTTAGCTCATATGGCAAATCATATGATAATGATGGATTATTTTAATAAATTTTGTCAAAATTATCATTAGAAAATTAAACTTTAAGTATGTATGTAAACTTTAAGTTTATGTAAAGGTTATTTAAGAAAAACCTTGCTTAAGAATTAGTACAATTTATTGATACTTTTTTTTACCTGTTTTCATATTTTTTCCTAAACAAGTTTTAAAGAAGTTTTAAATTTTCTTTATAAGAATAATTTTTGAATTTTAAAAATATTGCAAAATGTTAAACTTTAGCTAATATACAATGATGATTCAAAGATAGTTTTAAAACTAACATAACATTCTAACCTAATAAAAATTTATAACTTAATATTTGCTTTTAAGAAAATACTATATTATAATAGATAACAGTTAAGGCCAGAGGGTTCAAAGCTTTATTAAGTTAAGGCAATTTTTGTATTTAAGCTAAATCTATGAACTAATAGTCCCCTTTAACAAAATAAAAAATATGATTTATCTTTAGAGATACATTCAGATTTAAAAATTTACGTATAAAAAAAGATCAATTTTATCTACAATTTTCTTAGTGTCTTACAAACCTTTAAATTTTTTTATGCTGGATTTTTAAAGCTAGAGACCACTAAATTTCAGATTTTTTTTTTAAATAGTTAAAAACTAAAGTTTTTAAACTAATAATCATTGAAAACTTTTTTCTTTGTATTCTTGATAAAGGACTTTTTTAGGATTTATAAATTCCCTAAATCTAATTATTGAAAAGTTGATTAGTAAAAAAAATGAAGAACTATGAAAATTTTTATTAATCTGTAGGGGAGCAGAGAAGTCTAGCTTTTAGCTTCCATACAGAATATAAAATTTACAACTTTGAACCTTTATAATTAAACAATACTTTTTTTTATAAATCAAATATTTCTAACAGCTAAAATAAAAGTCCAAAAATTATGAACAACTTGTTTAAAGTTAAGTTGACCCCTATGGTGCTAATTTAAATAATAAGGTATATAATGGAAACTTATATAATAACCTTTTTTTATAACATTCTTCTGATTTTTTAACTATTGATGTATAAATACTATTTGTATTTAGTAATATTCAGAAACTAAAAGTTTTTAAATTTGTGTATAGTCTTACAAAACTTATGTAAGTACAAAAGTTTTAAAGACATAGCTAATCATGTAAAAATTTTATTTGATACTCTATCACAAATGTTTTTTTTTTTCTTGATTTATCTTAAACACTTTGCTTGTAACTATTTTTAATTAGTTTTTTAAATGTTTAAATAATCTTATAATAAAAACTACTTGACTAAAAGTTATAAATAATAAAATAATTTGTTAAACAAAATATATATTTTTTACAATTTTTTTTCAAAATTAAAAGAAGTTTATTACAGAATAACTTATTTATGCATTTTTTAGGGTTAGAATTATGTTTCTATGAAATGCTTTAGTAATTCTGCCAACTTTTATAGATTTAATTAGGGTACTTATGTACCAATGTAATCGTATCCATGACATACACTAATGAAAATAAAGGTCGAGAAATTAAGATTATAAAAGATGACCTAAAGTCGAAGATCTGCAGAGATTTCATGAGAAATGTTTGTAGTAGAGGAAGGTTGTTTTTAATTTTATTTTGAGCAAAGTAAATAGTTAATATATACAAATATACCTAGCTATGTATACATAACATGTTCATAACATGTTCATAACATGTTTATAAATTTTTAAAGCCAACTAATTTACATTTAAGTTTGTTAGAAAATAAACAAACTTTTTATTCCAGTTTTATTTAGGTGTATTAGCTTTATTAAAATGTTTAGTGTAGTTCAAAAATGTGGCAAACACTCTATAAAAATATAAACAGCTTTGTCTAAGTTATATAATTTATATATAAAGCAAAAAATTTTCAAATTTACTTTAATGTATGTGAATGATTACAGTAGAACTGTTTAAATTTGTCAAAATATTTTTTTGTATTTCTTTCTAAAATTTTAACCTTAAAGCTAAGATATTTATTTTGTTCCTTTTAAATATTAGTTGTAAATAATGTTTGATAATAAAAGGTCTTTGGAATATAAAATTAACAATGTTGGAAAATAGTCAATTTATTAAAGCTGTCATTATTTAACTAGTTTTTATAAGAGATTTTAAGCTATTGTGCTGTACCATAAAATCATGTACCAAAAATTTTAAAATTTGTCAAAAAACTAATAGTTTTAAAGTCGTTTTGTCTTCATATTAGATATTCGTACTCTATTAAACTATACTGTACACATTTATTTTTTTAACTGTTTATGTTCATTTATACAAAAAAATAGATCGTTATATTATATAATATAGTTTAGTATATTATCTATATCTACATATCATATAAATGTATTTCATAACAAAATGTAAAACTGATCTATACTACTTTTTTTGTAACATGATTTTTTTATAAAACACATATAATGAGCTGACTTTTAAATTTTTTTAGTATTTAATGTATTTTTCTATATTGACTTTAGACTATTTGAGATATTTAAGATTAAAACTACGCAGTAATATTTTTAGTTTTGAATTTTTCAGCAGATTAATAAAATTATCTTGTTGTATATGTTTTCAACTAGGCTATCACAGTAAAAACAAATTATCTTTATATAACTAAATTGTTGTTTGATTATAAGATATTCATATGAAAATGAAGTATTAAATTTAATATAAATGGTAACTACTTTAACTTAATGAAATTTTCTTTATTTCAAGTTTAATATTTTTAAGTAGTTTTTTTAAATACTGTGAAAAGTTTGCTACCTGGTACACAATTGTCAGAACATAAAATTTTAAACTAAACTACTAAAATATTTGATAAAAAACTTAAGTGTAATTTTTATACAACTTTTAAATATTTTTGAAATTCAACTATCCAGGAATAACCAAAAACAAAAAATTAACAAAATTTGTATTACGTAGCTTTTCAAAGTTTTTACTATAAAAATAAATTTAATTGTATTTTATCAATCAGAAAATGCAAGTTCAAGCATCCATCTGCAGAGGAACTGAATGAAATTGTGGATTGTAGCGACTGCCCAGTGATGTATGCTTTTTGTCACGACTTTCAAAATACCAACAAATGTCAGCGTCACAATTGCAGGTTCATAATTTTAGCTGAAATATTATTAGTTTTAAAAACACTTTAGAAATTCTGATCTAACTTATTTAAAAAGTTAGATCTAAACTACTTTGTTTAATACTAATTTACTTAATAGTTAAAATTTATAGCCCAGTTATACTTTTAGTACTAGTTTTTTGTTTTAGATTTATACATGGAACAATTGAGGAAGAGAAAATATACACTGATAGAAAAATACTTCCACGGCGCCTCAAGTACCAATATGACTTTGGCTTGCAGGAAATATACACACACGTAGTTGATATAAAAGGCCAAAGCTGCTACCCTGACGCTAAAACGGTCAAGCCTGTGTGTCAAGACTTTTTAAGAGATGATTGCAAGCGTGGCAAAAAGTGCAAGTTCGGGCACCCTAAAAGCTTAAACAGTGAAAACTACAGTTTAAAAAAGAACCTTCCATTCGCAAAGCGCAAGTCAAGATTTCATGTAGCTGACGAAAAGAGCCCAAAGCGGTTTAAATTAAAGCAAGACGATGATGGGAGTGTGACAGTAGTGAATTCTACCTCGTACACTAAACAAAAGTAAGTTTAAACACTGATTTTTGTTATATTAAAAAAGTAGCTTAAAATTGTAAACTGTTGAATTTAGTTACAAACTATTGATTTTTTTACCTTTGATTGAACTTGATTAAGTTATTTTATTGTTTCGAAACTGATTATTTAGCGAATAACGATACTGTTGCTACTTACAACGAATACAAGTAGTTATAAAATAATCTTTACTTTTTTATTATTTATTTCGATAAGATAGCAAGCTTTATTCATATATAAGTTCATAAGTTTCAAATATTTTCTGTAATTCAAAATATATCTGGCACGTGTTTAACTTGGCCTTTTATTTATTTTAAGGTATTTTTTTAGGCTAAAATTCATACTATTTCAGCTGTATATTTATACTAACATATTTTACAATTTTCAAACTTTTGCAATCTGAATATAAGTATTTGAAAAATACTTAAATCATTTCAATTGTTCTATATTTACTTAAGGAAAAAAAACTTTTAATAGCATAGTTTTTTTTTTCAATAAATATAAAAAATAAATTGTTTTTGTAAAAATAGTTTTGCATTTGATTTACCTACAAAGCATTTTTAGAATTTAAAAAAGATCTTAAGAATGTCGTATAAATGTTGAAATTTTATTTATAAACTTTTCAAGGAAAATACTATTATTTACTATATGTTTTAATATGTTTGTTTGCAAAAATATTTTCTCTGTTGATTTAATCATCTAAAAAAACTTTTACTAGTATGAGTTTAAAAGGTTTTATAAACGAATTGCATTACTATGAAGTTTGTATGATTTAGTATAACGATAGAAAATACATAAAATTAATGGAAAAAAAAGTCTAAAAAAATAAAGTTATTTAAGTAAAAAAATCTGTAGTTAATATACTTTAAATATTTAAGTATTTTGTAAAGTAATGTTTTCTTTACAACGTTTTTTTAATATTACGCTTAAATTACATCCTAATCACTTTAAATCTTCATAGAAACTACATAAATAACTTTTAAATTAGCAACAAAATCCAAAATATAAATTAATAAAAGTTTTCCGATTTTGAATTTTATTCTAATGTTTTAAAATTGACTCAGTAGAAATAACTTGAATGTAAATAAAATATCAATATTTACTTTTAAAATTATGTATTTTGTTAAACTGAAACAACTGATAACCACTACTAAGTATAGAATAGTTTGTTTTTATACTACTAAAATGCTGGGTAGACATGTTTTCTCAAAGAAACATGCTTTAATTTTTAACAAGAGTTTTCCTTGTATTTATATTTAAGTACTTATAACTTTAAGTTTTTAGAATACCAAGTAAAAAAATCATATAGTTTTCGTACTTTGATGTTACTTTTACCAATTTTTCTTTTTATTGGATATATACATTCATTAGATAATTTTCAGGTAAACATATTTCAAAAATAAATGTTTGCATTAGTAAAAAGTAAAACAAACATTACTATTTTAGCTAAGTAGGTTAAAATTTGTATGCGTACACAAATGTGTAGTTTTATAAAAGTATGAATATTTTTACTTCATTTTAAACTTCATATTTATTTTTAAACTTAATTTTAAAACTTTAACAAACAAAAACATTGATATGACCTAACACTAAATCACCATCTTGATCATTAATATTAAGTTAACTTCATCTTTTTTGCAAACAGAACATTGGAAGAAGAAAATCAGCTTCTTAAAATGAAGTTAGCGGAATTAGAAAAAAAAGTGTCGGATCTTTCAGCTTCCAATGAATATTTACTAGAACAAAATGCACAGTTTCGCTGCTTAAAAAAGTTTGTGGCTTTTTGTTTCTTGATCATGACTTTAAAATCTAAAACAAATATTAATTATTTATACTTTATTATTTAATGTTTAAAATTCTTTTATTTAACCAAGCTTGAGATATTAATCAAGCTTTTTAGAATCTTTAGTTAACTTGGCGTCATTTATTTGTAAATTTGTAGTAAAGTTAAGAGCTGATTTCGTATAAATTATATTAATGATTTTGTTTGTACAACGCAAAAATCAAACTCTGTTGATCAAAAGTTAATACAAGTAACATATTTTCACTGAATTTTTTTTTTTATACACAAAATTTTTAACAAAATTTGTTTAAGGACTGTGTTCGAGTAAAACAGTTGTCATTAAAAAAATTGTTATTCATAAATTACTGAAAAGAAATTATATCATAAATGTAGTATTGATTCATCTTTTACTTGTTATAAAATTTCTAAGCTAAATTTTTCATTTTATATATAATATTAATACTTTAAATTTTTTTAAATAAATTATCTATTTATACTATTTTTTGACAAAAATGTTATAAGTTCTGCTCTTGATGCTGTCTAAATGTTTACTATTGACTTCGTTTTGTATTTAAGTCTTCCCTTTGAGTTATTCAATGCATACATTAACTAATTAATGTCAAGCACGCAAACACATTGATTAATTATTTATAAAGTATGCTTATTTTCAGTTGAAATTTTTCCTTTTTTGAATTTTTTAAAAGTTTACTTAGTTTGAAGTTTGAATTTGTAAATATTTTAATGTGTAATTTATTTGAAAATATAATGTACATTTCAGTGTCTTAGTAACTTTTTTTGTTTGTTTAATCTTAAATTGTTTAGTACTTATCGACCAATAGAAGTTATTTCTAAGTTTTATTCTTATTAGTAGTAAAATATAAACTAAATATGTATATATTTTGGTGTTTCTGTTATATTCCTAAAAATTTTAACTTTAAATTTAAATTTAGTCGTAGAACATTTAAACTGTATGTGCTTTTTACCATAGTAAAATTAATAATTTGGTCAGTTTTCAAGTTAATAAATTTATTTCATGTAGCAGAGGAATATCAGTTCAAGGGTCGGCAAATGTCGTAGGAATTCAGCTGTCCTCGCCAAAATTCACAACTCAGACGCAACAGGTCACCACGAATGTAGCCCATTCGAACCCCAACATGAACATGTCAGGCACACAATCGTTGCTATGTAAGTTTTGCTGCTGTTAATAAAGGTTAAACACATTTCACCAGGCTAAAACTTTTGCACGAGTGTGTATTTACAGTAAAAGGCTAAATTGGTTCATAATTAAAATCGGGGATTAAAGTTTAAGATTAAAGTTTAATTTTTTTTGGTTTATCAATTAAATTTTATCCACGCAAAAACTTGTCACTCCATGCTAATCCGACACCCATACTTAAATGAGATAGAAGCCTTAAATTATATTGCTGTCATTTTTTAATTTATTACAAGTAATGTGTAATGCTTAAACATTTTTATAGTTATAATCAGTGAAATATATGCCTATAAACCATCAGATTTTTATTCTTCATTAGTAGTAAGAAATACCTAATTTAAACAAAACCTTCAAACAGTTTCTTAGAAGAAGTTTGATCAAAAACAATTTTATAAACAAAAAGTTAAATGTACCTACTGTGCAATCTAGAATATACTTTTGTAAAGTATCTTTACAGTTATGCAATAAGATTCATCTATAAAGATCATTAAAATTGGTATCTATATATTTTTAAGCCCAATAAAAAAGTCTTTATTTTGTTTGTTTTAATAATATACTTATTAGTTTATAATGTTAAAAAAAACTATTTACTTATTTAGTGCTTTTAGTTTTTGTTTTAAGAGTTTGTTGGTTAAATGAGTTATTTAAGTATCTGATAACAAGTATTTGCAAGAGTTATGAAATAAGCACAAAGTACCATCAAAATAAGTTGGTTTTTTTAAGTTAAAAAAAAGCAGTGTTTCTTTGCGTGGTTAGTGAACACAACATGTTTTAGATGTTCATTTCCCACCACTCAATTTTTCTTATAAATATTTCTTTTTTATATTGAGTACTGAAGTAATAAAAGTATTATGTTTCATTTTAAAACTGTACATTTATTTTTACACAATGAATAAGAATTAAATTCTTTGTTTGGTTTTATGTATAAAGTGCAAGTTTAAATATTACATAACTTCTGTATTTAAATTTAAACATAATGAAACTTTTTTTTTCATTTTCATACTCAAAAGCAGTTAAAAAAAAGTAAACGAAACCCTTATTCTTGAAAGTAAGTAACAGTAATAGTTTTAAACATAAAATTGTTATCTTTATCTCTTTATAATATTGTTTGTGCTAAATTACAAAAATGCAGGATTTTTTATTTTGATAAATCAATAATAAATCATAATTAAACTAAATCTAATACTAGTTTTGCATATTTTTCAAGTATAATTAGTAAAAAAATTTATTAAGCTTAATTTAACTAATAGATGAAATATCAAACGGTTCTAAAATATTTTCTGGTATCTTTTTTAAGGGAAGCTTATTTGATTTCAGGTTTGTTGTTTCCTTCTTGCGTTAAACCGATTTGAGAACTTTATTTTTATCTTTTGTTTTTACACAAAAGCAAACATTGTGCTTCAAAAATACGAAACTTAAACATGAGCCCACCACAAACAAAGAATCGTTTTGAGTTGAACGCCACACATTTTCTCGCAACAAGCAGTGTTTGCAGTGGCAAGCTCGCCAAATTGCCACTCACTTATCCGGTCAAAAACAGCAGCAAGGAGAAGGGAAGATAGAAGCGTGGAGCGCGTGTCGCGTGTGATCGTCGCGCGTGCTCGCCGAGCGCTTTGTTGTTTGCCTTCTGCCCTTCTCACCGCTCCAACCCGCTGTCTTCTTTTCGTTTGTGCTAAGACGAAAATGCGAACCGGTTCCGCTGCCGTGCCTCTGTTAATTGTTTTGAATGAAATGTATGTTCAACGTCTTGTTTCTTGTGGATGTCGTGACGCTTTGGTGTAATCGCATAGCAGTTTTACATCTGGCTTGCTGCCTGCTTGTCGGGTTGAATAATAAGGTCTACTTAAAAAAGTGCAAAAAGTTGTTTGAATTTGGAATTTTTTATAAAAAAGTAAAGAAAAACATTTGTGAGGTATAAAGTATAAAAATAAACCGAAGTCGTTTTCTTTAGTAATTTTAATATATTTTTTAACGTAGTTGAAATTGCTAGATAGACTAAAATTATAATATTTAAAAAAACAGTGACACCGCAACCACCGCAGCAAACGGGTCAACCACAAGGGGGCGGTGGTCAGCCCCAGCAACAACCCCAGCCGACCCAGCAACAAGTGACCCAGGTTCTCGCCTCATCTTCCATACCAACGCCCATGCCCAGTTCCGCGCCTCCCCAACTACGAACTATCCGTATGTTGATTTGTTATTATTTATTTACTTGTTAAGGTTACAAAAAGCATTTAGTATAAAGTGTAAATTTATCGAGCTATTTATAAAGCAATATCTTATATCGATTTAAACATAGAATGAATAAGAAACTATTGTTATTTTAAAGCTTTAATAGTAAACGTTGTACTAGTAAAGCACTAATAGAATTTTCATATGAAAATTTTTACACAATCACTCCAGATTACAATAAACTTTTTTAAGTATGAAAAATAACTGACATAAGATTACTGGCTTTTAGGTGTCATATTATCTTAATTGCAGTAAAGTTTTGAAGTAGTGTAGTTATAAATTAGAATAAAAATGTTCTCCACTAAAAACAGTTTCAGAGGTTTTAATACATTACGTGCTCTGGAATTATAAGTACTAATTTTTATAAAACCACAGGGTTTCTTTAATAAATGAGTGTACTTACTACACATAAACAAATTTTATTACTTATAAACTAAATCGTGTATACGTGAATGAATTTAGAAATTTGTCGGAATGTATTAATGTTGGGTATATTTAATATCTAGTATATAATAACTTAAATTTATCTTGACGTAAAAGTGTTGAAAATAGTAATAAATACTAACAACTTACTAGTACACAAATAAGATGTAACGTTATAAGGCGTTAAATCCTGGAGATCCTGATAAGCTAAGCTTATCGGAATGTATATCACAAATGTTCTTGTGCTAAAACTTTATTTCAACTAACGGCGTTTCACTGCTCTCAAATAAATTTAAGAACAGATCTACGGAGTCTATAAAATGTTAACACACATTAGAAAAAAGCAGAAAAAGCATGTATAATTATGTATAGTGTTTATGTAGGTAGTAACTATAAATGGACTTTATGGTTTAAAAACAAAGTTTGGGATAAAAGCATAAAATTATAAAATTGTCTACAAAAAAAACAAATTTAATAAAAGTAGGCACTAACCTCAAAAAGCTCTAAGAATAGGCAAGTTTTAAAATGAAAATTAAATTGAGTTGTGCAGAAATGTTACGTCATAATAATTTTAACAAATTGTTCAATAATTTATACAGCTTAAAAACATGAAGTATTAAACTTGCAAGTATATGTGAGTTTTGTGAAATAAATTAGTACATAAATAGACAGAGTTATTTAAAGTAGAATCGTCGGTTATGGGGACAGATATTCGATAAATCTTGCCGCTTATTCAGAAGTAGGTCTTTATCTTCTGCTGCAATTACTGCTCTTTCTGTATTACAAGTTGGGCAAATTCTACTTACTCCGTTGGATGCATGTTTGATCTTTGAAACAATACTCCACTCCATGTTTGTTCTTAAATTTATTTGAGAGCAGTGAAACGCCGTTAGTTGAAATAAAGTTTTAGCACAAGAACATCTGTGATAGTACACAAATATGTATATAACAAACACATTAGGTAACTAAAAATGCCCATTTTATTGCTTTACAACTGCTTATTGTGTTTAAGTGTTTTTACAAAATATGTATTCTTAAGGAACTTCAAATTTTTTCTAAGTTTGTTTACAAAAATCTAAATGTTTAAATTATTTTTAAATTCCTTTAGTTTTATCTTACTATCTTTACATTTGATGTTTAGCAATTCAAAAAAAAAAAATACTATTGTTAATCAGCCAAGTTAAAAAGATTGAAAATAATTATTTTATTTTTAACTGTTTACCATATCAGTTTTAATTAGGTTTTATAATCAGTTGATTGAAAAGGTTATACCATTGACATTTTGATAAGTTATCAAGCTTATTGCTTAAATTTTATTAGTTGGTTAAAATTATTTAAAAGTTAAATATCATATCTCTGTATTACCAGTGTTTTAAATTATTTTCAATATAAAATACATTAAAATTTTTACCAACTTGTGATGTGAAATAAAAACTTAAAATAAATAATATTACTGTCACCACAGCAGCACAGCACGTCATCAGCGTGCAGCAACCAGCCAACCAGAACGAAGTGCAAATTCCCCAGCAGAACAGCAACGGTCTCATGTCGTCGCAGCCGCCCTCCTTGCAGCCGCCTCCGCCAAACCATTTCGTCTCCCCGCCGCCTCCCCAGCAACATGTCGTGTCTGTTGCCATGCCGGTTTCCATGGCGATGCAGCAGCAGCCTCGACTTATGAGCATGCAGCTTCCCATTGCCAGCCACCAGCAGACACTCGTGTACAGTCACCCGACGCGGGCCAGCGCCCTAACGGAGGGAAACCCCCTTTCCACCGTCAGTCTTTCGGCGCTGCCTCCGCCGTCGATACAACAACCCCAAGTGGATCCCCAACCGCCTCCGCAGCAAGTCATGGTTCGGACGGCCCCCGTTTCCCAGCAACAAATATACGGCAGCCAGGCGAGCAGCCTCAACAGTTCGTTTCCCGCCATTTTCACCGCTGACAACCGGTCGATCATTTCCTACTCTGCGGCCCCCGACACCTCGTGCATCACTGCGGCTGTCGGCGGCAATTACCAAGCTCGCAAGCCACCGCAAAAGTCCGATTGGCGGATGGTAAAGAAATAGAATTTAGAGGAAAGCGTTTTGTAGTGTTGTTAGATGTCGTCGTGCGGAAAGAGAAAAGACAACCATAAAGTTTTTGATTTTTAGATTTTATTGTTTTTTTTATGAAGTATGAAAACACCATAAAAAGTATTTTTTACTAGTTTTTGAACTTTTTATAGGAATATATATATATACATATATCATTTTATGTTAGATACATATGATTGTATGTACTATGTGTATGTTGTCATTTTAAAAGATTTACTTAATATATTATCATTAATTATTAATCATTTATTATCTACTTATATTAAGTTAACGAAATGATTATTAGTTTTTTAATTTATGAACTTTAAGGTTTAAATTATTGCTTTTAAGTTATATTATTTAAAACTTAATTTTTAAGGTTTTGTAAGTTTGAACTATAAGTATTATTTATCTGCTAGTAAAAGAATATTTTATTTCAACTGAAATAATATTCTTTAAATTTTACGTACAAATTTTTGATTTTATAAAATATATTTTGTGTTTCACTTATTTTTTGTTTATAATTTTTACTCTTCTGAAGACTGCTTAAAATATGAATATATATTGTTTGTGTTTTTCATTTCGTCGTTTAACCCATTTCCGTATATTTTTATTGATTGTCAGAGCTTATTAGTGGTTTTTAGTTTAGATATTGTTTATTTAGCATGTTATACATAAAGAATGTTCGTATTGTGTTCATAATTATTTATTTAAAAATTAGTATAGTACTTCGTTTGTAAGTATTTTATAATTTATTTCAATTTAAAAAGTTAAAAACTTTGTTTGATTTTGACCAAAACTAGTTTTGTAAATAAAAGTTTTTACAAAATTTATGACATTTTTTTTGTTTTTAAGAAACTAATAATTCTAATTTTAAACTAACCTTTAAAGCTAAACATGTGATATAAGTGTGATATAAGATTTTTTATAATTTTTTCGTTTTCCTGTCATGATTTGCAAAGCACGAAAATGACAAGTTTAAGTATTTATTAGTTAGAAGTAGTGATATTTTAATGCAATATTATTATTGTTATTATTAAGTTAATGAAAGTTTATATCAGGAATGACACAAATATATATTTTAAACTGTATTATGTACATTACATAACATATAAAGCTTATTGTAGAGTTATGTAATGTTTTATAACTTATAAGTATGGCTAATTTAATATTTCATTTCATTATATTAGTGTTTAAAGATTATTCAAGGTATTTAGACTACTTTTGTTAAATAGTTCAGTATGTGTACAACAGTGAGTAGTAAAATTGTACTTAGAAATCTTCGAAAATAGGTTGGGATGTCTCAATACTTTAAACACAACCAGCAGGGAGCAGCTTAATAAGTTAAGATTGAGTTGGTTTTATGTGTGAACTATTTCTAATGTATACAAATTACAAAATATGGTATAATTATTTTTTTGATCCTAAATAAAAAATACATATATGTAAAAAAAAACTTATAGATAGCTTTTATTTTGTTTTAGTCGTAACTTTTTTATTTGATTCATGCAAACACTGAGAAAGATTGTTGCAGCTTGCTTATGGTTTTTATATGACTGAAAAACGCTTATTAAGTGTTTTAGAAATGGCATCGAGTAGATATTATATGGTATAATGATAACAAACGTGCGCAGAGGTTTTATAGCTGATCTTGCTCACTGTAAAATCTCACTGCTTTGTTGACCTGAAGAAAAGTTATCTAAGGATAAGTATCAAACGCAAACACTAAGTAAACTCTTAAAATTAGTTATTCAATCCTCTACGAAAGGGGTCGGCAAACTGCGGCCCGCAAGCCAAATGCGGCCCCGAAAGTCAAAATCAACGGCCCGCGAGCTCCTTTTCAGCAAGGAATATTTATTTTGAAAACTATAAAAATTTAATATTTTGTAATAAAAACTTACGGTAAGGGTCTTAATTCAATAAATACTTTTTATTAGTGTTCTAACATTGCTTAATTTATCATACTTTTTGTCTTTGATAATATTTTTCTACTGATATCTAGAACTTTTTTTTTTTAATAAATGCGGCCCTCGAAGGTTTTTTCTAAATAGTGTGGCCCGCGAGCAACTTTTCTTAAGAAAAATTGGCCCGCGAGTTACAAGGCTGCCGATCCCTGCTCTACGATATAAAAATCTAATCTATAAGACTTTGTTTGAGCGATGTTGGTTATTTAACACTGTGTCCAGTTCCTTTCAATTTCTGCAATGATGTAAAACTACTTCTAATCGTGGTGAATGAGATCATGTTGGTTTGGGAGCAATGTTTATTCTATGCCGTAGGTCATATTGCCGTCACTCCAATTTCCAAGATAGAACACAAAAAACGACAGATATTGATTCTAAGTTATATTAAGAAAAATGTTTTTTAAACTTAAAAGTGAGGAAAGTAAATAACTTTTTTTAAATTTTAGTGTAGCAACAGCATGTAAATAATAAGTAGATGTTAAATGAATGATAACAATAACAAATAAAAAACGTTTATACTGTAATTAACCAATAAAAAAAAACTAAGTTCTATAAAAGTGTTTTAAAGACTACTTCGGATAAAACTGTCTAATTTTTTTTTATTACCATAAGGATTTTTTCAGAGTGTTTTTACAATTTTGGTAAAATGTGCGGTTTTCAAAAAAAAAATGTAGCTCGTAATCGTCCGCAGACTACCTTAATGTTCGAAGGTTTATTTGGATAAAGTTAATTAGAAATAGTGGTCCACTTGCAAATTAGAATCTGATTGTACACGGATTTATTTCCGAAGTCTAAATATGTTTAGATCATTGTAATACAACCAGAACACATGCTCTTTTTTACATTAAGATAATAATTTATCAAAACTTTTACTTAATAAGTAAAAATACTTTTACAACATTTATTACCTTGCAAAGAAGGTTTATGCAATTAGGTGGTTATAACTGTTTAATACTTTATAATGATGAGTTTGCTTAGATCGGATATCTTTGCTTAACTAGAATTTAGTAGATCTTTTTCAAAGTCCATATAAATACCGGTTATATAACTTGCCAATCTTTCTCCTTTATTTGTCACACAGCGGGTCGCTCATATAACTTTTTTAAGTCATCATTGTTTATTTTAAGGGTTTCGTTTTTTTAATTTCTATTAGGTTTACATCATCTTATACTGTTTGTATAAAGTTCAAATTAAACCTCCACACGCTATTGTTTAACCTCTTTAATAATGATTTATTAGAAGAATTCTTTTAAGAGACAAATGCTTTATGTCAAATACTAAACCAGTTTTACAAATGCTTAGTCAAGTAGCTGTATTGTTTTTATAAAGTATTTGATTGATTTTAGCTATGCTCTTTATATTAGGCTTTTACAATGTATTTAAGTTGCGATTACTAATAGGGGAAAATGAAAAGTATACTGGTTTATATGAGGTTCACTTTTATACTAGATGAAAACGGCATGTATTAAATATACCAAAAATTAAAAATAGCAACGTAAAGCTTTTGTTTAAATTTTGATATAAATTTGATATTTCATTTATAAAATTTAAAACATTTGGGATATTAAAAATAAATTAGAATTTTTTTAAGTATTTAACAGCTGCTGTCTGGAGATTTAGCAAATAGAGAAACAAAATATTTCAAAGTTTTTACTACTTGCTCGCTTTTAAAACAAGGTTGTTTTAATTAGTTAAGTTGATTTTTAAACTTGTGTTTTTTTGTATTTAGTTGTTTTTATTAATTTTGCAACAAAATGATTTTTCTGGTATTTCTACATTGTATTTTTAAACATAACTTATTATAAATTCTATTTACTATTTGATTACCTATGTGATTTAACAATCTTAAAATTGATACTTAAATAACATAAATTACTTTTTCGCTATACATTTATTATTTCAAATTGTTGTTTTTCGTTCGTTTTATAATATGCTTTTGCTTAATTTTTGTCATGAAAGAGTTATAGATACATTTGAAACATAGTTACAGTTAATCTTAAAACACTTTCTTATTACAATTATAACGATTCCTGAATTTATTTATAAAAGAATGTTTTACTCAATTAACTAATAATATAGATTCTACCATATTGCCTTAGAAACTTTAATTTTTCTCAGCTGAGGTAATTTAGCACATGAAAATTGCTGAAGGCATTCAGTTACAGTACAAGGTTCTCTTGGCTATTTATGCGTTTCGAAGTCATATATCACAATACATTTTTCAAAACGATCTGTGAAATAAAGAACAAAAACTTATAACCATTTAGAAGCACTTCTTCGACACTAGATATATAATTTTTAACCGATTTTGGAGGTGAACTGAGCAAAACAAAATGTTTGCACCTGAGCAATAAAGTTCACAATTTGGCTCAGGGTTACTACGAAATACGTACACATCGTTCCTCATAACTATCAAACTGTGATTGTATTTCTTAACATTCATGCTTGGAATAAATTTCCAGTCGTCTTCTACATGATCATATGCCTCGACAGTGGCGGAATCGCTAACATCCCTTATTCCGTCTGAAACGACAATTTTTCCTTCGAACACCGCACAGGCTGCATTGGCTCTTCCTTGGTTCATGAAAGCAATTTCCCTGATTGTAAATTCTTTTGAATTAAACTTGTAACCCTCAGCTCTTGATACTAATATTTTTCCTTTATCGTCTGACATCAATTTGTGTCGGTCTGATGTGTTAGTAGTCGGCTCAGGGTTAATTTTTGGTATGTAGTTACTAGCATCCAAAACATTTTCAGCGTCTTGAGAACGCGTTGCGTGCTCAGTAGGTTGCATATGTTGCTCCTCAAAAATGAAAATTTGGTAGAAAAGCAAAGTTTAGCTTTTTGTCCTTGGTAAATTACATAAATAAACAGCACAAAAAAATTAGCTTCCTACTTTTTACCACCGTCACGCTATTTACATTTTTCTGAAAACAACCCCTATGAAAATAATATGGGACCTTAAAATTTCGACGGTGGTAAAAGGTAGGAAGCTAACTTTTTAAGTGCTTTCTATTTATGTTATTTCACACTTACAAAAAATGGACCAAACGAAATTCCAATGTCGGGGCAACAGATGCACCCTAGTGCTCAGTAACTAACCTCGAGCGGTCATAGGCTGACAAAGGTATGGACTTCTTGCTGCTTGGCACATCTTTTCAGAACGAGACATAGCAGATATGCTTACAGACTAATATAAGTAGAACTTTTATTAAATCTTAGATTATCATACTCTGTAGAATGTAAACACTGTCTATAAAAGAACAAAAACAAACATCTTCACGTCTGTCATTCATAACAGCTACTTTTTGCCAAGTTTTGGTAGAAGATGAATACTTTTCAACATAAATAATGCCGTTACCAAAATAATCATAGCCGCCAAAAACAAAAACTTCAACTTTAATGCAAACTGCTGACTTGTAGCACCTTCGCTTTTTAATCATTTTAGTAACGTTTGAAAACTAAAAGAATTGCTTGTGTTAATAACATGAACATCACTGCTATACTCAGCAGTAGATAGTTTATCTTCTCCGCAAATAAATATGTTGAAGTTGTATTGGCTGCAATACCTACTTATAGTTCTGATACTTTTAAAATTGCATTCATCTGAATTGTTTTCTTTCTTCATCTGTGGTTTCTGATTTAAAACTTCTTTAATTAAAACCTGACACTCATTATTCAAAGTGAAACACTATTTTTCAAATAGAATATTTTTTTAAAACAGGAACTGATAATAATGAAAGACGAACCTTTGACCAAATAGCTTTTAGGTAGTTATAACGTTCAGTAACTTTATGACACAACCAGTGCTCTGATGCGTTAAAAACTTGAAGCTTTGAGTCAATGTGTAACTCCGAGCTTACTAATATCTTTTTAAGAGAGAGAAAATCTACTTCGAAAATTTTTTGAGACTCAACGACTATAGAGAAACACCGTTCTATAAAGCGCAACGCTAATTCAGACAATCTTGACAGCTCAAACAGTTGTGATATTTGATAAAATGCTACAGCATTATTGAACATTGATTTTGTCTACCATGCGCTGAAAAACTACTCTTTCATTATCTTATTTGAAAAATATTTTGTTTCTTTTCAAGTTTTGTTTAAGCTTTTTCTCGTCAGCTTTCGTGTTACCTGTTTGTATATTGTTATAAGTTTATGTCTTAATAGAACAGTAAAAGTTTTACTTAAATAGTACAGAGCTTTGAAACTTCATATATTTTTTACAACTAAGTTTTATACATCAAAGTTCTGAAGCTTTTATTACGTTCTTAAATAACAGTTTTGTCAGATAATAACAAGGGAAACTTTAATAGTTTTAGTTTTTCTATTTAAAGTTCTATGTTATTGGAGCAATACAATTGAATTATACAATTGTTTATTGAACGATAAAAACAAGTGCTCAAAAAAGTTTGGTCTAAGGACCTGGTGTACAAAATAAACCTTTCAGTTATCGAGTCGTACATCACTATAAGCGCAATAAACAATCAGTAGAAGTAGACAGGCAAATAGCAGTGTTCAAAGTACTAAAAAAAATGTTTTTAGATCATGTTTTTGAAATTAATAAATTAATCAAAGATTTTTTGAATAAAAAAAACAGTCACCGCTCTCAAAAAACGACAAAGTTTTTTAGTTTTTAAGCAATATATTTTATATCAAGATATCAAGATGTAATGATGATGAATGCGTATTTTATTCAAATGAAAATGTACCATACATTTAAAGTATTTACTATTTTTTTTTGAAGTATTTAGAAATAAAAAAAAGTTTTACAGAGTTGATAATCATTGTAAAAAACTTAGTACAGAGCTTAATATGAGAGTAAACTAATGAATTTTCGTTTGTCAATTTGTTTAACATTGGAACAAAAACTAATTATAAGAGAGATATACAGTGAGAAACGATTTGCTATAATACCTCAAAAAGAAAACTTTTAAATATAATTATAAAGTTGTTTATTAAATTATTGCAACCAATTATAGAAAGCTCTGTAAACTCAAATCATTGTCATAAATTTAAGTTTCAGAACTTTAATACAAATTAGTTTTGTTTTTTACCACTTTATAAAAAATGTCAAAAACTCAAAAAGATAAGTAAAGTATTTTATTTAAAAGATGAGGTAATTATTCCTGTATAAAGAGCTAAAAGTTTATAAACTAATTTATGAAATTTATTACAAAAGTAATAAGAACTTTAGTTTAAAAATAAATAATATATTTAATAATGTACTTTTTAAATATAGTACTGTGTGATAGAATGTCTATTTAAAATATAATTTTCAAAAGAATTTCTTAACGTTTCTAAGGAACCGCTCACCGACCAAATGTAAGGGTTAAGGGTAACAGTGATTGTAAATCACCAGGTTAGAAATGATCGGGTCAGAAATACTGCAGGTTAGAAATGATTTAATTAATAAAAACAATCATAAGAAATTTAAACACAAAGTGATAACATTAAAAATGAATAGCTAATATACTTAAATGTCAGTCTGAGCTGAAAAATTTGAGTAAGCAAAAAAAATTTTTATTTTTTTTATTTTTTGATGAATATTTAATATGTTATGATAAGGTGGGTTAGGGGTAAGGGTATATAAAAAAAAATAGAAATAAAGCTCTAAAAAGATTAGCTGACTCAGCTTTTTCAGATTTTTTTTCGTCAGATTGACCTTGTACACTTTCTAAAAAAAATAGAGTAGATTCTTAAACAAATTTTGATGAGAATATAAATATTTTATTAATTTATGTAATTCATAAGTTCAAACCCAAAATTAATATGGCAACAAACAAAATATGAATTGTACAAAAATAAAAAGGAAATCCTGAATAATTTAATAAATACATGACTAAACAACTACTCATAGATTCGTTACGTATGGTTAATACCCGGTTTAACTAATTGTTTATTTAAACTTGGATTGTACTTTCAATCAATATTGCCTCATGAATTGAGGTTTTTTGTTTACTCAAACAATATAAAAAACAATTAATTGAACTGGGTACTACCAAAAAATTAAGAATCTTTGATTAATTATTTAGTTTTGTTTTATGTTTCTAAGTGCTCAATCAAAATTTTATTTTAATTTATTCTATAATTTAGTTTCTTAATTTTTATGTACCAAAATTTCTTTGCTATGATTTTTTTTCTCTTTTTTAAGTATTTAAAAAAGATTGGCAAACTTCAGCTCGCCGCAAGCCAAATTTGGTCTGAGATTTACTTTCTATGTAAAACCTGCATTTTAAAAGCAGTTTAAACTGATTTTGTATTGATAATCTCTAAATTTTATATTCAATAATTACCAGTTCTTTGTTAATGGTTAATTTAACATTTTTTGATTTGAAACAGTATTTTTATGTTGATTATTACAGTTAAAAAAAAGCTTCATTCGCCCCGCGGAAGTCTTTTTTCTATTTAAAAAAGCGTGCAAACAGCTTTTTTCTTGGGCAGTTGGCCTGAGACTTACAGTCTGCCGACCCTTGAGTTAAATGAAAATTATAGATTAAGTAACTTAAATAACAAAAACTATTAATGTAGTATGATAGTAGTCATTTTTCTTGTAATATAAACTTCTTAAAATCTTTTACTTTTACATTACTTTATCTTTGAACTACTTAAATAAGCTTTGAAATTAAATATATTCATACATCTTCTGAAAGTTAGAAAAGTTAAATATTCAAAAAACTTGGTTTAAACTCAGGGTTGTTACTCATTTAGTCAAAAAAAACTTTCTTAAGTCATTCTGAATTTTTAAAAATCCTTAAAAAAGTCTACTTAATTTTTCAAATAATTATAAAAATCAAGTACTTTAACAGATTGATTTTAAAAGAACAACACTTGAAACGTTATCAACTAAATATCATTCAAAATCTTAAAAAAAGTACCTTAAAACTTTCCTGAGTTTAAAAAATAAAAAAAACTATACTGAGTCAGCCTGAGACTAAAAAACCAAACCAACTTGAGTTATCCTGAGTCTTACTGAGACTTAAAAAAAAATAAATGTCCTGAGTGTGTGGCAACCCTGTTGAACTTTTTCAATATAACTTTTATTTTTTTTCTAATCTCACCTAGTTTTACAGTATCGTATTTCTGCATGGAGTTTTCTTTACATTTTTCGATGATATTAAGTTTTTTCTTTTCTATTTCATAGGAGTAAGGTAGACTAAAAGCTGATGAATCTTAGTTTGATGTAATTTTTAACCTGAAAACCTAGAAATACTACAAAATTTGTTACTTGTTTGAAATTACTATAGTTTAAAATGATAGATATATATTTACCACAGATGTTTTTGTGTCAAAAATTTATTCCGACTAACGGCGTTTCACTGCTCTCAAATAAATTTAAGAACAGATCTACGGAGTCTATAAAATATCTTTAGATATATATTTATATATTTTTGAAATTTACTATTTAAATTTACTTATAAGTTTACTATATAAGTTTACTCTTTACTTGTCAAAGAATTCATTGTTAAATAATATGAAATAATATTAAATAACTGTTTTGTTAAATAATATATTTAGCATATTTGAAAATAAATGTGTATAGTTATAAGATTTCAAAATATTTTTTAAATTTTTACGTCATTTGCTATCGTTTGTCGATAATACTCTACTACAGATGTTTAATATTTTTCCAATATATTTTCTTCAGGATTATAATTAAACAGTTTATTGATAAACGGACCAATTGAAAATTTATACAAGTTAAAAGTGTTCCATTCAAATCTATAAAATTGTTACCATTTTTTAAATCAGGATCAAAAACTTTACCAGGAAGTTATACATCGACTTCACTTATATCTAATCTAAATAAAATAGTTGAAAAAGTAATCTACAGTCGGCTGTACAGTACTTTTTGATAAAATAATGTTTTAAATAGTTCTCAGTTTGATCTTAAACAGGGTCATTTCGCCTTTGGCAGAATTTGTTGAAGGGGTACCGTCAAATTTTTATAAAGGATTTGTAAGTTTTGACAGTTTGTGCTGTCGTTTTGGATTTAAGTAAAACATTTGATACCAAAAAGATTACCCAAGAGCATTTGATAATGTAGATAAAAATATCTCACCAAGGAAATTGGAATGTTATGGTGTAAGAGGCAATATGCATCTACTAATTAGTTCATATCTAGATGAAAGGAAACAGTTTGTAAGCTTTGAAAAATATGAGTCAATCTGTGAAAAAAGTTAAGTTGGGGTACCAAAAAGCTCAGTGCTAGGACCGTTGTTATTCATTATAATTTTGAATGACTTACAAAGTAATACTAGTCTTAACGTCTTAAGCTTTGTAGATGATACGATGTTGTACAAATCATTCACAAAAAACACATACTTAAATGACATTAAAAGTTTTAGTACAGATTTAAAAAGGTATCAGATTGGCTAATGGGAAACAAACTTAAAATAAACCTTAATAAAACCAGAACCATGATTCTACATCAATAAAAAAAAAATTGGAAAAATATAGATTTTAATGTAAAAATAGGTAAAACAGTTATAACAAACACAAATAGCTATAAATACTTGAGAACAATTATAGACAGAAATTTAAAGTGGTAAGAACACATAGAAACTAAAAAAACAAAATTACAAAAAAATATTGGGTGTACTATATAAAACAAGACATTTATTAAATGAAAAAGCATTATGTTTAATCTTTAATCTTCTTTTTGTGAGCAATGTTAGACATGGTTTGTTGTGCTGGGGAAGAGCAAATAAAAAATGTATGTATGATATCAATGTTCTTATAAACAGAGCACTTAGATACATACATTATAAGAAACTTTATGATAGTGTTAGAAAATTAGCGACTAAAAAAATTAAATGTTGAAAGTCTGTTTCTATATAAATTAGGTCTTTTTATGTTTATTTTTAACAATAATCTGTCACCAGCTAGCTTTAATGATTACTTAAAAAATGTAAAAAATATCCATTTTTATCATACAGGGTCCTCAGAAACAATTTTTTTCCTACCTAGATTCAACAACAAAAGTGGTCACAAGCTGCTAGCTTACCAAGGTAGTAAATTATGGAGTAAGCTACCATTATATTTTAAAAAATCTAAGTCATTTTGAAAAGTTCCAGGATGAACTTATTAATTATTTATTAAATACTGATCATTGCAACTTGTTTATTTACTTTTTTAATGAGTTAATAATAATTGTCGATTAATACCCAAAAACTTTAGTTAAAAAGTTGATTTGTTTGGTTTCAAGTGGTTCAGCCTAAATTGCAGCATTTTCTATTTAGCTATTTTTTATCAAGATTACTGTTTTGAATTAACTTTAGAATGTTTATAAACTTCTTTTTATTTTTTTAGTATGGCCACTGAAAAAATTAGTGATAGATGTACTTTTTAACAGAGAGTTAAGTATATATGTATATTTTATTGAACGAAAAATAAATACGCTCAAAAGGTTTGGTCCAAGGACCTGGTGTACAAAAAACCTCTCGGTTATCGAGTCATACACTAGAACAGTTTAACGTCATTCCCAGGACAATAAATATAGATAAATGGAAAGCTGAGATTACTGTTTCAGGTAAATTTGTAATGAATTAACATAGTTTTCTAATGAAACGTAAAAGTTTTAAGTTAAACCTAGTATGAAATTTATAAAACAACCAATATAGCCTTAATTTTGAATAATCTAAAAAGTTTTATTTTATAATGGCCTGAAAAAAGGCACGTATTTGCTTTAAAATACTTTATTTAATATCAATGTTTAAAGTGCTTTTACTTGTAAAATAACTTTTTTTGTAGCTTTCCAGCATAATGACCATTTAAATTGAAAGATATAAAAAACATTTTGTATAAAAATATTAAAGCCTATTTACATTTCTTAGAACTAATAATAACTTCAAACTCCAATAACTAAATGATAATTTTTTTTTTAATTAAACAGATAAAGTTTTTTAGATGTAACAAATTAATTAGAAGTAAATATTACTTTAAAAGTTTACATTTCATGAATAAATTTACAAAAAAAATACCAAGTATGTTAATTAGCACAAAAGTTTTTTTTTATTTTTTCGATAAATATGTCATAAACTAGTGTGTAATGTTATAAAAAAAATGGAAAAATTTTAGTCAAATATTTTAACTGTGTAATTGTTTAGCTTACACATGCTTTTTAAAAATTGAAAATAAAAAAATATTACCCCATGTCTGGTACTTTTAACTAAATCTGGAAAATTTTTTGGTTTTAAATCCTTGAACTTTTGTTATAGCCAAAACCTCACATTTTCTTTTATCTTACATAGTCTTTTTTTTTTCGTGTATTGTTTCTTACAAGGCCTATTGTTGATATAAAACAAATAAAATGTTCCATAGAGTAATTTTGTGTTTAAAAGTACTAAAAATTAATAAACTTACTTTATTAAAAAACATCGACCTATCAGTGTTTTCATTTTGCAAAGTAGTTTACATAACGTTACAAAGAGTATGTCATATCAGTTAAATATTTACCTTTGCTTCCGTATGTTTTTACAAAACTGTATTTTTTTACTTTAGTTGTCTACAATTATTAAAGGCAATTGTAACAAATAAAACCCAGTTTAGCTTACTAATAACAGTCAAAGCAACTAAAAACAACAAAACTAGCTTCTTCTCTTATTCACATAAATGATTTTTTTGTTTATTAGTCTATACTATTTTTATCTACTATGTTTAAGGTTTTAAACTTTAAATAAAAATTTTTATATAACATTTCTATCTACAATTAATTGTCCTAAATCTACATAAAGAGTTTTATTTTAGTTACTTTAAAAAAAAGTTAGACTTGTATGGTTTAATTGAGTTTTAGACAGAGAAAATTTGTTAATAAAAATTATTAACTTTATATTATTACCTACGAGATTAATTCTAATTAGAAAAAGGTATAGTTTTAACTGAACTTCGTTAACTTTTAGGACTATTGACTGTATCATTTTTGTGCGTCTATTTTATTTTTATTAAGCAAATTGTTTTCTTTTAATAATATATATTCGTAAAATTAAATTATTAATTCAATTGCTTCATCGAAAAGTCATTTATAGTATCAAAAAAAAAACTACAAATGAAAAATAATTTAAAAACTTTTATTATATTAATTATTCACATAAAACAGTTGTTTTGCTGTTTGTATGCACTTAAAAAAAAAAAAAAAACATTTAAAAAATATAAATTAAACTTTAATAGTACTAAACAGATTATATGGCAGGTAACTTTTAACTTTTTAATATATCAACATTTGGATATTTCTAATAGTTTAAAAGAAATTTTCAATAAAAGCACTCAAGTATGTATTTCAATAATAAAACATTAGAATTTTAAGTAATTACAGTTTTCTTCTAAATAATATCTTACTAAAAACCTAACGTTTCTTATAATAATGTTATTTTAAAAGTAATTTTTTGATTTATTTTTAAGATCACACTTCAATAAAAAACCAACTAAATAAACTATTAATTTTATCAAAAATATTTAGTAAAAAGCATGCTCTTAAAGCCTAAACGAAAAAAACAGTTATAGCTTTGAAGAATATGAAAACATTTTGCAAAAACCAAGCGTATTTATTTTATTAAATGGTGAACAGAATAACTAGACAGTTTGACAAGAAGTGAACTTTTTTCAGTTTATCATATACTTTATAATTTTCTATAAGTAAGATAGGAAGACTTAAAAAAATACAATTGGCTAAAAAACAAAAATATATTAAGTTTAAGATTTTAGCTTGAATATTAAAAAATAAAATCAAACTGTAAAAAATAAACGCTTGCATGAACCGGTTTCATAAATTAATTGAATATATATATCTTAAATAAGAAAAAGTGGTTATTTATTTTTTAGATAACGTTACATTAAAATTAAATGCCATATGGTTCTAAAATAAAAATAGTGTAATGATAATATTTTTTTATCTACAACCTATAGAACAAGTTAATGATTAAAAAAATATCATAAATTTTCTGTTATATTGAATCTTATGATTTTGGCATCTACAAAAGACAAGAGTTCGATACAACAAGTATACTCTACAATATAAAACATTAACATTTGTTTAGTTAATCACATCTGCTATGAATCCATCAAGTTTTCTGTTGAAAAATTAAACTATTGAAAAAAAAAACTATAAGTTAATTAGTTATTGCAGCAATAAGCTTTACTAACACGGTTGTTGAATTTTCATTTAAATTAAAAGTTATAATTATTTTATTTGTAGATTTAAAACTAACCTTAACTACTTAATGTTTAGTTCGGAATTGAATAAAGTTTTTAGTAGATATAAATATCATGATTATCTTTTTTATCTACTCGAATAGTTATAGCAACAATTATAACTACCAATTTGTTTTTTGTTCTTAAGCGCGTCAATTTTTTTCTGTAGCTCTCGGTTTTCATCCTTAACTTTTTGCAAAAAACATTTTCTCTGCTTGTGGGCACCGTGGAGCAGGTGAAGCAGAGGAGATGTAACAGTTTCTGTGATTCCACACAAGTTTTGAGCGAACACGGATGCGTTGTGCACGCTTGTCATTATGTGCGATGACGAAGAACTGTTTCGCAATTTGTACATAAACAAAAACAAAAAGTAAACTAAAAGTGTTCTTATTGTAATAGTTTGAAATCTGACAAAAGTTTAATGTTTTTGAATATTGTAAGCATGTAACTTATAAAAGTACAGAATATCGATCAGAAATCTTACAACGTTTAACAAAGACTTATTCAAATAGTAGAAGTTTACAAAAAAAAAATTATGAAAGCTATTGGTAACAGAATAAGTAATTTATTAAATTGTGCTAAAATATAAATTCCTAAACAAGTTTCATAATAGCCTTTTTGGAAAAATAAAAAAAGGCCACCCTTTATTAGTTAATTACCAATTTACTTTTCGCCTCTGTGCTAGTTATTGCCTACTAATAGCCACTTTGGGAAGCTCTGAATTAAAATGTGTCAAAATATTTTATTTAACAAGAAATCTTTAGTAGAAGCAAACTAAAGATATCAAAAAATAACACCTTTTTCAAAACAAGAAATATCTTAAAGCTATAAGTAATTTTCTTGTAGTATAAGAATTATTAAGACATTAAATATATGCTTCCAATTATTTGTTTAAACATATTGTTTTAAATTCATAGTACTAAACTTTTTTGTGTATTTAAATAATTTGATCTTACTTAATAATTTAAGAAAACTTTGAAGACTTTAATAAAAGAGAATTGACTCAACATTTAAAAAAAATTTAAACTTAAACCTTTAATATAAACTAAATATTTCTCAAAAATGATCTTATTTCTATTTTATATTGTTGGAAGCTTTTTTGTCGTAAATAAATACCATTCCCAACTATAAAGTAAAATAGTTTTATTCATTATTATTAACATTTTAAATCTAAAATATGTTTTGTTTATGTCATAATATTTCAAGTTACTAACTTATTCCAAAATTAATTACTAATTCATCTTTCATTCTTGATAAAGTTTTATGGAAGTAAGACGAAAAGCTTTGACTTAACAATAAATAAAACTTTTTAGTTCAAATGGTATTTATTTGACCTCATTTCTGTTTTTAGTAAAAACTAAAGTATATTCTCACTGGTAAGAAATTAAATTTTTATAAGACTTTCATTTCGGCTTAATAAAAATAAAAGTTGAACAAACTAAATAATATGACTTTTTAACCAACATGACAAAATTAAAAAGGTTTTTCGTAATTTTCTTCAAGGTTTTCTAAAATTATTCCAGATAAAAAAAAATTGGTTCATTTTTAGTTTGAAATTAAACTTAAGGGCATAAGGGGGTTAGACTTTTTTTTACATGTTTAATTTATTTTAAAGATCTTTAACTTAGCTAGCAATTGCTTTTTACTGTTTTGTGAAACTCAATGTAGTTTTTGAGATATGGGGGTACAATGTCATAAAGCTTAATAGGTTCCTTATGGAAGGACTAAATTAAAAAAGCAAAACTGTTTCCCTAAAAATGATCTTCTCCTACAGTTTTCAAGCAGTTTTTCTGAAACTCTGTCAATTCAATCTTAACTAAATAATAAACATCTGTATTATAGAATTTTTTAATTTTGAGTAAAATCTTTTTTTTGAATTTTTATTTTTATTTTATTCTTACAGTAGGATTTTTTCTATCAATTGAATAAAACATTTTATAAAAATTTGAAGTTAATTGACCAAAAAATGAAGAAAACCCAGATTTTTAGTAAATTTTTGAAAATTCTGAGAAAATTGATAATGAAAAATTTTTCTCCATAAGTTTCTTTCGGAAACTTTTTACTCAATTGACGATATCTTGTAAATTTGTTTTTATTCTATGAAAAGTATCTTATAGTATATAATTACAGCTTACGTATAAGGTCTTCTCTTAATTTTTGTCAAAAAAATGTTGGATCTCCAATGGTTCAAAATACCCTTAATTGCCACAAGGGAAAATTTTGCCCACTTTTGGAAACCTAGTTTAAACATTATAAAACGCACAATATTGTTAATTTTTTATTATTAATGAATTTTCTATATCTTAATTACTTAAAATTCTTATGGTGTTATCAAATTTACAAGGTAAATATGTTGATTTTTTTACTAATGAAAATAAAACTTGTAATCTAAGGTAAAAAAACAAGTAATTACAAAACGTATATTAAGATCAATAATGTTTACCAACCTTGCAACTTGTTCATACTTATCTTGTACTTCTTTTACCATCATTTTCGGAAGCTCTGTTAACTTCTTCAAACAGTTTTCATCAAAATGCTTCATCCGTTTTAAAAATATTGGTACATCAATTCTCCTGTAGACCCTGTAGTATAGTTGCCGTAGCTTGAGTTTTACATATCTAGCAGTTGTAAACGCTACAGTTTTTAAGCTTAGACCGTGTCTAGTCTTAAAAAACATCGAAAAGTATAAGAATTAGAACTACTAGATTTAATGAAATTTTATTTTAACGGGGTTTATCATGAAATCAAATTTACATTGGTTACGAAACTGTTACTACATCTATGCCCTGTAGTAAACACTTCAGTTAGTTTTTTTACAATAAATATTACTTTTAAACTCCCTTTAAAATGACGTTTATTTCAATCACTAAAATTTTCTTTTCCTTACTAGTCTTTCTAAAACTTTGACTTAAATAATGTTATTGCTTGTGAAAATTATGAAGTTTTTCTATATTAAAATAATAAGAAATGAATTTTTACTTTAGTCACTTGTAAAAAAATTTACTTAACCTTTTAAAATTATTTATACCTTTTGTCACTTTATAGTAGTTTTGTCGTAGTATTCAAAAATTATTCAACTAAAATTTTTGCACTTAGATGAACTAAAAAGTGCAAGAAAGCTAGAATGATAGAATTTTACAAAAATAACTTTAGTTAAATCATAAGTTTTAATTTACTTGTACTGAGTTTAAACTCATTAATGATCCTAATTATGTTTTCTATATTAAACACTTTTTATAGAAAACATTGTTCTTTTTGTTGCTATTTTTAAAACATAACACACCTTCACTCTAAGAATGTTACTTAATTCTTTCTACTAAGAAAATTTCACAAGTTATTAAACTAAATCTTTAAAATGTTGAAAACAAATATAAATTTTCACTTAACTTAGCAGTGGACTATCAAGTTTCAATCATTTTAGTACTTCTGAGTTATATATTACAGATAAGTTTAGTTGTAACTTTATTCAGGACTAAGCTCCACGTTCAATTAAAAACTAAATTTAAACCCTACACTTTTTATTTTGAGGATCAAGGTGAAATAAAAGAGTTTATTAAAATGATTTAAAAGATCTTTTTTATTTCAAAAATCGGACTTTAAATAGATCATATATACTAACAAAAGTAATATTGTACCATGTTATCTTTAAAGATTTCAAGCTAATAATGCAAAATAAACTATTTCATTACAAATACGTTTTTTAATAGAATAAGTTTTAACAACTGTAACCTGTAATTATACACAGGGTTCGTGCGCAAATTTTTTAAAATTTAACCTGACTCAGAACAATTTAGCCTGACATTTTTTCAAAGTAAGAAAAATCCCCTTTAGAAGTCAATTTAGGTAATGGTAACTACTTGATTACTACTATTGTAGTCTCTGACTTCAACCAGCTTTATCTCAAAAATATTTTGAGCATTAAAAATCTGCAAAAAGCAACTCGTAGCTTAGTTACAACTCAATAAAACAAGACTAAATTGTGAAAAAGGTGATTTAACTCCCCTATACCCCGTGCATTGTCGTGTTTTATTTAAATTTAAAATGAAACGCTTACACGGGTATTAAGTATTAAAATAAGCAAAAACTTTTATTATAGTATTTTGACTAATACTTCAAATTGATACATAAATATAAATCCTAAAATCTAAATAAATACAGTGATTAGTGACGTCGTATCGGATTTAAAAAGCTTACACATAAATAAAATAACCCTTAATGTTTTGTTCTTGTAAAGAAAAAATAATTGTACCTAAAATTTGTACTCCCACAAAACTTAGTACTTATATCTTAAAGCTAAGTTTTAGTGTTGTGAATATCTCTAATAACTTTAAACAAACAGTAAAACAAATAAATTAACTGCTAAGAGTTTTAATCTAAAAAGTATTTGGTATAGTGCCTTTAAATTAGAAATTAAAACAGTTTAACTAACTAAGCTCTGAAAAACATAGCTGACGTAAACAAATTCAAACAAACAGCTAAGTTGTTGAACTAAATTGTAATGTTTAAACTGTATTTTTTTTATGAAGTTTCATAATTATGACGTATATAATCTACTCAAAACAAAATAATGAAGATTCTTAAAAACTTTTTAGAAATTCAACAAAAGGTCTTAAGCATTTATATTTACAAATATTGACCGATTTTGTCTTTAATAACTAAATCTTTGTTTAAAAATATATTCACATTTCAATTTGATCTTAAAAAGATTTCTCAATTTTTTCTAATCAAAAATTTTCAAGCATTTGAACTGAGAAAAAACTGAGATTCTCAAACTTTAAAATAAAAAAACTGATTTAGCCTGACGTTTTTCAACTTTTTTCCAAAGAAACTGATTTAGCCTGACTTAGCCTGACGCGCACGATTCCTGTATACAGTTTCATTAGTTGACTAAGTTTAATATTTATCTAATTAAAAAAAAAATAAATTTATTTTAAGACAAATAAATATTCTCATGTGCTTAACTCAAAATTCAGTTATAAGTATTTCAAAATGTATATTTATTAGACTAAAAACTTGTTGAAATCGTTCAAAAAATATTTTCCAACTTGTGGTATTATTTTGATTAAAGTTACCATAAGCACTTAACTTTCATCGAATTAACACTTAGAAACTATTTTCTGTTAAAACTATTTACGGCCTTGACATAATATTATCCAATATAACAAGATGTTCTAAATAAAAATATTTTTCATTAAAATAACTTAAGAAGGTTTTCTTGGTAGCAACTCAATCTACTAATGTTACTAAGTTGCACCTAGCAAAGATTTTTAGTCTGTAAATTAATTTTCTACTTAATTAATTTATCAAAGTACGTTTAGTCTATCTTGATATGGTATGTTTTTTATAAGTTCAGACCGAGTGCGACAAAAAGAGTGAGACATATTTTTAAGATGTAAGAGATATTTAAAAGTATAAATTTACACTTTAAATCAAAAATATAAATTATAACATACTGGTTGTATGCAGCACCACCATCATCATATGTTTGAAAGCAAGTGAGCTCTATATGCTGGTTCTGTAAATTATTATTTAAATGGATATAAATTAGTAGGTTTCAGAATTATTATTTAACAGTTATAATCTTAATACTATTATATATATTAGTTTTATTACATATTATTTGTTATGGAACTATTTAATTAACAAATAACGTTAAAATATACTTTTATTTAATTTTTAAAACAAAATAGTGTTCATAAGAACAGAATGAAATTTATATTTTTAATTTTTTTATGAATAACAAAATACTTACTAAACTATCTTGATACTCATTAAAAACGGAAAAAATCAGACCAACAAAATATTTACTGATATTTCTTTGCCAGTTTATTTGTGTTCCTAAATCTGAAAAACGCCACAAGTTTAGAAATTTAAAAAAACATATAAATGCAAAATTTGTTATACAAAGCTTATTGTTTTCTAATAAAATATTTTATTTCTACTTTTTATAAAGAGTTACAGGTCCATAAAATGTCCAGACTTCGTAAAATAAAGTTAGGTGGAAATTTAGGTTTTAAAGTATATGCACTATTAATTTGTGAGGGCGAAAATAAAAACTAGAAAGTTTTAGATTATTTAGTTTAAAAAGTCAGACATATTCTTTACTCTATTTTCTTTAGTTTCTATAGTAGTAATAGAATAGTTTAATTTTAATGGTCAAAAATCATATACATAGTATAAATTAAGTGCTAAAATGTTTTTTTTGATAATATATGAAATAAAACAATTAATTTGTTTTTTTAAATGCATAAAAGATATATAAAACACTCTCCCAAGTTTTTCTGTGATAGTTTAATACGTATTTCACTACTTTTCATCACAACCTAACAGTGAACAAATTTAAAATTATGAATAGTTTTTAAACAAAAAACACAAAAAGTTAAAACTAACAAAGTAATTAGCGCAATAAATAATCAGTGTAAAGTAATATATAATTAAACTCAAATACTACTAACGGAAAAAAAAGAGAGGATAATTTAACAAAATAAAGACACTTTGTAATCGAATTCCTTTGCACAATTCTGGTTTCTCTAAAAATATGGAGATAGCCTCCAACTTCACGAGATCAAATACACTATTGCAATGATGGATTATTCTAAATCTGGATATGTCATATTTCCTAGCACAATCTCTATTATTTATTAGTTGTTCTGCAACTGAAGATCTTTTTGTTGCCGTAAAAGATCTTCAGTTGCAGAACATCTAATAAACAATAGAGATAATAAATATCTCATTTTATAATTTTACCACTTTAACTCTTAGTCTTAGGTGTTTAAACTTTGTAGGTATAAAAAAATAAAATTTCCGTTTAATTTACATGAAAAAATAAACACTGTTTTACAATAATTTTGGACTTATAAACTAAATCAAATTTAACACTAAATCATGAAAACTAAATAACTTATATCAACAAAATAATAAAACTAGTAAATACTGAACTTAAAATAAAAAAAGACATAGGTTTATAAACAAATACAACTAGCAAAACTATAAAAACAATGAATGTAGCCAAGCTATCTTTTATATCAGAATATTTTAAGAAATTTAAGTGGTAAGTCGTATTTGCTCTACAGATTATGTAACCTTCTAAACAAAAGTAATACCCAAAAAACAAGCTTCCATTACCTAAAAAAAATACTATACAAAAGCTAGAAATAAAATAATTCACTACTTAGCTAAAAATCTTTCTCCTCCGAGAATTTTTGAGCAATCATTTTTAAAAACTGCCAGTTAATTTTTTTTTAAACAAAAAGAACTTTTAGGATACAATTAATTTATATGTTATAAACAAAACTATCTTTTTTTTATAAGTAAATATTTAATAAATAGATTATTCATTTTATTTGGGTCATAAACTTTTTGTAATCCGCTTCCTTTAAGGTTTGTTTTTATTATTTATATTTTGTTATTATTGAAAAGAACATTTCATGAAAGATTAAAACAATTGCTTTAAAAATGTAGAGATATAGTTTTACTAATTTTTAAAAATTGATAGTAAATTGACAGTGAAAAATTTATCTTTTATACGTTTGTATCAAAAACTTTTTACAAAACTTATTATATCTCAAAACCCAACTGATTTCTTCATATTTTGATACAAAGTATACTATAATATATGGACTATGGCCTCAATAAAACAGTAAAACTAAATTAAACTACATTTAACTAAATAAATATTCAAACTAACCAATATTAGAAGGTTGCACAGTTATGTGTGGATGTGAATGGTACCAACCAACTACTTTCAGTGGTCGTCCTGTTTCTTTATTTAGAGTTTCAGCTGCTTGAAACGCCTCAAAAATTTCAACACTTGATGTTTCAACCCTGTCTTTCTTCACATCTGATCTTTTGAAAAAGTGGACATGAGAAATTACTATTTCTGCAGATTTGGCATCTTTCTGAAATAAATTTACGTTTAATCATTTCTTGATGGCTTACTTATATCATTAATTTATGTCTTTTGAGCTAAAATTTTGTTATAAATTATATGTGATTGTTCTTAAAAATATACATACAACTTATTAAAAAAAAGATTGACTCCTCCTTCTTTCAATAAATTTAATTAATATCTGGCCAAACAAACACTGAAAACTCGAGTAAGATAAGATACATTGATAAAAAGATCAACATACTAAATTAAAATTTTTGAAAATGAAAATTTTAAACAGTTGTTTCAGTAATGAAAAACAAAGTATTATAATTTGATAATTATTTTCTAAACATCATCTTTACTAATCATCATAGTTTTTTGTTGAAGTTTTGTTTATAAATTTATAAAATATTATAAAAATACAACCTGGCTTACTCTAGTAAAGTTTTAATTTTATAGAAAACTTAGGGTTTAAATTATTCAAAAACATTAACAAGGTACTCTCAACATTGAAAACTTTAATTATACATAAAAAGTTAGATGATTATAAATATGCTTCAAACCTATATAACACTAAATTTGTAAATAAAGTTTATTCTAGACATTTTGCAAGCACCAGTTAGGCAAACTTTTGAAACTAAACAGAAGTTGAATTTATAAAAAATAAAATAAAGTTATCTAATTTCAAGTAAAAGTAAAAAAAGATTGTTTTATGTTGGTAACAACTGCTGTAAATATTTTTATGAAGTATTTAAACTGTGTTTTTAAAAACATTTCTTATAGTATTTTTAATAAATGAACTTCACCACACGACCAACAACAACAGCATATGAGAAAACCCTATGACTAATGTCGCCCTTATTAGGCAGGAATAGTCACAAAAAACTGCTGTTAAGATATTACTAATCTATTTTAAGTACAAAGTAATGAATATTAAATTTGACACAGCCAAATTATTCACTGCTTAATGTCTAAGACATTGTCTGCTTAGTGTGAGGTTAAAGTCTGTGCTTGTTTGATAACTTTTAACCAGGATTTATAGTACTTTTATCGTGCTTTAGCTATAAATTGAAACATAGTTGCCAAAGGTTTTTTGAAATATTTTTCTAGGTTTTTGAATTAATTCAAGGTTTTTAAAAGTATATTTTTTTTTGTCAATTTTTAGTATTAAAATGAATAAAAGGTAGATAAATATTATAAATAGTATAAACCATTGGAAAGATACTATAATGCTACTTAAAATGTGATTTATAAATAATAAAATTTCAAATGATGCAAAAAAGTTATTGTTTATGATAGCTTTTTTGCATAAAATAAAAATATTATCATTTTACATATAAAAAATGTTCAAAATTCCAGGTTTTTAAGTTATTTTTGTTCAAGATTTCAGGTTTATTAAGGTTTTTTTCAACATTTCTCAGATTCCGTTCTTTCCAGGGTTGAAGTTTGCAACCCTGGTAATTTTTTTTAAACTGGACTAAAAATGATTACAGTTTTGTAACTTTTGACATGGTACAATCTAAAAATATTTATGATCTAAAAGTAGTTATTTCCTGTTTAAAAGCAGACATCAGTTTAATTTCGTTCAAAGGTACTAGAGTATAGAATTTTCAATTTTTACAAATTTTTAAGTAAATTTTCTAAATGTAAACTTTTGTATCTAAGAAAATCAAAAACAAACTCCTAAACTTTCAATATATTTCCCTAAATTGTTTAAGGATTTCAGAATAAAGTGTTGACCCAGAACATTACACAAGTAAACTATTAGCTAAAGGCATAAATAGAGTTAAGCAATTTTTTATGACAAAAACAATATTTACTATTTAAAACAACCTCATATTTAAATAAAAAAGATTATTTTCACTGATTACGAAAGTAGAAAAAATAAATATCTTTAACTAAACAAGATAAAAACTTCCACTTAAAGAATATGAAAAGCATTATTTGAGATTGTAAATATAAATCAATATTTTATTGTGTAAATTTATTTAATAAAAACTTAAAATTTTATTTTAAATATGTGTAGCATTTAAAAACATTTAAGTAGCTCTTCTAATCTAATTTTGTTTTAAACAAAATAATCAGAATTGTTCAACTAACTTTAATTTAAAAAAAAAAAACTTTAAATAACTTTAAATTTTAGAAAGTACAGAATGTTTTGATTTTTTTATATTTTAGCATTATAATACTGAGTTTTGAAGAGTGCTGCACAAACTTTAAGTTTTTATGCTATTCAAAGAAATGGTTAATTTGTATTAAAAAGATAGATTAATCTGTGTTAATAATTGTTTTTAACATAGAATTTCATTTAAATTTTTTATATGATAAACAATAATATAAGGCAATGAGTTGTATACTTTATAAGCAAGTAAAAATAAATAATCTAAAACAGCAAAAATCTTAACCAAAACTGTTTTTTTTTAATATGATGTCTCTTTTTTACTGCTCTACAAACTCTTTCCAAAACTATTCAGTAAATACAGTATTGTTTAATTTTGTTTCAATAGAAACACACTTTTTACAAAAGCTTTACAAATTATAAATAACAAACACTTTAGAAACAAACAAACCTTTTCATTAACTTCTCCAATACACACACCCATAATTTCCTCAGATTCCGTAGAAAGAGCATGGGTGAGGCAAACAAGATACGCGTCGGAATTAAACCAGACCCTTGAAACTATTGGATTTTCTATTGTATTGTAAATATTTTCTTCCATAACTATAATTTAGGTTTCTAATTTAATCTACTACTTTGTTTGTAATTAAACCTGTAAATAACTTAACTATTGTTCTTAATAGGGACTTTTCTTATAGTAATGTTTTGGGTTTATTCAAAGATAGTTTTATTTAAAAAAACCTAAAGTTTTTAATCGAGTTAACAAGTACTATAAAAAATAGGATATTTTTGATTCCAAGTTTATTTGTTATACTATAGAAATCAATATTTCATGAACTAAGTTATAAAAAATGTAGTTGTTTTGAAACTTCTCCTAAATTATTTTGTCTAACTACAGATCTAAATATGAGAAACAATAGCATTTACTACAAATAGATTTACAAAAAAATCAAGTTTATATATATTTAATTTTTACAAACATAATTTCATATTCGGACAGAAAATCCATTAACTAACGCGATTTAATGAAATAAACTACATTAAATAACAAAACTACAATAATAAGATTTATTTACCACAATATAACCAATAACCATTTTTAATGTCTTCTATACTTAAAAAATCTAATTATTAATCTTAATGATAAATTGTTTAATTTTACAAGACGGCCTTTATAAGTTATTATATCTATTTAGTGCTGCAGGTCGGACATCCGTAAGTAAAACATTGTTATAACAGACACATGTTAAAATAATAAAAATGTATATAACAGCTTTAATGAAGTAAATAATCCTAAAAATTTTTCATATCAGTTTTCTATAATTGACTAGAAAATGTATATAAGCCATAAGTTAGCTTACCATGTAAAAAACCTAACTAAAGTTATGTATAAAGCTTATCTGCAATTCAAATTTTTTTACGATAAAACTGTTCAACTAATAAAATTTTTGATATTAAAAACTATTATTTTACAGAATTTAGCGTTTACTATTAATTACTTTGTTGTTACACTTATATTTCAATAGACTATTACAATTTTACATAATTTAAAGCTCTAAACTTTTTCAGTACATTTTTCAAAGGTCTTACTTTGAGTTGAGTATTCATTATAAGGAGTAAGATCTAGATTCTAGTTAAATAACAATCTGAAGCTGAACATAACATTCTCACATGGTGGCTAATCAGCTGTTTTCAAATATATTTAGCCTACTTATAATAATTTAATATAAAATAATCAATAAATATGCCTATGCTTACTAGGATAGCCAAACCTTCTCTTGCATATCAATATCTTCCAGGAATAAAAAATGTAGGAGTATATTTTTTACCAGGATATAATTCTAGCATGAGAGGACCTAAATCAAAAGCACTTTTTGATTGGTGCAAGTTAGTAAAAACTTAAGTTTGTTTCAAATAGATAAAATAAATAATATTTACCAAATGAACTTAAAACAAATATTTTTTAAAGTATATGTTATTATATTAAATTTTAATTTACCAACTTTTTTTAGTTAAATGCAAATTTATAAAACAAAAGTTGTCTATGTTTGAAATAAGTTATTTTTTATTTCTTAATTTATTTTAGATAGTTTGATAAAAAAATTATTTTCATTATATTTTATCTTTTTATCTAATGTAAAGTTTATAAAAAATAACAGTTATTGAAAATCAGTTAACAGGTTCATGAAATTTAGTTTTATTAAGATAATTCAATTGCTTGGTGGCATAGGGGTCATAATGACAGAATTTTAAAACATTGTAATTGAATGTTGTAATATCGGAACTCGTTAGTTGACACATATACAAAATATTAAAATAAATTGAATGTTGATATTCTGCAAAATGTGGCTAAAAAAATATTTCAAAGATTTTTTCAAACAACATTAGAACTATTAGATCATACTATTCGTGGTAAAAACATTAAAAAAAGCTGGATCTATATATTTCTGATTAAATAAGTAAAATTTATAATGCTATCTAAAGTATTAGTATATACTTATTAAACATTACATCACAAAGCTAATGCTGTTTCACATAACAACAACTCTGTCCAAATTTGCAATAATAACAAACAATATTGAGTTCTCTGAGATTATATGGCAAGTGCTACATAAAATCAGTAGCTTGATACCAAGAAATGTAGAAAAAATGTTCTATGTGTAATTTCGAAAGAGTGACTATTGCTAAAGCAGATTGAGTAAAGTCATTAAATGACAGAAAAAACTGACTGCTATGTGCTCTCACTTTAGATATTTTTATTTCTAATTGTCAAATACCTACATATTGTTATTTTTATTTTATTTTTTTCTTACTGTAAGTTTTTGTTTCCAATTATTAGTTTTTTAATAAACATTTTTTTACTTAGTTTTTTATCAAGTGTTTTTACATTTATTGTTAAGTTTGAAATATTTAATTGGTTTAATTTTATTCCCTCTGATTATTTATAAATTTGATATTAACTTATTATTTTAGTAATTACAATCATTATTTTATTTAAAAATTACTCATTACTGTCTCACTTTGTGATAAATCTTGTTATTATTATCATTATTATTATCATTATTGTGCTATATATTGTTTTTCTTGCTATATATTTATGCTTCAAGGTTACTTATTGACACTTTTAAGTCGTAATGATCCTTGTTTAGGTGAAACATTGTTAGCTTTGTGACATTTTGTTTAATAAATTTTTATAATTGAGCTTTCTATTATAAAGTAATAGATTGAGCACTTTACTTCACATGGTTTTTATACTTGAAATTTTGTATAATGGGTTTGAAATTTTATTAGATCTGTTTAGTGTATAGAACGGAAACAGTTTTTGTTTACTGATTTGTATCATAAATTGTATTCATAAATTTATTATAAACTGTCCTACTCTTTAAAAAGTTGATTTTCTACTACACCTATGATTTTTAAATTTTACTATGTTATGCTACTCAACAAAACCATCAGTAAAAGTCTTCAGAGCCCAAGCCTGGCTTATCTTGTTTGTAGATTGATGACTGCAAGTTTTTTAATTGTAGCTGACTGACGAGTACTAATAAGAAAAACTGGTCTTAGTCTACCAAAGGCTTGTGGTCTGATGATTGCATTAGTATAATCAAATATTTTGTCATAATTCTTGTAAGTTATTTTAATTAATTTACACATATAAGTAGTAACATTTGGTTTATAGGAAAAACAATTAGTTGCTCAAATTATTAAAAGCATTGAACAGCTCAAAAATAAATCAAAATGCCATTTTTCAGCATTAATAAAACAATGAAAAATTAAATATTGTTTATTAGTTATAGTGTAAAATGTCTTTATTTATATTTTTGACATATTTTATTGATAAACATACATTTGTAAACTTATTTGTGATTTTTTGTCAAACTTTTAACAATGATACTATAAAGTATCAAAATAGTTTAGCTTTTTTTGCATTGTTGTTAGTATTTATATATGTTTCAAAGATTAATACAATTAAACTTTTTTTAGTAAAATTTAGTTTTTATTATTACTTACTGAAGCTACAGTTTGAGCTGTTTTTAAAACACATTCAAACTACTTTTTTAGTTTGTGTTAAACCTAGTTCGTAAATTTTTTTTTGATTAACATAAGTTCAAAACTTTTCGATTTTTTAATTAATGATCAAGATGGTCAGATAATTATTTAATAATACTAATTTGTATGAGTACTTTTTAAGATAAGCTTTATTATTGATGTTTTTTTAATACCTATTAATGAGGCTTATGAACAAACTAAAGTAAATATTCTTTATTATATATAGTCAAATAAAAAAAGTATATTTTTTACTATCTATAAAATATGTGCTATATATATAAAAAAAAAAACAACACAGTAGACAATAAAATCCAATAAGTTATAACTAGTATAAGTTTAAAAATTAAGTATGAATCTTCTATTGAAATTAATTTAAGCTGTACATATCTATACTAATCAGTTAAACTCTTGCTAGTTTAGTTTTAATAAAATAAAACTTGTTTGAATAAACTTTAAACAAAAGTTAGAAAATTGATACAAAATAAAAGTATTGTAAAATTAATTCGAATGAAATCAAATTTTGAAGCTGTTTAGATAATGACAAATATGTTTTTTAAACTTAAATGTTTTTGTTTTATTACTCCTAATACATAATAAATAAAACACAAAAAGCTAGTTATAGTACAAAAAGTAGTTATAGTACTGTCAAAAACACTAAAGTAAACTATAGAAGATAATGTAGATACATCTAACTGTTTTTGTTTTTTGATGAGTGAAAACAGATATCCAAGTTAATAAGAATAAATTAATAAATGAAACCATAGCACAAACAATTGTTTAAATTTTTGTTTATCAATACTCTGATATTTGTTTAAATTAGGCTTTTAACAAAACAAGTAAAAGCAGAAAAAAATTACAATTTTCTTACATTTTTGTTAGACTTCATGAAACTTTGAATAATTGTTAGTAGAAACTTTAAAAGTGTAGGATCAAAAATATTTTAGTATATAAATATGTAACTAAAACAAACAATTAAAAAAGTGTAACCATTTCAGATTAAACGGACATGAGTTTACCACATTTGATTACAGAGGCACATCAGAGTCAGATGGACCTGTAGGATCTTTGAACAATTGGATTGGTGATGCAACTGATGTTTTGAAAACTATTACAAGAAAACCAGTTGTCAGTTAGCCTTTTGTTAATACAAGTTAAACAAGTTTAATAACTAAAATTCGTGAAAGCTTTTAAAAAGACCATTGGAAAAGTATTTTATTTTTCAGGTTAAAATGATTTTTAAATCTTTAACTTAGCTAGCAGATGCTTTTTATGTTTTTTTAAAACTCGAACTTTTTTTGAGATATAAGAGTACAAAACAAAGAATTCTTAGCTTACTTATATAAGGACCAAATGAAGAAGAAAAGATTGAAAGTGTCTTTAAATACATTTTTTTATTCTCAATATTTTTCAATCTAATCTTGACGTAACAATTAACAATCCTGTTGCGACAGTTTTTTTTTTTTTGAGTTGAATGTTTTAAGCAAAATCATAAAAAAAAAAACTTTTTAAAATGATTTGTTATATAAGGTGTTATAATTATATTTATAAGGGTAGTTTTATAAATAAAATTTGGTTAATTGTTTGATACATGAAGAAGAAAATATTATTTTATTTAGGTTTATAAAATTCTTAAAAAATTTTCAATGAAAGTTTTTTCCCTATAAATTTGTATCAGAATTTTTTAAATAAACTGGCTATATCAAAAGTATTTTTATAAATATTTTTTAAAAGTATTTTGATTTATACCTTTTGAGCTTTCAAATAAGGGGTCCAATATTAGCTTTTGTATAAAAATATTTAGTATGCTCTATGACCTTTACAACCTAACTGTATTTTCTCTATTTATTTATATTTTAGTATGGATCCAAGTACTTAATTGTTTGTTTGGTATATACAAAATGTTTTTATAGTTGTTTATTCATAAGTATTTATAATTTTACTTAGTATTGCATAAACTTAAATCTATATCTTTGATTGAATCTTTTAGTGAAATATGCTTTTGGTTATGAAATTTTGTTATTTAAACAGTTATACATTAATTTATGAGGTTTAGGTTTGCTTATTTATTAAAAAACATATTTTTATTATGAAAAAAAGCATTTGAAGCAAAAAAAACTTTATATTTTTCAACTTCTTATTAGACAAGATTTATATATAATTCTCAAAACAGTCCAGGACACAGACTGTTTTTACTTGTGATTTTTTTCCCTGCATCAATAGTTACAAATAATCAAAAGATGGTTTATAAAATCTACAAGTTTATTGCATACTTTAGTTCAAATCAATTTCGGACAACAGTCCTTCTTCAGTGAACTTTAAACTAACAGTTAAAAGATTAGATCTAGAAATATTGTAATACCTTGTCCTGACAATTTTTTATAAAATCAATAACACATCAACCACAAAAAACTCTGAAAAAAAAATTCTGGTAACCCTAAAATTTTAATACTTTAAATAAATAAGTATTAAAATGTGTCCTAGTTTAAAATTCTTAGTTAAAAATTTTCCGCACATTTAGCAGGTAGCTAAGAAGCTATATACAAACCTTAATTTAATGATCTAAAATAGTAAATAATATTTTCAAAGATTTTTTTTCGGTTTACTTTATAGTTCTTAATTTATTTAGATGTAAATGACAAGTTGAATAACAGATATTTGTGTAAAAATTTTTTTTTCAAGTCTACTCTTCTAAGAATTGTAAAAAAAGTTTTTAAACTTGTGCACACAAAATTATTTGTTAAATCTTTTTATAAATAAACTTTTTATTTTAGATATCGATTTTATTGTATTAATTTACGTATTTTAATATAACTGTACTTTATAGTTTAAAAAGTGTTAAAAACTAACACCTAAAGTCAAGTAAGTTATAAATTTTTTTTGCCAAATACTTTCTTAAACTAAATCAAATTTTAAGTTGTTTGCGTTATAACAAGTTTTTAAATATATTTTCAGATAATTGTAGGATCAAGTCTTGGGGGACTTATAATGTTAAATATTGCTGCAAAAAATCCCGAAAAAGTCAAAGGTATGGTGGGAGTAGCTCCATTAATAGATTTTTGTGAAGTAAAACCTTTATACAAACAACTAAATGACTTTAAACTATTCACTATAAACAAGCCTAAATATGACCTTCCTTGCAACTTCTTTGCTTTTCACGGCATTGATGATGAGGCTATTCCATGGAAAAATTCTTTTGATGCTTTTCATACGAAATTTAATGAAAACGGATTCACATCACTGTTTACTTTGTGCAAAAACAAAAGTCATAAGCTGAATGCTTATGAAGATCTGAACTTAATGATAAGTTATGTCGAACAGTTGATGAAGCTTAATGAACAACTTGTCAATTCGAAAGTTTAAAATGTTCCTGAAGAAATTTTAAAGATTTTCAAGTACTTTTTCTAAACATTTATAGGAAATAAGTAATTAAAAAATTTTTAATATGTTTTTGCTTATAATACTTAATTAAATTTTTTGTATTGTTAAAACTTAGCAACTATTTTTGGTTTTATTTCTAGGTGAATTTTATTTCTTAAATAAAATAAAACTTCTAGTTAATATTTATGACCTTATCTATGTATATAGTTCAAAAGCTATATTTTGATGCCAAGTTTGATGGTTTCTACTGTTTTTAAATATTGTACAATTAATTTTATCTATAGTTCTATTGTTATAAAGTATAAAAAATAGTCCAAGAATTTTTTTAAATAAGCGTTTGTACTTAAAAATTATTATTTTATTATTAAAATATTTTTGTAAATTAAATGGTAATGACAAGCTTGCAATTTGTACTGCAAACTATAAAAACAAACTTTTTTGTTAAGTTTTTTTTTCTCAGTAAACAAAGATTTGTTGTTTTAATAAAAACATTTACTTATTAAAAAAAAAATTTTTTTGTTCTCAAAAAATTTCACTAAAAGTCTTTTTGAGAATCATGTTGAAGAAGTTTAATAAAATAAATTTATAACTACAGCATAATTTATTATTAATCGAACTAGAGGAATCTTTTTTATAAGTTTTTGGTGTTGTAAAACTCTTGTCAATTCATTTCCTGTTTTTTTTTCAAAACAGTTATTCTTTATTAAAGATACTTTTTTACTGAATAAAGACTGTTTATATTATACAGCTAGTACAGTGAAAATTTCTTATGACTTTGAAGCTAATCTATGTTAGAGAATCTTTAAAACAATAAAATACAACGCTAAATTTAATTTTTTAGTCTTTTAAAATGGATGTAGAAATTAAAAGTTTAATATTTTTATTGCTACTTGTTTATGCCGAATCAAGTAAACAGCCTAATATATTGCTGATAGTAGCTGATGATCTCGGGTACAATGATGTCGGTTATCATAATCCGGACATGAAAACTCCTAACATCGATAAGGTTTGACAAAACATTAGTCTGTCTTCATACATTTGTTTTTGTTTAAAAAGTTCATTTATAGCTAGCTAAAAGTGGTGTGAAACTTGAAAATTATTACGTTCAACCGATCTGCACTCCAACTAGAAGCCAGTTACTAACTGGAAGATACCAAGTTAGTTTTTCAATTATTTTAACACTGATAATAATATAAAAGTTTTTTTAAATATTAATTTATTATTTTCCGTTTCAAATTCTCATGATACTGACAAAAAAATTATTGCTTTCAAAAGTTTAACTTAAAACAATTTTATAGATAAACTCTTAACGTAGTTTTTTGTTTATATATTATGTTTAATTAACCTTTTTATAAAATACTAAAAAACACTTACTTACATTGTTGTTAGTACTTTTTAAACTTTTACTACATTCCTTTTTGTTAATTATTAAACTACAAATATAACAAAATGGAATTTAATTATTAAAGAAAAAAAATACTCAATATGTTTTTTAAAATGAAGTTTCAAATTTTTTTTTCTAATATATAAGAAAATTACTGCGGAGTTGTTTAAAATAAAAACTACAGCTTAGTAGGAGGCATGTTAATAACGAGAAACTAATTACTACCTCAAAGTAAATAACTGAATCAAAATTTTATGAATTGCAGATTCGTACTGGCTTGCAGCACAGTGTGTTGTTCGCAGTTCAGCCTCATTGCCTGCCCCTTGATGAAGTAACATTGCCGCAGAAGTTAAAGGAAGCAGGTTATTCGACGCATATGATTGGTAAGTGGCACCTTGGAATGTACAGGAAAGAGTGCTTACCAACCCAACGTGGCTTTGACTCGTATTTTGGTGGGTTGTTAGTTTATTTTTTTGTTCGTTGTACATTTAAATGTTTTTAAGTAGTAGTTTTAGAACAGCTTTGGCTCGTTTTCAAATAAAAAAAGCTCGTGAAAATTTTTATTAAAACACTTTGTCATTTAGGTTGTTGTTATTCTGAAAACACTATTGAAGCTTTAAAATTACACTAATTAAAAAATATTGAATAATTTTTATAATAGTAAAAATGTGTTTGTAATAATAATAAATTTATTCAAAAGACTACTTAGATAAATTAAAAAAATTATGAAAAAAAATTACTGAAATAGAAATTTTCAGCAGTAATTTATTTTATAAGTTTTTCGATAAAATTAATCCTCAATTAGATATAGTTTTTCTTTAATTTTTCTTTTATTTTTTTTTAATTTACAGATAACAACTTTAATTACCTTTGATTTAAGCTTATAAACAACATAAACACTAAGCATAATTTTCTATAAAAGTTTTATAGTCTGTTAATAAGTACTAAAAATATTATTCTAATTATTCAAAACTATAGCTTATAAGAAGTTTAAAAAGATTTTAATTTGTTATACACGACTTAAATCGCTATGTAGGGTACTTATGTGGAGCTGAGGATTACTATACAAAGATGCAAGTTGGATACTGTAATACGAACGGCAAAACTTACAAAGGCTTCGATCTTCACAATGGAGAGGAAGCATACATGGACAACACAACTTATTCCACTTACATGTACAGGGACCGTGCTGTAGACCTCATCACTACGTATGATCAGAAAAAAGTTTGTCATATAACATTTAGTTTAAATATTTTAAACAGAACAAGATTTTTACTGTACAATAGTTAAACGTTTACATAATAATTAAATCTAAAGATCTCCTTATTTTAGCAATACTTTGTTATGGTAAAAATAATAAGTATAACTTATTTTCTGTAAAATTAAATTACTCTAATAATAGTTTTTACTTAAATTTTTCTTCTTTAAATTAAAAACTGTTTTTTATGCTGCTTAACTTTTTTTTTCGTTTATTAGTTTATCTTTACAGATTGTTAATTATTTTTAGTATGCAAACAAATTAAATAAAGGGTTATTCTTCAGTGCTTAAATTATATTTTTCAAAAGTGTTTACTTCTTCAACATTAGGTAAAAAACAGATTTTAGTATAATTTTGTAAATTTTTTACTGTAAAAACTTGTATATATATTTTTTTAATCATTTGTGTTAAAAATGTAATACTTTTATTAAATTTATTTATTTGTAAACTTTTTTTTTAATTCGACGTTTTAGTTTTTTTTTTGATTAATTAGCTAATTTTAAGTACTAACACATTTGATGTATTTGATAACAAAACCAGTAGAATACTCTTTCACTAGTGTTTTTTTTACTTAAAAAAAAAAACTGAACACATAGCTAATCTACTATACAATTGAGTTTTTTTAATAAAATAAAACACTTTATTTAAATAAGAACTGTTTAAATTTATAATACTTTACTTCTTAAACAGTACGGCTTGACTATTATTTGTTTTATAAATCTTTTTTACTTTTAGTTAAGTAACTGTACGTAAAAACTGAGGCAAACTTTATTACGCGTATATTTTGATTTATATTTTTATTTTAACTTTTTTTTTCGAAAACAAAATGCAATTATAACGAACATCATGTAAAAATAACTTGCAGCCACTTTTTCTGTACTTACCCTTCCAATCGGTCCACTTTCCACTCGAGGCGCCTGACGATTGGCTGAAGCTGTACGCAAATGTGACCAACAAGAATAGAAGAACATTCAGCGCGATGGTGAGCGCAATGGATGACGCCATTGGAAAGGTCGTCGACGCTTTGAAGGAGCAAAAAATGTTTGATGACACTCTCATTATATTTTCAACTGGTAAAAAAGTTAACAAACTTACTTACACACTAAACAAAAGAAGTGATAGTATAAATTAGTAAGGTTTTTGTAATCTTTTATTTGGTTTAAAATTTTTTAAATATACTTGTAAGCAGCCCACTTTGTTTTGTTCGTAAAACTTGTTTTGCTAAAAAAAAGTTTAGTGTAACAAACAAAAACACTTAAAACTGTATTAAAAACGGAATTTATGTGTCATTCTATTTTACTTAAATTAACAAGTTATGCAGTCAATTGTTATGATCAACTAAACGAGTCATAAATTAAAGTACTCGATAAAAAAAATTTGAATGTTTAAAGTTCTAACCTAAACACGGCTTTCTTAGTTAAACAAATATGTTTATAGCCTAAAGTAAACATACTTGTTCAGAAATTGTTCATAACTCAAATAAACTATAAAGCTAACAAATATATTAAATAGCTGATTTTTTTAATACCGCAAATGCTTTCATATAATACCATAAAGATTATAAATGTTCCCTTGATTTTAACAAGTGTGGAAAATCGAATCAAGTCGATTAAAAAAGAACATTTTAAATTAGTTTTACCTGATTAAACTTAGTTTAAATGAAATTTAGTTTACTAAAAGTATAGGTTATGTTAAACCTTTTATTATTAGCTTTAGCAGTTACCAGTTTCACCGCTAAACTGTTTATTAAACTTCAAAGGCTCAATAAAAAATAATTACAAAAATTTATGTAAACTGGTAACTGTTAAAGCTAAAAAATATTTTTTTATATATTTGAAATCTTTACTTAAATTAATTTATCTGTTAAATCTGTGTTAACCAAGAATACAATATAGCTATAAATTGTTGAATAAGTTTGTAAGTGTAAACCATGGGTCGGCAGCCTTTGTAAGCCGCGGGCCAATTTTTCTAGAAAAATTTCTTATCGCACTGTGTAGAAAAAAAAAACGTGGGCTGCAGATATAAAACAAATTGTAGTACTCAGTATAAAAATTACTTTTAACTAAAAATGTGATAGAATATGCCATAATAATGCACTAGTATTACCAACTACTTTATTAAAAGCCAAATTGTAATTTTTTACTACAAACTTTATTTTTCTGTTTTAAAAATTTATTTTCAACTAACAAGTATATCGCAGGCTGCAAAATTTTTATTAGTGGTCCACATTTGACCCACAGGTCGCAGTTTTCCGATCCCTGGTGTAAACCCTTATATGTATAAAATTCTTATAGATTCGATTATTATTTTAAGTAGCTTAAGTGTGTTGTTTTGAAGATAATGGAGGACAGACATTATTCGGAGGAAATAATTACCCACTGAGGGGAAGGAAGGCGTCATTGTGGGAGGGAGGCATCAGGGGTGTCGGTTTCGTGAGTGGTAAGGGTGTTGATGGAGATGGAAGAGTCAGTAGAGGTTAATTGATCAAAGTTTAGTATAATAAATTAACAATTAAAAAAAAATCCAAACTATATTATTAATTTACAAGTAAAGTGTATTTTTTATTCTAAAGTTTTGTTATAATTTTTCAAAGTTTATTTCTTACTTGATTAAGAAAATTTTATGAAAACTTAGATCTGATGCACGTTTCCGATTGGTTTCCGACCCTTATTCAAGCTGCCGGCGCCAACATCAAAGGCACCAAACCACTTGATGGCGTAGCAAACTGGAAATTTCTTAACGACCGGAGTTCCCCTTCAAACAGAGAGGAGATCCTTCACAACATCGACCCGTTGTGGAAACGGCCGTATGACCCGACGCCATCACTGAAGCCGTACCCGAACAGACACGGGGTCAACACAACAACCGGTCACTCTGCCATCCGTGTTGGGAGGTGGAAGCTCTTCACCGGAGATCCGGGTTCGTTGAAGTTTTGTTTAACTTTATGATTACAAAACAAATTATATTGATAATTACATTATCGGAAGGAAATTATTGTATTCAAATACCACTTGCAACTTAATATAAGTATGTTTTTCATTTGAATAGATTAATATACTTAGGGCTTTTCGAATCGTATCTTCGATTCTTGCCCAATAACTAAATGAAAAGTCAAACAGTTTAGAAGATTGTTAAAGTTGTGAATTTTAATTAATTATGACGTAATTGTACAAGGTTATAAAAAAAAGGCTAATCAAACTAAAATTGATAACAAAAATGAGTGAGTATATTGTCAGTATGGCGCCCTATTACTTAATTAAAATGAAAAATATAATTATATTAAGTTCCAAGTGCAGTTTAATTTTTGTGTTTTATTAAAATTAATCAATTTTTTTTAACTAATCTATATAATTATAATCTTTGTAATTGATTATGTTTCTAAACATTAAATTTATACAAACAGGTCACGACCTGATAGAACCCGTTCCAAAGACAACTAAAAATTCCAGACCTACTCCTACTTACATTCAATATGAAAAAAAAGCACAGTTACTGGATTATGCGACCGGCGAGCATCTTCACAGTGACAGTGACGCTCAGCCGAGTGTCCGCTTGTATGACGTGGAAGCAGACCCCACAGAAAGTTACGATCTCGCCCCGTATTTTCCAGAAGTTGTTGACGACTTGTTGGGCCGAATTGCCGCCCACAACGCCACAGCGGTGCCAATAAGTTTCCCGAAATGTGACCCTGCCGCCGATCCTGGACTGAGGCAAGGCGTTTGGGGACCGTGGGTGGTGTAAATTGGTTTGCCATCTACAAACTATCTGCTGGAAGTTTTCAAGTGCAATTTTCTTTTTACATAGCAATTGTTTAAACAATTACTTTTTATATAGTCTTGTATTTCAAAAACTGACATAGTGATAAATTTACAGTTTTAGTTTTTAATTTTACCTTAGTTCTTTATATTTTATAACTTAAATTGTTAAACGTAACTAAACAAAAAAATTTAAGGACCACTAAAAAAATAATAGTATATAATTAAAAATAATTGATATTATAAATACACACTCACTAGTTTGTTAAAAGCTAGTTAATAGTTATTAAAAAATATAAATTCTGAACAAGAACTTGAAGAAAATTGAAATTTGATTCAAAAATTTTGAAAGTATTCAAATTTATATCTTTTATTGTATCACTAAAGCTTTATTTTTCTCAAAAATTTCCATTTGACTGATTTTAATACTGTTTTTTGTTTTTTAACTTGATTTCTGTTCTGTTTATGTTTCTGTACTATATGATTAATACATATTTAGATAATTTGAACTTTTTATTGATATTGGACTTGATATTAAGGTTTTTCATATATTTTATTTATTCTTTTTTGTTATGTTTTTTTATTTATGAAACGTTTCAACTTAATAGTAATCATATAATCATTAAGTAAAAAATAGTTTTTTGGCAGTAAGTTTTTGCTATTCTAATAAACTAATAGTGTACAAAAGAGAGTTTTATATCTCCATGACAGTTTTACATAAACGCTATACATTAGCATAGCTTCCTATACTATATATCTGAAATACAAATTATACTAAAAAGTATAATAATGTTCACTATATAGGAAATCAAATATTGCTTATAAAATATGTCAATTTATTTTTCGTTACATGTAAATTCAATTGTTTTAAGACCAACAAATGTTATTTCTATACAATTTTTTTTTAATTTCAAAATAAAAGAAAAACTAAATTTAAATACTTTAAAAAAAATATCATGAGAAAAGCTTTAGATTGAAAACTATACGAAGTAATCTGTAATAAAAGTTAAATTTGATTTTATTAGATACAATAGTAACACATATAAGCCATCTTACTTCGATAACAAGTAAAAAATGATGTCTTAATTTTTCTTTAAGAAAATTTTCAGAGTTTATAATTATCATAGCACTTTAGTTTTTTAAACATTTGAACTAAATTATTAACTTACAATTTTTTCTACAATATTCAAAAACAATCATTAAAATAAAAATTCAAGAGTAGTTAAAGTATATGATACATATTTTTAGTGTGTATAACAACAACCATCTGCTTAATGGAATAGTTTAACATGCTAGAGCTAGACCTTCCCACTTAAGCAACATAGTATATTTATGACAAATTTACTTTTATTAAGTTACAAAAAATTGTTTTTATTAAATTTATTCTGACGAGGGATAAAAAAGTTATTAAAGAAATATTTCAATTTTAAAAATGACCGATTCATGTATAAAACTTTCTAATAACAGATTAATAAATTAGTAGATGCACAATGAAAATTCTGTTTGAATTAATTACTACAAAAACAATTAATTAAATGAAAGCAAAGGAACAGTTGATGCTTATAACTTAAGTTGATAAAATATTAAAATAGGTCAGATCAACGTATGCGTAACTTTTCAAAGCTATATTGGTATTTATAAAAAATTATACTTTAACGTTAATAAGTTAACTAAATTAGTTAGTGGTTTTTCAAACTGAAAGTTTTTTTCAAATCTGTTAGTGTCAAAATTAAGCGATTTCTTTTCATTTGAACCAACTAAATATTTTTTATTTGTTACAAACATTTATTTAAAAGTTATTTTAGCTATATAAATGAATAAGAAACATTCAACCACAATAAATACTTAAATCACAAAGTTCATAGAAAGTTTCTATATTGTCAAATAAAATTTTAATTACGACTGTGGAATTTTAATATTTTTACACAAAACTAAATTTATTTGATGTGAACAAAATTCTCAAAAAATAAAACGTAGTATCATTAAATTCAAATGTGTCTTGCACTAATTTAATAAGATATATATTGCGAATCAAATATTCAAATTGATAAAAAAAATAAGTCACTTTTTGGAGCTTTTAAAAACTCCATGGAGATATTTTAGTCGTTTAACACAGAAACACGTGTCAGTTGAATAAGGAAAAGTAATGTGCAAATCATTGTTTATATTTTATTGCAGATCTTATTTTTAACTAAGCAACATCCTGTTAGTATTGTTTTTACTTATTAATTTATACACAATATTTAAATGAGGTTGGATTTTTTTTTAATCAAAAGGATTTTCTTGTTGTATTTAAGCATTAATTTAAAATGTTTCAAGTAGAATACTTTCAGAGTATTTTAGTTATTAGAAACAGAATACTTTTAACCTTCTTATTTATACTAAAAAAAAGTATTCTGCTAAAATTTTGGTTAAAATTAGTGATCTACAGAATCCAAGATTCGGACTCGGATCTAGACAGATTTTAATTTCGAATTAAGATTATAAAATAAGAAATTTCGGATCCGGTAGACCACTTTAAACTTTTTGAATTTTACTCAATTGCTTGTCAAATTAAATGTAAAACTAAACAATAATTTAACGCTTGAGTTGGTAAAACAGTGCTTTTTCACACTTATAAAAGCCTTCTCAACTTTGAGTTTTGCACACAGTATAAAAACTATAACAAATGATTTTTGTTAGACTCTCGAAGAAAATTAAGTGCATACTTAGGCATTTAATCTCAGCTATTTAGATAACCGCTCTTATTTATTCATTATATGTTTAGTGTTTTATGTTTGCTCGTGAACCTATTTCAGTTCAAATAACATTTTGGCTTTTCTCTTACGAGAATATAAAAAGATAAACATACTTGTAGTTAATTTAGTTTATTTCATTTTAGTAAAGTTTTCCTAAGGTCACCTCAGTTCAGTGAAATCTTATCTGCATAGCTCAGGCCTTAACAGGATTTTTTTCTAAACATCTTTATTAAGGTTATCTTGAAAACTTATGACATATATTTTATGGATAAATTTATGGAGTTTTTAGTAGGGAGGTATAGTTTACAAAGACCATGTAATTATTTAAAGTATCTTTTGTGTGGTTAATATGGTTTTCAGCTTCCATTTAGATGTTATTGATTATTTATTTTATTGTGTCATAAATGACTTATGACAAGGATTGTAAGACTTATACATTTTATTTTACTTTTATCCTAATTAAAAAAAATCATATTATTGTGTCTTTTTCGGAGAGCCTGTTAGTTAAAATAAAAAATCTCAGTTATAATAAGGTGGTTTTTTTGTGATTTTTTATATAAAGGTCAATAATTTATACCAAAAAAAATCCAACTTAAATATGTAACATTAAAGCAGATGCTTGCATAGTTTTAGCTACATATTACTTTATGTTGATATTTTTTTATATATCTAAGTGGTAATTTTAATTTAAGACATATATTTAATAACTTCAAACATTCTAATATTTTGTTTACCAAACAATGTTCTAAAAAAAAAAAAAGGTTAATAATAAAATCTTAATAAATTTCAAATAAATTTTAATTTCAATTGATGTTTTATTTTTTGGAGTGAAAGATTGTTATGAAAACTAAGTCTTAACATAAATCAATTTATTTCATTCTCTTTAGCAATAGATGGGGACCTTAAATTGTTATTTATCTTTAAATCATATATCTCTTAAACCGCGCATTGGTTGAATGAAAATTTTGAGTTCAGACATCGTGTTTGGCATTGCCGGGAGATGGAGGGAGAGCAGACTGGTCAAAATTTTTGTAACTACATTCAGGATATGCTTAGTATTTGGAATATTACGTTGGAAAATTCAGAAGAACTATCAAGTGTTTGTAAAACTTTAGCCAAAAAAACAGGAGAGGCTTGAAAAAGAAGGTTCTATACTAGGAGTGGGCAACGTTTTTAATCGAGTCGGTTCTGGAAATTATTTTCTTTGGCAGGCCGAAGCATTTCGAATTAGTGATTTACCAGATCCAGTACCCGACCGGATCCTAATTTAAAAATATTATCCGGATCTGTTTGGATACTAATTTTAAATCAAAATCCGGATCCAGTCGAATTCTAATTTAAATAAAATTTTTATCTGGAATCTGATTTGTTAGATACTGTTGATCACATTTCTGAATCCTTCTAAATCACAACAATTTCTCAAACGTGAAAACTCAATATGAAGTTTAAGACATGTCAGATGTTTATGTAATGTCTAGAAATAGAATTGACATTGTAATTGACAAAGGTTGGTACGTAAAATATCAGATTTGAACAAACATTTTGCTTTGGGTAACTTGAAAAAAATATATTCTAACTAAGTTAGAACAACACAAAAATTTAAGACAAAATGGTTTTATATCAGTAGATATTAATTTGAAAAGCCATTTTTAAAGATGTTTTTATGTCAAAATCTTACAGTTTATTTTGTAACAATATGATACACAATTCTATAAAGAATTTCTAATATTGAACTTTGCGGGCCGATCATTTTTATCTGCGGGCCGGATTCCGTTGTAATTCAAAAAACGGTCGGGGACCGGTCATTTTAATTCCGCGGGCCGTACATTGCCCACCCCTATTCTATACCAATAACAGCAACTTAAACATGGATGACAATAATTTACTACTAGTCACAACATCTGTTGATCCACGTTATCGCCTTTCCGCTTTCCCTTCTTACCTCAAAAATAATGTTAAAAAGCAGCTAAAATTTATGTTAAAAAGCGTATCTTTTTCGGGACTGACCAAAAAGGTGATTCTCCTATATTGCACCAGAGATACCACAACTTTAACCCTCTGTAAATTTTGATCCGAAGAAGTTTTCAATTTACTATTCTTTGTTTAAAATAGAACCAAACACATATACACAGGAGGACGAGCAAAAGGATTCTATTGATGAAAAAAATGAAGCAGAAATAAAGGGCTTATTGCTACAGAGAATTTGAATGCAGAAACTGAAGAGGATAAAATCTTAAACTGGTGGAACTTGAACAAGACAAAATACCCACATCTTGCCAGCTTTGCAAGGAAATATCTTGCTGCACTATCATCTTCTGTGTATTCTGAAATATTATTTTCTGAACATGATAACTTGTACGAGGAAAAGCGTAATTGATTGCTTCCAAAGACCGGCGAAAAACTTTATTTCTCTACCACAACTTGAAAAAACAAGAATAGTCTTTTGTAGTATAACAGAGACATTTTTTGCAATTGTAGTTCGTTTTATATTTTTAAACAGTTGTTAAGGTTAATTTATGTTTCTTTTCTGTAATGGTAGAAGTTTAATCCTAAGTGGAATTTAAAAACTTTTTATTACAACTGTAATTCCTCAACTTTTTTAGGCCTTTACTTTAGTTGGTATTATATTTCAATTTATTACGGTTCCATTTTATTTTCAATTGCACTTTGTTTTATAGATATGAACACTTGCAAAAGTTTATGTTCTAATTCATTTATGCTTACAATAAAAACTAACTTTTAAGTTAAACTTAAAATATCTTAACCCTGTTTGTGATTTGTTTTCTGCTTTAAGCATTTATTAAAGTCGATGATTTATTTATTTTGCATTACAAAAATATAAGTTAATTGTTAGTGTTGCTTGCATGGATATCAAAATATTAAAACTTAGTTCTTGTGTATGTAGCTTAATCTTTTTTTCAGCAAGACATTCGTTTTTTGTTCGATTTAAAAATATTTTTTTCTTAAATAAAAATGTGTTTATTTATTAACACGTTAAAACTATTGTTCGAACTTAATTTACTAAATAAGTAATAATATAATAAGTTTTAGTATTTATAAACTTGTATTGTATTTACATTAAATGCAGCTTAAATTTAGGATTAAGCAATTATTAAAATATTCGGATTCGGATCCGAATTCAGCCGAATCCTAATTTGAAAATAAGACTCGGATTTGGATCCGGCCGATACCAAAATTTTTGGATTCGGTAGATCACTAGTTAAAAGTAATAGTCAGTTAAATTTTTCTTTTAATGTGACGTCATTAGTTTTTTTTTTGTAAGTTTTTTAGTTTTATTAAGAATTCTTTGCAAAACTCTTTTATCCATGAACTTATAAACAGACAAAAAAAATTGATTGTTAAGGTTTTTTAGTACATGTTTTTTCAAGAATAACTTTAATCTAATCTTATTTCTTAATTAGTAACCCATGAAAGAATGCCAATCAAAAACTTAAATCCACATCCAAAATTGACACCATGCAGTTATAACATTGAAAAATCAATACTTTTATTATCTGAAAACGAAAACAGTGATGAAGTAGGTTTACCAGAAAGTTGGAAAAAATTCCTAAGCAGTTCTCACGATGATGATTCAAAAATGATGCTTCCTGGGCTTAGATGTGCTTTAAGTAACAAATCAATCAAATTTACTCTTCAAAAGCTTTTAACAAAAACTGCAGAAATTTTGCCAGATAAGAAACTACCCATTGAATGTAGAAAGAAAATTGCAATTGAATCGGAAGCATATATGGTATGACGTAGTGAAAACCTTTTTTTTGTAAAGTTTTAATTTTACATTTATTTATGAACTGTAAATAACATATATTATTTAACAACTATAAAATGTTAGCAAAATACAAACAAACAAACAAACCAGCTTTAAACTTTCACTTAAAAAGCGGGTTTTTATAAAAGCGATAGTAAAGTTTATTTAGTGTACAATGTACATACTTTACATAAATTTAAAAAACATAAAAACTTTTAGAGCATGTGTCTTGAATGTTTAATTAAAACAGTATATGTTAATCTAAAGATATTTTGACATCGTAAATATAATAAAATCATTTTGATTTTTAAATAGCTTTTGTTTTGTAGTAAGAAATAATTATTTTATTAAAATTTTCTAACGCCTTGTTATTAATTTTAGTGCTTTATTTTTGTTTATAATTTTTTTTTATAAAATTAAAATTTTATTAACAATACAATGTTTCACTCGCTTGAAACTTCTCAAGCGAGATCTTCAGTTGTTTAAAATCTTATTCAAATGGAAGAGATTCCTAAGCAGTTCTCATGATTCAAAAATGATGCTTCCTGGGCTTAGATGTGCTAAAAGTAACAAATCAATCAAATTTACTTTTCAAAAGCTTTTAACAAAAACTGCAGAAATTTATTTTAAACAACTGAAGATTTCGCTTGACAAGTTTCAAGCGAGTGAAACATTGTATTGTTAATAAAATTTAAAATTTATAATTGATCATTCTCCTTTTATTTAAGTTGAGAACTTTAATTGTCATCTTTAAAGTATAAAGTACATAAAATTTTCTTAATGAAAAACAATAGAAATAGTTTATTTATACATACATGTAAAAATATAAAAGCAAATTACTGTATTAAGAGTGAGGGATAAGGTTTAAAAACACAAATAGTAATCGAAACATTGTCTACTGGTGTCACGAATGCTAATAACTAGCTTTTCGGCAAAATCATTGAAAAATTTTCAAAAAATACGTAACAATAAACTATCGATAACCGAAAGGTTTTTCGTGCACCAGGTTCTAGAACAAAATATTTTGAGCGTATTTGTTGTCGTTCAATAAACTATATATATCTAACTTAATTAATAAAATTATTTTACAAAACAACACAATACTAATTTCAACAGTTTTTTTCCGGTGCATAACTTGTTTATAAAATATAAGAAAGCACATTTCATTCTTTCTTTAAATTTATTTGAGATCTTTCGTAGTAAGTCTTATCAAAAATTATATCTTACTAAATTAAACCAAATTGAATCTGAAATAAGAATATACTGTAGTTGGTATGGTTTGATGGTCGTTCTGGGAAACCTACGAAAAAATACTTCTCGGCGATTGGACAATATTTGTTAGACAATCATGAATGTGCAAAAAGTTATAAAAAAGAGAACTTTTCAGTCTTATTTAGAGGGGAGAACTCTTATCAGCTACATACTCTGGAAGCCTTATGCATTCAATCTTTAAGGCCCAGTTTATGTAAGCAGAAAAAGTTCGTATACCAAACTAGACTTTTTAAATCCTTACTTTAAGTAATTTTAAAGTAACTAGTTTCTCGTAAAATTTTGTTTTTTTAAAGTGTAGATTTATTTTTATTTTTATCGCTGGTTTATTTTAGTTTGATTTTAATCTAACGAGTTTTAGTTTACAACAAAGTTCTACAGTATAAGCATTTAGTTAGTTTAGCATTCGATTATTACTTCATTTTATATTTTAAAACTTAAAACTACAGTATATTCTTATTTATATTTCAATTCAGTTTGATTTAGAAAGATATAATTTTTGGTAAGACTTACTACAAAATATCTCAAACAAATTTATAAAAAAAAATGAAATTTGTTTGTTATATTTTTTAAACAAGACTAACTATATTACAAAACGATTTGTTATCATTATATATATAAGAGACTATATTTTAGGGTAGGTGTCAGAAAAGCACAACGTCACTTTAGCACAAAGTGTCACTTTAGCACGGCGTCACTTTAGAAGGAGTGACACTTTGGCACGCTGTCACTTTAGCACAATGTGACATTTTAACACAAATATTTCAAATCTTTTAAAATGTTCATTTAAATAATGTTTAATTATTTCATAGTTGTTAAGTTAACAAACAAATAAGTGCAAAAATTACTTGTAACACTTTTGAAAGTATCGTCTTTAAAAAATTATTAATAAAGTTTTTATTAGCAGCACTTTAAATTATAATGTTTCTTAAAGTTTTAAAACAACAAAAACGTTAAAAAAGTTAAACGGGTAGAAAATTTAAGTTTATTTACCATTGTAGTAGTTTATATATAATTTTTATAACACATAGATAAGCATAAAAAAAGTCGCGAGATGCATGTAGAAATAAGAGGAAATTAAAATTTTATGTATTATGATGTTCAGAGCTATATGTATTTTAAATTTGAAATAAGTTAGTTTTCAACCTTTAAATATCTCACCTTTTATTTAAAATTTACGCTTCAAGTTTAATCTAATTAAAATCAGCTTTAGCATTTTAAAAAGTTTTAAGAATCCTAGAGCTTGTATATAGTGCTTGCTTTATAAAAATAGTTAGTAGAATCAAAATACTTTCATTTAAAATCATATAGTAAATTAAGTTAATAAAGTTTGTAAATTAACATATGTTTTAGTTTCAATTAAAACCTAAACTTGTAGCTCGCTTAAAGCTTGTTAACTTTTAGTTTACATGTTGCATAGTTCGTTTTTAGATTTTGAAAAATAATTAGTACAAATGTTATTTAAGCATAGAAAAAAGTTGCAAAATAAATTCTGTGCTAAAATGTCACACCGTGCTAAATTGTCCCTCCGTGCTAAAGTATCTCTCCGTGCTAGAGTGTCACTTTGTGCTAAAAAGACGCCGTGCATTTCTGACATGTTCCGATATTGAAAGCCAATAAGTATAAATAGTTAGTGTATGTAATTTTTATTGATGCTAGCAAAAGCATGACGACTATAAAATAATCGAGTCTGGTAAATTAAAAAAGCTTCGTTTAAAACATTTAAAGTATAAGAAATATACTGTAAATTTAAATCTAATTATTTTAATCTTAATTTTACTTATTTTTAGAAATTAAAACATAAAAAACTAAAAAAGTGGGAGGAAGGCTGGGCAAACAATTTTAAAGATTTTGGAAGTAAGTTTATTTTGCTTTTTCTTTGATATTTTTTTTTTATAAACAAAACTAATTTAGTAAATATTCATTTTTTATAACTCTTTGAATACATAGATTATTTGATTTGCAGGCGATATATTACACTAAGGTGATTTATACATTCCATAATCTTATATATTTTTAAATTTTAGTATCATAGTAATTTTGCTTTATCACTGTTTTTTCTTATTTATACAGTTCATAAAAATTCAGTGAAACTTACGATAAATATTTTTTTTCACCAGTTTACTTAAAATATAATTTAACTGAACTGTGACACGTACTTGCTATCTAAAAAACATCTTAATAACATCAAGATTATCAAGTATTCCAAGATTTAAAAGCCTACGCTGCTTACCTTTTAAAAGTAGAATAAAGAATTACGTAAAAAAAAAAATATTATGTTTATTAAAAGGTATCCAACTTGTTTGCGACTCAAAAACCGAAAGGTTTTTCGTATACCAGGTTCTTATACCAAATATAATGAGCACTTTTATTTTTGTTGTTCAATACAATTACTTGTACAAAATATTTATTTTTTTGTATTTTATAAGCTATATATTATAAAGTTTACAAAAAAATACATAGACAAAATGTATCTTAGAGGTGATCATTATTTTTTGTTCATAAAAAGTCTGAAAAACCTTTACGATCAAATATTTAGTTATACCTTTTTTTATAGTTCAAAACATAAAATTCAAAAGTTAAGAAAGTATTTTACTTTTAACACTTGTCCAAAATTTAATTTTAGAGTAACAACATCAGTAATAGTAGGCTACACAGAAAGGACTTTTTTTTGCTTTGAGTCTATTAAAATGTAATACATATAGTAGAAACAAAAAAATGCATTATAAATTTCTAAAAACATCAGGCCAATCGTTTGTAAAGCTTGAAAGACTATGAGAAGATTTGTTTGTATAAAAATAATAAAGACTGCTAAATTGTAAATTCTGGAATGTTTTTCAAAAGGCTTAATTGCTTCAATTTAATTCAATACAGATAAAGATTGTAAAGAAAATACTTGCACTAAACCGCAAAGTATAACATCACAAGTAGAATTTTTCGACCACTTCTGTTTAAAATCAGCTGGTAGAGTGTCTACGATTGAGGCTCATATTAAAAGAAATGGTTCAATTAAACAAGCTTATAACCATTTGACATTTTTTGGACCAATAGATGAAATTTGTATGGCCAGTGATAGATCGTTGAAAGTAGTTTACAAGTAAGTATTAATATTTAAAGTAGTTAAAATATAATAAATGATCAGAGTACAGTACGGACATCGATAAAGTACGCCTTTAAAACACAATGAATAAAAATTTACCTTTTTTGAACCGAATAATAGCTGATATCTACTTGTTTTTATTATCAATAACAGCATTGTATTTTTTTCAGAATTACTACATTTTAGAAAATTATAATTGTATTATAAATGTATTAATCATACTAAAGTAATGTTTTTAATCAATTTTTAAGATAATATTATCTTTTTATTTAAAAATACTTGGATTCCATTACTTTTGGAGATTTATTGCGTAACTTACGCGTGTACGTACTTTTTAAAGTGCGTACCTAATACCTTTACTGTACTTAAAGTATGTTTAACACTTTTAAAGCTGTTTCAAAACAACGTTATATAGTTAATAGTTAACAAATAAATGAAACATTAGTTGTACACTTTCTTAAAACTTAATCAAACTAATTAAGTTTTTGAACTAATTTTTAAAGTTTTTAAATCAAAATAGAGAAATATCTAGCGCAAGCAAAGCTATTTTGTACCACAACAAGAATATTGTTCAGTGTAAATGGTGGAATGAGGAGCAGAATTTACGCTTCTTTCAAGAATAATCTGTAACTATCTAATATGACACTTATGGTTGAGAAAAAACATTGTAAAATTGAAATTAGTTTTTGATTTTACAAAACAAGAATAAAGTTGAAATTTTTTAAAATAAATTCTAGGTGTGGTTTTATTTTACCTAAGTAATTGTTTAGTTTATTTCATCTGGGACATTAAAATAATTAAACACAAATATAATACTTTATTTTCACTATTCAAACAACCTTTAAGTCTTGTAATTTAACTGAATAGTAAATTCTGAATATATTTTTAAAGATTAAAGTATAAATATTTTTTAGTACATTACACTGCTCAATTTGCAGAGATAATAAATATTAGAGCCGCTTAGTTTTAGTTTATAAGCTATCGATGATAATGTTTTATTATTCTTTCGAAATATTTTTGGAATATAATTTTAAACTATTGTCATTTTAGAGAATAAAATTTTTACTAACCTTACGTTTACTTGTAGTAGCGTGATACAAAAAGAAGTTTAAATCAATTTTAAGTTAGTTAACAGCTACATAACCGCTATTAAATTGACTTAATACTTACTAGTATTTAAAAATTATTTAATATGTTAATGTATATGTACTAATAAAAAAAATCAGGTTAATCTTAATCTCATCTTTATTTAGATTTAAAAAAAAGTATGTAAAAAGTTATTTAGTTATTAAAACGAGTTTGAGAAAATTTATAAACTATTTGAAAATTTTAGATTTAAGTAATACAAGTTTCTATTTTTTTGCATTAATGTTGGTACTAATGATAGTATATTAAAAAAAGACAAGTCTATCTATTATACTAAATTTTTATACAGCATAAAATTAAACAAATAATCCGTTTTATGTAATATACATACACCTATTTTTATTGCTTATTATGCAGTTTTATAGTTTTTAAACTGAAGTCTTAAACCTAAAAAATGATAATGTGTAAACATGCGTTAGACCTAATTTATTCAAAATTTGTCAAAACGGTAGACATCATTGAAAATTAATTCTTCTTGAATGACTATAACTTGGCTACTGTTTTGAAAACTAAAAAGTTTTTTCGTACACCTGTTCTTCAGATCAATCTTTTTGAGCGCTTTTTGTTTGTTCAATAACCAATATCTTTAACTTGTCTTTGCACTAAACTACAAATATAAAGCTATGAAATTATCACCTCAATTTTTCTCAACTTCGTTTATTTTATATATATATATAAGTTTTTTTTTTGATAATTTTTTTTACTTTACCTTTATTTATTACTAACCAGATAGCATAGCAACAATCATGTTTTTATTTTAATAAAGAAGCTATACTTTAAATTTTTTAAGTAAACAAAAAAGTTTATAAATAGATTTTTAGATTTCCGTAACTATACTGTAAGCTCTTTATATAGTTTTAAAGTTGTTGAACGAAAGCTATATTATAAGAAAAGCTACACTACAACTATACGTAAAGAAAGTTTAGTAAGGTTATATTATTTTTCGGCGTGAAATTATTTATTTTTTTAAATTTTGGTTCAAGACGTATATTTAACGTAATACTCTGTTTAGTTATACATCATCAAATGGATGTCTAAAAAAATGTTTACAGTTAAATATCAAATATTTTTCAGAAAAAAACCTGTTTTTTTCACTTTAAGATTATAAAACTTTTAGGTTTCTTTGTTTTACTCTCATCAGTTGAAGCCATTAAAAAGGGGTGGCTTCAGATTTCCACAACTTTTTTTTTTTTGATTTTTTTTTATGTTTGGGTAATGTGGGTTAGGGATAAAGGTATAAATATTAAAGTCCAAATTATACTAAAACAAAGTGTTATATGTTGCAAGCAGCTTGGGCGTAATTATGGAAATCTTATAACTAATACTCAAAATTAATAGTATATGCAACAAATGCATGCATATTTGCAAAACAGATATTATAACAAAGAATTCAAAAAAACTGACTTAATTTTTTCATTAAAAAAATTTATATTAATAAATAATTAATAAGCATTGTTTTTCTGATAAGTGTTTAACCTTGGGTATTATTTAGCTGTACAACCCCTGTATTTAGTTGGTTACCACCACCATAGGAAACCTAAGAAAATCAGCCACATTAATGCAGATTACCATTCTTTTTAGCTCCATATTTTGGTCCAATGTTTTTACTTACATTGTTTAGAAACAGATGATATTTAAAAAAGAGTTTGAAACTGATGTTTTATACCTTAAAAAAAAAACTATTTTAACTTGTACTACACTAAATTAAACAAATCATATTTTCAGTTTTCAATATATGTCTTTAATTATATAAAGGGTTAATATAATTGAATCCACAAATAATAAACATTAAAATATATGCTACACAAAACAAAATAAGTTAATCAATTAATTTATTACAGTAAGTTTAATCATCAAACATTTAGTTTAATTTACCACAAGAAAGATTTGAACTAATTAGGATATAGGTGAATTCTTCCTTTTACATAGTTGGTTATTATTTAACTTACTAAGAGATCTTTAAGTCTAATTAACTTCAAAACAACACCTCAAATTATTTTAAATTTCATTTTTTATGAGCCATGACATTACTACAGTACTGTTTAAACATTTTTGAGCATTATAGTTTGACTAAAAAATAATTTTGATAATTTTAAAAGCTATCAACAGTAGTTATTATATTTACTGTAAAGATTAATTTATATAGTAAAAAAAAACCCAAAAAAAAAAATGTTGAAGTGAAAGTAGTAATTTATGTTAGATTAGTTGTATGACATCATTAGCTTCTTGTGAGCATAATAGAATTTCAATTTAAAATAGGTGTAAACATATGAAAAGAAATATAGTGGTAATAATGTACTGGAATCTGCTTTAAAATAATTGAAAAAAATACATAATTTTCCAAAAATCTACAAAAGAAAACTGTAATTCTGGTTATTCTAAAGCTGATTTTTTACTGGTTTTGAACATTCAAAGTTGTTTTTGAGTTATTAAAAATAAAAGTTGGAGATTCTATTAGATTCCTAGTAGAAGGAACTAACTAAAAAAACAAAAAATACTTTTGTTCAAGTTTAAAGGAAACAAACCTTTCAATATTTAGAAAAATCTAATGTAAAAAGTTTAAAAATAATTCAAGACACAAGTTTGGGACTAAAAAAAAATAAAAAATAAATGCTTTTTTTGACAGATTTTTACAAATGTTGCAAATATAATTTCTTGATAATTTGAGGTATTTTTTTCACAAAACTTAGGAAGAGATAGATTTGTAGTGATTTTTATTTAATCACACTTTTAGTTTTCTCCTCATATAGGAACTTGTTGTACTCTCAGAATTTAACTTTCTATATCTCAAAAATTAGTTAGAATATTTAAAAGCTGTAAAAAGCAGTTTATAGCTGTTAAAACTTTAAAAAAATAATTTAAACTGTAAGAAAAATGTTTTACTTCTTTTTAAGACCTTAAGGTTTTGTATAACTTTCTCTTTTATGTTTTTTTATAGCACAAATTTAAAAAATTGAATTTTTATGTTCTTAACAAAGGTTTTTTTACAGGCTTTTGTAAACAGTGGTAAGATACTTTTAAACAATTTTTTTAAAATTTGTTACCAACAACTTTAAAGTTAAGCATTTAATCAAACTTGACTTCAGAAAATAACTAATAAAGAACTTTTTAATTCAAGTATTTTTTTAAAAGTTTAGTGAATCAGGGTTGCCAAAAAACTTGTAAAAACCTGGAATTTGACTAGTTAAGTAAAAAAAAAACTGGAAAAACTTGAAAATTTTACATGTAAAGTAATGAAACTGCAATTAGATACCAAAAAAATATTAAATAGATAAAAAAAATTATCATTTTTTTTTTTAGATAAAAAACACATTTAAAGTAGCTTCAGAGTATCTTTTCAATATTGTATGCTATTTAAAACAGATTTTACTTAACTTTTTACTGAAAATAGAACAAAAATTAATCTTTTAAAAACCTGGAAGAAATTTAGAAAACCTGGAAAATAATTTCAAAAAATCCTTTGGCAACCCTGGTGGATCCTTTATAAAATGATATGATAATAAAATTTAAAAACAAAATTTTTATTAAAAAAAAAATTTGGTAAATAATATCTCATTTTGAATATGTAAAATCTTAAGTGTAAATAAACATTATTAAACTTAAAGTTTTAATGCATAGTTTGTTAAGAACATACTGCTAAAATACTGTTTTAATATAAATTATTTAAAAAAAGAAAATGTAGTTAGTTTCAAATCTATTCTAATACTGAAGTTTGTTTAGGACAGGGTTTTACTAACTTTTTTCCAAATGGCCCCCTTTAAAGAAGTTAAAAAAGCTATAGCACCCTTCAACAACAATACTCAAAAAACTACCATTAAAAGCAACTAAGACCTTTTTTTGCTCTTCATCGACAGCGCCAGAATATCTAGTGTAAGTTTCAAAACTACCATTTAAAACACCTAAAACCTTTTTATTTTCTGCTGTTCATCAAGAACTCCAGAATATTTAGGTGTAAGTTTCAATTTATGACCTCATGGCCCCCTTTTGCTGCTCATGACATGCTGAGTATCTGTCATGGCCTCTTAAGGGGCCACTTGGCCCACTTTGGGGAACCCTGGTTTATGATATGATCGACTCATATAATCCACAAATCTTTCACATAAAAAAATGTATTTTAACAACATTATTATTTAATAATAGTTACTTTTTATATGTAAAGTTTTTGACTAATAGAATATTATAAGTAGTGATTTACCAAATCCAAAAAAATTGGTATTGGCCAGATCCAAATCCAAGTCTTATTTTCAAATTAGGGTTTGGCCGAATCCAAACATTTTAATAACTGGAATTCTAAAGATTTAAGCTGCTTTTAATGTAAATACAATAAAACTTTATAAGTAATAATTACCTCTTATATTATTGCTTAATAAAAAAAAGTTTGAACAATATTTTTAATGTCTTAATAAATTAATACATACAAACAAAACAAAGAATGTCTTGCTGAAAAAAAAAGTTAAGCTACATTCACAAGAACTTAGTTTCAATATTTTGATATCCATGCAAGCAACATTAACAATTAAATTCTATTTCTGTTATGCAAAATAACTAATTAATAAATGCTTAAAGCAGAAAACAAATCACAAACAGGGTTAAGATATTTTAAGTTTAACTTAAAGAGTTAGTTCTTATTGTGACTATAAACGAATTAGAACATAAACTTTTGCAAGTGTTCACATTTATAAAACAAAGTACAATTGAAAATAACATGGAGCCGTAATAAATTAAAATATAATACCAACTATAGTAAAGGTCTAAAAAAGTTGAGGAATTACAGTTGTAATAAAAAGTTTTTAATTTCACTTAGGATTAAACTTCTACCATTACAAAAAAGAAATATAAATGAACTTTGCAACTGTTTAAAAATATAAAACAAACTAAAATTTCAAAAAATGTATCTGTTATACTACAAAAGACTATTCTTGTTTTTTTCAAGTTGTGGTGGAGAAATAAAAGTTTTTTGCCAGTCTTTAAAAGCAATCAATTACGCTTTTGCTTGTACAAAATACCAGCTTCAAAATAATTTTTCAGAATAAACGGAAGATTATGGTGCAGCAAGATTGCAAAGCTGGCAAGATGTGGGTATTTTGTCTTGTTCAAGTTACACCAGTTTAAGACTTTATCCATTTCAGTTTCTGCATTTAAGTTTTCTGTAGCAAAAAAGCCTTTTATTTCTGCTTCAATTTCTTCATCAAAAGAGTCCTGTTGCTTGTCCTAAGTAGATATTTTTGATTCAATTTAAAAAGAAGAATAGTAAGTTAGAAACTTCTTCAGATCAAAATTTACAAAGTGTTGTAGTTTTGGTATCTCTGGTGCAATATAGGAGAATCACCTTTTTGATCAGTCTCGAAAAAGATACGCTATTTAACTCTTAATTTTTAGCTGCTGTTTAACATTGTTTTTGAGGTAAGAAGGGAAAACGGAAAGTCAATATTAGGGATCAACAGCTGTTGTGACTAGTAGTAATTTGTTGACATTCATGTACAAGCTGTTGAAATTGGTATGAAACCTTCTTTTGCAAGCCTTTCCTATATTTTTGGCTAAAGTTTTACAAAAATTTGATACTTCTTCTCTATTTTCATAAAATTTAACAAACTTTGTCAGTGATCTTGCATGCGGGATCACTTTTGAGAGCAATGCATTGTTTTTACTACACTCCTTGAATGTAGATGTAAAAAAAAGTTTGAGCAGTAGAATAAAGTAATTAACCAGTTGCCATAGTTAAATTCTAATAATCAAATATTGATTGTTTTTATACTTAGGCACATAATGTACATTAATGTACATTTGATTTCATCATTTCCGTCTCTCTAGCATAAAATATTTTGACGTAAAGTTCCATCTTGTATCTAACTCTTGAACAAGAAGCAAGACTTTTTGTTTGTGCGTGATCAAAATCTATCTGGATTTTTTTTAGCAATTTGCTTGCTTTAAAATAATGGCTGAATTGGCAAACTAATTTTCGTACCTTTGCTAATAACAATTTTATACAAGTCTCCTCAAACAAAAAATTCTTAATGACTAGCTGAAGCGTATGGATAAAACAGGGTACTGACCAGTTTTTAACAATGGTATTGCCGTTTTATTGTTTGTTGCATTGTCTTGCAAAAAAAAACGTGAACACAATCCAAAGAAATATTTGATTTACTGAGCATATCCTCAATGTAATTACAAATGTTTTGGCGTTTGTGCTCACCCTCCATTTCCTGACGTTGCAAAACACAATGTTTGAACTCAAAATTTTCATTCAACTAATGCACGGTTAAAGAAATATATGAATTAGTTGTCAAAAAAAACAACCTTATTAAAAGTGAGATTTTTTATTCCAACTAACAGGCTCTCCAAAAAAGACACAATTACATGATTTTTTTTTAAATTTAGAAAAATGTTAAATGTATAAATCCTATTAGTCCTTGTCACAAGTCATTTATGACATAATTAAATAAATAATTAATAACATCTAAATTAGGGGTGGGCAACGTTTTTCAATCAACGGGCCGGATATGAAAAATTTTAGTTTTTTGCGGGCCGGAGCATTTTAAATTAGTGATTTACCGGACCCAACCGAATAATGAATTTTTAGATCCATATCTGACTGGATACTAATTTTAAGTCAAGATCTGGTCGGATTCTAATTTTAATAAAAGTTTTGGATCCGGCCGGAATCTAATTTTATGGATACAGTTAATCACTTTTTTGAACCCTTCTAATTCACAAAACTTTCACATATCTGACAACTTAAGATGTAGATTGAGACATGTCAGAAGTTTAAACAATTTCTATTAATAGAATTGACATTGTAATTGACAAAGGTATGTATGTAAAATATCGTACTTATAAACGCACTTTGATTGGGGGTAATTTGACAAAAAGATATTCCCACTAAGTTAAAACAATACAAAGTATTAGGACAAAATGGTGTGTTATAAGTACACATTAATTTATAAAGAAGTTTTTTAGAATGTTTTTAGAGTCAAATTCTTACAGTTTTGTTTTGTAAAAATATGATACAAAGTTTTATAATTATTTTGTAATATTGACCCTTTGCGGGCCTGTCACTTTGCTTGCGGATCCCATTAAAGTTTAGAAAACGGTTGGTGGCCGGTCATTTTCACTCTGCAGGCCAGATCCGGCCCGCGGGCCGTACGTTGCTCACCTCTAATCTAAATGGAGATTGAAAACCATATCAACCAAACAAAAGATACTTAAAATAATTACATGGTCTCTGTAAACTGGGAACGGGTCAAATACACACAAAGACACTTTTGCACAAGGGTTCACTCTTTCACAAAGACACTAGGGTCACTTTTGCATAAAGGGGCATTTTAGTACGAGAGTAGAAAAACAAACAAAAAAAAACAAAATAAAAAGCCACCTACCAAGGGTAAGGGTTAGGGGTAAAAGTAACAGAAAAAATGAAAAGTAAAAAACTAATAATAACTTATAAAATTAAAAAAAAAAGTTACTAACCGAGTGTAAGGGTTAGGATAGTAAAAAAAATCTATATTAATAAAATAGATACAAATTAAAGTTAACAAAAATAATATAAAATTTCAACCCATGCAAAAGTGTCCCTTTGTGCAAAAGTGTTCTTTCGTGCATATATGCCTTCTACCCTTGTTAACTACACCTCCCTACTAAAAACTTTAAAAATTTATCCATAAAGTATATGTCATAAATTTTCAAGATAACCTTCATAGAGATGTTTAGAAAAAATATCCTGGTTAGGCCTGAGCTATGCAGATAAGATTTCACTGTACTGAGGTGACCTGAGGGAAACCTTACTAAAATGAAATGAAATAAATTACCTACAAGTATATTTATTTTTTATATTCTTGTAGGAGAAAAACCAAAATGTTATTTGAACAGAAATAAAATAAAAATAGTAAGAACCATTAAAAAAAAAAATTCCATTTGAATAAGAATTGAAATTGTTTGTTTTTTTAATAAACAAAAGATCTCTTCAAAGTGCTTGTATAAGACTGTGACTGATTTTTTTAATGGTTCTTACCATTTTTATTTTGTTAATCTAAAATTCAATCCTGGGTCTTTAAAATCAAAAGAGGAAGACTACCTTCATCCCATTTTAATTTGAACAGAAATAGGTTCACAAGCAAACATGAAAAACTAAACCTATGATGAATAAGTAATAGTGGTTATCCAAAAAGCTGAGATTAAACACCTCTTTTATGTACTTAATTTTATTTGAGAGTCTAACAAAAATCATTTATTATAGTTTTAATACTGTGTGCAAAACTATAAATCAAAGTTGAGAAGGTTTTCATAAGTGTGAAAAAGCACTGTTTTATCCACTTAAGCGTGAAATCATTAACTAGTTTTACATTTCATTTAACTTTTAACAAACAATTGAGTAAAATTCAAAAAGTTTAAAGTGGTGTACCGGATCCAAATCCAAGTCTTATTTTGAAATATAGGATTTGGTCGGGTCCAAATTTAAATCTCATTTTGAAATAAGGATTTGGCCAAATCCAAGTCCAAAAAAGCTGGATTCGGCCAAATCTGAGTCCAAATCTTGTACTTGGTAGATGACTAATTATAATTCTTAAAGTGCTTAAAATTTTGAAAAAGAAATCGATAAAAAGCATTATTTTGTTATACTATTTTTTTTATTCTGTTTATGTTTAATAAAGTGCTCAAGTAAGTACGTTATAAATATATAAGGTAGTTTATATACTAAACAAGATTTCTACAATTTAAATCTATATAAATAGTGTGTTTTTAACATTCTTAATTACTTTTTAATTTATTTTCAAGTAAAAAAGCTAGTCTTAAATGTCTTCATTTTAACATTTTTATCTTATGAATAGCTTCAAACTAGTAAAGTATAACTTAATTCTAATTAAATCTTTAAAACCATTTCTTACATTAAATCTTTATGATGTAACTATTTTTAGATAGATATTTAAAAATCATTATAAATAACTTAATTTATTCTATATTTTTATCAGTTTTTAGCAAGTTTATTCTGACGATGTGCTAAATGAAATTAATCAAAAAACTTCCAAAATTTTAAAAAATGAGTGATTTGTGTTTGAACTTTAAAACAATTTGTTAGAAATTTATTTTATTGAAAATAAATTTATAAACTTGATTTCACAGTGAAATGTCAAGTAATAAACCAAATAACAGTTCTCCTCCAAAGCCATGGGAAAGAGATCTATCAGTTCTCCACTCTTCTTCAGCTGTGCCCACAAGTCAACACCCTATAAACACCAATATACCACAAAGTAACCAGGATACATTTGTTAGTTCATTTGACAACAATGCCAACTATACAGGAACAAACAATAATTACAATTATAGATCATTATTTAATTCAAATAACTCACCATATTTTGGAGCAAGTTATGGAAATAGTTTTGGAAATAACTTTAGAAGTTATGGAGGTTCAAACATGTATAGAAACAATGGTTATTATGGAAATTCAATGTTTGGTAGGAATCGTTCATATAACAATGCTTACTCAAGTCCTATGTATGGAACTAATAATAGCCTTAGTAGTTTCACAGATTATATCACACAAGCATCACGCTCAGCTGAGCCAACTTTTGAGTTGATTGAAAATATTGTGCAGTTATGCAATTCATTTTCGTATGTAATGGAATCTACATTTAGTGCTGCCCAAGGAACTTTTAATGCCATACTTAGTTTGGTAGAAAGTTTCGTTAGACTCCGGCATAGACTTGTAGACAGCAGCTTTTTAAAGCTTATTAGGTTTTTATGGAGAAGAGTGGTTAATTTATTGACAGGAAGAAAATCAGATCTTTCTGATGCCTGGTCTTCTCCTACAAAACCAGGTAAAAGCAATAAACCTTGGCCAATACTACTTTTCTTAGCAGTAGTTATTGGTGGTCCTATGTATGTTTTATCAATGGTCAAAGAACCAAAACCAGTTTCTATTGAAGATATTAGACTCGCTGCCAGTATGGGTAAGTTAAGAAAAGTAGTAGAAGAGCACACACCAAGTTCTTCAAAAGAAATAGGTCTTAGTAGAGGAAGCATTGTAACAGTTTTAAATGAGAACATAGGTCAACCTGGCTGGGTAGAAGTGCAGTGTCAAAAAACGGGAAACATTGGTTTCTACCCTGAAAAATGTCTCATTCAACCTCAAGCTTTAAAACAAAAAACAAGTATACAAAGAGATTTTAAACAAAATGAAATTAACAAAACAAATAAAAAAGACAATAAATAAGTTTATCTATGATTACAAAATTGTTTTAATAAACGTGAGCTCAATTTACAATTTGCTATCATAGTAAGTACATTCCATATTTATTAAATAACCTTGCTTTTTTAATACTATTGCAGTAAAGATAAAAAAAGTAAATTGTAAAATAATGTACTAAATTGTTTTATAACATTAAATATTTTTATCAGTTTATATTTTTAAAAAGGAGCAAATAATTTTAAAAAAACCTACGTTTATGTTCATGAACATTATTGAAGAACAAAAATAAATTGAGAATGAGTGCTCCCTTTTTTGTCATAAAAATATCAAACTTGTTTTTGAAACTAGGTTTTTTTTTTTAAGAGAGTATAAGTTTTAACTAAAATTTTTATTAGAACACAAAATGACTTTTAAAATGACTTAATTTTTGAAATGTTTAATTGTAGTAGTTATTATTAATAAGTTCTTGAGCTTTTAATATTTATTTGTTTGTATCTCTATATATAAAATAAATACTAATTATTGTATGCAATTATTTAAAATGATTTACTATTTAAACAACTACTAAATTTATTTAAATTAAATATATGTTTTAATGTTTGTTGTACCAAAAAGTAGTTTTGGTATATGTCTAAAAGGACTTATAGATTTAAGAATCATAATAAATGCATTAAATTTTCTGTATATCTAATGTTATTGGTTTAATCACTTTTAACTATATCTTTTGGAAATTATTAATTTTAAATATTATGTTACTTTTAGTAAAACTAAGATTTATTTTTATATTTTTATGTTTAATATAAACGTGTTTGTTTTGTTTTTGTTTGAATATTAGCTGTAAATAGTTTTAACTAAAACAATTAATTTAGTTAGCTTTGTATTCGTTTATAAATTCTTAAGTGTACTTTTATTTACATAGATTAAAATATGAGACATGGATGACCAGTTCATTGATTCTAATTTTGATTCAGTTGTTTTTAATTATCAAGACACAGAAGTTTCAAGTTTAAATGAATATTTAAATGAAACTAAGTTTAACTTTTCAACTGCGAAAGTAAATGATACTGTCAGTGAAAGAAATTTAGATGAAGACAGCAATGCAAGTAGTGCTGAAAGTTCAGAAAAAATTACTGTTGAATCAATTTCACCAATAACAAGCAGTGATGTCTTCAGCAAAAAAGAGTCATTTATAGAAAACAGTTCAACTAAAATTAAAAACAATACTTTAAATAAAGGATTATCTACAAAATCTGTAGTGACAATCTCCTCCGATCAAAAACATGACCATGAAAAGTCTAAACAAAAATCTTTGTCTCATGAGCCACCACTTAAAAAAGTTTGCCTTCTATCACAGTCAAAAGAATCCAGTGGAATAAATGTTAGTGAATGCATAAAAAAAAATAAAGATATCACAAAAAAGACCCAAAGAAATGATTTTATAGAAGAGCAGATTGAAACTATTCTTACAATGAAACAACTTGGCTTAGAAGCTCCTAAAAAGTATCCAAAAGAAAATGTCAGACCTGAATTAACGTCCACACAAGAACTGATTGAGTCCCAAGAAGCATCACAAGAATCAGTGGGAACAAAGCTTTTGCAGCAGGAACTAGCAGCTCAGTGGGGAAGCGATGAAGAAGAAGAAAAGGCGTTTGAGTCTCACCATCAGCACTTTTCCATGCTGCAAAAACTCAACCGTCATCTGCCTGAAATTCTCAAGCTTCCTTTGTCTTACATTGAATAATAAGATCTACAGTATTTTAAATGAAGTTCGAACTGCTATTATATAGTTGTATTTTAGGGAGAATGAAATACTATCCCTATGATGGATTTTTGTTAAATTGTTTAAGTTTGGGATTTTTTTTGGAACTTCTTTTTGTATATGTTGAATTGGCTTTTGTATTAATAAATATACTCTTATTTTTTATTACATGATAGTGTATTTAATTCAAACTTTTAATTAAATCTAAATGAGTATAATAAAAAAAATCTAAATAACTATTAATTATGCTACTTAACTGTTTTCAAAAGTTATTCTGCTGTGATTTTTTCTTATTTTAAAAACAATTAAAATTTTTATGCAGATAAATAACAATTAATCAACTTATAAATGTAAAATAGTTTTAAAGCTTGGTGATAAATAAAAAATGTCAATTAACGGTATCCAGCAACAAGAAAAAGTTAAATATGATGCAATTTTTCAGACTTTAAATCCAAAAAATGGAAAAGTTCCAGGAGATCAAGTAATTTTTATACACTTTTATCAAAACTTGTTAAATAAATGTTCTGATTTTAATAATTTTAAATTATAAACAAATGTTAAATAATAAATAGTAACACATTCTAATAAAAGTTTTATTTTAATTTTATAAATGCAACGAAAATATTATCTATGACTTTTTGTTCATGACGATTTCGTATTTTGTAATCTTTAGACATGTAAAAACTTGTTGTTTTTTAGCTCTTAAATATTCAAGTAAAAGTTTAAAATCTCGAAATTTATAATGTTAATCTCCTTGTCTTTTGTAGTTTCGTTCAAAAGTTAATTATATGATTTATATTAAATACTTAGCAATAACTGTATTTTTTTATAAAATATAATATGAATGCATGATTACTTTTATAATTTTTTTTAAGTTAAAAGTAACAAGCTAGTAGAATAGTATATATTAAATTTATAGACTAGTTTTTATTGTTGTTTACTTTAGTTTGGTAGAAAAATAAATTCATAAAATTTGAGGTAAACTTCTAATTTTAACAGGTAAAGCCTATATTGATTAAGTCAAATCAGCCAATTGAAGTGCTTGGGAAAGTTTGGGAGCTTGCTGACATTGATAAGGATGGTTGTCTGGATAGAGAAGAGTTTCATATTGTAAGAACTTTTTTTTGTTTAAATTGATGTAAATTAAGAAAACCTACAAATATTTTATTTGTATTCAAAACTTAATTGAGGTTTTTATTTGTGTTGATATTTCTCTAATGAAGAAAAACTCTTTTTAGTATAGTGCTGATAGTTTAAAAAATCATTAATCTCATTTGTTAGTGAAATCAAATAAATATACAGGCCATGCATCTCGTTTACCTGGCAATCAAAAATGTGCCACCTCCAGCTGTTCTTCCTCCTAGTTTGATTCCTGCTAGCAAGCAAGCTCCAAAGTCCTCTATTTTACCTGGTTTGTTCACGATAAATAATAATACTATAACTTTTTGAATATTTTTGCATTTTTTTAATTTATTAATTTGTAATAAGTTTTGTCACGTTTAATTCCTTAAATTAAGGGCATAGGGGGTTCTAACTTTTTTACAATTTTGTTTTAATTATAGAGTTTAAACAAAGCTACAAGATGTTTTTTACAGATTTAAAAGAAAAACAGTTTTTGAGATATAGAGGATCAAAGTTGGAGGCAACAATAGGCTCCTTATGGGAGGCACAAACTAAAACGACGAAAAAAGACTATTTCACTAAAAATCTATCTTTTCCTACGTTTTTGGAGAAAAATACCTCAAACCATTCCTTGAAATATTTAAAAAATTCTGTCTGAAAGAATTAAAAAAAAGTTGAAAAATAATAACTTTATAAAAAAATCAAAAGAAAAACTGTTTTTTTTTTTTTTTTAAATATTATTTTTTTAGAATTCTTCCCGACAAAATTTTCTAAGTTTTGAAGGAACATATCCTAAAAGTTTGAGGTATTTATCTCAAAAAACGTAGGAGAAGATCAATTTTTAGTTAAACAGTCTTTTTTTGATTTTAGATTGCGCCTCCCATAAGGAACCTATTGTTGCTTCCGACTTTGACCTGCTATGTCTCAAAAGCTGTTTTGATTTTTTAAAATCTGTAAAAGCATATTGTAGCTAAGTTAAAACTCTATAAAATAAGATTAAATTGTAATAAGAATAAAAAAGTAATTCACCCCCTATGCTCTTAATTAAGATGTTATTAAATTTTAAAATTATGTTTTAATGAGTTATGCTTAGTAAGTAGTTATGCATAAATGAATAAAAAAAGTTGAAGTTACTTAAAGTGCTTGAAAAATTGGAGAATATGTTTTACATATTTATTTTCTTCTTTGTTTTAGATTTAGTTATTTTTAAAATTTTTATTTCAAACCGTAATTATAGAAATAGTTTTTATGAAAAAAGTAAATACAATTTTATATTAAAGAAACAAAAAGAGTTTGATTACCACAATTATTTCAACTCAAAATGAATACAATGTTTTTTTGCTCTGAGGTTTAAAATAATTAGGAACATTTGTTACCTCTTTTATTTAGCTTTACTTGTTATAGTTTGTGTAAGGCTGTTATAAAGTGTATTTAAAAAAATAAAACTGTCATTAATTTACTTATAAATTTTTGTGTTATATGGTAAAAATAAATTATTCTTAGAAACAGCAACTTTCTAAGCTTTTTATGTTTGACCTTGTTATTATAAGAAAGCTTAGTTTATAAGACACAAGTAAACATTTAGATTTAAATATAAGTAACACTTAAAAAAAATTGTTTCCTTGTGTGTAATCAAAATAATTAGATTTTTTATATCTCTGTTGCTTCTATATAATATTCAAATAAGTTTTATTTTATTTTAACACTTTTTGGTTAGTTTTGTATATGAAAGAATTATTTGTTTTAAGTTTAACAAAACCATGGATTAGCATATCTAAAAATGACTAAATGAAGTATTAAACAACAGGAGCTGTTCAAGTTTTACCTACGATGCAACAAGCCCGAAGTACGCCGCCCACAATTCAGTCACCTGTCATGTTGCCGATGACGAAGGGTAGTCAAGAAAATATTTCAAGTTTGTCAAACAAAAGCAGTCCCTTGCATCAAATTCATCAAGCCAGCAATAGCATGGTTGGTAACTAGTTTTAAGTAAAAAAAAAGGTTTAAGTTGTTGTTTTGTTACAAAATCTTAATATTATAGTTGTTGTTAGCAAATTAAAACAAACAAGACGTAATTTTCTATTTTAAACAAACATTGATGCCTAAACTACAACTACTAGATTTGAAATGGATTGTTTACGGTTGTTAAGTTTTGAATAAGTTTTAGTTTAAAACATTTAATTAATTTAAAATTCTGTTATATTTATGCATACTAGTACTTCAGTATCGGTTTTGAATAAATTTTCATTAGAATTAGTTTAATTATTAAATTGATAAGAAAACTTGTTTTAAAATGAAGGTTTAAAACTCTAATATAAAGTAATTAGTTTTAAAGTGATGTTAAATGTCATTTGTTATTTTGCAATTTTGCATTTGGTACTTCAAAAGAATATTGTGCATTTGTAAGCTTTACTTACAATGTTTACAACGAAAGAAACATGTCAAAACATTCAAACAATGTTTTGCAGTATTCGCTTTTCAGTGTACTCAAACAAAACTTTGTTCTTAATAACTTACTTTCCATAAGACGACGTCTAGATTTTACGCAGCAATTTCTTTCTGACTGTTAAAGCGCATCACATTATTGTTATGATAGCTGAGCCAAACAGTGCGTGCAGCCGATCATAAACAAAACGGCAATAAAAAGCATGAAAGTTGGTTTTTATCAGATTTTTCAGCTGAAAATGGTTGGCAGATTGAGCTTTGATAGAGCATGCAACCGCCACTTGTGACTCACTTTCGGCTATTTTTGGAAATCGGCTGGTCGCCGCCGTAAATACCGCCTTTGTGTGCGGTGGTCGCCTGCCGACCCCTGAGCGTAACTCGCGTGTTGTTAATTAGCACATTGTTTCGCATTTGTTACAATTTGTTTAAACGAAACGCTCTCATGGAAGTTTGTAATTAAGCACTTGTCATCGAAACAAAAAAAGGATTGTAATGCGCGTTTAAAATTCCATAGTAAATCTCAATAGATTAATTATTTACTTTACTATAAATTGTATAAATGTATACTAAAATGTATAATTTACAGCTTTCGGCTTTAATAGTATTGAATAGACTTTTCAATAAACGTTCGAAAATTTGGTACGTTTGATGTATAAAAGCAGACTGCAATAAGTTTAGACGTTTCAAGAAAGTCGACGAGGTAAAAAGCAAGCGATTTCGTCATTAGATGGCTTTCAGTAAAAAAAGCTTTTGTTAGCACGAGAAAGCTGACATGGTGGGAAGACAAAGCGTTCCGTTCTTCCCTCAATACGCCTCCTTGAACGGTTGTCGTCAAATTTGTCCGCTAATCCGATGTTGTTGCTTGGATCATTTTTTACAACAAGTCTTCCTGCCGACGCGAAAACTCTTGATTTTTACCGTTAATTAAATGGCATTTACCTTGATTGTTTGACCTTTTAGTGTCAAATAAAACTTTTTTGTAATTAATTTGTTTTTGGAAAACATATGATTGTATTTTCTCATTTTTTCTATTAGCTATGAGTTTAAAATATTTTTGGCTAGAAAGGACATTATTATTTTTGACATAATTAGGTTTTAGGTTTAATAGTAATGCTTAAGTAAGATAAATATTTTATAACATAAACATAGGTTTTATGAAAAAAAAAACTTACTATATTAATATCAATTAATTTTCAAATGATGTAACACTTAATATTGTGAAATAGTATTTTTTTTTTTTGCACGTTTTATTGCTGTCTAGAAATAAGATAAATTATGTTGATTGAATAAGTTTTTAAAATGTCTCAAATATTTATTACATTTTTTTATTAAATTTTTACCATAAATTAAAAAAAAAAAATCAAAAAAACTATACGAATTTGGTGATAAACTAAAATTTCAAAGAAGTACGATCGTGATAAAAATATTTCTTTTATATTGTTTCTTTTTAAGTATTATAACTTAATTTTATGGTGTCAAAAAGTCTCAGCGTAAAAAGCTATAACTTAGTTTAAAAGTATGTAAGGTAAAAATTCTGTTTTTTTCTTTCCTGTGTCAATTTTTAGCTTATATATAGTTTTTAAAATCATAATTTTTACATTAAAAATTATCTAATAATTAGACGTGTTATCTCATTTTCACACGTATTATATTTCAAACATGTGCTAGCTTGAGTGCCTGGTTTGGTATTAAAATGAAGTTAAACAATAAGTGTTGCTGCCTTAAGCTTAAACCTTGCAATATTCAACTTGTATATGTGGTTTTTGAGTAGGCAGTTCTTTGCTTTTCAGTAATTACTTACCTGAGCTATGTGATGATGTTTTAACATGTGTTTTCTATACTATTGTTTTCTATATTGTTTCAAGTTATTTATTAGTTAATTTTAAAGTTATGCTATAAATTTAATCATTTTATAATTTTAAAGTTAATAACTATTCGTACGCACTATTTTATAAAATGTGTTTGCGAGTTCCTTATTAGAAAAAATATGTGCCAATGACTAGTTAAAGCTTTTAATAGCGTACATACAATGTTTAAAAAGTTATAAGAATATTAAAATATTTCAATCAAACTAGACAAGCCACGTTTTGCAGCGTTAGTGACGTAATAATTACTCACACGTGTTTCAGTAATACAAAATTATGTTTCAGTACAAAATTTCGATTGATAAACTTGGTTGAGGCATTACCTCATTTTTGACAAATGCTTTAGCTTTGTTGCTAGAGTTTTGTTCTTTTTCTGACAACTGTTATTGATTGGCTTATAATTAATATGTTTTAAACTTTTAAAAGTTATACTTCTAGTTATTTAGATATTTATGGCAATTTGTTTAGAAGTTGATTTTAGATTTATTTTTAGAATTTAGTATTTAAAGATTGAAGTAGCTAAGCAAAACACATACTTTTATTACTGAAAAGAAAATAAACTTTTGTTATAACAACAGCAACAAAATGCTTTTTACTTTTGTTTTATAAAAACCGGTGCTTTGATGTTTGTAATAAGTTTTCAAGGTTTTAAACTGAATGCTTTTTAAGAAGTCTAAGAAATTCAACTAAAAGTTTTTACATATAGTACAGTAACTTGCTGCGCAACTTTGCAAATTGAACCTTGAGTCACAAGTGTGACTACAGCAGGTTACTCTTACAATTATATAATTAATTATTTGTTATTGTTTTTACATTCGTATTTAAATTTTACCTATCAAACAGAGCTTAATTATATATAAAATTTCATACAGCAGTGTAGTGTGCATAGCATAAAAAAGTTAAAAACATACTAAAACTTATATCGCAAGCTTTCAATTACTGACGACTTATATATAAATCAAACTGATTTTCAGTTACCAAGCGCAGTGTCGCAGAAACAAAAGATTTTCATTCCGCCAGCCGACCATTCGAGATTCTCTGTTATATTTCATGATAAGAAAGACGCCATGGGCTACATCAGTGGCGTTGCAGCTAGAGAAATATTCGTGCAGAGCAACCTTAACCAGAACATTCTCGCTGAAATATGGTTAGTTTGTTGTTAGTCGAAGGTAGTTGTTATTATAATGCCTAACTATAAAACTTAAATACAATCAATACCTAGCTGTGCAAATTGTTTAATCATAACTTAATTGTACGAACAAAATAGAATATTCTTATAAAATTAATTAAAATCCTTCAGTTAAATATAATCCGGATGGTAATTTTACAGTGTTATGAAATGTTTAGGAACTAATTGAAAATGAATTACGTATATAATTTATAGGAAAAAATAACACATTTTGATTTTACTTTACCTTAAGAAAAAATAACAGCAGTATATAACTATTTTTAAATGTATAATTTTTTAGATTTGCTATAACTAATTATCAAAAAAAAATTTTTTGTAAAAAAAAAACTTAAATGGATGTTGATGTTTATAAGTTACTAGAGAATGGTGAAAATAAGCGTTAAAAAAACTATGTTGCTCAGTTAAAATTATTTAGTAATTTAATGATACCTTCTAAATTGAATGGTAGTATTTAAAGATACTTAAAAAACCTAAAACGGTTTTATTTATATATATATGTATATATATAAATGTAATGTTAATTTATAATAAAACTTTGCTAAATATTAAATTACAGTTCTGTATTTAGATTAACACTTATCACTTTTTAAGATGAAAATAATTGTGTTAAAAAAATGTCGTTCTTGTTTGTTATAATCTTATTGTTATCTATTATTTTTATAATTTGAGTTTTATTTATTAGTTATTGTTATACTTAATTTTTATTAAAATTAAACTAAAACAAAGGTTTTAACATTTTATAATAGTTTTTTTTTTTTACTTTTTAAAAGGTAGATTTAAGTAAAGTATACTTTACTTTTAATTTAAATGGAACATTAATTTCAATATAATCACTTTTTTTAGATGAAAAATATTTCAATTTGTTATGAAATAAAAAAAAGTGTATTTAAAAGCTGTTTAGTATAATCTACTATTATTAAAATTTTCAAGCTCTACCTTTTTATTTGAGGTTATCAAACATTCATTTCTTTATTTTATTGATTTCAGAAAAATGCATTATACTAAACTTAAGCTTCCAAACTACGTTTATCGATTATCCATTTAAGTTGTGTAAAATCTTTATTACTATTGGATTTTTTTATACAACTAATAAATTCCATGAGTAAAAGATAAGCATTAAAATGCAATTTTATATTGTTGTTAAAGTTTTAAAGAGTCTGTTTGTTTTTAAATTAGCCTGCAAGATAAATTTTTAGTTATCTGGTGTACCAAAATTTGCTATATATTTTGCACAGTTTAAAAGTAAAAAAAAAAAGTAGAGGTAGGTATACACCCTGAAAAGGAGATACAATAAAACTATCACATTTTTTTACATAACTTTGTTTTATTAATAATTAAAGTAACGCCGATACAATGGCTTGTTAGATCAATTACAAAGTTATAAAGCAAAAATTGGATAACTATGGTGAAGTAGTTTTAGTTTATATTATTAACAACAGTATTTTATTTTATTTTAATATATTAACATAAAAAAAATAAATTGTTTATACATATCTTTTGTTACATATTCCTATACTAAAACAACTATTTTTTTTTATAATTTTTTTTTTTTATTATTACAAATATTTTTATGTATATTTTTTAAAATGGAGTTTTGCTTTGTTGCTTTGTCAATTGTTTGATGAGCAGTTGAACGTCGAAAATAAAAACTTAAATTCATATGGAAATACTTTTAAACAAAATTCAAAGTATTAAATAAATAAAATAATTTTTGTTTTAATAGCTGAAAACAAACGTTTGAATTGTTTTTATTACTTTTATTTTTTCAGGGGGTTATGCGACCCACTACAACAAGGAAGGTTGAAACATGATCAATTTGTCCTGGCAATGCACCTCATCTACCAAACTGTCAAGGGTGAAGAAATACCAAAACAAATGTCCCCTGATTTCACTATTGTCACAACGGAAACTAACAATAATGGATTTGGGGTATTCTAATTTAAATTTATAGTTATTATCATTATAAGAACTTTAAAGTTAAATTTTTTTTTGGTTTAGGATAAGAGAACATTACAATATCGCATCATATTTTAGTCAAGTTTTCGAATATAATGCGCTAAATTAATATCAAAGTTTGTTTAAAACATTCGGCTGTAAAAAAAGAGTTATACATAAAATTTTATTTTTATCCTACCAAACAACTGTATACATTTTCCTTATAAAATGTGTGCTAGTTTTCAAACTATACTTTTATAAGAAGTTTTCTAAAAGTGCATACTTGATATCATCTGTTGTTTATACACTCTAGTTTGATGTGCATGTTAATTGTTTTTATAACTTAAAATTTTTTTAGAGTCTTTAAATAATACTTTGTTAGTTTGTTTTTATTATTAAAATATCGTTTAACATTTGTTTAACTAAAGTATTAAGCTCAAAATTTAAAACAGTTTTCTTCACTTCGTGTGTAAGTAGGCATCTTCCTCGAAGTTACAATGTTTTAAACAAACTAAAAAACTTTCATCAACAGGGAGATCTGGTCGGCATAGAAACAGGATCAGATGCGGGAAGCAGCGTTCTCAGCGGAGTTTCCGTGGAAACCAACAAGGAGTTCGAGAGCTTGCAGAAGGAAATTGACGATTTGAAGAGGGAGAAAGAACACATGACGTCAGATATTCAAAAGAAAAGTGAATACGTGCAGCTGGCCACTAAAACTGTAAAGGTTATTAAACTGTTAACTTTTGTAATTAATTATTTTTACTAACCTTTCACCTGGTTGTTAGTAAAAATGTATAAGTAATGTCAATGTTGTGCACAATCGATGAAACAAGCGGATATTGTTGTGTAAATGTGATTTTCAAGTCAAAAAAAGTTATAAATAATTTAACCGGGTGAATTTCACTAAAAAAATTCAAATTTTCTACAAATTTGTTTAAAGTTGTTTTTATTTGATGTGAAAAATGTACTTTTAAAATAGTTTTAAATAACATTTGTTTATTGTTTTTATAACCACAAAATATAAATAAATAAGGTCTGTTAATCTTATGAATGTAAACATAATGGAATGTGGTATTTTGTATTAACGAAAATGTTATGTTTTTTAATTATATAAAAGTTAACTATACTTTAGATTGTGAAAACCAGTTTACATATAGTTGCTATTTAATTTTTTTTTTTAGTTAAAGTGTTTTTGTTATAATCTTTTTAAACCAGTAGATTTTAAAGAAAACTATTTGTTAAAACATAGTTTATTTTGTTTAATTTGTATATTAGTAACTGTAGAGTTTCATTAGTGCAGTAGGCGTACCCTAAATTATAAATGCACAACTGAAGTTCTATATTAAAATTGTTTGTTTAAGTTTTTTTTTTACTTAATATTAAATGTGTATACTTATTTTCTAATTTCATTAATTTATAAAAATAGAATACTTATGCGACGAATAGCTTTTGTTCTGACAACTTGATGGACAAAATTAGATTACTGAGGTATTATTTTAACTTACTAATTTCTTATGATTGCACAAGCAATGCAGGTGTTACGTAGTTTAAAAAAAATATTTTATATTATTTACTTGTATTGAAAAAATAAGTTGTATCTAACAGAACATAAATTTTTCTTAAATGTATTTCACGTTAGACTAGTTAAAGTGGAAATTTTGTTTCAAAACAGTATATTTTGATTAATGAGATATATCAAATTTTTATTTTTCAAACAATTTGACATAATTATTTTTTTTATTAGGCATATTAAAGTTAGAAGCATTTTAAAAGACTATAAGATTGTTGTTTATGTAGAATTGTATTTAAGTGAAAATTTAAATTAGCCTAGTATTAACTGAGGAAATTGATATATTGCTAATAAACAAAATTAACTTTATAATGTATTAATTTTTAGCACAAAAAATCTACGACGAACCATTGTTATCTCACGTATTTATTACTAATTTATCTATATAAACGTGCGAAAGTACTTTTGAGATTTGTATATTAATAGTTGTCAACAAGAAGAAAAAAGTTAAATTTGAAACCGTTTGTTTGTTTTTGCCAAACTTCGAACGTCACAAATGTAATTTGATTTTCCACACTTTTGTCAAGCCAATTTTAGTTTGAAAAATTTACGACGACTAAATTGATTCAAAGACGAGGTTTAGTGACGTCATAGTATCTGCTGAATGACTGCGATGGGTTGGAACGAAGTTATTTATAATTGATTCGGATGAATTATGAATGAGCGAGCTTTTGGTCGTAGTTAATTTTTGCAACAGCAAATTAATACTTTAAGCGGGTAATGGCTTTGAAACGAAGTATGTGAGCGTTAAAAGTTGTACATAAGTTTATGACTCTGCTGAAAATAAAATACAATAGTGTAAGGTTGACAAAACGCAGTTCAAAGTATTGATTAGCTGCGACTCTCATTTTTGCATGAAAAACCGGAGAGCAACTTTTCCGTTGCCTTTTTTCACAGTTTGATATTGGAAAGACAGTTGAGTTGTCAGTTGGTGTAATTTTCTGCTCGATGAAAAGTGTGTTAAGAGTTTGTATTTGTACAAACATGTAAGAAACTTATGACAGTAAATACTGTTCTGTTTATTTTTTATGTAAATTTATGTTTGTTTTGTATTTGTATTTCTGAGGAAGTTCAAGAGTGTTAGAATTTTTATAACCTCAATGTTTTTTGTTTTGAAGTGTTTTGTTAAACTCTCTTATTTAAAATAGTGTGATAAAAAGTAGAAATATATACCCTTTTTTTTAATTTCCATATAATTTTTAATATAAGGATATAAACTTAAATCTAGTTTTTCAATAATTCTATTACAATTAAATTAAAAAAGTACTAGTTTATTTTGATACTTAAGTTTCAGATAGGTTATTATCGATTAAAATTTCATTTACAATAAATTACAAACTAGGTAAATAACAGTGGATGTTTAACAGTTAATTTATAATTCTTTGACAATAAATTTTAAATCTCTCTTAAACTTAAATTGCAAATTATACTAGATTTGCTGAATTTGTTGATAATAGTAATTTTTATTATATAATGATTTCAGAAAAGTTCTAATAGACAAAAACTATATATTAGAAAAGTTTTGAAAAAAAAAATTCTTTATTAGTTTTATTTTTCGAAAATGTTCAGAGTATTTATTGTTGTTGTTGTTTGTAAATTTTTAGACAATTATATAAAATATGTCAAAAAAAGATAGAAAAAATAGTTTTCAACAAATATTTTGTTTATTTAAACTATTTACGTGTACCATAATATTGAAATGATATGTTCATTATTTTTCTAAGATAAGTATCGAACTTACATTGATAAGTAAGTACAAGTTTTATTTATTATAACAGTTATCTAACATTTATTTATTTAGTCTATAGTTTCTATATAATTTATTGAAAGTGTTTTTATAATTATAAAAAAAATTTAATTAAACTTTTAGAATTTTTATGAAGTTTTAACTTCAAGTTATCTGCTTGTTAATGTATGAATGTAAGTCATAAAGCTTTGGTAGTATAAATAATTTTTAGTTGAAACACAAACAAATTTAATTAATCTTGTTTAATCTTATAATAAGTTAGAAGTTCACTAGCACTTTATATGACTAAGGTGCAGTAATATATTTTAAACTTGTGTCTACATTTAACTTAATGAAAAAGACAAGCTTTTGTTTATATTTGAATGCATAACACGCAGTTATATTTTCATCATTACTATAGTTGATGTTTTACTTTAAAATATATAGAACAGCGTAGTAGTATTTGTAAAATGTTGATTAGATTTTAACTAGTACCATGGGAGGCTTGTGCGAAAAACCAAACATAGTTGAGGCTAGCATTTTAACTTTTTTATTAAACTTAATTAATAATAATTAAACTCTGCATTTAGCATAACTTAACATTTAATTATAAGTTTCATAAGTAATTGAGTAATTTACTAGGTTAGAAACAAAGATAGTGTTTATTTAATACAATGTAATAGTTAATTATTAAAGCAAATTAAATTTTAAATGAAAAGTAGTTGAATATTATTTACAATAAGCAACTAAAACTTATCTTTTTGATTTAATCATAAGATTTATTAACTAATTATGAACGGTAGCAATTAACTATACTTCTTTACTTTCATATTGTAATACTTAATAAATTTAAAGAAGTATATAACGTATAAATAAATAAAAAAATTTGCTGCAAACTAAATCTAATTGTTTTATTATTTTGTAGGAACTGCAAGAAAAAATTGACCGTGACTCGGCTCAAATTGAAAGCTTGGAAAAGCAAAAGAACGAAATGCAATTGAAGTTGAACGAAGTTGAAGTGAACAAGAAAAAACTCGACGAATTAATACATGACATGAACACTAAAATTCAGAAGGAAAATTTAAACGTAAATGAAATTTAAAAGACTGAATTTGATTTCAATTTTTTTATTCAAATTGTTTTGTTTAAAAGTCTTTAATCTATTACAACTCGTTCTAAAACAATAACTATTTATATATTTATTTATAAAATTTTGTTTAAAATAATAACAATGTGTTTAAAAAAGTGTCTTTTTTGTTTGTAAACATTTAGTTTAACAATAGCTTTTAAAGTAATTTAAATAACATACTCATGTTAAACGATATTTTTGTTTTACGTTTTAATATGATAAATTAAAGTACTAAATTTTTTAGCGATAAAAAAATATAGAAATTTTTAAACGCACAATTCGTTCTAATCTAGTTTTTCAATTTTAAAATGATTGCAGATAGAGCAAATGAAAGAGCAGTACAAGCTGCAGCAGGAAAGCAACTCGAAGCAGGAAGCAGAGTTCGGAAAATTGAAAGAGGAAATTTCAACGTTGAAAGAAGAAAAGAACAAACTTCAACACGAAATTTCTATGCAAAAAGAACACGAAATACAAATGATGACCAAAAGCGAAGCCGCTAAGTCAGAAAAAGCACAGGTTTGATTTTAACAAATACTTGGTAAATTTTAAACAAATCTAAAGTTATATATAGTTTAGGCTTTAAAAAACTTGTAATTAAAAAAATTTGTTTTTTTTCCTGTGCTTTTACCTGTCATCTAAAATATTATCTTTTATAGCATCCAAGATGAGTTGATCCAAAAGTAGTTGATTTATTTGTTGTTAATTCTTTAAAAAAATATACTTAATATTTAAGTTATTAATTGCAACAATTTATTAGTGAAGTATTAAATCTTTTTAGTTATGAGTTTACAGTTTTATTTATCAATTGTTAAACATAATTAATAATTATTTAATGTATATGACTTGTAACAAAGTTACAATACTAAAATAAAGTTTCTAATAGTGCTATTTCATTCTTATTTAACTATGTTTAACAAGTTTTTATATTTTAAACAAAATTAAAAACTTTTTTCTACACTTTTAATGAAATATTAATTAAAATTAATATATTACCATAAAGTTTATTAGTTTATGTACTTAACAGCTACATTGTAAGTATTTTTTAGATGAATCTGTTGGTTGCACAATTAGTTTAGAGCAGGGTTTCTCAAACTTTTTCATAAAGCCCCCTTTGAAGAAACTAAAAAAGCTATGGCCCTCTCTCTCAAAAAATTGATGTTAAATACGTCTAAGACCTTTTTCGCTCTTCACCGTCAACTTCAGAATATCTAGCAGGGTTGCCACTCGGTCAGGAAAAGTCAGGAAATCAGGAAAAGTCAGGAAAAAATGGGGGGTTTTGAAAAAAAGTCAGGAAATTTGATTTAAAAAAAAAAAGTCAGATTTTGTCAGTTTAAATTTACAATTTTTTTTGTTTTCCAAAGCCTTCAAATGGTAAAAATTAACTAAAAGTCCTTTAAAGTCAGAAAAAATTCCAAAATTTTCCTAGAAATTAAAAAAAGTATTTAATTTTATTACCAATTTCTTCATCTGTAAAAAAAAGTGAAATATTCTTTACAAAACTGTAAAAATTTTGTATTAACATATTGAACAAGTACCCTACTTGAACAAGCAGATTTTGTTAGGTTTTTTGTATTGATGATCTGTAGCAAGGACACTTACATAGTGAAACTGTGATATATACACAAAAGTTTATCTAGCATAATTTTAGAATCAAAGTGTTTTTTGTTTAAGTAAATAATTGAGTTCTTTATAACTAAGCAGTTAGTTTAGTATTTTATGTAACAAGTTAATGTGTATACTTTACCTCTTTATAATTTTTTCAAAGTTGTTTAAATTTTTAAAATAAGTTATAAGAGAGGTATATGCCAAGATTAAGTTTACCTATTATTTTTATTTTTGTAGAGTAACTTAAGTTTTTAAAGTAAATAAGAGTATACTTATTTGTTACAAATTTTATACTAAATAATAAGAGGACATATTTTTTAAATGAAAGTAAAAACAAATGAGTGCTAAAAGAAAAGAAATAAAGCCCACAAGTTGTGGCTTGATTTAGAGAAAAGATTCTTTTCAACAAGTGTAGGGGTAGCAGATGAGAACAATTTAAATAAAATGAGGCAAATGATTTAACTGCCAAGAAAATGAAGCGGAATGCAGTTCAGATGAAGGAAACCATATCTTCATTACATGAAGAGGTTGAAGTGCTAATAAAAAAACGGAGAAAATAAATTTTAGTACATACATTTAAAAAAACAGTATTTGGTTAAGTTCTTAATTGTTTTAATGTTTTAAATGTAAAAGTTCGTTTTTGTTTTAAGGTTTGAGTTGTGAAAGTTCCTAATTGACTTAAGGTTTTAATTGTAAAAGTTCCTTATATGTCGTTTCGTTTATTTAGATACATTTATGCTAGGAAATTCTAAAAAATTGTGTTCTTTATTGTTTTAAGGTTTCACCTGTAAAAGTTTGTTATTGTTTTAAGATTTTAGTTGTGAAGTTCGTTATTAAATAAGGTTTTGATTATAAAAGTTCCTTATGTGTCGTTTGTTTATCTAGATACATTTATGCTAGGAAATGCTAAAAAATTGTGTCTTTTTTCAGACAAGCTGTGTTTATAAGGTAATAATACAAGTATTTTGCTGGTAGAGCTGTTTATTACAAACATCAATAATACACAGATGGTTTAAGTGATGTACTGGAAGTTTGATGATAGAATTCAGCGAAAAACTGTTGTTTTTAACCTGTATTAAAATTAGATTGAAAGCTTTATATAGTTTCAAGTGTTAGATTATGTATTTTAGAATAAGTTTAATTTAAGAGTTTGATTTAGAAAAGTCAGGAAAATTTTTGTAAAAGGTCAGGAAAAAGTCAGGAAATGTTTCTCAGCTTGATCAGTGGCAACCATGAAATTTCAAACTATGGCCCCCTGTAGCCCCTTTACAAGTCACGCTCCTTGTGATCACTTTGCAGCTTATGGCCCCTAAATTCCTGGAATAGTCGCTAAGGAGGCCGTATGGCCCACTTTAGGAAACCCTTATTTAGAGTTTGGTATCCCAGAGTTCACTGCTTTAAATATAACTTTAATATACGCTTATTACAAAATGTAATATATATAAACTTCAATTTAAAAATAATTAACATACAATACATACAGCTCACTGAAAGCATTGAAAAAATAAAGTCCGAAAATGCGACAAATTCAATTAAGCTTGAAAATGTACAAGAAGAAATTAAACAAATTCAAAAAGGTTTGTTGTTGTATTTTATGAATTTAGTTATTTTAATAACTTAATCTAATGCTTAATAATATTCAGATCACCCTTCAATACAAACAAGTGGAGATGCGGTTAGTTAACTTAGTTCCAATTTGTAATACTATTACATATATACACTTTTTGTTTAATCTTATTTAAAAAGGACTTGTTTACTTTAAACGGCATAAGTTTTTAGTCGATAATTATGTAAAACATTCACATGTAAAAACAAATGTGGTTTGAAACACTAACAAGTTGTTATTTAAGATGATGGCAAGTCAGAGTGTGTTCAGCATGGGCGGAATGCAGGAAAAAATTGAAGATTTGAAACATGACTTTTCTGAAGACAATATGTTTCAGCAAGAAAAAAACCCGTGTATGTGTATTTTGTTTTTTAGCTGATTGAAAATTACTATTAATAATATTTTAAAGCAGTCTGTTAGTTTTTTATCTTTTTAGTCAGTAGATTGATAAAAAATCATATACAATTGTCATTTAGCTATGAATTTTAGGAAAAGTCTGCAATAGGGTTAGGAAAATTGAATGTATTCAAAGAAAAAATCAGGAGTTTTTAACTGTTTGGGAAGTATGATTTTTTCTCATAAGAGTAGAAATGTTTATAGAGTTTTTTAAGTACTTATCTTTTAAATTCTTCACATACTATCTCCAAAATGGTATAAGACAGGGTTTCCAAAATTAGGCAATTTAAACTAGGATTGGTCAATATCTAGTTAGGGAGCAAATAAGTAAATGGGTCGTTAAATAGTAAAGGGGCAATTATTAAAACGAGTTTTGGAAACTCAGGTCTAAAACGATTAATAGTATAGTTATCAATTTGAGCATTTTATAAAAACGGCTACTACCACATTATATCAGATAGTTATTACACTATTAAATGTTTACTATAATTTGTAAAGAAGTACAGCTTTTTAAGATATCCAGCAATAAGCATGTCTGTAGTAAAATAGCATTTTATAAATGAATCCTTAAAAAAAACTGAGAAAATTAAATTTCAAACATTTTCATCAAACAGCTTCCAACTCCATGTTTACCACACAACAAGAAGACCCATTTGCCTCAACTTCCCGAATCGAGGAAGACCCATTCAAGCAGCAGCCGTCACAACAAGATGACCCGTTTGCCTCGCAACAAACCGAAGACCCGTTTGCGGTGGTCAACACCACAAGTTCTGATCCTTTCAACCAGCAAAACGATGTCACTGAAGACCCCTTTGCCGATTCTAAACCTCATAGCGATGACCCCTTCGCCCCCAGTAACCAAGATAAAGAAGAAAAGTCAGATTTTTTCTCATCAACTGCAACTGCTCCACAAGACACAAAGTCCCTAGATCCTTTCTACTCATCTCCACAGGATCCGTTTGCAAGTAACCAGCGGGAAAGTACCATAGCAACTGATGTGGTCAGTGATGATCCGTTTGCTTCAAAACCTTCGGCTCCTAAACAAAGTTCCCCTATAGACGACCCTTTTGCAAGCAGTGATCCGTTTGCTTCTTGTAAGTTTTATTTAAGACGCAAGCTAATTATAAATTACTACAACAAACATTTAAGTACGCCAAAAACTATATTAGAAAACTGTATGAACATTTTCAAGTAATTTAGTTTTGTTTCAGATTGCATCATATAATTAAACTGTCTGTTAAAGTATTTGTAGGTAAAGTTATTTATTGAACAAAAATAATTATTTCATCTCGTTATTAAAACTCAGCATCTGCGTTCACGTCCGCTTTTTCTCCTCCCAACGCAACAAGCAAAGCAGCGGAAAGTCCATTCAATGATGACATGGCAAATGACCCGTTCAGTCAACAATCCTCACAACAAGATGATTTCTTTAAAAGTGATCCTTTTGCTTCTTCTGATCCTGTTAGTTTCTTACATATACTATCGTAATCATTTAAGGAGATTGTATTTTACTCGGTAGTAACCAAACATTATATAAGTCCGAACTTGTTGAATTTTGTTTTATTAATTGTTTTTTTACTTAATTACTTAGCAGTATTATGTTTCGTAAAACTTATTTAAAGCTGTTATAATACGAAAATATGATTCGAAGTTTAGATCTAGTACAGCCTAATTTTAAGTGCCATTTATTACTTTTTAACTAAAATAAATTGATTTTTTCTACAAATAAAAATTAAAGTTTAGTTTAGTTTCAACAAAATTATACAATTAAAAAATTCAGCCGGCAACGTCTACTGGAGCTGATCCTTGGGGAAGCGCACCTCCAGCAGCAAACTCATCTGATTTTGGAGGGGGATTCGGAAGTTCTTTTTACTCCACACAACCTCCGCCAGCAAAAAGTTTCTCGCCACCTTGGGGAGGTGACCACAGCGATCAGCCCCCTCCTGTTGTTACCAAAAAAACAAAAATTGAAAAAAAGGTTCATTGAAAAATGTATGAAGATTTGGTAATACCACTTCGATCATCAGATGATCTAATTAGTGTGATCAAACGTTTATGTTAGCTTAAGCTTGTCTCACGGTCAACATTGCTTAATTTTCTTTTGAAATCTAAGAATATGCGTTTAAGATAAAGTAATAAGCTTTTGCATTCGAAAATAACTTTTTTTTCTTAGGGAGTAAAAAAACTAACATATAAGCTTACTTTTCAAATCATAAAACGCACTTCACATAATTTCAAAGTTAATTAAGTACCTATGTCCATGATGATTAAGTACCTTATGTCCATGATGAAAGTTGTTTATATAAAATCAAAATTGAACAGCCGATAATGACGGAGTCTGAGCAGTTGGCGTGGGCCCAGCAGGAGAGCAAAAAAGAAGAGGAAAGGCGAAAGAAGATCAGGATGCAAGAGGAGAGGGAACTGCAGCTGGCAATACAACTTTCAAAACAGCAGTCGTGATGATGACGCCAGCATGCGGATAAAATTCATATAATAATTTGCAGTTGCTTTGTTTATAGAACATTTTAAAGCGTTGACGTTTGTAATGGTCATCTCAACTCTTGACATTTGACTATACATTGACTTAAAGTACCTATATTGATACTTGTTGAAAAGTTAGCAACTTAACATGAAAGTTGTTTTAAATTCTGATTTTCTTGTAGTTGTTACCTCAATAAGGGGTCTTGAAATTTTTTTTGGTGATCATCATTTTACACATGTGAAAATTTCGTGTAATTTTATTGTTCAAGTATTTAAGGTTAAAAGTTGTCTTTTTAAACCTCATATTCGCTTAAGGTGTTTAAAATTTCAAGTAATTTATAAAAGGTATTCCATATATTTGAGCTTCTTAATCATCTGTACACTTGCCATTTATAAAACGTAGCTTTTTTTGATAAGTTAATGTTCTTAAAACATCAAGTTATATGAAGTTTTTATAAATGTTATTAATGAGTTAGAATTTTTTTGATTACGAGACTTCTTTGTATAACTAAATTGTATTAGATTTCAACGTAAATACTTTGATTAATAGGAGCTTGCAAGATTGACATGCTTGTAAAATAATTTTTATTCTTTTATGTACTTTATTCATTTGTTGCGACCTTTAGTGCCACTAACTCTGGTAATATTTTTAGGAAATAGTTTTATATTTATGCCAACAAAAAAGCAATGATCTTTCTCATTGTGAATAAAGCAACATATTATATTATTAAAATAAAAATTAAATTAATTTTTTTTTTCTCGAAATAAAACAACCTAAGTTTCTACAACTTTTATGTTTGACTAAATTTTTGGAATATTACTTTTAAACTTATAATCTTAATAAGAATTAATAAAGGAAAAGTTAATTGTTTGTTACATTTTTTTACAGGCACTTAATATGAAAATAAAACTTAAAATTCAATCTGATTATTTTTAATTTATCACGTCCATTCTTTTTCACATTTAAAAAAATTTTTTAATTTAATAAAGTACATTTTCCCTTGAAGTTAGAATTTTATTTTAAAATAGAAATGTGTATTTTTTTAATTTTAAACATTTAAAATTTTTCCGTAATTTACTTATATAATCAAGAACACTCAGCTGTTTTTAATTTAGGATTTTTTTTGTTGTTATTAATTACAATTAATTAACTTCACACTCATTTAGATATTATTAAAATTACTATATAACACTTAATATTGTAACTTGTTTTAAATTAAACAATTTAAAGTTCTCGACTTAAATGTCTTTAGGGAGATTTTTATCCAATATTTAATTTAACAGTTTATTACTAACAAAACAATGTTTCACTCCTATACTTGCATATAGGAGATCCTCAGTTGTTGTAAACAAATCTGAAAAGATTTTTTGAACAAAATAAATGGAAGTAAAAATAAATTAAACTAATGGTTTAAAAAGTTTATGTAATCAATTTTTTTAATTTGTAATCTTATGTAATCAAATTAAAATTTTGATTACATAAACCTTTATCCAATTAGGCAATTTAAAAAAAAAATTCTAAATTTGTAGCTAAAATATATTAATTCAAATTGTACAATTATTTAAACAACAATATAGTTACGTCACAAATCTAAGTTAGAAATTTTGATCTTTAAATTTCAACAGTCTGTTTATAACATTATCAATTGCAAATGTTGTGCTTATTATTCTATTTCTGTTTTTTGGCAACTAACTTCAATGTGAGTCATGTTTTACTATTTTAACGTATATAACTTTTTTTTTCTAGTCTATATTATCAACAAAATTCTTAAAAGCATAACATAAGCATTACATTTTTACTCAAGTTTTGTATCTGTAAAATTTTTCTTTTTTGTTAAACCATTAGTTTTTAATTTAGTTTTACTTCCATTTATTTTGTTCAAAAAATTTTTCAGATTTGTTTAAAACAACTGAGGATCAACTATGTGCAAGTATAGGAGTGAAACATTGTTTTGTTAGTAATAAAGTGTTAAAATAAATATTGGATACAACACTTAATGTCTAAAAACAATGCTTCTTAAAAGTAAATTTATACAAAACAATTAGTTTTATTTTATGTTAAATAAGCTGCCGGCTAACAAATGTTTTTAGACATACTTTAATTTAAAGTTATTAATTTGTATTTTATATACAAAATGAATTTTTTTCCCTTGAAAACTTTAAAATGCTTAGTTTTAAGTAACACTAATGGTTAGATCAAGAAAACTATAAATTATTTTTTTTAATATTAGATTTTTAAAGATCCGAACAAAAACAAACTCGTCGAAATATAACAACAACAGTTTTTCAAAGTACTTACTTTATTCAAATTTTACGTACGTTTCTCTGTGTTAATTTTTAACACACTTCCACAATTTTTTTTGAAGAATCTTTTTAGCTCTATCAATTTAGATGCAAGGTTTTTGACTATCTTCAGCAAAGTCGAGATTTTCTCCCTCCATTAAAATTATAATGGGTGCTTATAAAAACGGCGACCTTTGAGTTCTCTGCTCAAATTTTCTTTTACATATGGAAAATATCACAAAAATACTATGTGCAAAATTTTATGCAACTTAAAAATCTATCAGACTAGCACTGTTCGATTTTCTGAAAACAACCCCAATGCAAGCTGTATGAGACCCTAAAAATTACGACTTTTTCAGTTTTTAGCTGGAAACTGTTTAACATGTGGCAAATATCTCAAAAACAAACTTTGCATAATTTAAAAAGTTTTAAAGAAAGTTTCATTGAAGCACTTTTTGATTTAAAAAAAAAATTAAATTACATAAAATCAAGAAGTGCCTTCGTGAAACTTTCTTTAAATTGTCTTGAATTGTTCACAATGTTTTTTTGTGATAATTGCTACATGTAAAACAATTTCAAGCTATAAACTTTAAGGTTGCATTTTTTGATTTGCATACAGCTTGATTTTAAGTTATTTTCAGAAAATCAAAAAGCGCTAGCATGAAAGTTTCTTCAAATCATCTAAAATTTTACAGAGAAATTTTTGTGATGTTTTCCAAATGTAAAAATAACATTTAGCGAAAAACTAAAAGGTCGCCGTTTTTTAAGCACCCTCTTGAATTGCACGACCATCATCAACAATCCATGTGACATTCAGCGACCTGGTCTTGTCCTCATTAGGTAAACATAGTCAAGATTAATCGTTGTAGCAGTCAAAATGAAATTATTTAGAAGCTTTTGCAGTGAAGCGTCAGTTTATTGGTTTGAGTTAGGAGAAAATAACAAAGATAAATCAACAAAACTCAAAATCTTTTTTGACATTATCAGTTTTAATGTCAGATTGTAGTTAATAATTGTCAAAAAACCATAATTCCTACAGTATAAATTTTGTTTGATACAAAGCTAAGATTAGACTGAGAAATTTTAAGTTTGTTTGAAAACAATTGCTTTAAAACTGTAGAACAGTGTTGCCACAAAATCAGGAAAAAAATACAAAAGTCAAGAAAAAATGGGAGATTTTGAAATATCAGGAAATTTGGTACAAACATGCTCTTAATAAGAAAGTTTATCATCACTATAAACTGCATTTTTGCTAAAATTAATTTCTAAAAAATTTGGCTCTTTCAATTCTTTTTTTTTTCATGGCTTTGTTAAACTTTTGGAATAAATAAAATCTTCTATGATATCATGTGTGTAATCAATGTGGTGAAGATACAAGTATTTTGTTTATAGAGGTATTTATTGCATATACATCGATCATACACATATGGTTTAAATGAATGGAAGTTTTATGATTGAGCCCAGAACTGTTGTTTTAACCTGTATAAAATCAAGGTTGAAAACTCTTCCTAATTTCAAGTTTTTGTTTGTGTATTTTGAACAGGTTATAGTTAAAAATTTGATAAAAAAAATTCAAAAACAGTTATTAGCCAGTATTTATTCCGGCCATCATCAACAAAGTTGAGATGTTTTATGCCATCGATAATAAACGATGAACTTCACCGCACGATCAACAACAACAGCATCCGAGACAATCCTACGACCAGTTTCGACCTAATTAGGTCTCATTAGGCAGGAAGAGTCGCGAGAAACCGCTGCTGTTAAATTACCAAGCGAGGTTAAGTACGAAGTACTGAAGCGACTGTTTCTGAGTGAAGTCCGAAAAATTGACGCAGGCAAATCAACACAAACGGTCGCTTTAGTACTTCGTACTTAACCCCGCTTGGTTAGATAACAGTAGCGGTTTCTCGCAACTATTCCTGCCTGATGAGACCTAATTAGGACGAAACCGGTCGTAGGATTGTCTCGGATGCTGTTGTTGTCGATCGTGCGGTGGAGTTCATTGTTTATTATACAAAAAATAATTTCAGCTCGATCTGTGGCAACCCTAGTAGAAGATATATTTCTAATGGAATATCCTATTTAATTTCGTTTAAAAGTGCTCTATTGCAATTAAAAAAATAAACAAAAACTAAGTTTGGTTAAACTCTGCTTAATATTTGATGCCAAAGGAAAAAATGCTTTAGACATGTATAGCAGATTAGTAGTTAGAAATAAGTTTTCTTGATAAAAGAATCATTTTCTACATAAAGATAATAAATAACAAGTTTTTTTTTCAGAAAAAAAAAAGTTTTTAATTTAATGATTAATTGCTCATGCAAAAAAAAACCTAGTACTTGAACAAAACCTAATAAACTTAACTGCTACATAGCACATTCCATAAAAAAACTTAAAAGAGATTAAACAGTTAAGTTCGAAAAGTATTTAAGTGAAACAATTCTTTTCATAAGCATATTTTGATGGAAAGATAAATTTTTTACCACACAGAAATTTACGTTTTGTTTTAAGACTTACTTTGTGTTTACCGCTATCTACATTCACTCATCGATAAAGGTATACTGTGGCGGAATAAAATCTTATTAACAGAAGGCTGCTGAAAAGTTAGGTGTTTAATATTAACACATAGATTTTAATTCATAAAATTAGTCGTGAACTAATATTATAAGATCTATAAATAGCAATATAAGTAAGCGATGCTATTGGCTTCACCAATTAATGTAATGACTGCTATTCGGCAATCATAACATTAATTGGCTAATGGTCCATGTCACCACGTAGAGGTTAGCATCTCGACATGGTTTACCCTTTTTTAAGTGGGGGTGTCACATAGATTCATTTTAATAAATTTTGCTAACATGAACCTAAGTAATAATAACCACTTATAAAAATATAAAAAACAAGCAAACATTTATATACAGAAACAATAACAACAGAAAAATTAGTAAAAACACATGCAGGTAGATTAAATCTAAGAATTGTTTATGTTTTTTTTATCGTTTCTTTTTCTGTTCTAAAATATATGCTAGCCAGTATTATTTATTAATCTTTACTCTTTAGTAAGATTGATAGTCATTGTAAGTCCCTGACTCCTTAAGCCCTTCAAAAGTTCTTCATTAACATCTATTTTAATGTTAAAGGTAATTGGAGTCTTTGTAGCATCACCGCAGTTTTTCGAAAATGTCTCTTTTTTTAATGGTATTGTAATGTTCTGAGAAACCATCACTTGGTTTTCAGTTTTTGATGTGACTTTTCCCGATTGGTTTTTGTCTGTCTTTTGTGATGTTGTTGTTGACACAGACTGTTTTGAAATAGTTTGTGTATGTAAATTGGAGTTTGTAAAAGTTGCTTTCTCATGAGCAGTTTTTGTTTCTTGAATTTCCTTTTTTGTAGCTTTTTTTGTATCAGCTTTGGGTTTCGAAGAGGAAACTTCTTTGGATGATTTCACTGGTGAGGCTTGTGCTTTTTTTTGTAAATTTTTAACATTTTTGGTATCTTTGGACTCTTTGAGAGTAAAAGTTGTTGACTTTGAAGAACCAACTTCAGTCGTCAACTCCTCATTGCGAATCTTGTCCAAAATGCAACGTCTTTTTTCTCTCTGAACTTTTTGTTCGATTGAATTTTTTCTTCGATAATTATCGATTTCACCTTCGAGGTCGCTAAATGTCAGTTTGATGTAATAAAAAAGAAACCTTATGCCTTTCCAAATACCAATTGGTCTGAATTTATTGAAACTAGTCGCTCTTGTGGTTACAATTTTAATCATCCCGTGCCATCTCCTTCTCACATCCCTAAACCCAACAAGTCCTTTCAACTCACTTTTCCTCAAAGATCCCTTTTCCCCATATTTATTAAAAACAATAAGGAGCGATCTGAACCATACCCCTTCCATCCTCGCAAGGTTAGCTAGATTTTTTCGGTCTTTTTCAAAGTTTGTACCTTCCATCGAATCAACAACATACACTAGCGCATGTGACTCTCCTACAAAATCTTCCCACTTCAGTTGACGATCCTGATTTCCCATTTCGGTCAGGTTGCAATTGTATCTTCCTTTTTGGAAGAACCAGTTTTGGATTCCGTTTGTTGAAAGTGGGTCGGAATCGGGCTTGATCCCTGCAAATGCAGACGCAACAGATGACACTCCCGATCCTTTCTGCCCAGTGATGAAGATATTTGCCTGTCTTTCTTCTTTTTTTCTGCGAATCAAGCTCATAACTTTGCTCATTTTCATTTTGTAGTAATTTAGTAGTAATCAAGTTTACTATACAAATTTATAAAAGTTGATCAAAATGAAAAGTTTTTCTTTCGACAAAAAATGACGTAATAAAAAAACATTTTTCGTTGGTATGCAAATAAAAATATATTGCATAATCGTGTAAAAATGTAAAGAGGTTATAATTGTACACAAACGATTGGCAGCCATTTACAAAGTACAGGCCACATCTAATAGAAAAAGTCCTTTGCGGGCCAAAGTAATTTTGAAAACTATACTGGAAAAGTATATGGAAAAAACTGTCCTAACGAATATTTTTAATGATTTTATTCAAAAAAACCTTACTATTTACTAAAAGTTTATATAGTATTATTTTATCAACAAAAACGTCGGTGAAAGTCTGCAGAGCAGACGTCTGGGCTTTCGTATGCCGTAAGACAAGGTCAAGTTTAACAAAAGTTTTATTTTATATATTTATTCAAGAGTTCATTTGAACATAAATGTTATAAAAAACTTTATTTTTCTAGTGTTTTATATTTTTCAAGCTAAAAAACACGTCGCGGGCCACAAATATCTGTTTGGCTATAGATCATTTTTCAAAATTTTCGGTATAAAAACTTGCAAAGTAGTGAACTTTTTTTTAGTTTTAAAGCATTTTTATTCTTTTAAATTGAAATAAAAGTATTCAAATAGTCTTTTTTTAAATACAAGTTAAGTTTAGTGTATACAACCTTTTAATCCAACTTCAATTGACTTAAATTTTTATATTTTAAAATAAAGTAATTATCTATTCAATCTTTAAAAAGGAGTAATGTAAATTGGTAAACTAAAGTAAACTAGTTTTTGATTGTTAAAGCCCGAATCTGATTTACAGATTCATCAAAGTATTTAAACTATTTAAACAAAGTTTTTGTTTTTATAAAATCAATAAATAACTTAGGACGGTTAGAAGGGTTGTTCTCAACAAAAACAAAAACAGAGTTTTCTAATCAAAATAAAATCTAATACCCGTAAAAATGTTTTGTTTTTTTTTCCTAAAACTGTTTTAATAACAAGCTTTTTATAAAAATAACAAAATTTTTGCTTCTTTAAAGCAAACATTTATTTGAAAAAACGATTATAACTTTTAACCATTTAAAAGTATAATTTTAAGCGTTTGCTAATAAAGATCCTAGTGAAACAAGTTTACTAAAATATATAATTATAAAAATTTAAACAATACTATTTCTATTAATTTAATTTGTTTTACTATTTAAAAATTTTAAATACTATTTCTTAAACTTCCGTTGTTTATCTTTTAAGCTCCGTTGAAGTGTGTTGACTTGTAAACTAACAGAAACATGTGTTAGTGTAATAAAAAAGGAATACTGTTTAAATTTGTTAAAATTTAATACTTTTAACACAATATTTACGAAAACTAAAAGCTCCTTTACTTACTAAATTTTAAAAATCAATTGGAAATCAAGTTAGCCGTAAATACGGGGTCAGAACAAATGCCAGTTATCTATTATTTCAAACAGTTAAACAGTTTTATTCAATCAGAAAGCCTATACAGCTCAGAAATAAACTGTCAAATGAAATATAAACCAAACTATTTATTCACAAAGCTTTCATCATTTATTTGACATTATCAATGTAATAAACGGCTGTTTTTAACAAAAAATATAAACACAAAGTTTAAAAACATAGACAAAACTACTATAAATACAAAAATTAAATAAAGTAAGCTTTACTTATCTACACAACAAATTTATTTTACTATGCTAAACAACAAAACATTTCACTTAATACTTTAAATCTTAAAAATTCAATTAAAATATTTTTATAATAGTCTAATCTAAAAGTCTAGTGTGTTAAAGGGCACAAAATTAGGTAGAGCTTTTTTGATCTGAAATACTAAAAACTATTTTGTTAAATAAATTAAATTAGCATATTCAAAATCAAAAATATAAAAGACTAAATAAATTATTTAACTCACTAAGATTAAAACTTTTATTTTTCCTCTTTGCATATTGCTAAACAACTATTTTCAAAAGGTATAAAGTTTAGAAAAAAACTACTTTAACAATTTATTTTTCAAGATATACTTACGTTGCTAACCATACTGTTGAGCTGTGCAAAATTCTCTTTCTTAAAACATCAAAAGCTTTAATAGAACTCACACTACTCACGAAGGAACCATAAGAATTTAAAAATGTTTGTGACAATATACGCCAATCTTATATTATAAACGATGCATTAGAGACTTTATAGTAATTTCATTTATCTAATGATAGTTTTTATTGAGTATATTGTATAGTATAACTCACCACAGAAAAAAAAATGTTGCAATTTAGGTATTTATTTTTGTGGTTGTTGTATTGCTGGTAATTAGTGGTTGACATTAAGAAGTTTTAAATCTGAAAAGACTTGCTCCTTTTTAGCTTGGTTTATTAAAGTAAATGGTGGCAAATCGTCTACTGTCTTCTACTTGATGTAGGATATTGATGTGAAATTTTTTTCTGAATTATGAAAGTTTCACAGCAATACATAGAATATTGTCATTTAAATCCGAAGGTTTTTTTTTTATAAAGTTTATCTGTAATACAATTTTTTTGTATTTCAAAGACTTGTTAGCTTAGAGTTTTTAACATTCGCAAGGTTATTTCTTGTTTGTTTTTTATTTATATTTTAAGATCAATTTCTAAATACAAAATATTTCAAAGATAATTGTTTTTTAAATAATAAGAACAAAATTAAAGCTCAAAATAAATTTGATATTTTCACCAGAACTATATTCAATCGTGTAACTTAGCATACAAAATCAGTTAAGTAGACGCACATAAAAAAAGACTTGCTTCAATATTTTGCCAACTTCACACACTTTCACTTTATTTTGTTCACATTTTAATAAAAGTTTAAATAATAAACCACACAGCATATATGATTTAGAAGATTTTATCAATTTTTACGTTTTTAGTTTATGGATTTAAATTTATTATTTATTACATAAGTTGTAGATTAGCACAGTAAGTACTCAAAAAGAAAGTTTTAATAAACAACATTCAGGTACTTGTCAATTTTACAACCAATTTAACCGTATTTTATTTATTTGCGTTTAATACTTAAAACTACAGGTAGGCAAAACACGTTGTTAAATGTTTATATAGATAGTTACAAAGAAAATTATTGTAGTATAATGATAATGTAGTCTAGTATGAGCACCACTTGGCATTATACATTACATAAATCTTTACTTCATGTTTGTCAACAAACCTTAAAGATAAATGTTAATAGGATTGTTGACAAAAGGTATTAATAGGTGCTCATAAAAATTAGACATGGTCGTCAGATTTAGCATAGACTACATGAAAGCTCAATAATTTGGTTTAAATAGTTTCTAAATAACATATCACAAAAAGTACTTGTTAACCATATATCATCAATTTCCATATCTGTTTTTAGGGAAGTACCCAATAAGGGCTAATCGCGTTTGTCATGAAATAGGAAGTAAATTTTCTTTAAAAATCGATATTTGTAAATCTTTATAAATACTTTATTCTAATGTAGTCTAGTCTGTTGAACTTTCAAAATTAAATTAAAAAAAATAATAAAATAAAAAATATTGGACCTTAAGTAGTAGCTCTCATAAAATATCTTTCAATATGCATTTCTCTTATTATAAATATCTATGTCTGAAATTAAAAATAAAGAAAAATAAACTTATATTTCAATTGATTTCGCTTTTTGACACCTTGTAGATGTTAAGTAGATACTAAATATAAATCTTTATTAATAAAAAATATTCCTTTTTTTGTACTAAATTTATCTAATTAATATTTGAAAAATTTATTCTATAGGTAGTTTTCGGAAAAGTTGTTGGTAAATTCTTTTTAGTCTGCTTCTTATTAAAAAGTTCTAGTATAAGTGGTACGTTTTTTGTTAGTGTTTTTAAAATTTACAAAATCTGAGATTTAGAAAAATATACCTATATGTGCCATCCTTGCCAGAAATATATTATTTAAAAAAACTATAAATAAATGAGAAAAACACTCTTTTTAAATATTTAACAAAAAAAGTTTTTAATTTTAATGATTTGTTATTTATTAAACGATTATTTAAAATATTTTTATTTTTTTTTTGATGGTAAAATAGTTTTTTTTAGTTTTTTATTTAACTGTTAAATTTATACTTTTGATGCTATCAAATTTGAACATATCAAAATATCTTCAAAACGCTTCGCGCTAACTGACATAACTTTTATTATAAATGATTTTTTTTAGTTTAAAGCACTAAATGAGCTAGTATCTTTCTACCCACAAGTTTTCAAAGATAAATTCTGATCTTTTTTTTTTATGCTTTTCCCAGTTGCGGGTCCACTGTGGTACCACAAGGTGGAGTGATTGGTCCATTTCTACTTATAGAAAATACTAATGATATAACAACAGAGATAGGTAATTACAGTGGCATAAATTCACTTGCCGATGATGATAAAGTACTTAATAAGTCAAACGATGCTTTACAATAACTTCTATATAATGTTTATCAATGGCTAAAAACAAGTAAACTAAAATTTAATCTTAATAAAGGTAAAATTCTTACTTTATACAAAACTAAATCTAACACCAACTGATAGTAATGACATCAAATTTTCTCCAACCACAGTAACAGAATACTTACGAGTATTAATTTATGAAAACATAAAAATCATTTTAACGGTATATACTAAATTGCATTAGTATCATACTTGTAAATATTAAAAAAAATAAAATCTAATTCAATTGTAATTCTGACAAAATTATTTGTACTATACGTTCGTCCTAAATTAGAAATCAACACTCTATTTTGGTCTTACAAAATTTAAACGATACAAAAAAACAATCTCACGTTTAACCATCGAAAATATTATATTGAGAAAGAATGACTAAACTTTGCTTCTAGTTTTGGGATATAGAAAATAAGAATTTGATTCAAAAACTCTATTTAAATAATAAATGGTAAAGCAAAATAAGTTTTGATAAAGTTATCTCTAAACTAAAGAAATAAATTACGCAAGTAATATGCAAAAATGTTTTAAAAGCTATTTATTTTTCACAGAACAACAACTTTGTGGAACATATTATCACAGGATGTAATTTCGTGTGAGAGGGTATAGAACTTTTGGGAACGGGTCAAATATGCACGAAGGGACATTTTTTTTTTGAGTTTTAATTTTTATTGAAATGCAACAACAGCCCTATTTTTTGAGTAATTTTAGAATAAAATATTTTTTTATTTTATATGTATTGTCCTATTTTTTTCTCTTCTTGTGCTTTCTTCTTAAGTGACTCGGATTTTGATGTTTGAAGCTAATATTGTTGAAGTGTAAATACGAAGTAAAAACAGTATTGAAATTTATGGTTTCTATCATTATAACCATAAGACATAGAAAGCACATTATAAATATCTAAACATTTTATTTGATAATGAACAGCTTTTTCAGTAAAAGTTATTGTATTGATTTCTCCCTTCGTTTTAAATGACAAAACTAAACACATCAATCCAAACCATTAACTGAATACGAAAGCCAAGATTGAAAAATACATTATTTCTTTAGGGCTTCCAATTACGAACGCAACTGACCTGAAGAAGCTGTTATAATATTAGGTTGAAAATTACTAATAGTTTTTAAATACTGGGTTGCAAAAAGTCTTTTGTCAATTTCATCCAGGTTTTTAAAAAACTATTTTTTTTGTCTGTTTCTAATACAAAATTAAACTTCAGTTAAAACAGTTTCTTAACTAGTATAAAAACATTGAAAAGATACTAAAATGTTGCGTTTTTTAACGCAAAGAATTTTAAACGATACAAAAAAAAATTTATGAGAGATTTCATATCAAATAGAAATTTTGTTACTTTACATGTAAAAAAGTTTAAAATTTCAGCTTTTCTTCAAAATTTCTCAAATTACAGGTTTTTTAGTTTAAATTGTTAAGTTCCAGGTTTTTTGTCAACCGTGCATATAAAATTATAAAAAAGTACAGACAAGACAAAATAGCCGATAAACATTTGTAGTCCTTAAAAAAAAACTACTTTACATAGTCTATATAAATTTAATCTCTACTGTAACCTTATTTCTGTGCATAAAAGCATTTTGTTCCCTCAGCCGACTTTAAAAGCTATTAATTTCTAAATTATCGAACATTATTAAAGAATAACTATAAAAAAACTTGACCGTGGGATAAAAAAAAATATACTGTATAACTTTAAATCATATATAGAATCCATAGCTTCAAAGAAAAACTAAAAGCTTACAAATTTTGTTATCTTTAATCAGAGATAAAGGATATATTATTTAGGGTTATATTAAGAAAATAAAAAACATCAGCAGAAAAATTTAAACAAAAAGTTTAGTGAATGATAATACGCACTACATGTCTTAATACTATAAGTTGATTCCATTAAAAACACAGGGTTGTCATTTTTTGAGTCGAAAAATGCTCTGAAAAAGACCCTAAACTATCCAGAGTCATCCGCTAGTTATCAGTGTAATGGCACGTTAAATCTTAAAATTTAAACAAGCAAGACCCTTCAAAAAATTCCAAACAACTATTTAATTATTGATTAAAAAATCAGTACCTAAATATTTTATTCATCTAACGACGTATTGCTGTTTTGTAAAAATAAACAATTCTAGTATATCGGTAAAGCTTAACGTATATTTGTAACATGTAAGAGAAATTGTGTTCAATAGTTTACTGAACGACATAAACAAACGATCAAAGTATTTGGTCTAGAATCTGGTATGTATAAAGTAATTCTATCTTTTAGTAAATAACTTACAAATAGAAACAAATAATGGTTTCACGGTGTGTATAAAAAAACTACTTTACTGTGCACGGAAAATCTAGTAAGGTAAAAAAAAGTTTAATAAAGTATACTTTGTCTTTTTATATTATAAAAAGCTAATTGTAAAGTAAGTTAACAGTTAAAACGTATTATTTTTACATAGACTATCACAACATACATGAATTTTTCAATTAACATTTGTTATACTATAAGTTTAAAGTTCTTTTTTTCCAGTAATTTACTGTGTACAGCTTTTGAAAAGGTTAAACACTAATGCAATTGAGTAGTTTAGTTTTTGTTTAATTACGTATACATAGTTTAGTTAGCTTAATTACATCATATTATTATTTCAAAATTAGTTGTAATCTAAGAACAGAATGCAATAAACTGTCTAAAACAGGGTTGCCACAGATCGAGCTGAAAAAAAAAATTCCTAACGTTTCTAAAACAAATCCTTAATTAAAACTGATTCAAAAATACATACACAAAGACTTGAAATTATTTAAAATTTTAAAATAGGTTAAAACAACAGTTCGTTTACTTTTAGAAATTAACATTAGCAGAAAGCAGTTTTAAGTAATAATAAACTTTATTATTAAGAGCATGTTTATATCTTTTTTTTTGAAATCCCTCCTTTTTCCTGACTTTTTTTTTCTGACTTTGTGGCAACTCTGCTAAAAAACTTCATAAATAAAAACTAACGAATAAGTAGTTATTTAAATTGAATTAAAAATTATCAACAGTCTGGTTATATTATTTTACTTGAGATATAGAATGTTAGCATGAATACTACTGATTTTTATTTACTATAAAAGTTTTTAACTTATAATTTTAAGTCGCATAATTTTTCAGCAACAATATTCTAAGAAGTTACAAATTTGAAAAAATATAACAAGTCAAAAAGAAAAAATAATAAAATAAAATGTTTTTAAAGTATCAAGTCTCTAAGCTTTCGAAATTTCAGTAAGAAAAAATAAGATCATACTAGAAAAAAGTTTAATCAATAACATATCATTAATATCATAATATAATGATCATAACAGATCATTAAAAACATATCATATATATCATTATTTAGAGTTATTTTACTCATTAAGAATTTGATGAATATACAAAATATGTTTTTTTCAATGTTTCATTATTTTTTTCTTATCATATCAGGAAGAAACTGATTGTTATAAGATCGTTTTCTCAAGTCCATTTCTACGTCTTCATCCTGCTTAGCTTTTTTATTATCTTTATTTAAAAGTTGGTCTCTTCTTTCTCTTTCTTCTTTCTCTCGCTTCAATCTTGCTTTTCGCAAGTCTTTGATTGATAGAGTTTTCTTATCTTTCTTTTTCTTTTTTAATTTTCTTTCTTTCTTATCTTTTTTCTTTTTATCTTTCTTTTTTTTACTGACCTCTACATAGTTTTTTAGATTTACCAACGGATCCAGGTTGGACTTTCGTTTAAGTTCAATTTCGTCACCTAAACTGTTTGTTTCGGGAGCTTTGAAATACCAGGGTCTGTCTATATCCTGCTGCAATTCAGCAGATCCCTCTCCTAAATACTTCAAAATTCCCAACTTCCTCTCCAACTTTTCCTTCTCGGCTCTCTCTTCTGCCGCGTGCTCTTTGTTGTCGACTCTCTCGTCGTTGGCTTTGAAAAGTTCAACATTCGAACTCGACGTCGAAGCTGCGACCAGCGCCAAGCTTTCCTCTTTTCCCGCCAAAAAGTCGTTGTTTCGCGCGCTTTTCTGCCGCAGGAAATTCGTTCTGGCTTCCTGCTCGGCCAAAGCGCTCCTCCTCAGTTCTTCCTTTTCTTTTTCTCTCGCCTCCTTCTCGTCTTTGCGCACCTTCTCGATGTTGTTCCTGTTGCGCACGTGCCAGCTCTTGTGGTGCAGAATGTTCATTTTATCTTATGTTAATAGTCCTAAAAATTTTATTGTCTTTTAAAAAAGTTTTATGTTAGAGCGTTGATCGAAGTAGTTATAATCAAGTTGTGAAGATTTTGAAATACAAAACAAAAACACTATTGCTAAGGCGTAAAATAAAATTAATTTGTAAAAGCTTATTTATATTTTTAAAACAAAACAAAATAATTAAAAAAAAACAAGTAAAACGAAAATTTTCGAATTGTTGTTAATAGAAAATAAAAGTCTATAACTAAACAAAAATTTATAGTGCTCAAAAAAAGACGGTGAGCGACAATATTAACAACATAGGTGATCAGTTCTATCTTTATTTAGTACGACTAAGTTTCCTTGCTCAAGTGCAGATCTTCACGTACAAACAAAAAACGAGCTAAAGCACTCTATATATACAGATAAATTTATAATTGGTAGTAATTAGTAATAATAACTAATAATAAGTTTTTATAAGTATTAATACAAAACTCAATTAAATTAAGCATTTACAACACTATCAAACTGTTACAAAAATTTAAAAATCATAAAATCTAAGATCAGAGCTTGCTGCCTCATGCCCTCATTTCAAATCGTCCTGCTTTTAAACTTGTTTTTAAAGGTTTTAGTTTAATTTTGTTGTAAATACTTATATTATTATATATACTTATTATTACATATCGTTACTGATTAATGATAATTATAAATTTTTCTGTATATATAGAGTCCTTTGTTTGTTTGTACCTGAAGATCTGCACATGAGCAGTTAAACTTAGTCATACTAAATAAACATAGAATTGAACATCTGTGTTGCTCATAATCATTGTTAAGAGAACTCAAATTATATTTCAACTCTATTATAAATGATAGATTATTTCAAAACAAGCTATTATTCAACATGAGAAAGCGTAAACTGCAATTAAAATTAAAACCAATGAAACTTAAGGTAGAAAATGTATCAAACATTATATGGTAGTAATTTCAAAATACTGTTAGAACATTTTAAAATGGTTATTACTTAAAATTAAAAATTTTAAATGGTTTAATTTATTTCAGTATATAAACAATGTAGCATTTAATAGCATTTCGGATGTAAAACTTTTTTAAAGTAGTCTCTCGCAATTTTATTATTATTTTATTTGAGAACAATTTAAGAGCTACTGATGAACAATTTATGTTCTAACATTTTCATTAAAGTTTAAACATAACACTAAACTTTTGAAGAAAGAACGTTAAAAAAGCTAACTTAAAATATTAGCTTTTTTTCGTTATAGTTGGCACTTAAAATTTTAACAAATAATAACTATCTTATATATAAAGTTCACTTAGAGTACTTATAGTTTTTATGTACTCAAGATAAAATAAAACACGACTACTTTTTTATTCAAAAAGTAATTAGTTAATCCTAAACTTTAATTATAAATTTTATAACTGATAAAGTTTTTAATTCTATAACTGATAAGATAACTGATAAAGTTTTATTGCATCTGGAAAAAAATGTTAACAACATTTTCTTATTACAAAAACTACTAAAACTACAATATTTTAAAATAACTGTTTTAATATTTGCACAAATTTTAAGCAGTAAAAACATTGAGATTATTAAAAAGTATTATATAGAAAGTATTATTATAAAAACAATAAAGCAGTTTTACGATTTTGAAAAAAAAAAGTTTATCACATAAAACAAAAATTTCTTTCATATCTTTAATATAAATTTTCAAGCTTAAGTACTAATGGAGTTAAATGGACAGTACTGAAAAAATCTACCCACCAAAAAAAAAAAATTAAGTAGTCAGAAATTTGCATAACAGTTTTTATAATCAGTCAACTTCAATAACAAAAAGTTATTATATGAATACCGAAAAAATACTTCAAGTATATCTTTAAACTACTAAAATTTGAAAGAAATCTAAAACTTCAGTAATGGATTTACTCGCTTTAAATTATAGTATTAAATTAGAAATTAAAAATAAAGTTTTTTTTTTTGGAATTTTGTGTATGGCTGCAAACATAACCACATTCAACATGAAGACTTTAGTACAGCTTTAGCTTAAAACATTGAGGTCAAGTTTAATAAAAAATTTCTGCAAACAAACTAAGTAGATGACGCGTTCCTGCGCCACCCTTTGATCTTCTTGTAATCCGAAGGCACTTGGAACAGCGAAGCGCTCAGATTGTCAGCGTACTCGAACTCGGGAAACGAAACGGTGGCTTTGACAGTGGGCACTATCGGTATGTTTATTTTCACAGGAAAGCCAGGAGGCAGCCTCAAATCGACAAACTCCCTGATCCTTTTGTAAAACTTCGCCTTCGGTCCCAGCATTTCAAGCACCACCAGGAGCTGGTCCACTTTGACCGGGAACTCCTGGCTCATGGACACATTGGCCTCAAAAGTCTTGGACACCTGCTTTTCCTTTTTCGTCCGAGCCAAGTTGTAGTTTTTGCCCAGCACAGTGTATTTCTCCCAAGTGTACTTGCATTTGGGGGGAGGCGGCAAAGACTTCCTGTTTTCTATTTCGTCGTCTTCCAGACCATCAATATCAAAACTCTCAGGACCTTTCAGCGTGTCTTTGATAGCTTTGTTCCTCTGGATGTCTTTTTCAGACAGATGCTCCCTTCTTTTCTTTTGAGTGAAGGTCAGGTTTGATACCTTGTAGCAAACAGAGTTGAACCTGCCAACAACCTCCGTTTTCTCCCTCCTGAAAAACCAGCCGGATGTAGTGCTTCTGATATCGACCTATTAATTTTAATAAATCATTATAACGGTTTGTTTAAACTTTGACTAATCAACGATTTATTCAACAGAAAACTACGCATTTAAACCTCCTGGGTGTTGAACTTGGCGTCCACAATATCCTGACTCATCAGGATGTCGCAGTTTTCATGCACAGTCGCTTCACTTTCCTCCTTAGTAGGTTCGTCTATCCTGTAGTAGGTCTTCTTGCTGTGAAAAATACCTTGTAAGAACACGTTTCAGAGTGAGGATGTTTTTACAATAAAAATTGATGTAAGAAAGCATTTAGACTTTAAACAAAGACTTGATATTGTAAATATAAAAATTTTAGTAAACAAACCTTAATTTTATTTTAGTGTCTACATTTGCACTTTATTTTTAACTGAGGGCACATAAAGAAAACTAAAATTATTAATAACAGCAGTTTTTATTGGTTGAATCTTCATTTGCAAAAAACTATTATGATGCAAACATTTAAATATAATGGCAGAATGAATTGTACTTGTTTTATTAACAAATCAGTTTAAAACTATCAAAATTTTATAGGTATAAACATATTTCAAATGAATATTTCTGAGTAAATGCAAAACAAATTGAAAACTTTAACAGCTCCTTATTAATTATTTAAATAATAAACACTTTTTAATTTTTATCTAAATTATTTGTTAAATTTTTGTTTCTGAAATGTGTTTTAAATCAAATCAGATAATTTTTGTAATTGATAGCAAAAATAAACCTTAAACAATGATACCTTTAGCTGCTTAGCTAAGTAGTATAAACAAACAAACTTGTTGTCAAGTAAAAACACGGACGGTTTAGGCTTGTTGTTGAAGTCTGCAATCAGCGACAAGTCACCTCTGACCCACTTCAAATTGCTGAAATCTTCCAATGTAGAATCCATCCTTATAAAGTTCTCCTTCACCCAAATCTGACATACATCCGACGGCAAGACGTTTGACACTAAGGGCAACCAAGAGACGAAATCCCAAGTCATCTTGAACTTGAAGTTCTTACCAAAGCTCTTCAACACTTGCTGAGCTTTCGGTTCTTTCTGGTTATTCTTGTTCTTGGTCATATTGCTCCTTAGTAAAGACAGAATGGTTTCTCTGTTGCCGTAGGAAACAGCTTCCTGCAATGGGGTCCACCCCTGGTTGTTTTTGTTGGACACTGGGTGTCGCTTTTCAAGCAGTAGATTGGTGATTTCGTGGTGACCGAGCATCACTGCCAGGTGCAACGGTGTGTTGCCATGCATGTCTTTAAGAGGCGACTTTTCATTAAAGCAGTTTTGAGCATTCAAATACTTCCTAGCTTCCGCCAAGTCGTTGTTGAAAACCAGCTTGTGTAATGTGTAATCCGGTTCGCTTCCGTTTGTTGTTAAGTTCATTTTTTATTTTTTTTTACTTGTACTGTTTATGTTAATAATATGAAAAAACCTAAAGTTGTGCATGTTACACTTTAGAAATTCAACATTTGAATTTTCAGGTATCGTTGTTTACTAAATATCTAAAAAAATAAAAACAGATGTTAATTTGAAAAAATACATAAATAGTTATTGATTTTTAACAAAGTAACTATAGCAATTAATCACAATGATTGTACATAATTTAAGCTGCTTAAATAATTTCAATTACTTACTAGGAAAAATGGTGCTAAATAACAGTTGAAACATAAAAATATTACTTATAAAGCATAAACAAATCATAATTTAAATAGAGTTTGTTAACAAGACATTAATGTGAAAACTTAATTAATGTTAATAGTTTATAGTTTGACAATATTTAGTAACAAGTAAAACAGGATCAATTATACTTGTACTAAATTAACGTAACCGCCAAAGCTAATAAATGATTGAAAAAATAAACAGTAATATGAAACTTAGTTCTTAATTAACAAGCATATATAATACAGTACTAGTAACACTTCCTAGGTAGGTTTGTAAATAACATGTTTATCGAAATTCGTAATAAAACACAAGTAATTCAGGCTTTTTAATAAAAATTAAAGCTCATCACGCATGAATGAATAATCAGCAATGTGTTCATCTACAAACCACGTGACTTTCTTGTTGCTGATCACTGAACACACAGAGTACTTTTCCACGTCTTTACAACCGTCCTTTTTCATTATATCGTGATACACCAACCCTTTATGGGAATCGCCCATCACGAGAATTGCGATAACGTCTGAAAGTCGAATAGTTTTGTGAGTTATTGTCGCCCTGTTTGGAGCTTGCCGGTTTGGAACGTTTACAGCTTTGACGGCGTATCTGTCTTGCTCGAGTGAAGCTTTGTGATTAGCAAACAGCGAGGACACGTGACCATCATCGCCCATTCCAAGCACTACAAAGTCGAAACCTTGCAAGTTAGAAATTTGTTGTTCATATTCGGCAAGCTCGGAAATTTGGCACGGAATGGCATGAACGTTACTTCTTGGAAGCGCCACCTTTTATTAATTGTACTAATATTAATATTAGTACTAATATATAATTAATATTAATATTGGCAAAATGTTTCTTATTTAGAAAATTATAAAAGTTTTGCAATAAGACTTGTAAACTAATTGTTAGTAAAATTTAAACTACACATAAATATAAAAAATTATATCAAAACTTAAACTAGTCTGAGTTTTGAAAGAAATAAAAGTTAAAATATTCTAAAAATATTTACAAAAACGAGACAATTTATAAATATATATAACTTAAAAGTATCATAAAACTATACAGGCAGCTAATTATTGTTCCAACTGTTGTAAAATGTTTCAACTATTTAGCTTTTCTAAACTAGTTCATTCAAACAAACTTACTTGACTTAGCAAGTATTTGTGCATCATGTTGAAGTTAGAAAGTTTTGGGTCGTCACTGCACCTTTCATCTGTCTGCCACACGTGTACCAACTTCCAATCGAAACTTTTTCCCATCTGACTCGATATGTACGCAAACAAGCCAAGAGGAGATCTTCCTCCAGCGAAAGCAATGTGAAACTTCTTACTTAAGTCCGTCTTTCGCTTCGATTGACGCAGGATTTCAAACGCCAAGTTTTCTGCTATCATAACTCGGTTCCCGCTTATAACTCGCGATTTTTCTACATCATCTGGTACCTCTGCAGATCTATCAAAGTGCAACTGCACAAAACTTTCAGCTCTTGCCATGAACTCTCGAGAACTTTGGACGCTGTACTTGTACAACGTTTCATCATCCGCAGGCTTCAGAGCGTTTTCCCAGATTTTCCACGATTTCAGAAGAGATTCTGTGGAAACAAAACACTGTTTATCTCCAAAAAAGACTTTCTCTATTAAATAAGAGTAGGCATCTTTTGACGCTTGAGGCACGTAAACATTGCTGTTGGCAAGGCTCAAATTGAACAGCTTAAATCTTTCAAACTTATTTGTCAAAAGCCATCCGTTGTCTGTAAGAGAAACGGCGTTAATTTTAAGTGATTTTGAAATGATGACAGCTGGAGTTTTAAGAGAACCGTGTCCAATGTAAAATATTACATGACTATCTGTAAAATAATTGACTTATAAATGATCTATATCATTAGCATATATGCTTAAATGCAATTACAAACTATTTTTATTTTCTTTATATTTTTGTTAGAAAACAAAAATTTAAAAAAAGTTTATTTAACTCATAGCTTAACAAAAATCTGACAGTTTACTTATTAAAAACTTCAAATTTTTCACAAACACCTTAAATTTATTTAAAATCAATACTCTAAAAAACATTTCGTAGTGAAAATTTTTGATTTCTTTATGTTTTTCTATAGGTAAAAACAAAGTTGATTTAGAAAGTTATAGTTTTAAAATTCTGTTAGTAAAGTAATACTTTAGTAAATATATAGTAAGACTTAAAAATCCTTTTTGAAAATAATTTACTTTCAGTTTTATTTTTTATTGAAATTTTAGCATAGCCCACTCTTTCATCTAGCATTTTTCCTGCCGTAACTTTGACAGAAACATTTTTCCACAGATCAGAATTAATCTTTAGTAAAGCGGCTGTTAAAAAAGATTTAAATTTTTAAGCTTAAAAACATATTACATCTTAAAATAAAACCGATTTAATTCAATGTTTTATTCAAATTACATTGAACTCTATTTTTTTAAACATTTTAGAGTTTTTTGAGTATTTAAAATTAGGTTTTATATTTATACGTTTTAATTAACTTTGTCAGTTTATAAACAAATAACATTCAACAAACTAGCAAACGTGGGAGTTTTGGAGGAACTTTTCCCACTTTCTTCAGCAACCTGATCCGCATAGCCTGAATAAAAAAAAACATTAAGAATTTTCTAATAACCTAATTATTATACCTTATAAATAACTTCAACAGTCGCAAGTTACTTATCAAAAATAGTAAATATCCAGATTAAATTAAATTATCACATATTAAATTATCACTTTCAAACTAAATAAAAAACATAATACCTTTATACTGGCCAAACACAACATTTTTGTTTTTGTTAACTGCAAAAACTTGATCTTGCAACTTAAGTTTATCCTCTTCATAACCATGCAAATCTGCGCTGGAATCTTTAGTGATTTTGTACAGAATTTCTGACAAGTGGTTTTGTATGACATCGCTAACGACTCCATAACTGTCATAAAATGATGTTCTGCCTACAAAAATGAGTAAAAACTAAAGTTTAAGAGCTGAAATAGTACATAATATGAATTTCATTAAATATTTAAAGCTTTTGAATAAAAACACTTTTGATACAAAACTAAGTAAAATAACCTTTGACATCAACTGTTTCCTTCATTACAACTTCTATACTATTGATAATGTTTTTATTTAAAACAGATTCAAAATTTGAAGATTGCTTCAATATGTCAATGGCTTGAACAGCTTGCTTACCCAAATAATGGTCAATTCTATAATTTTAAAAATTATTTTATATAACATCAATCTTATTTTTTTTAATATTAAACAGTCTCAAAATATTTACGTTAGATTAACAAATTAGATTTTGGTATCACGTTTTTATTTTGTAGTATAAAAATCTATACTTTTTTATTTATTCAAATTGAGGGTGGGCAACTGTGAAAATTTTCTTTACAGGCCAGGTAATTTTGAAAAAGTTATAGTATAAAAGTTAAATAAAAACCCTTTATAAACAAAACTGAAATGAAACTATATCTTGTTAATCATTTTTGAGTACTATAAACCATTTTGAGGGCATTTTCAAAATATTTGTTAAAAAAACATTATTTTAATAATTTTGCAAAAACAGCTTTCAAGCTAAAAAGTACAATTCCGGTAAACATTTCTGCATTGTAGATCGTATGTTGCCAACCTCTACTTTAAAGCACTCACAGCTTTATATATTTTAAAGTTTATCAAAATCAGTTATTTTTTTTAAATATCAAGCTGAAGTTTTAGTCACCTGTATAATTGATCTTCAGAAAAATATTTTGATAGCTTTTTCGAAAGGTTTATCGCCGAACTGTAATCATGACCAAATGGCTTTTCTAAAACAACTTTAAGTTGAAACTTTTCGATGTTGGTGCAATATTGAGAGATGTGCTGCGATATTCCTTCATAAGCAAACGGAGGTACTGAAAGGTAAAATATTCTCTGCCCACAAGTTAAACCATCACACGAAACTTTATTTAATCCAGCGCAGTGCTTATTATAATGCTCTCCGCTTTTAAGCTGTACATACTTAATTTTTTTCATAAACAATTCCTTAAAATGTGTGCAATTATTTAATAAAATTTTATCGCAGAAGTCTGTTTTATCAATAATTTTTTCAACAAGTTCCGTTCCCTTTTCATCATTTTCTCTCCCAGAAGCATAAATTGAAAATTCTGTATTGTGCTGATTTATAGCATACAGCTGAAAGATTCCATTCCAAAGGTATTTTTCAGCTAGATCACCGTATGCACCAAGTAATGTTATTTGCACTGTCTGTTTGTGACTTTTTGCTAAGCCAAAAATCAATATAAACAGAACGAGTTTTAACATAATTCTGAAATATTTTATAGTAGTTTTCAAAAAATCAAAACTTATAATATTAATTAAGAAGTTAAATTTTATTACAAAAAAAATTATAATTTTTAATACTACTTTAAATACAAATTTTTAAACTACAGAGATAAAATAATAAACAAACTTTATCATAAAAATTTGTAGCACTTAAAAAAATAAATTTTCAAGAAGTCTTATTATAAAATGTTCGTTTCCATCTTAATTGAAAATAATTTCAAAATTTTTTCGAAGTACAGCGCGATAATAATAGTTATATAAGCCTTTAAGCAGACATTACTAAAATACTTTTATAATGAATATTAATCTCATTTTGTTAACAACATTTTAGCCAACGAGCTAAAATAGTTTTTATAACTCGTTTGTGTTATAACTAAGACCTGTTATCTTCATGTGTCCTTTATTTTAACTATAAATTTTCGCATTTTAGTTTTCACTGCTAGCAAACAATTCAGGTCTTTTAAATGAATTAAACAACATGGTGAAACGCACACCCATATGACTATGTATGTATATTTAAACGGCTGTACGTACAGATCAAAAACTGTAAATAATCATTAAAATATATTTTAGGATACAGTAGCTGTTAATAATTTTAGTAGATTCTTTTGCAATTGCTAGCCAGCGTCTTATTAACTCCGGTTGCCGAAAGTCTTTGACATACTTGGGCAGCTCAAAATAGTGTTTATGTAGTAAAAAGCTTTGAATTATTGGAAAATAAAAGAAACTTCCAAAAATTGGATGTAGAATAGGGTTTCCCAAAGTGGGCGATATCGCCCCCTGGGGGCGATTTTAGTAAGTTGAGAGTCAGTAATTAGTAAAGGGGCGAAAGGGGACGATTTTAAAATTTTGGAACCTACACTAGACATTCTTTAGTTGCAGATGAAGAGCAAAAAAAAGAGATTTCAGGTATTTTTATTAGTAATTTTGAAACTTATACTAGACATATTGAGTTGCAGATGAAAAGAAAAAAAAAAGTCTGAGATTTTTTAAATGGTAGCTTTTTGAATAGTATTGTTGGAAGGGGAATAGCTTTTTTAATTTGAAGTGGGCAATTTGAAAAAATAGTTTGGGAAACCCTGATGTTGAACAATACTTTTGCTATGAGTAATTTGCACTTGCTAAAATAGCTTTTATCTTATATCGAACTAAACAATGATCTGTTGATTTATGTATAAACAAAGCTTTCGATTCTGTTAAAGACAATCTTAATAAAAGATAACAGTATGTACTATTTTGTGTCCAAGACGTTCATTTCACATACGCTCAAAAATGGGTGCACGACTACTCAAATTCGGTCAATTCAAATTCTTGAAAAAAAAGGGTCACAACTCAAAAGTAATATAAGTTTAAAGATAAGAAAAAATATATACGTAGGTCTCATTAATATCTTAAAGCCTTTTTTGGCAAAATTTTAAACATATTTTAAGATATGGCTAGAATAAGTTTCAAAATATAATTGTTTTTTGTAATCTTTATATATCTCAAAAAGTATTTAAAATTTTGCAAAAAATAAAAAAAATAGTTTGTAGATATTTATAAAACCTACACACGTATTTTTTACTTTTTTCATATAAGTTTTACTTTTTGATATATGGTCTCTTGAATATTTTTAAAAGATTTGATTTGTCATGTAACCTATAAAAATTCAGACTAGCAGTTCACAAGATAGATGAACGTTTATATTTGCTTTTATAAAACATTATTTTTAAGCAGGGTTGCCACAAATCAAGCTGAATAAAAAATCCTGAATTTTTGATCAATTTTCTTATTAAAATCGATTCAAAAATACATAAACAAAGACTTGAAATTATGTGAAGTCTTAATTTTAATTTTATATAGGCTAATAAACAGTTCTTTTGCTGGATTTAATAATATAAGTTCCATTGCACCATTTGAACCACATGTGTATAATCGATGTATATGTAACAAACAGCTCTATAAGTAAAGTACTTGTATCTCTACCACATAGTAAATACACACGTGAGATCCTAGAAGATTTAAATTTATTCCAAATATTCAATTAGACTTCGAAAAATAGCAAGATCAAAATTTTATAGAGATAACATTAGAAAAATGAGTTTAAAGTTGTGATAAACTTTCTTATCATAAGCATGTTTAAATGAAAATTCCTGACTTTTCCTCACATATATTTCAAAAACTCCCACTTTTTCCTGACTTTTGTCATTTTTCCTGACTTTGTGGCAACCCTGTAAGTAACTAAGATTGCATAACAAGGCAAATTATTTGTTATAATGGATGTATTGAGATCTGAAAGGCTGTTTTTTAAATATTCTAATTAAGTTGTGATACAACGTTTGATATAAAATGGTTAATAAAAAAAAATATTTATAAAATAGCTTAAAACTTGGTGGTAGGTATAAAAACATCATATTTATACCTGTTGCAAAATTTAAACAAAATTAAGGAAAAAAAAAATATTAATATATGAAAATTATTGCTAGATGGCTAACTTTTACAGGGTCGACTGCCAAATCAACCCCAACCTTCACAAGTAGCTTGAACTATTTAGCTATTTGATCATTAGGATATATTGGTTGAATTTAAAAATTTGGCTAAGATTTTTTAATTCCAAAAAGTAACAAATTAACATTATTATTAAAAAACTAGTTAAGCTTTATTTCTTAAAACTTTTAAAACTTTTGTTAGCATTTAATTTTTCTATTGTTTATACTTTTTTACTTAGTCTCTTGGAAAAATATAAAAATTAAACTAGTTAAAAAATTTTTTTAAATAAATAAATATAAGTAAAATACACATCACTCTGTTCATTTTTAACCCATTATCGATTTAATAAAGGTAAAATACTAGTATCAAAAAATTTAAACATAAGCCACTCATTCAAAAAAGGTTTATTAATTAATTTAATTTCGCACATCATCAGGATAAAAACTGATAATATTATAGTGTAAATTTAGTTATATACAATGAATTTTAAAATGAAAACTATTTACAATGTATTATTATCAGTTTTTAAAAAGATTATTCTGATGATGTGCTAAATGAAATTAATTAATAAACCTTTTCTAAATAAGTGACTTATGTTTAAATTTTTTAGTTAAAACCAGTACTAAAACAAAACTAGTATCAAAGTAATCTCATAAAAATAAACCACTTATAGTAAGTTTAATCATAGAACCTTTTTTTTACAATTAAATCATATTAACTTTTAAAAATTAAATTACCTTAACTGTAAATTAAAAACACTAAACCTGAGATAAAAATTTTAACATTTATATAAAAATTTTTTTTATAACTTTAGAGAGCTACTAAGAAATCAATTTAAAATGTATTAATTTAAAATTACTAATTGAGCTTATAACCTATAGGACTATATTTTAAAGATCTCAAATAATTCAAACTTTTTACAATTTATTTTATGAGCGAATTATTTGCTTAAGTAAAATACAGGGAAAATAATTCAATTCAAATGATTTGTATAAGCTTAAGTGCTTTAACATAATTTATTTCAAATATTTAAAAGTGCTTTTTTTTCAATTCTAACGTTTTAACTAAAAAAACAATAAAAATATTAACTAAAAAAAAATTGATAACTTTTTCATTCAAAAAAATTTAAAAACAAAAATCGCAGTAGAGTAGAAGCATTCAATAACAATAACAAAAAAAATATTTCTTGTTGTAACTGCGCATGTAAATGTGAAATAAAAAAGCGAATAAACCAATATTAATTACATTTTTCCTAAACATATTGTATAACATAAAATAATGTGACTAAAAAAATTATTTTAAAAAATATAAAATATCTATCATATCACTTAAATCAATCAGTTTAAAATAAAAAATATCAACGTGAACTTTTCATTAAACATTTATTATTTCAAACTCTACACACTAAACCAGCTGTTTAACCTAAAACTATTTCTTAAATACTAAAATGAGGAGTTTTGTTATTCGGTTAATCAAAAAAACTGTTTCAATTAAGAATTCGATTAGACATCATTAATTTTCTCAACAACGCTGACAAAATTTCTACTCAAAAGAAAACTTAGTTACGATCTCACCGCTTGCAGGTTTGAATCTTACGTCATAATACAGATCAACACCTTCCTCACTCACAACACCGGTGTCCTTAAAAAAAAATACCGCCTGTCTGTGGTATGTACACCAATCAGGACGCTTCTTCTTTGAATTCCACCAATCATGTCGCACCAGCCCAGTGCTCAAAGTTCTTTCTCCAGCAACGTCCAAATCGTACTCCATCCACATGACGACGCCGTCACACCCGCGCCCGCAAGAAAATTCCCCTTCAGCGGCGGAGGAGGATGCTGAAGGCTTCGATGACTTCATGACGCCTTGGAAGTTTAAGTCGTCCGACGGCACGGTTTCATTGAATTGGAAGGTTGCCAACTTTGTGGGAGTGGTGACCAGCTTGTTGGGATATTCCCACAGAGAATGTGGCTCTGATACGTGGTGCTCGTTTTTTCCTGTGAAAATAATATTAAGCTATTACTATTAGTAATTTACTTATCAACAAAACACAGTATTTATAGTAAAATAAAAACATACCAAGCGCACTGTCAATCATTTGGTCCATTAAAGAGACATCGAAACCTTCTACGTTACCAACAGGAGCCCTGATCTTATGAAGATCTCTGAACTGAACCCCAACTCCCCACAAGTGACACCTGGCAGGCATTATACGGGTCTCGTGCGGAAGGTCAAGTTCAGACCTGGCGTACCAAAAGTACAAATCGTGCCAGGGCAGGTAGGAAGACGTGAAGAATGGCTCGCATATCAGATGCGTCACTTTCCTTCCCTTCAGCTCATTCTTCAAATCTTGCAGCGCTTCGGCGAAGGAGATATGTAGCTTCTCGCTGCTCACTCCATTGTGCTTGCACAAGTTAAAGAGTCCGACTCTAGCAAGCTCGGACTTTTCGTGAGTCACAATTTTGCCTTTAAACTCCGTAAGTTTTGACAGCAACAAGGGCAGCAGGCTGAAGTCACCCAAGCACAAGGCTGTGGAGTTCTCGTCAGAACCAATTGAAACTTGCTGCAGACTTTCGATCAACCGTTTGTTTCTGGAGACATCGTTTATCATTGCCATGCGAGGCCTGCTAACCGCTCCTCTCGGTCCGTACGTCCACATGGGAAGGTCGAGATTTCCGTCATTTTTTAACAGCAAGTCTTTGCTGAACTTGCCTGCTTCGAACCACATTGTATGGCTATCATGGAAAGCCTATCAAAGATAATTTTAGCATGGAAAACAGATTGCTTAAAAAAAATAAACTATTTTTCCGTGAAAGTCAGTTTATCTAAATTAGTAAGTGCATATTGTAGAAAGAAGAAAATATTGTTGGTTCAATATCATATATTTTATTTTTAGTTTTTTATCAATATTTATTTTTTAAGTCAGTTTGGTTTTAGCTCTTCTATGGTTTTTTAACAATTTGAAATATAAACTGTTATTTAACAGATTATTGAAATATGGAAACATTATTCAAAAGTTTAAACTATCAACCAAACATTATAGCTTACTTGTAAAACAAACTTTTCATTTTTGGCAAGAGTCAGTTTGTATGGCAGAAAGTAAACACTCTGCATCCAGTGGTCCCTCCATTGCATGTTATTCGGAGTTGGGTGCTGCCACTTGGGCGCAGTAGAGAGAACTATTCCACTGTCACGATGCATTTCGAGATCCCACCATGAAAACACCACCTAGCGTTTAGGACTACTTTAAAAAAATATACATATAGTAGTATATTAAAAATAAATAACTAAATAAAACTGCAAGTGAGTTAGAAATATAACGAGCTAAATTTACTCCACTGATTGAAATTATTTAATTGTTTAAAAAAAACAACAACTACAAGTTTTAAACTAAACTAATTTCTATAACCGCCTCCTTTTCAAAAATTTTAAAAATAACCACCTTTATTCGTTACAAACCACAAAATATGTAGTGCAAGTTTCAAATCTTCCCTGCTTTAAACCACAAATCCATGTAAAACTACTAAAAGGCAAAAACCACTGTACAATATATGTAAAAATACTTTTGTAGAATGTTTCGCTAATTTATAATTAAATAAGTTTTTAAAGAGTAAATAATTTCATCCTAGCAATTAAAAAGCAAAACATTTCTAACAAACTAACTAACAAATCAAAACCAAACCTGAGCCTCACAATCTATTTCAGATTTTGCTTCTATGACTGTTCTTTTAGAGGTATCTGAAATTTTAGAATCACTCCAGTCAATTTCAAATATTTGCACAGGATTACAGACTTGTACAAACTTATCAGTTTCTAACTGTGACAGCTGGATGTCATGAACAGTTGACAGCCCTTCAAAACGATAAAACTGATTTTAAAATGTAGCATTAATTACTTTTGATAAATCTAACTCTAAGGAAGAATACTTTGGTGACCATTTTTGCAATGTTAAACTAATTACTTTTAGCATTTCTTTACTAATCATAACAAAATTAATTTTCAATAACATTTTATACTTTTCTTAGTGTAGATCATTTATTGGTACATTTGTATAGTAAACTATGTCAGACAAACCTCTTCCACTACTCATTTTTTCATCTGGTAGAAGTCGTGAATGAGTAGAAATTTCAATTGGTTTCAATTCATTAAATGAAGTTAAAAAAGGAGATTGTACAACTTGAGCAAAAACGGTGGCTTTATGAGGTACAGCTAAGCAATTCTGAAAACATTTTTATAGATATTGCAAGCTCAAAAAATATAAGTTTACAATTGAGCGATTATTTAAAATACTCATCAATATGAATACTTCCAAAATTAAAAACAAAATTTAACTGTAAACCAAGTTAAGTTAATAAAAAAATTAAAAGTACATCTCTAAAAAGTAATGTTATACAGTATATATTAACATATTTAAATTGTAGCTTAAATTATTTAAAGTATGATTCAATTAATAGATGATCCCAAGCCCAATCTAAAATATTAAAAAAAAAAAGTTAGCATTTGAAAAAATAAAAGTTGTGTACAAAACTAAACCTAACAAGTTTCTATACTTTGCAGGTAAAAAATTGTCTAATTTTTATTTTCCTATAACTAGAAAAACAATTAAATATAGTACAAGTACTAATAGTAATACATAGTCGTAAAGTTAATAGAAGTTTAGCTTTAAACGAGAATATATAAAATGGTAACTATAACAAATGCTTTGTTTAAAAAACATATATGAAACAAACCTTTTCCATAAAGTTTTCATGAGCATGTTGATAACTTTTTAAAGCTCCCTCACCAATAAGTTCTGTGTCAAATAACTCAGTTACTAATATGTTGCACTTTTCCTGTTTTATTTGAAGTAATTTAAACATACTGACAAACACCAAACATAATAGTGTACAATAATTTTATAGCAAATAATTATACTAATTTACTATTGTTGTACATAGTTCTATATTACGCATGTTAACAGAAATAGCAAAAATTATAAAATTTTACAATTGTACAATATAAAAAAGAATTTGTAATCTTATCTTTATTTATATTTCTAAATGTAGTATATTATTTTCTAAAATAAAGTTTACACAGATAAGTTAATATCAAAATTCTCAAAACAAACGCCAATAATTTAATTAAGTTAATATTAAGGCCATAGGGGGGGTCCACTTTGTTTTTTACAACTTGATCTTATTTTGTAGAATTTAATCTGAGCTATCAGACACTTTTAACCGCTTAAAAAAACTCAAAGTAACTTTTGAGATATAAGCGATCAAAGAAAGGGCGTTCAATAGGTTCTTTATGGAAGGCGAAAACTAAAAATGCAAAAAAAGACTATTTCACTAAAAATTTATCTCCTCCTTCATTTTTAGAGTAATCTTTCTCAAATTTTTACAGAATGTGTATCATTAAACTTTAAAGAGATCTATTGTAGGAATTTTTTAAATTTTGAGTAAAAAAAAATTATTGTCAAAAAACTACCCTTTTTTTTTGTTTTTTGTGGATAAAATTTTTATTTTTCAAAATTTCAAAAATTCCAACATTCAGATTCTTCAAAATATTAAAAGGAACAATTCCTGAAAATTTGAAGTCTCTAGGTCAAAAAATGAAGGAGGAGATAGATTATTAGTGAGTTTTAAAATTTCTGAGAAAATTGACCCCGAAAAATTTGCGGTCCATACTTTTGTATCGGAAACTTTTTACAAAAAATAAAATATCTCAAAAGTTAAATGATATTTTTAAATTCTATAAAAACAGGCTTGTAGTTTGTATTTAAAGCTTTCATATAAAAGCCAAAGTTATTTTTGTAAAAAAAAAAAGTCGGACCCCCCCTATGGCCTTAATACATTTAATCAACAAAACATACGTTGATATCTTCACCTAACTTGACTTCTTGCGAATGTTTATTAATTATATTTATTTGAGGAAAACCATTCTTCTTGACAATTCTTTTTGCAATTTTTGCCATTGGAGTAAATACCTATAAAGAAAATAAATAGATTAATTCTTACTATATACAAAGTGCTAGGTCTTAAAAAACTTAAGGATGAGCAAGATATTGTACAACTAATACTAAAGAAAACTAATACAAACTTTCAAAATCCTTGATCATTTTTTATATTAAACTAAATACTTAATTTTTTTTTCAATTTCTGAGTATGGGAATGCATTGTAACTATAATGTTGCAATTTTTAAACTAATACAATGTTTACTTTACTGATTATGCAAAAACAAAACTTTTGCAAAGAAGTTACGTTTTACAGGTCATCAATTTTTCAGAGTGTTACTTTAGTTAGGATTAAGGAAAAGCTCATATGAACAAAAGTGATAAATTTAGCAAACCTGACACATAACCGTTAAGTAGATTGCATGAAATTTTTATTTTAAGTATTAGTCATATTAAAGAATATAAGAAAAAAATTATACATAGATATAATACTTAACTTATTAATTTATTCTTTCATGGTTGCCAAAGGTGTTTTGCTACTTTTTTTCAGGTTTTCTAAATTTCATCCGGGTTTAAAAAAAACAAATTTGTTGGTCCATTTTTAGTATAAAATAGAACTTAAGGTAAAAAAAAATGTCCTAAGTATTATAACAACATTGAAAAGATACTGTAAAGCTACTTTAAATGTAAAAAAATTAAGTGACACAAAAAAAATTTATCTTTATTATTAATTTTTTGTATCTGATCGCTTTTTTTTTTTTTTGAAATTCAGTTTTTTTTTCAAAATTTTTCAAATTCCAGATTTTCTAGTCTTTTTTTTACCTAAATTGTCATATTCTAGGCTTTTCCAGGATTCCAGGTTTTTGGCAACCCTGTTCATTATAAAAATACAGCAGTAAACATTTAAAAAATATACATACCACACAGCAAAGTATAATTATTTTTTATTTAAGCAATCAAAATGATAAGTAATTAAAGCACTTACTTCTATAGCATATATAGTGTCAGCTCCTGCTGTAGCAGCCATCATTGACAACAAGCCAGTTCCAGTTCCAATATCTAGCACTTTGGCTTTATCTCCTCTCTTATGAACTTCTTCTACGGCCAACTTAATTGCTTTGTAATACAACTGATTTCGTTCTGTATCATGCAGCATATCAGCGTATGAAGAGCGTGCTACATCTGTTTTTGAAATATTTAAATAATTTTATATTTAAGTTATATGATATTGTAATTTTCTTTAAAATTAAACAATTGGAAGTCCACAACTTAAGTAGCTACAAGGAGATTTTTTTTAATTCTATAGTGTGTATAAATATCTTGAAACTTAATTTTATATAACCTACTTTAGCACTAACATTTCAGAGTAAAAATTAATGCAGTAATAGTAATAAATTTTAGATTTAAATATGAGTTTATTATACCATAAGTTTTTCAATACTTTGTTTTTTATTTTGTTTAACTTGTTATTTTTTTTTATATACCTTCCATTTATTTGTTCAGAACTTTTTTTCAGAGTTATTTTAACAACAGATGATCTATTATATCTTAATATAAGAGTGAAACATTTTTGTTTATAATAAACTGTGAAAATAAAATATAATTTCAGTTATATGCTTAATATATTTATAGCTTTAACAAGCTTTAACAATGTTATTAAAAAAAATTAGATGTACAATTAAACCAAAAATAACTAACATTTCTACACTCTAACCTACAACACAGACTGTTTATTAAAACAAATTCTGAAAGTATAATGATTATGTTATGTTGTGAACTCAAAAATGTTTTTTTTTAAATGATGATTAAATGCTACATTACTATGAAAAGTCATACATAAAATTTTACTATCAGCCAAAAACAACTTATAAATCAAGAAAACTCCGTAAAGTCAAAACTTATTTTACTTTCATTAAAATAGGTACATATTTATCTATTATAATTTAGTGACTTTTTGACCATTAAAGATAAACTACCAGACACAATTAATTAATTTACTAAAAATACAAAGCAAGTAAAAAAAAACTTAAATGCTTTCTCAGTATTTTATTAAAAATTTTCAGCTTCTGTTAGGTGTAAAAAGTTTAGTGCTAATAGTTCATAAAAGGTAAACAATATTAATTTTAAAATGTTTAAATATTTAACTATTAAATACTGAGCAATACAATATGTTACATTATTTAAAGGTAAAAAACTTTAACTTATTATGGCTTTGATATTTAGCTAAAACAAATCTTTAAATTTCGAACGTGACAATTGACAAAAGTGTTCATAAAAAAACTTAATAATTAACAACAGCTATTATATAACAACAGAATATTACCTGTAAAATAATCATACTCATCCTTGTTTTCAGGCTTCCATTCTAGCTTACCAGTGGTTGGGTTACAATAACCAAAAAATAAAGTATCTTCATTTTCTCTTTTTTCTATCATTGCTTTTACTTTTCTGTTAAACATTTATTCAATTATTAAAAACTGATAAAACTATTGTTATAGCATTTTAGAGAAAAATATATTTATTTAAGAACCTTAGTCAAGAAAACTATTTTAGTTTACAGTAAGATATAGAGGGTTTTTAATGAATTTTAATATTTTTTTTCGGTTATTAAGGCTTCCATGTTATTTAGGTAATTATAGAAAGTTGTTTTTACATAATACATTCAAGACATATGTTTTTTGTATCATTATAAATCATATACATCTTAATAGTTTTAAACTGTATATCAAAAAGACTTGTTTCTAATTATATTTTTAAACATCAATCAATGTTTAAAATGATTTCATATACCGAACTAAAATAAAAAAATTATTTTAATAAGAAGCTTGTCAAGGGCATAGGGCCACCTTGATTTTTACAAGTTTATCTCATTTTGTAGAGTTTAGTTTGAGCTTTTAAATGTTTTTAACCGCTTAACAAAATTCAAAGTAACTTTTAAGATATAAGCAATCTAAGTAGGTATGGAGGGTGCAAAATAAAAAAAAATAAAAAGACTATTTTGCTAAATATCTATCTTCTTCTTATTTTTTTAACCAATATTCTTCAAACTTTCACAGTAAGTCTGTTACTAATATTTAAAAAGATATAATGCAGAATTTTTTAAATTTAAAATAATTAAGATTTTACTGAAAAAAAAAGCACTTTTGTTTTTATATCTAAAATTTATATTTTTCAATATTTTTAATAACTCAACATTAAAAGTATTTTAAATTATAAAAGAAATGTTTCCTGAAAATTTGAGGTCTCTAACACAAAATATGAAGGAGATATTTTTTTTGTGAATTTTTAAAATTCCAAGAAAATAGACTGTGAAAAATTTGCTGTCCATACGTTTATATTGAACAACTTTTACAAAAATGTCTATATCTCAAAAATTAATTAAATTTTTTATATTTAATAAAAACTGACTTGTAGTTTATACTTTAAGCTTTCATATAAGAGCCAATATCAATTTTTGTATTAAAAAAAATGTTTACCCACCTATGGCTTTAATAATATTCATTGTATATAAGAAGCAAACTAAAACAAAACAACTCAAGATTGTAAAAAGTCAAGAAAAAATTTTACCACTATTGTAAAATTTATATACAAAGCTATAAGCATAAACTGAAAATAATTTTTTATAGAATAAAAATTTTAACTTAACATTAAGACTTTTTCAAAGTTTTTTTATAAATGTATGTAGCAAATTTTGTTGTCAATATATTATTGAAAATACAAACTTCACCAGAATTTTATCTCCTAAAGGGATTTTTTACATTGAGTTATTACAGTAGAAACTTCAAATTTTCAGGTAATTTGTTTTTGTTCTTATATCTTTACACAGTTATCAGTTAGTCAGAAAGTTTTACTTAACTATTTGCAGAAAAAAGAAAAAAAAATATTGAAAAGTGACAATAATGTGATAAACACAGTATTGCCTTTTATAAAGTCTTTTATAACCAAGTGCTTAGAAAGTCTAAAAAATTGTAAAAAAGTTTTTTATTAAGAAAAATGGTTAGAAAAACTTTTTTGACTAAATAGCAATGGTCTTTAAATATTGATAAAAATAATAATAAAAAGAAGTTATTATGAAAACTCAAGTTGATTGAGAACTTAAGGAATTTAAACTTAATGGCATAGGGGTGTGATCGAATTTTTTATAATTTGATCTTAATTTGAGGGTTTTAATTAAGCTATAGTAGCTTTTTACAAATTTTTAAAACTTTAAACAATTTCTGAGATATAGTGGAGACTACAATAGGTTCCTTATGGGAGGAGTAAACTAAAAAGGCAAAAAAAAACTATTTCAGTAAAAATCTATCTCCTTCTATGTTTTTTGAGATAATTACCTCAAACTTTCAGAAAATGTTCCTTACAACATTTGAAAATTTTACATTAGGGGTTGGGAGTACAGCAAATTTTTTTGGTCAAATTGTAATATTCATTCAAGTCCATATGATTTGGATGTGTTTTTGCTTCATTAATAAGAATCTGAAAAAAAACTCAAAAAAAAGTTTGCTGCCCAAAAAACTAATTTCACCCCCAAAAATCACATACTTTTTGATTTTTCGACTTAAACAGTAATAAAATTACTTATACATGTCCTAGACTTATAACTTATATCTTAAATGAAAGATTACAATTATAGGCATAAATTAATGACATTTCAACTGCTTTTGTTGTACATTGATGTCGTTATTACACTAAATATGCAAGTTTTGTCTGAAAATTGTTCTTTTATTCTAATATAAAAAGCAAATTTTTCTGCCGTTTTACTTTTAGTTTTTTGATTTAGAATATAAAATGTGTCAAGTCAGCTAGGCAGAAAGATATTACTGATGTAATGTCATTTCAATTGCATGCTGATATATATATAAAATACATTTTAAATCACTTTCTGTTATTAGAAACTATGATTATTGAGTAATTATAGGTATAAACTATAATGAATAAGTAATTTTATTACTATTTAAGTCTATAAATTAAAAATTATGTGATTTTTGGGGTTGAAATCAGTTTTTTGGGCAGCAACTTTTTTTTTTACAAAATTATAATTTTTTTTAAGATTTTTTTTAACTAAGCAAAAACACATCCAAATCATATGTACTTATTTGCATTTTATAACATGACCAAAAAAATGTGCGGTATTCCATGCCCCTACATTTTACAGACAAACTTTGCACATATAGGGTGATTATCACTTCATATTACATCAAAATCAGTTTATATGTCTTTAAATGTATGTCAATAAGTATAAGCTTTCATTTAAGACATAAATTATAAGTCTAAAACATGTATAAGTGATATCATTACTGTTAAAAAATCGAAAAGCATGTGATTTTTGGGGGTGAAACTAGTTTTTTGGGCAGCAAACAATTTTTTTGGAATTTTTTTTTTTTACATTCTTCTTAATGAAGCAAAAACACATCTAAATCATATGGACTCATAAGTCCAGCAAACATCACCCAAGTACTCCTATTTATAGAATTACAATTTATAAAATAAAAAAATTTCAAAATATTCTGATGTATCCTAGTGTGTGGCAACCCTGTAAGTTATGATAAAATTAAGAAAAAAAATACTAAAAAAACACTGAAAAATTTCTTGTTATCCTTGTTATAGTAAGGTGCATCTGTTGCCTTGATCTTGGAGTTGAGCGTAATTTAACTTTTTGTGGGTGGTAAATCACATAAAAACAACAAACAAAAATTAGCTTTCTAGCTATTATCACTGTCACGCTTTTTACATTTTTCTGAAAAAACCCTTATGTAAATAGTATCAGACCTAAAAAGTTAGACATTCACTTTTTTGGCTGAAGTTTATGTATATGTAGCAATCATCACAAAAACATATTCTACACATTTTAAGACAACTTAAAGAAAGTTTAATTGAGGATTTTTTTAATTTCTGTACTTTTTATTGATTTTTAAGAAAATCAAGAAGTAATTCTACAAAACCTTTTTTTTAATTTTCTAACACATTAAATGTACTTTTGTGATGATTACTACATGTCAAAAACTGAAGGTTTAATTTTTAAGGTCTGATACAACTTACATAGGGGTTGTTTTGAGAGAAATGTAGAAAACCTGAGGGTGGTAAAACCTAGAATGCTAATTTTTTGTGTTGTTTTTTATGTGATTACCAACACTGAAAAAATTTCATTGTGCTACTCATAAACTTTTATTTTTGGCGACAACATATGCACCTTAAGCAGCAACTGTTCAAGATGTTGAACTTTTCTCAAGAGCTTATTTTCTTCTATTCCAGAGCTAAAAAAATATATTTTTGTTTTTTTTTAAATGATGTCTACTTATTTGCTACTACCAATGTCATTTCAACTTTTACTGAAAGTTATAAGACAGGTAAAAAATTGTTTATCTATTTTCCTATCTAAATACTTTGCTTAAATTAAATTGAAGTTAAAGTACAATAATTTATGCAAACCTCTAGCACACATTTTTGTGTTTCTAAATGCTTCTAAAATGTTAAACAAAATTTTAAAAATACTAAGAGCATATATAAAGTTTATTAAACAAAAAAAACTACGCTCAAAATATTTGGACCTGGTGCACAAAAAAAACTTTCAATTATCAAGTCCCACACCACATCTTGTCCAGGACCTAAAACATAATGTTGTAAAACTACAAGGCTAAAGTTTTATAGACATTTAAAATCCAGAAACTATAAAACATTCTCATTTTTTACTTATAGTCATTACTGCACTTTGAAACTGCCCATAGTCACGTAAGAGTAATGAAACTCCAGAAAATTGTTCTATGTGCATAGAAAAATATACAAAACAAAAATAAATTATCTACTTTGAAAAATAAAATAGTTACGGTACCTCAAAAAATACCAAAAAAAAGAAGGTCAGTAAACATATTTTAAAACTGTACGTATTTACATTAGGGTAAGTAAACTGTAGAATCTAGTTCCATGTGTGTAGAACTATATACAAAACAAGATTTAATTTAGAAAGTAGAAATTTAAATCTTGTTTTTTATATAAATTCATTGCTCTAATGTGACTACAAGCGGTTTTAAAGTGTGTTTACTAGTAGGGGGTATGTTATTTTTGATTTTTTTGAGTACAACTTTAGTTATCTCCTAAAACGATTCCAAATTGTGTTTAAGGGCATAGGGGGGGGTAAACACCCTTTTTTGGTTTTTGATCTTATTTTATAAAGTTTTTACTAAGCTACAAGATGCTTTTTACAGATTTAAAAAATTCAAAATAATTTTTGAGATATAGCCAGTCAAAGTCGGAGGCAACAGTAGGATCCTTATGGGAGGCGCAAACTAAAACGGCAAATAACTAGAAATCACTAAAAATCTATCTCCTCCTACGTTTTTTGAGATATCTACCTCAAACTTTCAGAAAGTGTTCCTTGATATATTTAGAAAATTCTGTCGGAACAGAATTTTGAAAAATTAAAAAATAAAAATTTTATAACAAAAAAACAAAAAAAAAACTGTTTTTTTTGTTTATTTTTTATATAAAATTTTTATTTTTTATTTTTTTAAAAATTCCTTGCGACAGAATTTTTTAAATATATCAAGGAACACTTTCTGAAAGTTTGAGGTAGTTATCTCAAAAAACGTAGGAGAAGATAGATTTTTAGTGAAATAGTCTATTTTTGCCGTTTTAGTTTGCGCCTCCCATAAGAAACCTATTGTTGGCTCCGAATTTGACCGGCTATATCTCAAAAATTTTTTTGAATTTTTTCAATCTGTAAAAAGCATCTTGTAGCTTAGTAAAAACTATATAAAATAAGATCAAAAACCAAAAAAGGGTGTTTACCCCCCCCTATGCCCTTAAAGCTCACAAAAAAAATTAGTTGAGTTGTCTCACTCCAAAAGCATAATCACCTGGCCTGAAACATGTTTAATTTGTTTGCTTTTTAGATAAATTTTCCTGATTTAATGCTCTAAGAACATTTTGTAAGTGTGTAATTATAACTGATATTTTTGTGTGTAAGTTATCTAAGTCTGAGATTAGGTTTTTACAATACACATCATATGTCAAGTTTCTTCCTGCGCTTTTAAACCTGAAAATTGAAGAGCTTGGTTTTTATGTTAGAATGCTTTTTTAGCTAATCTGACTTCAATGTAAAGATGCTTATTTTATACTTTTTGAGCTTTTTGTTGGAACATCATTAACACATGCATGTTACATTGCGATCTGTTTGGGCTAAGATTTCTAGGCTAAGATTATGCAAAATCGAACATCTAACGTTCCGCATGAGTAATTATGCTACTAAAATAGGCTAATATTTTGCAAATTACTTTCTAGTACACGCATGTGACGATTGGACTATAATTGATACTAAAATTTATTTAAACTAATTAAAACACATAAAAAAACGTTTCTTGGGCTTTGTAGTTACTGAACATTTTGTTTGTTTTAGATAAAAACAATTTAAACATACTTTTTTAAGACCTCAAAGTTCGGCTAAATTTCTTCAAAAATTTTCTAAAGAAAAGTACATTAGTGTGACGATTGGACTATAATTGATATTAAACTTTATTTAAACTAACTAAAACACTTATAAAAACGTTCCTTAGGCTTTCTAGTTACTGAACATTTTGTTTGTTTTAAATAAAAACAAATTAAACATACTTTTTTAAGACCTCAAAGTTCGGCTAAATTTCTTCAAAAATTTTCTAAAGAAAAGTACATTAGTGTGACGATTGGACTATAATCGATACTAAACTTTATTTAAACTAATTAAAACACATATAAAAACGTTCCTTGGGCTTTGTAGTTACTGAACATTTTGTTTGTTTTAAATAAAAACAAATTAAACATACTTTTTTAAGACCTCAAAGTTCGTCTAAATTTCTTCAAAAATTTTCTAAAGAAAAGTACATTAGTGTGACGATTGGACTATAATCGATACTAAACTTTATTTAAACTAACTAAAACACATATAAAAACGTTCCTTAGGCTTTTTAGTTACTGAACATTTTGTTTGTTTTAAATAAAAACAATTTAAACATACTTTTTTAAGACCTCAAAGTTCGGCTAAATTTCTTCAAAAAATTTTTAAAGAAAAGTAATTTCTGTTCCTGAAACTTCAATTTAAGATATAAATTTAGTAACACTACACCTTTTCGCGCGGTTTTGTCTAGACTAAAGATAAAGTTTAGTATACACTGAAACTTCTAGTGAACTGAGCTATTGAAACTTTCATGATGATGAAACGAAAAACTGCTTTATGTCTTTATTAAGACACAAAAAAGCTTGTAAATATTATGCATAGTATTAATTTCAAAGTTATCTTTGCAACTAATCAGAGGGAAGCCTGTAAGAAGGTAGTCGAGAAATACAAAAACTGTAAGGCAGCAAATGTACAGTTTAAAGATATACAGATGGTTAGAAGAGCTTGGCTAAATAACAGTAATGACATTCAAGAGATGTATGAGACGGTTTTAAAAGGTTTTTTACTTGTTTATTTCTTTTTTTAATGGTTTTTTTAAGTTATATAGTACAGTTTTTGTTTTTAACAGTATTTGTTAAATAAAAATATTTTTAGTAACATTTTTTGTCGTTTTATAATACTTTTGTTTAAAAGTTTTTGTTTTGTGAAGATAAGTTTATTTTGCTTTTTTCATAGTTGTAGTTGTTCTTAGTTTCAAATGTTTACAGGAGCTAATATACCATCTAGCTCAGCCTCTCATATTGTAAAAAGTAAAGATGAAAGTAATATTAGTAGAAAAAGAAAATTTGTTGATATTAACAGTTTATGTTCAAAAGTTAAAAGGCCTAATTTAGATAGCTCTGATGATGAGTTTGTTGATAATGCAAGTTTTTATTCTAATGGTAATAGTAAGTTAGTTGTACATAAAAGTTCTAATATTGTAAGCACTAAATGTTGTAAAGTTGTAGATAAGCCATCTGCACTTGTTAAAGTTGTTGAAAAAAAAGCCTCAGAATCTAAGTCTAACTCATTTGGTTTAGAGTTTAATGTCGAAAAAAAATATGTAGAAAATGGTTCTAACTCTTTTAATTTTGTATTAAATAAAGCTATTGAAGAAAAAACTACAGGTACTAAAAATAACTCATTTGACTTTGTTTTAAATAGAAACTTTAAATTAATAGCTAAATATTTTAAACTTTGTTTATTTTTATTACAAAATTTAAATTTAAGTAAAATGTAAAAATTATTTTCAGTATATCAACAAGTATCAACAATTTTTGGCGGCTTTGAATCCTTATCAAGTGGAAGAAGATGAAAGAGAAATTCGAAGGTATCTTGGAAACTTAGTTTGCATCTCAAACATAGGCTTAAGAGTCTATACGCAAGAATTTTTACCTGAAGATCACAATAACGATGCCGAGCTAGCTATATTAAATGTATGTTTTTTGTAATTATATACTTTTTTAAAAGATGTAAGTTGTTATTAAACTAAAATAACTTAAAATAAAACGTTTATACCAAATACGCTTTTGACAGTATGCCGAATTATTGCTAAAAAACGACAATCAAGATCAGACATTAAGTCTTAAAGATACCAATGAATATCGAAAGCAAATCGCTATCGACATACTTTTGATTGGTGGACCACCAAACGATTTGACAGATTGTGTAGTCTGTTATAAGTGTGGACGTGAAGTTGTCGAATCGAGTGTAAAACTAACAAACTCCAAAAGAGATACTTGGGTAATTGTTTGATTAATTTTAGTTGTACATACACTCTGTAAAAGTTTATTATACTATGGTATTTAAAACAGACGTACTGCGAAAATAAGGACTGTCGAAGATGGTATCATTTGGACTGCTTAGAAATGAAAAAAAAGCCAAAAAAAAGTGCTAAATGGTTCTGCCCAATGTGCCAAGATTAAAAATACATTTATTTTCTATTTTTGTATTTACTTTGAATGTATGTGAATTATTGTTTGACTTATTGAATAAAAATTTATCTTAACAATGTACGTCATAATTGTATATCTTTTGGATAAGAAAAAATGCTTAAAAAATTGTTATCAAACTTTGATATTAAAAAAGTATGTTTAATTTGTTTTTATTTAAAACAAACAAAATGTTCAGTAACTAAAAAGCCTAAGGAACGTTTTTATAAGTGTTTTAGTTAGTTTAAATAAAGTTTAATATCAATTATAGTCCAATCGTCACACTAATGTACTTTTCTTTAGAAAATTTTTGAAGAAATTTAGCCGAACTTTGAGGTCTTAAAAATGTATGTTTAAATTGTTTTTATTTAAAACAAACAAAATGTTCAGTAACTAGAAAGCCTAAGGAACGTTTTTATATGTGTTTTAGTTAGTTTAGATAACGTTTAATATCGATTATAGTCCAATCGTCACACTAATGTACTTTTCTTTAGAAAATTTTTGAAGAAATTTAGCCGAACTTTGAGGTCTTAAAAAAGTATGTATAATTTGTTTTTATCTAAAACAAACAAAATGTTCAGTAACTAGAAAGCCTAAGGAACGTTTTTATATGTGTTTTAGTTAGTTTAAATAAAGTTTAATATCAATTATAGTCCAATCGTCACACTAATGTACTTTTCTTTAGAAAATTTTTGAAGAAATTTAGCCGAACTTTGAGGTCTTAAAAAAGTATGTTTAATTTGTTTTTATCTAAAACAAACAAAATGTTCAGTAACTAGAAAGCCTAAGGAACGTTTTTATATGTGTTTTAATTAGTTTAAATAAAGTTTAATATCGATTATAGTCCAATCGTCACACTAATGTACTTTTCTTTAGAAAATTTTTGAGGAAATTTAGCCGAACTTTGAGGTCTTAAAAAAGTATGTTTAATTTGTTTTTATCTAAAACAAACAAAATGTTCAGTAACTAAAAAGCCTAAGGAACGTTTTTATATGTGTTTTAGTTAGTTTAAATAAAGTTTAATATCGATTATAGTCCAATCGTCACACTAATGTACTTTTCTTTAGAAAATTTTTGAAGAAATTTAGCCGAACTTTGAGGTCTTAAAAAAGTATGTTTAATTTGTTTTTATCTAAAACAAACAAAATGTTCAGTAACTAAAAAGCCTAAGGAACGTTTTTATATGTGTTTTAATTAGTTTAAATAAATTTTAGTATCGATTATAGTCCAATCGTCACATGCGTGTACTAGAAAGTAATTTGCAAAATATTAGCCTATTTTAGTAGCATAATTACTCATGCGGAACGTTAGATGTTCGATTTTGCATAATCTTAGCCTAGAAATCTTAGCCCAAACAGATCGCAATTGCATGTTACAGCTCAGAGAGGTAGGGGATTGCTCAGTTCCCAGACCTTGACAAACAGAGTCAAACACTTTTAGATTATGAGCAGTGCTACCAGTCATTACAGAATTAACTTTTTTAACTATGACTTTTGCAAAATATTTGTAGCCTCTGGCAGCTGATAATATTTTTATTTTTGATTTCTCAAACTCAGCTAAATTTTCACAAGACTTTGTAAAAATGCTCATGGTTCGTAAAGTCTGTTGATTTCCATTAATTTTGACAGATTGAACCACAAAATTGCCAACTCTACTCATTTCAGATCCATCATTGAAGTATACAATTGTTGAGTTGTTACTTACCATCATTTGTTTAGTAATTCAGCAAATAACAATTGCTTCTACATATGAATCTATGGTTATACACACGAATCGGGGCACACGCTTTTTAGCATTATTTGCAGGAACTTTTTCTTATTTTATATGATATTCAGTAAATATTTACTAACAGGTCCAAATTTCTACAATGTGCCTTTTAAAAAGCAAAGAAATCGGTAAGGTACGCACTTTAAGAGGTACGCACCCGCGTAAGGTACGTACTATTTGTTTTTTTTTTAACTTTTTATTATTGGCTTAAGATACTCATTTAAAACTAAATAATTATAAACTTTTTACAGGTCTTATCAGAGACAGACGAAGACAAGCTCTTTAAAGCAAAGATAAATAACTATAACTACTAGTGACATTTTAACTAGGTTACTTTATCAAAACTTTATCGTCCAATAAATTAGAAATATTGTTGTTATAAACATGTATGAAATTTTTTTTTTAATTGAGCTGGTCTCTCAGCCCACAAAAATCCAGATTTCGGCATTGTAAGATAATTTTCACTGATATTTTTTTGATTTAAATTGTTAACATTTAAAAAAATATAACTAAAATACTTCTAAACAATTTATGCTATATATTATTTTTGTTACTGTTTAATTTCACTTGTTTAATTTCACTTGTTTAATTTCACTTGTTTATTAAAAAATATAAAATACATACGTAGATCTGATTTAAACCTACATGCCACTTTTTATTTTTTGCAAAACTTTTTATATTTTCAGATATATTTTAAAATTACTAAGAATAAATGTTTTTTTTTTTTAGTCATATCTAAAAAAAAAATAATGTTTTGCAAAAAGGAAAAAAATTGCTTGTAGGTATTTATAAGACCTACATATGTGTATTTTGTATTTGACAAACTTTTTTAGGTGTGACCGTTTCAATTTATTTTAAAGAATTTGAATTGTCGGAATTTGAATAGTCCTGCACCCTTTAAGAAATACGCAGATCTGCCTAAGGTACGCAACAAACAATGTCACATAATAATTTAAATAAATTTATAAAAGCAACAATGTATATCTTAACTTCTTAAAAGTTTACTTGTTTCATTTTAAAATCTAACTTACAAAACAAGAATAGAATACAAAGTACGAGCGATAACTTAGCACGATTAGCATTTTTTTTGCAGTTTTTAAAAATGTCCAAACTTTAGATCCAATTATTTTCTTTATTTTTATAGCTAATTAAGACTTTTTTTTGATACTTGAGAATGCTCCTTTGCCTTTAATTAAAAAAATCCATTAGATTGGGGTTTGACTTTTTGAGTGTTTTTGAGTGACTTTTTTTTGAGCCCTTTAGAGTTTAGAAAAATATGTTTTTTTTAAAGGTTTTTACTTCAACCGATGTTTTAGCCAGAAGTTTTTTTTTTAACATTCTTACTTTACTGTTGTGTGTGTGTTTTTTTTTTCCAAAATTCTAATATTTTAATAATGTATACAAATATGCTCAATTGTAAATTTCAAAGGCACTCAATTTTTTTACGTTCACTGTAGCAAAAAAAAACTTATTTTTATATACTTACTTATAACTATTTTAAATGGTCTACGCTTTTTTTTTTTTTAACTGTTTTAATGTAAGACATGACCCATGCACGTTTTACTAAATTTATCATTGTTTGAACATAAAATCTCTCATGAAAAATAAAAGAAATATTATTTTTTGAGCTATGGCCCTTTTAAACGTTTTTGTTAGAGTTTGAGTTGTCGGAACTTGAACTGTCAACTAACCGTTAAAAGATATTTAGCCTAAAAAATGCAGCTTATACTTAAAACTTTTATATACAGCTTTACAATACAAATTAGGGCATACTTTTATTTAAAAAATTAGTAATCTAAAACTATTTCCAAATATATTTTTATCAAAGCAGTTACTTTTCAAGAAAACTTACCAAGTACAAGCTTAAATCTAATAATTTTGTAAAATAGGAATAAATTAGAAACAGTGTACACCACGCTTAATAAAAAGCACTGTGTTTTCAAAAATTCCCTGGCAGTAGGACTAAATTATTATTTTAGTTTATTTAAGTACTACTGCCGGGGATCTTTTAAAAACTAAGCACAAAGCTTATTACTAAGTCTGGGGTATACTTTTATATCTTTAATGCAAAGTTTCCAGATGATAATGCATTTTGTCAAATATTTGTTTGTTAAATCTATGTAGCTCCTAGCTTAATAAATGTCGAAGCTTTACCGTTAAAGCATTGACTTATTTTATTTGTTAAATTGTATGAAGCAATGAAAAAGATGGCGCATTTTTTAGAAAATTACAATCTTATGAGAAATCTAACTAAAACCAGCATCAGCGTTTGCCCAGACTGCAATCAACAGACTTTTTTTTTGAATTGGATATTTTAAGTTTGTTAAATTTTTAATTTACTTAGCTGAAACAATTCTTGAAAAGTTGCAATTATCTAATACTTAGATTTAATAAATATATAAACTTTCATTTTACTTGTTGTGTGTTCTAGTTCTTTTTCTAGTGCTGTCTTACACTAATTGTAGGTTTAAAGTAGTGATCTGTTGGAACAACCACTAATTAGGATCCGATTTTTTTTTTAAGTTTTATATAATGTTGATAGAGAACAAATTTAGAAAAATAAGTTATTATAATACCACTAGTTTATAATGTTTAATCATATATCTGTTTTAAAAATAACCACAACGTTATTGTTTAACTATATTGTTTTCAACACTTTCAAAAAATTTAAACGTCGTACAAACAAGACAAAAAATTCTATTTATACGAAACATCAGTTTAAATTTTAAGATATGATTTCAAGCTACTTATATGATTAAACCTAAATTTTGTACCATGTGTGATGTAAAAGAAAAAGAATTTAAATGTTTAAATACTTAAATATTAACGAACTTAGATTATGTTTTTTGTTGAAAGCTTAAATTAAATTTTTATATACATAAGTTTAAATTAGAAAATAAAGAAAACTACTTTAGCAGCTGTTGATATATAAACAAGTAAGTAATTATTAAGCTACAAAGAAACGTATTTTTACAGGTAGGATGAAAAAAAATTCACCGGTCTTTTGAAGCAATTGGTTTTGCTTTTGCTTGTACAAGTTACCAGCTTCAGAAAAAAACCTTTCAGAATAAGTGAAGTTGCCGTAAGATATACTTCCTTGCAAACCTGGCGAGATGTGAGTATCTTTTATTGTTTGACTTCCACAAAGATAATATTTGAGGTTCTTTAATATGTTAAAGTAAAATATTTCAGCAACATAAAGCCTTAACTTCTGTCTCAATCTCTTGACCAATTAATACTGTTACTCGCTTTCTTGGGTCGCTTCTTGCTTTACTTGTAAAGTCTCACAATAACTTTGCTTTTTTATTTCAATTTCAACAGCCTTACAAACTCCTGTTTGAGGTTAAGATGAAAAAAGTAAAGTCGATACTGTGGATCAACAACTATTGTTACCAGTGGCGTCGCGTGGTCTTTTGTATTAGGGGGTGTTGCAAATTTAAATTATCAAGTTAAAAATGCTCTAGTTTAAAACATTTAGATCAAAATCATAAAACTTATATAAAGAATAAAGAAAACTTTTAAGCAAAAATTAACTTTTAACTTTAGAATACTTAATCGAATATCGAAAAATAATAAAATTTATAACTTTTTAGAAAAAAAACTTAAAAATACTAATTTGTATACATCTCAAAACAAATATAAAAATTATACACTTTAAACTATATATCTAATATATAAACATCATTACTATTTTTTTTAGTAAGTGACTATTTTTAACTTAAAATCCATTAAAGTTTCTTTATTTGTACAATTATAAACTTACTAACTTAAATTAAACATTTAACTATTAAGTAATCAAAAACATTAAAAAAATAATGTTTGAAAATAATAACAAGGTTATTGAAATCTATCAATAACAAAAAACATTTTTTTAAACAGCTAAATTTTCGAATATAAACAATAAAATAAAAAGCTAAGTTTATTCAAACTTAGCATAAAGGTTGTAAAACAACCGACATGTAGTAATAAAAAATATTTATTTAAAAAATTAATACTTATATAAAACATCGAAATATTTCAAAATACTAATAAAACACCGAAGCAAAGTTTAGTTAGATACAAGGAAATAACAAATAAAGCAAAATTTATGTAAAAGTTCCTTGTTTTCAAACTAATAAAACTAAAATTTGTAAATAACCTATAGTTATTATTGCTTTATAACAAAAATAATTGCCTCAGACATTAATTGCTTATCTAAAACATTTTTTAACATAAAAGTAAGGTTTACTCAGACTTCAATTTAAAAACAAAAAAGTAATAAGTACAGAAAAATTTATGGGTAGGTGTCAGAAAAGCACAGCGTCACTTTAGCACGGGGTGACACTTTAGCATGGAGTGATACTTTAGCACAGTGTGACACTTTAGCACGGAGTGTCACTTTAGCACGGAATCACTTTAGCACGGGGTGACACTTTAGCACGGTGTGACACTTTAGCACGGCGTCACTTAAGCATGGGGTGACACTTTAGCACGGTGTGACACTTTAGCACAGAGTGTCACTTTAGCACGGCGTCACTTTAGCACGGAGTGACACTTTAGCACGGCGTCACTATAGCACGGAGTGAAATTTTTGCATGTAAAATTTTGAAGTCGTTTAAAGTGTTTATTTAAATTATTTTTAATTATCTAAAATAATTAAGTTAACAAACAAAAAACTGTAAAAATTAGTTTTAACACTTTTAAAAATTTCATCTTAAAAAAATATATAAATGAAGTTTTTACTATGGGCTTAAAATAAAATAAGAAAGTATTTAATCTTTATATTTCTTACTCTTTATTTAAACCTTCCGCTTAAAGTTTAGTCTTATTAGAACTAATTAAATTAGTTAAAAGAATTAATAGTTATAGAGCTTGTATTTATTGCTAACTTTATTAATATTATGTCGAAAACTTTAAAGTAAAAGTGTCAACACATTTTTATCTAAAATTAAATAGTAAAACAAGTTAATAAACTTGTTTAATTAAATTTTGTCTTAGTTTTAGGTAAAGCTTAAACTTGTAATTCATTTAAAGCTTGTTATATTTTAATTTACATGTTGCATAGTTCGTTTTTAGATTTTTTAAACAATACAGTACCTAATATGATTTAAGCAAAAAAAAAAATGCAAAATAACTTATGTGCTAAAATGACACTCCGTGCTAAAGTGTCACTCCGTGCTAAAGTGACGCCGTGCTAAAGTGACACTCTATGCTAAAGTGTCACTCCGTGCTAAAGTGACCCTGTGCTAAAGTGACACTCTGTGCTAAAGTGTCACTCCATGCTAAAGTGTCACTCTGTGCTAAAGTGTCACCCGTGCTTTTCTGACCCGTTCCCAAATTTATATTATAGTTCACTAATTTACAAACTAAAAGTTGTAAAATTACCTATAAAGATTAATATCTTATATCAAGAAATCTTCTACCTTCTATTAAAATGCAAAGAAAAATTAATGAGAAGGTTCATTGCATTGAAAACATAGAATAAATAAGTATTTGTAAACTATTTAAACACTCAAAAAATATTACTAAAAAAGCTTTGTAAGTCTTTTTGTATTAGAAACTTTTTACGTAGGTTTTTTTATTTCAAAAACAATTTTAACTTGTTTATCACTTAAACAAAAACTTGTATTTCACTTGGGACTTTAAACTAGGTACAATATTAAGGCCGTATGAAGGGGTAAAACACTGTTTTTTATTATGATATAATTTTTAAGTGTTTCAACGAGGCTACTACTTGCTTTTAACGGTTTACTATCATTTCTAACTCGCTATCATTTCTAACCTGATCATTTCTAACCCGATCACTTCTAACCCGATCATTTCTAACCCGATCACTTCTAACTCGATCACTTCTAACCCGATCACTTCTTACCCGATTACTTCTAACCCGATCACTTCTAACCCGATCATTTCTAACCCGATCATTTCTAACCCAATCTCTTCTAACCCGATCACTTCTAACCCGATCACTTCTAACCCGATCGTTTCTAACCCGATCACTTATAACCCGATCATTTCTAACCCGATCATTTCTAACCCGATCACTTCTAACTCAATCACTTCTAACACGATCATTTCTAACCCGATCAATTCTAACCCGATCACTTCTAACTCGATCATTTCTAACCCGATCACTTCTAACCCGATCATTTCTAACAAGATCATTTCTAACCCAATCACTTCTAACCCAATTAAACCCGATCATTTCTAACCCGATCGTTTCTAACCCGATCATATCTAACCCGATATTTATTTTGCCGATCTGTATTAATATATTAATTTATTATTTATTTAAGATAAGGATTTGTTTTAAAAACAAAATTATCTCAACAAAATTGTTTTATTTAGATGTTTAGTTTATTTTGTTTAAAATAAAACCTAATGTTCTAGTTATACGAATAAAAGTGAAAAAAGTTGTATGGATAAAAGTTAAACCAGTTACTCAAATGAAGGCTGAACCAGTTGTTTAAATAATGTGAAGCCAGTTGTTCGAATGAAAGTGAAACCAGTTTTGGAGTAAAACCATTTGTTCGGGTGAAGTTGAAATAGGATATTGTTTTTCTCTTTTCGGAAGCACCGGAATTATAAATTTTGTGTTATAATTTTTGTGTTTTTATGTTAATTTTTAAATTTAATTAGTTAAACTCAGTTTTTTTTCATTTTAATGTACAATTTTGGTTTATTTTTGTCTTTTTGTTGTATGTCTTTCTGTATAAGTGGCCTAGGTTTTGATGCCTGGGTCCTTCGTATGACAATAAACTTACAATAATAATTTTCAGATAGCTTTTGTTTAAAATTTAATTGTTGATATTAATTGGTTCGTTTATTGTTTTGACACTAAGGCTTAAAATTGGATTATAACTAAGTGTAGTTAATTATTTAAAAAGCATTAGGAAAAGTATAAGTATTTTGTATTCTAAAGATTAAATATTAAGTTTTGATAGTCGTCAATGTAAGGAGTATATCTGTATCGCAGCTGTTAAAGTCTATTCTGTACTTTCTTTTGAAATGATTCTATATGGTTAATATATATTTTTAAGTGTAGAAACCAGATTGTCAATTTGCCTTTAAATTCAGGGAGAATTTATACGAAATACAACTTTTTAAAAATATTAATATCAGCGTTTATGAAACTTTAAATAATACAGTTAATAAAATTTAGTAATTGAAATGGGGGTTTTATTTAAAATTAATATCATTAAATTCTAAGTTTTTTAAACGAAAGTGTATACTGTTTAAACAAAGCCAAAAGTAGAGGTAGAAGGTTTTTTAAATACTTAGAACTTGTCATTAACTCGAACTTTAATTTAATTTTAATTCTTAAATCAACTGGTAAATTGTATATAAAAATTAACTGTAATTAAGTTTAATTAATTATAATAAACTTAACTATGAAAGTTTACTGTCGAAAACTTATTATTACGCATTTTTTCTTTTGAAATAAAACTTATGTAGGGCAAAATAAATTTACATTTTTCATAAAAAGTTAAAATTGCAAGAACACGATTATTCTCACGATTAAAAATAGATATTTCTAAAATAATTTTCTAGATATCTTTTAGAAGTTATTGTTTTACAGTTTTTCAAAAACACAAAAACTTATAGATTACATAGCGATCATTAAATATGAAATGTAAATATTAATTACTAGATTAAACTATATAACTTAAAAACTTATAACAAAATAATAAAAACAGTTTGTATTGTGAAACCTATTATATAGGTTTAAACTATTAATAAAAAAAAAACTCATCATATCTATATAAATTTAGAGGTGCAAAAAACCACCGAGAATAAAGTCAATAGACTGCAAGCTGGCTTTACTGTGATGAATAAAAAATAAATATGTTTTGTGTAATAATCGTCTGGAAAAATATTTGATTAAAAGAAACAAAGAACTTAACGGAGTTTTTATAAATTTCTGCTCCTAATTATACTTAATTTAACTATAATTAATTTATTGTTTTATTTAAAAATGTTTTTTTTAATACTTATTTTGTTTTTACTTACGTTATTTCAACTGCTCATAATAAAGTAATTTTAAAGAAATGTTTGTCAATTAAAGTACTAATTTAAGTCGCAATTAAAACATAGGCGAGATTTAATTACCCTCGAACTTGTTATAAAAATAAACTTGTCTGTTTAACTATTAGTGTTAAACATTTTTTTTCGTTCTAAAACAAAGTAGGAATTTATTAATGAATTGAAATCAAGACGGTCAATCGACATAACAACTTTTGCGGTTTAGTTATATAACAAAAGTGTTTTAATAGCTAGTTTCTATTAAAAACCATGCTTTTCCACTTAATACAACAAAAGTTTTTAACTTCTTCTAATGTTTGTTTAAATTCCATTATCTTAATAGGCCTATGCAAGTTGCATAACAATTTGTATAAGTTATTAAAATGAAACTTAAAACTACCCTACTATAAAAGGTTAATACATTAGTAAGCAATAATAAAAACTTTACGTCAGACTTTCAATGTAGTTTTTAAACCGTAATATAAAAGTTTTTGTATCTGGATATTACAATTGTAAGAGTTTAATTTTAAGATTTGCTTATGTTAAAACTATTGTAGTCACGTCAATTACAATGAGATCCAACTAAAATATAATTATCATTTTTTTTTTAAATCCTACAAAGAAGAGTTCAAAATACTTTAAAGTAAACAATTTAGTAAATTGTATATGATTAACGAAAAACGTCTCTTGAAGTGTATTGAAAAAAAAATAATAATAATAGAAAAAAACTAAAATTATGTATAGGATAAATAATTAAAAAATGAGGTAATAAAAATATATTACGATTATGTTAAGTTAATAGTAAAATTAAAATTTATATTTAAAATAATATTATGTTACACAGCAAAATCATTATGTTTTAAAGTAACTAAAAGTTTAATTTTTTATTCTTATTTTAATAACTTCATTAAGACTAGTTTGTTTTTGCATGAAATCCAGATTAAAAAATAAAAACGTAACATAAATAAAATGGGTTAGAAACGATCGGGTTAGAAATGATCGGGTTAGAAGTGATCGGGTTAGAAATGATCGGGTTAGAAATGATCGGGTTAGAAATGATCGGGTTTAATTGGGTTAGAAGTGATTGGGTTAGAAATGATCTTGTTAGAAAAGATCGGGTTAGAAGTGATCGGGTTAGAAAAGATCAGATTAGAAATGATCGGGTTAGAAGTGATCGGGTTAGAAATGATCGGGTTAGAAGTGATCGGGTTAGAAGTGATTGGGTTAGAACTGATCGGGTTAGAAGTGATCGGGTTAGAAGTGATCGGGTAAGAAGTGATCGGGTTAGAAGTGATCGGGTTAGAAGTGATCGGGTTAGAAGTAATCGTGTTAGAAGTGATCAGGTTAGAAGTGATCGGGTTAGAAGTGATCGGGTTAGAAATGATCGGGTTAGAAGTGATCGGGTGAGAATTGATCGGGTTAGAAGTGATTGGGTTAGAAGTGATCGGGTTAGAAGTGATCGGGTTAGAAATGATAGCGGGTTAGAAATGATCGGCTCCCGCTTTTAACAACTAAAACTAAATTAACAACTAAAAAACTTAGAAATAAATACTCCGCCCAACGACCTTAATTATAAAAGATTTAGGACCTCACTTGAGTTTTAAGTTATTATTCTTATTTAATTATGTTGCACAACATGTAATTATGTTGACCACTGGTTTGGATCTTGCAACATTCAACGTAGATAGTAAACCCTACATTCAGTATATTCAGTTTGTTTACGTTCAGCACATTTTTTAATGTATAGTGTTCATAAAACTATTTTTTTGATTCACTTATCGCTGCACTTAATGCAGCTCCAAAATTAAATTTTTCAACAACTTTTTGTGTGAAAAATTTGTAAATGTTTAAAATGCAGCTGACATAGATTGACGTTGCAGCTCCAATTTACCGAATATTTAAAGATCGATTGTAAAACTTGAAAAACAACAACTTTATTATTAAATTCAAAGAAAAAAAGCAAAAAGTCTCAAGTAATTGAAAAATTTATTATTTATTCTTTTTTTGACCAGGTGAGACAACAGCTCCAGTGTGCCACCTCACGCGACGCCCCTGGTTGTTACTAACAACAAGCTGTTATCATGAAGGTTTAAGTGTGAGCTGTAGTTTGTAATATACAATCTTTTTTCAAAAGCTTCTTCTATATTTTCTGCCAAGGTTTCTAAGGTTTTAGAACCACTTTGACCTGATGGACTATTTGCTCTAAAAAGTCAGTACTTCTGCATGTTGAAATACACTTGACAGCAATGCGTTGTTTTTACTATGTAAAAATGTTCAATCACTTCAATTACGTGGCTAACAAGTTACCACGTTTTAGCTGCAGTGGCTTTACATATTTATTGTAAAACACGTAGTACTGGACACTTTCTTTAAATTTTTCTACTTTTTTCAAAGCCAAAATTCAAACTTAAAACTATATACTTAAGTGTTATAACAAATAATATACATGACCACACGACCATCAACAACAGTATCTGAGACAACCTACGACTGGTTTCGTTCTCATTAGGACTCATCTGACAGGCGGGTAGGTGTCAGAAAAGCACAGTGTCACTTTAGCACGGGGTGACACTTTAGCACGGTGTGACACTTTAGCAGGGTGTGACACTTAAGCACGGGGTGTCACTTTAGCACGGAGTGGCACTTTAGCACGGCGTCACTTTAGCACGGGATGACACTTTAGCACGGAGTGTCACTTTAGCACGGTGTGACACTTTAGCACGGAGTGTCACTTTAGCACGGCTTCACTTTAGCACGGGGTGATTTTTTAACACGGAGTGTGACTTTATCACTGATTTATTTATCTTTAATCTATTATCGTAATCTATCTGTTTATCTTATTATCTATATCAGGGGTCGGCAAACTGCGGCCCGCGGGCCAATTGCGGCCCGCGAAGGGTAAATCTGCGGCCCGCGAGCACGTTATTTTTTTGAATGGAATGCGGCCCGCGAAAGAAATTTTTGTGGCCCGCGAGCATGTAAATGTGGCCCGCTGAGAAAAAATATGTTTCAAGTTAAATTTTTTTCGGTAACTCGATTTAATTTGATTAGTTTGGTTTTAAGTCTGTATAATATTTAAAAATAATTTGAAGAAATTACTGCTTTAGTTTAAAAATGTGAAAAAGACAAATTAGCATTTTAACTGGATATTTTTCTGAGTTTCATAGTAACTTCTTTTTTACAACAGCAAGTAATTATCTGAAAAAAGAGTGTAAAAAGTGCTTGGATTTAATAAGTTAGTTATATAATATCTATTTATTAAATAAACTAAATGCAAGTGTTTTCCATTTTGTACAAAAGTAATTCACAGTAATTAATTAAAGTGTCATTTCTTTATAGCTTAGATATTCTTTTTCACTGTTTTTTATACCTAAGTTTCTTTTATAGATTTTTAATTTTTAAATGTTATATTTCAGTGTAAAAACATTCAAAATAACATAGTAATAAGAAATAAGGTTTTTTTAATTTTTCTTTTGACACATTTTGATTTTTTAGAAGTTTTCTTTGCACTTAAATTAATTTATATGTACACCAACTCAAAAAGATGCTCATATTTTAAACCACTTTTTATTTAATGCTTTAGTTAGTCTAAGTTTAGTTTATGCATAATTATCTAACATTGTTGTTTCTACATGTATCATCTAAATTTGTACAGACACATTTAAAACAGTATATATGATATAATTTAATATAGTTTTTGTTAGGTATACATTTTCATTTTTCAAACATTGTTTTTGTAAAACTAAGCTAACTTTTATGCCTTGCATATCAACAAACACATTTGCTGATTTTTGGAGCTACCTAATTAATATAAACTAGACTTAGGGATGGTAAATTTATCAAGGTTGTACACTGTTAATCAAAATAGTTCAAATTCAAGCTAATAAACAACTAAACATTGACACAGACTTAGACTATCGCTAGACTTCAAATCTCAAGCCAACTAAGTTATTCTATAAGTTTTTGGCTACAACTGTTTTTTGTATACAAAAATATCAGAAATGTTTTTGTTGACTTAGGCTGGCTTTTTGCTTGAAAAAGTGGCAAATTAAACTTATGATGTATGTTTTGCTCAATCCACAGTGTTAGTTTTAGTTATAATATATGTTAAATTTTAAGTCTTGCAGCTGATATAATTCAATATATTATTTATATTGTTGTGTACATTTAAGTGTGAACAATCAGTGTTGCCAAAAAAACTTGAATCCCGGAAAAGCTTTGAACTTGAAAATTAATGCTTAAAAGTACTGGAAAAAAACTTGAATTTGAGATTTTTTGAATAAACCTGATATTTCAAACAATTTTTCAATGTAAAGTAATGAAATTTCGATTTGACACAAAAAATTTAGCAAATAAACATTTCTTTATTAAAAATATACTAAAGTAGCTTAACAGTGTTTTTTAATATTGATATATTTTGTAAGACACATTATAAACTTTAATTAAACTTTATACTAAAATAAAAAGAAGGAATTGTACTTCTAAAACCTTTGTATTGGTGCATTGCAGCTTTACTTGTAAAATTTCACCGATTGTTGTGCTTCGTGTTGGAACTAAAACAAGAAATTCTACTAAAATGTCAAAGTTAGTAAAAACATCTCTAATAAAAATTCTCAGATGAGCAATAGTTTTTCTATCAGTGCTCTCTTGTTAACATATTGATTAAAGTCTTAATTTGATTTATGCGACTTTATAACCTTAATGCATTTCCTAAATACGACCTTTTGTTGTCATTGAAGAAAAATACAAAAGTTTTTCATTACTACCAACATAAACTCTTTAAAAAAGTTTTCAATTATAAACGGTATCTCATTTTAAATAATAAATTTTGCTACTTTATAACTTTCCTTAACAATATTTTTCTGATAATTCTGTAATTACTAAAGATAATCTTGTGCTTTGTTGGAACTGATTTTGGTGATTTGTTTTTTTATCGTTTCTCGCAATAACTCCTAACTAACTTTTTTTTTTATAATTGTAGCTCGTCTTATATTTTGCAATTACTATTTTTAAATGCAATATTCTTATTGCAGATAAAGAATTGCTATAATGCTTAATAAAAAACAAGTTTTTCTATTTCGCTAATGACTCAATAAAGTTTAATACAATTGTTTAAGAAAATTAATTGTCCATTCCAGCTGACTTTTAAATTTTTTTGGCATGTAATTTATTTACTGTTAATAATTTTCGTTATTTCTTTATGCTGTGAACTTTGTTTTAACTGGGTTGCTACACAAACAGGCTATTATAAAAGCTTAAAAACTTAGGTTTGTGTGAAACTTTTATTTAAAACACTTTAAAGAAATTTTTTAATTTACAGAATAGTTTTTATGATTGTAGTGTAGTTTACTAATTGTAGTTTTTTCTTGTTTTCTTACACTATGTGTACTTTTTGATAATGATGATATTTTAACTAGGTATTTAAGCTTAATTAACAACGATTTATAAGTTGTTTCAACTTTTAATAAACTTAGGCTGGTTTGATACAACTCAAACATTTTTGCTTTTTAAGTTGCAACTATGTAAAAGACTAGTTACTAATAAGATATTTTAATTAAGTATTCGAGAATTAATTATTTAAAGAATTTGTTCTAGCTTTCTGGAATACAAACAGGTGTTAATTTTATTAAGTTAATTAATTACTAAATTTTTTAATGAATGTAAACTATTTAACACGCAAAAAAATTTTTTTGAAGTAAATATTTTTAGAAATATGAAAAAAAGGGTTAATAGTATAACAAATATATAAAAGTAACCCATAAATTGTCTTTCAAATTTGTTTTTTATAAAGAGTTAGGTTGTTAGTAAAGTTACAAAAGTATTAAGTTTAACTTATTAATGCTTATGAAAGTACATAGTTATTAACACTTAAGTATATTAGTCAATGTAAATTTTATTCTAATAAATATTTATTTAAATAAGCATTCTATGTATAACTAAAAGTCATTTAAAATGATAAGGTGAATAAAAGTAAAACTTTTCTCTCGTGTGACTAAAACTAAAACCAAAGGATTATTCAAATGTCACTAAAACTAAAACTGCGGCCCGCGAGGACTTCGTAAACTTGAAATTTGGCCCGCGACCACCAACTGCCTGCCGACCCCTGATCTATATCATTAAACATTTAATTTCAACTAATCACTAATACTTATAATAATGTTAATGTTGAGCTGCTAACTTCATGAACTAAGTGTTAAAATTCATCCTATCATAAACAAGCCTTATATTTTCTATTATGTTCAAAACATTTTAAATTTCTTAACTATATAGACTAAAAACGAAAAAAGCTAAATCAAAAATAAGGCTATGAGAAACACAATGTCTGCATCTATAGTATTATTAACAAAACCTTGAGCTCGTATATGTTGCTAGGTTTAAACAGGTAGTTTTACGTTTAAAATATGATAGTAAATATTTTAATACGTTGTTTAAAATATCTTAATAAAATGATTTGATAGAATTCTTAAAATTACTTTTGTATTGTTATTATTAAGTTGAGGTTTGCCATAGAGTAACTAGTGTAATTTTATATTAAATACGAAGTTTTAGATTATTTTTATATTTTTTAACATAACATATAAGCATAAACAAATGTGTCATTCCATGCTAAAATGACGCCGTGCGAAAGTGTTTTCCGTGCTAAAGTGACGCCGTGCTAAAGTGTCACCCCGTGTTTAAGTGTCACCCCGTGCTTAAGTGACGCCGTGCTAAAGTGTCACCCCGTGCTAAAGTGACACTCTGTGCTAAAGTGTCACACCGTGCTAAAGTGTCACCCCGTGCTAAAGAGTCAACCCGTTCTAAAGTGTCACCCGTGCTAAAGAGTCAACCCGTGCTAAAGTGCCACCCCGTGCTAAAGTGTCACACCGTGCTAAAGTGTCACACCGTGCTAAAGTGTCACACCGTACTAAAGTGTCATCCCGTGCTAAAGTGTTACACCGTGCTAAAGTGTCACACCGTGCTAAAGTGTCACCCGTGCTTTTCTGACCCGTTCCCCTGACAGGCATAGTTGAGATCTAACCAAGCTGGCTTAACTGTATATGCACTGATGCGACCGTTTGTGGGTAAATTCCGAAAAACTTAAAATACTTACTACTTAAATACTAAAGTACTTAAATTTTAAATATATTTCTTCTGATTTATTTTTAGAAAAACCTGTAACTAAAAGTTTTTATAAAATTTGAAAGTTCTTAATTTCAGTAACATTCTTAATAGTACTCGTTAATTTTTTAAATATAAACATTTTATACATAAACCTTTAAAGTATATTTTCATTTAATTTATGCATTTTTCTTTAAAATAAATGCTTATAAACAACTAACTCTGAAATTTTTGAAATCAACAATCTTAATTGATTTTTTAGAAATTTAAAAGGCGCTAAAGAGCAGTAGAAATGTATTCTAAGCAAAAATACAATAATCTACTTATAAAACTAAAAGAAGCTGATCGCAGAAAGCTGAGTCTTTCCGATAAACTGGATCCAGATCCGGCCGGATCCGAGTTTTCTTTAAAATTTAGTATCTGACTAAACCCGGATCTTTTTTTTTAACTTGGATCCAGCCGGATCTAGATCCAAGCAAAAACAGCCATATCAAGATCTTGGATTTGATAGATAATTAGTTTAAAGTTTCATTTTGTAAAGATCTCGTCATTCTCTTATTGTTGTACTTATTGTATAAACATAACTATAAAGATATATAATTTATACTTTCGGTCTAAAACAACTTGCTATATTTTTTGTCAATATTCTTGAAAAGTTTAACGTAAAATATTAAGTCCTGGACAATACGTTAAAAGGTATCCGTGGTGTGCGACTTCGATAACCGAAATGTTCTTAGTGCACCAGGTCCTAGGACCAAATATTTTGAGCGTCTTTTTTTTTGTTCAATAAGCTATATATACAATACGATAATAAAACAACTGTACACGATGTACCAAAACAAATAAAAAAAAATCTCATAAAATATTTGACCGCAGATTTCTATTGAGTATTTTTTTAATTAAAGAGCCAAATGAATTAGTTTCTTTTATATATTTTTTAGACTTAACAAACTCGTAAATTTTTCATATAAATAATATAAAGACTAAAAATTAGTTAGACCTAACTTTTATATGAACATTTAAAGTCAACCAGTTGATATTAGACATAAGTTTGGTTTTTATGCATTGATTTTAAATGCTAGTTCTTTAATTCTATTGAAATCATAAATCTTCTTAAAGCAGTTGACATATTTAAAAGTTAGTATTGGAGCATATTGTTAGAAATAACTTTTGAAATTGTTATGCATGGTCAGAACTTTCTAAAATTCACGATATAACAAACTTATAGCTAGTAAAAAAGAAAACTAAGCTTATTTATAACAAATATGAACTCCTTTAAGAAGCTGATCTAGAAAATTTACGATTCGACTTCAATAATAGCTTTGATTATCTATGATAAATCTTAAACGGTATCATGTAAGTATAGTATAAATTTGTAAGGAAAAACTTTTAGTAAATCTAAGTGTTTAAAGAAAAAAAAACTATAATGAAAACTATGTTAGTTACAAATTTATACTTACTTTAATTGATCTTGACTTAACAACTATTAGATACAGTAAAAAAAACTTTGCTATCAGAATATAATTTATTGGAATAACAAATATTTAATGCATAACTATATAGCTGTTGAGTAGTAATTTCCTTTATCTTTATAATTTCCTTCTTTGTTTTCAAAAGCCTCATTGTCGTTCCAACTAGAGTCAGACAACTCTCCTAGGTTTCTAGCAGCTAAGATTTTAATCTTATAAGTGGTCTAAACTTTAAGTTGCTACGGATTTCAAAAGTAATAAAATGATTACTAAATATATCTTTAAAAATAAAACTTTAATTTCTTTGTTTTTTAGTGAGACGAACAACACATTATAGACTGATTTAAGTTAATGTTAGTATTGCGAAATTAAATAAAAATTAATTTTCCTTAGTACTACAATAACTAGAAATTATAATTTTTGACTTACTAACTGCAGTCACGCAACAAATAAATAGTCACTAACTTTGTTAAAGATGAATTGAATGAAATTTTAAGCAAACAACTTACATTGATTTTTTTTAATTTACGATTGTGTTAGTGAAAACTTAATTATTTATTAACTTTACTTTCTATGTTAACATTTAAAACTTTCTTAAAAACCTGTTTAAAAACTTTATTCTAGTTGATTAATTATTATCATTATAAAGTACTAAACATTTAGTCCAACAAGAGTTTAAAAATTAAACATTGATAAAATCAAAAAAAAAAATCCAAAACTAAAAAAGTTATATACTCACAATATATTTTTATCCCGTTTTTAGTTTTAAAAATAACGTTTAAATAACCTAAATTACTTTGATGAGTTTAATACTGTTATAATGTAAACACTCTAACCTTTACTTCCTTTCTTATACACGAAGCAGCTGAGGGCGGTGAAAAGGACAACAGCGCCAACTATGGACAGGGAAATTATGAGAGCGCTGTTGACTTCAGAACTTTCGTCATCGTCGACAACATCTTCATCATCACTGCTGTCTGGAGTTGTTGTTGTTTTTCTTGTTGTAGTTGTGGAGGAGTCGGGCGGAGGAGAAGTAGTTTCATCCCCACCTCCAGTGTTGTCGCACTGCGCCAATTCAGCTTCAAGCACCAGTTGCCCTGATAACGAAGCTGGTGACTGGCAAGTAAACGAATCTCCGTCCACAATTCTGTCTTCGATTTGTGCCGCATAGTCGGAAAGGTCCTTATTTTGATAAAGTAGTTACAAATAATTTAGAAAGTAGTTAAAATGCATTTAGATTAAAAGATCTTCGAAGCTTTCATATAAAAAAAAGTCTTTGTTCAAAAAAATCTCATTCTAATAACTTGTATTTATTTCAGCTAAAACTACAAAACACTAGCTTATACAAAAAAACGTGTTTATTTAAGTAGCTGAGGAAGAGCGTAATAAAAAAGTTAAAATAGAAAATTCAACGTTCTTAGTCTTATGTAAGTCATAATGTTGTTACAAAAATATTCTATAACGATTGTAAAACCTTAACAACTTTTTCAAAATTAAACAGTTTTAGAAATACTTTTTTTTTGAAAGTTTCGATTTAAAGTAATAGTTAAGTATTTGATTAAAAATTTAAACTAAATACTAAATTTAGATTAGTGTTTAAAATAAATTATTTTCTTAAATGACGACTAAAATATTTTATAAAACAAAGTTAGAGATTTGCAGACTTAAAAATTATAGCTTTAACTGGTTTTAAAAATTTTGTAGGATCACTTAAAGGATGTTTTAATTACCTGTAGGTTACAGTCGCAGTTCCAAGGATTTCCTCCAAGCCAGACATAAAAGTCTTCGTTTGTAAACTTTTTAAGGAAATTTGGATCTAAATTGCTTAGTTTACAATTGTCTAGAAGTAATCGTCGCAGAGTTTCTGCACTTGAAGTCAAGCTTTCTGTTTCTATTGTGCTTAACTCAGAGTTTCCCGTTAAAAATATGGCTTCTAGTTTTGTTAAACCGGAAAACATAAAAGACTCTATTGACTTCAGAGAGTTTCCCTATTGTGTTTTTTTAGTTTGTAGCTTGTATCAAATAGTAATAAAGTTCTTTAAAGTATTTATAAACGTTAGCTCGAATAAATTATGATTAATTTTTTCGTTTCTACACTTGTTGTAAAACAAATTAAAAAGATTAACTATTTCAAAGATTCTTACTTCTAACAAAATCCAACCCAAGTTGTCTGCACCCTGCCAAGCGTCGTTTTCAATAGAAGAAATTTGACAATCGGTTGCAAAGAACTGGTAGAGACTTTTTGCTTTTTCAAATACTCCAGCTTGAATCGTTTCTATTGGGTTGTCCATTACATAAAAAAGCTGTACATTGCTTGGTGGCTTTGGTACTTTTGTCAGTCTGTTGCTACTATAATCGATTAAGTATGCATTTGCAAAACTTTCACCAAGAAAATCTGGGACTGAAGATAGTTTGTTTTTACCAAGTCCTAAGTACTTGAGTTCACTGTTTTGTAATTTTTTTTTTTTTTTTGAAAAAACTTTCTCTTATTTTATTGATTTTACTAGTTGTAGAGATAATTAAGTTCTTAATGATAGTATTAATTGCTATTATTTTTTGAAACAAAATAAATTTAAGAACTTTGCATTTTTAAGTTCGAGGTCAGGGTTCGGCAGCGTTTTATGAAAGACAATCAAGATTAAATAAAGAAGGGTTTCTGAAGCTAAATTAATAGATAAAATATTCTTTTGTAGGTATAGCATTTCAAAAAATTACTTAAAATAAAGAATGAAAAAAGCATGTAATGAAATGTTACAAATTAGGTAGCGCAGTTTAGTCACAAGCAAAAAAAACACAATTGTAAGTTTAAAAAATAGTTTTTGAATTAGTTTCGATTTTTCTACATTAGTAGTTTTTTTTAGCTATAAAGCACTTTGCTGGTCAGAATTTTTTTCTTGGTCGGCCGTAATTTTTTGATCCATGTTCTAGATCAGGGGTCGGCAGGCAGTTGGTGGTCGCGGGCCAAATTTCAAGTTTACGAAGTCCTCGCGGGCCGCAGTTTTAGTTTTAGTGACATTTGAATAATCCTTTGGTTTTAGTTTTAGTCACACGAGAGAAAAGTTTTACTTTTATTCACCTTATCATTTTAAATGACTTTTAGTTATACATAGAATGCTTATTTAAATAAATATTTATTAGAATAAAATTTACATTGACTAATATACTTAAGTGTTAATAACTATGTACTTTCATAAGCATTAATAAGTTAAACTTAATACTTTTGTAACTTTACTAACAACCTAACTCTTTATAAAAAACAAATTTGAAAGACAATTTATGGGTTACTTTTATATATTTGTTATACTATTAACCCTTTTTTTCATATTTCTAAAAATATTTACTTCAAAAAAATTTTTTTGCGTGTTAAATAGTTTACATTCATTAAAAAATTTAGTAATTAGTTAACTTAATAAAATTAACACCTGTTTGTATTCCAGAAAGCTAGAACAAATTCTTTAAATAATTAATTCTCGAATACTTAATTAAAATATCTTATTAGTAACTAGTCTTTTACATAGTTGCAACTTAAAAAGCAAAAATGTTTGAGTTGTATCAAACCAGCCTAAGTTTATTAAAAGTTGAAACAACTTATAAATCGTTGTTAATTAAGCTTAAATACCTAGTTAAAATATCATCATTATCAAAAAGTACACATAGTGTAAGAAAACAAGAAAAAACTACAATTAGTAAACTACACTACAATCATAAAAACTATTCTGTAAATTAAAAAATTTCTTTAAAGTGTTTTAAATAAAAGTTTCACACAAACCTAAGTTTTTAAGCTTTTATAATAGCCTGTTTGTGTAGCAACCCAGTTAAAACAAAGTTCACAGCATAAAGAAATAACGAAAATTATTAACAGTAAATAAATTACATGCCAAAAAAATTTAAAAGTCAGCTGGAATGGACAATTAATTTTCTTAAACAATTGTATTAAACTTTATTGAGTCATTAGCGAAATAGAAAAACTTGTTTTTTATTAAGCATTATAGCAATTCTTTATCTGCAATAAGAATATTGCATTTAAAAATAGTAATTGCAAAATATAAGACGAGCTACAATTATAAAAAAAAAAGTTAGTTAGGAGTTATTGCGAGAAACGATAAAAAAACAAATCACCAAAATCAGTTCCAACAAAGCACAAGATTATCTTTAGTAATTACAGAATTATCAGAAAAATATTGTTAAGGAAAGTTATAAAGTAGCAAAATTTATTATTTAAAATGAGATACCGTTTATAATTGAAAACTTTTTTAAAGAGTTTATGTTGGTAGTAATGAAAAACTTTTGTATTTTTCTTCAATGACAACAAAAGGTCGTATTTAGGAAATGCATTAAGGTTATAAAGTCGCATAAATCAAATTAAGACTTTAATCAATATGTTAACAAGAGAGCACTGATAGAAAAACTATTGCTCATCTGAGAATTTTTATTAGAGATGTTTTTACTAACTTTGACATTTTAGTAGAATTTCTTGTTTTAGTTCCAACACGAAGCACAACAATCGGTGAAATTTTACAAGTAAAGCTGCAATGCACCAATACAAAGGTTTTAGAAGTACAATTCCTTCTTTTTATTTTAGTATAAAGTTTAATTAAAGTTTATAATGTGTCTTACAAAATATATCAATATTAAAAAACACTGTTAAGCTACTTTAGTATATTTTTAATAAAGAAATGTTTATTTGCTAAATTTTTTGTGTCAAATCGAAATTTCATTACTTTACATTGAAAAATTGTTTGAAATATCAGGTTTATTCAAAAAATCTCAAATTCAAGTTTTTTTCCAGTACTTTTAAGCATTAATTTTCAAGTTCAAAGCTTTTCCGGGATTCAAGTTTTTTTGGCAACACTGATTGTTCACACTTAAATGTACACAACAATATAAATAATATATTGAATTATATCAGCTGCAAGACTTAAAATTTAACATATATTATAACTAAAACTAACACTGTGGATTGAGCAAAACATACATCATAAGTTTAATTTGCCACTTTTTCAAGCAAAAAGCCAGCCTAAGTCAACAAAAACATTTCTGATATTTTTGTATACAAAAAACAGTTGTAGCCAAAAACTTATAGAATAACTTAGTTGGCTTGAGATTTGAAGTCTAGCGATAGTCTAAGTCTGTGTCAATGTTTAGTTGTTTATTAGCTTGAATTTGAACTATTTTGATTAACAGTGTACAACCTTGATAAATTTACCATCCCTAAGTCTAGTTTATATTAATTAGGTAGCTCCAAAAATCAGCAAATGTGTTTGTTGATATGCAAGGCATAAAAGTTAGCTTAGTTTTACAAAAACAATGTTTGAAAAATGAAAATGTATACCTAACAAAAACTATATTAAATTATATCATATATACTGTTTTAAATGTGTCTGTACAAATTTAGATGATACATGTAGAAACAACAATGTTAGATAATTATGCATAAACTAAACTTAGACTAACTAAAGCATTAAATAAAAAGTGGTTTAAAATATGAGCATCTTTTTGAGTTGGTGTACATATAAATTAATTTAAGTGCAAAGAAAACTTCTAAAAAATCAAAATGTGTCAAAAGAAAAATTAAAAAAACCTTATTTCTTATTACTATGTTATTTTGAATGTTTTTACACTGAAATATAACATTTAAAAATTAAAAATCTATAAAAGAAACTTAGGTATAAAAAACAGTGAAAAAGAATATCTAAGCTATAAAGAAATGACACTTTAATTAATTACTGTGAATTACTTTTGTACAAAATGGAAAACACTTGCATTTAGTTTATTTAATAAATAGATATTATATAACTAACTTATTAAATCCAAGCACTTTTTACACTCTTTTTTCAGATAATTACTTGCTGTTGTAAAAAAGAAGTTACTATGAAACTCAGAAAAATATCCAGTTAAAATGCTAATTTGTCTTTTTCACATTTTTAAACTAAAGCAGTAATTTCTTCAAATTATTTTTAAATATTATACAGACTTAAAACCAAACTAATCAAATTAAATCGAGTTACCGAAAAAAATTTAACTTGAAACATATTTTTTCTCAGCGGGCCACATTTACATGCTCGCGGGCCACAAAAATTTCTTTCGCGGGCCGCATTCCATTCAAAAAAATAACGTGCTCGCGGGCCGCAGATTTACCCTTCGCGGGCCGCAATTGGCCCGCGGGCCGCAGTTTGCCGACCCCTGTTCTAGATTAACATTAAACTAAATTCATTAAACTTTAATTGTTACTGTATTTTTTACTATTTTAAGTTTAAAAAGTAGTTTTTAAGTATTTTTTTAGACCTTGTTAGGTAACCTATTAACAATAAGTTAAAAGCACAAAATAAAAATATGTTTTTAATCTTAAACAAACGTTAGTCCGTCAAAAATATTCCCATCAAGAGATTCCAGTTGGTTATCGTTGACAGAGAACTCAACAACATTGCCAGAGTTTTCTAGAAGTTGACCACCTAATTCTGTTAATTTATTATTGTTCATGTTGACAGCTTTCAAGTCATTTAGCCCGGCTAGCAAACTGTCCGGACATTCTTCAATATCATTGTCATGTAATGTTAGTTGTTGCAGCTTGGCAGCTGAAGTAAAAGATGATGAAGCCATGGTTTTAATGCTGTTATTGTGCAAGTACAACCGCCTAACAAAAAAAAAGTCGTTTAAAAGCTGTCATAAAAGCTATTTTTTAAAATCTTACTTTTTCAAGCTTAAAACTAGAAATTTAAATTAAAGTTTATATAGTTCTTTTTGCTACTAGTAAAGGTTATTTATTTATTATTAGAAAATTTATTTAGTTTGTTTTATACTATTTACAAAAAGTATAACTTTATTTTAAATACACTTTTCTAATTTAGATACCTAGAGTTTGCGAATAATTTTAAGAAAAAGTTCTGTATTGAGCAAAGTAAAGTAACAAATAAAGTTTTTTTTTCTACATTGATGCTAAAGTATTTATCAAAGTTAATAAATTTGGTACCACATATGATTACTCACTCTAAATCTTGTAAATGAATAAACTGATTGATTTCTTGTTTTTCTATCAAATTGTTCTGTAAAAATAATTCTTTTGTGTCAGGTGAAATTCCTTCAGGTACAGAAGACAAGCCTGATTAATTGAAAAAATTTAAGTTAGTTTTATCAAAAATGACAATAAAGTCTTTATTTAACTTTAAGATTAGTTTTAAATGTTTCTCAATATTTTCTTTTTATATAACTTTTTTTTGTACTTTTTAAAGCTTTTTTTTTTTAGTTTTTTATATTTAATATTACATACAGCCTATACACTTATTTTATGTTTTAAAAATATCAAAACTTAACTTTTAGAAATACTTTGTTAACTAAACTTAAAATTCTTAAGACATAGTTTAATCAACTTCTATCTTTAAAAAAAAGTTTTAAATTCCCTTTTTTTTAGGCTAGTTATATAAATGTTGGAAAACTAAAATTGAAGTAAAGTTTTTGTAGAATATTTTTTTAGTGTTAAACGTTCTAGGCTTAGTATTACATATACTATTTATTTTTATTCTCGTTTTTTATTCTTCGTATTTATAAGCTTAAGCTTTACACGTACTTCGTTACTATCTAGAAAAGAGTTCCTAAATTAATTTTCATAATAGCTACTTTGGCATAAATTAGAAAAAAAAAACGCCTTCCTTTATTGTTTATCGCCCCTTTCTTAGTCAGTTACCTATTTAAGCTTATCCACCTCACTAGTTATTTCCCATAATGTCGCCAAAATTGGGAATCCCTAGTTTAAATTTTTGCTCAAGATAGAATATTTAAAAGCAATCTAAAGTTAGAAAAGTATTAAGATAAAAACTAAAAGTTTATGACTGCCCAAAAGGCAATTTTAGGAAGATCTAGACATTTAACGAGTATGTATTTGTTTTACTTTTTTAAACTGTAAACAGAAATAAAACAGTTTTTGAATAAGATTTTATTATTATTGTCTTTATTTAAAATATTCATTTTGTTATTTAAAACAAGTTGTAACATGTTATAAACCATTTAATATAAATATAGTTTTAGCGGTATATGAATAAAAATATTTATTTAGTAGCACTATAATAAATATTTGCGTAATTTTTTTGGTGATTTATCTACTGTACACAGCTTTTAACTTTAAGCAAACTTTAAACTATATGTGTTTATTGAAAAAAAACCTGTCATACACAATTAACTGATCATAAAAAAAAACATAATAAGTTTTTTGTATTTCGAGATATATTTTAAAATAGTATAAATACATTTTTTTGATACCGCATCAAAAAAAAAAACAAAATGACCTTTTTCTGAACAATCTACAATGTCCGCAAAACAAGAGCATTGTTCTGGACAAGATCCGAGTGAAACAAGATTAGAAGAAGAAAATTCTGAGAATGCAAGACCAGCCATGTACTCAGGAGTAGAACATTCGATAAGGTTTTGAGATTTTAAGCTAGTGGTGGATTCTGCATACTAAATGAAGTAAAAGAAGGTAAACAAAATGTTAATAATTTTTTTTGGTTTAGCATAAAAGTTTCTTTTAAACAGCAAATATGTTTAATTCCATTTATAAAAATAAATATTTAATTTATCATAAACTGTATTTAGATATCAAAGCTATATAAACTTTAAATTTAGTTTTAAAAACTTTTGATAAACAACAATTACAACAACGTTGTAACAAGATAACTTTAAAAGTATACAGTTTTGCAGTCTTTATATAAGAAACTATATACACAATTTACTTTTTTGAAGTCCTTTAAGTCTTCATTGCAAATTAAGTTCTCTGGATCATTAAGATATAGCTGCTGTAGGTTCGGTAAACAGGAAAAGTACTCCGCTTTGTAAGTGAGAAGTTCACTGAAAATAACAAACCTGACTACTTGTTTTAATAGTTAAAGCAATATTAGTCGTCAACTTAAGCAAGTAAAATAAAACAACATTAATAAATAGTATAAATCACAGCTTAACTGTCTAACTTTCTGCTTAAATCTAGATTTTGAAGGCCAAACTTCGAACAGAACGTTGAATTTTCGATAGCATAAATTGGGTTTCCAGAGAAAGATAGTTGAATAATCTGTAAATAATTAAAACCAAACTATAACGATTAAAAAAACAAAAGTATATAGTTTTTTATAAAACAAAAATATTTTAAATGTATGGTTAGGCAAAGAATAACTGACTGCACATAAAAATAGTCGCATTTTTTAGTTTTAAGTTTTTTTAGATTTAGTTATACATTTCTAACATTGTCAAGTCCAAGCATCATTTGTTTAGTGAGTATTCCAATCCTATTATTCTGAAGATTTAGTACGTTCAAACTGGTCAGCTCCCAAAATATCGCAGGTGGCAAAATAACAATACTGTTGTCCTCCATATTTAGAGTTTTCAATTTTCTTAAATTGTTGAAAGCTCCAGCGTCAATATTTGATAAGCCATTGTTCGATTGTAGGTTAAGATGTCTATAAATTTGATAATTATATTTATAACAATGTTTTGACTTCGGTTTAAATTAGTATATATAAAATAGTATGTATATTTCGGTTGGTTATCAGTAAGTATTTTAAAAAGTATTTTTTAGTTTATACCTCAAGTTAGGAAGATGAATAAATTGGTTTGTTATTAGCTCGTTTATTTGGTTAAACTGCAAGTTGAGGTCAGTTGTAGTTGGTGAAATATTGTTAGGTATGGTTTCTAAAGCTGTTAAGATAAAGTATGTATATGTTATAGATCGAAGTATTATATATAATAAATAGCAGTAGATTTATAAATAAAAGTTAACTTCGCTTGTAATTAATTTGTTCACGTTGTATGAAAAATAAGTAAACTAGCCAATAAAGGAGCAATCAACGACACTTGAAAAACATGAACAACCATCGGGGCAACTGCCAGGACTGACTAAATTCACTTCACTAAAAGTGTTAATTGAAAAACCTTTCATATAGGATGGTTCAGTACAAATCATTTGGTCTAGGTTTTGAACAGGACTTTCTTCAGATGAAGCCCACTATGATGTTTTAAAAACGTTTACCAATAGTAAGTAAAAAGACTACTAAGCTTTTACAATTTGTTATTTAGAAAATTAACAACTTATTTATCGTTAACCAAAAAAATACTAAGGTTTTGAATAAATCATACTATTTGTAATCAAGTAGTTACATTTTTGAATGATTTGAAGCTTGCATCACATCTTAAAAGCTTAGGATTGTTAATATAAAGCTTTTCTAAGCTTGTAATGCAAGTAAAACCACTTTGATCAAGAACTGGAATTGCACTGTAAAGTATTAAATGTTAAGTTAAGTATTTAACTTCATTTATCAAAAAAGAAACCTTCTGCTAATATCAAGAGCTTTTAGTGAACTTTTAGAACAAAAGGTTGAATTTTCGATTGTGTATATAGGGTTTCCAGAAAAGGATACTTCAATGACCTATATAAGTATTCAAAGAGATTAAACTAAAACCAATTTACTACACTAAATCTTATTTTATAACCAAGAAAACTTTTTATAATTCAAACAACTTAATATCAAAAATTTTTATAGAAAAACAAAAGTATTAAAAAAAAAGTTAAAAATATTTGCCTTTTAATGCAGATAAAAGTAAAAAACAAAATATATAAAATAATTACTAATTGAAACTCTAACATTGTCAATACCCAACAACATTTGTCTTGTAAGTACACCAATTCTGTTGTTTTGCATATAAAGTACTTCTAATGAAGTAAGTTCACCAAAACCCGAAATTGGTAACAAAACGATATCGTTGTCTTGCAAATAAAGTTGTTTCAAATTTCTTAAGTTGTTCAAAGAGTTTGTTTCTATTATTGAAATTCCGCATGACTGTAAGCTTAAATACCTGTTTTAATATTTTTTTTAAACTAAGTTTTCATAAAGGATTAAAAAACTTTCTTTTTAAAATAATTAATCCAAAATCATATAATATATAACAAAAAATAGCTAAAACTATTAGGTGCACGACTTTTCAAATTCCGACAATTCAAATTATTTAAAATATTAAAGGAATCAAAAACTCAAAAAGTAAAATATATGTAATAAAAATGAGAATATGTGATTTTACTTATTATTAACATCTACAAGCCATTTTTTAATTATTTTGGAAAACTTTAAGAATTATTGAGATATTTAAAATTTAATAAAAATTAATTTACTTTAAAGCAAGTTTTAGCCATATCTCAAAAAATGTTTAAAATTTTGCAAAAAATAAACATGGCTTGTAGATACTAATAAGACCTAGAAACTTTTTTTTAAATATATGCTACTTTGTGAGATATTTATATACCGTTTGCAACTTATTATTAACATATTACTCATTTTATTTTATATTCTATTTCACCATACTTTTCAAAAATATACTAGATTCATTTTAAAGTGATAAATGTTAAATGAATTTGAAAAAACTTTGGTTAGTAAAACAATTTAAGTTTAGTTTATGACGTATGAATAAGTTCAAATAAATACAAACTTTAGAGATTTAGCAAGTAAAATTAAAGTAAAGATATGTTTATTAATAAATTGTTAATAATTTTGCTTTTCCATTTAATGCTATTTGCGTATTTAACTTAGATCGCTCTTCCTCAATCAATATTGATTCCAGGCTGTAGAGTTTGCTTTGTTTACATCCTTTCGAAACTCTAAAGTTTTGACAGTGTGTGCAATATTTGTGAGATATGTTTTTTAAATATTTTGTTAAGAGTTTGAATTGTCAGAATTTGAATTGTCATGTAATCGAAAGTATTTAGGCATGTTTTAATTTACTTTAGTTTAAAACTGAGATTTTTTTTAATTAGGTTATAGAGGATTTTAACAACAACTTGATTTAAATATGTGTTTTTAAGTATCAAAGTTAAAAAAAGTTTGGAGTATACAAAGAACTCAAAAAAAAAAACAAACCTAAGGTTAGGTAAATGAATAAAGTTGTTGGGAATAAGTTGTGAGATTTGATTGTTCTGAAGTAGAAGCTCAATTGTGTTCGGAGGAATATTATCTGGAACTTCTTGTAGACCTGAAGAAACTCTAGTGTTATTAAGTTGTGTTAAGTTTACAAATTATATTTGCTATTGTTATTGATAAAAACTTTAAACAAACAACACATTTGTTTCGTTAAAAAAACGGCAAGTTTTTTCCTTTAATTTTTTTAAAACCTGTATTTGAGCAGTCGACTATAGTATTTAATCCGTTTTGAAAACAAGAACAACCAACTGGACATGTGTTACTAGAAACTAGATTAACCGTTGATATTTGGTTTATTGAAAACCCTACCATGTATTCTGGTTGCTTGCAAACAAGTAGCACTTGATTTTGAAGCGGGTTTCCTGATGTTGCAGTCCACTTTCAACATAAACAGGTTTAATTTAAAACAGTTTAATTTTACTCTTAAAATATAAAATCAAAAAACTTATACTAATAACTGTCTTGGATTCTGTTTAAATTTACTAAAACGTTAAAAAAGAGAGAATTGAGTAGGTATCATACTTCTTTAAAAGGCTTTAAAGTATCATCACAAGTGAAAAATTCTGGATCGTTGATGTACAACTTTTCTAAGCTGGATATGCATGAATACACATTTGGATTTAAAACTTCAATGGAACTGTCATAAGTATAAAATAAATTGATGTAATATTTGAAGTTTGCTTGTATATGTAATGATATAATATTTAATCAACTGTTTAAAAATAACAAGTAAGTAATAAGTACACAGCGTATTGTTAAACCTTTAAATCAGGGTTTCCGAAACTCATTTTCTAAATCGCCCCCTTTTCAGAAATTTGAAAAATAATCGCCCCACGATTTTACAAAGTAGTTTTTCTCTTGAGTACAAACTTTTGAGCCGAAAAAGTTGTGTTCGAAATGTAATTTAGTCTGGTACTTCTTATGCACGCACTTTTGGGCTGTGTTCAAAGTAGTTTACAGGGCTTGGGAAAATAAGTTACAGATGTTTTCTTATAAGCCCAGTAACGTGTATTAAAATACTTAATTAATAAAAAGCCTTGTGTAATCTTTAATTAATCCTGTTTAGATATGAATTGTTTTGAAACTAATGAAACTTTTAGGGTAGTGGTGGACAACTTTCGTAGTCAGCAATTCATATTTACTAAAAAATCTTTTCTAGTTTTAACTCGTTAAAAAATGTAATTGCGGGCTGCATAATTTAAAAAATAACATATATGAAAATTAAAAAACTCGAGCGAATTTGTAATAAAATTATTTAGTATTATTTTGATCTAGGAAATACTATTGTGAACTGAAAACCAATTTGAAAGTGTATTTCAAAATATTAAGTATAAAAAAACTAAATTTTGTTTATTTTGCACAAGTAGTTTTCAAGTTACTTGGCGGGTCAAAATTTGACTGGATCTTAACCGTACGTAACACATCTGAAATCTTAACTTAAACCTGACATTATAATAATCTCTCATATAACGAATTTCAGACATTTAAAAGTTAATACTAAGTAACTTATTTAAGCCACACAAAATACTTAAATTATTTTTTAAATAGGCATGTTCTAAAATTATTATACCAGAGATTAAAAAACTATAAAAGAATGAACAGTTTATTTTACATTTAATAAAATAAATTTTAAAACATAAGTTCTGATCTAGTTTGAGGAAGTTTGACCGACTGGTTGATTATCTCACATAAAAAGTGGTTTCATCAACAGCTTCAGTTAATGCAGTAAAATTATTAATTTAAATGCTAAGATATATTATAAGCAAGTTAGTTGTAAAGTTAAAAACTTAATTTTAAAATTTTTAAACTATATGTTTTGTAGCAGAATACCATTAAATAGTATTTGACTTGGAATAACCTTTAGGAAACTAAAACTTAATTTTAACAATTTCTTTTTTCTTAATTTAGATTCAAAAAAATAAAATAAAAAGTTTTACAGTTAATTCTGTAAACAGAAAGTAATCGACTAAAAGTTATTTTAATTAGGTTAAATTTTTGTTTTGTAACTGTAGCAGTCTTTTTGATGGCTTTTTTAATACTGTTTAAATTTAATTTTTCTCTAGTTATTAGCCTATAATAATTTACCAGAAGAAAATAGTGAAAAACTAAAAGCTAGTGTTGAACTATTAAAATAAACAACACATTCTAATTGCTAATATATTAAAAATTAAGATAAAACAAAAAACAGTTGTATAAATATTTTAGTATTCCTTAATATATATATATTTTAACAATAATAAATCAAGTTAGAAAACAAAATTGAATTTAAGAATCTTTTAAATAAAAAATTTGAAGTCATTTCAAACAGAGACCACAAATCTATATTCTTTTAAAACCAAAAAAAAAAATTGAAATAAAAACTTTAATGGTTATCAAGATTTTTTTATTTATACAGGTTAAACAAGTGATAACAAAAATATGTCAAATAAACTTCTTTCAAAGAATTACTTTAATCACTATGCTATAACAACTTTTAGTGTTACGTAAAACGACAAATATAAACTACAAAATTAACCAGGTCAAAATAAAACTATTAACTGATTAAAAACATAAACCATTTAATAAATACAGTAGACTTCCGCTTGAGTTCGCACTTTGAACAAAATCAAAAAGTGCAAACTTAAGAATTACTACCATTTTTTTTACAAAATGATAAACTTAAAAATGTTATATGCAATTACATAAAATCAACTAAAACATAAAATTAACATTCATTAAAAAATAGCACTATATAAGCTATTAAATATTATGTATTTTTTGTTTTATTAATACTTAGTTAGTAATAGACTTTATTTAAGTTATATATTAGAAAATATAAATTTGCACTTCTTTTTGGGTAAAAAGTGCGCACTCAAGAGGAAGTCTACCGTAATTAATATTTATTAGGCATTACGCAAACCTGTTGTACAATAAATAACTTAATAAAAATTTTATTATAAAAACACTAATTAGATACAATACAAACCAGGTTAAATAAGAAATACTTTAAAAGATCAAATAAAAAAAAAAACTTTCATAAAATAATGTATGCTATTGAAGTCTAACATAATGGGAAGGATAAGGTTCACGACTGCTTCCAAGTTTTTCTAATCTGATTCTCAATCAGTAAAATAAAGCCTCCTTTACAAATACTTAGATTAGATCTTTTGCTCAAGATGTTGATAACTGAACTGAAAGCTTTTACAGTTTGAATATATCTCAACAACATAGATAGAAGGAAAAACTATAAACAATAATCTAAATTCCTCTCAAATGATTTGATACTTTTGCATTAGTTTTTGTTGAGTCCAAAAGTTTTCATATCGTTTTTTTGAAAAATTTACTTTAAGTTTAAGGTCAGTTTGTAAGCTTGAGAAGGTTTCCTGTGAGTCGTTTACTTCAAAAAGATCTGCCTCGAAGGGATCCATATTTTTATCTATATGATAGCTTTTTTGTGTCAAATCGAAATTTTACTACTTAATATGTTGAAATTAGTGAAAATTCCAGATTTTTTGTTTTTTTTTGCCTAAATTGACAAATTCCAGGTTTTTCCAGGTTTCTAGGTAAATTGGCAACCCTGTATAACTTTATTTTTTAGTCTAAATTAGTGAATTTTCAAAAAACAATTAGAAATATCATGAAGTGATATAACTAGCACCTCATGATATTTTCAATAAAAAAAAGTATACAGGGTTGCCAGTTTACCTAGGAATTTAATAATATATAACATAGATTTTTACAAACCATTTATGATCCCAAATAACATATATGTCAGGTTATAAAATAGTGAGAGGGATTCCGATCGTCTATGATCTATGTAATTGTTTAATAAGAAAATTTATAAATGAAAATATGTAAGTTACTTGAAAGTAGGAGTCATAAGTACTTTATTTTTTCTCTATATTTTACATAAACAAAATAAACTTTTTTTGTTTAAGTTTTACCTCAGGGTCAAATATTTAATAGTAAGCTAAAATTAGTAAAATAGCAACATAAAAAGTAGAAAATTTTAAAATCGCCCCCTTTTCGCCCCCTTACTAGTTATCGCCAACCCTTTCGCCCCCTTACTAATTATCGCCCACTTTGGGAAACCCTGCTTCAAATGCATTAATTTATTGTGATTTATTTATAGTTTTGTTTGTGGTTAATATAAATGTCGAGGTAACTATACTATTTCGTTGTACTATAAAATTCATTCATTAAACTTTAATTATTAATTTGTAAGTTTAAGTTTTACATGTATTGCATAGAATAAAACAAACACTTTTTTATGGTAACTTTAAGTAAAAACAGTTAAAGTATAAGTTAAAAAAGTTCTAAATCTTTGATTACGTAAAACATTAAAAAATTAAAAACTAATAATTCCAACTTACTTAGAACTTATATCAAGAAATTTCAAATTTGATAACGAACAAAATACATTTTCAGTTATATTTGAAAGTTGTCTGTTTCCGGAAACTGATATTTCAACAACCTTTATAATTTAAAATTTGTATTACTTATTATTTCAGCAAATTTATAAGTTTATAACAGTAAGAAACATGCAGTTCAAACTCATACAAACTTATATTTAGTTAGCAAACTCTTTTCGAAGCTTGTTATGTGATCATTATGATTGTACTTATAGTTGTGGAACGCAACTATTTTTGTATGTTTATACTAAATTATATTGAATAATTAGATTAATGCTTTTCTTATTATTTACAGATTTAATGTTTGTTTTAAAGTATACGAATCAAAAAACTATATAAATTTTTTTATCATTAACACCTACGAAAAAAAATACTTTTCTGAGTCATAACAACAGTTTTGTTTTTAGTTTGAACTAAATAAAAAAAGCATAATTAAACAACAAACTGGACAGTAATAATTAAGAAGGTTTTATAAAATAAAATTAACTTTTTGTACAAAGTTGAGTAAAATTTACTTTTAGATAACTAAGAGATTTTTTTCTAGCAATTAAAATTTAAGACAAACAAAGAAAGTTTTAGTTAAAAGTATTGTGATTTTTCTCAATTTACTAAAATGCTAATAGTTAGTAACAAAACTTTTAAATGATAGTAAACTTGTTTTAAACTTTTAGTTTCTTGTAACAAACTCACATAATTTGTTTATGCCTATTACGAATAGATTAAAATCAACCCTAGCATAAATGTATGTACATTTTTTAACTTACAAATTTATAAAAAGTGTATTTTTTTGAATAAAAAACTTAATTGAATAACTAAAAAATATGTAAATACTAGTTATATACTGCTTATTTGTTCAAATATAGAAAATTTGATTGAATTTTTGGTTATAAATTAAAGAAAAACATAAAACAACAACAATTCAATACAAAAATTTACCGTTGTCAGACCGTCAAAAACTCCGTCATACAAATACCTTATTTGATTGTTTTGCAAATAGAGAAGTTGCAAGTTAGCTAAAGTTGAAAACATGGAAGTTGTCACTGATGACAATTCATTATCGTTAATGTACAGCGCTTGAAGTAATGTTAAATTGTAAAAGGCATCATCGGATATTGTGGTAATTTTGTTTTCTTGTAAGTATAAAAACCTAAAAATAAATCATTCTATTATCAACATTTTTCTTTTTGTTAATGAACTTACTTTCAATGCAAATTAATGATTGGAAAAGAATACAGCACCATTTTGCATCAATGTTGATTATAAAGATAAACTTTAATAAATCTAAATTATTATTTAATTTACCTTTTGAAAATTTATTTCAAAACTTAAATTTGTTTGAAGTCACTTTAAAATATGTTTGTAAGAATAAATGCTTAAGGTCAAACTAGGTTTTCAAAAACTTTCGGGACAATAAATATGCTAGCATTTTAAGAAAGGAAAATAATCTATAAAAGAAAACTTTAACTTTTCTCACTTTAAGTTATTAAGTTTTCCAAAACTTCCGGATGGTAACTGGCTAATCATGTTCCCTTGTAACTGAAGTTCTACCATTGAAGCCATGTCATCGTCAAACTGAGGAACCTGAGTCAGGTTTCGATTTGAACAATCGACAATGAGATTATCAGGTGATAGACTGAAACAGCTGTTCGAATATAAAACCATTGAAAATTATTAAAACTTATTTTCATGCAAATTTTTTTAAGCTTCTTGTTTAAGATATTTAAATATTTTTTTTTTCATGTTCAACCTAATATATCAATGCATAATACCTATTTTGATTATAAATTATATAAACTCTATATTCTTTTACGTTAAACTAGGCATCTTATAAATCTTACTATTTAAAAAAACTTTTATGCGATATTTCAACTGTTTGAAAAACCTGCATTCTGATGGACATGTTGCATTAGCGTATGAGATATAAAAAAGCAGTAGTATCAACTGAAAACGTATCATTTTAAACTCATCTACAGTAAAATTATGTTGTGTCCTTTGATTTAACACAAACTAAAGCTCCAAAAGCATTTAAAGTATAATAGCAATTTATATTTTAATCAAACATTAACTACTTATGGTATACTGCTGTTACATGATTTAATAGTTAGGTAAACAAACAAATTTTATGACTTAAAATCATTTTATGATTGAATTTTATCCACTCAAATGTAAAATAGAGGTTTTTGTTAATTATAACTGTTTTTAGAACTAACATATCCGTTTTTTCATTACTTATAGACTAAGTACAGAGTTAATTTACATTTATACAAAACTTTCTATAAATGTATAAACAATCAGAAACACAAACTTTTTACCATTTTAAAGTAAATTTATAAAGAAAGTAGCAACTAGTATTTAATAATTAACCTATTTAATAAACTTTCTATAAATGTATAAACAATCAGAATACAAACTTTTTACCACTTTAAAGTAAAGTAAAATTATAAAGAAAGTAGCTACTAGTATTTAATAATTAACCTATTTAATAATAGATAATAGAAAAAAAAGAAGTAATTTCTGATGTAAGTTTCTGTACTTTTAAGTAAATTAAAAACAGAATCGCTTTTTGTAATTTCATTTAGCGTAAGTCCATTTATAAAAAAATTGGGTTGTGGATACTAAAAGAAATATTTTAGGTTGTTTTACACATCAATAGAAGATTAATTTGTTGCAAGTTTTAAAACTAAATGTAAAAATTGGAAGTATAAGTTTCAAAATGTAACAAACATCTAAAAATAGGTTATCAAAGATAAAGGCACTTGAAAAGTTAAGTATGTTATCTCTAAATCTAAGTAATATATGACTTTAAGAATGACATTGTGTTGTTAGTCAATGTCTCTTCTATAGCTAATAAGCAGTAAGAAGAACAAAACAAAAATAGGATAAATAGATGCCTTCATTTACTTAGCTTGACTCAAATTATAAGTTTCTGGAGTAAATATTGAAAATAAGTTTAATTCATTTTATCGCTTAGTAACCTTTTTTTTCAATATTTCTTTATTTTATAGTTACAGAAAATTTGTTTGAAATTTTTTTTCGCGTACTTATGCGCAAAAAAAAATCATACCTAGCATATAACTCTTGGTAGTTTTGTAGTAATTGTAAAGATGAATTTTAGGGTATATAGTGCAGTTACTAACTAAGTATTGTTTTAGTATTTAGAGAAAATAGAATATACTTATATTAAACTAAATTTCAAACCGTAAAATTATTTGCGAGCTTCAGGAATTACAGCTTAAAAATAATTAATTTATATAATATAAACTAATGTGAAAAAAAAAATGTTTTTTTTTTGTTAGTAACATTTTTTTATAAACTAAGCTAGAATTACACCAAACTAATAACTTATAAATTCTAGTTCAACACAAGCAAAAATAACTTCATAAGTACTACATGTTTATAGTAACTTTTTGAATTATATTAGCTTATATATTAATTTTGTGTATAAATTCTGTCTGCTAAAAAACTTCTTAAAAAGGGTATACACTTTTTATTTTTGAAATAATGTTAATTTCTCAATTTATATGCAGTTCAACTTTAGACTAATAATAGAACTTTTAACTGCGTACTTTTCATTAATTTTTTAAGTGAACAAGAAACAAAATATAATAATCTTGTGTTATTCACTTAGTTCATATTTAGTTTTTTACAAAACTAACAAAATCTTATAAAATTTACAAAGTTCGTTGCCAATAGTAGAATACATTATTTACTCATTAAGTTGTTACTAGAGTTTACACGCTTTAGTTTTCCTTAAAAACTATCGCTTTTATAGTTTAGTTATAAAGTAGTTTCTGGATAGACTTGTTAGAAGAATTATTTTATAAGATAAAAATATAGACTAAACTAAGTTTTGTTATTACCAAAATTTTATACAAGCTTTTAATTATATGACAAAAACTTATAATTGTTGAAACAAAAGAAGGCAATGTTATGTACTATTTTAATTACAGTAGGTCTGTTTTATTAAATAGCAGGGAAAGTAAATGTGTGCAATGATTAATTCTTTAATATGTAATATACTTTAAAGATATTTTACGTAAAATTTAATGATTCAATTTATCTTGAAAAAATATATAATCAAATTTCCATAGTTAATATTATTTATAGTAGATACTCCTTAAAAAAAAACAAATGAAAAGTGTTACTTGTTTTATCTTTTTATTACATGCTGCAGTCTCTTCAGTGTGGAGCTCAGGTTAGTATTTACATTTTCATATTTTTACTTTCCAGATTTGTAAACACAACTAATAAGTTTACTCAGTCAGCTCTCAAAGCAGTCTAAACTGACCAATTTTCGAAATAGATGCTTGTTTAACCATTTAAAATCTTAACTACTACAATCTATTTAAACATAAACTCAAAGCTCTACATTTACTTTAAATAATGACACGGCTATATGGTCAACCACAAAGAAAAAACAAAGCATTGAAAGTTTTATTAGTCACACTTTTGATATTTTTTATTGTAAGTAACGTAACTTGGATGATTCTGTTATTCAACCTAGGCTGTTTCCATAAAGTACAACCTGTTTTTAATTTAAACCGTGATGTGTTTTTAAGAACAGGTAGTTATTTTTACAGTACTGTAATTTAAACTCTCTGAAATAATAATGAAAAGAAAGCTTTTTTTATACTAGCTTTAAATATATTTCTAAAAAAATAGTTCTTATACTTGCTTTTTTTTCAGACATTGATGTTCAATGCTCACCAGAAATAGTGATCAAGTTAGTTGTCTTAAGTATACTTGTAAACAAAAGGCATAGGTTTAACTTCAACAACTATCACAGAATTCCCACAAACTGGAGTTTAGAGTTCCCAGGCACGGATTCAACATTAATACTTGGTGAAGATGATCTTTGTGGAAATGGTTCTTCGCCTAAGCCTAGTTGTAAAGTTCAAACAATTAATGGAAGTTTTTACTTTCATTTGAAAAACATAGAAGAGTGTGGGGGTGTCGTTGAATCTAATGAAAATGTTTGTTATAGCAATACTGTTAAAAAAACTTTGTTTACTTATGATACAAAATTGTTATAAGTTTAACAAATTGTTTGAATTATTACTGTTTTACTGTGCTTATTTCGTACATTAGTATAGTTGCGTAACGAGAAGTCTATATTTTTTAAAGATATGTTTGCAAACAGTTTTGTATGATTTCTTTTTCTAAAAATAAATCTGCTTTCTGAAGTACGTTTTGTAAACCGGTATAACAAGTATAATTAATTATTATCACACTGTCTTCAAGTGTTTTTATTTTATTCGTAATTTTTTAAGGAAACAAGAGTAGTATGGGAAGTAAAGCGATATCCAAATGTCATCAGAAATATTAGGAGAGCGAGATGTGGTTCTTTTAAAGTTGGATGTACGTATAGTTTTGGCAGTTCTCCTTTTTCAGTGGGATACCCAATGACTGTGTCTGAGATGTTAGCAAACTATACTTTATTTAATCGGTTTAAGTAAATTAAAGATAGCTGTTTTTATATTAAAGATTTTTAGTACTTTCTAAATAAAAATGATCCCCATACTTTCAATATGTGATTATAAAGGTATCTAAGATACTTAAAGCTAGGTTTAAAAAAATCGCAACTTATCAAATTTTACACAACTTTTTATATTATATTAGAACTATTTAACAAAGTTTAATAATATAAAAACACTACTCGACCTTACTAAGAAAAATGAATATGGTGGTGATTCAACTGTCAAAAGTATTATAAAGTTAAAATAGTTCACCTCTTATAAGCAGTGAGGCATCAGGAAATAAGCAAGTTTTTAATGAGGATTATAAATACTCACTAAAAGTAATGAGAGATAGGAGTTACAAAGAAGAGAGCTGCACATCAAATGTACAACTGCAGCAGCCAATTTATCTGCAGGCACAAGTTCATCAAATCGGGTCAACTAAGCTTCTACTACACGTTTGTTTTTTATAAATAGCAAGCTTTAGTAACACTTTAAGTATAAAGACGATAGATAATATAGTTTTCTAATTTAAGCTTATTTTAGCTAGTAATCAACCGGTCGTATAAATTTGAATCCGTTCTTGTCTAACAAGTTTGAATTTCCATTACATTTAACGGTCCGAATACAGTTATTTGACTCTTTTATTACTTGTTATTATGTTCTAATTAAGAAAAAGTTCTCTAGTTTAGTGATTTTCAATTTTACCAACATTCTTATAGTACGTTGGTTAATATACACAAAGATTAATTGATTTAAGGGTAAAATAAACTCATTGTGTTTGAAACAGTACAGAAAATAAAAATATAAATAAATATTGGTTTATCATTAATAAGCAAAAAACATTCATTAAACATTTTGCACCAAGAGAAGAGTTATAAGTGTTTGTAAACTTTTATTATATAGATTAATTATCTAGTACTATGGATTTATTTGTGCTTAATGGTTGACTTAGAACTTGTGTTTATAGCTAACTTTTTGATATTAGCTTAATGTTAATTTAGTACCAAATTATAAACAGCGTTCCGTTTTAATAAAATTGACTCACACTTGTTCTTTTCAATTAATTTTACCCTGAAACAGTGCTTTTTTTTAAAGATCTAGCCGAATTCGATAGATTACTAATTTCCAACCAAAACAAACTATAAATTAAAAAATTTAAAGATTTTATATTTGAGATCTTTATTATACTACAAAATTTGAAAATTTTGAGGTTCTAAAAAATTACCTTTTCGTATTTTATATATCAGGCGTTTTATAACAAGTTAAAAACTGTTATCAATTATGAAACTTATTAGCATAAGAAAAAATATGATAAACATTAACTTTCTTTATTTTATCGTATACATAAACACTATAGTAAATATACAATAAATATTTAGATCTGTTTATATAGGTATAAAAGAACTTAGTTCAGTTATTAATTAATGTATTTGATCTTTAAAATGTCTTCAAAATTTGATTTTTCAATCCAATTTTTATTCTTTAGGCTCATAACTGTTACGTAACTCCGGTGAACGACCCTTATTCTTCAATAACTTACGATATCATCAATTCACAAGGGTTAGTTACTTTCAACGTTTTTATGTTCATAAAAATTTAAGCATTGTTATATTTGATTTAGCTGCGCAGATGTATATCCTGGCGAAAGCGCAGGAGTAGATCTTGGTGTCGATTCTAATTTTGTATCATCAACTGCAAACTTTTTCTTTAAATCTTTCGTGTGGACGTCAAGACAAAATTCTCTTTTTATTCATTGTTACGCCACAGTATGCTCAGAAAGCGATCAGAAGTGTAAACAGGAAGTTTATTCTCACGTAGGTTTTTATTTATTAAACACGTAAGAGTTATTTAAGTTTTAAATAATTAATCAGGGTTGTATGAGCAATGAAACTTCTAGCAGAATTAAAAGGTCTTTGTCAACTGAAAACATCATTTCAACTGGAAAGATTAATGTCGGTCGCAAACAAGGTACATAATTAAATTAATTTTAAATTGTTACGCGTATAACTTTTTTTTTCTTTTTAAAGATTGTTGTGTAGTAGAAGTACCAAATGCAACGGTTAATAATACAAACACCTTAGTCAAGCATGGTGAAACAGTTCTATACTCATGTGACCTTAAATTTTCTTCTCTTTTCACTACAGCAACGTGTGACAACGGGCTTCTAGATATTTCTAAAATCAAATGTAGACTTTAAACAGGTATTTTTTTACTTAACTATTTTTTTATTTTTATAACAAAATTATTTTTTTTCGAAGTAACTCACATTTTGCTTTTACTATAACAAATCTGTTTTAGTTATCACATTTAAACGTTATCTTTTACCATTTTTCTAATAGATCTGTGTTCATGTATAGTCAGTATTTTCTTTAATGTAAATATATTCATTTAGCTTTAAATTAAAAATAAGATCAATCGTAAAAACAACTAAACTTCTTTAGTTTAAATATATAATTCATTTGTTAATATCAACATTTAACAAAACTCTAAAACTTATCTGTAATATGTTGTGTACTCATTGTTTAAATAATACTCTCATAGATTATAGAGAATTTTACAACAAATAAACTCTTTTTTTTAGTATAAAGAAGTGGAGTATCAAAAAGTAGAAGCTTAAGGAATGATGAGAAATTTTTATTTCAAAAAATAAAAATGACTGTATTTTTTTCAATAATGATTGTATAATTTTTTCAAGTTTATGGCAAAACACGCTTATATATAAAAAAATACTTGTTTAATCTATACTACTTTATAAATAATACTTAAATCGTTTTACACTTATTATAGTTACAGCTTTATTTAACAAGAAATTTAGTGATCAAAAAGTAGTGTTTAGTTAGAAATATATAGCTTGAAATTAAAATCACTCTTTAGAAAAAAAAAGTTTAAACAAATTAAACAGTTGTAGATTTTTTTATATTCAACTTAATCCACAGTACTTTTCTATTTAGAATTTTGTTGAAAACTTTTTTCAAAGCATATGATTTAGTCTTGTTTAACAATGTAAAACTAAACAAAAAAACAGTTTGTAGCTGTCTTAAAAATTACTTGAAAAAAACAACATTTAAAAGAATTTCCAAATTAATAAAAAAAAGGTCATGTTGTGTTGTAACTAATCGCATATTAAGGTTTCTCTTACAATAATACTTTAAATTTAAAAAAATAATAATATTTAATAAACAAGTACAGTTATACAAAAACCTAATAGAATACTTAATAAATCGCTTCGCAGACAGTAGGAAGAGTTAAACTAACTTTTAAGAATAACCAATGAAGAAGTTTTACAAATAAATAATAGAAACATTGTTCTAAAGGACTATGTCAAGAAGATCGCTAGTCTTTTTGAGTTTATGTCCTACTTTTGTAGCTTGCTTTCTCTGCGATAAGTTCTACATAATTTAATCATAGATAACATATAGTTTCTAACCTGTCTAAAATGAGTTCTTATGCATAGTTCTTATTAGTTACGTTGCGGAACTTTGTCAACTAGATTTGGTATTTTCTTTACTTTTTCATACATTATTACGCAAGAATATAGGCTACTTACATTAATTATGGTTTTTCGTACGTTTTTAGAGAACTATTATTTATCAAGTACGCCTTTTTCTGAAGCATTACTGATGCTAGAACATTTTTTAATAACTTTCAGCTTAGATTTCAAGGGTTAACATGTAACACTAACTTAGCATTATAACGACGGGAGTCCAGCAACTTTTAACAGTTATGCGGTTTAATAATCTCCATTTTTTTTGACCAAAAATTAAAACATATAAAATTGTTTTTGTACGGCAATACTGTAATGAAAACTAAACATTATTGACAATTTATATAAAACCTTTATACATATTCCCTCAAGAGTTAATTATACAAGTTTTATTCATTACAGTATTTATATAGGTTTAAATTGATATAGATTACTAAGTATCAAGGAATGCTTATCGAAAATCTCAAATATTTTTCTATATATGTACTGAAACAGTCTTTAAAAAAATGTTATGTAAAAAGAGGAAACTTAAAATAAATATTTTAACTTTATATAAAAAGCTGTTTAACTTTCAAAATATAGTAATAGTTTTATATTATCAAGTTATGACAAGAAATAGTAAAACAAAAATTTAAAACACTTAACAAAAATAGAACAAGTTAAAAAATGTTATAAAAATCTACTGTAGAATATTTAAAGTACATATTTATAACTGCATACAAAACAAAACAGTACCATTAAAAGCATAATTAAACTTCTAATTAAAAAACAGAATGCTGTATGTTTCAGATTTAACCAAATAACTTTTTTAAACAGGTTTCTACTTTAAGTACTTTGTACTGTATAAACTTTTGGTTTTTTTTTTCTATTTTGAAAATTTTGAGGATATGTACCTTACTGTTGAAGTTAAGTAAAATTTAAATAACAAATTTCATGTAGTATATAAAAGTTAAATCACAAAAAAAATAACACAGAACAACTTCATTTATTTCAAGTATGAAAAGAGAAAACGTTGTACAAAACAAAATTTTAACTAATTAAAACTTAAAAAGAATCTAAGAAAAATTGAATTCATGTCAGAAATAAATCTAATAAAAATCAGTCAAAATAATAATGTGTCAGAGAATTTATTTTGTATTTAAGTGCATTATACTATAATCGAAATTAAAAACGATCAGGTCAGGAGTAAATAAAACTTGAATTTGCTTCATTATCAAATATGAACCTGCTGGACGGATGACCGAACAAATGATTGAACAAATCCACCAGGCGGATAAAAAATACAGGACGATATTTACGGTAGCAGAATTTATGACAAGATGAAAACAAAATGCTAAGTCCGGCTTGCGGCGTTAAAATCATTGTGAAAACTTACGTTATGTCTTTAAGAAAAAAAAAAGTACAACATTTTTTTCGTTTGGTTTCAAATGCAAAACTTTAAGTAAATTTAAAAGTATAGAAACAAACATTCTAAACTGGTACTAAACAAAATTCAGTAACAACTTCTGAAGAGCGTTGTGTTATTTAAGACTTTTCTACAAAAACGTAACAGTAAAAAAGTTGCACAAACTTAAAATCGAAAACCAGCTTCAATTTATAGGTACATTTTATAGTTTATGGGTTACATGTATGCTCAAGGAAAAAGCAAGCTGTTGTTTTGTAAATAGATAGTGTAAACTAAAATAACGAAGACTCGAAAAAAAAAAAATACATATACTATATAATTCAACGCTCTTATTATTAAACTCCTTAATCACGGGTTATAAACGAAAATAACTAGTATCGGTTATCTTTTATGCCACGCCAACATAAAAACTGTTATGAATTTTAAAGTAAACAACATTTATTTTTTATGAATCTTTTAATTCTAATTCATCAAATGGCGCTCTGATACATCACGTTTCGTCTCGGAACCATTTTCAGATCGCAGCCATTAGAGGTCGCTAAGGAGCTACGACTCCTCGGTCTTCCGTTGTATGGATTCGAAGTTGCGTGGCAACCGGATGTCGGTGACGTCAGAGGCGTTGTGACGTTGTCGGAGTGACCGCGGTCTCGTCGCTGCTGAGACTGGGATGTGTGTTGGAGGATCCTGGCGCACTCGAAGTGGTGGTTGCTCATGGCGACGTCGTGAGGGGATTCACCGTTTGAGTTGAGCACGCAAGTGGATGAGTTCATCTGAAAAGTTAAATTAGCATGAGAAGGTTCATTTGAAACGTTCGTTACGAGGGGACTTACCCACAAAAGAAGCTGGCAAAACGACAAATCGCCGATGGAACTCGCGACGTGGAGGGCAGTGTTTTGGTCTGAACCTGAAAATAAAAGAATAATGAGTTTTTAAGTTTTAAATTTGCAATTATAACAACATCATGATTTTTTGTTTGTTCATAGTATTGCAAATACAATAAAGTTATAACAAAACCCAAGTAGACTGTAAACATGTAGGTATCTCTAGTATCATTTGTTGAAAAAAGTGCTTAATAAAACAAAATATCGTAAATATATTTTCGCTTTACTCATTTACGAAGTTATAAAAAACTAAAAAACCTTTACATCACTAATTTTAGGTATTAAAAACCAAAATAAAAAGAAATGTATCTTTTTTAGCAGAATTGCTTAAAATACTGTATATTAACAACCATAGCAGACTTCAACTAATAAAATTTTTATGTTAGTACAAGTTTAAAAACATTTATTTACCTACTATACTTTATTATATAAAAAATAAAAACTATTCTAGTGTTGTTATTTTCAAAGCACCTTTAAGTATACAAAATAAGGTAACTTATTATTTGTTTTTCGAAATTAATCTAACTTTAACAGCTGCAAAAAAATATATTTCATCTAATCTAACCGTGTTTTTTGTTGATGTCTTCTGTTTTTGCATGAGCAAGCAAATGTAAAAACGAACAAGCATCACTTTCTTTAATTGATTTAATTATGTGTTGACCTTAATATAGTTTGTATTCAAAAATAACTCATAATATCAAATTTTAAAATTAAAATGTACAAGCTTTTTATACTTTTAAAATCATTTAGTGACATTTAAAAAAATAAATGTATATATTTTATAAAGCTTATATGGAATACAAAAGCACCTAGAAATATGATAAAATAACATGTTTGTATGTTAAACCAAATTAAGTTAGCAAATCTATAAAAACTTATTTTTATAAGATAGTATGCGTAACTAAAAAAAATTATAATATTGCCAGCTACTTTTATAATGATTTATAAACATAAATATTAACATAACATATTATTAACTGAAGTAGTTCCAATATACTTTAAAACTAACAAATATCTCCTTGGCAGTACTTAGGTGGAAGTGGTGCTAAATATTTTCTGTGCTCGTATTTGTCACGTATAAACTGCTCGCGTTCCTCTTTTGATGATTTACGTGTAACAGTGACGTCACAATTGTACTCTCCCCAAATCTTTCGTGATATTGAGTTTCCGATTCTTTTGACGAGACCTAAGTACTCAGCAGGCCAATCGTCTAACTCTAAAGTTTAAGCAAAGTTGTAAAGCGAGTATCAAACAAAATAAACTTATTTTTATACTTTGAAAATTTTAAATAAATTAATTTCACAGTTTAAAATACTACTTTTATTTTTCGGTCGTCGAAAACTTTACAAAACTTTTTATTCAGACAGACACTGAAAACAATAAGTTATAAGTTGTAACAAAAACTTCTTAAAAGCTTTTTGTTTTGTTCAATAAACGGTTTGTTCGAAATTTAAACAACTATAAAATTTATAAAACGAAAAACATTTTACATAAAGACTTTTAGTACTAGTATTTTAGTACATAAAAATACACCAAACAAAAAGATCAGGACAAATAATTTTATGATACAAAACAGTAATAGGGTAGAAAACACTACTTAGCTACAGTTTTTTGTACGCAAATTATGACTCATATTTTTACGTATCGACAACTCCCTAGCAAATATATAATTTCATGGTTGAAAAACTTTTTACTAGTATCTTTCATTCGTACAACTTATAAAGTATTAAAAATCTGCTTTAGTCAAATTTTCAGGTTTGGAGAAATTTCTAGGAAATTAGTAATGTAAAACTTAAGTAAACTAATAACAAAAGTAAAATTATTTTTAATGTAAAAAACAAGAAAAACTATTGCAGAATAACAAGTATTTTGAAAATAAAGTTAATGGAACTAAACAAATAAGTTGAAAACACGTCAAGCCGTATAGCAATACACAAAGTACGCTTAATGAAAGAAATTAACAGTAAAACTGAATTAAACAGTGATTTTAACTTTTTTTAAAACTTACCGAGACTCCTGACTCGCGAAATGTGAGTTCCAAGTTTTCGGTGAATCCCCGAACACTGAATGCAGATGAGGCATCCGAGATTCAGCGAGGTCCAAGTAGGGTTTTCCTCTCCGCACTCCACGCACGACTGATGCTGTGACATCGATGCGACATCATCGTTGTACGTCGTCACAGACACGTCGTGCAGGGAGGAGTTCATGACGTCATTGGTGGAGTTGTTGAACGAAGAGTCTTTGCCGTTGGAGTTCTACACAAAACAAAGTTTCAAAGCTAAACAACATTGCTTTTTAAAGCAGAGACGCCAAAAATTAGTTTTCATCAAATATAGAGCTAGTCAGATATGAATTTGCACCAATTTTGTAAAGACTAGATACGCATGACGGTTTAAATGTAAAAAAAAACAATTGTATCTACAACCGCAAGACTAAAACAATCCTTCATTTAATGCTTATATGATATAGAGGTATAGTATGCAGTTGCAAGACCATATTTCAGAAAAACAACTTAGTTAGCAGTTTCATTATTCAACCTCGTATAACTTCAACTCACAAATGTGGCGTTAAAGTAACTTTTAGACGTCTTGTTATTTTTCAGCTGCAAGTACTTGATTTTTTCAATTTGTTGCACCCAATCGTCCCTCTCTTTTATGTTGGCAGCTTGAAAGTGCCACACGCAGCCGCTTATTGTGATTATTTGAAACTCGCATGAACCACTGCTGTCGTTTTCACATGACTCTGTTGTGAGAAAAGTTAGAATTTCAATTCAGTTTACAGTTCATATGGTATAGTTTCATAAAGCTGTAGAGCTTTTAATGAAAAGTACTTTAATAAAAAATATAAACTAATCTAATTTACTTAAATTAGTAAGTTATCAAATTTAGTTACTTGTGTTATATTTATTTCAATAATGTTAACTATGTCTTTCAATACATTTAAAAGCACATTAAATATTTTACATGGAAAAATTTAAACTAATATTAAAGTAAACAGACGTAATTCAGACCTCTCTAATTATCCCGATCTTGTTTTACTTTATTTCTTTCAAAACCTACTACAAATCAGGTGTTTAATAAAATCAAATTATTACGTTCTTAACAATTTACATAATAAACTAATTTGAATTCCCAAAAGAGGAGTAAGAGAAAAAGTCTTAATTGGAAAGGATTAGAGTTTCATTTAATTGCGCAAAACGTCGAGTCTTAAAAAACAACTTTTTTAAGCCAGCAAACACGGAAATATTGAAAAGATTAAAAAGCTCAAGTCTGGCACTGAGCCAATTAAGTTCAGCAACTCAGTTTAAATTGCCGTCACAAAATCAATTGCTTTGACGCGAGTCGATAAAAAAAGTGCAAATCGAAAATCCTGTACTTCAGTGTTGAGAAATACTTTTGAAATAAAATAAAATATAGTGTTTTTTATAATTAGAATTTTTTTTTTTAACTGCTATTAAGAGGGATTTACGCGAGTTTAAGCTTTTATTTTAAACTAACTTTATAATAATTATTTGAATATAACAATAATACAAACACTTATTAGTTTAAGTTTATAATCTAAAGTTACTTTAATGGAATATTGCCCCACATGTAAAATGAAGATACAATAAACAGCATCTTAAATAAGATTTAAAATCACACGGTAATATGGAAGAACAACAATTTTATAGATAACTCAGGTACCTTGGGAATTAGTGTGATCAGTATTCAAATCGTTGTTGTTATTTGTTATTATCAACGAAGAAAGTCTTCCAGGCAGCTTTATTGTCGTTTGTTGGACATGAATCGATTGTTTGTGTCTGTTTTCCATATAATCCTGTGTGAATGGTATACATTTTCATGTTGTTTAAACAAAAAAGTTGTTGAAAAACATTAAAGTTTTATATTTAATAGGTTTTGAATTCTAACAAAAAAAGTAAACTATTAATTACACATAAATTTAAGCTAGTAGCTCTTGAATTTTCTTACCCTAAAACTAATGAAATGTATTAAATCTATATAAAAACTAACATTCATACTGTTATAGTAGCACAAAAGTCCATTCCTGTCGAGCGCCACAAACTTCTTTTTCCATTCCGCTCTATTTCGGTGATTCCCCATCTGGTGCAGCTTGTTTTTGTTAGAAGAACGAAGTTTGAGTATATACCCCTGCAAATAAATATTATTTACATAATCTTATTTCATAGATGGGTTAAGGGTTAAACTTTAAATATTTCAAGAAGTGTTATATATGTTTAAGTTATAAAGTTCAAAAGCCTACTGGCATACTCAAAAAAAAAAGTTACAAGTAGTCAGCTTATTGTTATTTTATTTAGCTGAGGTATTTTGTTTACGTAGTTATAGGGATTAATTTTAAAATATTATACTTTAAAAGGTTTTGAATAAAGTATATCTCAAACTACTTAAAACATACTAAGAAAAAAATACTTATGAAACCTGCTTGACAGGTATGTTTCTACCAGTGCCCAGTTCTTTAAATGAAGGCGAATTGTTGACTGATGATGAAGTCATGATGAAAGATTTGCTTTTCTTGTCCTCGAGATCGCTGTTTTTACGATGCTGCAAACATACAACATATATATTTATTTATTTTTTATTACTCAGCATTAGCTACAAAATTTTACTAATATGTTACATAAACTCGAGCTTTAACAGAACTCTCGAGTAGAATAATCTATAAAAGAGCTTGCACTTGGTTTTAAAACGACAGTATAAAATATTTTAAAAAATATAATATGAACTCACCATAAAATTAATTCTTTTACTTCTCAAACTCTTGCGATGTTGATTTGGAGTGAAAATATTACTAAGAGGTGTTGATGACGTCACGATATGGCTATTGTGTACCGGTGATGACATGAAGTTGCTATCACCTAAGTTTTAGTTTTAATGAAAACACTTTAATAAAAATGTTGCACAGTTGAAGTTTGAAACAATAAATCAGTTTCAGTAAACTAAACTTTAACTATTACAGTTTTTTTTTTAAACAGTAAGACAGAAATAAATAAAAACGTTAGTAAACAAGTCAAATCTCAAAAGACTTAATAAGTCACGATATATGGGCGCGTGCAACGATAAGATCTTTACCAATTAAAATGTCATTGTAATATAATTTAGCTGCTTATAATTTGCATTTAATGTCGTGCATATTCCAAAATATTTATCGCTCTATGACTTAACAGCTTCGTAATTTATTCGTTTATTGACATTCGCTTGTAAATTATGAACGTTAGAGCTGCACAAACTTTGTTTTTCTAAAGCTTTGTTTTTTATTTGACTCAAAAGTAGAAAATCTTACTCAAATAAGTTTTATACATACCTCTAGTTCACTTGTAAGTTCTAATTTATTAAAGTATTGATTTAAAATTAAGTTTCAATTAACTTTCGATCACTTGATGAAACAATAAAGTTTTTTTTATCATATGTACTAATGCTGATATTTAACCATTAAAAGAATTGACTTTTTTTTTCAAAAAATATTTTCTAAAAGCTTATAAGTTGTTTAAGATAAGTTAAATTAATCTAATTTATTAAAATTTAACAAATAATAGTGAAAAGATTGACTCATTGATAATAAAAATCATTTTTTAAATTAAGTTTTAAAAAATTCATTATTAAAAACGCAAGAATTTTGTAAAATATTTTTCTATTATGTGTTAAAATAAAAAAAAAAATTAAAAAATAATGATTTCTAACATAAATTAATCTGCAATTGTCATCCATTGTCATAATTAGTTTTAAAAGCTCATACGTTCGACAAATGGTAAAAGTGAAATTTAAAAAGTAGATATTACTTTTTAAAACAAGTCAAAGTTTTCTAACAAAGAAGTATTTAAAAGGCAAACAAAAACACTTTTTTGAACAATCAGAACCTTTAAAAAAATACGAAAAATAATGAGTTTTTGTGTGAAATTTAAAAATAGCTGTACTTATTCGACAGGATTTATTAAGTAATTCAATTTTCAAATGTATGGTAAATCAAATTAAAACTTTTTCAACAAATAAAAATTACATAACTCCAATTTTTTAAGTGTTTAAAACACTATGCAAAAACTTATTTTCTTAAATTCCAAAAACTTTTGATTTAAAAAATAAGAATGATATTTTGGTGAACATGAGAAGTATAAAAAACTCTTTGCAGAACTAGTAACAACTCTTAAAATTAATTAAACGTGTGTTTCAATAAAGAGAGAATAAAACTATAAAACAATTGCAAACTTAGGGTAGCAAATAATATTGAACTCGTCTTAATCTTTAAATATTCGAAATTTATTGAATTTTTACCACTTGCATATATACGAAACTAGACGCGTGAAATTTTCTTACATTTTGATTGCAAATAAAGGTGTCATTTATTCTTGCCTGATGTTATGCTTTTTAGAAAAAAAAGCTTCTATGTTTATTTATGAATGAGTGAATCAACAAGTAATGATTCATAGTCTTTCGTACTTGATAAAAATAAACTACGTATTTCAAAAAAGACAAAGTGATTCAATAACAGTTTCAAACTTTCAAAACTAAAAGCAGTAATAAAATAATAAAACTATTTAATTCAACTTTACGATTACATAGTAAAGTTTTGTTTAACACTGCCGCGACAAAATGTATAAAATTATAAAGCTTTGATCTCAAATTAAATTTAAAATTTTTGCTATCAACTTAACCTTATACGCTAGATATAAATAAAACCAACAATTTACTTTTATTTCTATGGAGTGGCATTTTACCATTTAAGGCGGTGCGTTTCATGGCAAGAAAATAATCTTTTCTAAATTTTATTTCCATTTCTTTGGACAACTATACAAAACTTACCTGCACCAAACATACTTTTAGGTTTTAAAAAAACTTCTTACTAGCTGATTGGTGATTAATGATATTAATGATTTTAAACTTGTAGAAAATTTTTAGGCGGTGTAATTGCTAAAACTATAAACTGAGTAAATTAAAAAAAAAAAGATTAGCTTAAAAACTTAAACTATTTTCTTTTAGTGGAGCTTTCATATAAAATTTAAATAAACATAAAAATTACTAACGTGTAGAAATTATCTTAAACTCAGTATATAAAACTAATGTAAAAGAAACATTATTAGGTAGTCAATTTTTTACTATTTAAGCTGAACAAGGTAGTTTAAAACATTAGTAAAAAAATTAACTAATCACATGGTAAAAAACATACAAAAAAATTCTCACTAAGAAGTTTATAAACAAAAAAACTTGGGTTTACTTATAAGCCACACTGCATTCAAACAATGCCGGCAAAGAAACAAAAAAAAATCATCGCTGTAAAAAATGATCAGAAAACTAAAGCCAGTTGTAATTGTGAGCAACTTTCATCCCAGTCTCAGGTATAAAGTAGAAAAAAAAAAAGGAAAGGTAAACGGGAAATTTTTTCATCAATGGCATTTTAAATTTCGACACTAAAATCGCTCAGGCGTGACAATGCTACCTACTACGACTGTGTTGTGAACTTCCAGCCATTTGACTGCATACTTTCACTTCGCAAACTTGCATGTTTGTACTTTTGGTTAAAAATTTAAAATAAAAGTTTGAACGAATCACTCGTTACAAAGGAAGTTGAAAAGTTTATTTGTATTCTGTCTCGCTTGAACTACTTCAGCGTAACTTATCTACTGTGACATCACAACTTCGTATCCGGGATTTGCACGGAAAGTAGAGAGAGGTGGTGATTTAAGAATAAAACGCAAATTTAAATTATATCAAAATTTAAATTACTGCAAGCTTGGTAACGTCAAATTACAAGTTTGGACAAATCATTTTTAAATTTGTTCGGTAAATTACTGCTTATTTAGTTGTTATTGAGTAAATATTAAGTAAACATTAAAAGTTAAGAACATAGTTTACCAGAAATTAAATAAGTTTGCTTTACAGTATAGTTCATAAAATCAAAAAAAACAAATTATAATCGATTCTTAACATAGAAAAAATATTATTTTTAATAATTTTTTTATAAACACAATAATAACAATTTTAAAATTTATATATTAAATTTAGTTTTACAACAACATAAGTTTGAATTAACTGTAGTAAATATATATTTTTTTTAATTCGAATATCTAGTGATATGATTATTGAATTAAAATTACTTAACTTGTTCAGTTTTAAATATTTCAGAAAATAAAGTCTATTTGGAATGCATTCACGGTAAAATTGAACGAGATACAATGAAGCATGAAATTTATTAAATCAACAAAATTTAACTTGACCCACTTCAACTACGATTCAAATAAACAACCTTTCTAAAGTTTAACTATAAACAAAAAAATAGAAAATGAAAAAAACTGAATGTTTGTTTAATAAAAGATAAAAATAAGATGTATATACTCATTTGAGAGTAACATAAATTTCCGTGTTTAATAGTTAAATTTCTTAAAATAGTTGATATATAGATTATATGTAATAATAATTATTATTTTTAGATGTATTATAAATAAAAAAAATTAAACATGAATACCTTTTTACAATAAATAGGCAAAGACATAAAGAATCAAATTAACGGTTTCAGCTTTAATTTAAGTTTTAATTTGGCTAAAGTTTTATCGGACACCGTAGAAATATGTAAAATAAAAAATATTTATTAAATTAAAACACTAGAAGTTCCATGGAAGTAATAAGCTTAATGTAAACATAGTTTTATATTTTAAAAACATATTATCGAACTAAATTTAATAATTTTACAACTAAAGTAGAAATAAAACTATTTTCAATTTAAAATTTAACAAATTCAATATTTTAATTTTAGCAATGTACTGCTCAATTACCATGCTCATTGCAAATACTAACCGTTTAATGATGGTGTGTTGTAAACTTTGATATTGTTTTCAGAGACTGAAGACTTCCTGATCAGGTTACCATGGTAACTAGCAGCACCACTGTTATTGAACTGCTTAAAACTTCTTGTCATCAGCACCAATCTCGTAACTGTCGGTATTTGTTGCTATCAATAAATATGCAAACCTAACCGACATACTAGATTGATTTTATAAGTTTTAGTTTAAAAACGTTGTTAATTTTTACCTTCTAAAATTTAAATAAAACGTTAAATTATAAATATTTATTTTTGTAATTAGTACATTTACACTTATTTACTCTTTTTAAACAGCATTTCAAAATTTAACCAAAATTAAGTAAGTATTTAAGAAAATTTACACTTGCAAGGTTAGAATTAGGTTGAATGTTATAAAAAAAATATTGAATGTAAAGCAGCTTAAGCATGATCAACTTACGTTCAGAAAATGCTTGCTCAACATTGAAGCCGTAAGTGGCGCACGTTTCAAAGTAATTCCAGTTACAGTTCATGCAATCGTCGCAAAACTTTTTCGCTCTTCCATCTTCTATCACACGTTGCTGACCTCTAACTCCTATGTTGTCTGACGAGTCATTGAACATATGTTAAAATTTAAAAATACTCATTTCAAAAAGCTGAGTTGCTAAGCTTCGCATAACTTTAGTTTGAGTTTATCATTAAACTAACAATGTATATAACAATGTAATAAATCTATTTTATAATACACATATACAAAAGGCATCCTTAAAAGTGAATTTAAGTCTTATCATCAATTATACAAAATATTCATAATATACAATTTTTGCAGACTTTAAAATTATTTTAAAATTTTTAAACTCAAAACTTTAAAATAAATCCTTTTTTACATCAGCTTTACCGAGAAAAGCCTATCAATAACAATGATACGTACAAGGACCACCCAAAGTATAAATAATGAATTTGCATGTTTTCTTAGCCAGATTAATTGTTGTTTGGAATGAAACGATAATTGCGCGCGAACTATTGTGACGCAATAATGATAACAGCTGCTATAAAACTTGAAGCGGATTACAGCTAGCGGAATGAGATTACTATTCGGCACTTACTGAATCGCCAGCATAAAAGGCATTTTGAATCAAATTCTATTGATAGATGTTACGTTATTTTAGATACTTGATCGAATTTATAGCTATTAGTAGTAAATAATAAAAAAAACTATAAAATACTCATAATAAATGTTTAGGTTAGATATGTAATAATTAAATTTTATACTCTAAATTTAGTATTATTGAGACTGAATAAACTGACACAATGAAAAATACCTTAACAACAGTTTAAATAAAAATGTTGGAATTTATTGTGTTATAGGAGGAATATTACCCTGTATCCTAGGAGCCACATGACATTGCGGCCAACTATAAACCAATAAAAACTTTTGGTCATCATTTTATTAACTTTTAGACTAACTAATTTTGTTAATAACTTTTTAAACTTTACTTTGTTTAAACTTCTTCAAACTACGATTCGTTTTATACTATTATTATTATTTAAAAAAGATTGTAGTATGAGTTAGTTTTGCGACCCGGGTAAATATTTATGTTTGGAAGCCTTTTAAATGAAATTTTAGACTGTATCATAATTCCTAACATAAACATTTTTTTAAATTAACCTACGGCAAAGTAATCAATAGTTTGTACTTATTACAGTTAAATATATTTACTTCACAGTAATAACTTTTATATATTAGAATGCTAGTTTACAAAAAAGTATAAACTTTTTAATTTCCATGTATTAAAAAAGAACAAATTTCCTTTAAAAAATACTTGTACGAAGTGTTAAAAGAATCAAAAAAAAACGGTAAATTGAAAGCAAGCTGATAAAAACTATTATATAATTTATAATTTAAAAACATATATATTATAACACAAATGTTAATACCAGTAAGGATGGGACAAATATAGCTTCTTTCAATCTTATAAAAACGACATTTATTTTATTTGATAATACAATTCAACTGTATATAAATTTAGAAAAAAAAATCGAAGCGTACATCTACTAACTTTTTATTAAAAATATGTGGTAAATTTTAACTCAGTCAAACTGAATGTTTTATACAATTCTTCCTATACTTTTTACTTTATAGATAATAATAAAAGTTCTCGACTGAATGATAAAGAGAATGATCATTTCAAAATTTTTAATTTTATTAACAAAACAACGTTTCACTCTTTTGAACCAAATCAAACGAGATCATCAGTTTAATAAAATTTTATTCAAATAGAATCTAAAATTTATTTTATTACTATTCTTTCCCACTAAAATGCATTAATAAAAAAGAGTTTAATAAAAAATACACTTTCAATCAGCTACACAAATATTGTTTAGATTTACTATGTAGTCTTGTAAGGAGGTTGCTGTTTACAGGAATTAACTTCTAACCTTGAGTACCGACGAGTACAATAGGAGCATCAGTGTACAATTTGGTGTGGTAGGAAGCACACGTGTTGAAGGACACCTCGTCTGTCAGGCTGAACACCATAAGCAGTCCATCTACCCAGTCTACCAACTGAAAAATTGTTAATACTACGTATAATTTATAAATAAATATTAACCTAATTAATTTCGTCTGACGCAAGCAGTATCGAGTTTGACTTAAGTATTCCAGATGAGTGTAAGTATATTTTCAGTTTTTGAAAAAGTATTCTAAAAGTAATTTTCTATAAATAAAAATCAAACTTAAAGTTATACAAAACATATGCGCGTATAACATGTTATTTACAAATAAAACTTAGTAGAAAAGGCAAATATTAAACAACTAACAATTATTCTCACAGTACCACATTTATTATTATAAAAAACTTACACCATACTTCTGTACTAATAAATTGTTTGTTTAACTGACGTTTTAAATTTAACGGCTATTAGCTGAGTAAATGAAGCGTTGAAGTGTTAACATCGTGTTAACATAAATGCTTAATTTTATTTATAGATCCATTTTTTAGTAACTGAAAGTTAAATTCAAACAGTTGTGTATAGGAAAGGAGAACAGTCTTTAGTGACACTTGATATTCAAAAAATCTACCTGTTGGCCATTACTGATATTCACTTTAATTAGTTAATTGATATTATAAAATCTATATATAATAAGTTGTACGTTATGTACAAAAACATTAAAATAGCTGCTCAAAACAAACAAACTTCTTTAGTTGGAGGCCCAGATTCATCTCTTATTAGTAGTAAGCAAGTTTGATTTCCCATTCTAATCGACTTTTTGTATCTGCCTCCATTTTGTGACTCTTCGTAACTGTATTCTCCTGTGCCGTTATAATTCAATAAATAGAGAATTGTAAAGAGTTAAATTTATTTCTATTTTCAATTTTTAAATAAAAATCTAGAAAATTTACGCAAAATACAAAAATACTAAACATTATTTAGTTTTTAAACTGTTACAGAAAAATATGCAAATTTAAAAATGCATTTTTAGAAACTTTAAAAAAATGGTTCTTATAATTTTAAACTTTCCTATTCAAAAAAAATCGGTTCTAATTACTTCTTTAAACAAGATTTTAGCAAAACAAACAGCATAAATTTTTCTTAAGTAATTACAAATAACAATATATTATAGAATGTTATTCTCGTTTTTTCTTTCTTGAACTAATATGATAACTTAAAAAAATAAGTCTATGAAGTTTATAGATATAAATTTATGGAGCTTTTAAATCAATTTAGCATTTCATTTGTACCTGTTAAAAACTTGTGTATTAGTGAGGATTTTCCAGATGTCATTCCTCCTAAGACTCCCTGTTTTTATAAAAGTAATAACATAAAGTTTATATAAGCAAAAACTTCAACTAAAGTTTGTATGAAACTTTGATATAATTGATAGAGTATTCTATATTTATATATATTTATGTGTATTGTTTGTATTTATAATTTTCATCAAAAGTATGATGCTTATGGCAAAAACTGTACTTTTGATCTTTTATAAGCACTTTAATTATTTACAAAAGTAAAAATCAAAAAATAAAATGTAGCAAAGAACTAAATAAAAATAAATTTTACCGTTTGCAAGGGCTATATATTTTTTTCTTTTTAAAACACTTTCTTAATTTTTTTTTAAATAAAAAATTTCCACACATGGTAAATTTCATGTCAGCATCATTAACAATGACCTTAACAAAGTTCAGATGTATGACTAACACACGGGTTTTTATAGAATTGGAAATTTTTAAAAGACTTAAAGTGCACTTTAGTGGAACAAATTACGTGAAATAAGTGCAACTTGTAACTGACCAGTTTAATTACAGGAGTTTGTTTACTCAGAGTCCATTCCTGGTTGTTCACAAATGAATCTATTAAAAGTTTAAATTGTATCAACTGACAGAAAAAATAACTTGTTTGTAATTATTTTAACTTATTGCAACTAGTCAAAAATAAACAGTGTACAAAACTTACAAACCATATAAAAAATAATATCAATAGTAAATTGTTTCTTTGTAAATGCTAACATTGAAAATAATGCAATCAAAAACTTTTTGTCATCACAAAATCTAATTTTTTTTTTTACATATTTTTAAAAACAAAATAGTCGTTAATTTAAATGGTAGAGCTTGAATAAAAATAGAAACTAAAGTTTAAAATCGACATAAACTATTATGTTAAGAATCCAAAAAAATATATAACCATCCAACAAAATCAATTATCAAACAACTAAAAAAACTTAATTTAAATACCTTTAAAATCAATCGCTACAAACTTTAAATAAAAGTAGTTGGTCAATATATTTTAAATATTTTAGAAAAACTGCTAGTAACTTTTTCTAAACATTGATATTAAAATTTACACATATATGTATATAGTTTTTTTAACTTAAATTTCGATTTACCTTCAACATAAACCATGTGTTGCCGAATAGAGTTTTGTAAATCAATATCTTGAATTTCTTCTATCAGTTCGTATATACTATATATATTAGGATGAACTTCGTTAAATCTGTGAGAAAGAATCTTTTATAGTACCAGTTTACAACTATGTATATTTAATAAGACCAAGAAAATGTTTGAGAAATCTATTTACTATTTGCTAATTTAATATTAAAATATATTAAAACTTACAGTTTAAAAATAAATTAGATAGAACAAAAATTAAAAATAGTTAATAAAACCAACTAATGTAAACATAAAAAGAAGCAATAAAAGTTATTTATAATACATAAGCATTCAAAAGTAGTATAAAAAGAAACTTGTGTTTAATTTAACAAATGGAATACTGGAAAAGTATATAAACAATAAAAAATTGTTATGAGTATATAACAACATATGCCATCGTTACACTAAGATTGAAATTATTTATTTATAAGTCAAATATATTATCGTAATTTTGAGCAGTAACAGATATGAATAATACAAAAGAATAAATTTATCAGTTTTTCGCGATAACAAGCAATCATCATTAAATAAAGAAACAAACTTAAATTACTATAAAGTTAAATTTGGGTTACAAAGTAACTTGAAATTTTTTACACTAAGTAAGTAGTAATTTGGTCCTAAAAATTATAGATAAAAAAATATGTAATAATGTTTCTAATTTAAAACAAACAAAGTTTTAAAAGTACGAAATAAGAAACAAATATGTAAGATAATATTGTAATACAAAAGTAATATAACCTTTAAATATGAAAACTATAAAAAATTGCAAGTTGTAAACATACATCATAAACCGTTTTAAAAGAAAGAAACTTCAGCTTACAGTATTCAAAATTTTGTTATAATTATATGGTTTTTTACAAATACGAAAAAACAAATAAGAAGGTTAAACAAGTGAGTTGGAACATGCTCACACCAATTATATTACTCATTAAATTGATAGAAACTTGCCTAGGTATAATTTATTGATCACTTTATTGCGTCACAGTATAGGTGACACAACGGCGATGCAGATAAGAGCTTATTTCGCAAACAAACTCAGAATCGATGACAAGAATAGCCAAACAGAAAGGTGTGTGCTGTGTAGATTTATATGTGAAATTTTATAAATAACATAACCGATTAACTAGGTTTTTTGAAGTACCAACTTTATAAATCCAACGATACATCTTGCTCTGTTACATGTCAATTATACATACATATGTATAAACATGTTTTTAGCCTATATATTTTTTTATTTAAATTCTAAACTTACTCAAACAAATAAAACTACAGGTAATAAATTTATAAAATTTCAACAACTAAATATACATTATAAAACATTTAAATAGAATATTCTATAGACATGCAAACTCTTTAAAAGATACATTTGCAACCCTGTTATCTGAATACTTAAAATACAACGGACATATCTATTACGTCATATAGAAACTGATTGACCACATGTGAATGCCAAACAATGCTCACTTGTCATCAAAACTTTTCATTCAAGTGGCCACATAAAAGCAGTAGAGTTTAAAGAACAGTAGAGTTTAAAGAACAGTAGAGTTTAAACTAATGACATTAGCAAAATTTTTCTATCAAAGCAAACTAAAAGAGTAACTACTTTTGCTATATATTTCACTGTGAATTAAAACTTAAATTGATAAGAAAAACTTTAGATTTTAACAATTTTAGTTTTTGATTAAAATGGCAATTATAAAAGCTACTATGATACTTTTAATTAAAAACAATAGATACAATAAGTAAAAACTAAGTACACAGTTATAAAAAATAATACATAAACAATGAATCAAAATGTGTGCCTTAAAATCTAAAATCTGTAGTAAATATCTAAAAAGAAACAGATTTATTATGAAAAACTTTAATGTTTTTTTCTCTAATTAGTCAGTTAGCAAAAAGCTTACTGAAAAATCGATTTAAAAGAGAACTTAAAAGTACGGCATACTGAAATTTTGTTTAAGATATATAAAAAAGTTAAGTCTGGTAATTAAACTTTAAAAATATTTATAAACTTAAAGTATTTTAAAGTTTATTTATTTAGTTAAAACAATACAAAACAACACTAGTTGAAGCGAAAATACGAAAAAGTTTATAATGTAATAAGTTAGTACAACTCATGTATTTTATATATCAACTCTAAAAGTACTAAAACTTTAATGATTAAAGATCATTAATCTAACTTACTTTAAAATTCAATATATAAACCTAAATAACATTTTTGAAATAAAATTAATGTACTAGCAAAGTCAAGTAAATTAAACTGATTAATATGAAATATGCCTAACACATACTAAAGCCTAAAATAAAAACCTTAGGAACTTATTCATCATAAATCTGGTCAAAACATTATTTAATCTATTACATTAGGTTATTGAAGTTATTAATTTTATAAGTTTAAAAAGCTTAATTATACTAAAAAGTTTTTGTTCAAAAACTTCAACTTATGTTTAAAATATTTTTAGTTTTCCATTTTTAAAAATAGAGTAAAGTTACTTTTTTTTAAAGATAAAATTTTAGCACTAATTAGTTTGTTCATGAGCCTTAAATTTAGAACTTTAAATAATTAACTTGGTAAAATCATGTTTATATATTTATTTACAATATAAAATTTCTCTTGATAGAACTAAACTAAAAATAAATGTACAGAAATCTCTTTATACAATTTAAAAATAAAATATTAAAGTTTTTATAAAGAGTAGCTTACTTAAAGTAAAAAATTTGCTCATCAAAAATTAAATACTATATACCATACTTATAAGGCAAGTTAGTATAAAAGTTAACATTGGATTTTATATGAACCAAGTCACTTTTTAAATGATATAATAAATTCATTATCTTTTTTAGATTAAGTCAATTGAAAAAATATTGAACAAAATGTATTGGACAACTTTTTATAAACAACATTTTATCATCAATTTTCCTTAAAACTTTAAAATTTACCAAACTTCTTAATATTATTTTTGAGCTTAAGACACTCGTTTTTTCAAATCTTTTCCAGGTTTTCCAAATTTCTTGCAGGTTTTTAAAAGTACACATTTTTGAGTCTATTTTTAGTTTAAAGTTAAGTTTAAGGTAAGATACTGTGTTAAATAGTATAAAAATATTGAAAAGATACTGTAAAGCTACTTTAAATATGTTTTTATATGAAAATATTTCTATTGATGACAAAACTTTTTATCTATGCAATAGATTTTTAGAGTCAAATTGAAATTTTACTACTGAATATGAGAAAATTGTTTAAAATCCAGATTTTTCCAGGTTTTTAAAGTGATTTTTGTTCAAAGCTCCAGGTTTTCCCAGGTTTTTTTTGCCTAAATTATCAAATTCCAGGTTTTTCCAGGATTCCAGGTTAAGTGGCAACCCTGTTTTGAGTTAAATCTTGAAAAAATAATCCTTCAATTTTTTTTGACACAAAAGATAGATGAATAATACGTAAATATTTAAAGGAGAATTTTTTATAAAAAATACAAGATTTACTGTATTAGAAAAAACAGCATAACCAAAATGTAAAATATTGGTTATAATTTGTAAAAACCTTCTAACAAAGTATCTTTACCTTTTCAGTTTCCAGCATACTAAGCCTACTAAACTCTTTAACTTTAATGTCAGATATCTCAAAAACTATTTGAATGTACTTTAGCTGCAAAAAATTTGTAGTAGCTCAGATAAAATATACTAAATAATAAATAAAAAATAATTGAACCCCGTATGACCTATAATGCAATATTTTAAGGACAGAGAAAAAAAAATTACCTACGCTATGTATAAGAATAAATTATTCCAAAAAAAAAACTTACCTACGCTATATATAAGAATAAAATGTTTCATGTTTATATTCATCAATTTATTAAGAGCTAAATCAAAAAATTTAATGACCTATGATTAAAAAATAAATGTTAAATTTAATAAGTCAAGCAAAAATTAAATTAATATAAGAAAGTATCTAAAAAGTAATAAATATTAAATATTTTTTACATACTTAATAAATAAAAGAATTTGAAAATATCTATAACTTTAATTTATACTCTTACTTTATAATTTATAATTCTTTTTTTATTTTTATTTAAACCATAGGCAGACATGTATAAGACAAAAACTTTACTTCAACAAATTTTTAATTTAACAATGATAATTGATACAAAAACAGTAAAAAGAAATAACAAACTATATACATTTTTACAAAAAAAAAAATTTAGTTAAATTATGTGCTAACCTATTGATTTCATATTGAATTGGGCAACAAGCTGAAGCTTGAGAGTTGACACTGACAGATCTTTTTCTTGGTGTTACAATGTGGCTTGAAGATGAGCTTTGGCCATCTGAGTTGGGTTGAAAAACATCATCTTCCTCGCAATTGCGTGACTGCATATCCAGCTTCTTATATTTACTTAAATGGAATTTTTTGAGCTATTTATACCTAAAAACATGATAAAACATTACAACTGAAGGAATAGTTAAAATACATAGTCTATATAGTTTTTAAAACCATATTTGCTTATAATATTAAAACAAAAAAATTAAGACATGATTCATTCAAAAACATTTTTATTCAAAGAAACAAGTAATATCGATTTCAGCTAATCTTTATCAACTACTTTTGTTAGCAACTAATTTTAAAAACAAACATTGAGTAACTAAACAGTTAGAGGTTTTATCAGAAAAAATTCAACTTACCAATTAGCATAATTAAGCAAAATTTATCAGAGATAGATTAACAGTTTATAATTACATGATTACAGATTAATTTTTTGGTATTTTAAGTAAGATAAGCAAACGCATAAATATAAAAACAAAACAACAATAAACATAATAAAATAAGCGACAAACAAAAATTATAACAACTTTTAAAGATTAGATTCCTACAAGTTTTTTTTGTAATATCAAAATAATAATTTCCTGAGAGTTTGAAGTAAATTTCTTTAAAATTAAAAAAGGATATAGATTTTTACTTAGTATTCGAAAACTCAGAGAAAATTGACCTTGAATTTTTTTTTGTTCCATACAGTTGTATAGGATTTTTTTGCAGAACTGGTTGTATATCAAAACTCAACTGAATTTTCTGTTCTATAAAATGTATATTATACTGTATACTCTAAACTTTCAAATAAGAGCCAACTTTATTTTTTGTAAGAAAAAATGCTAGACCCCTTTAAGGCCTTTTTCAGTTATATTAAACCATAGTTAAGTTTTTTGTCATATATATGGGACACGTTAAAAATCCACCTGGTCAAATTTGAGAACCACTTACCAATCGAGGGTGAGGGTTATGGGTATCAGCGATAGTGAAAAAAAATGTTTAATGCAAAAAATGTATAAAATAAATTAATAAGTAAAGAAAACATTTTTAAAAATTGGGTGGATTTTGAATGCGGTGGATTTTGATCAGGTGGATTTTGATAGTAAACCCATATATATAACTGCATTAAAAGCTATGAAACTTTGTATATGCATTTTTAATGAACTTTATAAATACAATTTTTCTTTCAAACTGATCCATTCAGCAATTATGATTTCACACCAAAAAAAATTGTGCAAACCCCAAAATTTTTCTATAATTAGATATACATATAATAGAATAAATTGAACTTAAAAAAAAAATCATTATCAAATTAAATTTAAGGTAGTCTAAATATCATTTATTTACTTGCATAATATATTCTAAATTCCAGGTTTTTCTTGTTTAAATTGCCACAGTGACCAAAAACCATCATCAGCTATATGAAATAAAATTTACACTTGAATAATATAAACTATACAAAACTAAAAACATTGTGATGCAGGCCCTTTTTATGAAAAAATTCAACTTCCCTGTAGAAAAAGATACAAATATAGTAAATTTACATACATTAAAATTTGGGTGTAAACTTTAACTCATATAGATGATGATTGTTTTGAAGGAAGAATATGTTCTGTGTTTTCCTAAATATTGTATTTTAAAATGAACTTTCTCTTATATATATATTAAATACATAAAGATATATTGTTATCAAAAAATATATAAATACATACTAATTTATAAACTCTGACATTTACCCATTGTCAAAACTTCAAATTTTGTTACAACCAGTTTAGTAAATAAATTTTATTAAACTAACTTTTTCTAGGTATAGTGTTAACTTACACAACTAATATATTCCTTATATTTTGTTAATTGGATTTTTTTTTAATGTTGTTAATCAAGTTACAATTAATCTATTTAAAATGTGTTGACTTCTGAATTAACTTTTACTCTAATCTATTTTTTTTTTAAAGTTAATTCAAATTGATTAACTCTAACTGCTTTCTGAAATAATTGTATACATTTATGGACATTTTTTTAAAACTATTGATGATTTTTCCTGTAAATTTGAAATAATTTAATATTATTTCTTCTTTAGCAAGCCTTCGAGTTATAGAACTTATAAATATTATTTCAAAATACTTTTAAAATGTAGATGTAAATTATTCCAAAATTTCTCAGTTGGAGTCCAACAATTCGAGGATATAATCTAATTACTTGAAAAGTAAAGTGTGTGGCCCAATGGAACTTAATGATGGCTTTGAAAACTCTTTGAGTTGAACGTTAAAAGATCAAAAAATAGTGGTCACACATATATGGAAGTAAAAGTTAACACTTTTATAGATCTTTGAAACATGTTTCTAAAAATCCTTTTTGTACTCAAAATTTATGATAAGAAGTAGATTAGACAAAATATTGTAAAAAATTTTGATTAACTTAAACATTTTAGAAAATACATAGTATTTTAAAACAAAAAACAAAATTTTTATCTAGTTACTTTAGATTTTGTTTTTTTTTTTTGTTTTTCCTTTGAATGTTATTGCAGTAGGACAAATGGCAGCATTATTTTCAGTTTTGATACTTTACTTTATAAATAAGCTTTTGATTTTTAAAACATAAACTTATTGAATTTTTTCAAAAAGAATAAAAATAGCTACATTTAAAAACATTTTAGTAAAACAAGTAATAAATAATATAGTACAGATAGTAATACTTGATTTAAAAAGCTTTGATATAATCAATGAAGCCTTTCAATATAATATATTTTTGATCCAAAGTAACTCTCCTTAATATTTCTTGTAGTAATTATTACAAGTATTGTATATTACATCAGAAGTAAATCTTCTACAAAATTTTTTTGAATTCAAATATTTGCAGTTAGTATAATTGCAACTATTGCCTACAAATTTACCAAAAGTGCTACAATTAAAACATTTTGGTGCTTAAATAAATTTATTTGTTATCAAAGTAAAATATAGCTGTAAAAAAAGTAGTGAAAAGAAATAAAATTTATTTAGAAAATTCAAAAGATTTTATTTTGTATTTTTTCTATTTACACTATTTAAGTATATACTTATTATTATTATTTTTTAATTTGGCTATACCTAGCGTCTTCAAAAATATTTTAATTAGTTGAAAAAACAACAGTTTCTTTAGTACATTAAAATGTACAAACTAAACTTGAAATTTAACATTAGTAAAATAATCATAAAATTTATTTATTAAATTAAAAAAAAAAAAGTAATATTGTGTCAAAATGTTTAATGCTGCTTTTTTGAGACATTTAAATCCTCCAAATCTCTTTAATGCATTTAGTCGTTTCATAAAAAATACAAGATCAAAAAAAAAAAAAAAACAATATGGTGGTAGTATTTTTTATTTATTTAAATCTAAATAAGTTAAAGTAAGACTGCGTGCTTCCTCCATCTATTTTTGGAATTTCATTTTCCATTGGTGTTAAAGCGCGCTTTTTTGTATAGTAAGAGTTAAGCTACATACAAAAACTGATGGTTGCATTTTCAACCTTGCACGTCTGAGATTAAAGCCAAGGATGGAAGATATAACACTTCAGGAATGATCTTTAATGATGATGTTGCACTCGTATCTGTTTTGACCCCAAAATCTACAAGTACTACTAAGTTAATTTTTATCAGCTTGTTCTGATTCTGGCCTCACAGATATTCTTAAAATAACTAAAGTCCTAAGCAAAGAATTATATTTTCTACATTTAATCAAGATAAATGACAAAACTATAAAGAAAAAAATTAAAAAACTTATTTATCTTAAAAAAACACGTTTAGCTTATTTAATTTTTTTTTCAAATTATGTATCATTTGCAACTAAGTATGATGTATTTAGTTGAGTCTTTTTTCTATATATTTTCAAAATTAAACAAAATTTATTGTCAAGTAGGAAATTAATTTCAAAATATTTATTTAGTAGACAGTTTAAAAAAACAAGTTCAAAATTTTAAGAGATGGGAATATAGGGTTTAAGTTTTAAACTAATACAACTTTTTTGATGTAGCAAGTAAAACTAAAGTAAAGGTAAGTTAATTACTAAGTTATTAATAAAAATTATTTTACTTTAAATTTTGTTTGCGTGTTAAGCTTGGGCCGCTCTTACTTAATCAATATTGATTCCAGACTTTAGTATTCGCTCTGTTTACATCAAAACTTAAAAGCTTTTTACGATGTCAGAGTTTTGATTTGACAGTTTGTGCAACTATTTAGGTAGTCGAACATTGCGCTGTTTTTATATGTTCCACAGTGATCTGTAAAACGTCGGAAAACTTGTCGTGATGTCTTTCCAAAGTAAGAGATGTTCTGACCTGCAGAGCACATGTATCCAAAAGTATGGTTCGCGTCGAATATTTCCGATCATTTGTTTTTGTTGCTGAAGTATAAGTATTAAGAAACTTTTTTGCTATAAAATAGATGCTAATTGTTTTTGAAACCGTAATGGAAAATTACAAACGTAAACTATTGTGAAAAAAGAGAAGTTTTTGGTGTTTTTTTTTTTTTAATTTTTCTTTTGGTATATTTTTTGAATGTTTAGTTGTCGATTTTATAAATTTTATGAAGTTTGTTAATTTTTCACTGTATAAGATTTTGTTGATATTGATTCTTAAATGTTAAGATTTCAATTTTCGTAAGTTCTTCTTTGAAAACGGTGAAATTTGAGCATATATTTAGTGTTCTGTTTAGATAAAAGTTGAACAAACTAAGTTTCAACGATTTAATTTACTAACTTGTTTAAATCTTCCTTATTTGAGTGTCTATATTAGCACGTAACTTAACTTTTTCTATACTTTTGGGAATTTTAAAAAGTTCTATAAGGTGTATTATATAATACATCCTGATATACATCGGCTAAAACTGATTATAAGTTATATCTATTATGACTATAAGTTCAAAATAAGTACAAATTTAGTATAAAATGCTAATTTTATTAAAATCTTCTAAACTAAAAGTTTTTATAGTATAAACATTTCTAGGCTTAATATCAGCCTTTTAAAACAACTAATAAAGGTTTACCAGGTTAGGAAAAATCAGTGTAAAAATATTTTAATATTATGGCAACATTTGTGTCTGTTAAGTATAAAACTGAAGATTTTCAAAAAATTACTAAGACAACTTTGTAAACTTTTAAATATCAAAACTAAAAAAAAATCATTAAAATTTGTTATGAAGTTTATATTTCTTTATGTACATTTAAAGATGTTTAAATAATTTTTATAACACAGAATATCGTCAAATAATCTAATGCCAATTAACATAACTTAACTTTTAGTTTTTTTTTTTGCATAAAACTCAATTTATTGGCTTCCTTATTAATAATTTTCTTTGAAAACTAATAAATGATTTTTTAATTCTATTTACAGTTCTTAGACCACTCGGACTACACTGTATAAATTAATTAAAACTCTTATTTTTTGAAATGATATGAGTCATAAAGTAAAAAAGCACAACCGTTCGCTAGAAGTTTTTTTAGTTTCACTTTTTTTTTCTTATACCTTTAGTGCGATATTATTAATAAAGATCTAAAACTTAAATTAATGTTTATGACAATAATAATTGGTATTTGAATATTTTTTTAAGTTGAATATAAATCCTATGTATTCAAAAACAAAATATGTATAGATTTAGTGAAAATTCAATTTACTACTCAGTTAATATACTTTAATAGCTTTCATCAAAATTGTACTATCAGAATAACGAGAAGATAACATAAGGCTAAGTTTTATTGTAAACTTAAAAAATAACTGATAATGCACAAAAAAATATAATATTAATTCTTACTCGATTAAAAAAACAGAAGCAAAAAGATAATAAATTTTATATGACTAATGGTAACAAAATAGATACATTTTTGTCTTGGAAAGACCGCAAGTTGCGCTAAAGAATTGTTTCTAAAAATCACTATATAAAAACTTAACCTATGTATATTTTTGTTCCCTATTAGCCGTCAGCTTAAGCACAAAGTACATCGCATTTAAGATTTTGCTTTTGTCACTCAATAAGACACTTAATAAGAACGTTTTTAATTTATAAAATTTGATCGTTGAATATATTTTCGCAGTACTTTGTTCTACTGATAGATTAGCTGCTTTGTCGCTTTTCTTTAAAATAATTTCATTAAAAAATACTTTAAATATATCAAGTTTATTACATGTTTATTACTTACTAAATTAACCTAATGAAGCAGTGAAATTCAGGTAGTATATTTTCATGTTTAGTAAAAGAGATTTTAATTCCAAGTGTAAAAAGGTCAAGGCGCCTACTAAAAAAGGAGAAGTGGGTATTTCTAGCTTACTACCCAATTAGAACCAACGAGCGAACCCCTGCAGTAAATAACAGTAGTATGGTTTTCCAGGCCCCTATTATCAAGATAGATTTACCACCTCCTACAACTGGTAACTCGGACACGGACGTAAGGTCTTATAAAAACCAAAAGAAAAGTTCAGAATCAGTAGAGATGCTAAACAGCCCATGATGGTGACTTAACAAGGTGACAGAAGAATGTTAAATCATGGAAGAGTGTAACCAGCTTTCGACATGATGAGGAGCAAAGCCCCTACCTCTAGTGAGTTAACAAGCTTAAAAGATGAATTGAGATATATTATGCGTCAAACTAAGGAATTAGAAAAGCAGGTCATAAGAAACAAGGTTGAGCAGGAAGGAAAAAGACTCAGGATAGTTCAGAAAAAAAAAACTTATACAGGACGAGATTCGCACACAGCTAAAAAAGAGCCCTCGCACCACACAGAAACGCCACAGTACATAGCTGCAAGAAAACCTAACCCAAACAGAAACACCACAGTACATAGCTGAAAGCATAATAGTAGAAAATCAGTGAAAAGATACAAGATAAAGAATAACAGAATTGAGCTGTGTAGCTGAAAGCTACTGAGCTGCGCTTTTTGCGCCAGCTGTAGACTAATGAGCTATTTCTTAACGTAGTCTAGAAATAAGTATATTATTTCGGCAGATTATAGCACAAACTAAGGGAAAAGTAATAAAACTTTATGTAAAGTATAAAATAAAATACGTTATGAAAACTCTGAAAATTAACGTAACGAGATCGGTTCTCGATTTCGTTTTTTTAATAGTTTTCCGCTAGTAGGTGCTAAAATCAGTTAAAATTGTGTACTTGTTTCCAGACAATGTTAAGAAATGGCTCATTAGTCTTTAGAAAGTGCGATGAGCGTACCTCAGTTAAAATTACTTTCAGATTTTTTATAATGTTTATTAGTTGTGTAAATGAAACATTTTTTTATCGCAGACACTTTGTATAAGTTTATTATTAGTCATTAAGCACAAAGTTTGTTAGTTTCATAAGTGAACTTTATCATATTTGTTAATATTCATAGTCTTTAAAGGATAAGTACTAGTTAGGTGATGGCTTCAAGATAAGATAGAACGTTATCGTCACTTAGCGTTTTATGTTATAGTAAGCCATATCTGATTTAGTATATAATCAAAAATTATACATAAAGCAAAAATGAATTTCTTATTTATAAAAAAGAGTAGCAACACAATCAAACTCCTTCTGATCATTTAGTTCCTGTCATGTCAAGTAGATTGTTATTGCCTTAGTTTGGATGAGATTAATACTACAAACTGTAAACAAACTTAAACGTCGAGATAAAACATTTAATATTCAATTCAAGTAGTTTATTGATTTTTCATTTACTAACCATCTTTTTGCACCCTTTTATTATTTTTACACTTTTACTTGTTATAAAAACATGTTTGTTATAAAAACAATGTGTAATTTGTTCAACTTAGATATTTTACATGAAACAGTTAATTTTTTAAATAATATAACTTTTTTTTCAATACGATGTCCAGTCTTTTATGTCAAGACTTAACGATAGATCAAAAAATAATTCTAAGTTTTAATGCATAATAAACTTATTCAGTACCTTATTTGATACTCTTTACCAATTAATATGACGTTAGGATGTTCGTATATGGTAATTTTAAAACCACATGTATTTTTTTGGATGTATCAAGCATATTTTATTCCTATTCAAACTCTTTGTTCTAAAACTAATCATTTTATAATAAAAAGGCTTTGAATATCTTTAGTTTTTTTAAAGTTTTTTGTGTTGTTATTCTCTTCTTCTATCACTTTAGGAAACAAACTTTGTGTGACCTCTGACATAGATCAAATCGACTTGAATCATTCACTTTAAAAAAAGTTGAGATAAAAATATATTCAGGTACAGGAGGTATTTTAGTGTACTGGAATTAAAAAATAATTTAGCTACCGAATAACTTAGAATAATATATCTAAGAATACCTCTTATTTAAAGATTTTTGGTATCTATTTTTGTAAGTTATTTAAGAAACTAGGTTAGATCAGTGGTCGGCAGCCTGTTAAAAGTCGCAGACCAATTTGCCTAGAAAAAAATTGCTCGCAAGCCGGAGTCTGTATAAAACAGTCTTTGCGGGCTTCATTTATTTAAATAATGGTAGTAATCAATAAAAAAATACTATTTTAAAGCACATAATTGACAAAATCTGCAGTAATAAAGCACAAGTAGTTGCTAATCATAAAACTAAGAGCTTAATTGTAAATTTTTATCACAAAAACTGGGCTAGATGAATAACAATTTTTTATGAAAAAATACTTTTTTTTAAATACTCTTTATAATTGGAAAAGTGATATAATAAAAATGGCTGCTTAAGAAACTTCATTCAGATCGATAAAATAATATAACATGTTTTTAAATTCTATATGAGTCTTTACGTTTAGCATTTCAGTTATGAACTTATTGATTGTTTTTCACGTGAAGCATTAAAAATAAAGTGTAAAAAATAAACATTGTATGCAAAATTATAATAATGATTCTATTTATTTTTGTTGTAGTTAAGTTTTATACAAAAATAGAGAAACATATCTTTCCAAATCTAACTTTTTTTTTGTTTATAAATTAAAGCTTCACTTAAAACTTGTCGGTTTTATTACGGCTCGTAAAAATATTTTAATTTATATTAAAACTTATCCCGCCAAGTAAAAGTTTCATATTTTGTTCATTATTTAAAACTGCATAATTATGTTGAATTCTTTATATTTAAAAATAGTATTTTTATATTACTACGAGCTAATATCAAGCTAGGGTTGGTCAATACTTTTCTAGTTAGTGGGTCGACTTATTGTACAAACTTAAAAAACACTGTTTAAAAGCAAAGTTGTAGTAATCTATCCAATTAAAAAGCACTAACACTAATTTGTACTGAAAATCAAACAAAAAATTATTATAAATGTTTGTTATAGACAGTTTCAAATTTATATATTTTGCTCGTGGTGTTTTAAATTAATAGAGGCACATAGGGTCAATTTCGGTTACTTTTTTCACACAAAATTTAAGCTGCGCAAAGTGTTAGATTGTAGTACTTAAATTACTCACACAAAACGTTTTGTTCTAAAGGAATTAGTAACAATCATTAGTCTTTTCTTTTGTTCGATAGTAACTAAAAAGAGTCTGAAATTTTAAAAAAACATTATATTAAAAGCTTTCTTAAGAGTTAATTACGTTTGAAATATTAAAATTATGACCAATCCCGATAACTTTTATCGATAGTATTTTACACAATAATTCTGTTAGGAAGAATTGTCCTTTTGAATATTCTGAATTACTCAAATATATCTGAATAAAAAAAAATATTTAGAAAATGTGATGATACGTAAATAGATGCGTATTTTGAAGTTAAGAAATTTAAAAAAGCTGTTTGTTGTATTCATAACATCAGAACGCTTAACATGACTGCGTGTTTCTATAAGCAGATGAAATTATCCGAGCGTAAAAAGAATTTCGAAGTTCAGAGAAAGTGACTATAAAAAACGTAAACACACCCTCTCTAATGTACATGAGTATAAAATAGACTTCGCTTTTTTTAGATCTCTTCTACAATCGTTGTCGACAAACAAATAGTTCTGTTTATTAGGAAAAATATATTTTATAAAACCCTAAGTATTTTATATAGATGCTAGACTTATTTATTTGTTTACAATTAACAGACTATGACTTAGCAGAATGCTTCAGGCTAATTTTAAGACGTAGCAAATTTAAAGAAAGCATATATTGACATAATATTGATAAAAAAGTATTTAACTTTGTAATGCAGTTTTATTTTTAGCTAGTTAAATTATAAACATAACGTTTTACTATTTGATTTTAAGAAACTGATTGAAACGCTATAAGTGTAAAACTTTTTATTTTAATTAAGGTTTAAATTAAAACGAAATAGTTAAACTAAACTAAAGTTTGTTAAGTATGGTAAAATTTTTATTCATTTTGATAAGCTTCAATCTAAAATTTAAAGTATGAATTGATGTTAAGAGAAAATAAGCGTAACCAAAAGGTGTTTTTATTAAGATAGATTCTTGAAAGAACTAAATTGTTTCAAAACCACTATAATCAGATTAAAGTTTTCAGCTGTAGTTTGTGTTTATTAAAAATTAAGAATGAAATGTAACACATTTTGTTCGTAAGCTGTTCGTTTTTTTTTTAATTTATTTGTTATAACTTTATACTATTCTACTAAAATTATAATGCTTTTAGTGATACTTGCTTTGTTTTAAAATATAGACACTATCTTTTAAAAACATATGTTTATTTACATCCTAAATTAACTTAATTATTTTTTTTTAGTTTTGTTTTATGTATTGAAAAATTTTAACCTAAAACAACTTACTTTCATCTAGTATAGTTCAAAATTAATAACCTTAATAGTCTAACTGCTTGGTGTTAATGTAAAAAAAGTAACTTTTAAAAACACTTTAATTTTTATGTTGTATGTGATACTTTTTAAATTTTTACCTAAACTTAATTAATTTAGTATATTACAGTAAATTATTAAATGGTTTATAAAATATTAATTTTTAAGAGTTTTATAGGAATTTAGCACAAATCTTTTAGTACTTACACAATATTTTTTTATTTGAACTTACTTATATATTAAAATTTTTGAACGTAAGAATGCTTTTAATTTAAACTAGCTTCATCTTAATATTTTTACGTTTACCAGCAGCAAAAGTAAGGTACTTTTCTTTTAGGCAAAAATATTACAAAGCTGAAAATTCTTGTATATGTTCAAAACGGAATTTTAAAGACCATTGCTTATAATAAACCTATCTTAATCTATATATTTTTATATTAAGAATTAAACATTATCTAAAGTGTTACGTTAAAAACAGAAAATAATATTATAAAAATGCCTTCAAGAAAGCCAATAATACCGGGCCCGTTCACTGGAGGAAGCGCAAACTCAAAAAACCTACTCAAAGCCCTTCATTCCGAAATGAAAGACAGAAACGCACTTGTCGAATCTTCCGACGAAAAATCTCTCGCAACCACGTCGAACGATGACGTCATAGAAGGACCTAGCGGCGAGGATTACGCCACAAAGCTGAAAGAAATGAGGTTGAAGCAAAAAGAGCTTGAGAAAAGTCGAACTCAAATCATTTCAGAGAGCAAAACCTTTGAAAAAAGTTCGAGCTCTGAAAGCAGCGAAGACGAGATAGATAAAAGGATCAATCAGGAAGAAGTTGAAAAATCTAAAAAAGATCGGCCAGAAATTTCGCTTCCAATCAGGGACAGAGTGGTGAGCGTCAACCCTGCTATGAGTGTCGAGGCGTCAAAGGAGCAAGAAGTAGAAAGGTACTATGATCTTGCAAACACTCCCGGCGGTCAAAAACTACCTCCCATGGTTGCAGAAGAAAGCGAAGCTGAAGATGACAAAGAAATAATTTTTCCACTCGAGAATGCCGCTCTTGGTATTGAGCCACCGATAAGTCTGGAGAGGGCTAAACAACTTGAACAACTCGCAAAAAAAAGAACAAAAGCCAACAAACGAGCGTTACCGGAAACTAAATTGAAAGTAGCAGAGGCAAAGCTGGAAGAGTTTGACGCAAAGCTACGAGCCCGACAAGCAAAGATAGACGAAAGACACTCCAAGTTGTGCCTTCGTCGTGCATTGTTCATTTCAAAAGAGGAAAAAATTAAAGAAATTGAAAGTCAGCTTGACGACGATGAAGCATTGCTTAGAGAGGAGGAGGAAAAGTTAAAGAAAAGAGAGAAAAGAATTCGACAAGAAGAAGAAGGATTGAAGTTGAAAGAAAGATCTTTGCAAAAAAGAGAAGAAAAGATTACCGAAAGATTAGAAAACGTTGAAAACAAGAAAAAAGAAATAAAGGATCGAGAAAAAGCTTCGGAAGCGATGGAAGAAATAATGAAACAAAAAGAACAACTTTATGATATAAAAAGATCTTCTGATAACTACCATCGGCGAGGAAAAAATCAGCCATCAGAAAACAGAAGTCGCAGAAGTGAAGATAAAAAATCTACTCGACCAAGAAACTCAAGACCTCAAGAAGGAACTCTAAGAAAGGAAAAGCTTAAAAACGATGAAAAATATTATACTACATCTAGACACTCAAGAAATAAAAACAAAAATTCAGACTCTAATGACTCGTTATCTAAGCTTGAAAAGGAAAACGTTGTGAGAAACAAAAAGTCAAATACCTTACCATACAAAAAGGAATCTGCAGTTATAGATAGATGGCTCTAAAACAAAGTTTATTTAACTATTTTTGTATGTTTATTTTATTTTTTAACAACAAGTATTTTAATATTTCTTACTTGTTCAATATCAAAAACTTTATTAAATGTCGAATAACTTGCCATCGAGTTTATGTACTTTTCCTCAAAAATGCAGCCTTTTTTTATTTTACCTATTGAGAAAATAGTGTTTCAGTTTTTCAGTTTGTGCATTTTTTAAACTTTATCAAATTACAACACCAATGTAAAACTATCTAAAAATAATCTTAGTTACCGAGTTTAATGTATTATCATAAATATACAACATTATTAACATAATTTTTTTTTAACAACCTGCTTACCTAAAGTAACTTAATTTTTAGTTACATATTGTGTAAAATCGTTTTTCTTGCATATTTTACGTTATTTTGTTGATATCTTTGTTTAGTTTCTGTATAACAGCAGTTTAATTTACATACTTCATACTAATATTTCTACCTTGAAAATAAAAAAAACTTTAATAATTATAACGTTGTAGTTTCAAACAGTTTACAATTTAGATAAATTTAAAAAAAACATCTTACTAAAAATACAAAACTCCTAGAGTAATGAGTATTTTTTTATATACAACATACTTTATCACCTTTTAAAAAACAATATTCATAACGTTTTTCCAATCGCTAAAAAACCAAAAAGTTTTTTTTAATTCAATAAGTGTTTTTGAAAATTACTACAATATTTTAGCTAAAAAAGCTGATAGAAATTATTAGAAAGGCTTCTACACTTTTAAGTTTATAGAATAGTAAAAAAATTAAATAGTATATAATTTTTAAGCTTTGATTTTTAATAAGTTTACTTCATAAATAACTACATAAAATATAATAATTTTTTCACAAAAAGTCATAATTGTCATTGTGGCTTTGAGCGTATAATCACAATTAAGTTTGGTTTGAAAGCAGTGCAGCTATAAAGAGACTATTTTGTATCTAGCGGTTCTACAGTTGTAAGTTTTTTTTTTGTTTAGTTGTTAAGAATAAAGGTAGGAAAGTCTAAAAATAACAAAGCAAAGTAATTACAACAGCTAGATTATTAAAAATAGAATTATTTGGCATTATGAAAACCCTGTCATAAACTGTAAACATATTTAGATATTTTAGTTATAAAAAAGCTGTTAGAAATAATTAAAAAGGCTATATTATAAGTTTTTTAATTATTTTTTTAAGTTTAAAATAGATGAAAATTATAAACAACTTGTTTTTCATATTATGATTAAAATATTTATAAGTTTTATAGAAAAAAAATTGTGCTGGTTTATTCAAACAAAGAGCTTTATAGTTTACAGGTACGTAGCACACTATTAAAACATGGATAAAAAAGAATTTAGAAAAAGAAACTTTGTAGAAATAAAATAGCAACAAAGTTAATGTTTTATTTAAGTTTCTAACCTTTTATTAATTAGTTTTACAACAAACAATTTAAAAAATGCTTTTGTTAATAAAACTAGCGACGTTTATTTATTCAAACTAGTTTCATTGTTTGACTAAAGTTTTAAAAACATGAATTACTTCAAGAATATTGAAAGGTCTCTCTACACAGCAAGTCCATTTACTAAAACTTTTGTCTGACGAATTTTTTATCGTGTTCAAAAAGTTTATATTATTCGATGAATAAACTAACTCTTATTTTACCTTGATATACGATAGAAGAATTAGTTTAAGAGTTTAACTTTAACTAGAATTTTCAAAAAATTTCTATTACTATAAAAAATTCTATCATTTTATTTATATTACAATTATAACTCATACATACAAAAAATCAATAAACAAAACTTTTTATTTTCTTCAAATAAAAACTGTTTGAGTTTATTAAAAGTTTTTTTGAAGAAGGGTTTTGAACCTGAAAGCGTTTTAAACTTATATGTGCACTAAAAATTTGTAGATTTTTCTAAACACTCATTTGATTTTTATTTATTTACTTGATGCCGTAGGAATATCACAAACAAACATTAACTAAGTCTTGGACAGATTTAAGCGTTATATTTAGTATATAACTCTTGTATTAGTTTTAATAATTTTCTTTAAAATAGAGCAGTTTAATAGATAAAAATTAAATTTGAAGTTTTTATGAACAATTGCTAAAATTAACTATGATAGTTTTCGACTATTTTTAGTACAACTTTTAAATATTTCTTGTAACTGAAGATTTCCATCAGTATGAATAAACTGCTCTAAATAAGTTTAGAAATTATTTGTAGGTGTAAAATGGTCAACAGTCTTTAATAAGTAGCGGACTATATTTACTATATTTCACGAATAGAAGAAAAAGTTTCTTTGCGACAACCAGTTTTAAAAGTTAAACGAAAATAAATTACTTTAAACTCTATAAAAGCGAAATTTTAATGATTAACCATTCAATAAGCACTACTGATAGTAGAAACAAGACTACATCGAAAACACTTTTTAATTAAACAAAAATTAACTTAGGTTGTATCGCACAAGTAGCTTTCAAGCAAAAAAATCGTTGTGGGCCGGAGGTTTCTGCTTGGCGAGACAGATCTGAGTTTTTCTGAGCCCCTATTAAAAAAAAATTAAGTGGTCAAAATTAATTAAAAAGAACTTATAGATACACAAAAGTATTTAAATTTTTAAGGACAACTTAAAAATGTATTATTTTTTAGAAAAAAAATCAGTACTTTGACTTAAATGAGCGGGTCAATGATATAAATTTTCAACATTACGGGCTGTTTATACATTTATAAAGGGTAACTTTATATCAAGTTACATAATATAACATTTAATTATTAAGTATAAATAAAATATACGGATATATATCACAATGTGTCACTAATATCTTTCAAAAGTACTTTAATAACTCAAGTAAAAATTTCATTGGTGTCCGTTTTTACTATAAAGATTATATATTTTTTCAAATCGGTGTCAAAAGTACAAAATAACTGTGTATAACATTGTGAAATAAATTCAGTTTTTATGTAAGCAGTCATAGCTTTTTAATCGTAAAAGCACATTGATAATTATGTAGAACAAAACTATATAAACTAAGAAAATTTTATTGTTCATACGTGAACTGTGCTTTTTAATTTTATATCACAAGTTTTGCTCCATTTTTGTAAACTGTTTACTTTCTACTTCATTTGTCTTATTTTTGTTACATTTCAGTAACAGACACAAATGGTAAAATAACGTATACTAGTTTTTGTAAAAATTGTAGTTTTGTTTTCTAACAGTTATAGTTTTGACATAGTGTTTTTAGTCAGAGAGAACTGACAAAAAAAAACGTTCTCTAACAGCTGTAAAAGACTTAAGTTTAATTATGACACAACTCATATTTCGCTAATTATTTAGAATAAATCGATTAACATATGTTTTTTAAGGTATACTATCAAAATCCACCCGCGTTCAAAACCCACCCGATTCACCCGAAAGTAAGCTAAGTTGAAAATTCCCTAAAACAGTACAGACTTAAGTATCATTCCACAAGTTATTTTAAACAAAAAATGAAAACAAAGCTAAGCAGAGCAGCGGCAACTTGAGTAGAAGCAACTCCAGCAGTAGCAACTCAAGTAGAAGCAACTCGAGCAAAAGCAACTCGAGCAGAAGCAACTCGAGTAGAAGCAACTCGAGCAGAAGCAACTCGAGCAGAGGTAACTTGAGCAGAAGCAACACAAGCAAAAGCAACTCGAGCAGAGGCAACTCGAGCAGAAGCAACTCGAGCAGAAGCAACTCGAGCATAGGCAACTCGAGCAGGGACAACTCAAATAAGGGTAAATCAATCACCGGCAAATCGGTTTTTTTTTCTGCACCACCTAAGAAAAATACCACGCGACGCCACTGGTTCAAACATAAGCAGGCAAAATGCAAGCATACAACTGTTTCAATGTGCGCATGACAAATGTTGGCAAATGATCCTAGGTTGATGGCTAAATCAGAAGAGTATGTAGCTAAATTGATGGAGTCAGTAGCAGTCATAAAAGTTTCAGTTGGTGTCAAAAGAGATTACATCAAGAATACGGTGAACCTTTCAGAACATTTGCAACCCGTGTTTGAAGTAAGGCAAAACTTGTAATTTCACTACAGTTAAAGACGTGATGCTTGCTGATGTAGGTGACGAAGATATTAGAAAAGAAGTTTTAAGCACTGAAGATATCTTGTCCAGGTCATCGTTTGAGATAATTTCTTTTATTGAAAGTAAGGAAATGGGCAGACATGCAACAGAGAACTCTCGGAATGTATCAGCGATATTTTTGTTTCAACGAAAGAAAAAGCAATCTATTAATGTAGGGGATAAGTCCCAATATGCACCTTGCCAGCGCTGTAAAAAGTTATTTTACCCATTCAAAGGGAAAGGAACTCCGATTGTAAAACCTTTCAGATATTGTTTTTCTTGTTGGCACAGCCAGTCAAAGAAAGTTAATGTTGTTCAAACCCATTATGATAGTTCCTGTTTTATGCAACAGAATACACAAGTAATGTCATTACACGCTAATAAACGAGTTATGTTGAACAACATAATTTTTGACACAGAACTTTGCATATAGAGCCAAGACATTTGACCATCCACGTGCATCAATTGAAATCACTAAATACGGCACAAATAAGTTTGTTATGGCTAGTGCGTTAGCTGATACTAGTGCTGGAAGATTTGGGGATGGAAAAACTTTCAAGATGCTGGTTTTGTTAGAAATGACTTAATTCTTGTACCAATCACAATTTGGGCTAATAACAAATTCCAATAAATATTTTAGGCGCTTTCAGAGCTACTGTTAGTGGAATGTCTCAAAAAAATGAGGTAGTCAGCTGCGATATTATTATTTATGTTAGTGACTCAGTGACTGGGTTTTTTCTTTCGTATGAAACAATGGTTGAACTTATAATCATAAATAAAAATGTTCCCACTATTGCTTCACAGCTGCCTCATCAGCATTCTAAAGTTGTTGCAAATTTGAATGATAAAGATCAAAGTAAGCTTAAGTCACACGAGGTAACCTGCAGTTGCCCAACCAGAAGCAAAGTTACAGATAAAGCATGCAAGCTTCCATTCAAGGCTACAAGTGAAAATGTAAGTAAGATGTGTGAGTAGCTTCTGCGTTTAATATATGTCCGCATAAACCACTTAATTAAATGAAAAGGGCCCTCACTTGAAATACATTTGAAGGATAATGCTAAACCTTTTTGGAGGATAATGCTTTTCATTCACCGGCACACGTACCGACCCATTGGCAAAAGCAGGTTGAAACGGATCTCATAAGGGATGAGAAGTTAGGTGTTTTGGAATGTGACCCTTTTGGTGAACCTGTAATCTGGTGTCATCGTATGGTTATCACAAGGAAACAAGATGGGTCACCTAGAAGAACTGTAGATCTATCATCTTATAACAAGTGTTGCAAGAAAGAGACATGTGCTTCAGAAACTCCGTTTAAGTTGGCACGCATAATTCCAAAAGGAACATTCAAGACTGTAACAGATGCATGTTATTTTTATTTTTGGTTTTACCAATCATAACCGATCATGTTTATATTGGAACGGGTATCTTGGAGTTCCTTTAAGAGAAAGTGATTGTCATCTCTCAACATTTATCACTCCGTTTGGTAGGTTTTGTTATACTAGAGCACCTCCAGGCTTTGTTTCGTCTGGTGATGGCTACAATCGTCGTTTTTCAGCTATCTTATCTGATTTTGATAGAAAGGAAAGGTGTGTAGGTGATACTGTGTTTTATGATTCTAAGTTAGAGTGTCACTGGTGGAGAACAATAGATTTTTTGTCAGAGGTTGGAAAAGCTGGCATAATCCTTAATCCAAAGAAGTTTTTATTCTGTCAGAAGTCGGTTGATTTTTCAGGTTTCAGAATTTCAAATGAACGCATAGAACCTTTACCAAAGTACTTGGACTTAATTCGGAAATTCCCAACACCAAAGTCTGCCACATATATACGGAGCTGGTTTGGCCTAAGAAATCAAGTATCCAACTATGCCAAACTTCGTAAAGTTATGGCACCTTTTAATGACTTTTCTCAGCCCAAAACACAAATTCATTTGAATAGAAAATTTGAACCAAGCAATTAATGAGTCAAAACAACTGGTTGTTGATGTAATAAGAAGCGGTGTACAAACTTTTGATCTTGGAAAGTTGACATGTCTAAGACCTGACTGGTCGAAGCAAGGCTTAGGCTACTTTCTCAAGCAGAATCACTGCAATTGCAATAGCCGATTACCAGATTGCTGCACCACTGGTTGGGAAGTGACATTTGCAGGTTCAAGGTTTTTAAATGGAGCGGAAAAGAATTATTCTGCCATTGAAGGTGAGTCGCTTGCCATTGCTTGGTCGTTAGAGCAGACAAAGTATTTTACTAAGGGCAAGTATCTTGTGGTTGTTACAGATCATAAGCCATTAGTAAAGATTTTTGGTGATCGTGCTTTAAAATAAATTCAGAACACACGAATATTTAGACTGAAACAACAAACACTACCATGGCTTTTTGAAGTTCAGTAAATGCCTGGTAAAACCAATTTAGCTGCAGATGCTGCATCACGTTATCCTACCTTATCAAGTGAAATGAATTCGCATGATGGTAACTTGACTAATAAGTCACTTCTTACTGCTTCATTAAGTAATGAAGTACGCCGTTCAATCGCAATCACTTGGGAAGAAATTGTAGACGAAACGTTAAATCACAAGCTTATTATCTTTCAAGAGTTTTTAGGTGTATCGAAGAAGGTCGAAGTTTAAAACATTACAAATCTTTGTCAGCGTATTTTAGATACGATGGTGCTTTGTACGTGAGTGATGAACTTATACTTTACAAGGACAGAGTACATGTGTCTTTAAGTTCACGACCTCGTGTTCTCAATAAGTTACATTCAGCGCCCCAAGGTGTAACATCAGTGCATGCTCGTGACCAATAGATTGTCTTCTGGCCTGGGATTACACAGGACATTGAATCAATTTGAGAAAAATGTCAAAGCTGCAACTAAAACTTTCCTTCTCAATCATCGTTACCACAAGAGTTATTTGATCCTCCTACAAGTCCTTTCGAGAAGATATTTGCAGATTTTTTCCAGTTTGCTTGAAATAGTTATCTAGTTGTAGGCGACAGACTATCAGATTGGACAGAAATATTGGACAGAAACACCCAGCGGAATATCTCAAGCAAGTTCGCGTGGTTCGATTAAGTGCCTACGAGACTTATTTTCCAGGTTTGGAGTACCTGAAGAGATATTAAGTGATGGTGAACCAGAATTTTCGTCTAGTTCAACAAAGGAATTTCTTAAAACCTGGGATGTTACACATCAAGTAGCTTCAGATACTATCCAAGGTCAAATGGAAGAGCATAAGTAGCTGTAAAGCAAGCAAACAGACTACTAAGGTGCAATGTTACTGAATCAGAAAGCCTAGATAGCGATAGAATTTTAAGTGCGATGATTCAATTGAGGAACACCCCTGACAGCGACTGTAAAGTATCCCCAGCTTAAATTATATATGGACGACAGCTACGAGATGGTTTTTAAACAGGCTGGAGAATTTTTTTAATCCTGCGGTGCGACCTGTATGGAGAGAAGCATGGAAATTAAAAGAAGAGGCACTGCGTACAAGATTCGTCAAAAATGCAGAAGCTATCAACCACAAAGCTAGGAAGTTGCAACCTTTGTACGTTGGCAGTAGATGTCTACTGCAGAACAGAGCGGCAACCATCCACGTAAATGGGATAGGAGTGGATTTGTAATGGAGGTGTTTCCACATGATCAGTTTGTGGTGAGAATTGACGACTCACCGAGATTGACGCGAAGGAATAGAAGGTTTTGAGGTTTTACAACCCAATCTCAACGAGTATTGATGCAAGGACATTCTATGGTTGGCGTCGATATCAACCTAGCTCACAAGAGGACAATGTAAGTCATCAATCTCCTGATTCGCCTTCAATGTTTTCAGATGATTTGAACGATGCCGGAACTAATGAGACAAATGAAGCTGATGGGGATCATAAGAATATTGAGGAAAAACACACTACTGCTCCTATGGTTCCCATAAAAAATAAAGTACCACTTGCTCTGCTTAGGTTAAAAGACTTTAATGCCCCAGGTCCAAATTGGTGATATTAACAAAGACAGAATGGATTCACGTTAAATTGGATATGTTTAGTTGTGTAGAATTTAATTGTAATGTTGTTGTTCGTTGTTTTGCAGCTATATTATTTATTTGTTAATCGTTAATTTGTTAAAGCGTTTTCTTTGGTTAAAGCCAATTGAGTTTTATTAGTAAATCCAATTTATTTCAATTTTTATTAAATGCTTTTCGTTTCTTATATAGATTCCCTCATATGGGCTTTGTTTTACCTCAAGTTGATTTTTTCTTATATGAGCTGAAGGGGATGTAAAATTATTAAGCTTTAGCTCATTTTAGTTTATGTTTATACTTGTTTCAGATATTTTACATTGTTATTAAATTAACTTAATTCAACAAGTAGTTGTTCTTTAAAGTCAAAAACTTTCACCCTTAAGGAGTCAAAAGAAACCACAAATGCTAAAAAAGTTACAACAAAAAAAACAAGCCTCACCAGTGAAATTATCCAAATAGTTTCCTGTTCAAAACGCAATCTGTAAAAATAAACCTTACAAAAAAGGAATTTCAAGAAACAAAAACTGATAATAAGAAAACAACTTCTACAAACTCCAATTTACATGCAGAATGTACTCAAAACCAATCTTTGTCATAAATAACATCACAAAAGACAAAAACCGATTGGTAAATTTCATACCAAAAACTGAAATTCAACGGTTTGTTTCTAAAAACATTATAATACCCTCAAAAAACATTAAAGCTCCGGTAAGCTGCGCTGATGCTACTAAGACTCCAACTATGTTTACCATTTGTATAGTTCTTAATGAAAAAGTGTTGAAGGGTTAACTGTTCAGGGACTTACAACGACTATCAGTCTTGCTAAATAGCAAAGATTCATAAACAACAGGGACGTGACTTGGTACGTTTCTGCAAATCTGTAGAAACGTATACCTATGAGCGAAAAAACTTGCTTTTATTTTAGCTTGAAAAGACTCTGCTTTAGTATTCATTTATATTTAGTTATCCACTCCTGGAGGATAGTTTTGACATATATGTACTCTTTAGCATTTTTAGTGTTGTAAAATTTAACGAATTAAATACATCCAAATTGTAACATTTAGCGCGTTAAAGCTTTGATTTATGAAAAAGCTGCATTGCAAAATTGAATCTAATGGAAGCTGTAGCTTCAAAAATCAAAATCATACAATTTTATGTTACATAAATTTGCATAACATGTTGTTACTATTGACTACGTTAAATGTTTGATTTTGAACACAATATAAATGTTTTTAAGCTAAATTGTGATTTTTTTATACTTATTTTTTATGAATGTTTTCTGGGTTTACACAAGTGGCATGACATAAAGAGTCATAGGGGGTGTGAAGCAAAATAAATTGTCTTGTATACACTTATTACTCGTACTACAACATTCCATTATGATGTATTAACATAACTGCATATTTTCAGATTAAATTCGATGACATTAAAGGTAGTTTAAATTGCTGTGTTCCCGCTAGGACGTTATCACGCGTTATTTCAGATGTCTTAACTTTTGTAGATTCGTAACTTTTTTGAGCTATCTACGTCCCTTATAAATAATATCAACTTATTCATATATATAAAACAGATAAAGAAATAAAATGTGAAAAAAATGCTTAGGTATAAATTGGATTTATTCTACCCGCATGTGTTGTTACTAGTTTGTTTGATTATTGTTTTTATATAAAAATGTTAGTTAGTTGTTTATATTTCTAGTAAGTTGTTTTTTTTTTTTACATAGGTTCATATTATTAACACCTTTCTATGTGACACCCCCACTAAAGAAAAAATTAACCATGTTGTGGTTCTAACCTCAACATGGACTGGCTAATGGTCCATGTCACTACGTAAAGACTACCGAATAGCAATCGTAACATTAATTGGTGGAGCCAATAGCTTGCTTGTATTATTATTTACACAGTTGCCATAACTTTGACATTTTTTGAGAGTTAGCATGTAATTCACATTACATATATTATTTAGCATAAACGAAAAGGCTGTAAATTTTGGCAATTACTGTTATTTATATATCTAATAATACTAGTTTGGGACTACAATTGATGAAGCAAAAATTGTGTAGTAATATGCCTTTACTAATATATAGTCTTATAATATCATAAAGTGTAGAATGTAGATAAACGAAAACAAAAGTATTCGAATGTACTAGAGCTAGATGAACACAAAAACTATAAAAATTTAATTTTATTAACATTTTATTTTGTTTTAAGAGTTTCTAATAGTATCTATTTACTGTGAAACGTTTTCTAAGAAAAAGTATCCAAATAGGAAGACGCCTAAATAAAGTAGTAAGTAAATCATTGAACTAAAGTATATAATACTTTTTACGAAAAAATTCAAATAAAAAAATAAATATAGGGCGTGAATAGTAAAAGGACATTAAAGCATTAATTTGAAACTTACACTAGATATTCTGGAGTTGATGATGAAAAACAAAAAAAAAGAAGGTCTTGGTGTATTTAAGATTTTAGAGAAATCTTATTAAAGGGGCCGTAGTTTTTTCGTGTTTATCAAAGAAAGTATTATGAAAAAATTTTAGGGAAACCCTGATTTAAATGTTGTACAAGAATTGTCCGAATTCGAATAGTCGTGCACCCAATTTATTTACACGTTTATAAAAATTTCTTTATTTAAAACTTTTATTTCTAAACACTTAGAAAATTTTTAATTTGTTAGTAATCTTATTATATTCAACGGTAGTCATTATTTATCCTCTACTGAAATAACTATTACTAATGTTATAAAAACTTTTACTTTTAATAAATAAAACTTTTTTTAGATAACATATACTTTTCTTGACGTTCTATTAAAAAATAACTTGGTGTCTAAATTTTTATAGTCTTTTAAATAATTTTTAACTTGTATTAAGTTTTTACTTTTTTTTTTCAAAAAAAAAGATTTAAGATTAAACATTATTTGTGCTAAATACAATTTAAAGCAATATTATTTTTTGATTTTTTACAGTCAGTATTTATATATATTTAATGGTGGAAACATATAGAACGGTTTCAGGAAACTACACTTTTAGTTTTATTCAAAAAATTTTAACTAAAATTCATTTCAAATCAAGAATGTACATAACTTAAATATCTTAAAACTATTTCTATTTTTACAAAAGATACTTAATTTTAAAGACTTACAAAAAAAATTTAAATAGAGATTTTATTAATCAACAAGAAAAATTGTTAAAAGAGTTGTGTAACACCAAAAGGAAAAATAAAATAAAACACCAAGCTTTAAACTGTGATCACAATGATTTAAAATGTGATCTAAACTCGTTTTTTTTAAGAAAACGTAATATAGGGAAAATTTGGAATTGACGTCATTAACTTAAAAATTATGATAGATATTTTAAGTGAAAATTTAAATAAATTGGAGTAGATTAATAGTATAAAAATTATCATACATATCTAAGCTTCAGTCAATTTTTTTACTTAAAAATACAAGCAGAAAATAGTGACTAAATGAAGTCAACTTTTAGTAGACTTATACTTTTATTATAACTTAAATACACAAAGAATTTCCTAGGTTTCACATAACATACACATCTTTTTTAGTATTTAACGTGACAAAAGCACCCAAAGTGCCAAAAATACATAAGGTAAAAATAGTAGCGTCAATATTAATTATAAAACTATTAGAAGTAAGAGAATGGATAACAATTCTGTATAAACTTAATTTCTAAGTGTATCCTGAAAACTTCATTAATCTAATAAATTTTAAAAGGTTTATGAGTTTATTATTAAGCAAGCTTTAAAGCACCTAAAACTATATGATTATAAGGAGGCTTTAAACATTACTATTATCTGTTTCTACTAAAAATTACTTTTTTTTTGATATTTGTCAATTTAGTTTTTAGAAATGCTAAAACTGTACAGCTAATTTTTTGTTTTGTTTTTTATCTAAATTCTAAAATTTTTCTCAATATTTGGCGTAATTAAGATTTTTTTTCTACAAAAAAATAAAATTAAATAAATACATTTAGAAACTGCTTTAACTAGTTTTGTGAGTGACTTGTTGTAAAAGGTCTAAGTTTGTGTATTTCCATTTCGATTGTTATTCTGGTTTCCATTACTTTTTTCAATTTCCGTTGTAGGTCGCTGTTAAGTAAAGACAAATTGGAGTTTTCATTTTTTAATTTTTTGATCTCTTCTTCCAACATCATTTTTGTGCGGTTATTGCTGTGGAAAATATGAAAATTTTATTTTAAATAAGCTTCTAAATTATGTTGATTTTTTAGGTTTACAATTTAACTTCATAATTTGTCATACTTTTTCGCAGTTTATAAACTTGCTTTTATACTTATCTGTACTCAATAATAGAACTATTGTAATTTTTATCAAAATTAATTCAGATATACTGAGGACAACAAAAATATGCAGCATAGATAGTTATACTTCTAGAATATAATAATTAATATCTTGCTAGAATATGGTTTTGTTTAAAACTAATTTAATTACTTACACAGTATATTTATTTTGAAATTTTAACTAAATCATAAATAGCTTTTAAAATTAAGCGTAAAGACTAAATAAACAGAGATACCAAAAAAAAAAAATTTCTAGCATTAACACCTAACTAATTTTCCAAACCAGAGCCGTTATAAATTAAAGTTCTATTAAAACTAGCTGTTTTAATTTTTTGTTCTCAATTCTTCAAGAATAGACGCTTGACGATTTATGTTTAAAAAGCTATAGCACTTACAACCGCTATATTTTACACCGTACTTTAACTTCGGTAAGTTCGTACTGGATAAAAGTTAATAAACATAAATAAAAAAACATTTACCTCTGTTGAGGAGATGGGGGAAGTTTTTGACTCTCTGAAACCTCTAGCGGATGTTTTATTTCGCTATTTGGACTGGAGATTAGCGTCATCCGCTTCCTGGGAGGTTTATTGGGAGCTTGTGGCTAAAACAAATTGAAGAAAAGTTTAAGCTTTATATAAAGTGTGTTAAACTTTTGCAGTTATTTAGGGAATCGTTAACTAATTTTGATAGTGGTAAAACATTACTTATAGAAAAAACAGTTATGACAAGGGTTTCCACTATTTGAATCGAAAATCTAGCCTTAGTCAGCGAAAATAGAGGTTTTTCTAATAGACCGGTAAAACCTGAGAAAACTAGTTTAATGGTCTATCAGAAAAACTTGAGAAAAAACTATTTTTCTGCGATTGGACAGCACTTAATTGACAATCATGAGTGTGCCATTAATTACAAAGAGGAAAACCTTTCAGTTTTAATGCGAGCTGAGAATCTTTGTCCAGCTACATAGTCTGGAAGCCTTGTGTATACAATTTAATCCCAGTTTATGATAGTAGAAAAAGTTCGTTTATAAGACTAGATTTTTAGAAATCTTTATATATTTTGTTAGTAACCGTTTTCTTAAATATTAAAAAAGTGTAATTATTTTATTTTATGGTTGGTTTTTTGCAGTAATATTTTAAATTTAATAACTGGTAATAGTAAATTTTTGAATTCTTATTATTACGTCATTATATTTTTTATAAAGTTATAAACGTTTGCACTAGTTTTATATCTATTGCAGTTTAATTAACAAAAATACAAGTCTAAGTCGAAATTACTTAAATAAATAATAATAAAGTTTTTATTGTTATATTTTTTGTATTTAAGTTGTGTTAGTTTATTAATATATATTATTCATACAAGCTACAGTTGTTTAAAGCAATGTGAAAATAAATCATTACCATATTTAGTTTTAATAGAAAGATTTGAAATGAAAGTAAGTAATTATTGAATCATATAAATTAATACTTTCCATTTAAATAATACAATATCAAAGAATTAAATCCTAGAGATCCAGACAAGCAGATCATAAAAACTTTGTTTACTTGTCAGATAAGTATATAAATTTAAATAAAAAACAAACTAATAAATTCAAATATTGAACAAGTGTCTTAAAAACATTAAGTCTTTTTACTTTTCAAATTCAAGGTTATTTAGGGATTTTATTAGTAATACTAAATTTAAGTACATTTGAGAAATTTTGTTAAGTTTTCCTTTTTAAGTATTCAATGAATTTGTGGCTTTTCTTTATGTACCATTTAATATTACATATTAAAAAATTATAAAAAGAGAGTAAGTAAAAATGAATTAAAGCTAAAAAGTGTTATACAAGGTTTCTATTATATAAGAATTCTCACATGTTTAACAATCATAACAAGAACATAAAAATTAGTGTGTCAGACTTGAGTATTTGCTTGTCATAACCAATCTGGCAACTATGGTTATATAGATATTAAATTTCTTAAATTAGCTTGAAAACTACCATAACATTTTTTTAACTGCTAAAGGTTTTATAGCGTAAGGTATTAACAATTTTACACCTAACAAAGCTCCAAATTTAAAATGTGAAAACCAATATGTATAAATTTTGTCAGTCCATTTCGAATCAAGTTATTAAACTGTTAAGAGCTTAACAATGAATTTTATTTTTTATTTCTATAATATCAATTATTGCATATAAAAAACAAACATTTCTTATAAAGTCTCACTTCTCGCACCAAATAAGTTTTATACTTAAGCACTCAAATGTAATTAATACTTTTGTTTAAAACTAACATACATTCTTTTTATACAAAAAATATTTTTGCTTGAGTTATTTCGAACTGTATGTAACAAAACAACAAACCTGTAAACTAATTAATTAAGCAACAAATCTTTACCACTGCTGTGAAAATAAAACAAGTATATTATTCTATATTTTAAGTTAAAACTGTTTTTTATTTTATAGAAATTTTACAAATGTTTATTTTTTAATACAATCATAAGCCCACAAATATTTCTATTTTAACACATTTGAAAGTTATTAAAGTTAGGTTACAAAAACTATATTGCCAACTTAAATGAATTTATTGTTTTTACAGGTAGTTTCAAGTTGCTTATGAATGAACTTCTTTATGCGGTGGAAAAGTTTTATTTTTTAAATACTACGAAACAGACATGAAAACAGTTCGCACTTTTTCGGTTTTGTTTTATTTTATATCGATTATTTAGCGTGGGAATAAAGCTAACGTAATGATTGCAAAACTAATATGACGAGAAACGCAGGAAATACACAAACAAATCATTGGATGGTTTTATTTGTAGTTGACTAAAATACAAGTACTAGCAAAACCAGTGAAGCATGTCATTTCACATAGCCCAATGAAGTCATTGAAAACTACGCGCAGCTTTATTAGTTAATTTGTTGTGTGCAAAATGTTGTGACTGTTCTATGCAATATTTTATTGCAATAAACAATCAGTTTTTTATTGATCTGTTGGGTGATGAAACTTGTATCTATTTAAAGCCTACTTTTAACTTTTTGAAAACTTGGTAGTGTTCCATTCGTTTAGGAGTCGTTTTTATGTTTATTTGGCAAGCTAAGCTAGTAATGAGTGTTTAATAGCGGCTAAAAGAACTTAGCTGTTCTACGAAATCCAACTTATTTAAGAGACTGTAAATACAGAACAAAACATAAGTTGATATCTAAAACTTTTTGTCATAAAATATTTATTATTGACAAAGCAATAACAAACCTTTTTTACCGGTGGCAAAGAATTCTTATTCGTTTCAAAGGTGACAGTTTCACTCGTTTGTTCCGTTTTTGTTTCAACTGTTTTTTTTAACAATTTATTTATCAGTTTATGTTTTTTTTCACTTTAATGCTTTCTCAAAAATAAATGAACTTTATAAAATAGAACTTGACAGCGCAAACTGTAATTAAGATCAGTTTTTAAATATTAAATTATTAATCAAACTTTCAAGTGTGTTAATATCTTCGGAAAGGGTGCTCGGTGAATCTCTGCTTATTTTCTTTACAACAGTTGAATGTTGAACATTAAACTGAGTAAAATCAGCAAAGGATTCTTGTTGCTGGCTGCTATCTTCTTCAATTGCAGGAGACTGTATCTGTTTTGATACAAAAATAATACAAAACTTCGCTTTTCGAATACAGTTGAAAGATAATTTTCAGTTCAACTCTAACTTTCGGTCTTCAAATTTAATTCACAATAACTGTTTGAATTTTCTAAAATACAAAAAGTGATCTTAAACCAGGACTCATTTGTCTCTGAACGTTTCTACGTTTATATAGACAGCATATCTTACTTGTTGTAACGACGGTCGCGGGGGCAAATTGGGTTTTAAGTCGCCATTTTCTGCCAACACCGGACCAGCAGGGGAAGCGACGGAGGGTCGGGGAGGCGGAGTGGGCGCAGAGAGAACAGTGGAATCCAACATGGTTTCGGTGGGAGGCACATCGCTGTCCAATGAGGTGTTTGAATCCGATATGCTGAAATAACGTCAACTCTGACATTTCTTCATTTATACTCAATGCTTACGTCTAAACTCTACGTATTTATAAAGTACTTTACAAATGTTCCACAAAAATTTATAAACTTTATGATTTTTCCGAAGATAAAATAAACGTAAGCAATAATATAATTAGTTTGATATATAAATACTGTAATATAAAAAACCTGTTTTAATTTTAATACTTTATCCATCGGATCTTATATTTTCATAAGTTGATGCAAAAAAAGTTTATATAGTTTATTGTAGTGATTAATGAATATATTACAGTTTTATTGATAACAGCTAAATAAATTATGTATTATATTCATACTATTATCTGTATATAATTCATATTTTTTTATTAGTAACTTTTTTTTTTCTTAACTTAAATTATAATACTAATGTACAACAAAAAGAGAATGTAATATTTTTGTGAACGGCTATTTTGTTAGAAACTTGTTTATGAAGTTCTGATTTTTTTTTTATCTAATACGAATGGTGGCAAAAGAAAACAATAAAAACTTAGCAACTTTTAGTAAGACAGATCAATTTACAAACTTTGGTTGCAAAGGTCTGGACGACCAATCACTAAGTTCCACGTCACTTCTCACTCCTGTTTCACTTCGGTGATTTCCGTGGTGGTTTACGTCACTTATTATGACATCATCATCCATTATTGCTGAGGAGTGGTTGCTGACAATAGACGAAACATCGCTTGTCGTTCTACTCCGAGCTGATAAGGCTTATTATTTAAATTAAAGTGTATGTACAATTTAATAAACAGTTTTTTAATTTTACATGCAATAAATATAACTTTTGTAGATTGATAAGAAATAGAATAATAATTTAGGTTATCCTATTAAATAAATATTATTTTAACTTAAATAAATTATATACAAACATTTACATAATAACAGGGTAACCACTAATTTTTGGCAAATTTTCTTCAGAATTTCAAAATTACTTATAGGTTTTTCAGAATTTTTTCCAGGTTTTTGAAAGTACTTTTTTTTTTTGATCATTTCTAGTAGTAAATTAATCTCGAGTTAAAAAAGATGCTTTTTAATAGATTAAAACTATTTAAACGATACATTTTAAATACTATAAGGGTGGCCAAATGTTTTTAAGAAATTTTCTTTGTTTTTAAAAGTACTTGTTTTTGGGTCTATCTTTAGTTTAAAATTAAGTTTAAGGTAAAAAATTGTGTTAAATAGTATAACAACATTTAAAAGATACTGCATAGCTACTTTAAATGTGTTTTTTATGAAAAAATAATTTTGATGATGACAAAGCTTTTTATCCATATAATAGATTTTTTGTGTTGTATCGTATCAAAATTGTTTAAAATTTCAGGTTTTTTTCAAAACTTCTCAAACTCCAGGTTTTTTTAGCGTAAGTTGTAAAAATTCAGGTTTTCCAGAATTCCAGGTTTGGTGGACACCCTGTAATAATCATGAGCTCAAACTAAATCCGTTTAATAATTAAATTGATTGCTTTGCAGAAGTCAGGAGAAATTAAACAAAACAAAATATTTCATTGTAAATTATTAAAAACAACTTAATTTAGTTAAAAGATAAACGTTTTGTAAAGTTTTATTATATAATAAAAAATTAAAACTTTTTTTTAACTTTTCTAGAGATATTTGTATCTGGAAGTAAACCAAAAAATTATTTAGATGAAAACATTGCAAGATCTATTTTGTAAATGTTCAGATATTTAACACTTGTAATCTTAAATATACTCAATGCGAGTTTTATATAAAACATGTATATATGTATTGACTAAAAAACATTTTTACACTGAGAGTATCGACAAATGCATGCATACAAAAAATGTGTATAAAGTTTTTTTCGGCAGCAATAAGATCACGAATACAAGACAATACTTGTTTTTACAGCAACAAACATTTAAACGACATCAATGTTTCTTGTCTATAATATAGGTTTTGTTACTATAAAAAGTTTTTATTTTAAGCACTCTTGAAATCATTTTAACTTACTAGTTTAAAATTCTAAAAGCTGGTTCAAAAGAACTACCAATATTTAACACAAAAAACAACTTTAACTTGAAGTTTGTGAAGCTTTTAAAAAATTTAAATTATATTTATTAAAATATTGTTTACAAACACTTTAAATTTAATTTTTTTTAACTTAAAAGTTTTTTTCAACTAATTTGAATAAAGTAAACCAGCTAATAAAAAAAAAATTCTAAAAAAAAATATTAAGATGTTTAAACAAATTATATACAGTTAAAATCTAAAATTTAAATTTGTATGATTTAACAATAAACCGATTGAACCTTGTATTAAAATTAATGAAAACAAAAATAATTTATTACCATCTAAAAAAAATTTAACTGCAAAAGTGTGAATTTATACGGAATAAGTTTCTTAAAACTACTCAATACAATAAAGTTTAAAACTCTTTAAAACAAAAAACTGTACTGATTCATCGCAAAGTCAGATTGTGTAAGCTAGTTTGCGGTATAACTTTTTATCTTTGATGAAACAAATTTTCAAACAATGACAGAAAATTCAGCTAATAATTAAACTTATAAACCATTCAATTGTAATTTAAATCGTATAACATAAAACAACTTTTAAAAGGTTGACAACATAATATGAAATTTAAAATAAAGACTAAAATGATTAAATCTTATTTTTTAAATTATCATGAGTTAGCCGGTAAAACCTGATGAATTTTTCTGTTTAATTTATACAGTTCTTTTTGAAAAACAATTAGTATATAGATTTTTTAAGTCGATACAAACTGTATAGTGTTCAGTTTTGACGTTCAAAGCAAAATTATATTCATAGAGAAGTTTTTATTCATTTTAACTGAACAAAATAAAATTGTTATAAATAATCATTAGCAACATATATATTAGGTAAAAAGTAAGCATTAGTTTATATATGTTCCTGACTTAAAGCAGCAAAAATTACTATTAATAAAATTTAGATTTAACAAAAATATCAAATAGAATAAATCAAACCACATCAATTAGCAATGATTCAAGTCAAAATAGTTTAAAATTTCAAAATACATTTAAATAATTCAACTAGCGAACAAAACTGGTACTATGAAATTATACTAACTTTTTTTAACTTTTTCAAATTTGTTTTTTCCAACTTTTGAATCTTCAGTAGCCTCACACTCCGATCCATCATCAGACACTTCATTTCTCAGAAATCCGTACGCATTCTGATGACGTAGGCCGTGATGACGCGAAGGAGAAGAAGTGTTCGATTCCGCATCTTCGGTTTCCTCCTCCCGTGTAACGTCACAATCGTCGTCCGTTGTCCATTTAGGTGATGTCACAGCTGGCACTCCTGGCCTTATTGCCACTGGCTGACGTATTTCTTCAGTCTGAAGTTAATAAAGTGCTAAATATTTTTATACAGAAAGCTTTGTCAAAAGTATATTTTAATCGAAATTTGTACATACTTAAACAAATTCAATTTTTCACAATTGAAAGATGAAAAAAAAATTAGTAGATTTTATAATTTAGAGTAGTTATTCTATTAAAAATTAAAATTAAAATATAAGTACTGAAACAACTATTAAAGAAAACATTTTTTAAGTAGACCTACCTTGTACGGCTTTTCCTGAAACTTTGCTAGTGATTCCCCACCACTAAAACTATCCCACTCATTTTCTGCTGTGGAACCTTCATTTTTATCTATTAAATTAGTTGCTTTTTAACTAGGTATTTTTAAAATAAGCTCTTGTTAAAATACAAATTGAAACAAAACAAAAATTATTTATGTAACCAAACTTACTTTGATATGTTAAAAACTCTTACTATGATTTAAAATAAAAAACTTATGCCTATCCTTAAATTTAAAAACTAATTTCTTTTAACCTGTTTCAGTTGATTGGTACTGCACAGAAGATTTAGGGATAAGTGACTTAGGCAATTTTTTAGGTAAATCATATCCGTTTTTACGTGCTACTACTAAATGAAATGCAGTTGAGAACTCTTCTAAATTTAACTGGCCATCTCGGTCTACGTCAGAGAGATCCCTGTGTATCATTTAAGATATAATTAGTAAAAAAAGAAAATTTAGCAGTATTTTATTATTTTTATCAAATTTAATAAATGGTACATTAAAACTATTTATTAAACTTCATAAAATTATTTCATTTATATACATTTTGCAAACTCAATTGATATTTTAAATATTATAAAGTACATTTAGTCAAAAAAAGTCAATAAAAACACTATATTTAAGTTACACATCCTCAAAACCTAGCTCCTAGAAATCGAAGAAGAAAGAGGAAGGTGCAAACTAGCTTGTACTTACAAAAAAGTTACATGACAAACAAAGTATTTGTTTTCTTATTTTGAAGTATAAAACTAAGTATGTAGTTTGAAATAACTTAAAAATATAAACCCTATAAAGACTTATTTCTAAAAATTTAAAGTGCTTATAGTTAGAAGTAAAGATAGATAAAAGTTATCTAGTCAAAATAGTAACAAATCTTTAGCATACATAGAAAACTTATTTAGGCTATAAGGTATGGTACTTTTTTACATGTTAATTTTATTTTAAAGCTCTTTTAACTTTGCTACCTATTTTGTAAAAATAAATTAGCTTTTGAGATACAAGGGTACAAAGTCGGAGAGTTCCATAACTTCCTTATAGAAAGGCAAAGGTTAAAATGCAAAGAAAGACTATCGTCTCCTATACTTTCTTAAACATTAACTTGAAAATCAACTAACCAAATATGTGAAAGCTCAAGTATGGGAAGTTTAGACTTGGTAAAGAAATTTCGAGCTGTTTGACCTAAAACATTATAGCAACATCAAATTAAATGCATACTTTAAATTTATATACTCTAAATAAAAACTACATATTTTACTTTTATTACAAGTTTTAGCAAGAACATAGCTTTATTTCTTAAACACAAAGCTGCCAATTTTTACAGTATTTAAACTTAAATTGTGTTAATCTGGTTTAATTATATTACTTACATAAATAAATAAGCAAGTACTTAATCAAAAAAAAAAATATTTATATAAAATTATGTATCAAACATAAAAGATTACTGATATGATTTTTCTTACAAATCTAAATCTATAAGCACAAAAATAGCTAATAAACACTTTATAAATTTAATTTCAAGTTGTCTTAAATAAGTAACAGGCTTTTAAAACAGTGTAAAGAAGTAGAATTCTTATTTTCTATTGTAAAATATAATTTAACTACTTAAGGCTACAAAAATATAGAAATATAAAAAAGAATATTGGTGCATAAATTTCAAATTATAAGTTTAAATTATAAACTTCACAAATAAATTTATTTTATAGATTAATATTTATAACACTAATACTAAGCTACAATCTACAACCTCTACAAATCGAAAACTAAAAAAAGCATAAAGTATAAAGTTAATATAACAAGGAGATTGTATATAAAACTTTGTGCACATAAAAAATCAGTATTTTTGCTTTGTCAGCAGCTTTAGTTTTGCACTAACTATATTTATTTGTAACATATCTTAATTAAACTAAGTTAGAATATAAAGATCATAATAATATTTCGGTAATAAAACAGCTGTATACATATTTTTTATTATGTTGAAAAAAATTGTTTTCAAATAACTTAAATTAACTTAAAAATTATCAAAAATTAACACAATTAAAAAAAAAATATTTTAAGTTCCATTTGTAAAACATTATAAACATTCTATTTTAGCATTAAACTTGTAATTAATTTTCAAAATTACAAAACTTTAGTTTCTAATATTTTTATAATGAAATTTCAGCAATACAGTAAACAACAGTATAATTATAAACTTTAATAATAGAAAAATATTTTAAAATCTATTACGTAGCCTCATAAAACATACCATCTATTTTATATTTAATTTCTGGTTGCATGGATATAAACTGTTTCTCATAATAATCTTTCTGTTCTTCAGTCATACACCACGGGTCATTATTGTCTGAAGATTTTACTTTGCTGTTTATATCAGCAACTTCTTGAGAATGCTGAGGACTTGAAAGTTCACTGTCACTCAATACCTGGTTGCTAACAGTGGAAAGGTTTTGAGGTTTTTCTATAACATTTTGACCATTTTTTGGCCATTTTTCTGTTGATATTTTAAAAATAATAATGAACTAGTTAGTTTTTTTTTAAATTTAATCTTTAAAAAAAATATGTTAGTAAAATAAAATATTCAAAGCTTTAGCAATACGGAAGAGCTAAAAATATTAATAACAGTCATTTAGTAGGTTTAACATTACTTGAGTTTTCATTAGGATTTGTAGGGTGTGTTGGACTTTCATCAAATGAAGTCCAGCCTTGAGGCTTTTTCTGTTGCACTAATTGACTCATTTTAGTAAAAAATTAAAACTAAGAACCTGTTAAAAAAATAACAAGTTGCTTTTAAATTAGAATGTAAACAATTTATTTTTTAATCAAATAAAATTATGTCCTATAAAATATGAACAACAGTACAGAGTTTGTAAAGATCAAAGTTTATTAGTAAAAAAGCATGCAAAAAAAAGCTTACAATGCGTTAACAACTTTTAGGTACATCTAATAACAATAAGATATAAAAAAATCTCATAAAGTAAAAACTCAATTGTTGATATTTTAAAATTTAATTTGGGAACAACAGTATAACTTTCTTATTTTATCTAAAGTATAAATTATTATTAATGTAACTAAAAGCATTTAGTTACTACTATTGACATTTTTAATGTGTTTTACATTTAAAGAATGTAATAAACCTTTTTTTATTAAGTTAAGAATTTAGGACTAGACTTACATATTATTATTTATTAAAACTTTCTGAAAATACAGCTGTGAAAAGCTTAAAAAGGAATAATTTTTATGCTATAAAACCTTTTTTGAAAGCAATTTTTTTAGATTAAAGTTAATTAATTAATTTCCAGAAACAAAATTGTATTAGATAAGTTTAAAGATTATTTCTACAGGTCTACAGGCTACAGTTTATCATTCCTTGTGGTAATAAAAAAATGTTTATGCTTTTTTTTTGTAATTATGAACAATTTGTTTACAGGTAATATTTATGATTTCAAATTTTTTATTAACAAAAGGCTATAAAATATAATTCATATTTTTAAAACAATCAAGAATCAAGGCCGAAAATTTTACCTAATAAATAAAATTAGCACTGTAAAATTTACAAAAACCAAACACTACAACATTACTTAACTATAAAGTATTATAACTATAATTTTAACATATCCAACTCAAACTTTTTTGAAATAAGAAAAAAATTTCTCAACTAGGTCTGACGTTTTTAGAAATGTTATATTAGCCTGAGTGTGGGGAAATCCTAACATGATTTTTGTTTTCACTCAGTGCTTAAATTAAAGTGAAAGTAGTCACATACGGGGTAGCCACTCTTTAGACAAAAATTTGTCCTTTTTAAAACTCATAAAAATCAAGCTTTTAAACAAAATTGGCAAAAAAATAACAAAATATTTGAGCTAAATCAACTAAATCTCAATCAAAATCTAGAAAAAAACTGGTCTGAATTTTTAGAAATACTAAAACTATCCAGTTTTTTTAATAAATAAATTCAAAATACCTAGAGTTATCCTGAGTGTGTTGCAACTCTGCATATAACAACTTTAGTTCATCATTTAACTTTTCAGATTTAACTTTTTTTCAGATATTTTTGAAAAATTGGTAATAATCGATCTTCTCCTTAATTTTTTGAGCTAAAGACCTCAAACTATTAGGAAATGTTTCTTTTATAGTTTAAAAGACTTTAAATATTGGAATTTTAAAAATATTGAAAAATAAAAATTTTAAATAAAAAGTACAGAAAAAATAGGTGGTTTTTTCAATAAAAATTTTATTTTTTAAATTAAAAAAATTCTTGCATTCAATCTTTTTAAAATTCAATTATACACTTTCTTTGAAAAGTTGAAGAATATTGCTTAAAAAACAAAGGAGGAGATAGATTTTTAATGAAATGGTCTTTTTTCGCGTTTTTAGTTTGCACCTTCCATTGAAATCACTGACTTTGATTGCTCTTATTTCAAAAATTACTTTTCAAAAAAAGAGGTTAAAAATGTCTGATAGCTTAGATAAACTCTATAAAATAAGATCAACTTGTAAAAAACAAGGTTCTACCAATCTTAGATCACAATATTATAAAAGAACTGTAGTGAGAAAACTGTTTAAAAAAATATTATCTACCATTGTAAAAAAATATTATAAATATTTTAGAATTGTTTAATTTCCAGCATGTAGGCTCAGCTCTATTTAAAAAAACTCAGTGTAGAATACGTAACTTACAGCTATCAGTATTGACTAGGTTGAACAATATGATTGTTACATGTGAGTTAAACTAGTTATCAAAAGAGATGAAAAACCATCAATTTTGGAGCAAAAACAGTTACTTTAATATAACTATTGCAATGATACTCAAAATGACTTTTATTTTTTGATTTTATTTTAAAAACATCAAATTTATATTAGTTAATTTAAAAAATGTACTTAAAAAACATAATTGAAACTTGTCTAAAAAGGCATTACCACAGTTGACAATACATCAAGTTTACATTTTTTTGAGGAACTACTTAAGTTATGTAGAGGACGTATACAAGTTTTCATAAGCACTAAAGCAATAATATGCTTAAATTAAAACAATTCCAAAAATTAAACTGCGTTTTTCAATTTAGAAAAGTCTTTGAAGATCATTATAAAATTCTAGTAAACAGAAAATATATTCAAGTCCTGTGTCTGCATAATAAGTTAATAAGAATTTATACTTTTAATTTTTTTAGAATAGAATCTATTTGAATAAGATTTTACTATTCACAGTGTTGACAATTGTTTTTTAAAAAATTTTCCAGGTTTTCCAAATTTCTTCCAGGTTTTTAAAAGTAAACATTTTTGGGTCTATTTTTAGTTTTAAGTTAATTTCTATAAAAGAAACTGTGTTAAATAGTACAAAAACAATTTATAAGATGCTATGAAGTTACTTTAGATGTGTTTTTTAATAAAATTTTTTTTGATAATGACAGAAAAATCTCACATTAATGATAGATTTTTGTGTCAAATTGAAATTTTAGTACTGAAAATGTTAAAACTATAAAAAATTCCAGGTTTTCCCAGGTTTTTAGATCAAGATTCCAGGTTTTTCCAGGTAATTTTCAAAATTTCTCAAATTCCAGGTTTTTCCAGGTTATTTTTGCCTAAATTGTCGAATTCTAGGTTTTTCAAGGTTTCCAGGTAAAGTGGCAACCCTGTATTCAACTGAGGATCTCATTGAATTATTTAAAACTAGTAAAACATTGTTTTGACAATAAAATCTAAAAATTTGAAATGACCATTTTTCCTATTATTTAGTCAAGAACTTTTATTGTAATATCTAAAGAAAAAGTATAAAAGAACTTATTTCATTACTCTTTAAACACACATTTTTTAATCATAATTTAAACTTGTTTAAAAAAGCCTTAAATAAATTAACAATAAACATACACCTATATTAACAAGTTTCATATTAAGCTTAAAATTATAAGTTTTTAGTTATCAAATTTATAGCAAATTAAAATGTTTTTATGAAAATAAAAAATACTTTTTAAAGTATCAACTCTAGTTCAACAATTGAGCTTAAAAAAAACAAGTTGCCCTGTTAACTATATTGAACAAAAATATTTTTTAGACAAAATAAAAGTAGTATTTAATAAATAGATAAAACAATACATTAACTAAATATAACATATTGTTAAAAATATTGTTTAAGTACTAAAATAGATATCAAAAATGTGCTAAGTAATGTCAAATGTGATGATACTTTTTTAGACAAGTTTCAATGTTAAATACTAGTTTAATTAATTAAATTAATAAATGTGTAGACTGATAGCATAGGTTGTCCAAGACAAGGCGTTAAAAGTTATCCATGTTGTGCAACTCAATAACCAAAAGGTTTTTTTGTGCACCAGGTCCTAGAACCAGATATTTTAAGAGTATTTTTTGTAGTTCAATAAACATAATAGGAGTACTAATGACAGCTTTGAAAATTCTCCTTTGGTAAATTGATCGATGCAAGATGAAACCCAGTGGTTAACACATATACAAAAAAAAAAAAATGTTTTTGAAGGAAGAGCAAAGAAGAAATACCATCAATAATCAATTGTATTTGAAACACAAAATAATATCTCATCAAAGATTTCAGACTAATTTTATAAAACAATAAAAAAGTTATAAGAAGTATTTGGTAAAAACACTAAAAGACAAAGATCTTATAACAAAACATCAATATTGTAGTTATTGCAAAACTTATAACACTAAAATTTATAAGCAAGTGTTTGATTATAAAACAGTATAAATTGAGGTTTATTCAGACTATGATACTACTGAGTTAGAGCTTCACACTAAATCATTTGTAAAATAGTTTCTGATAATTTCATTACAATGATATAGATATAAATTGTGTACTTATAATGTATTATCAACAACAAATTACAAACAAAAAACATACTACAAGCCTTTAAAAGTAATATGACAATAATCAAAAAAAAGTCTTAAAAAGTTATATAAAGAATTAACTCCCCAGAAAACATTTATTGTTGCAAGGGGTAAAGTTTGAGACTTATGTTTTTTACCAAAAAAAAACTATGTTAAACTTATTAGTCAAAAACTTTTTTTAATGGGACATCAGAGTTACTCTTCCCTCTAAACAATAACAAAAACTTATGCTAGCAGTTTCTATAATACTGTCTTAAATATAGTAACACCATGATAGAACACACACTTGATTGACTTTTGCATAATGTTAATGTTAAAGAAGATTAATAAGTATTGATAAATTTCACTAAATAATCAACAATATAAAGTTAAATAAAGTTAATTAATGTAGCTATGAAAATATAAAGATTAAGAGTAAAAATATTAAGATTTATCTATATTGCAAAAATTTATTAACAACAAGATAAGGAAGGGTAGAGGCATTTATAACATTATTTTAAATAAAAATAAGTTTATGATTTTTTTTAATCATTAAACAAAACTGCCTAACCTATATAATTTGCTAAACAACCTGTTTAAGAAATGCAACTTTGTTCTATTTTTCACACACTGTAATTAGTTTTATCTAAATTTTCCACATAACCAACTGAACAACTAAATGTATTTCCAGTTTCTAACATTGTTTCACACCTAATTCTTTGTATAAAATTATTGTTTTTTATGTACGTGAAATTTCATCTAGTGGATTAACTTTTTTGACTTTAGATATACTTTTCTTAAACTGCTAGAGTACTAAGTTTTTCTAATAAATTGTTCAAACAAAGATATGTATTTGTTGTACTTTACAATGTATTTTTTTAGGACCGTTACTTTAAAATAAGAGAAACTTGCAATATTTTTCTAGACTTAACAATTTCAACAACAGTATTCTTTTTTTTTTGTTCTTTAACTATATTTTATGAAGAATTTAATAGCTTAATGGTACAGGTACAGTACAGCTAAATTTTTTTTAACTCAGATTTATTGAGTCAGTGCTAGAGACCATTGAAAAGGGTCCAGAAAAAATCTCTGTTGCTGGTCAGCACCTACATAATAAGCCTAAACAGAAATTTTTGTTTGTTAAAAATTGAAAAATTTCGTCGTTTTATGTCTTAATTTTTTTTTTGACAATATATTGAACTATTCCCATGGTGTATGACTTGATAGTTGTCAAAAGATTATTTTCGTATACCTTGTTCTTGGACCAAACTTTTCGAGCGTTTTTGTTCAATAAATAGAAAGGTATACTTAAAGATCAGCTTAAGCTTAAAAAAGCTGAGTCAGCATTTTTTTTTTTTTTCATTTATACTATTATCTATAACCGACCACCCTAAAAAAATTGAAAACTAATGAAAATAAACTTTAAATAAATAGAATTAGATACTACACTAAAAAAAGCTTTTTTTTTGCTTGCTCAGCTTTTTTTCAGCTCAGACTGGAATATACTTGCCAAAAAGTTTAAAATTTTAATAATAATTTGTTTTATTTTTAAGTCTGATACAGCAAAAAAAAAAGTTTTAAATATCAATTGTTTTCTTAACAACTTAGAAAAAGTTTTAATATATCTAATTTATTTTCAAAAAGCGAAAAATTTTGTTTTGACTATAGAACTAATCTTATACAACCTCTATAATCTTTAATATATATTTCATTTCAAAATTAGCTAAGCAATTTTACTTATTAAATATTTAACATCGTTTTATTCTAAAGATGTTATACTTAATAAAAAAATTCATTCTTTCAAATTGAAGAAATGGTTTTAGAATTTACAGATTAAACAGTATTTTGCTTGTTTTTTTAGTTTTATACAGGTAAGCTTTCTTAAATATTTTGAAATATATAATATATTATACATAACATGGGCGTGTCTAGACTTTTTTCAAAGGAGGTTCACAATGTTTTTTGTTCTTAATTTGCCGCTTAAGTACGCATTTCTTAGGAATGCACTGCAAGTTAAGTACGCGACATCTAGCCGAAAAACTCTTTGTTTAAAATGCTTTTTTATGCTTAGAAAAAAACATACAGTAGTAATAGAAAATTATTGTATGTTTTTATTTATTATACTGTTTAGATTTAGATAAATTAAAACTAAAAGAACTAGAAAAAATATGAATTTACAAATTTTGATTAAATTTTTTCAAGTAATTTAATCTATAAAAATTGAAATTTCACTAAGATAAATGTTTAGACTTATACAATTAAAACAAAAATCTTTAAAATACAATTAAATGTTTGCGTGATGGTGCAGAGATTCTAATGATGGTTATGAAATCTCTCTGAGTTGAAAATTTCAAAAAATCAATAATCAACTTTGTGGCCAACACAATACACATAAACAAAAATAAAACAACTTAAATAAAAATTGAAATTTAACTTTTAAAAAATGTTTGGACTTATACAATTAAATCAAAATATCTTTAAATTATAATTAAATGTTTGCCTGAGGGTCCAGGGTTTCTAATAATGGTTTGTAAATATATCTGAGTTAAAAATTTCAAAAAATCATGAATCAACTTTGTGGCCAACAGATATACAAAAAAAAAAACAAGTTAAATAAAAGTATTAAAATACCATTAAATGATAAAAAAAAAAATTGCCAGGTGGTGTAGTGTTCTAAAGATTATTTTGAAAACTCTCTGAGTTGAACTTTTCAAGGTTTAAAAGCTTTACACTACATTATTATATACAATCAACAAAGTAAAATAAAACTTTCGTGATTATTTTGGACATTTTTTAAGTAAAATTGTACTTATTAGTTGAAAAACAATACTTAATCAAAAGTTGTTTACACTAAGTAACAGTATATAATAGGAACTAAGTAAATCTTAGTAAAAAGTTTACCAGAAAAAAAAATCTACTTTAAAACTTTTACCTAATATGTCGTCACGATTAAAATTTTATTTGAAATCTGTTTCAGCTGGGTAAAAACGATCAGTTTTTGTTACGGAAACTTATAATCTTTTAGTGTTATAAATTCAGCACTCATTATTCAAAGTTTATCAAATAACCATAACAAAGTCAATAAACAACGTTTTTGTGATATTCTAAGAATCTTTTTTCTTTTTTTTTTCAGGGGGTTCACAGTGAAAGGAAACCAGTGAAAACACGCCCCTGTAAGATAATATGAATAAATTGTTTTCAGTAAACTATTAAAAAACTTTTATTTAACACTGTTTGTTATGCTAGAGCAGGGGTTCCCAACCAGGGGTGCTCGCACCCCTTGGGGGTGCGAGGCAGCATTCCAGGGGGTGCGAGATGGCTTTTCATTTTTGTATGATAAATTAGGAGATTTTCACTCTCTGATAAAGTTTATAAAGTTAAAAAGTACAATTTTTTATAAAAAGAAGTTGGCACTAATTTTCTGAATAAATTAATTTTATTAATACGTCATAGAGCAAGAGCGCTTTTCTAGAAGTAAATTCATTTTACTAATTTAATTTAATAGCTGTTAGACAGGATATTCTGCACTTGCAGGGTACTCACTGTTTTCTTCATCGACATGCTTTGGCATCAAAAACTTTGCCCTCAAAATTTAAAAATGTCCTTGATATTTGTGTGAGGACAATCAACTGGATTAGAGGTCTTGCGCTTAATACCGTCTTTTTAAGTCGTTGTGTCAAGATTATGGTAGTAAACATTCAGTTTTACTTTTCCATACGGAGGTCCGCTGGCTATCACGTGGAAGAGCTTTAACGCGCTATTTGGAATTGAGGAAAGAAGTAAAAGCTTTTCTTAAGGAACATGACTATGATTATGTCAAAGAAATGGAGTCAAATACTAGCTTACTTAAGTGACATTTTCAGCCGCTTAAATGACATGAGTGTTTTCATGCAAGGGATAAATGTAAATATTTCAAAATGTCGTGAAGTAATAAATACTTTCAAAAAAAAGTTAAATCTTTGGTGTCGACGAGTTGAAAAAGGCAATTTATCAAATTTTCCATTACTCGAAGAAGTGACTGATGAAGATGAAAGTTTAGTTCCAAGTGTGCGTGAAGCAATTATGAGCCATTTAGAAATACTATCCAAGTCATTTGACGGATATTTTAAAATAGGAGAACTGGAAATTTATGAAGAATGGATAATAAATCCATATTATTTTAATTTGAACACATGTCCGATGATGAATATTTAAAAGATGAACTTATTGAATTATGCATGAACCGTTTTCTCAAAATGCAGTTTGAAAGCAAAACTTCTGAACAATATTGGTGTTGTTCAATGAATGTGTTTCCAAAACTTGGTAAAAAAGCACTAAGTACTCTCATTCCATTCGCGACGACTTACTTGTGTGAGTCTGGATTTAGTACTCTTTTGTCAATAAAAACTAAATCAAGAAACTGCTTGAATGCACAGCCAGACATGCGAATTGCCATCAGCAACAAAATGCCATGTTTTCAGAAAGTTTTGTGCAATAAACAGAAACAAAAAAGTCATTAACTTTAGAGTAGATTTAAAATTAAGTTCTTAATCTTTTCAAAATAATATTGCATGAATAGAATTTTAATAAATTGTTATATACCTCGTGAGTATAACGACAAGTCATTTATTTATTAAATATATAAGAATAGTTTAATTTTTTATTAATGTTAATTGAAAAAAAAAGGTTTTATTAAGATAGATTTTTTTTTCGTTTAATTGAAAAGTAATTAACTTTTTTAGTTAGTTTAAAAATGAAGAGGTAGAATTACAAGTATTGAGCTCCAAACTCACTTGCTTGATCTTCAAAAAACGTTTATCGTTGCAGAGTGAAGAGTGAGTTCTGATGTTTTTTACCTTATAAAAAATAGATAAAACTTGTTCAAATATAGTTTGTTATGATTTTGAACTTCCAAGTATTTTATTTTTGTTAATATAGTACACTGTCATAAAATTAAAATATAAATTATTAATTAATGAAAACCATGATTTTATAATCAAATTATTAATAAATAGTTATAGCATATAGTGTTAGGGGTGCGAGATCAAATTAAGAGACTTTAGGGGTGCGGGGCATCAAAAAGGTTGGGAACCACTGTGCTAGAGGATCATAAAAAAAAGACAACAGTGTACAACAACAGTACTGAACTACACTATTTTCAAAAAACTTATATTTTTTTAAAGTAAAAAATCGCTTCTATAAAGCAGGGTTTCCCAAACTATTTTCAAATGGCCCCTTTAAATAAATATAAAAGCTATTGCCCCCTTCATCAATATTACTCAAGCTACTATTAAAAACACCTAAGACTTGTTTTTTTTGCTCTTCATCATTAACTCAAGAATATCTAGTGTAAGTTTCAAATTATGACCTCATGAATCCCCTGTGGCTCCTTTACTGCTCATGCCCCCCCCCCTTTGCTGCTCGTGGCTCCCTGAACACCTGTCATGGCCCACATTGGGAAACCCTGCTATAAAGCTTATACTTTGATATTTTTCAGATCAAAAGTTTTTTCTTCTTATTTAATAAGTTTTTATGATAAATAAGTAACAGTTTCGTTCTACATTATCATTATTTTTATCAGTTTTTGTCAAATTTTAAAAATACATTTAAGAATTTGTTTCTATTACAATTTAAGAAGTTGAAAATTTTTTTTATATCCCTCAAACCAGCAGGAAGTCATCTTTTACATGAGTAAAATATTTAACTTTTTTTTAATTTACAAACTAAATCATTACTACTGCACGTAAAATAAATAAAAAATCTTAATGTTTTCTTATTTTTTATATATTAAACGTAATGTTTACTTTTAGGCAGCGTAACAGTCTAAAACTGTAAACAACAAAACTAACAAAGTCTTATATTTACTTTTTTGCTTTACAGTTAACCTACATACAGTGGTTTATAGAAACCTTGTAGAAACAATTTTTTTATACAGATATACGGTAATTACAAATTTAAATTATCCTTAAACTTTTTTTTGTACATAAGTTAGTTTTAATTTTATTCAAAAAAGTACAGTTACAAAATAATAATAGCCTTTTTTTTCTTTGTACAAATTTGTAATGCAAAAAACGCTTGAATGTTTAATAAAAGTTGTAAAAATTTATAATAAAACAAAGAGCTGTAAATACTAAGTATCTTATAAAAAAATTTTATGGCACAAATTGAATAAATAAGTAACATAAAGTTAAAGTTATCAATAGACCCGTTTTTTAACGTTATCATAAATAATGAAATTTAACTGAAAGAAAGTAACAATGAAATATATATGTTATTCAAAATAGGGGTAACTTGTTTTATAAGTAAAACAACAACTATAAAGATGGATAATCCTTTTAAAACTAGATGGTTGTTTTCAATGTGATTCTTTTGATTGCCAGGCTTTAGATTTTTTTTCATATAAAGCTGCAATTTTAATTATAAATATTTTAAATAACAGACCTATATACACTAAACAGTCAAAGTGTGTTGTTTAAAGATTTAAATACAATAGGAATACTAAAAACGTATAAAGTGGAATCTTGACAAAAATGCTACCATACAGCTTTGTCACAAACTCAACCCTTTTTACACCAATGACAGCTAAACAAAATAAAAAGGGTAAGAACCATTAAAAAAATCAGTCACAGTCTTATACAAGCACTTTGAAGAGATCTTTCGTTTATTAAAAGGCAAACATTTTCAATTCTGTAGAAAACAAAAAAATATACTAGCAACTAGAGAAAATTAAGTACCGTAAATTAAATATTTTTAGTAAAATTTAAAATAAAACTAAAAACTACCATATCATTAAAATACTGAATTTCATACTTTTACTGCAAAATTAATGGAACACTTATATTTGAGATTAGTCAGTAAAGTTTGATATAATTTTTCAATTTGAGAAACTGAGAAAACGACACTTTAGAAAATTATTTTTGTTTACTGTAACTAAAAAAAACTATTTCTATAAACAACAAACAATTAAAAAATCCCCTAGTATTGTACTTGATAAAAAAAATTTTTTTTTGATGACATTTTAAATTTTTTATTAAGACTATTCTTTAAAAACACTGTTTAAATTAATTTTTGCCTTAGTTTTTTTAATCCACCGTTGTTCTGTGTAGTCTAAGTTAGTTCTTATAGGGCATTCTAAAAACTGGACTGTGTAGGCATTTTCTATCTTTTCTGGTATATTGTTTTTGTGAAATTTATTATAATGTATAATTAGAGCAAATTGGTCTTTTATTTCATGGTTTAGTTCAGTTTTATTGTTTTTCCACAAAGTTTTATTGTTTATCTAAAATTCAATCCTGTCCGGTCTTTAAAATCAAAAGAGGAAGACTACCTTCATCCCATTTTAATTTCAATGACAGCTAATATTGATTTATTTTTTCTTCTAGCTTAATTTAAAGTGGTTAGATTTTTCGAAAAATAGTAGTATTATGTTTGAATTAATCGTATTAAGATCCTGCTTTTGTTCAGTTAATTTCATTCGTTAAATAGAAAATCATGCACATTTTTTCTAAAAGTTTTTAAATAAACTAATTTCAAGATATATTACGTATTCTTTAACTGCATATCTTATAGATTTTACTACTGTAATTGCAACATAAAAACTTAAGATACTTGTAATTAAATATTTTAATCTTTCATTGTCTTTTCAATAAATTTTTATATTTTATTAATAAAAATATGTTTAGTTTGAATTAATTTTACTGCTTCGCTTATTAACAACATTTTTGTTATATTTTAGAAAAATATACCCTATCTATGGCAAGACAATCATTCTAAAACAAGAAAAATTTTTGAAAATTTTGACCTAGTATGTTCAAAACATAATTTTATCATTAGTTATGTTTTGAACTTTCTAAATAAAGAATTTTTTTACAAAATTTCCTTATTTAAAAATGATTTTCATCTATTTCTAAGACGATCTTTAAAATCTTCAAGTATAGTAATTATACGACAATGAAACAGATACATAATTTTTTGCTAAAAATACCATTTTTTAAGTTTAATTATTTGCTTAAAAACGTCATATTAAAATAAGTCTAGCGGAAAATAATTTAAATGGCAAAATAAAAAATTGATTAACTTATCTAGTTTTATTTCTAATAAAAAACTAGCTAGAGTCTTTATAATGTAAAACAAGCGATAATTTTTTTTTAAACTAGCAAGAGTGTGTGGTAAGTAGTGTTCAATCGGGTCAAAAAATAGGATCCGTACTGTTTTATGAAATTAAGATCCAACCGGAACCATATCTCTCCAAATCATGACTTGGTTGGTTCCGGATCAGAGTAAGTAAAGAAAAGTGTAAAATTAAACTTCTAAACTTTTTTCTTAAATAGATATGAAAACTTCTAGTCGATGGGCTAGATTTACCAGAAGTCTTTTTTGGGTTGCACAGATAGAAAAAACTCCGGTTGGACGCGTAGTTACGGAATATTAAATTTTATTTTTTCAAAGTATTTCAACACAAAATTTTATTGAACACATTTTTAAGTACTACTGTGTACGGAATGTCAGATTCAGTGAACATTTGTCATGAAACGCTCATGCTTGTTGCTTAGCACAAATCGTTTTCAACCTGATTTTTTAGTTGCCAAACTCTAGCATGAAAAAATGAAAGTGTACAAAACTAAGTGATAATAAAATGTTTAGTAAGACTAAAACGCTACATAAGATAAGTATTGGTTTCTAATGAAATAAATAAAACGACTTTACTATACATCTATCAACATGTTTTTATTGACAAAATTAGTTATCAAGTACAAAATGTACCTTTGAGTTTCTGATTAAATTATTTCGGAACTTTACAACAATGAGAAAAGACTTATATATATTTGTAAACTTACTTTTATAGTACATACTTATACTGTAAATTTGTTTATGCTTATTTATTTTATTATTAATATAGTGGAATTCTTTTGATACAAAAATATTTTTTAACAACTTTTTCTTTCAATTAGTTGGATCTGGATAAAACTTTATATTTGTCCGGTTAATTTAGATCTTATTAAAAATTGACTAATATTGAAAATGCAGAGAAAAGTGAAACTCGACGTCATTCAAGTTAAAAGAATTATTTGTGGAGTTATGAAAAAATAACAAGCTAGTACGAATTATTTAATAATCCTGTGATTAAATAAGCTTTTAAAAATAACTAGACATTAAAATAATACTCTACATTAGTACATTTTAAATTAGCATATAGTAAGCAGACTTATATGAAGCAAACATTTGTTTTAAACATTTCTATTTGAACATTATTTCTTTCTTAGTGTAACTTTTATATTAACAGTTGATAACTTAAGATGTACAATTTAGTCCAGCAAGTAGTTGATTTTTTTTTTCAACTAGGTTAGGAAGATATTGTTCAAAAAAACTATTAATTGTATTGTTTGAATGTTATTTTTACAAAACAAAATTTAAAATAAACTTCAAAATTACTTTTAGTAAAACTTATTAAGGCCGGGGTTTAAAATAAATTATTAAAACTACATAAATAAAAAATACCGTTTTTATTGTTCAACAATCCCTATTATAATTTTCAAGTTCTAAACTAAAGTTATAACAAACACAACTTAGAAAATAATTTTATTTAAATATAAAATAAAAGTTTCTAATGTAATCAACTCATTTAAAAATCATTCAAATAGTTGAACTTATAAAACAAATCTATGAGATCATAATATCAATTTAATAAGAAAGCATGTATTTGAACTACTTTTTTGTTACTAAACTTTACTTAAATACTAAAATACAATCGGGTGTTAGAGATTCATAAATAAAGTGCAATGTTTTAAAATTCATAACAGCACAACAATCGTATCTTTGCAAAAATTAAATATTACTATTTTCTAAACTTAACTTATTAATAATTGTCTAAATAATTTTGTTTTACTTTTACTGCAGAAAAGTAATTAAAATGTTTGTTTAAAGTACTTGAAAATATTAAGAATTTTTGTGATCAATATAGAAAACTAAATTAAAACTTTGAGTATTTAAAATATTAAGTTATATACATTAAAATAAATTTCTACTTAGAAATCATGCAAAAATTTTTCTATAACCTTTGAAATTATAAAAAAAATCACCAGAGTTTTGTTGTGTATAATGATAAATATTTTCAGACATTGTTTATTGGCTTTCCACAGTATGCCATTAATGCTGCTTCTCTAACAGCCTCAGACAAGGTTGGATGAGCATGACAAACTCTGGCCACATCTTCAGCTGATGCTCCATATTCCATTGCAAGAACAGCTTCATTGATAAGTTCTCCAGTTCCTGTTCCAACCATGTGAACTCCCAACATCTTATCTGATTCCTTGTGACTTAGTACTTTTACAAATCCATCGGTATCAGCATTGGTTTTTGCTCTGCTGTTGGCAGCAAAAGGAAACTTTCCTACTTTGTAAGGAACACCAGCAGCTTTAAGATCCTCCTCATTTTTGCCAACCCAAGCAACTTCAGGATGAGTGTAGATGACTGATGGAACACAGTTGTAGTCAATGTGAACAGGAGCACCAGTCATACCTTCTACACAGATGATACCTTCATCTTCTGCTTTGTGAGCAAGCATTGGACCATCTACTATGTCTCCAATAGCATAAATGTTTGGAACACTTGTCTGAAACCTCTCATTAACTGGAACTCTTCCTGCCTTATCTGTTTCAATTCCAACATTTTCTAATCCAATACTTTTTGTAAGAGGCCTTCTACCAATGCAAACTAGTAAAACTTCACACTCCATTGTTTCTGCTTTGCCACCTTTAGCAGACTCAACATTTACTTGAATCATTCCATCACTAGTTTTAGAAGCAGATATGACTTTTGTGTTAAGCTTAAATTTTAAACCTTGTTTTTTGAGAGTGCGTTCAAAGTTTTTAGACACTTCAGCATCAATCCCCATTCCACCAACATGACCTAAAAACTCTACTGCTGTAACTTTTGCTCCTAATCTAGACCATACAGATCCAAGTTCTACACCAATCACACCTGCACCTATGATTATCATACTTTTTGGTACCTTATCAAGGGATAATGCTCCTGTAGATGATATAATACTTTTCTCATCTATTTCAATGCCTGGAAATGGTGTAACTTCAGAACCAGTAGCAAGAAGAATATTTTTAGTTGTAATTTTTTCAGATCCCCCATCAGACTTTGCAACTGTAACTTCATTTGGACCACTGACAGAACCAAAACCATCAACTCTAGTTACTTTATTTGCTTTGAAAAGACCAGCAATCCCAGAAGTTAGTCCACTGACAGCTTTAGTTTTTTGTTCCATCATTTTTGGTAAATTAAGTTTTACTGTTGTTTCAATACCACGGCTAGCAAAATCTTTTCCAGAAGCCATTTGATAGTAATGAGAGTTGTTTAGAAGAGCTTTAGAAGGAATACAACCAACATTAAGGCAAGTACCACCTAATGTAGATTCCTTTTCAACACAAACAGTTTTCAAACCAAGCTGTGCAGCTTTGATAGCAGCAACATACCCACCTGGACCCGATCCTATTACAACGAGATCAGCATCTGTACTGTACTGAGATGATGCAAAGGATGCTCTCAATGGAGTTTTTAAAAGTTTGCAGCCAGACCTGATCATTATTAAGTTACGAGTTCTGTAAAAATAATCCAATTATTATTAATACTTTTATGCTATTGTTGGAAAAACTATACTTTTTTTATTAAAAAATAAATCCAAGTTAAATTCTAAATATAGCAGTAAGTACTGGCGGTTGAATTTTTTTTTCAAAAAGACTGAACAACTTAATGTTGCGGTGTTTAAACATATTGAAAATTGTGTATTTTTTACTAATTGTAAAAATATTTATAATTGTTTCAAGGTTATTAAAACGTGCACTTCGTATAATGAATTATTATCTTCTGAAGCTCTACTCATAAAAAAATTCCAGCCAAATTTGAATAATCAGCTTGGTCCTGATAAAGGATCAAGAGTAACTATTAATGTGTTTAAATAATCCATTTTGTTTTAATTGTTTATAAAAATCCATTTTTGTTAATTACTTGTCGTTTTAATTAGTTGTGTTTTTTACAAATGATATAATTTCACTCAATTTATTTTGTCTTAGTTTAACTAGAGAGTGTTTAGTATTTTGATAAGGGAATTTGGACATTCCGAAAGCGCTTAAGTTTTAATAAAGTTTATAATGAAAAAATTTGTTTGTCTTGTAGTTAAATGGTACTTAATTGCATTAAAAGGTCTAAATATATCTGAACTTAAAAAGTATATATAACTTTTCACAAACATTAATACATTTTTACTTGTTTGTAAACAAAGAGCTTCATTAGATGTGATATAACTGATATGCAATGTGGATTTTTTTTAATGTATGTATTTTTATAGATTTTTTATTGCAAGAAAGATTTGCTGAAAATTTGAGGAACTTGTCTTAGAGGAGATATATTTTTAGTGATATCAATTTATTCCCTACTTTAGTTTTCTCCTCCCATAAAAGAAACCTATTGTACTCTTCAACTTTAACTGGCTATATATCAAAATCTAGTTAGAATTTTAATATCTTTGAAAAGCTACTTGTAACTCCGTTAAAACTCTACAAAATAAGATCAAATTGTAAAAAATATTGTTTAATGTCCCCTATGCTCTTAAAAATTAAGTACAGGGTTGCCACTCATTTTATCAAATTTTTTTCCAGGTTTTCAAAATTTCTTCCAGGTTTTTAAAAGTACACATTTTTGGGTCTAGTTTTAGTTTTAAGTTAATTTCTATAAAGAAACTGTGTTAAATAGTATAAAAATATTGAAAAGATACTGTAAAGTTACTTTAAATATACTAGATAATAAAAAAATTGTTTGATGATGACAAACAATCTTAATTATATGATAGATTTTTTGTGTCAAATCAAAATTTTACACCTAAAAATGTTAATATTTTTAAAAACTCTGATTTTTGATCAAAATTCCAGGTTTTTTTCAAAATTTCTCAAATTCCAGGTTTTTCCATGTTATTTTAGCCTAAATTGTCAAATTCCAGGTTTTTCCAGGTTTCCAGGTGAAGTGGCAACCCTGTAAGTAATTAGAAATGGGTTTAGTAAAATTACAACTTATAAAAAAAAAAGACTAAAAGTCTATAAAATAGTTTAAGGTTTAGGAAAAATATCCAAACAAAATTTAGTTTTGTAAAATAAAAAGTTTAAAAAAAAACTTTAAACTAGCACGAGTGACAACACTACACTATAGGGTCAATCTAGTGCCTGACCTTTAATTACTTCCTAGTTTTTACCACAACTTAGCTAATGACATCAGATAATTTTGTTTTTATCATAACTTTATTCTAGTTATAGAAAAGGAGTTTTTTTAATTTTTATCATAATTAGTTTTGTGTTATAAAGTTTAATGAAAATTATAAGTTGTCTTCAACATTTATTACACAATAATATATTTTAAGATATAAAAAATAAACAGTAAAAAGCTAAATTGAGTTTTTAGGAAAGAAGCAAATCACCTGAAAGGTTAAAAATCAGTCTTGATTTATGTTCCATGTTTAACACAAGGTTGTCACTCTTTGAAGCAAAAAAAGCTAGTTTAAGTAACCAAAAACTTACTGAGTTACATCAAACTCGCTTGAGTTAACGAGAAAATTTTTAAAAAGTAGTACAAACCAAAAAAAAAAAGTATATCAATTAAATTACCAAAAAATATCATATTTATAACAAAAGGACTTCATATCTAAAATCTAGGTTGCCACTTTTAGTTACAAAAAACATGTTAAACGGTTTAGATTACTTTGTAGATTATGAATAAAAAATTCATTTCAAATAAAAAAGTTAGGAAGATTTTTTTTTTTAATTTAAAATTAGACTTTTTTTGATAAACTTCTTTTCAGCATAAGCCTCTTTTTAAAAATATTTTAAGCTTACATTTTTCTATTATTTTAAACAAAAAAAAACATGTAAACAGATTAGATTACTTTGTAGGTTATGAATAAAAATTTAATTCAAATAAAAATGTTAGAAAAAGTATTTATTTAAACTTTAAAATTAGACTTTTTTCTTCAATAAACTTCTTATTTTGAGCTTAAGCATACTTATAAAAATATTTTATGCTTACAATTTACAATGCTTTTTAACTAAATTTAATTTATTTTAATTATCTTTTTTTACTATCACTGTTACCCCTAACCCTTGGTTAGTAACTTTTTTTATCTTTGTATTAACAATTTTTATTGTCTACTTGTTATTTTTAATTATTACTATCACAGTTACCCCTAACCAATACCCTAAGTCCATAACTTTTTTTTTTCATTTATTTATTTATTACCATGAAGAAAATATGTTTTCTTGTTTAGTTGTATGCTTTCTGCTTTAAAATTAAAAAAGATAATTCACTTATCAATAATGAACTTTGAAAGTTATCATTAATGAAAATCATTTGAAAAAGTTGCAAAAATTTGCATATTTGAGGATGGATTTTCAAGGTTGAAGAGACTTTGGTTAAAATTTAATTCAAAATCTGATTCAAAATTCTTTAAAAATCTTGAAACTATTCTGTTATATTAATAAAATAAACAAAACTACCTTGAGTCAGCCTCAGTTGAAAATAGAATTCTACACAATAAATAGAGATTTTTATTAACTACAAAATATCCTGAGTGCCTTAGCTGTTTGGCAACCAGGCAAAATAAAAATATTAAATGAAATGAAAACTATAAACACTGGTCTAAAATTTATTAAAAATATCCAAACTGATCTGTGTTTTGCAAAAAAAGATTTTATTGAGCACAATTTTCTTCAATCTCAAAAAAAATTATAACAGCCTGGTATTTTTAAAATTCTTTGAGTTGAACGTTGTAAGTTCAAATCCCACTAGTCTGCACATAAACAAAAAAAAGTATCTTAAGAACACTCAAGAAAATTATTAGTCATACAATTTAAGTTTTAAACACTAGACTATTGCTTCTCTTTGAGTAAAAAGCGAAGGAATAATTTCATTAGAATATAATATTAACATAAGTTTTAACATTGAGATCTTATACTAACTAACAATTAAGATAATTTTTATAAACCAATGTTTTTTTTTTATAGTTGGTCAAATGATATTACAACAGCCATCAAAAGTCAAACAGATAATTCCCTTAAAAATATAAAATGGCGTTTTCAAGAGTAGTCAAGACTCAGAGACTTACATAGTGCATGTTATATCAGCAGTTACAAAACTAAGTGTCAACTATGAGGGAAATTTCATCTAGTCTAAAAAATCATAGATTTTTAACCAGAACTTGTATCAATAACTCCTACTCAAAAGAAAAAGATATCGTCAAAATTAAGAAAATTTATGTAATACTAACGTTTTAATACTTTTTAAAAACTAAATAATTAAAATTTAATTTTTGTAATTTACTCTTAGATTAATGATTACCTTTGCTTTTTTCATAAAGTTAAAAGCCCTTTAATTTTTTTCGTAAATAAAAATTAAGTACTTATTGTTTTTTATCAAGTAGTAATAAGTAACATTTAATAAATTTTATGGTGTTAAAAACTTTAAGGCAACTATATGTTTTTAAATCAATGTTAACAGCCAGTTATGCTGGGGCAGAGCAAATAAAAATAACCTTAATAAATTCAATGTACCTCTAATTACAGCTCTTATTTACTACAAAAATTATGATGAAAGTTTGAAAAATAAAAAATAACAAAATAATGACAAATTAAAAAACCTGTTCAAACAAGAGCTATCTTGAATATTTTTTCATAAACTTGCACAAGCATTTTTACCAATTAATTTTAAGTGTTAGCTTTTAAATTTATATATGGTAACTAATTATTCGACAAGAATTTCATAAAAAACTTTTTCTTAATAAACAGTAATAGACATGAGCATAAATATCTAGCATACCAGGGTAGTAAAATTTTTAACAGTATTTCAAATGACTAAAAAATTAGGTTCATTTTGTAAGGTAGTAAGTCGATCTCAAAGACTTTTTACTAAAAGAACAATTAAATAGATAAAGTATACATAGGTTACGATGAGATATTATTACTATAATTTTAAGGATTATACTGATAAATATTACACCTATGAATAGTCCCTGCAAAATATTTTAATTGGGTTCTGATGATATTGGTCCAGTGTAAACTGTAGCAAGTAAAGTACTATTGTACTTTATTTATATTATGGTGAATAAAACAATGTTTCTTTTATTTATGTATATTTACAAAGTTCTTAATATATTTGCTTTAAAAACTTTAAATCGTCAAGTTACCAACTAAATGCGGTTAAAAAAAGGAAACATAATAGCTAGTTTTTTATATACTTTTTTCTTATAAGATTTTATTAAAGTAAACAGCTTGAGTGTATTATTTTGTTGTTTTCTTACGTAGTTTTTCCTGATATAGTCTATCATAAAGGTAAAGAACAATTTAAAACAAGTCAATAAGCCTAAGTTATTGTTCTAAGTTACATTTATCCTGCAACTAAAATACCATTTAATTAATGTTATTTATGAAAAGCTATTCTGACTAAAATGTCTTACTGAGTTTATTTTTTATCAAGACGTTTTCTTCTTCTAACATATTTTGTTTTTGTAAAATTACGAATTCTTAATGCTATAAAGGATTGTTTCTTGTTTGTTTTATACAAAAAAGATAATTTAAATAGTTGGTTTGGTGTATAGCTCGATGATATAAAGGTTTTTCAAAATACCAGGTTCTTTAACCGAAATAATTGAGCGTTGATTTTTTATCGTGTTCAACAAACTAATAATAACGACTTTGGTTTTAAGTTATTTAACTTCAGTTAAATATTAAACTAAAGATTTATTAAGATTTACTAATTAAGATTTTTTTGTGAAATTTTATGATTAAATATATCGTAGAATATAAATTTGTAACAGCCTATTATTTTTTAACACACGTTTAAAAATATAGTTGGTAAATAGTTTTTGTCAATTATTAGTACACGCGGTGAACTCTCAATTAGATTTTTTATTAAGTTTAATGATGAAACACCAAGACTCTTATAAAATTAGACTCTAAAGCAAAGCTCGGTAGATATTTTGTAGTTGCGGGCTAAATTTCAAAAATAAACACATTCGCAGGCAACAAATATAGTTCTAGTCCAGGGGTCGGTTGGGTTTTACAAGTCAAATTTCTTTTAAAACCTTGCTCGCAAGCCGCACTCCATAAAAAAATATTCTGTGACCCGCAGTTATATCATTAAATTTGTACTAATAAAATTAAAAATACTTTTTAAACCAAAAATATGATAAAGTAAGCAATAGTGAAGTACTGTTTATATGTTGTAATTGATTATAAATAGAAAAATAAGCGCTTAAAATTAAAATCCAAGGACCTGATGTACAACTTACTTCGGTTATCGACTAGGATACAATTTAATGTCATGTCCATGTTATAAGTTATTATTAAATTTAGAGCCTCATTGTACGCTTTTACCAGAAAAATAATGCTTACTAATAAAAGATTTGTACTAATAACCTTAGAAATACTCTTTAAACCAAAAATATTATAAAATAAGCAATAGTAGAGTACTAGTTATATATTGTTATTGATTATTAAAGAAAAGTTTGCTAACGAAATTTGCTAACGAAAAGTTTGCTAATAAAAGTGTGCACGACAATTCAAGTTCATACATCTAAATTTTGATAATCTAGATTTATTGTACTTTATCTTTTTTAAAAGATAAACTTTCGATAATTTTTATTATCATAATCTTTTATCTAGATATGCATGAACATTTTTAAATCTTAGTTGTTTCTAAGATATGGCTTAAAGAAGTTTTAAAAGTTACAACAATATTACTACTTTAAGTAATATAAAGTTTATATTTAACTAGTAACTTTAAAAGAAAATTTTAACCGTCTAAATTTTATAATTATATCTACAGGAAATTTTTTTAGAATTTAATGTTTTTTTTGAGATGTTACTCCTCTAATTAAAAAAAAAGTTTTTATGATCAGAATTTGAGTTTTTATTTAACTAAAGATCCGAGCAAAAAAATTTCGTTGAAGTATAACAACAACAACTCAAAAAGTATTCAAACTGTTAAAAATATAAGTTTAACAAACAAATCATTAAAACTATACCAAAATAGTATTCAACTCAATTATAAAATTATCTAACTTTCTGAAATTTTATAAAAATTTTGTACCGAGACAAAATTTTCTTAAAAACAGATCTATATAAATAAAGCTTTATTAATTATTGCTCTTTAAAAAATTTAATTTGTTTGCTCCCTATTCGTCAAGACTAGTCGCAAGATGATCTAAGTGTAAACAATAACACTAATTTTATGAAATCAATGCCGCAGTTTAAAGAAATTTTACTTACAAACCAAAATATAACTATTTTTCAAAGACGTTTATCAGATAGATTTGCATTTTATCTTATCTTAATATATATTTTATAATTAGCTTTCATAAATAGTAAAGATTTATGTAATGGTTTATTGAGCACATTTTAATGATCTACTTTGTGTAGTATATTAAGGTTTTAAAACCAATAAAGCTAACTGAAAGTTTAAGTCAGATTTTTCGACGTACATCCTTTTATAGTAAAGAATTATATTTATAATTTAGATATACAACAGAGAGTGAATTTATAAAACTTTTTTACCAAAAACCGTTTTACTTATTGAACATTTAAAATTTAAATAATAAAAATACATTGTTAAATATTTTAAATACTTTCTCCTTTATATGTTTGTTTTATATAATATTGTTTTGTTGAAAAGTTTTAGTCATTAAATAATGCTTACCAACTTACTGAAAAAAAAGTTTTAAATGTTTTTATAAAAATTTTTTGACAACTTTACATTCAATAACTTCAAACTATAATAAGACAGGGGTCGGCAACCTTTTATAAGTAACGGGACAATTTTTCTTAGCAGCAATGTATATAAGATATATTCTGTGGTTCTCATTCAATCAAAATAATAAATGTGACCGATGAAAAAAAATAGTTTAAACTAAAAATATAATAAAATGTGCAATAACAAAGCACTAGTCATGGACAAGACGTTAGACTTTATCCAAGAAGTGTAGGACTCGATAATCGAAATATTTTTTTGTACACTAGGTCTTTGGACCAAAGTGAGCGTTTTTATTTTATTTTTTCAATAAACTAATACTAGTATCTACTACTTATAAAATTTAGAACCTTGATCTTAGTTTTCACACAAAAGCTTTTTTATTGTTTATAATAAGTAAAATTTCACCTATATCGCAAGCTACATATCACTACTTAGAATTAGGTTCTAAATCAGTAGTAGGTTTTAGTTAGAATTTCAGCATAGAAGCTTTTCATTGTTTATAATAAGTAAAGTTTTACCTTTATCGCAAGCTACATATCATTTATTTGCAGGATGAATTTGGTCCGCATTTTGCCAATTCGTAGAATAGTTTTTGATTTTTAAATGTTTTTTCTATAAAATTATATACTCGGAATTTTTTGTTTTTATTTTTAGGTATTTTAAAAATGTCTTTAACAATTAATTTACGTGCAGCTTAAATAGTGTAACAACTTTAAAGTTATTATTTATATATAATGTCATTAATCACCAAAGATTTACATAATGAGTTACTTTTTTTTGATAACTTGGAATTTTTAACTTAAATTTTTGATATTTTTAAAAGTTAGTCAAAGTGCACACAATTTTTGAAATAAACAAAAAGATAAAGTTTAATTAAAACATTTATTAGATCGTGTTTCAGAAAAAAAAACTATTAAATTTTTATAATACTGAAAAGATTTTCTAGACTTATGTCTATCAGAACAAAAGACAATATTTATCATTGAGTTTTAATAACCACATATGGATCATTACACAAAACTTTCTTCACTGACCTTTATAAAAGAAAAAAAGACTAGCTGTGACACTAATACTCAGATTAAAGCTAGTAATAATTTGACCATTTATGTTATAGTTTTAACGTTCCAGGAAGTTCATAATTATTTCAAATTTATAATATAATTAAAAAAAAATTAATCATTTGAGGAAACGACGGAAAAAACATAAAATATGTATTATAATGTTAACTTAACAAAAGAACACTACTAACGACCCACAAATTTGTAAAAGTATATTACTACAAAGCTTCAAGATAAACTTTTACTTTTCTCATTTCAACCATTATAACGTATTATATATTTTAAGGATCTTTGTATACATTGTTAGAAAGAAAAAGTTTTAGGTTTTCTTTTCATTTGATATCCGGTTGAAAAAATAGTTTTATAACTATGTTGTTGAAAAATTAAATGTTTCTTACATTTTAAGAATAGAAAAATATTTGGTCAGTTTAGATCGTTAATCGTTTTGTTTTTTATTTCAAAATGTTTATTAAAGAAAAATCTAATTAAAATACTAAACAACTTTATTTTAAAGATTATGTTGTTTAAACTTTATTTACAACTTTTTGAACGTTATTGTCTACTATATCTTCTGCTGCTACAGTTCTTTCATTTGCACCTTTCTTTTTTAACTGTCTCAGATATAAAATTGCAGTTATCGTTAAGCAAGCAAAAATAAACACTCCCACAGCAATTGCGACTGCTGTTAACACTCTTTTATTTGAATTTTCCGTGTTATTTTTCATTATCTCGTTTATCCAAGCGTCAAACGAAGCAACTTTTGTGTACACCACTGGCAACTCACCACATTTTTCATCTTCTATAGTTCCGGTACTTACAACCCCATGAACGTAGAATTTTTTGCTTGTTGGCTCCATGCATGTCAAAGGACCGCCTGAGTCGCCTGGACAAGCTCCGACTACTTTGTTAGAATCCCCAACACAGTATTGGCTGTCAGAATACCCTTTTGTTATGGTTTTATACTCTTTTTCACACACCGAAAGTGATATAATTTCAACAACTCCCCACTGCAAAACATCCGCTACTTCCCCTTTCTCAGTAAATCCCCACCCTGAAGCCGTGCATCTGGTGCCTTCTTTCAAGTCGTCGACGGCTCTCGCGATCGGCTGCACAAACTCATCGAAAGTCAGTTTTTCGGAAAGCTTTATAAGAGCGATGTCATGCCCTACTTTGCCATCTATGTCATAAAGCTCGTGCTGGAACCATTTAGTTGAATTTAGAACTTTTCTGCCAACACTTCCTTTTTTCTCTGATGCGTAAATATCTCCAACAATTACGTTCAGCACAAACTTACCGAGATCCTCATCCAAACAATGAGCTGCCGTCAAAACCCACTCCTCGTTCAATATGGACCCGCTGCAGTAAATAGTAAAGTTCCTCTCAAAAAAGTTTTTGATCAACACTTGATGAGGAAATTGTTTGGAAACTGCGTCTTTACCGTTTGCCACTCTTTCATCTTCTTGACCTTTTGATATATTTATAAGTAAAATAGTAATAAGAAATAACGAACGAAAACACAGCATCGTTTATATAAATATGCTTTAAAACAGAAAACTTTTGTGTAGTTACTGTAATGACAAACTACTGTGATAAAAACGTATAAAATCGGAAAAGTGGTTAATTGTATTTTAGCTTATGTTGATTGTTACATCATTTATTTCGATTTATTGTAAAAAAAAAGTTAATTTATTTTAGTAATGGAACTAAAAAGTTAATCGATATTTAGCTAAATTATTTTCTTATCTTAAAAAATAAACTTTCATTATCAACCGTTTGTTTCCTAATGCTATAGTTCCCTTGTTTGTTATTTTCCTGCTTTTATATACACTTATAGCTTGAAACTATTTTAATTAATTATTAAGAAAGTGTTTAGGGCATTTATTTATGTTTTGGACTAATTAAAAATTATCAAAAACTTTGATGTACCGCTAGAGTCTTTTTTAAAATCGCATCATTAGCTTACTTATTAGACTAGATATTACACGGTCTATAAACAGATTTAATTTAATATAACAAAAATAAATATAAAGACAAAAAAGATAACAAACCAAATGTTTGAAAGTTCTTATCTATACTTTTTTATTATAAATTTTTCAGTCTTTTATGTGTCAGTTATACAAAAAGAAAACTTAATAAGAATTAAAAATCAGCTTGAAATAGAATAAACTTTAAATACATACTGATGTTCAGTTTAAATAACATAAATTCATTTGATTTTTTAGATTTGTTTATTGACCTTTATAAAAGAGCTCTTTGAGAAAAACTCAATTAATAAAATAGTTCTTAGAAAAAAAACTTTTAACAAAATATTGTGTGTTTTGCATTTTTTTAATTTTGCTAATGTGTAAAAATATTTTTAAAAGAGCCTGAATTAACTAAATAATTTTAGTTTTGAATGGCAACAACGCTTCTTTTGCTTTATTCTAATTTAAATTTTCTTAGGTTATTGTTAATTTTTTAAATATGTAACAAAAAGTAGTTTATATACGATAACAATGAAACTTTAAGTCTATAACAATAGTTTTATTTAAAAGACTATGCAGTCTCAAAGAAAATTATGTTTTAGTATCGTTAAAAAAACCCATGTATAATATTTGTAAAAAAGAAAGTGAATCTGATTTTGAAAATTAAAGTTTTTTGTACTAAGAATCCAAAACAAAAATTAACAACGGATATTAGATTAGTTAAAGCTAAAGTAAGTTAATTTATTTACCAATAAAATAATTGCACAAGAGTTGATTTATTTAAGTACATGTTTTTTTTCGTTTTAAAATGTCTAAAAAATTTACAACAAAATATAAGATGTTTTTAAACTTATTTTGTCTTTGTGTAAAATTTGATTACGAAAATACCATTATACCAAATTAACGTTTTGGAATACTGACGATACACTTATATAACTTAATTTTTCTAATAAATAGTTTACCAATATGAGTTTTGTAGCCTCACTTTTGTTGGATAAGTACTGATATGTATTTATATTAAATAGATAGACTGGTATTTAACTATATTATGTAAAGTTTTTTTTCTGATATACATAACGGGCGACAGTTTAAATAAATAATTCATTTAAACAAAACTATTGTGAACCTACTTTAAATTCCAAAGGAAAAATGAATTGTGGTATAATATCAGTTAACAAGTATTTGTATCGTAATTAGTGACTCACTCGTAAAGCCTAGTGGGTACATTTTATGAGAAACGTTACCACTATACAATTTGAAAAAAATTAATTTCATGCATCTCAAATTTTGATAATTTAGATTGTTTGTTCTTTATCTTTTTTAGAAAATAAACTCTCGATTATCATTTATTATCATAATCTTTTTTTTTAGATATGCATGAAAATATTTGAATCTTAGTTGTTTTTAAGATATGGCTTAAAGAAGTTTTCAAAGTTACTATAATATTAATCCGTTAAAACATAGAAACATGTTTTAGTGCAGGGATCGGCAAACTGCGGCTGCGGCCCGCGAGCACGTTTTTTTTTGAATGGTATGCGGCCCGCGAAAGAAATTTTTGTGGCCCGCCAGAATGTTAATGTGGCTCGCTGAGCAACAATATGTTTTAAGTTAAATTTCTACCGGTAATTTGGTTTTGTTTTATTTCGTTTTAAGTTCATGTATAAAATTTTTAAATAATAAAAAGACTTTACTGTATTAGCTTAAAAATGTGAAAAAAAAGGTTAGCTTTCTAACAGGGTATTTTATCATTTTTATAATAGCTTTCTTCTTACAACAGCAAGTAATTATATGAAAAAAGAGTGTAAAGAGTGCTTAGATTTAGTAAGTCAGTTATATAATAGCTACTTAGTAAATAAACCAAATGCAAATGTTTTTCATTTTGCACAAAAGTAATGCACAGTAACTAAATAAAAAAGCATTTCTTTACAGTTTAAGTATTCATTTTAAATGTATTTTATACCCAATTATATTTTATAGATGTATTATTACTAAATATTATATTTAAGTGTACACAAATACATTTAATATAAAATAATAATAAGAAATAAGGTTTATTTGATTTTGGTTTTAACACGTTTCGATTTTTTACTAGTTTTTTTCACTTAAAATTAATTCCAATGCACACAAGTGTACAAAGATGCTCATATTTTTAACCACTTTTTATTTACTGCTTAAGTTAGATTGAGTTTAGTTTATGCATAAATGTCTAACATTATTATATCTAAATGTAATTTCTAAGTGTGTTCAGAAACATTTAAAACAATATATATGACATAAATGAAAATAGTTTTTGTTATGTACACATTTTTATTTTTCAAACAATGTTTTTAGGCAGTTGAAGTTAATTGTTATGCATTGCATACTAATATAAACAATTGCTGTTTTTTGAAACTACCAATTTAATACAAGGTAGATTTAAGGATGGTAAGTTTATTAAGTTTGTACATTGTGAATCAAATAAGTTCAAATTCAATTTTATAAATAATTAAACATTGCTACAAACTCGGACTATGACCATTTGAAGACTTTAAATCTTAGGCCAATTTAGTCTTTTTTTCAGTTATTTACTTGAATTGCTTTCTGTATACGAAAATATCAGGCTAGTTTTTTATCACTAAGGCTGGCTTTTTTTCTTTAAAGAGTGGCAAATTAAATTTATGATGTATGTTTTGGTCAATACACAGTGTTGGTTTGAATTATAATATGTGTTAAGTTTTAAATCTTGCAGCTGATACAATTTAAAGTACTGTTTATACTAATGTATATAAGTGTGAATAATCAGTGTTGCCAAAAAACTTGAGTCCCGGTAAATCTTGGAATCTGAAAATTTATACTTAAATAATCTGAAAAAAGTTTGAATTTGGGAATTTTTGAAAAACCTGGAATTTCAAACAATTTTTACATGTAAAGTAATGAAATTTTGATTTGAAACAAAAATTTACCATATAAATATTTTTATTAAAACCACATTTAAAGTAGCTTAAGAGCATCTTTTCAAAATTGATATTATGTTTAAAAGATTTATTTTAACTTTTATTTAATTTTATACTGAAAACAGAAGAAAAAATTTGTACTTTCACAAACTTTATATTGGTGCATTGCACCTTTGCTTTTAAAATCTATTTACCTATTGCTGTGCTTTGCATTGAAACTAAACCTAAAAATTCTTCTAAAGTTTTAAAATTAGTATAAACAACTCAAATAAAAATTCTCAGATAACAATATATGTTTTATCAGTGCTCTCATCTTAACAGATTGATTAAAGTCCTAATTTGATTTATGCTGCTTTATAATCTTCAGGCATTTCTTAAACACGACTTTTGTTGTCAGTAAAGAAATAAACAAAAATCTTATGCTACCGTCAACATAAATTCTTTTAGAAAATTAAAATTCTAAACGGTGTCGCTATCCAAGGTTTCTACTTATTAACTTTTATAGGCCTGATTTATAACGCAACGTGCGCTCTAACTTGTAAAGTAGATGCCCCAAGATAACGCTTAAATTATAGTTGACTTAAATAAACTAATATGACTTACTTACTATTTACTTAAGGTTTAATAAATCCGTTACTTATACTAATTTAAACTTAGTTCGAATCTGTGATAATGATTATATTTACAATGAATTTGCGAAACGAAAAGATGATAAAATACTGCACAACATTACACTAATAAATCAAATTATCAATTCTTTTAAAAGACGACAATACTCGAATCAAAGAAACTAAAAACTAAATGTTTAAACCAAACTCAAAAAGTGTTCTAAAATCAACTCGACAACAAGATTGAAGCAGCGAAAAGCTGCACTGACTTCAGTCTGCTGCAATGCAGTAGAAACTAAAAAGTCAAAATTACGCGCGATTGTTGAATTTATACTCGCTTGAGAGAAAAGAAGAAATTAAAAAAGAGACAATTACCACTAGAGTGGCACAACGGTATCTTCTTTTTAGTAATTAGTTTTGCTACCTTATAACTTGCCTTAACTTTTTCTTCAATCAGTCTGTAGGTACTGAAGATAATCATGTGCTTTGTTGGAACTGACTTAAGCGATTTGCTTTTTTTTTCGTTTCTTGCAATAACTCCTAAATAACGTTTTTCAATGCTTATAGCTCGTCTTATATTTCACATTTACTCTTTTCAAATGCAAGATTTTTATTGCAGATAAAGAATTGCTATAATTCTTAATAAAAAAAATAGTTATTCTTCTTCATTAAAGGCTTAATAAGCTTTTATACTTTTGTTAAAAGTGTTTAATAAACCGTAATTGTCCATTGAAATTGACTTTCAATACTTTTTTTTTGATTTATATTTAATTCACTGTTAATAAACTTCGTTATTTCTTTATTTTGTGAACTTTCTTTTAAACAGGGTTGCCAAACAAGCAGGCTAGTTTAAAAGTTTGAAGAATACAGACTAGGTTAAACCTGTTTAAGACATTTTTTAAGACTCAGGTGTGTGTGGAACTTTTATTTTAAACACTTTGAATTCTCAGAATAGTTTTTACAGCCGTAATGTAGTTTACTAATTGTAATTTTCTTTCTTTTCTTCTTACATATTGTGTACTTTTTTATAATGATGATATTTCAATTAGGTATTTAAACTTGATTAACACTAAGTTTTATGCTTTTTCAACTTTTAATTAACTTGGCTGGTTTGATATAACTTAGAAATTTTGCTGTTAAAGTGGCAACCATGTTAAATACTAATTAATTACTAATAAGGTATTTTATTAAAGTATTTGAGAGTTAATCATGTCAAAAATTAGATTTAGATTTTTACATAACAAATAGGTATTAGATTTATTTAGTTAATTAATGACTGAATTTTTTAAAGAGTGTAAACTATTTTAGACGCAAATTTATTTTTTTTAATAAATATTTTTAGAAACATGAAAAAAGGGTTAATAGTACAAACAAGGTATAAAAGTTACCTCTAAAATATTTTTAAGCTCGAATTTTTATACAGAGTTAGGTAATAAGTAAAATTACAAAATATTAAGTTTAACCTATTAGTCTTTAAGAAAGTACATAGTTTATTAAGACTTAAGTACATTAGTCAATGTAAATTTTATTCTATAAAGTATTTATAGTTTAAGTAGACATTCTCTGTATATCTAAAAGTAATTTGAAATATCAAATTGAATAAAAGTAAAACTTTCTCTTGTAAGACTAAAAGCAAAATATTATTCAAATGTCACTAAAACTAAAACTGCGGCCCGCAAAGACTTTGAAAACTTGAAATTTGGTCCGCGAGCACCAACTGCCTGCCGACCCCTGTTTTAGTGTATTGAAAAAAAAAGATACTGTATAATTTGTAATTATTACCTTAACTCTAATACCGAAATTTTTTTGCTCGGATCTTTAATTACATAAAAATTCAAACTTCGACCTATAAACTCTTTTTTTTTTAATTAAAGAAGTAACATCTCAAAAAAAAACATTAAATTCCAAAAAAAGTACCTGTAGATATAATTTATAAAATTTGGACGGTTAAAATTTTCTTTTTAAAGTTACTAGTTTAATAGGAAATTTATAATTAATTAATAAATTTCCTATTAAACTAGTAACTTTAAAAAGAAAATTTTAACCGTCCAAATTTTATAAATTATATCTACAGGTACTTTTTTTGGAGTTTAATGTTTTTTTTTGAGATGTTACTTCTTTAATTAAAAAAAAAGAGTTTATAGGTCGAAGTTTGAATTTTTATGTAATTAAAGATCCGAGCAAAAAAATTTCGTTGAAGTGTAACAACAACAATTCAAAAAGGATTCAAATTGTTAAAGATAGAAGTTTAACAAACAAATCATTAAAACTATACCAAAATAGTATTCAAGTCAATTATAAAACTATCTAGCTTTCTGAATTTTTATAACAACTTTTTACCAAGACAAAATTTTCTTTAAAACAGATATATCATAAATAAAGCTTTATTAATTATTGCTCTTTAAAAAAATATTTATTTGCTCGCTATTCGTCAAGACTAGTCGCAAGATGATCTAAATGTAAACAATAACACTAATATTATGAAATCAATGCCGCAGTTTGAAAATAATTATACTTACAAACCTAAATATAACTATTTTATCAGATAGGTTTGCATTTTATCTTATCTTAAAATAAATTTCATAGTTAGCTTTCATAAATAATAAACATTTTTACAATGGTTTATTGAGCACATTTTAATGATCTACTTTGTGTAGTATGTTAAGGTTTTAAAACCAATAAAGCTAACTGAAAGTCAGATTTTTCGACGTACATCCTTTATACATTAAAGAATTATATCTATAGTTTAGATATACTATAGAGAGTGAAATTATAAAACATTTTTACCAAAAACCGTTTTACTTATTAAACATTTAAAAAATTTAAATAATAAAAATACATTGTTAAATATTTTAAAAGTTTGAAATCTATTTTTACTATCTTTTTCCTTTATATGTTTGTTTTATATAGTATTGTTTTGCTGAAAAGCTTTAGTCATTAAATACTGCTTACCAACTTACTTAAAAAAAAGTTTTAAATTTTTTTATAAAATTTTTTAGACAACTCAAAATTCAATAACTTCAAATCATAATAAGACAGGGGTCGGCAACCTTTTATAAGTAACGGGAGAAATTTTCTTAGCCGCAATGTATATAAGATATATTCTATGGATCGGATTAAATAAAAATAAATAAAGTGGTCAATGAAACAAAAATAGTTTAAACTAAAAATGTAATAAAATATGCAATAATAAAGCACTAGTCCTGGACAAGACGTTAGACTTTATCCAAGAAGTATAGGACTCGATAATCAGAAGTTTTTTTTGTACACTAGATCTTTGGACTAAAATTTATGCGGGCATTTTTTTTCAATAAACTAATACAATATCTACTACTTATCAAATTTAGAACCTAATTCAAAGTTTTTACCACGAGAGCTTTTCAATTGTTTATAATAAGTAAAATTTTACCTATATCGCAAACTACAGATCATTACTTTGCAGGCCGAATTTTGTCTGCAGTTTGCCAATTTCTAGAATAGTATTTGATTTTTAAATGCTGTGAAGTAGCTTCAATATTTTCTTTTTCTTATATACTTTGTTATTATCTTTTCTAGTTTTAGGTATTTTTTAAATGTCTATAAAAGTTAATTTACGTGCAGCTTTAATGGTGTAACAACATTTAGATTATTATTTATATTTAATGATAATAATCATTGAAGACTTACATAATGAGTTACTATTTTTTAGATAACCAAGAACTTTTAACTTGCACTTTTTAATATTTATAAAAGTTATTAAAGTGCGCACAATTTTTGAAATTAAATAAAGATAAAGTTTACTTAAATAATTTAAAAATTGTTTTTCAGAAAAACAATTAAATTCTTATAATAGTGAAAAAATTTTATAGACTTATATATTTGTCTTATATGATTTTATATATTTGTCTATCAGAACAAAAAAAAAGTTTTATAGACTTATATATAGACTTATATAATTTTATATATTTGTCTATCAGAACAAAAAAAAAGTTTTTTCTCTGAGATCTGATAACCGAATATGAATCATTACACAAAACTTTCTTCACTGACCTTTATTAAAGAAAAAAAAGACTAGCTGTGACACTAATACTCAGATTAAAGCTAGTGATAATTTGACCATTTATTTATTTTTTTTAGAAAAATATCAAACGTTGTTAAGTTTAATAGTCTCATTTTTCATAGAGCTTTTCGTTTGATAGTTTAAATTTTTCTTCTTTTTCAAATTTAGCTCATTATAATTTTGATTTTGTTTGGGTATGCAACTCGATGACCGATAGGTCTTTTTGCTATCCAGGTCATTGAACCAAAAATTTTTGAGCAAATTTTGTTTTTGTTTTTGTTCAATAAACTACAATAACTACATATATATCATAGTTTTAACGTCCCAGGAAGTTCTTAAATTATTTTAAATTTATAATAAAATAAAACAATTTTTTATTCACTTGGGGAAACAACTGAAAAAACATAAAATATGTATTATAATGTTAACCTAACAAAAGAACACTACTAACGACCCACGAATTTGTAAAAGTATATTACTACAAAGCTTCAAGAAAAACTTTTATTTTTCGCAGTTCAACCATTGTAACGTATTATATATTTTAAGGATTTTTGTATACATTGTTAAAATAAAAAAGTTTTAGTTTTCCTTTTCATTTGACACCCGGTTAAAAAGCAGTTTTATAGTTATATTAATTATAGAAATAGTTTTATACATAAAATTAAATGTTTCTTACATTTTGAGAATAAAAAAAAAATTTGGTAAATTTAGATCGTTAATCGTTTTGTTTTTTATTTTATACTGGATATTTAAAAAAAAATAAATCTAATTAAAAAACTACACAACTTTATTTTAAAGATTATCTTGTTTAAATTTTAATTAGAACTTTTTGAACGTTATTATCTTCTATATTTTCTGCTGCTACAGTTCTGTTATTTGCACCTGTCTTTTTTAACTGTCTAAGATATAAAATTGCAGTTATCGTTAAGCACGCAAAAAGAAATACTCCCATAGCAATTGCGACTGCTGTTACAACTCTTCTATTGGAGTTATCGTTAGTAATAACCGTTAGTGTTATTTCCTTAGTGTTATTTTTCATTATCTCGTTTATCCAAGCGTCAAACGAAGCAACTTTTGTGTACACAACTGGCAACTCACCACATTCAACCTCGTCTGTAGCTCCGTAACTTAAAACCCCATGAATGTAGGCTTTTTTGCTTGTGGGCTCCATGCATGTCAAAGGACCGCCTGAGTCGCCCGGACAAGGTCCGACGATTTTGTCTGTATCCCCAACACAGTATTGGCTGTTAGCAAACTTTGTTGTTGTTTTTTTAAACACTCTTTCACACACCGAATGTGATAGAGTTTCAACAACTCCCCACTGCAAAACATCCGCTACTTCCCCTTTCTCAGTAAATCCCCACCCTGAAGCCGTGCATCTGGTACCTTCTTTCAAGTCGTCAACGGCTCTGGCGATTGGCTGCACAAACTCATCGAAAGTCAGTTTTTCGGAAAGCTTTATAAGAGCGATGTCATGCCCTTTACTGCCTTCTATGTCATAAAGCTCATGCTGGAACCATTTAGTTGAATTTAGAACTTTTCTGCCATTACTTCCCCTTTTCTCTGACACGTAAATATCTCCAACAATTGCTATCAATTCAAACTTACCGAGATCCTCACTCAAACAGTGAGCTGCCGTCAAAACCCACTCCTCGTTCAATATGGACCCGCTGCAGTAAGTAACTCCGTCTCCTCCATAAAAGTTTAGGATCAACACTTGATGAGGAAATTGTTTGGAAACTGCGTCTTTACCGTTTGCCACTCTTTCATCTTCTTGACCTTTTGATATATTTACAAGTACAATAGTAATAAGAAATAACGAACGAAAACAAAGCATTCTTAGTTTTTTTTCTCTATTACGCAAAATTTTGTGTAAGTACTGTAATGACAAACCACTGTGATAAAAACGTATAAAATCGGAAAAGTAGTTATTGTAGTCTTACACTGGTTGTAGCATAAGTTTTTACAAAAAGTTTAATTCAAAAGTTGTTTAGATCGATAAAACTGAAGTATTACTTTGTTAATTGTTACATCATTTTTTTCGATTTATTGTAAAAAAAGGGAATTTTTAATAACTGGATTAAAAAGTTAATCGATATTTAGCTAAATTCTTTTCTTATCTTAAAAATAAACTTACATTATCCACCGTTTGTTTCCTTTTACTATAGTCCCCTTGTTTGTTATTTTCCAGATTTTATATACACTTATAATTTTAAACTATTTTAATTAATTATTAAGAAAGTGTTTTGGGCATTTATTTATGTTTTGGACTAATTAAAAATTATCAAAAACTTTGATGTACCGCTGGAGTTTTTTATTTTTAATCGTTTTATTAGCTTATTTATTAGACTAGATATTACACGGTTTATAAACAGATTTAATTTAATATAACAAAAATAAATAGAAAGACAAAAATGACAACAAATCAAATTTTTTAAAGTTCTTATCTATATTTTTTTATAATAAGTTTTTCAGTCATTTATGTGTCAGTTATACTAAAAGAAAATTTAATAAGAATTAAAAAACAGCTTGGAATAGAACAAACTATAAACACATACTGATGTTTAGTTTAAACAATATGAATTTATTGACTTTTTTAGATTTATTTAATGAGACCTTTTTAGAAGAGCTCTTTGAGAAAAACTCCGCCAACAAAATAGTTATTAAAAAAAAAACTTAAAAAAAAAATGTGTGTTTTGAATTTTCTTAGTTTTACTAATGTGTAAAAACATTTGTAAAAAAGCCTGAGTTATCTAAATGGTTTTAGTTTTTAATGGCTAAAACACTTCTTTTGTTTTATTCTATTTTAAACTTTCTAAGGTTATTGTTATCTTTTAAAATATGCAACAAAAATTAGTTTATATACGATAACAATGAAACTTTAAGTCTAAAACATTAGTCTTGTTTAAAAGACTATGCAGTCGCAAAGAAAATTACATTTTAGTATCGTTAAAAAAACCCATGTATAATATTTGTAAAAAAGAAAGTGAATCTGATTTTGAAAATTAAAGTTTTTTGTACTAAGAATCCAAAACAAAAATTAGTAAGGATATTAGCTTAGTTAAAGCTAAAGTAAGTCAATTTATATACCAATAAAATAATTGGTTAAGAGTTGATTTATTTAAGTACATATTTTTTTTTAGTTTGAAAATGTCTAAAAAATATACAACAAAATATAAGATGTTTTTAAACTTATTTTGTCTCTGTGTAAAATTTGATTACGGAAATACCATTATACCAAATTAACGTTTTGGAATACTAACGATATGCACTTGTATGACTTAATTTTTCTAATAAATAGTTTACCAAAGTGGGCTTTGTAGCCCCACTTTTGTTGGAAAAGTACTGATATATTTCTATATTAAATAAATAGACTGGTATTTAATTATATTAAGTAAAGTTTATTTTTCTGATATGCATAACTGGGCGACAGTGTAAATAAATAATTCATTTAAACAAAACTATTGTGAACCTACTTTAAATTCTAAAATAAAATAAAATTGTGGTATAATATAAGTAAACAAGTATTTGTATTGTAGTTAGTGGCTCACTTGTAAAGCCTAGTGGCTACTTTATATGAGAAACGTTTGCCATGAGAGTTTGTTACACTACTGGTGCTCTTTTATTGTTGCCACTAGGAACAAAAGAAGCTAAAAAATAACAAAAAGTGGCGCCGTAGTTCAACGCAATAAAACAAAACAAACCCACGTGATGTCATTGCTTTATTCTCTTTTGTTCGTTCAACTTTGTAATTTTGCAACTATCAAGTTGACACATACATTTCGTTATGAAACGTTTGTGACATATAAAACATAAGTCGTTTCGTAAGTTTTGACAAGAGCAAATATTTACTTAAGTTGCTGATGTTATTTTGAATTTTAAGAATTCTAAATTTGTTACGAAGTAACTTAAGATAGTACTCAAAAATATAGTTTAGTTTATTTTTTTTTAATTAAATAGAAAGGTATTTTTAATTAATAATACAAGCTTTTTTCAGTAATTTGGATTATTGGTAAAAACCAACTCGGTGCTAAAGATTTTCTTCGAAAATTTAAGACAGTTACATTTTACAATAAACAACACATACTTTTATGTTTAAAAATTACAATTACCAAAAAAAAATTGAAACAATTTTTTTTAATAATTAAAAAAAAAATCCCTTAGTTTTACTTCTTTTAATTCATATTTTTCTGATACGATTTATGTTCTATTTAAAGTTATATTTGAGTTAAGTGTATCAGTTGAGTTTAATGTTACATGTTGTTATCATGATTTCGTTTTTTCGTTACTTGTATAATTAGTTCTAATGCTAAGTTACTTTTCAACAAATTTTTAAGACAGTTTATAATTTTTAAACAAATTTACAGTGTATTTAATTAAATTTATAGTAATTAACTCCAATACTGTTAACTTCATAGTACTAGTTTCTTAAAAATTTTTAAAGTAGTAATTTTAAAGAACAAATAAATTTAAATGACGGTTTTTTTTCACTGTAAGCAGCTAAGCTATACTAAGAAAACGGTAGTACAAATAACTACATAAGATTAAATGCTTATAAATTTCAAATTATTACATAATAGTATTATAATTATGTACTTTATTTATGTTTACCACTTTACCCTTAGTTGAAAAATAGAATCACTATATTTCCTAGTAAAAGTTTTTAGACTTAAATTTATTCTAGAATCTTTGCTTCTGATTTTTCTGTTCAATAGTTCGAAAAAATAAAAATAGAAGTTAAAGTTATATTTTTTTGTAACAATATCTTATTACTTATATTTGATAAAACCTACTAAACTTTTAATTGAAACAACAAAAAAAACGATTTTTACATATTTCAAGACAATAATAAAATGAATTTTAAAAAACGCCATACAAACGAGCTACTAAAAGACCCGTTTTCAACGACAAATCTGAACGATCTTCCTGGAAGAACAAATAAAAACAGCTTATTAGAATCAGGAAAAAACTTAAATGAAGAAATAAATAAAGCTGAAAACTTAGTTGGGTCTACTAAGTTATTTGTAAAATTGTTATATAAAGAAAATTTTTAATTATACAGAGCTTTACCGTTTATTTTTGTTGTTGTTAAGACTTAGTTCACTTTTTACTATAAAACTTTTTTATTAACAATGTTTGAGCTTTTCAAATTCTAACAAACTTGTTTGGGCTTGTAGAAGTTTGAGAAAATTAAAAGTAGTTGATTATTTTGTTATCTTTTTAATAAGTATGTTCAATCCAATACTATAATATTAAAATAATATATCACTTAATATTTGAAATTTAAAAACTCTACATTTATTTACATTTATCTAAAAGTGAAAGTGGAAGAACTTTGGTTACAAAGAGGACTACTGACAAAATTTTCTTTTAATTATTTTAAACTTAACTTAATACAAGTTTTGTAAAAAATCAAAACTATCAATCAGCGTATAATTTTTATTTATTTAATTAATTAACACTCTTTGCTTCATAAATAAAATATCTATGGTTTTTATCCATAGAAAAATAATTTTATAGAAAAAATATTATTTATGTATTTAAAATATTTTACCAGAAAATTTCTTACTGTGTAATACCGGGGTTGGCAGCCTTTTATAAGTATCGGGCAAGTTTTTCTAAAACAAGTTGCTTACAGGCCGCATTCTATACAAAAAAGGATTTTGTGGGCAAAAATAATTTAAAATAATTGTAGTATTCAACAAAAATAAACTTTTTTAAACGAAATATCTGATAAAATTTGCAATAATTAAGTACTTGTTTAAAGTTTTATTGTAGAGTTTTTTAAACAACTTAATTTATTGTTTTTATAAATTATGTTTTTAGCTAAAAAGCAAGCGTAGCTTGCTAGCTTTGATATATTACAACCAAAAGTTTTGATTTAATATTATATAAGAAAAAAAGTTAAGTTGTTTAAACAAAACTACGTTGTATAAAATTTAATTTTAAGAAAAATATTATACTAAAACCAAAAGTATATCATAAAATTTGTTGCACTTTGTTTGCTTAAAAGTTTGAACAAATCGAATTTAATGTTTAAAAACAAATATAATCTGAAAACTATTAAAAAAATTCTTAATACTTCGAATATAAACTTAAGTTCTTAGTTTCTAAATAAATGTATAACATTTTTATAGCACTTTTAAGTATAAC